>NW_026947491.1:20983814-22236671 GCF_034190915.1 Cavia porcellus
TCTGCAGCTGAACTCTGTCATCACACAAGACACAACCAGCTCTTACTGAGCAAGGGACACAGTGATTTGACACAAGTGTGAGCCAAGGCATAAATGCTCTGCAGGGACACTTACGACCAGCAGGGGGCATGCAGAACATACTTAGGTAAGGAACCAACTTGCCAGCAAATGAGGAAAAGTTGAGAGGGTTTTTTCTGCAGTTGATTCGCAGCCTACCAGTGGCCAGGCACAGAGCTCCCAAGAATCTTGTGTATCTCTGATTAGGAGGTGTGCTCACATGGAATGAAGTTCTGATATCTGAAAGTGTTTTGGCCCAGGCTCTGTAGCCAGAAAAGCCTCAACCAGAACCAGGGAGCTCCTATCTCCCCCTCCCCTAGGGATTTACCTGTGACTCTGTCTCCCCCCACCCTTAGGAATCTGCCCTGGCACCAAACGTGTGCCAGTGAGATACTCGTGCCTGGCATTAGGGCACTACCCTAAGCTTAGGCTACTTATATACCTCCCCATACCACATGTTCCCCAGAGAGAAAGCCGGACTCCAGCGGTTGGGGGTGTTGGTTCTCTCTCTCCGTGTTCTCAGATTAAAGGCCTCTTTTGTTTTATACTTCTCATCTTTTGTATATAATCCTATCATTTGGGATTGCAGATATAAGGCAAATACCACTGATAATGTCCCTGGGCCTGTAGCTGTGCCAGAACAAGATCCTAACTGGAACTATCAAAATGGACAAGGTTCAACAAAATTACATAAGATGATTGAGTGTCTGATTGTGGGCCTTAATAAGATTGCTCACAATCTAACTATAACAAGCTATTAGAACAGGTCCAGGAGGCTAATGAAAACCTAAATTGGCTTAAGGCTTAATTAAGTTTACTAATGTGAACCCAGACTCTCATGAAGAGATGATTGTTGTTAACTCTTATTTTATTTCCCCGTATGCTCCTGATATTCGTGCAAAATTACAAAAGGTTGAACATGGCCCTCAAGCTCCACAAGGGGATCTTCTTAAATTAGCTTTCTGTGTCTTCAACAACAGAGATAAAAGTCAAAAAGAGGAGAAGCAAGCTCAAAAATTAAAGTTTGCTAAATATCAGTCTGATCTTTTAGCAGTGGCATTCAGGGCTCCCAGGACAACAAATCCAAAACAAGGCATGGCTGCCCAAGTACTGCCTGGACCGTGCTTTAAATGCAGCAAACAAGGACTCTGGGCAAAAGATTGCCCTAACCCTGGCGTTCCTCTAGGACCATGTCCATACTGCAACCTTAAGGGCCATTGGAAGAGCTACTGTCCTAGCCACCAGGGAGTGGGTAAGCCATCCTCTAATCCCTCACCCTCACAGGAGACTCCATCAATGCCAGATTTGTCACTGACTGACCTGCTCGGACTTGCTGCAGAAGATTGGTGGGGCTCGGGGCTCACACCCCCCAATCCGGTAACCTTGTCAGAGCCCAAGTCTCACTGGAGGTCCCAGGTAAGATAATATCTCTGTTTGTGGATATGGGGGTGACTTATAGTGTACTTACTGAATTTTCAGGACCTTGTAGTAAGTCCTTGGTTTCTGTTGTGGCCATTGACAGCCAGCCTTCTCAACCTTTGCAAACTGGGCCAGTCTCATGTAGATTCCAGACTCTTTTCTTTACCCATAGCTTCCTAACAATCTCAACATGTCCCACACCCCTTTTAGGTAGAGACCTTATTCAAAAGCTTAATTTTTCCTTCACTTTCTCTCTTCCCACAGCCCTAATCCTCCAAACAGCCTCACAATGCATTGGAAAGCCATTCCCTCCCCTTCCTCCTTCTCTGGTTGACCCCATAGTTTTGGACACATCCAATCCCACTCTGGCTACACATGGCATGCTTGTTTTAATCTGTCTCAGGGATCCCTCAATTTTTCCCTGCATTCCCCAATACCCCATAGCTCCCCAAAATTTAAAGGGACTTAAACCCATAATTAAGCACCTTTTATACAATGGTTTTGTTAAAGCTACTCATTCACCCCACAATACTCCCATTCTCTCGGTACTCAAGCCTGATGGGTCCTATTGCCTGGTGCAGGACCTTAGGGTAATTAACAGTGCTGTTACCCCAACTCACCCAGTGGTGCCAAATCCCTATAACATGCTCTCTCATACCCCTCCCTCCACCACTCACTTTACAGTTATAGATCTTAAAGATGCCTTCTTTACTATTCCCCTACACCCTGATTGCCAAAACTTCTTTGTGTTTACATAGACTGACCCAAACACTCTCAGGTCTCAACGACTTACTTGGACAGTGCTCCCCTAAGTGTTCAGAGATAGTCCCCACTTCTTTAGTCAAGCTCTTGCTACTGACCTCACAGAACTTGATCTCAAACCTAGTGTTCTTCTTCAATATATAGATGACCTCCTATTATGTTCTCCATCCCATATGTTAGCCATACACCATTCAGCCAGCTAGTCATGGATACAGGGTCTCTCCTGCTAAAGCCCAGATAGCCTCCCCAAAAGTCAAATACCTAGGTCTCACTCTCACCCCACCACTCGTTCCATCACCTCAGATTGTAAGGCAATTCTTAGTGATCTCCAGGTGCGCACAACTAAACAGCAGGTTACATCTTTCCTAGGTTTAGCTAATTTCTTTCGTCTCTGGATTCCTAAATTTGCAGCCCTAGCTCAACCCCTCTACAAGGCCACTAAGGGCCCCTTATCAGAACCCCTGGACCCTACTCAGCCCATACATGCCTCCTTTCAAAAATTAAAAGAGGCTGTCCTAAAATTTCCAGCTCTTACCCTTCCTGATCCCACCCAACCTTTCATCCTATACACTACTTGTCAGGTCCACAATGCTATAAGTGTACCAGGACACAAAAAGGGACCTTCTTTTCAAGCAGTAGCTTACTTGTCAAAACTGTCAGATCACACAATAAAAGGATGGGCTCCTTGTCTCCTAGCTCTTGCAGCTGCAGCCCTCCTGGCACAGGAAGCTAAAAAGTTTACGTTAGGGCAATCTATTACAGTACACTCACTTCATCACCTACATGAGCTTATCATAAGGTGCTCCCTGACCTAATGACCCCTTCTCACCTTCAACAGGTACATTTAGCTCTCTCTCAATACCCTAGCTTCTCTATTGCAATTAGTGGTCCTCTAAATATAGCCACCCTACTTCTCACCTCAGAGGGCCATCCTTATGACTGTATTGAGTTTTTACAGATGACTCCAACCCCTTTCCTTCGCATCAGTAGCACACTTTTCTCTTTAGGATTTGACACATGGTTCATAGATGGCAGTTCAACAAACACAGACAACCAATAAAAGGCAGGATAGACAATAGTTAACCAGTCAAAAGTTATAGAGGCAAATCCACTGCCACCTGGCACCTTGACGCAGAAGGCAGAACTTGTTGCCCTTACAAGGGCTCTTACACTAGCAAAAGACAACATTATAAATATATACACTGACTCAAAGTATACATTTAGCATTTTACACTCTCATGCCTCTATCTGGCAAGAACAGGATTTTATTACCACTCAGGGAACCCCCATCATTAATGCTCCCCTTATCCTTAAACTTCTAGAGGCATCCCAACTTCCAAAGCAGGCAGCAGTTATTCATTGTAGAGGACACCAAAACTCTACAGATACTGTTGCTCAAGGCAATGCCTTTGCAGATTCACAAGGCCAAGTTAGCTGCAAAAGGGTCCTGCCTTTCTCATCTTCTCCCATTAGTCTCAAACTGTCTAACTCAGCCTAATTATTCACCAGAGCATTTACAGCTACTTCATAAACCAGGTTACACACAAAACACTCAGGGATGGAGTTTTCAAGAAACTAAACTTGTTCTCCCACATCAACAGGCCTTAGTCATCATCACTGACTTACACAACTGTTTTCATACAGGATCACAGGCCCTATACAAACTCTTAGGCCCAATAGTCACATACCCTTCTCTAAAAGCTATCATTCTTACGATTACTCACACCTGTGATCTCTATGCCAGGATCTCTCCTCAGGGACATATGGCACCCACCTCCTTTCCTACCCATCAGTTTCGAAGACACACTCCTGGTCAGGAATGGCAGGTAGATTTTACACACATGCCCCGCCACAAAACTCTCAAATATCTTCTCACCTTTGTTTGTACCTTTTCAGGGTGGATAAAAGTCTTTCCGACAACCAGGGAAAATGCTGATTTAGTTACCAAAGCCATATTACAAGAAATCATTCCAAGGTTTGGTCTACCTCAGAGTATTCAGTCAGATAATGGTCCCACCTTCATTTCTCAGATCACTCAACAGGTATCCTCAAGCTTACACATCACCTGACACCTACACATACCATACCATCCACAATCCTCAGGAAAAGTACAAAAGGCAAATGGCCTCATAAAGACACACCTTACAAAACTCACTTTAGAATTACACCAACCTTGGCCTCAACTTTTGCCCTTAGCCTTAGCCAAGCTCAGGGCACTTCCCCAGGCCCCTACTCTAGTCCTTTTGAACTTATGTAGAGCAGGCCATTCTTATTCCACAATCTTCCTACTCCCCGAAATCTCCCTCCCCTTCCTGACTATGTTCCCTTCTTCCTCCAACACCTGTTGCAACAACATGCTGATCTCTGCCTTCCACAACCCTCTGGAGAGCTCACACCAGATCCTCTCATACCCCCAGGAGATCTAATTTATCTCAAATGTTCTAAATCCATAGGACTACAGCCTAGGTGGAGTGGCCCCTATCTGGTCTACTCGGCTACACCTACAGTGGTCAAAGTTTCTGGACTCCCATCCTGGTTTCACATCACTAAGGCTAAGAGGTACCCTCCCAGCCCTAAATATGATCATTCTGAGTGGTCATCTCATCTTCTGTTGCCCACCTGTCTCTGTTTCACAAAGGCCTCGCAGCCACAGTTATCAGGCTAAGTCATATTTTGTTATCCACTTTGGTTCCTAATTGCTTATGTTCTATTAATGATCATTTTTACAGCAGGACTCTTGACAGTCTTTCCTAAAGACTCCCACATCATGCATAAGATAATCTTCATAATGTTCTATGAGATGACTGTTGTAGTTCTTTCTACTGTCATCTGTCTGGTTAAATGTGACCATCCCTAAAAGCCTAAGCCTTTACCTTCCCTATACTGGTACAGCCACTGCCTTCCATACTCTCCCTATTTTTTCCAGTTCAACTCCTGGACTGGAGACAAGTTTTACACACCTGCCCCCTTAACTTTTATGCTTTCAGATGGGGGAATAGTCACCTCTCATAACATCACCCCTCCTAACCACACACTTATTTTTCAGAATTCTACCTCACTGTGACAAGGATCCTACCTCAACATCGTCCTGATATAATGACATGTCTAAATCAAAGGCGCATCTACCTCACCTAGGCCCTTAAATATGACAGTGCCATGTCCTCTCATAACATCATGTCTCTTTGTTTTTTCAATCTAACATACATGCATTCACCAGTGAAGCTATCCTAGCTAAAACACCTGGCACCAATGTCTTCCTGGGCATCAACCGTCATCCCATCAACTCCCCTAGACCTTAGTACATCGCCTCCTGCCAGCAGGAAGTAGTTAAAGAGGAAAATCTTTGCCCCTTTTCATAATAATAATCCTAAAATGGGATATGAAAGGGTTTTGACCCAGGCAGGACTTTGTAGCCAGAAAAGCCTCAACCCAGAAGCAGAGAGCTCCTATCTCTCCTGCCCCTAGGGATTTACCTGTGAATCTATCTCCCCCCACCCTTAGGAATCCACCCCTGGTGCCAAACTTGTGCCAATGAGATACCTGTGCATCTCTAATGGCCTTAGGGCACTACCCTAAGCTTAGGCTACTTATATACCCCCCACACCACGTGTCTGCCAGAGAGAAAGCTGAACTCCAGTGGTTGGGGGGTGTTGGTTCTCTCTCTGTGTGTTCTCAGAATAAAGGCCTCTTTTGTTTTATACTTCTCATCTTTTGCATATAATCCTATCAATATATATATTATGATGCGTTGCACAGAAATTTTTTTCAATAAAACCATTGATTATAACTCAGTGAACTGTATATTGTCCTTAGTATTTTTAAGTTGTTTATTTTGCTGTCAAATTATTTTCTTGAAAAAGTTTAATGCTTGATAAAATAAAACAAACTTTTAGTACTATAAGAAACTTCTAGCAAATGCAATGATATATTATTACTATGTACAATTTCACCAAAAAAAAAAACCTCCACCTCCAAGGAAAGTGTTGTTGAACATCCTGTCTATGTTTAAGCTTTAAAAAATTTCCTAGATGTCCAATGTTTTCCTTCACTTGGAAATAAACCAGTGAAGTATCAAAAAATATAAATCAAACTTTAAATGACCTGAAAAACATGAAAATGCTGTCGGAAGCTCAGTCAACCTGTAGTAGCTTTAAGATTTCAACAAGGAGCATGAAACCTTGTGAATGTTTACACTTCAGTCTTCCAGTACAGGTTCTGTAGGTTTCCACTTGGTCTATTAATGATAAAAAGCTGTCCCTGTTGTGTCAGAATCTGGTAAGTGACTCCTAAGCCATTTTTCACCAGCTCATGGATTCCATTACCATCAGTGATGAAAGCTGTTTGGAATTCTTTACTTGGCACATCACTTTCCAGCCCTTCTCCAGCACAGGAAATGAGATGAGAGGTTTCACACTGAATCAGTACATCACTGAAATCCTTCAAGCAGGGTATTGCTGGAAGGTAAGAACCATACCAACCTATGAGCACAGCACCCAGAAATGGTGCAGGGCACCAAAGCACTCATGGGTTAGCCTTCAAACTCTATCTGCATCCTGTAGCAAGGAAAATCCACCCTCCTGTAATTGTTCATACCCCACAAGCTCTGCAATCTGGAAGATGTCAGAGGCTACTTTTGGCACCTTTATTCCTCTTGACTTATCTGGCACAATTAACTCTGCTCCAGGAATCCACATATAGAATCTTCTTGTGAGCCAGAAGGTGCTGCAGCTGAGGTTCATCAACACTGACAGCATCTCTCAGACATGGGAGCGTGAACACGTTGTTGGCAGTGCTGCCCATGTGGAAAAACACTCATGCATCCGAGCTTCATATCTGGGCTGTTGCCAGGGGAATTTGGTTATATTCTACCACCCAGTTGCCCTCAAGGCAGTATAGACACAATGGTTTCCACAGATGAGAGGCAGAAGCAGAAACTATTGTTCAATCAGTGGGATAAACAATAACTGTCATCTAAGTGAGAATGTATACCTAGTACCCAAGATAATGTCACAGTTATACATGAACAAGTCCAACACCATTACAGTCCTTGGAAATGGAATAGTCAAGAAGTTTCCATGAAGGCAAGCAGTAGATGAATTCATATCCATTAGGTGTATTTTTCTGAATTAGTATAAATATTATGTAAGATGTGCCTTGATATTCTGAGCAGAAACAGCCAGACAATTAAAATGTATTTTAATGATCAGAGCATAAATTTTATAGTTCTGGTATTATAGAGTATTTGATAATTGACAAAAAGGATAATATAGATAAGTAAGCAGATAGATAAAAGATACATAGATCAATAGATAAATAAATGAGTTAGATGTAGAGATTAATGTCTGCATATTATACTTTTCTTAACAAACTTCTGTGTGTTGGACACAAGCAAATTGCAGCAACATTTGTGTTTGATGCATCCATACAAAACTAATTGACCTGAAACAAAGAAACACTGCCTCACAGTCAACCTACAGCCTTCCTCAATGCAGAGTTACCCAGTTGAGCACAGAGTGATGCATTTCTGAAGCAAATGTAACTCTACAAGAAGAGAAATAGGAACACATTTTTAATACAGTAATGAGGTGCTGTGAGTCTCACTGTGCATGTCCACCTCTGCCCTGAAGATCATGAGAGAGGACCTGGGTCCACTGGACTTCTCACATAATATATCAACAATTGATCACATTATATCAGTCTCTCGCTTCTGTGAGAAATTCTACATTTTTACAGTGGAGTAAACACTTTCACCTACATTGAATATTCTTTGAATCTGTAAAAATTAATTAAGATTATGAATTGGAAGTAAACATCATAACAGAGTTACGTGAAATTCTTATTTTACATAGTGATAATGATTTTCATCAACCTTGACCTGCGGATTCACGTGAAATCTGCTACTGAAGTTTTTCTGCTTCCTGGCCGCAGAGATGCCTATATAGCAGTGGGCCTTGCAAAAAGGCCCTCCCTCTCCCAATGTAAACTAGCCAAGCCCTCATTCTGCAGCTTTGCAGTGGATCCCTGACCTGGTTGCCCTGCTGTTTCCACTTTATGTTTGGGACTGAGCACAAATGTTTCACCATGGAGCTTGCACTGAGCTGGGTTGTCTTGGCTGCTGTCTAAAAAGTAATGAATGAAGACCAACAGGTACTGTGCAAAAAAATGTGAGATAAATGGTTGACAAATGTGACAATTTCCTGAGCAGGATGTCTCTGTATTTGCAGTTTCCAAGCAGAGGTGTAACTTGTGGAGTCCTGGGGAGGCTTGGTGAAGTTCAGTGGGTTCCTGAGACTCTCTTGTATGGTCTCTGGCCTTCCCCTTCAGCGATTACCATAGGTACTGGATACACCAGGCTGAAGGAAAGACCCTAGTGGGTTGCTCTTACTAGAAATAAGGCTAACAGTCACACAACAGAATATGCTACATCCGTGAAAGGCAGACTCACCATCTCGAGCGATGACTCCAAAAGCACACTGTATTTTCAAATGACCAAACTGAAACCCGAAGACACGGCCATGACCTACTGTGCAAGAGACACAAGAAGAGGACATCAATGTGAGCCCCACGCAAACCTCCCTGCTGTGGTGCACAGGACCAGCAGGGGGCGCACAGGACACACAGAATTCAGCTTGGCCCCAATAGGAATACAGGGTGGAGCAGTCTGATTTCTTGTGGGGATGAGAAGTTTTCAGCCCACGTGACATATCCCAGGGAGAGACTGCATTTATGAATCTGTACTTATCTTTCATGCTCCTGAAGTAGAAATTTGACTCAATAGTAAGGTATATTCTCACCTGCACACACGTTAAGTGTCGTTTTTGAAGGAAAAATTACTGCTCTCTGGTCATCAGGACTGGAACATGAGGACACACATATAACGTGTCAAAAATTTTTCCAATACTAAAGACATCTTTGTGATATTCCCTTTTCACCACCAGTTTTGGTATTTAGAACACAAGCCCAAAAGAAATAGCCCAGACTTGGTAATGAATAAAACTTTTTAAAACTTAAATCTTACACTCTTTCCATAGATAATAACATTACTCAGAATTCATCTCATTGTCTTTTAATATAACTTATGTATCTTCCTTACTTTTTATTGTCTTATTTTTTCAATGTGCCTTCTTAGAGTGGAAGACAAGATCTCTTGTTTTAATCCTATGATTTGGATCCATTCCCTGGAGCTCAGAAGAGGATCAGAAATAACTTCCACATATGCAGATAACAGCTGAAAACTCCTTCTTACTCTTTCTTGTGCACAAAACTCTTTCCTCTAAATTTATATTAACTTTAAATTATAAATATTTACGCTTTATTTTCAAATGTAAGAACAATAAAAAGAGTGTTACTAAGGCAAAAGTTAAATTTCTTTCTTAACATGGAATGTGATGTAATAACTGATTGTCCGCATCTGACTGTCTCAGAATCCCCTCCTTCCCAAGTCCCCTAGGGAGTCACCAGTGTGCACCTTTGTGCCATGATCTCTCAGGAGGAGAGATAGGAGACCATGGTATCTAAAGCATACCAGAGCAGGATATCAGAAAGAACAGCCAGGAAATATCTGACAAAATATTTCCATCAATCACAGGATTTTGCCACTTTAAATTCTGGTATATCATATCAAATATGTTCTATATCATATCAAGTATGTCCTCTTTTTCAGAGAGAATAACCCTGACAGCATAAACAGAGGAAGATATACTCTAACACTATGCACAAAATGCCTTCCCTGCATTACTGCAACTCAAAACAGACCCAGGTATGCTTCTGCAATTTGTTTTTTACACTGTGTAAGACAGTAGTTGAAAAAAGTGTTTATTTCAGTAAATAATGCTATGACATCTGTTGTAATGACCATTAACAAGATGAATAATAGCAAGTGTTGTAAAATATATGGAAGAAATGGAACCCTAGTGCATCATTGGAGGGAATATAAATTATTGAAGACAAACTGTATTTTTATTATCTGGAGGGAGTTTCCTCAGGAAACTCCAGATGGAAGTATTATGTGGCACAGTTGTTTCATTTTATTTCCTGCAGCTATGTCTACACATAAACCTACAAAAATGGATAAATTCCTGAACTTAATCTGCCATACATGAACCAAAAACAAGTAAAATCTAAGCAGAGCTGTGAATAATGATGATAAAGAATCAAAACTAAAGAGGCACTTTCTCAAAAAACACTCCAGAATTTAATAAATTAAATATTGAATTTTATCAAATCAATAAAGAAGTAATTTCAATTCTTTCCATCTAGTCCAAAACATTTTCTTCACTTTTGTTTAAATTTACTTTACTGATTCTTACAACATTCATATGCATATTGATTTGATATCAGGTGATATGTATATAATTGTATGTACTGTTTAGTAGACAAACCTTTGCATTTACTTTCTTAGACATATTTATAAATGAACTGAAAAATATTACTTCCAAACTCGTTTTATGAAGCTGCCATACAGCTAACAAAAGGAGTAAGCATAAAAAGTGCTAAGTGACAATATCTCTGATGAACATAGATACAAAATTATTCAAAAAAGTATTTTAAACACAAAAATTGAAAAATATTTAAATATAAGCAAGCCTGATCCACTTCAACCTATGGGATCCTCTCACAGGATAAAAAGGAACAGTTTCTTGACCTTTCACTTTCACACAGCTGTTATACTTTTGGATCTTATTTAATCTTTTGGTTTCTCACACTAGGGAAACTGTATGACATTTATGTATGTGAGTCTGATTTATTTCATTATGAATATGTTCTCAAGATACAAATTAAAGTAAATGAAAAAAGGAGTTCACTGTGGGTAAATAATTATTTTTTAAAAACACAAAGACAATGCATAAAAAAGTCATAGAATCATATCAAATGATGCTAAATAGAAACGTGATTAACTAAAATATCTGTGAATGATAAAATGTCTCAAAGCAGTTTCTATGCAAGAATATACCATTAAATATATTGAACCAAAAAAATAGGCAACACCTTACTGAATAGACAAAAGGGAAAAATTTGTTTCCCTAAAATGAAGAACAAGAAGGGATGACCAATTCTATGACTTCTATTAAATGTTCTTCTGGAAATTCTCATCTGGAAAGTATGGAAAAAATATACCTTAAAACCAAGGGAAGAGATAATTCAAGCTTTGTGTTTATATATGACATAAATCTCTGTCTGGAAATTTTAAAAATGTACCACAAATGATGAAATTCAAAACAAATTCAGGAAAAATAAATAACACATAATAAAACTAAAAAAAATCAACATATCTGGAAGCAATTAGTGAAGACTTTGAAATAAATTATAAGAGAATTAAGCCAGGCATCATTGTGCATACCAGTAATCCCAGCACTCAACAGATTGAAGCAGAAGAATTGTTGCAAGTTGGAGACCAGCCTGCCCTGCGAAGTTAGGTCTAGCAAGTATGAGCCATATAGACACTTACCTCAAAAAGACAAAACAAAGTAAGATAATTAAATTGCAAAAGCTACATAAAATAAACTAGAAATCCAATTAACCAAAAAGTTGACACACTGTTGTAATGAAAAATACAAAATATTAGTGAAACAAATGAAATATTACACAAAATTAAAAGAGTTGTTTTGTCAGTGAATGGAAAACATAATAATGTCATATGTATACAACTATTACATCAACCAGGTTTCTCTTGCTGAAAGAAATACAGTGATAAATCAACTTTAAAAGGGGGCAGGTTCATTGGCCTAGGACTCTATAGGTTTTGTTCTATTTTCACATTGTGCTGTTCCTTTGACCTGTGGCAGCTCAATGCATCATGCAGACCCAGTCACCCATGCTGTCTCTCTGTGAAATAAAGAGTGAGAAATACAGTGCTGGGTCCCAAATCCCCTCATGGAGCAATAAAATGGAAGCATAGATAAATGGGCTAGAAAAGCATTACCATAGGGTTTCAAGGGAAACCACTAAGGACAAAGGGCACCAGATGAAGCTTAGGAAAGGTGCCCACATGGATGTCACCACTGCAGATCTCACACAGGGTTCACCATCCTGACCAGAGAGGCCCTGTGCAGGTGAACAAGCTCTAGAGTTTACACTTGAGAAAAGGACTTGATCTTTCACCCCACTTGCACTGCTCACAACCACAGACAAATGTCTGCTTGAAATGGGCAAAAAAACACTGCTACTTGCCACAATGTGGAGAAGCTCCCTCAACTTTTGTGTAGTTTCCCAAGAGAAATCACTAGAGATTTCCTGTGGTGACACAGCACATATCCTAGGTCCTAGAATGACAGGGAATTATGTGCCTCACTGACTATGTCGGTTGTGCTCTGAACTTGATATGGCAATGACACTATAAATATTCTTCAAGTTGTTCTGAAAGGAAAAAATCAAACAATTCCATGAAAATTTGCTAAAACAAGGCAAGACTTACAGACTTTGCTTTGGTTCAGAAAATGAATGTACCGTAACACTGAATATCTTGTTTTCAAAACTTTCAAATGTGATAAGGGTTGTTGGTTTTGCAGGCAAGGAATTCACTAAAAGGTCCTCAGTTATCCATGCATGGAGAAGAATGTCATCATCAGTTTGTCATGAGCTCTGAAAATATAAAAATTAGGTAGAAATAGGGAGCCAATAAAGATAAGTCACTGTCGTCAGTAACTAAATTTCTAATGATGATTAAGGGAAGAATAATCGAGTCATGAAACGGAAAAGCTAGTAAGTGTGCACATTTCCAGAAAATGGAACTCTTAGGACACAAAATCACAAGATCAAGGCTAAGGTGAACTTGGAATAGAAATCAATTTTAACAAAACAAAAGAAAGAAATACACATTTTGAGTCAGGCATGGTGTCACTGCCAGGTAATACTGACCCTCAGGAAGACAGAACAGGAAGACCGCTACACATTTGAGGCCAGCCCTTGCCACCTAATGAATAGAAAGGAAATCTCATAGCCTGTACTGTAAAGTGACATTTTCTTTAGAAAGCCAACAAACATAAACAATGTGAGTGGCAATTGTTCAGGTTTGTGTTTAGAGACATTGTTATCATATGCATGGTTTTCATAATCCATGGTTGCTCAAAAAATGAGAACTAAAATGTGAAACATTTTTTTCATGTAGGAAGAAACTCCAAAGAACAAGAGTAGAGGCTAAATCTGGAAATGGAAAGATGACCCAGTACATACACATGCTCATGTGGATACAGGAAAACATCTCTTCCCAGATGCTTAGAAACTTCTCTGTGCAGCCAGCACAGATCTCACATCCTTATTTCCAGTTTCTGCTAGCTCTGTTCTAGTGGGACTAGGATCACAGGATGTTTTAGAGCAGAAGACAAGTGGACCTCTCCTGACAATAGAAATGACAGTGAAGTAAGCTCTCGAGCAGCATGTATGGAACCATAGGAGAGAGACCAGGGAGACACAGAGAGAACTGTGCTCAATTTGGTCCTGAGCACCAGCATCACAGCCTGTACTGGAAGAGACTTGGATTGGGGTACATAAAAGGAGAAAGGACCAAGAGGAATCCATTTCTGGGATCATGAGATGGGATCATCATTGCCCTGATTCCATCCCTCCTCTAAATTGAACTTCTCACTTATCACAGACTCAAACCTAGCTAGAATTCAGAACAAGAAGTTCTCCTCAGTAGCACCAAAGAAGCAGACAGAGCCTGGCCTTAATGTCTCCTTGATATAGGAAGTGCGTACCGTATATTCTGCTCCAACAAATTTCTGCTCCAACTTTAAATTCATAATCTGCTCACAGTTTGTGGGAACTCACAGCTCCATCTCCAGATGGGGCTGAGGTCTACCAGGAGTGCAGGGATGTGGTCTAGAATATGTGACTGCTGGGCCTTCTCCTGCGCCTGGTAACAGCTCCCTGTGGTGAGTGTTCTCAATGTCAGACATGGATCCATGGAAAGATTACCAAAGCATGTGACTAATAGGATGCTTTTTATATTTCTCAGATATCCTGTCACAAGTGCAGCTGTAGGAGTTGGGGCCTGATCTGGAGAAGCTCTCACAGACCCTGTCCCTCACTTGCTCAGTCTCTGGATTTTCCATCACAATCAGTTATGACTATTATAGCTGGATCCATCAGCCTCCCAGGAAAGGGCCTGGAGTATGTGGGGTACATAAACTATAGTGGTGGTACTGGCTACAACCCATACCTCCAAAGATGCATCTCCATATCCAGAGTCACAAGCAAGAACCAATTCTCTCTGCATCTGAACTCTGTCACCATAGAAGACACATCCACCTATTACTGTGCAAGATAAACAGTGCTTGAATGCAGCTGTGAACCATGATATAAATTTCTCAGCTGGGAAATGAATCGCCAGAAGGGAGCACGCTGTAGACACTGCTCTAGTGGACAAAATTCTCAGTCTGTGGTAACAGCGTGGAGAGTTTGTTCAGTAGTCAAGGGACAAAGACTAGAGGGACTTTCTATGTCTCTGAGTCTACACTGCTATGTTTTCATGAAATAAGGTTTTATTTGTTTCCCCATTTCATTACTGATTGAACAACCCATTTTCTTTTTTTTATCAGTACCGGGGATTGAACTCCCGACCACCTGCTTGCATGGCAGGTGCTTATGCCACCAAGATAAATCCCCAGCCCTGAACAACCCATTTTCAATGAAGCCTTTGTACACAGTGCAAATGATTTCAGTCTCAGTATTTTTAGATGTAGATATATTTGATATTTATTTCTCTGTTGACTGGAAGTCTGCCCTCAGATGCATATGCATGTCATCTCATCCTATAGAGCACTTTCCAATTCTAATAATGCAGAGACTTTTACTCTGAATGGCTGGACATCACTACACATTGATCTGAATGTACACGTGTTATTGGAGCTGTTCATTTCCCCACACTTGGCAATGCAGGGCAATGCCTTGGAGCGTATGGTAGATTCCACCGTGGAGGGGACTCTCTCGGCATCTCACTGGTAGAGGTGATCATGCTTTCTCACATCCTGCAGTCAGAGGGCACTGCCCAAGCAGTGTTTATTAAGATCTACTATCAATATCCAAAAATTATTACATAATGTCTTAAATATAGTGTTTATTTTTACCGCAAAGTGAATTTGCTATATTTACATTACCCTCCTAAAATTTGGACATCTCTGCAAGCAGCTGTCAGCATATCTGGATACACTGCTGTCCTCGTCTGTCTGTTGAGCTGGGAACCTGACCATGGATCCATGAATCAATAAGATGCCCACAGCAGAGTCAAGACAAGAATAGAAGGCCAGGGCCTTCCCAAAGAGTAACCTGGACTCCAGCTCTCTCTGTGCTCTACGAGCCCTGAGGACAAGGCTAGGCCAGGCCTGGACTCTGGACTCTGATTTCTACATTGCGAGAAATCATTTAGAGAGAGCTTTGGGATCACAGGGATATGGGGACATGGGAAATATTGTTAGACTATTTGCTAAGATGCAGACCATGGTAGCCATATCTCTACAGTTTCAGATATGTAATTAGTCATTTACCCATAGTTTCAAAATTTTGAGCAGAATTAATATTATGGACAAATCTGAGCAAGTATTTTATATAATTACCATCCCTTTATCATCTGTCCATTGATCTATGTATGTTTATATATGGGATCATCATTATATCCATCTATGCTCTGTCATATTTCTATTGACCCACTGACTCTTTGTATTTGCCTTTCATTTATGTGTCTATTAGAAAATTATTATTTACACACATTCTTGCTATTTTGCATTTTGTGCCTTGTAATTATGTGTCTTTCATGTATGTATCTTGAAAAATTTAGCTATTTTGTATCACTCTGTCCATCCACATCTTAACTATTTAATCATCTTTCATCTACCATTAATGGATGAATCAGCTCCTTATCTCTACCAACATAGGTGATATAAAAATAATTGTTGTTGTAATTTGTAAAGATTGGTAGAATTGAGAAAGTTGCCTAACGAAGCTGAGAATAAGTTATGGCCCACAAGACCTTTTTCCCATGATTTACTTCCTTAGGTAAATCAACCAACATCAATGCACTTACAGAGATTGCATTTTCTTAATAAGTGGGGCTTGCACATAACACAAGCTAGCAGTCCATGTGCTGAATATTTGCTAAAGAATAAAATTTGTTGTGCAGGTATAAGCATCCTAAAACACAATTAACTCATTGTCTTCATTGAGAAATATTACAAATGAGTTCTAAAGTGAGAGCAGATATACAAATTTGAAATCATTCATAGACTGACTACTCTTTTTCCATAAAAATGTAATACTTACTCCAGCATATGAGTGACACTGCAGACTTTGTGCTAGTTGAAGATGCATCTTACTGATACCACATCCCACCCCCAGGTCTTCCAGCTGTACCAGGTAACATGGTCTGACTGTTCTCCTGTCTATCCCTGGACACGGCTCGTGACTAACAGACTGAATGTCATGCTTATGCCCAGCAATGTCCTGAAGCGGGAGCTGTCCCAGCACTTGTTCCACACATCTGCTGTCTGCCTTCACCCTAGACCAACCTGTGGCTGCTCACTGCTTGGCCCTGTGAAAACCAGCAGCTCTCAGGTCAGCCCATGTCTCCAGGGACCCTTTTCTCTGCTGCCCCCTGCACTTCAGCATGTACTCGCTGATGAGGAGAACAGTTTAGGTGTGGGTTTCTCACACTCTCATGCATGCAGTACATTCTCCTAGACACCAACTACAAATGCTGTCTCAGTGCTACCTTCTGTCTTCTTCTCACTACCAGGAACCACTTTGAACCAAGGATCTGCAACTGCAGGTGGAGACAGAGGTGGTCTCACTGCCCCCTCAGGCTGATTTCCTATGCTAAGGAGAGGGTTGGACATCAGGCTCCTCTTCTCAACTTATCCATCACTACTGCCTCTCTCCAATGCTCTGTTAGAAAATATTTGAGCCAGGGACATCCAAAGTCCTGGTGATGCTCCAGGGAACAGCTTCATGCAAAATGCAGTTTTGCATGAATAGAAGCCTCTGTCTCTCTGAATCAAGTGCTCAGGATTTGGCTCAGCACTTAGGAGCAGGGCCACAGTGCTGATACCTTAAGTCCTGAGGTTGAGGTCCCTGACAAAAACCTAGTTAGGTGGCAGCACTGCATGGTTGGATGTGAGCACATTAAGGTTGATTTTCCTGAAGGAGATTAAGTAAAATTTGATATTCAATTCAAAGTTAATTTTCTTGCACTGTGCCCCTTTGATCTTTGCAGACATAAAGATGCTGCTCCACTGAGTGTTGCAAAGTGGGTACTCAGAGCTTCACCTTCTGTCACATGAGACTAAGACTTGTGTCTCCCCTTGTGGAGGAAACATCTGCACTGCACAGAATACTAGGGATCAGCTCTGCACTTCTCCATCTGCCCCATGCACCTGACCTGTGTCAATCAGTCCTTCTTTCTCTATGAAATCAGCTATTTAGTGCACCCTAATAGCAGTGGTTCCCTGAATTTTCTGCCCTGTGTCCTTGCTGTAGTTTTCTCTTAAGTTTAAGATGCCCTAGTGTGTTGCTCTGCTTTCTTTCAATGCAAAAAAATCCTGAGATAATAGATTTCAAAGAGAAATGTGTTGTTTCTATCACTGTTTCACAGCTGCAAAGCCATCATCAGAAGTCCTCTTGGTTTCTAGGATTTTTCTAAGTGCAACTGATGATAATACTGTGCACATCCTGTGCAAATAAACTATCCAAATTCCCAGAAATCAAAAAAGAGTATTCTGGGAATCCCTTAAGGATGTGTACTCCAGGAACCTAAAGACATTCTACCATCCCCATCTCCCAAAGCTCTGCCATATCTTAAATCTCCATTGGCTGGGGCCAAGGCCTGAACACATGGCCTTCAATGGATGCTGATTCATAAAATAGCACAAATTCTGCCCGTGCTGCCTCAGATGACAGTTTTATACATTTCTCTGGTCAGAAAATCCATGACATATTTATCACTCATTCATTCCTCGAGGAACACATAGGTTGAGTCAATGTTTTAGATATTGAAAATAGTTCCACAATTAACATGATAGTGATGGTTTGCTTTGATATACATGTTTCAGAAACTTTGACTATGTCCCAGCAATGGGATTTGTGGATTATAATGAAATTACATACTTCACCATCCTCCCTCTCTGTGTTCTGTCTGTTCTTGTATGTTCTTGTGTAGTTCATCTCTAGTGATACAGTTATTGAAACCAGGAAGAGCATAGGGTGAAATACCAACTCAAAGAAAAGCAAAGTTTATAACTTGGTAATTTGCTGGACTGGCCAAGTTATAAATCACACAAAGGTCATTTTCAAATCCATTTTATTCAAGAATAAAAAAGGAAAAAAGAGAAAAATAAGATGAAGAGGAAAAAGGAGAAGCAGAAAGAAAGAAGAAGGAGAAGGAGACTACAACCAAATTTCAAAACACATCTATCAGGGGCAATAATGGTACATACATTGTGCACTGTTATCCCCAAACCTTTCATGTTGAGTACAAGACATCTTCACTCAATCATCCAAACAATACCAGCACAAATCTTTCTCTTCAGCAAACTCAGAGAAATAGGTAGTATAGCTATCTGACTTTTAATTTGGCACTACACAGATTGAAAGCTTTCAGGTAATTAGGAAAGAATAAAATGATTTCAGTAAGGTATCAAAAGAAGATGGAGGAGAGGATGCAGAGAAGGGATCTGAGAGCGTAAGCTCTCTGTGTTTCACTATGGAAGCTCATGTGCTCCTTGGAAGACATCGTTACCACATGTAGTCTTTTTTGAGAAATTTACCTGGAAAAAAACAGAGTTCCTAAAGGAAATCAGGGCTCTTGAGACCTGAGCTAACCTCTTGTTTTGCCACCCTTCAAAGGAGGGACCTAGTGTGCATCTCTTCTGCTAGTTGAGGGTGTAGAAACTAGACAAGGGTTGGAAGCACACAACTACCTCCTGCCAGGCACCAAGTCTGTCACTGCCTGTTCTTGAACTTTAGGGTCCAAAAATGGGAGGGAAACATGCATTTCATGTAAACTGCTCCTTGTGGGGTGTTTTTACAGTGGCTGTCATAGACATACTCATCGCCTAAGTTTGTGCAATTGTCATTTTAACACTCTGGTGCTTCAGTAAAGGAAGCATTTAGTAATCCAGGAATTGCTTCCAGGTGAAACACCTGATCACATGACCTAGGAAGACCTGTGGGCCCAGGTAGATGAGATTTTTCTATATACTATGTAAAACTAATATTCCCAGATGCCATACATTGATTTTTTAATTTTTATTTTAAAGAGGGTAAAATTAAACACAACAAAACATAATATAAGAAAGCAATGTAAGAGACACATATTTCAAAGCAAGACAACTGGAGATCTTCACTATCTATCATATTGTCTCTTGTTTTCTTCCAAATAGTTGTCCATATCTTCATATACAATGAATTCATACAAAACAATATAGTATAAAATTGATGCAAACAGGATGATGAAGGCATTTTAGCAATTCAAGGAAATCATCACAAGAGCATACAATTAGAAGCTGTTAGAAAAAAAGAAACAGATCACCCATAAAGAGAAAACCGATCAAAATCATGGCAGCCTTCTGAAGGAAGGAAATCAACAATGGCTGTCACAGTGTCTCTCATTCTCTTCAGATTAGCTGTCCATACCTTCACATATGTTGAAATTAAACAAAACAAAATGGGCTAAATTAACCCTAAACAAAGAATAGTAGTATTTCCTGATTTCACATCATGAAACTATGGAATCAGCACTGGGAATCATAGTGTCTCTCTTTCTTCAAAGTAGTTGTTCATTGCAACATGCATTGTATAATCAGTTCTCATACTCGTTTAGAAATTCTATGCATGTATTAGTCTCTACATGTATATCTATCCTTTCTGTATTAGAGGGAAAAACAGAGCGAAGCAAGTTGAAACAAAACAAATTCCTAGAAAAAACATGAAACAAAAAATTCATATAATACCTCAATACAAGGTGACCTACAATGGTTACTATGATATCTCTTGTTATCTTCAGTATAATTGTCTAGATCATCAGGCATAGTACAATTGAACATAGCAGTACATAACAATATTAATAAAAACAAAACATAGAAGACATAATAAGACTTTAAAAGCAGTTAATATTCAAACCAGAGTGGGTATCCTAGTGAATCTTGTCATCTTCAGTGTAGCTGCCTATACTCTCAGACTTGGTAGGATCAATCATAGCAGATTCAAATAAAATCAATTTATAAGCAGTGATCTAACAAATCATATTCAAATAAGATCAGTCATAAGACAGCATAAGTTATACAGGACTTCAGATTAGGTTAATAGACAATTAAGGAAGGTTACCATAATATATCCTGCTATTTTGAGGACTGCTGTTGGTGTCCTCAAATCTAGTACAAGTAGACAAACTGGAACAGAATATAAGCAAACTAAACAGAGTGGTGAGAATAATGTGGATTTTAAATCTTGATACACTATTAACAATATCCTCTGCTTTCCTTTTTAAGACAGTTCCTCCCCTTTCACTTTCACAGGATGTACATTTTGGGTCCCACTAACTCCTTTAGTTTTAGATTGAGGGAGGAACCTGCTACTTACCTAAGGGGTAACCTTTTTACCCCTGGGCTTCATCTTAAATTTTATTCCTTTACCTACGAAAGCCTCGATGTTTTCCTTTGTTTTGGCTGAGTAGTTCTCTACTACACAAAAGTAGCATGTCTTTCCAGTCTATCTGCAGGTACTGGACAAGTTGCCCCTATTGCTGTCTGGTTCCCTGTCACATAGAGCATTGTTTTCTCACTTTTGACTTTTGGTCCATAAACCTTCTTTCAGATTAATAATATTTCCTATACAGACCATCTCATTGGACCCTATCTCTTGATCTACTCTGTCTGTGTTACTTTTTGGTAGTGTATCAAGGCCATCTGTGTTAAAGATTATAGCCAACCTTCTCTGCCTCATTTCTGTTATTCTATTTTTCTACCATTGGTTGTCTGATTTTCTCCTTCATTCCACTATCTTCCTCATTCATTGAGGACTCTCTCCCACTGTTCCTGAAGTCTGATGTTTTTTCTCTCTCTCTAAAATGCCCTTCTGTTTTTTTCATAGCATTAGATTTCCCCCAGTTCCTCTTTGTCATAGAAGCATCATGTTTCTCCATTAATTTTCAGAGAGAGTTTTGCCAGTTACATCAATCTGTGTTGATATTTTCTTTCAGGGCTTGGAATACTTTGCTCCAATCTCTTCTTGATTTCATGGTTTGTGTTTAGAAAGCTGACATGATTTTGATGGGTTTTTCTTTAGTTGATCTGTTTCTTTTTTCTGACAGCTTCTAATACTATGTTCTTGTGATGAATTTCTGGGATCTTGATTATTATATGTCTGGGTGTAGCTCTGTTTCGGTTGTAGGTGGCTGGAGTTCTTTATGCCTCTTACATCTGAATACCATTTCCTTTTCCTATGCTTGGGAAGTTTTCCTTAATTATTTCCGTGAATAACCTTTGTATTTCCTTTGTGTTTATCCCTGCTTCTTTACTCTCATTTTTTATTCTTAAGTTATAGATCCTCTTGTCATCTTCTAGCCTTTGTATTGTTACTGTCTGTTTCCTTGTTAAGAGATCTGTCCATTCATGATCACACATTGCAAAACCTATCTTCAAGTTTTTGTCAACCTATCTCTAGTTTCTTTTAGGCTATTTAGCCAGCTTTCAATGGAGTTTTTAATTTCCTGGTAATCTCTTTGAATCTGTTTCATTTATTCAAGATTTTTTTTATGTTCTTCTTCAAATGGTTCTCTCTTTTTTTGCATCCCTCCCTTCTCCTATCTGTGTCTTCTTGATAGGTGCTTAGCATTTCTTTTATTAATCTTCTTATGTCTTGCTTTACTTGTATTAATATTTCAGTTTTGAGATCATCTATAATGTCTTACTTCTTTATGTCAGTGATACTTCTTTGTCTATGATACTTCTTTATGTCAGTGATACTGTGTCTGATATTGTATATTTGCTGCCCTCAATCACTTCTGTGTTTATCTCTCCTGGACTGATATTCTCTGGTATAGGGGCTGGGATTCTTTTCTTATTTCTTTCTCTTGTCATGTTTCTGGTTTCTTCCATACAGGTATATAATGGAGGTCCCAGCCCTTTTCCTTGTTGGTTATGGTTCTTCTGAAGTATGCTGGTTAGGGATTTCTGTCCTCTACATCTTGATTTTGGTCATTGAAGTACAAACAGGGGCAATGTAGGCTGGCCTTTCCCCTCCAAGCCAGACAACCAGCATGGACCTTCACCATGTTAGTGTGTGCTGGGCAGATAGAACCTGTTCAGAGTAACCTCAGGGACCATTTTATCCCTGCCTATTGGGTCCTGGTCAGAGGTGTGACCCATCCTAAGCAGATCCCACAAACTTTCTCTGGGCAGGGGGCAACCAACTGAAGTCACTGCCATTCTTTGTTCAGCCCCATCCTGCCCACTATCAATATGTTGTCGAGTTGATCGCCCATTATCACCCATCATGATCACCCATCATCACATGAGGGGGTCAAATTCTGAGCACTCAGTGCAAGTGGGTTAGTGAAAGTCTCCACACCAGCTCTGTTCTCCACTGGGCTCACCAACCCTCAATTTCAATGTGACTGGGGCTCCCACAGCAAAAGCACCCAACTGTGAATTTGACCAGCTCCAATGGGAGCGCGGGACCTCAAGTCTGACCGGCTCCTTTCCCTTTAGTTTCTACCTAGATTGAAAGGATCCATTTCCCTCCCTCTGGTCTTCTCCAAGATGTTTGATATCAGCATCTGAGCTGTTTCTCTCAGGAAGCCTCCCTATTTCACTGCTTACTGACCCATAATCTTTACCTCCTCCAGATTCCATATTTTATAGCCTTGTAATTTCATTTTTATGTGCCTGCACATTATTAATTTAGATAAGGCAGGTTTATATATGGTTGTAATGTTTCTTACTTGAAAACAACTTTTCTTATGAGTCTACATTTTCAACACAATTATCAGATGTCTTTGTAATAAGCAGAAGCTTAGAACACTTAAATGAGCATTAACACATTAACTGAAGAAGTACACTGAAGCATTTGACCATTATTTTCATGATTATTTTTGCCTTACTGGGAAAGAAAAGTTCTCAAAATCAATAGGCAAATAGCCTAGCACTGATATGCATCCCTAGCTTTTTGAAATATATTTAAGTGAATCAGCATAAATATCTGTGAATACTGACTCATATAATGATATATGGATATTTCAAATAAATATTCTATGTTAAACATGACCAGCAGTATAGGATGTGTGCTCATACTATAAAAGTTGAAATAGGAAAGTTAATGTAAAGCACCCTGAGGAGCTTCCTGGAGATGGGATGCAGGAGGGAAGCAGGAGAGGGAAGGATAGCAGAGGAGCCTCAGGACAAACTGAGGATGACACATGAGTTCACTTCTGTGATTGTGTGTGGTTGTACAAGTGTTCCTGTGATTTAATACTTCTCAGGTGCACACTTTTTTCCATGGGAAGTTCATGTGTTATGTCTGATGAAGCTATTACAGACACACAAAATCTCAAAACAGGCAACGAATGAGAGAGTTCATAAGAGGCGAATATATGAGACACAGCAGCAGGCATACACATGGACAAAGGTTTTGTTTTCGCTCAGCACACAGCAGAATGAAGCTAGACACACCTGTCCTCCCTGTAGGAAGAGGGGAAAAGAGTCATCCCAGGTGAGTGAGCTCTGTTCTGGACCTGGAACAGGTAATAGTTTGTTCACAGTTTAGGGGAGCACAGGCCCAGACAGTGAGGAGGACATTTACAGCACAGCAGCAGCTCTCCTGTAGGAAAGGAAAATGTTCCAAACAATTTGATAATTTTATGCATTTCCAAAACAGGAAAACAAAAATATGCAAGTTATGGGTACACGAAAAATAAAAATAGACAAAGAGATAAAGACAAGGAATCATCTCTTAATTAGTTTTTATGTTGTCTGGAAAGACATCATTGCTACTAACCCTTCTCAGCACACTAACCTCAGATGTGAGCTCTGAGTTTTTCATGCCCAGAGCTATCTACAAAAGAGTAGGCTATGCAAATAGGGTGCTTATGAAAACCAGCGCAGCCCTCACACTGCAGCTCTGCAGAGGAGCCCAGCTCTGAATGCCTAGCTGTTCACACTCAGTGATCAGAACTGAGTACAGACGACTTACTATGGAGTTTGGGCTGAGTTGGGTGTTCCTGTTTGCACTTCTGAAAGGTAAATTATTGAGAACAAAGAATATGAAATGGGAAAGTGGATGAGACTGGGATAAACAGCAGACATGTATGACAGTTTCCTGAACAGCATGTTCTTGTGTTTGCAGGTGTCCAGACTGAGGAGCAGCTGGTGGAGTCTGGGGGAGGCTTGGTGCAGCCTGGGGGGTCCCTGAAACTCTCCTGTGTGGCCTCAGGATTCACCTTCAGTAACTACTGGATGAGCTGGATCCGTCAGGCTCCAGGAAAAGGGCTGGAGTGGCTCACATACATTAACCCTGATGGTGGTAGCACATACTATGCAGACTCCGTGAAGGGCCGATTCACCATCTCCAGAGACAACAGCAAGAACATGCTGTATCTGCAAATGAGCAGTCTGAAACCCGAGGACACCGCTGTGTATTACTGTGCAAGAGACACAATGAGGGAATATCAGTGTGAGCCCATACACAAACCGCCCTGCAAGGGTGCTCATGCACAGCAGAGGTCACTGCAGTTCTTCAAGAACCAGGCAGGGCCCCCGGAGCAGGTGCAGAAAAGGAAGCAGAGGAGGGAGGGCTTCCTGGGGGCCTCTGGGGTTCCCTTCTGTATTAACATCTTAGATCCTGAGGCGACCCACAAGGGAGTACCCAAGTTCAAGGGAAAATTCTCTGTTAAAGGCAATCGCATGATCACATAAGTACTGATTGTTTTTGTTTTCTGTGTTTGAATTTTTCTCCTGGGTAAACAAAACTTGCAACCATCTCAAACTAACTTAGGCATTTGGTGAAGTTAATTTTCTATTCAGTGTCATACCCTCATCATCTAAAAGTGGATCTGCTGGTTTAGTATGAGTGATGAGGAGCTATCTCACACAGTAATAAATGCTTCAGATTAGGAAATTAAATTCTTCCCGTCCCTGTCCATGAGGTCTGAGAACTCACAGCTCCCTCCTCTCATTGGCCACCTCGGGAGACTTGGCCCCAAGGGTCAGCCCCAACACAGTGAGGAGCTCTGAGCTCAGGGAAGGAGAAAGAGTGGCAGCATGACTGGACTAAGGGCAGTGGCTATGGACCTTGATGTGCTCTTTCCAGACAAGAGGGCTGAGTAGGACTTGGTCCTGTGACTTTTTGCACCTTAAAAATTAAAAAATATATAAAATATAGCCATCAATATTCTCAATTTTTCTCACACACGCCTTTCTTTTTCTGTTTTTTTTTATTTTGTTTTTATTTTGAAGAAAGAAAATAGAATAGTAAAGTAAAATCAAGCAGTGATGGAACAATAGGAAAATCACCATCCTTACTATATTGCAAAATCTCATCCTCTAATTTGTTGCTCAAGCTCCTGGGTCCAGGCCTGCAAAGTCAATCAAACAATTTAATGCCATGTCACTGACTTACTTCCGTTAGTAATATCTCAGCCTGCTCTGTATCCCATTGCTTATGTGTGTGTTACTGAAGGACAGGAAGGGGAGGCTGCATGTCTTCCTTGCTGCTTCTCCCTGGCTGGCAAGGCCTCAGTCAGTATGGGGACTGCACTGATTCCTGCTGTTTTTCTCATCTGACCCGCCTACCACCCCTGACTCTCTTATTCTTGCTGGGTTGCTGAATTAACTCTCTCTCTCCATGGGTTTCCACCAGCAGGTCTGATCCTTCCTGTGTCCGTGGACACCACCTCTGTCCTCCTGCTTTTCTCCGTGTTGCTGAAGCCCAGGTTCTGGACAGCAGATGAGGATTGGCTTTTCCTCTACTGCTCACCACTCCTCTGTTCTTCTATAGGTGTCATCTCTTTTTTACCCATCTCTCAGTTTTCAGTCTATCAGGAAAACAATGGAGAATTGATGAGATGAAACCCTCTATTCTCACAGGGTTCACGGTTTTTCCTAAATGGATTCCCATGATTCTGCCTTGATGCATTTTATTTTATTTCACTTAATTCTGCATTTGACAGTCATCCGTGTATTTGTAAATTTTTCTAAAACAATCAAATATCTTTAGTAATGTCTCTTTTATCATTACAGTTTTCTGTGACCAGATATATAGTGAAAATCAGGAAATCACTTGCATGCACATCCATGGCTCCTGAAGGCAGAGTGGAGCTGACATTCTCACACACAGTCCCCATGTCTCAGATGTGACCAAGGACCTCACACTCATCGACAAAGGCTAAAGTACCTCCACCTCCTCACCCTGCTCTACTCCTCATCTGGTCCATCATTCTCACTGATATGTCCTGTGTTTAAGGACCAAAAATTCGTGTTCTTGGTGTGATGTCTCAGAGGCACCTGTTGTTTCCCGCCCAGGAAATGAACATCTTTGAGATGTCCAGAGACATAATCTGATCTTATACATTGCACATTCTGAATTATGACTTCCTGAAGATCCCTGAAAATATGAAATATTTTATAGGTTTTCTTCTTTTCATTCCTTCTCTGTTACTGATATTTCAGTCATGATTTTACAGATATCATTTTTGAATTGAGACCTTAGAAGCCCACCTGAGGTAAGAGTGAAAATTTAGCATTATTGTTGTAACTTGCATTTCAAAGAAAAGTAGTGAATGGAACTGGAAGGAATGTGGTGCTCCTGAGTGTTCATCTCACCTCACAACTCTGCTGAGCTCGATTTAGCAACACCACCACTCTTCTGTGTCACTGTGTCTTCACATGCTTAATCTGACATTTACAAAGAGCCTCATTTGTTCTCAGACATGTTTCAAAAAGTTCACCTCCCACCTAGGTTTATACTCTTGTATCATCATGGAATGGAAAATGTATCAGTGAGCCATCTTGACTTCCTAAGCATGGAATCCATCACCATCTTAGTCTCTGATTGTCAACTTACACTTCAGTGATACCTTCTAGGTAGGTTGCTCTTCCTCTTGATCTGTCAGTGTCTGTTAATTGTTGAATCTTCCCATCAGACCTGTAACATGATATAGAGTACAGGCAATGCTTGTCCATAACAAAACCCACAAAGCACTTTCCTAACCTTACTGACCAAATCCTCACTGAACTTCCAAGGCTTTGGCAAGTCCTGTGACCCCTCTCCACCACAAGAGCTTATGCATAACTGAACCTCTATTCTCTCTATGAAATATGTGTCAGTCTTCCTACAAATCCATCAGTGTCATGTAATTCAGAACAGAGACCAGAACTGTGAATGGAGGAGTAACTCTAAGAGTGACCCAGAGCAAGGAGGTAGAGGGGTCCAGGATCAAAGATCAGAACTAGTGACCATCCAGAGAGTAGCAGACTCACCTACTTCTCAATGTCAGGGTCAGTGCTCTCCTGCTAGGACTCAGAACAGCTCTGTCCTCTTGTCCATATCCTACCCTGTGGGTCCAGGTGCAGCCTGATAATCTATTTCTCTTTACTACTGTGGACTCGACTGTTCCCTGCATTCAGGCCACCTGATTATGAGTAGATTTAAGGAGAGAGAGAAAAAGGGTAGAAAATCACATTTTGTTATCTAACTAATCATAATGAATGCAATCATTCAATATGGACAGGGATTCATTCAATCCCTGGTACCGATAAATAATAATAATAATAATAAATGAAACAAAACTGCAAAAAAATGCTATTCAAGAAACTTAGCTAGAATCTTACATTAATTTTTGTTTGATACCTGTATCTTGCTTCTTTGTTGAGCAGGTTAATTTTTTCTCTTGTGGGTGCAGCTCATTTTGCTTTTCTTATGAGATTGTGCTCTAGATAATTTTTCATTCTCCTGGGTCAAATATAGGGTTCAAGACAGCATCAGTTATACCAACTCACAACAGTGTAACATAATATCATAGCAGACCAGATGTCATGTGGATCACAGGTGAGGGTTCCATGGGTCTTGCCCTTTTACAAAGTAGATAGATAACACTCATAGCAATGGTGATGATGTTGGACACTTGTGTCTCCCTGCTGAAGAGATCACATCCAGAGTGATCCCTGCATCCAAAATTCTTGCCCCTTCACACTGGAGGTCAGAGTGTGCAGTCCCCATTGTCAGGGCCTCCCAGTGAAGAGGGATGGAGCTGGGCTCTGCTCTCCAGCATGACTCACTCAGGAATGTTCAGCCCCACTTTCCTGACTCAGAGATGAATTGATAAGGATGTCACCTAACACAGGAATTCTTTAAGGAGATCTAATTAATGACATTGGTAGACTCCATCTGTCGGTGGTGACCTTAGAAAACCTGTACAGCATTTTCTATGGAACTGAGTGGTCAGCAATCATGAGAGACTTATTGCACTGTACTGGAAAACATTTCTGTGAATCCTAAATACATCAATAGCAAGCAAGATCTGCACACTTCTGGGTGAAAAAATATAGGAAAGTCATATCAACTTTTAATTATAGGGACATTATCACCATGAGTATAGTGTTTATAATACATAATTGTTCAAAAAGGGAAAACTGTTATCAGGTGAGCATTTGGAATTTAGCAATCACCTCCAGGAAACAAAAGGGAAAGGTGAACCTAGAAAGGAAATACCATCCAGCACCTACACAAGGTCATGTGGGGAAGGGACAGTTAGTACAGACAGCCTCCTTCCCTCCTGCAGCAAGGCTTCTCTGAGAGGGAGCACAGGACACACATTCTCATCCCCAATCTCTGCGGGCTTTAGTCAGTGGGATCTGGGTCATAGGATGTCTCAGAGCAAGCGGCAGGAGGACTTCTCCTGACAATGTTAATGGGAGTGAAGTGATCTCTCCAGCATGGATGAGAGATATCAGGGAGAGGATGAGGGGGGTGTGCTCATCTTTGTCCTGTGGAAGCAGCACCAGAGCCCGTGTGGGAGGATAAAGTCAGGATGGGAACAAGAAGGGAGCAGGCCTGAAGGAAGCTGGTATGGTGTCAGGAAGGAGTAGTCATGGCTCTGCTTCCTCCATTCACTGAAGGCAGAGTCCTGCCTATCACAGATTTGAACACCACACGAGTGCAGGGGAGGAGAATCCTTTCTGCAGCATGAGCACCAGAGACACCCTGGCCTATGCCTCACATCATTAAGGAAAAGGGCTACTCTCATGCAAATTTGTCTCCCAAATCTGGACTCAAATTCCAGTCTTGGGCTGATGGAGATGACAATTCCTTCCTCAGACAACTCTAAGATCTCTGGAGACAGCGAAGGTATGGCCTGGAATATGAAATTGCTGCATCCTCTTTTGTATCTGGTGACAGGTCTGCATGGTGAGTGTCCTCAACATCAGACACAGGACTATGGGAGGAGTAGGAAAGCAAGTGGCTGATTGGAACTTTACCCCTGTTTCCAGATGTCCTGTCCCAGATGCAACTGCAGGAGTCTGGACCTGGCCTGATGAAGCTCTTGCAGACTCAGTCCTTCACCTGCATGGTCTCTGGATTCTTCATCACAACCAGTGGTTATGACTGGAGCTGGGTCCATCAGCCTGCAGGAAAATGCCTGGAGTGCATAAGGTACATTTATTCCAGTGGTGGCACTAATTACAGCCCTTCCCTAAAGAGCTGCATCACCATCTACAGAGAAACAGGCAAGAACTAGTTCTCTCTGCAGCTAAACCCTGTCACTGCCAAGGACACAACCACCTACTACTGTGCAAGACAGTGGGTTGGGTGGAGTTTCCAGCAAGCAGGCAGGTGCACACTAGCACCAGAACCCAGCCTATTTGGGACTCCTGCACCTCACCATCTGTGTGCAGAGGAAGCGCTGGGCAGATCTGGGGCACCTGCATCCACCTCCCGTATGTCTGGAAGACTGTGGATATCTCAGCAAGCAGGGGAGCATCACAGGTTCCAGAGGCCCTGTGGCCTGTGGTAAGTGCTCAGCGCACTCTGCCCAAAGCCCAGACTCTTCGGGACCCTACAAGCTTCTGGGTGCAGTGAAGTGCATAAGTCGGTTTGGGGCATCTACATCCATCTCCCCTTTCTGGCTGCACTTGGAGAACTGTGGAGCTTCCAACAAGTAGGTGGTCACACAGTGTCCCTGAAGCCCAGCTTATCTGGAACTACAGAGTTCTAAACAGGCAGAAGAGGGCTATTGGTTCTACAGGCCCAGTGGCTTGGGGTAACTGGGTGCCACAGTCTCAGGAGCTGTGAACATACAAGGGAATTTCCAACAGAACCTGAAGAAGCTTTCAAATAACATTTGAAACAGAGAAATATAGGAAAATGACAAAATGAAAGACCAAATTACAACCTCAAACCCCCAGCCCATCTCAAGATGTATAGGAGCGATGTATATAGAAGAAAATATATGCAATTCACCTCAAATATTGGACATAATAGCTACTGAAATTAACAAGCAACTCCAGGAAGCTTTAAAGGAATTCAAACTCAAAATAATCTCTTAGGTAAAAGAAGAAATGATAAAAGAAATGAAAGAGATTCTGAATATATCTAAAGAAAACACAGTTAAAAAATTGGAGGAACTAAACAAAAAGATAGAATCCCTAGAGGAGCAATATAAGAAACAAACAGAATACATAATGCAGATGCACAGAGATATACAGGAAATAAAAAACTCCACTGAAAGTTGTAAAAACCGCCTCAATGAAAGTGGAGATAGAATTTCAGACCTTGAAGACAGGATCGCAGCTAGTGAACAGGAAAGGAAAGATCTTTTAAAAATAACAAGGAATCAGGAAACAACAATTCAACAACTGTAAGACGATGCAAGGAAGAATAACATAAGAATGATAGGGATTAATGAAAGAGAGGGAGACAACATAAAGGATGTCAGGAGGATATTTAGAGAAGTAATAGCTGAAAATTTCCCAAGCATGAGATCAGAAACCGACATCAGGATCAGTGAAGCATATAGAACTCCAAATAGTCATAACCAAAATAAAACTACACCCAGGCATATAATAATCACCATCCCAGAAATCCAACACAAGAATAGATTATTAAAAGCTGTCAGAGAGAAAAGACAGATCACTTATAAAGGAAAACCTATCAGAATCACAGCAGACTTCTCGTCACAAACAATAAAGTCAAGAAGAGCATGGAGTGAAGTATTCCAGATCCTAAAGCAAAATGATTTCCAACCTAGACCGATATATCCTGCAAAACTATCATTCAAAATAGATGGTGAAACACGATACTTCCATGACAAAGAACAGCTGAAGAACTTCATGAACAACGAACCAACCCTGCAAAAAATATTGAAAGACAGTTTAGATACACAAAGGAAAACACCACTAAGCAAAGCAAATAATTAAACAGAACAGAAAGATAAAGATGCAACAGCAGAGAGATAAGATTCCTTCAATTAACCAACATTTAACAGTAATAACCATTAATGTAAGGTCTCAATGCACCAATCAAAAGAAACAGACTAGCAGAATGGATCAAGAAACAAAATCCAACCATATGCTGTTTACAGGAAACCCATCTAACCCTGAAGGATAATCACATACTGAAAGACAAACGATGGAAAACAATTCTTCATGCAGCAGGAATCCAAAAAAGGCAGGAGTAGCCATTCTGTTTGCAGACAATGTGAACTTTAAACCAACAATGACCATAAAGGATAAAGAAGGTCACTACATACTCATAAGGGGAAAACTCCAAGAGGAAGAGATAACTATCTTAAATATATATGCACCAAACTCCAGAGCACCCAGTTATATAAAACAATTATTAACAGAAATGAAAACTCAAATTATCAGTAACACAATTGTAACAGGAGACCTTAATACACCATTGACACCAAGGGACAGATCAACCAGACAGAAAATGAACAAAGAAATAACAGAACTGAATCATACCTGTGAACAAATGGGTTTGATAGACATATACAGAATGTTCCACCCAACAACATCAGAATACACATTCTTCTCAGCAGTACATGCATCATTTTCTAAAACAGACCATATATTAGCTCACAGAACATATTTAAACAAGTGCAAAAGATCTGAAATCATCCCTTGCATGTTTTCAGATCATAGCGCTCTGAAATTAGAAATTAATGATAAAAGATACTGCAAAAATCCCACAAACACATGGAAACTGAATAACACACTCTTCAGTAATCAGTGGGTCACAGAAGAAATTAAAGAAGAAATCAAACAATACCTAAAAGAAAATGAAAATGCAGATACAACTTACCGGAATCTGTGGGATGCAATGAAAGCCGTCCTGAGAGGAAAATTTATTGCACTGAGTTCCCACATCAGGAAAACAGAAGAATACAAATAAATAACTTCATGCTACACCTCAAACAGCTAGAAAAAGAAGAGCAAGTCAAGCCCAAAGTCAAAAGAAGAGAGGAAATTATAAAAATCAGAGCAGAAATCAATGCAATAGAGACAAAGAAAACAATCCAAAGAATCAACGAATCAAAGAGTTGGTTCTTTGAAAGAATAAATAAAATTGATAAGGCCCTAGCCAACCTTATTTTAAAAAGGGAAGAAAAAGCTCAGATTCATGCAATAAGAAATGAAAAAGGAGAAATCACTACAGACCAAGTAGAAATACAGAAGATCATCAACAACTATTTCTAAAACCTCTACTCTCAAAAGTTTGATAACACAGAAGAAATAGACAGATTCTTAGAAGAATATGAAGTGCCAAAGCTAGATCAAGAGGATGTAAAACTGTTGAATAATCCAATCTCTGTTAATGAAATTGAAAATGTAATTAAGTCCTTACCTACAAAGAAGAGCCCAGGCACAGATGGATTCACTGCAGATTTCTACAAGAACTACAGAGAAGACCTAATGCCGGCACTCCTCAAACTATTCAATGAAATTGAAAGGGAAGCAATCCTTCCTATGTCATTCCTGGAAGCAAATATTACTCTAGTACCAAAACCTGAGAAAGGCCCAACTAAAAAAGAGAACTATAGACCGATCTCCCTAATGAACACAGATGCAAAAATCCTCAATAAAATATTGGCGAATAGGATCCAGCAAATCATCAAGAAGAATCCCACCATGACCAAGTGGGATTCAACCCAGGAATGCAAGGATGGTTCAACATATGCAAATGAATAAATGTAATCCACCGTATCAATAAAGCCAAAAATAAGAACCACATGATCATTTCTATAGATGCAGAAAAAGCCTTCAATAAGGTCCAACATTTATTCATGATAAAAACTCTACAGAAAACTGGAATAGATGGTCTTTACCTAAATATAATAAAGGCCATTTATGACAAACCAACAGCCAGCATCATACTAAATGGCCAAAAATTGAAAGCCTTTACTTTAAAAGCAGGCACAATACAAGGATGTCCTTTATCACCACTCCTATTTAATATAGTACTGGAAGTACTAGCCAGTGCAATTAGGCAAGAAAGAGAAATAAAAGGGGTAAAGATAGGAAAAGAAGAAGTTAAGGTGTCATTGTTTGCAGATGACATGATACTCTACATAGAAGACCCGCCAAGCTCCATTGAAAGACTCTTAGATACAATAAATAAATTCAGTAATGTGGCTGGATACAAAATCAATACTCAGAAATCAATAGCATTCCTATACACAAACAACAAAATCACAGAGAGGGAAATAAGAGAAACTGGACTATTCACATTAGCAAGCAAAAAAATGAAATATTTAGGAATTACTCTTATGAAAGAAGTGAAAGACCTACACAGGGAAAATTATAATACACTGAAAAAGGAAATTGAAGATGTTCTCAGAAAATGGAAAGACATCCCTTGCTCATGAATAGGAAGAACAAACATTGTGAAGATGGCCATTCTCCCAAAACTCTTATACAGATTCAATGAAATCCCAATAGAAATACCATCAACATACCTTATAGATCTAGAGAAATCACTCCTAAATTTCACCTGGAACCAGAAGAGACCTAGAATCGCAAAGGCAATTCTGAGCAGCAAAGACAAAGCAGGAGGCATCACAATCCCTGACTTGAAATTATACTACAAAGCAACAGTAGTAAAATCAACATGGTATTGGAATCAAAACAGAGCTGAAGATCAATGGAATAGATTAGAAGATACAACCACAATTACAAACACACTCAACCACCTTATATTTGATAAAGAAGCCAAGCAGGTTCACTGGAAGAACGACAGTCTCTTTAATAAATGGTGCTGGAAAAACTGGCTCTCCATTTGCCGAAAACTAAAGCTAGACCCATGTCTATCACCATGTACTAAATTAAAATCTAAATGGGTCAAAGATCTGAATATTAAAACAGAAACACTAAATCTATTGGAAGACAAATTCTGTAGAAACCTTGGTGACATAGGAGTAGGTAGAGAATTCATGAACAGGACTCAAACCGCACGGGAAATACTTCCCAGAATCAATAACTGGGACCACTTCTTATTAAAAAGCTTCTGCATGTCAAAAGAAATCTGCAGCATAGTGAAAAGAAAACCCACAAACTGGGAAAAGATTTTAGTGAACTCTCTCTCAGACAAGGGACTCTTGTCTAAAACATATAAAGAATTAAAAAAACTCAGACCTCCGAAATTCAAAGATCCAATCCAAAAATGGGCATCTGAGATGAATACGCAATTCTCAGATGAAGAAATGCAAATGGCAAATAAATACATGAAAAAATGTTCATCATCATTGGTCATTAGAGAAATGCAAATTAAAACCACACTGAGATACCATCTCACTCCTGAAAGAATGGCCAGGACCAAGAAAACCAACAACAACAAATGCTGGAGAGGCTGTGGGGAAAAAGGAACTCTCCTGCACCGTTGGTGGGAGTGTAGACTGGTACAGCTTTTATGGAGGTCTGTCTGGAGATTTCTCAAAAAGTTGGGATCGGAAATCCCATTTATTCCAGCTATTCCACTTCTAGGCATATTCCTAGAAGAACTGAAAGCATCATACCACAGTGATATATGTGCACCTATGTTTATAGCAGCACAATTTGTAATCGCCAGATCTTCGAAACAACCCAAGTGTCCATCAACTGAGGAATGGATAAAAAAGTTGTGGTATTTCTATACAATGGAGTATTATACAGCTATAAAGACGGATCACATTGAGATATTTATCAATAAATGGGCGCAGCTTGCGACCATACTCATAAGTGAAATAAATCAATCTCACATGTATGAATACCGAATAGTTCCCCTAATGTAAGTAATGATTCAAATATATAAAAATATGTGGTAATCATGATTCCCCATTATGTGGCCTTGAAGCCTTATAAAATTTTCACTTATTAATTAGAAAGGCTTTATTCTGGGCTTCTTGATATGGAAATATTTGAAGCTATAGTATATGAATTTTTATCCAAATATTTCAAGGAAAAAGACAGACACTATGGTAACTACTATTCTTTAAAAAATTATTTAACTATTTCTTATGTTTATTTTAATTAAGGGAAAAACTTAAAAAATTAGGATATATAATAGTAACTCTTTTTGATTTCCTATTAACTTGTTTTGAAGTCCTGTAATACTCCCACGATCTTGTTTTGACTGATTAGACTCTGTTCCATTCTGTGCGATAGTATCAAGTTTGAGGGTATAGGCAACTACTTTGAAGGCAATAAGATTCACAAAGATGCCCATTCTGGTTTGACTATTGTCTCCTTTGGAAGTCCTGTAATGTTTACAATGCCTAAGTTTTATTGGTCTTGTTCTGTACTGTTTTGTCCAACTTTATAATATCTAATGAGATAGACAGTTCTTTTTAAGGAAACAAGAGACAACGTTGATAACCATTGTTAATAACCTTGTACTCTGTTCTACATCATGTGCTATGTCTATCCTTGGTTTTGACTGACAGCTTTGTTTTGCCATATTTGACTTTATTCTCTCCCCCCCAAAAAAAGTAATAAGAACTAAGGAGTAATAAAATCCAAAATGTGTAAATTTTGTTGTAAAAAAGAGAGGGAGGGAAAAAAAAGAGCTCTAACGGATATAACAGCAAGTGTGTTTAGGGGTGTTAAATAGCTGACTATATTAATGTTTTTGGATCATTGAACACAGCTGTTTGTAGTCTCTCCGTTTGAATGTCTACTTTGTATTCTTTGATACTGTGATTTGAGCAACTATTTCCAAGATGATAATATGTAATCTATTAACAGGTGATTTCTTACTGTTATTTTTTTTGTAGTTCTGTATTATGTGTAACCTTACACTGCTTTGTTTTGTTTTATATTTTTCTCTTTTTCCTCTTAAATAAAATAAAAAAACAATAAACCAGCATTTAACACTAATAACATTTAATGTAAATGCTCTCAATACACCAATCAAAAGAAACAGACTAGCAGAATGGATCAAGAAACAAAATCCAACCATATGCTGTTTACAGGAAACCCATCTAACCCTGAAGGATACTCACAGACTGAAAGTCAAAGGATGGAAAACAATACTTCATGCAGCAGGAATCCAAAAACAAAAGCAGGAGTAGCCATTCTGTTTGCAGACAACGTGAACTTTAAACCAACAATGACCATAAAGGACAAAGAAGGTCACTACATACTCATAAGGGGAAAACTCCAAGAGGAAGAGATAACTATCTTAACTATCTATGCACCAAACTACAGACTACCCAGTTATATAAAACAACTATTAACAGAAATGAAAACTCAAATTATCAGTAACACAATTGTAACAGGAGATCTTAATATGCCATTGACACCAAGGGACAGATCAACCAGACAGAAAATGAGCAAACAAATAACAGAACTGAATCACACCTGCGAACAAATGGATTTGATAGACATATACAGAATGTTCCACCCAACAACATCAAAATACACATTCTTCTCAGCAGTACATGCATCATTATCTAAAATAGACCATATATTAGCTCACAGAACATATTTAAACAAATGCAAAATAGGTGAAATCATCCCTTGCATGTTTTCAGATCATAGCGCTCTGAAATTAGAAATTAATGATAAAAGATACTGCAAAAATCCCACAAACACATGGAAACTGAATAACACACTCTTCAGTAATCAGTGGGTCACAGAAGAAATTAAAGAAGAAATCAAACAATACCTAAAAGAAAATGAAAATGCAGATACAACTTACCGGAATCTGTGGGATGCAATGAAAGCCGTCCTGAGAGGAAAATTTATTGCACTGAGTTCCCACATCAGGAAAACAGAATGAATACAAATAAATAACTTGAGGCTACACCTCACATAGCTAGAAAAAGAAGAGCAAGTCAAGCCCAAAGTCAAAAGAAGAGAGGAAATTATAAAAATCAGAGCAGAAATCAATGCAATAGCGACTAAGAAAACAATCCAAAGGATCACCGAATAAAAGAGTTGGTTCTTTGAAAGAATAAATAAAATTGTAAGCCCCTAGCCAACCTTATTTTAAAAAGGGAAGAAAAAGCTCAAATTCATGCAATAAGAAATGAAAAAGGTGAAATCACTACAGACTCTGCAGAAATACAGAAGATCATCAACATGTATTTCAAAAACCTCTACTCTCAAAGGTTTGATAACACAGCAGAAATAGACAGATTCTTAGAAACATATGAAGAATCAATGTTAGATCAAGAGGATGTAAAACTGTTGAATAACCCAATCTCTGTTACTGAAATTGAAAATGTAATTAAGTCCTTACCTACAAAGAAGAGCCCAGGCACAGATGGATTCACTGCAGATTTCTACAAGAACTACAGAGAAGACCTAATGCCGGCACTCCTCAAACTATTAAATGAAATTGAAAGGGAAGCAATCCTTCCTATGTCATTCCTGGAAGCAAATATTACACTAGTACCAAAACCTGAGAAAGACCCAACTAAAACAGAGAACTATAGACCGATCTCCCTAATGAACACAGATGCAAAAATCCTCAATAAATTATTGGTGAATAGGATGCAGCAAATCATCAAGAAGATTATACACCATGACCAAGTGGGAGTCATCCCAGAAATGCAAGGATGGTTCAATACGTAAATCAATAAATGTAATCCACCATATCAATAAAGCCAAAAGTAAGAACCACATGATCATTTCTATAGATGCAGAAAAAGCCTTCAATAAGGTCCAACATTCATTCATGATAAGAACTTTACAGAAAATTGGAATAGATTGTCTTTACCTCAATATAATAAAGGCCATTTATGACAAACCAAAGCCAGCATCATACTAAATGGCCAAAAATTGAAAGCCTTTACTTTCAAATCAGGCACAAGACACGGATGTCCTTTATCACCACTCCTATTTAATATAGTACTGGAAGTACTAGCCAGAGCAATTAGACAAGAGAGAGAAATAAAAATGGCAAAGTTAAGAAAAAAAGAAGTTAAATCATCATTGTTTGCAGATGACATGATACTCTACATAGAAGACCCCCTAAACTCCATTGAAAGACTCTTAGATACAATAAATAAATTCAGTAATGTAGCTGGATACAAAATCAATACTCAGAAATCAATAGCATTCCTATACACTAACAACAAAATCACAGAGAGGGAAATAAGGGAAACCACACTCTTCACATTAGCAAACCAAAAAAATGAAATATTTAGGAATTACTCTTATGAAAGAAGTGAAAGACCTACACGGGGAAAATTATAATACACTGAAAAAAGAAATTGAAGATGATCTCAGAAAATGGAAAGACATCCCTTGCTCATGGATAGGAAGAACAAACATTGTGAAGATGGCCATTCTCCCAAAACTGTTATACAGACACAATGTAATCCCAATAAAAATACCATCAACATACCTTATAGATCTAGAGAAATCACTCCTAAATTTCATCTGGAACCAGAAGAGACCTAGAATCGCAAAGGCAATTCTAAGCAGCAAAGACAAAGCAGGAGGCATCACAATCCCTGACTTGAAGTTATACTACAAAGCAACAGTAGTAAAAGCAACATGGTATTGGAATCAAAACAGAGCCGAAGATCAATGGAATAGATTAGAAGATACAACCACAACTACAAACACACTCAATCACCTTATCTTTGATAAAGAAGCCAAGCAGGTTCACTGGAAGAATGACAGTCTCTTTAATAAAAGGTGCTGGAAAAACTGGCTCTCCATTTGCCAAATAATAAAGCTAGACCCATATCTATCACCATGTACTAAATTAAAATCTAAATGGGTCAATGATCTGAATATTAAAAAAGAAACACTATATCTATTGGAAGATAAATTGGGTACAAACCTTGAAGACATAGGAGTAGGTAGAGAATTCATGAACAGGACTCAAACCTCACCGGAAATACTTCCAGAATCAATAACTGGGACCACTTCTTATTAAAAAGCTTCTGCATGTCAAAAGAAATCTGCAGCATAGTGAAAAGAAAACCCACAAATTGGGAAAAGATTTTAGTGAACTCTCTCTCTCAGACAAGGGACTCTTGTCTAAAACATGTAAAGAACTGAAAAAACTCAGATCCCCAAAATTCAAAGATCCAGTGCAAAAATGGGCATCTGAGATAAATACTCACTTCTCAGATGAAGAAATACAAATGGCAAATAAATACATGAAAAAATGTTCATCATCGTTGGTCATTAGAGAAATGCAAATTAAAACCACACTGAGATATCATCTCACTCCTGAAACAATGGCCAGGATCAAGAAAAGCAACAACAACAAATGCTGGAGGGGCTGTGGGGAAAAAGGAACTCTCCTACACTGTTGGTGGGAGTGTCAACTGGTACAACCTTTGTGGAGGTCAGTCTGGATATTTCTCAAAAAGCTGGGATTGGAAGTCCCATTTATTCCAGCTATTCCACTTCTAGGCATATTCCCAGAAGAACTGAAAGCATCATACCCTAGTGATATATGTGCACTTATGTTTATAGCAGCACAATTTATAATCGCCAGATCTTGGAAACAACCCAAGTGTCCATCAACTGAGGAATGGATAAAAAAGCTGTGGTGTTTCTATACAATGGAGTATTACTCAGCTATAAAGAAGGATCACATTGAGATATTTATCAATAAATGGGCGCAGCTTGAGACCATACTCATAAGTGAAATAAATCAATCTCGCATGTGTGAATACCGAATAGTTTCCCTATTGTAAGTAATGATTCAAATATATAAAAATATGTGGTAATCATGATTCCCCATTATGTAGCCTTGAAGCCTTATAAAGTTTTTGCTTATTAATTGGAAAGGCTTTATTCTGGGCTTCTTGATGTGGAAATATTTGAAGCTATAGTATATGAAGTTATATTGAAATATTTCAAAGAAAAAGACAGACACTATGGTAACTACTATTAAGTTGGGTTATTTGGTGGTGATGCACTAGGTTGCTGAAACAGTCATGCTTTGCCTGTATTCTGATGTTGTTATGTCCTGTTTTATCTCAATCTCTCCCTTATTCATTAAAAAAATTATTTAGTTATTTTTATGGTTTTTTAATTAAGGGGAAAAATTTAAAAATTAGCAGAATATATTGTAGTAACTTTGTTTGATTTCCTATTAACTTGGTTTGAAATCCTGTAATACTCCCACGATCTTGTTTTGACTGATTAGACTCTGTTCCATTCTGTATGACAGTAGGAAGTTTAAGGGTATAGGCAACTATTTTGAAGGCAATAAGAATCACTAAGATGCCCATTCTGGTTTGACTATTATCTCCTTTGGACGTCGTTAATGTTTACAATATTTAAGTTTTATTGGTCTTGTTCGCTACTGTTTTGTTCAACTTTATAATACCTAATGAGATAGACAATTCTTTCTAAGGAAACTGTTAGGTCTGAGAGAAGGGAGAGGTGGAGAGAGAGGGAGAGAAAAGAAGTCTGTGGGAGGAATGGAGTGGACGGCTGTGAAAGTAGTGGGCAGCGGTGGCTTTATTCCGGGAATGCGGGGAGGGGGCCCCCCGCCGCTGGCCCTGGGCGCAGCCTCCACTGCACCCGGGGCCGGGCCGTGGTTAACACGGGGAGAGGAGACTGGCGCGCTGGCTGCTGGAATCCGGCGATCTCTCTCTGGTGAACTCTCTCTCTGGCAAACTCTCTCTCTGGCGAACTCTCTCGGACACGTGGCATGGGGGCATCTAAATAGCCTAAGCTTAGGGCAGTGCCCTAAGGCCATTAGAGATGCACAGGTATCTCATTGGCACACAGGTTCTTAAGGATGGGGATATAGGGTTACAATCAAGTCCATAGGGGGCAGGGGGGGAGGAGTTTAGCTGCAGCCTTTTCTGGTTACAGTGTTCCATCTGGGCCAGCAACTCTTTCAGAAACAAGAGACATTATGATAACCATTGTTGATAACCTTGTACTCTGTTCTTACATCATGTACTACGTATCCTTGGTTTTGACTGACAGCTTTGTTTTGCCATATTTGACTTGATTCTCTTCCAAAAAAAAGTAATAAGAACTAAGGAGTAATAAAACCCAAAATGTGTAAATTTTCTTGTAAAAAAGAGAGGGAAAAAACTGCTCTACAGGATACAACTGCAAGTGTGTTTAGGGGTGTTAAATAGCTGACCATATTAATGTTTTTGGTTGGATCATTGAACACAACTGTTTGCAGTCTCTCTGTTTGAGTGCTCACTTTGTATATTTTGATACTGTGAATTGAGCAACTATCTCTAAGACGATATGTGTAACCTATTAATTGGTGATTTCTTACTGTTTCTTGTAGTTCTGTATTTCTTGTACCCTTACACCGCTTTTTTTTTCTCTTTTTCCTTTTAAATAAAATTTTTTTAAAAAGACAATGTTTTGATGAAACTTTGAGTCCAGACAAAAACGCCCTGCAGCAACATTTAGAACCACTAGAGGGCGCGCAGGACAGACTAATGTAAGTAACCAACTTCCAGTACATGAGAAAAAGTTGAGAGGGTTTTCTCTGTTATTGGTTCGCATGTCCATCACTGGCCCCAGGCACAGAGCTCCAAAGGATCTCTTATATCTTTGATCATGTTGTGCTTACATGGTGTTGTGCTTACACGGAATGAGGTCTTTCTTTTTTCTTTTCCAATATTTGTATCACAATCGGTTGAACAGTAATTTTTTTAAAGGAGAACATTGACTACAACTCAGATAACTGCAGAGTCTCCTTAGCTTATTTTTATGTGCAATTATTTTCTTTAAAAAGTTTTATTCTTTAGTAAAAGGCAAAAGATTTGTACGATCTGAAAAGAAACCAGAGTATTTGAATGTCCACTTTGTATGCTTTGATACTGTGACTCGAGCAACTATCTCTAAGATGATAATATGTAATCTATTAACTAGTGATTTCTTACCTTTTTTTTGTAGTTCTGTATTACTTGTCCCCTTACACTGCTTTGTTTTGTTTTGTTTTTTCTCTTTTTCCTTTTAAATAAAAAAATTTTTTTAAAGTTTTATTCTTGATAAAATAAAACAAAATATTAGTACCATAGGAAACTTCTAGCACAATTACAATGATATATTGTTACTATGTATAGTTTCACAAAGAAAAGCTTCTACTTCCAAGGAAAGTGTTGTTGAATGTCCTGACTATCCCTAAGCTATAAGAAATTTCCTAGATGGCCAGTGTTTCCATTCACTTGGAAATAAATTAGACAATCAAGAAATATCAGTCAGACTTCCAGTGAGCTGAGAAGCATGAAAATTCTGCCAGAAACTGAGTCATCTGGACCTTGGAAATCTGTAGTAGCTGTAAGAGTTCAACAAGCAGCATGAAACCTTTTAACTTTTTACACTTCATTCTTCCAGGACAGGTTCTATTAATGATAAAAATTGTCTATTAATGATAGATTAATGGTCTATTAATGATAAAAACCTGTTATGTCAGAACCTGGTAAGTGACTCATAAGCCATTTTCCCCAGCTCATGGACTCCATTCCCATCAGTGTTTAAAGCTGCATGGAATTCTTTACCTGCCACATCACTTTCCAGTCCTTCTCCACCATAGGAAATAAGAGGAGAGGTTTCACACTGGGTCACTGGCATCATTCAAGCTAGGAATCTCTGGAAGGTGAAAACCATTTCCACCTACGAGCACTAAGCACCCATCAATGGTGCAGAACAACACAGCACTCGGCGAATCCTCCTTCCCACTCTGACCATCTGCAACCTTTAGCGGGGAAAATCCATCCTCCCATAATCCTTCATATACCACAAAACTCTCTGCAATCTGGAAGATGTTAGAGGTTACTTTTGGAATCTTTATTCCACTTGGCTTGTCTGGTGTAATTAAATCCCCCCGAAGGCCCCATATGGAATCTTCCTGTGGGCCAGATGGCACTGCAGCTGAGGTTCATCGACACTGACAGCATCTCTCAGACATGAGACAGTGAAGACTTGATTGGCGGTGCTGCCTGCATGGAACACACTCGTCCATCTGAGCTTCATATCTGAGCTGTTGCCAGGGGAATTTCACACTACTCTACCACCCAGTATCCTTCATGCACCCAGCAAACCATTCCACTGGCTCTGTAGGGTTTTCTCCTCTATCATCTTTGATCCACAGTCTGTTCTTTCTCAATGTGGAATCCAGTGAACAGGGGGAACCACTTTAACCAATGCACTATCCACACAGCAGAGGGGAGTGTAGCAGGTGCCTCTTTGTTCCACATCCTCCCCAAGATTCTGGGCTGCAAGAATCTTAGAAAGACTTCCCCACCAGCTCCATCTGGGGCCGTAGAAATTTTGTGCTTCTCTTCCAAAGTAATTTTCCCATCAAAACTCATAGCAGGTGACATGCCATGATTAAAATAGATTATATTTTCTTTTTTTTTTTTTTTTTTTTTACACCAAAGTGTTTGTGTTTTGTGAAGAACTCCATTATCTCTTCTATAGTTCCACTGCTGGTCCTTATATACCATGGACTGATTATTTTGAGGCCATGATAACTTTCAGTTAACAGCCGTAGCTTGAGAACATGCTTTTCTTGAATCTGAAAATGTGTCTTATGAGATGATGAACCCACATCACTGTTCCTCCCAGGATATGAAATTCCAAGACTTGTCCTCTGCCACTCTGATAGAAGGAGAACTGCTCCTTTGTTCTGAGAAATCTGGAAAAGTCCTTCAGTGTCCCAGGCCTGGTCCTGATTTTGTTCCCCGGTGGAAATGCCCAGCCGCCTCTCTAGGGACAGTGTTCATTGGTGCATCTGCTTTCTCTTGATGAGAAAACCAGTTAAATCCTTTAATATGCATTTTATGCATCTGTGCAAACCTGGTTCATCTGAACTGAATTGAGGCTGCCTCCCAGTCAACTTACAGCCTTCCTCAATGCATTAAAGTTACCTAGATGTGCACAGAGTGATGCATCCCTGAAGTATAGGTAACTCTGCCAGCAGAGAAATAGGAGCAAATCTTAAATACAGGAAAAAGGTTCTGTGAATCTCACTGTGCATGTCCAACTCTATCCTGGAGATTTGGAAGGAAGACCTGGGTCCACTGGACTTTTCACACCATGTGTCAACACTTGGTCATGTTGAATCACCCACTTGTGCTTCTGTAAGGAATTCAACATTTGTACAATGGAGTAAACACTGACACCTATATCATGTAGAGTTTAAGTATGTAAAAGTAACTTAAGGCTATGAATTAGAAGTCAATACCACAAGAGAGTCACATGAAATTCTTATTTTACATAGTGATATGATTATCACCAAGATGGACCTGCAGATTCACATGAAATCTGCTGTTAAATTTTTTCTGCTTCCTGTCCACAGAGCTGTCTATATAGCAGCAGTCCATGCAAATAGGGCCTTTCTCTCTCTGTAAACCATCCCAGCCCTTACCCTACAGTTATGCAGAGGAGCCCATCCCTAGATGCCTAGGTGTTTCCTCCCAGGGAACAGGACTGAGCACAGAAAGCCACAATGGAGCTTGCACTTAGCTGGATTTTCCTTTTTGTTGTTTTGAAAGGTAATTAGTGAAGAACAAAAGCTACTTAGTGGAAGAGAGTGGGATAAATGGTAGGCATAGGTGTGTTGTACAGTAGCAAAGAGAGCTTCATTATATTTGTATTATATCAAAATACCTGTAATGTGGCCTACTGTTCTATATGCATGTTTCTTTTCCTCTGGATGACCTAAATGATATGTTAATCAATGCTCTCCTGTTTAAAGAATTGTAAAAACTAACCTAATTGATATGTTAACCATTGTTGCCCTCTACAAATAACAGATGTGGTGCTAAAATAAGCTAGCAAAGGTTGTTAATTACTGCTAGACTATTCTATCCTCTTCTAAGGAAAACAAAGGTCTTCCTCATTAACAGTTTTCCAGACCCACGCCCATGACCCCCTTACTTTGTAAACCATGATATGTACTTGAAGGCAACAATTATAGAGGAGCAACACACAGCTTTTGCAATCTCCAACTGCAGTGGGCCCAGGATAAAATAAATCAGTGCTGCTTTTTAAATTGTTTTTGCCTCATTTTTTGAACTCGAGTTTGGGGGTTTGTTTGTGGATTACAAGATTGTGACAGTTCCCTGAACAAGATGTCTCTGTTTGCAGGTGTCCAAGCTGAGGTGCAGCTGGTGGAGTCCAGGGAGTCTTGGTGCAGCCTTAGGTGTCCTGAGACTCTCTTGCATGGGATTCACCTTCAGTGATTACCACATGAACTGGATCTGCCAGGTTCCAAGAAGGCTTGGAGTGGATTGGCTTATCAGAAATAAGGCTAATAATCACACAAGGGAGTAAGCTACAACCGTTAAAGGTAGATTCACGATCTCTAGGGATGACGCCAAAAGCACACTGTATCTGCAAATGACCAAACTGAAACCCAAGGACACATCTGTGACTACTGTGCAATACACACAGTGAGAGGACATCAGTGTGAGACTAGACATAAACATCCCCACTGTGGTGCTCCAGATCAGCAGGGGGAGCACAGGATACAGGGAGTTCAGCTCTGCCAACACAGGAGCAGAGGGTGGAGCAGAATCATTTCGTATGGGGATGTGAAGCTTCTGGTCCCAAGTGATATACCCCGGGAAACTACCCTCATGAGTCTGTGCTTATCTTTCATGCTCCTGGAGGAGAAATATGACTCAATAGGAAGATATATTCTCACCTGCAAATGTGTTCAATTTACAGTTTTGAAGGAAAAAATTACTGCTTTCTGGTGATTAGGACTGGAACCTGAGGACACAGACAACGTTTCAAAAATTTTTCAAATGCAAAAGACGTGTATCAAATATGTCCTCTTTGTCTAAGTAAATGATCCTGAGAGCATAAATAGAGGAAGATATGCTCTAACACCATGCAAAAAATGCCTTCACTGCATTCCCATAATTCACAACAGATCCATGTACAGATGTACAATTTACTTTTTACATTGCGTAAGACAATAGTTGACAAAAGATGTTTATTTTAACAAATAATTCTGTGGTGTCTGTTGCCATGACCATTAACAAGATGAATAATTGCAGTGTTGTAAAGTATGTTGAAGAAATGCGCCCTAGTGTATTGCTGAGGGAATGTAAATTATTGCAGACAAGACTATATTTATGTTATCTGTAGGGAGTTTCCTCACAAAACTGCAGATGTAAATACTGTGATCCAGGTCTCTTAGTTTCTTTCCTATAGCTATGACTAAACATAAGCCTACAAAAATGGATAAATTCCTGAACTTAATCTTCCAAACATGAACCAAAAAAAAAAAAAAAAAAAAAAAAAAAACAAGGAAAATCTCAACAGAGCTATGATTAATAATGATAAAGAATCTAAAATAAAGGGACACTCTCTCAAAAAAGTGAAATAAATATTAAATTTTATCAAATAGAGAAGACATAATTTCATCTTATCCAAAACACTTGATTTTTTAAAAATTCAGGTATGCATATTGATTTGATATCATGTCATATGCATACATATGTATTGTTTAGTAGATAAACATTTGCATTTGCTTTCTTAAGCATATTTATAAGTGAACTGGAAAACATTTCTTCCACATTCATTGTATGAAGCTATGATCCAGCTAACAAAAGGAAAAAGAACAAAGTAATGCTAAGGGACAATATCTCTGATGAAAGTAGGTGTAAAATTCCTCAAAAACATATTTTACAACACAAAAGTTAAAAAATATTTAAATACAATTAACTCTGATGCACTTCCACCTATGAGATACTCTCGCATAATAAAAGGGAATAGTTTCTTTGCCTTTCACTTTGGCAAAGTTATTATACTTTTGGATCTTATTTAATCTTTTGGCTTCTCTCACTAGGGAGACTCTATGATGTTTAATATGTGAGTCTGATTTATTTCATTATGAGTAAGTTCTCGAGTTGCAAAATAAAATAAATGAAAAACAAAAAGGAGTTCATTGTGGGTAAATAATTAAATATTTTTTAAAACACAGAATACAGAAAAAAAAATATAGAATCATATCAAATGATGCTGAATAGAAACCTGGTCAAAGACAACATCTATGAGTGATAAAATGTTTCAAAGAGATTTCTCTGAAAGAATATATCATTAATTATAATGAACCAAAGATCAGGTAACTCTTGTAATCCACAAATGAGCCCCCAAGCTTGAGTTTAAAGAATAAAGCAAAAACATATTTTAAAAAGCAGTGCTGATTTATTTTACCCTGGGCCCAGAGACACAGTGCAGCTGTGTGTCCTTCCTCTATATTGCCACCTTTAAGTACATACCACAATTTACAAAGTAAGGGGGTCATGGGCATGGGTGGGGAAAATTGTTAATGAGGAAGACCTTTGTTTTCCTTTGTAGAGGACAGAGCAGTCTAACAGTAATTAACAACCCCTGTTAGCTTATTTTAACACCACATTTGCTATTTGTAGAAGGCAACAATGGTTAACATATCAATTAGGTAAGATTTTACAATTCTTTACAGAGGAAAGCATTGATTAACATATCAATTAGATCAGTCAGAGGAGGAAAGAAAACACATATACAATATGGCCACATTACAGGTATTTTGGTATAATACAAATATAATGAAGTTCTTTTTTCTAGTGTACAATCTTATAATCCACAAATGAGCCCCCAAGCTTGAATTCAAACAATGAGGCAAAAACATGTTTTAAAAAGCAGTGCTGATTTATTTTACCCTGGGCCCAGTGACAAAGTGCAGCTGGAGACTGCAAAAGCTGTGTCCTTCCTCTCAACTTGCCGCCCCTCCCAGTACCTGTCACAGCTCCCAAAGTAAAGGTCACGGGCATGGATCAGGAGATAGGCTAAAGGGGAAGACCCTGTTTTCCTCAGCAGAGAATAGAGAAGCTTAGCAGCAATTAACAACCTTTATTTTCCTTAGAAGAGGACAGGGAAGTCAATTCTTTACAGAGGAGAGCATTGATTAACATATCAATTAGGTCAGCCAGACAGAGAAGGGGAAAGGGAAACATATATACAGTATGGCCACATTACAAATATTTGGGTATAATACAAATATAACTAAGTTATTTTTTTTCTAGAGTACAACATATAACAGTAACACCATACTGAATGGACAAAAGGGAATATTTTACTTCCCTAAAATGAAGAGCAGGAAAGGATGACCAATTCCACAACTTCTATTAAATGTACACCTGGAAGTTCTCATCAGAACAGTAAGAAAACAAACAGTAACTTAAAACCATACACATTAATACTTGCTTTGCTTCTTTCTCCTGTGATGTCTCAGAAAAAAACACACAAGACCCCTTATAATGAATTATAAAATGCTGCCATTTCAGACGAAGAGTTTTAGTCTGCCAAGTAACATGCTATAAAGGAAAAAAAGCTGTAAAAATTTATACATGTAGGACATTCATGGACTAGTGAGGGAGTGGGCAGTAGAGACAGGGCCACACCATGAAGCAAGCCCACTCTGGGAACCAGTCCCATTCATGGGCTGCCACCAGACTACAACCACCAGAGCGCAGCCCTTCTAGCACATGGGCTGGCAAACAAGAAGTACCAAATCTCCCTCGCCTTCACTGTAAGCAACCAGCTGATCTGAAGAAACCAGGCTGTGATGATAGCTATGGCAATAAAATGCAATTGAATGCCTCTGATGTTTGGTGTTTCACTAACATTGCAGGTCTAGGGGCATTGATCTGATCATAGGATCATATTGTGATAGCTCAGACCCGAGAATAAAATCCAAAGAAGCAAGAAATTAAAATTTGGGGACTAAAGGCTTTATTTTAGGCCAGGCCTGGTGACACGGTCTCCAGGAGCCAATATGGAAAACTGCACATCTTACAGCTAAAAGGTTTGGGTTTTAAAGCCAAAAAACCACGGGAATGTTGCAAACTTTGACCCAGTTTGGTAGCATCTGGGCTTCTTGGTATCACCTGTAACTTCCTTGTAGTTAAACATTTCTTAAGGACAGCACATTTTATTACAGATAGGCTGAAAGGGGTGGGGGGGGATTACAAGAAACTGAGACTTAAAGCTTTTACGGGAAATGGAGACTTAACCTAAAAAGAAGGTGGGGGGAGGATTTACAAGGAGCTGAAACTTAAGTCTTTCCTGAAAATGGAATTTTAATCTCTATTGAAATGGTGCATACAAAACAGGGAGGAGGCGCACTGGTTAGAACTAGGTTAAAAAATATCGTATCAGAGGATAGTAATATGCAGTGTAGCATCTAGAGGGGATCTCCTTCTGAGGGTTGTAACCATTGCTGATTCCCTAGGGTCTTATCTTTAGGTCCTGTAACATTTCCATTGTTTTGTTGGGCTGGGTTTTATTCTCTTTTGTTTTGCTTGATTATGTCAAATCCAAAGACAAGAGGAGCTATTTCAAAGATAGCAAGATGTAATATGGTAGCAATTTTGGATTTACTATTGGCTTGTTTGAAGTCCTTTATTGCATTCATTGTTTTGTTTTTATTGTTTCTCTTCTGTTCTTTTTGATTTTCACTATTTCGGAAGTTATCTGTGACTATTTTAAAGACATCAAAAGGTATTATGGTAAGTACTGGTGATTTTGTCATGTTTGGAGTCTTGTATCATTACACTAGCTTGTTTTGCTGGTATTATTCTGTTTTACCTATTTTTAAAAAAATATTAATTTTTAAAATAAAACTATGCACATTGGGAAGACAGAATTCAAGCTTAGTATTTACACATTGCTAGACTTATTTCCAAAAGATGAAAAATATTAACAAAAGATGAGAAATATAAAATAAAAAGCAGGCTTTATTCTGAGAACACGGAGAGAGATGACCGGCACCCCCACCGCTGGTGTCCGGCGATCTCTCCTGCAGACACGTGGCGTGGGGGCCTGTAAATAGCCTCGGTTTGGGGTGGAACCTAAGGCGGGCATTAGGGATACACAGGTAGCCAATTGGTACTAGGTTTGGTGCCATATGTAAATTTCCAGAGGCGGGAAGATGGTGTCACAGGTAACTTCCTAGGGGCAGGGGAGATGGGGCTTCCTGCTTCCGGTTGTGGCTTTCCTGGCTACAGAGTCCTGTCTGGGCCAAAACCCTTTCACACATGACATCAATATATGTCCAGAAAGTTTAAAGGATCCACCACAAATGATAAAACTCAAAACAAATTCACAAAAAATAAATAACATCTAATCAAACTACAAAAATCAACATTTATGGATAATGTTAATGAAGTTTTTGAAATCAATTAGAACAGAATTAAGCCAGGCATGATGGTGCACCCCAGGAATCCCAACACTCAAGAGGCTGAGGCAGGAGGATTGTTGCAAGTTGGAGACCAGCTTGCCCTACAGAGTGAGTTTTAGGCCAACCTAAACAGCATAGGGAGACCCTGCCTCAAAAAGACAATTAAAAAGTAAAAGAATCTAATTGCAATAGCTACATAAAATAAACTATAAATCAATTTAACAAAAAAATTGAAATATTGATGTAATGAAAAATGTAAAGCATTGTTGGAACAAATGAAAAATTACACAAAATTAAAAAGAGATGTTCTGTCAATAAATGGAAAACATAATATTGTCATATGTGCACAATTTTATATCAGCCAGGTTTCTCTTGCTAAAAGAAATACAGTGATAAATCAGCTTCAAAAGAGATTAGGTTTGTTAGCTTAGGATTTTTTAGGCTTTGTTTTATTTTCACATTATGCTGTTTCCTTGGACCTGAGGCAGTTCAGTGCATCATGGTGGGAGTAGTAGTGGAGAAGACATGGTCACCCCTCGCTGTGTGTCTGTGAAGCAAAGAGTGAGAAATAAAGTGCTGAGTCCCAAATATCCTCATGGACATCCCCTTCATAACCTAAAAGCCTTCCAACTTTTAGCTGAAATGACTTGTGCTGCTATATGGGTATGCATAATTTACTGTGGTGTAATGTTTTTAAATCTGGGTGGAGAATATCTGCATCAAATGGAATTTGTAGTTTCATGTTTTTGAGGCATCACTACATCCATATCAACACTGGCTGTACCACATGTCCATTTCTACCGACATTGTAGAAACTTATCTTTTGATCTGAACCCCTCAATATCATTGTGTAAGTCCCAAATTTCCTCTGATGTGTAAACCCTTACACTGATGAAAAGTTAAATACTTCTAACATTCAATGGCGCAATATAAATGTTTTCATTCCAAGACTTACAAACAGAAGGATACAGAGCATTGGCTCCAAAGCAAGTCCACAATCCACCAGAGCAAATATTAAGTCCTGTAGTTGCATGTCCAGCATCTAAAGAAATTTGTGACAAATAGCTGTGAAGGCCTTGAGTGACTCTAACCCTGTGACTCATCTGGTGGTTGTAGCTCCCATCGCTCCTCTCTTACTCCTGATTTGCTCCCTCCTTGCAGCTTTCAGTAGAAAATTCACCTTCCAGGCTTTTCCAAACTTCTGGGGTCTCCACTGTACATTCAGCCTTACATGACAGCTTCACACACTGCCCTCTCAGGGGCACTTGGTTGGTCTCCTGGGCCTTCAGAAATTGAGGTGCAAGCTTTGTTACCCACATAATTCTTTCACTCTGCATGTGCCTAATGTGAGCAGTCACACCATCTCCATGCCCTATTCTCACACAGGATGACAATGTTTACCAGGTGAAGATTCCGGCCCCTTGCTGAGACACTGGCACCCTGTTTGAGTCTCTTAGTTAACCTTCTAAGCCTATCAAGTTGACATGAGGTATCAACCATTACATATGCTATTATTGAATACAGATGGATCACATGGAGCTTGCAGTGAGCTGGGTTTTCTTGTTGTTCTTTTATTTTAAAAAGAATTAAAGAAAATAAGTAATAAAATGATACAGAAGTACTTGTTGCTCTTTTAAAAGGTAACTTATAGGGAACAAGATATACTGAATGTGTAACTAGAAATGAGTAGAATAAGCCATGGGCATGTGTGACACTTTAGCAGAATGTCTCTGTGTTTGCAGGTTTCCAGACTGAGATGCAGCACCTGGAGTTGACGGAGGGTTGGTGCATTCTGCATGAGACCTGGAGGCACTCCCATACATCCTCTAGCTTCACCATCAGTGATTATTACATATACTGAGTTCAGTTCCAGGGAAAGAGTTACAGTGGATATCATCTATCAGTCTTGGTAGTAGTTATCCATATTATGTAGATTCCATGATGGGCCAAATCATAAACTCAAAGGCAATGCCATGTACCCCCTACATTTGCAAATAAACAACATGACAACCTGAGCATGGCCTTGTTATACTGTGCAAGAGAAACAATGTCGGGCCCTTAAGGTATACTCATACACAAACCTTCTGCACAAGGAAAGAACAGGGTGCAATCACAGTCTGCAATCCAGGGGAAAATAGAGGAGCAGAGGAATGTTAAGGTTGACTTTCCTCTCAGTGTGTGAAACTTCTTCCACATATAATAGAACTGTTATAGGGACTGCATTCATGATTCTGCCCATCCTGCTAGGCTCTCTTGCATTTGATTGGCAACACGTGTCTGGCTAAAAAGCCTCTACAATAGCCATGCCACCACCTCAGTGTTCAACTGCCTTGAAATTTATTCTGCCTAATTCATTAGTCCACCACCCTTAACCTTAGTCTCAGGCAAAATCTCTGGACAAGAGCCAAAAGTAGACTCACTTTATGACAAGCTATAACACACATCATCTGGACTCTAACAAGCACTGCAGTCCTTCTTTCCAGCAGAAATATCCCCAGCCTGGTATTTACTGGCAGGATTTCTAGCAATTTCTCAACAGAAGAGTAAAGGCATTTCAGCTTTCCTCTTTCAGGTGACATCCCTGAAACTTTCAAACTCTTCCAACAAGGCATTCATTCTCAAGGCTCTTGAACCGCATAGTCAGGTACAATCATAGCAACAACCCACTTCTCTGTCTTGCTGAGAAAATTCTGTCTTGCTTGCTTTTCTCTCATTTCTAGGACAAAATATGTAACATCATAAATGAAGCAAGGAAAGGTTTACTTAGCTTACCATTTGTGGAAGTTTCAGTCCATACTCAACTGAATGTAAGGCAGAGTACCCTGTTACCATATATGGCATCTTCAGTTGATATCAATAGCAGCAATCATGGAAAGAGTGGATCATATATCTTTCCCTTCCTTGTATTGTAGGCAGGTTTTCTGCCCCAGGCCCAGTGTAATATTCACATCACCAAACCCAGTGCTAGGTAATGAACCAATCACAAATGCTAAATTCAGCCACCTTGAAAGGCCCACTCACCTTGACCACAGGAAGCTTGAGGGGATATCGAAACACAAAGCACGACATTCTCACTTGTTAAGTCTCTGGATTTTCCATCAAAACCAATGGCTACTGGTGGCATTGGATCTTCTGGGCATCAAGGAAGAGGCTGGACTAGATGTGAGAAATAGGTTATATCAGTAAAACCCATGTATCACTATCCACATCTCCATCTACAGAGACATGATTAAAAACCAGGTTTTCCTAAGATTGAACACAGTGACTTCTGAGGACAGGAACTTATTACTGTGACACACAGTAAGGTGTCCTCAGTGTGAGGCCACACAGAAACTTCTGTGAAGTAATGCTCCAGACCAGCAGGGTGTGATCAGGACACATGAAGCACAAGGGATCAACTTTGGAGCAATTGAGAAAAATTGAAAGGTTTTCTTTCCACTAGATGTCATCTCTCATAAGACACTGGAGCATGGAGTATCCACAAAACTCTCCTGTCTATAATCCTAAAATATTTTGTGTTTGTGGAGGAAGATTTCTTGTTTTATAACTTCTAGCTCATGACAAGATGCACTTAGTATTTTTCGATGAGTCCATACTGAAACCCCATAATTACACAGTGTAATTCATTGTTTGGTCTAGAAATCCTTGACTATTTATCACCCCCTGTTAGGTACTCATCTGGCATCCACCATCGATTGCATCTCCACATCATCCAGTCTTGTTTCATGCAAAATCCTTTTGTTCAGAATGTGTGGGTAGTATTCTTTATGTGGATATATTTGTCTACATTTCCTGTAAGGAATTTACCTCACCCTGAGGACTGCAGAGAAGACACAGACCACTACTTCTGAGACAGTTCAGCTCTTGTCTCTAGAGCATCTTCCCTGCCATCCTCAAATCTTTCATGGCACTGTCTCCCTCTCCCACTACTCCTCCTAAGCCTGCTCTTCACCAGGGAGAATATGGGACCCGGTCCATCTGCTCCTGACCACACTACCCTGTGATCATGGTCAACAATGGGTAGAAATCATACAGACACTTCCATCAACAGCACATGCACGGGAAAGGACTGCTGTATTTTTAAGCTTACTCAATGGGTAAGACTTAAATCAGTCTTGTATGTTCAAGTAAATTTTATTTTAAAAATATTAAAACAAAGCATTTCAAGAACCATGAAGAGGGTCTACCTGAATTTGTGACCTCAGAACCAGTGTGAATCTGCAGATGCTTTGGCCTGATGCAACGATCAACCACATTCACAAAGGACCTGAGGACCCAAGGCTGTGTGTCAAGGCAGGCAGTAGATGAAAGGATTCCTTTCACAACAGTGCAGGTTCTACACTAACACCCTGAGGTCTGGTCATCCTTGATGACCATGGTTACACTTGTGCTAGTGCCATAGGACTGTATGAGATGGCTACAGCAACAGCAACAGCATCTTCTTAATCTCATTAGAAAACCAGAGGGCTGTATATGTTTCATGGTGAGAATCCTACCCAGTGCCTGTCTGAGAGCTGCAGGACTCAGGCACTGAACAGGACATGTAAGTATTAATACTTTCTCGGTTTTCCATTCCCCCTAGGAGTTGGGAAGGTCTTACCTCACAGAACATACCATGACACATAGATGTCAGATCCATAATTTCTCAGATTTATTACCTGTAGTGAAAGGTCATAGAATCACTGAATAAATTGATGTAGTTGACAGATTTCTCCCATGCAGATCTGAAGAATCCAGGATGTGTTACTGTACAGACATAGCCTTGCCCAAGGTATCTGGATTAGCCTCCTGTCCACATCATTTATTTTCAGGGAGAGGAAACATTAAAACATTTCCTGTGTTGTAGAGATCTGCCAGAAAAATAAACAGGGTCACATGTAAGTTGGTAGAGGAACATTTCACCCATGGTTATGTCTGTTGGAGAGGAGATAGAGTAATCCATTCCTACAGGGTCATTTCCATTGCTCAAACATTCTCCCCAATACTGTATATGGCCTTCTATTTTGGGTACAGCAATAAAATGTACATAGGTTAGTGAGGTTAAAAAAAAAAACATTACCTCATGGTTTCAAGGGAAACCACTAAGGACACAGGTCTCCAGGTCAAGCACAGGGAAGGTGCAGACATGGGTGTTACAGATGCAGGGCTTACACAGGGTGCCCCAGCCTGACCACAGAGGGCCTGTGCAAGTGAACAAGCTCTGGAGTTTAAACTTGAGAAGAGGCCCTGGGGTTTTACCCCACTCACATCCCCATGCTCATTCCCACGGACACATGTCTGCCTGAATTGGGTACAAACCTTGGAGCTTGGCATGATGTTGGAGACTCCCTCACTCTTTGTGTAATTCTCCAAGAGAAAATTACTAGAGATTTCCTATGGTGACCCAGCACATATCCTAGGTGATGTCTGCACAGAAGCACAGGAACTCAAGGCCCCACACTACTTATGTCTGATGTGCTCTGAACTGGCTATGACAATATTTTGAGCACTCCTCACATTTCTCCCCAAAGAAAATCAAAGACTTGCATGAAGATTTGCTGGAATAAGTTAATATGTGAACACCACAGTTTTGTCTAGAAGTTTGTACATCTTAATTGTGGGTGTTTTTTTTTTTTACTCAAAACTGTTGTAGTGGTGAGCTTTTTTCAATTTGCAAGCAAGGAATTCATTAAATGGAACTCAACTTTCCATCCACAGACAAGAATATTATTATCAGGTTGGTTATCTATCTAGAAGATTATCGGGTTCTCTCCTTGATCACCAATCTCCCAAACAAGTGTATAGTAGAGGTTAAACTAAAAAAAAAAAATTCTATGATTTTTAGGGCTCCAGGAGGGTCAAAACCCTTTAATTAAGTTCGAAGCTTCAAGGGTATAGGCAAAGGATTTTCTGGGTCAGTCCACTATGTTAGGACCAAGGACAAGGGTGGAGAAACTGAGGAAAGTGCAGGAAATGAGCAGGTCCTTGGGAGTCACTTCAAGAATGTCTCCAACTAATGAATCAAGTCAATTCAGTAGCACTGTCTTATCATGAAGACATGGTAGAAATGAGACTGTAGGAGTAATCTTTGCAGCTGCAGTCTCTACCTTGTTAATTGGGGTTGGAGCCAGAGTGTCTGCAGCTGTGCCCTTATCTTGCCCTTTGAGGTATCTCTGGCCTCACAGGCCACTACAGACCTCAACCAGGACCAGTGATTCATAGAGGTTCACTTACTATGAATCAGCTCCCATCACCAGGCAAGGGGCCTAGGCCTAGTACAGATGCACAGATAAACATAAAAAGTCAATTAGTAAAATTTAAATTCTGCCCAGAGCCACTTCATAGTGGTCTCCAACATCTCCTCCCTTTTGTTTTGTAACAACAACGGGATCAGGGTGAGGCATGGGTGAATGTTGTCTAGCAGTTGGCAGGCCTATCTTGGCTCCTCTTCGACAGATAGGACAGATAGGATAAGGAGAAACACACAGATTACTCCAAGAATACCAACATAAAGCCAGAATTGTGCCTTCAGATAGTTGAGTGGATTTAATTGATCTAAAGCATCAGAAAATTTGTCCCAATCTTGAATTTGTTCCTCAAATTTTGGGGTTTGTTGGGCCATTGACAAAACCTGCTTCTGGAGTGCATCTATATCCATAGTAACATTTTGATGGATAGCTCCTTGTATATGTTTCTTTATATCCTCTCAAGGATGCATAGATTTGTTATGCAAGGGAGTTATTCAGAAATGAATGGCCTTGTAATGGCACAATTTAAGAAGTCAAGTCTAGTTCACCATACATCTCAGGTGGAGAATCTGCCCAAATAATGGGTCTGAGTAATGGTGGATTAAAGACATAAGTCCATTACTCCACTCCTAAGACAGGTGTCATATATACCAATACCATGAGCAGAGCCATTATGGCAACCAAAAGATTTTCAGAGGTTGGTGGAATCTCCTTCTGGTGACTGTATTTCTAGCCTCATGGATCATTGCTTAGCTGTTGCTCCACTAGATCATTTGTCCTCTCTCTTGGTCTCTTGAGGGAGCTGGAGGTCGATTTTCTGGCTGATTGGCAGGTCTTTGGGGGTGAGTCTCCTCCATTAGACTCATCCTCTGAAGGGTCCAGATGGGTGGAGCCATCATGCGGGACTGTCTCCAGAATCTGCAGCAGGAGACTGCCAGGCTCGTATATTCCTTGATGGCAGCCACTTCGTAGATTCATCACCTGTTAAGACATAAGCATAGGGGCTGGGGATTTAGCTCAGCGGCATAAGCGCCTGCCTTGCAAGCAGGCAGTTGTGAGTTCGATCCCTGGTACCGATAAAAAAAAAAAAGACAAAAAAAAAAAAAAAAGACATAAGCATAACCTCATCCCCACATTATTAGCTGTACTGGTCCTTCCCATTTTCCTGTACTGCTATCTTTCCAAAGCACTTGAGGTCTGTGCCGAACATCATCCTTGGGTGTTGACCAATGAAGTTCTGCAAGGGTCAACTTTCTGTCTGTAGCTGGATTTAAAAAGTTTAATGTAAAAGAAGCAAAATCCAATTGTGTTTGGGGAGGTAACTGCACCCCTCCCTTTTGTTTACTTAATTGTATTTTAATAGATGCATGTGCTCTTTCCACAATTGTTTGACCTTGAGGGTTATAAGGAATACCTGTAACAGTTTAATGTGCCATAGTTGAAAGAATGATTGTAATGGTTTACTTATACATGAAGGCCCATTTTCAGTTTTTATGGTGCATGGAACACCCATAGAGGAAAATGCTGATAAGCAATGTTGTTGACCATGACCAACTTTTTCCCCTGTGTGACAAGTTACATGAATTAAATGGGAGTATGTGTCAATAGACACATGGACATATTGTAATCTGCCAAGTGAAGGAAAATGTGTAATATCCATTTTCCAAATCTCTTTACGTTATAAACCTCTGGGGTTATTGCCTTCTGGTGGCACAGGCCTAGGAATCTTTTGACAGGTAGGACAGGACATAACAATTTGTCTTGCTTGAGATCTGGGTAACTGAAATTCTTTGATTACAGCCTTACTATTTCTGATGGTGGTATGAATGAGATTGTCTAGCTGCATCAAATTGTGAAATAAAAGCAGTTAGCGAATCAGCCTGTTGATTACCATATGTTAAAATTCCAGGCAAATTAGAATGAGACCTTATGTGACCAATATAAAAGGGTGCTTTTTGATTATAAATTGCTTGTTGGAATCTAAGAAACAAGTTAAATAAAGGTGGGTTTAAGTTCTACCATAGGGTGGTGCTCTTGAGCCACTGAGTAAGGTAAACTGCATATGCTGAGTCACTGATTATATTAATAGGTTTATTTTATTATATTAATAGGTTATTATATTTTTATTATTAATAGGTTGATAGGTTAAATAATAGTATTAATATATTATATTAATAGGTTAATTATTGTATGACAAATAAAATAGCAGTGATCTCAGATCTTTGTGCAGAAAGTCCTGGAGTTTTTATCATTTGTTGATAGTCTTTACTCCAGATTGCAGCCTTGCCCTTAGAGGAGTCATCAGTAAAATAAGCTGTTGCATCAGGAATAGGTTCAAATTTAGTAATCTTTGGAATAATACGTGAATGCTTGAGAAAAAATTGAAAGGATCATTGGGAAAATGGTTATTAATTAGTACTATGACATCTGCAAATGCTACTTGCCAATATAGAGCTTGTTGTAACAGGATCAAATATTGATTTAAATAGATAGGCAATACAACCATAGGAGGATCAATCCCAAAAAGTTGTTTAGATCTTATTCTTCCTATGGTAACAATCTTGGCAATTTGTTCTAAGTACAACTGTAAGGTTTTGGTCGACTGATTAGATAGGTAAAGCCACTCAATAGGGTAAATCTGTTTATCATAATATTGTCCTATGAGACCTGTAGAAGCATGAGGAGTGTTTAGAATATAGAGAACAAGGGGATAATTTGTATTTATTCTAAAATCTTAATGCTGTTGTAGCAGCTTTTCAACTAAAGCTAGCTTTTCTTGTGCCTCAGTAGACAAACTACGAGGGGAATTAATAGCCAAATCACTCTGTAAGGTACCATACAAGTGTTTTAACTGATAAGTAGCAATACCCAACTTTGGTCTTATCCAATTTATATTGCCTACTAATTTTTGGAAGTCATTAAGAATTTTTAAATGTTCTTGATGAATCTGTAACTTTTGTGGCTTTACTGTTCGGTCAGTTACAGGTGTTCCTAGGTAACAGTAAGGGCTGGATAACTGTACTTTGTCTGGAGCAATGCAGAGGCCAAAGGATATTAAATCTCATTTTGTTGTTGTAAATAAATCGTATAATTGTTTTTCAATTGGAGCTGACAATAAGATGTTGTCTATATAATGGACCACATAGCAGGAAGGATAATTTTGGCTAACCCTTTGTAAGGCCTGCTGTACAAAGAGCTGACATAAGATTGGACTATTTCTCATTCCTTGAGGTAATGTGACCCATTGATAGTGTTGCATTGGCTCTTTGTTAAGTTAGGCACAGAAAAAGCAAAATGTGGCCTATCTGTAGGAAAAAGAGGGATATTTAAAAAGCAATCTGTTAGATCAATTACAATGAGAGGCCAGTCTCTAGGAACTGCAGTTGGATTTGGCAGTCCTGGCTGTAGTGCTGCCATGGGAAGCAAGCAGGCATTTATAGCTCTTAAATCCTGTAAAAACTGGGGCTGGGGATTTAGCTCAGCAGCATAAGTGCCTGCCTTGCAAGGAGGCAGTCATCAGTTTGATTCCTGGTACCTATAAAAATGAAAAAAAAGACAAATAAATAAATTAATAAAAAACCTGTTGATATCCAATACCCTGCCTGCCATCTTTAGGTGTAATCTTAACAGGCCCTTAGATTCCCTGTAATTTTTTTCCTAATCCTTCGTCTTCTTGTTGTCCCATTTTAATCATCATTTTCTTTTTTTTTTTTTTTTGTCTTTTTGAGACAGGGTCTCACTATGCAGTTCAGGCTGGCCTTGAGCTCATTTTGTAGCCCAGACTGGTCTCAGCCTCCAGAGTGCTGGGATTACAGGCATGAGCCACCATGCCCAGCTCTTAATTTTAGGATTTGAATATATCTGTTCAGTTTTCAAATTGGAATTCGTTTGTTCAGCTTTAAAGTCAGAATCACTAGTCAGCACTAATTTCCACTTCTGTAATAAATCTCTTCCCCACAAGTTAACTGGAATAGGTGACACATAAGGTTAGAAAAAGAACCCTTTTGTTGGTCAGGTCCCTCATAAAGCAAAGATGAGGCACTCTATGAAATGTGCTGAGGGGTCCCCAGTCCAATAAGGGAGGCGGGGGCCTTTTTTGTCTGCCACATGGCAGGCCATTTTTCTAATGCAGTTACAGACACATCCGCACCAGTGTCCATCAGACCCTCAAGATATTTCCCATTAATTTCTATAAAACACATAGGCCTGTTTTTAGTCACTTCCTGTGTAAAATAAATTTCTCTTTTTGTAGTTTGGCTCTGAGGGTCTTTCTCCCTCCTGAGCTGTCTATACTTAACAAAAAAAGCCTTCTTTAATAGGTAACAAAATTAACTGTGCTACAAAGTCTCCCTGTCCAAAAATCCAGAAATCCATAGCACATGCAAGAACTTGTATTTCATCTCTTCAGTCACCATCAGTCACACAAGGCACAATAGTTGTTTCTTTTAAATTTAGATCAGCCTTTCCCAGCACAAGACTAACTGTTCCTTTAGGTAGAGGACCCCAAATTCCTGTGGGAATTGGGGTGGGTTTGTCATCTCCAATAAGAATGACTCTGCAAGCAGCATGGGGATCTAATCCCAGGCTCTGGTTTATCCCTTTGGTGAGTTAAGACCTCTCTGGGGAGCCACCTTTGATGTTATATGGGAGTTTACTGGCAAGTTTGCACTGGGTAAAACTGACTGAGATTTTGACTCACAGGTTGTGCTTCTTCTATTATTTTGTTGACCTGAGGAAAGGCCCTTGTCAGGTTTTTTGGCAACAGCATTCCATCTTTATGGAATTTTGTATGACAATATTTGGCCCAATGCCTCCCTCTCTGGCATCTTGGACAGAGTCCAGGCATGGAATCTTAGTCCTGCTTGCCAGAGGCATCTTGCTCTTGATGTGCTAGAGCCTCAACATCTGTCCTTTTAGATCTATCAAGAGCTCTGCAATTTTTTTCTAGAATGTCCCATCTTTCCACAATCAAAACATTTTACATTACTCCTCTTTATATTGGAAAGACTAGCCATAACCTGAACCATCATAGTTGTCATATAAGACTCAGTTCTGATATCCTCACATGCTCAAATCGTTGTTAAATCATTAGTTGACACTACAGGATTTAAAGCCTGTTTACAATCCTGATTAGCATTTTCATATGCTAATTTTAAAGTTAGAATATTCACAGCTTCTGTGCTTGATACCTGTCTGCAAACAGCTTCTTGTAATTTTGCCACAAATTGAGCGAAGGGTTTCTGGGGTCCTTGCAGAATATGTAAAAAGGACATTACTGGAAACCCATCCTCTGGAATTGCTGTCCATGCCTTTTTTACTAGATCTGCCAATTGTGGAAATAGCTTGTTAGGACATCAAATCTGTTCCTGCAGTGGTGCATATATTCCTGTCCCAGAAAGCATTTTCTCATTTATTGCTAGATGTGGATTGGGACTGGTTCTATTTCTATGAGCCTGCTCCGAGAAAAAAGTTTTTAGCTTTACATCAAAATGAAGGAATTGAGCAGGAGACAGGCATGTTTGTGCCAAATACTTAGTATCACAAGGTGTCAATTGATATGTATCCAAAACATTTTGTAAGCATCCCACAGTATATGGACTTTGGACTCCATTATTAACCACACTTTGTTTAAGATTTTTTAGCAGTTGTATTTCAAAAGGCTTATGAATAAAATACTCCTGATCATTATCACTGGAAGGGTTGCTGGCCCAGGCCGGATACTGTAGCCAGTTAAGCCAGGGAGCTCCTATCTCCCCCTACCCTCAGGAATTACCTCTGGTGCCAAACTAAGACCAATGGGCTACCTGTGCATCCCTAATGCTCCCTTAGGTTCCACCCCAGGTCGAGGCTACTTATGTGCCTCACTCCACGTGTTCCATGGAGAGATTGGAGAGATCGCCAGCCCTGGGGTGGGGATGCCATGCCCCAGGTGGTCGGGGGTGTCTCTCCCCGCATTCCCAAAATAAAGGTTACTTATATTTTATATTTCTTATCTTTTCAGCAGCCGCCAGCCCTCCTCCTCTTCCTCCCCTCCACAGTTCTATCAATCACCTGTTACAATTCCAACTGAGAAGCAAGCAGGGAGGGTATTATTTGCTCCCTTTGCAAATGCCTTCACCCCATCTCCCCCACACACCTGCACAATCTGTAAATTTCTGGATAGAGCTCTATGATACATGTTTTGTAAAGGTTCTGGCTCTGGCTGAGGCAATCCCTCTTGGGATTTTGTTTTGGTGGCAGACACCTCAGCAGGGATCTCCTTTCCTTCTGTATCCAAATCAGAGTCTGACTGAGAGCTTTTTAATGGACTTAAAACTGACATGACCAAATTCCAAGTTGAAAACCTATCAGGGGAAATGATTTGTTCTGCCCTATAGGCCTTTTTAATATTTTTTCCAACTGTTTCCCAAATATCGATATATGCAGTGCCTGTTTGAGGAAACCATGGAATATATTTGGTTACCTCTTTTAACATTTTTTTAAGTCTTTCTTTGTTAAACGAGCCCCTGAGTGTTTAAGCAGGCCTTGGAGTAGTTGTAAATACATTTGCTCCTAGGCTGAAACATTTTGCCCCATATTTTACTCTCAGAAAAAAAGGCTTTTCACAGCAGGAAGACTCACCCTTTTTTCCCTTCTCTTCTCTCCAGGCATCCCTGGCAAAGTTTTTGTCCTGTGAAGGCCTCCTCCGTATCCAAAACTTTCCACTCAGGGCAGACTTACTCATTCAGGCTATAAATTCCCAGTCCAAAGATTTTAAGTCCCTGTTCTGGGCACCAGTTATTGGGTTCTATCCAAGAGCCCCGATCTCTCAAAGGAGTGTATGGCAGAGGTTAAATTAAACAAAACAAATCATATGATTTTTAGGGCTCCAAGAAGGTCAAAATCATTTAATTAAGTTTGAAGCTTCAACGGTATAGACAAAGTATTTTCTGGGTCTGTCCATTATATTAGGACCAAGGACAAGGGCGGAGAAACTGAGAAAAATGCAGGAAATGAGCAGGACCTTGGGAGTCACTTCAAGGACGTCTCCAACTAATGAATCAAGTCAATTCAGTAGCACTGTCTCATCATGAAGACATGGTAGAAGTGAGACTGTAGGAGTAATCTTTGCAGCTGCAGTCTCTACCTTGTTAATTGGGGTCGGAGCCAGAGTATCTGCAGCTATGGCCTTATCTGGCTCTTTGAGGTATCTCTGGCCTCACAGGCCACTACAGGCCTCAACCAGGACCAGTGATTCATAGAGGTTCACTTACTATGAATCAGCTCCTCTCACCAGGCAAGGGGCCTAGGCCTAGTACAGACTCACAGATTAACATAGAAAGCCAATTAGTAAAATTTAAGTCCTGCTCAGAGCCACTTTGTAGTGGTCTGCAACATAAGACATTAAAAATGGAGTAGAACTAGGGACCAAATCAACTACCAACTGAGGGAACTCAGTATGGTCTGAAGCTACGTTTCTATGTATGATTAGAAAAAACAAAAATGGGATTGCAAAGCAGGAATGCTGGTCCATATGAATACTGCCAGAAAATGGAGGTCTGAAGAAATAGAATCAGAAGATCAAGACTAAGGTGAACTTGTAATAAAATTCATTCTCACAAAACAAAGCAAAGCAAATGTGTGTCTTGCACCAGACATGGTGTCACAACCCTGAAATTCTGACCCTTAGTTGGATGAGGCAGGAAGATCACAACACAATTTAGGCTGCCCTTTGCCACATAGCGTAGTGAGTTAATGGTCAACCTCATATCCTAAAAAATAAAGTGACATTATCTTTCAGAAAACCATACAAAAAGAAAACCGATACAATATAATTAGCAAGGGTTCACACTCAATATTAGGGGCATTGCTAAAGTTCACAGGGCATCCACAATATATAATGTTCAAAGCAGAAAATTCAATATTTATAATATAGAAATACCATCCAGACAAAAAGAGCAGAAGCCAAATCTAGACAGGCAGTGATCACATAAATGCTCCACAAGGTTATTTAGGGACAGGAACCCTAACACTGATAGCCTCCTTCTCTTCTGAAGGGATTACAAACTTCTCTATGAGGAAAGAGCAGGGCTCACATCCTTATTTGCAGTTTCTGCTGGCTGGCTCAGGTGGGACTTGGATCATAGAATGACTTAGAGCAGGAGGCAGGTGTACCAGAGAGACACACAGGGATCTGTGCTAAGTCTGTTCCTGAGAGCTAGTACCAGAGCTTGTATGGGAAGAGAGATGGACTAGGATACATGAAGGGAGAAAGGCCAGGAGGAATCCATCTCTGGGATCAGGAAGATGGGGCCATGATATCCCTGCTTCTACCACTCCTCTAAATTGAACTTCCCACTTACAACAGACTCAAACCCAGCTGAAATTCAGAATAGGAGGTTCCTCTCTGTAGTACAAAAGGAGCAGACATAGCCCGGTTTTAATGTCCCCCTCATATAAGAAGTGTGCACCCTATATGCAAATATCTGCTCCAACTTTAGATTCATAATCTGCTCACAGTTGTGTGAGCTTACAGCTCCATCCACAGAGAGGACTGAAGTCTCCCAGAAAGCCAGCAGTGTAATCTACAAGATGAGACTGCAGAGTCTTCTCCTGTGCCTGGTGGTAGCCACTCATGGTGAGTGCCATCAGTATAAGACATGGGTCCATGGAAAGGCTATCAAAGCAGGTGATCGACTGGATGCTTTTTATTATTTCCAGGTGTCCTGTCCCAGGTGCAGCTGCAGGAGTCAGAGCCCAGCCTGGTAAAGCCTTCACAGACCTTGTCCCTCACCTGCTCAGTTTCTGGATTCTCCATCACAACCAGTTATTACTATTGGAACTGGGTCCGTCAGCCCCCAGGAAAGAGCCTGGAGTGGATGGGGTACATAAGATACGATGGTAGCACTAATTACTACCCATCCTTCAAAAGACGCATCTCCATCTCCAGAGACAAAGGCAAGAACCAGTTCTCTCTGCGGCTGACCTCTGTCACTGCAGAGGACACAGCCACCTATTACTGTGCAAGAATCACAGTGTTTTAATGCAAGTGTGGGCCCAGACATAAACCTCCCTGCAGGGAAACTCACATCCAGCAGGGGGCGAGCTGCACACACTGCTCTAAGGAGCCAGCTTCGGGACAGAGATTTTATGGACCTTCTATGTCGCTGATCCTACAGGGTTATATTTTCACAGAATCAGGCTTTTATTGGTGTACCCATCCATTTCATGGTTCATTGCACAATGCATTTGCAATGAAGCCATTGTTCTCAGGACAAGTGATTCCACTGTTTCAATAGTTTTTAAGTGTAGAATTATTTAACCATGAAAATTATTTCCTTGTTGACTAGAAGTCTGCCCGCTACCCTCTAATGCATTTGCAAGACATTTCATCCTAAAGGTCTCTTTCCAAATCTGATCATGCAGAGACTTTTACTCTGAATGGCTTGACATCACTTTGTGTTGATCTGAGTGATCACCTGTTACTGGAGATGTTCATTTTCACATCTTTGGCAGTGTAGGGCGATGTGTTGGGGAGCTGTGGTAGATTCCACTGTGGAAGGGCCTCTCGGCATTTCATTGGTAGAGACCATTACACTGTCACAAATCCTGCTATCATAGGGAACTGCCCAAATAGTATTTATAAGGACCTAGTGTCAGTAGCGCTGAGTCTCAGAAACTCTTATGGAATGTCTTATATATCATGTCTGTTTGTATTACAACATGGATTTACTACATTTACATTACCCTTTATAAAATTTGGACATCTCTGCAAGCAGCTGTCAGCATATTTGGAAACACTGCTATCCTCATCTGTCAGTTGACCTGGGAACCTGACCATGGATTCGTGAATGAACAAGGTTCCCACAGTAAAGTCTAGACCAGAGAGGAGGCCAGGACCTACTCATACAGGAACCTGGACTCCAGCTCTCTTTGTGTTCTCCTGAGTCCCTGAGGACAAGGCTGGGTCAGGACTGGACTGTAACTCCTGTCTCACATATAATGGTTAGGAGAAAGATTTGGGATCACAGGGATTTGGGGACATGGGAAAATGCTGTTACGTTGATTCTCTAATATGCAACTCATGGTTGCTCTATGTCTAGAGGTTCAGATACATAACCAGTCATTTGTTCAACATTTCAAAATTAGGAACAAAATAAAAATTACAGAAGGAACCTGGGAAATGATTTTAATATAATTATCTATTCATCTTTCTATCATCTGTCTATCAAGCTATGTGTCTCTATTTCCATCTGTCATCACTGTATCCATCTATGCTCTGTCATATTTGTTTTGACATATCAACCTTCTATAAATTTGCTTTCATTTTTGTATCTAATGTAAATTCATTATTTGTTCATGTACTTGTTATCTATCTTTTAAGTTTGTGTCTTGCTATTTTCTGCTTTTTGTGCTTGTATCATCCAAAATTTGACTATTTTGTATTACTCTGTCCATGCACATCTTAACTATTTCATAAACTTTCATCTACCTATCTTTGATGAATATATCATCTGCTTATCTTAACTGCCTATTAACATAGGTGAGACACAAAACTGTCCATACATAGTCTAAAAAATTTAAATACTTGAGAAGATTGCCTCAGAGGCTGAGAAAGAGGCATCACTAATGAGAACACTTTCCCGTGATTTATTTCCTCATGTAAAAAAATGGACAGCAGTGTACTGAAGGAGACTGCATCTTCTTAAAAAAAATTATACTTCTCCTAAATGTAGCAGTCCTTTTCCTGCATATTTGCTATAGCCAAATGAAATTTGACTCCTCTCTTGTCTCTCCCTGGACATGGTCCATGACTAAAAGACTGAATGTCATATTATGCCCAGCACTGCCCTGAGGTGGGAGCTGTCCCAGTGCTTGGTCCACACATCTGCTGTCTGCTCTCACTCTGGACACACTTGGTGCTGCCTACTCTTTGTCCCTGTGAAAACCAAGATCTCCCAGTTCAGCTCATGTCTCATGTCTGCTGCCACCTGCACTTCAGCATGCACTCACTGGTGTAGAAAGCAGTTTAGGGGTGGGTTTTTCATGCACTTGGGCATGCAGTTCACTCTCCTAGGCAATGACTCCAGATGCTGCTTCCATCTACTCCACACCACCTGGATCCACTTTGAACTGAGGTTCTGTAGCTGCAGCTGGAGACAGAGGAAGTCCTGCTGCCCCCTCAGGCTGGTTTCCTATGCTCAGGAGAGGGGTGGGGAGCAGCCTCCTCTTCTCAGCTTGTCTCTCACTGCTGCCTCTGTCCACTGCTGTGTGAAAGGTGGTGGAACCAGGGGATTCACAAGCCCCAGTGCTGCTCCAGGGAACAGCTTAGTGCACAATGCTGCTGAAAAGAAGCCTCTGTCTCTCTGAATCAAGGGCTCAGGATCTGTCTAAGCACTGAGGAGCAGGACCACAGTGCTGATATCTTGAGTCCTCAGGTTGAGTTCCCTGACAGAAACCTGGTTAGAAGCAGCTGGGTGCTTGGCTGCTTCCACTGAACAAATTAAATTTGGTTTTCTTGAAATAGATCAAACACAGTTTGAATTCCTATTCAATGTGAGTTGATTTCCTTGCACTGTGCCCCTTTGAGGCTTTGCAGATGTAATTCTAGATTGTTTAGTAATGTATTCAGGAGTAGTGTATTCAGGTGTGAATTTTATGCTCTGTCACAGAGCAGTGGGACTTGTGTCTTCCCTTGTGTAGGAAACATCTGCAACACAGAGAGCACTAGCAATCAGCTCTCCACTTATCCATCTGGTCCATACACCCAACCAAGATCACTCAGTTTCTCTTTTGGTATGAGATCAACTACTTAATGGCCCCCAGTATCAGTGGCCTCTTGTAGTATCTGCCTTTATCTCCTTTCTGTAGTTTTCTCTTAACTTTAAAATTCCTTAGTGTGTTGATCTGCCTTATTTCACTGCAAAATAATCCCTGAGATAATAAATTTAAGAAGAAAAAATATTTATTTTGGCTCCAAGTTTCATGCCTTCAAATCCCTTGTCAGAAGGTGTCATGGTTTCTAGGACTTTCTGTTAGGTCTGGGAGAAGGGGGAGGAGAGGAGAAGTCCGTGGGAGGGATGGAGCGGAGTAGACGGCCGTGAAAGTAGTGGTCAGCGGTGGCTTTATTCCGGGAATGTGGGGAGGGGGCCCCTATCGCCGGCCCCGGGCGCAGCATCTCTACACCCGGGCCGGGTGGTCTCTCTCTCTCTGGCAAACTCTCTCTGGCGAACTCCCTCTGGCGAACTCTTCGGACACGTGGCGTGGGGGAATCTAAATAGCCTAAGCTTAGGGCAGTGCCCCAAAGGCCATTAGAGATGTACAGGTATCTCATTGGCACACAGGTCCTTAAGGATGGGGATATAGGGTTACAATCAAGTGCAGGGGGCAGGGGGGGGAGGAGTTTAGCTGCAGCCTTTTCTGGTTACAGTGTTCCATCTGGGCCGGCAACTCTTTCATATCCCGTCTTCTGGTTATTAGGAAAAGGGGCGAAGATCTCTCTCCGTAACTACTTCCTGCTGGCTGAGGGCGCTGTATTGGAGTCTAGGGGAGTTTGACGGGATGAAGGTTGATGCCCAGGTAGACACTGATGCCAGGTGTTTTAGCCAGGACAACTTTACTGGTGAATGTACGTATGTCAGACTGGAAAAACAAAGAGACATAATGTTATTAGGAGACATGGCACTATTATATTTAAGGACCCAGGTGAGGTAGATAGGAAGGTGACTTTGGTTTTGAGATGGTATTTTATCAGGGTGACGTTGAGGTGGCAAGGCAGAATTCTGAAAAATAAACGTGGGATTAGGAGGAGTGAAGTTATGAGAGGTGTTTACTCCCCCCTACGAAAGCATAAAAGTTAAAAGGTAGGTAGGTAAGGCTTGTCTCTGGTATATATGATGTTGGAGTCTGTAGGCAACCGTGTTAAGGACTCCTGCTATAGAAATGATTATTAATAGAATGTAAGAAATTAAGAATCAAACTGGACAACAAAACATGACAACCTGTGAGTCATAAGGCAGAGATGAGCATCAAAAGGATGGTTAGATCTAGGGCCTGAGTGATGTGAAACCAGAATGGCAGTTTAAAAGGGAATAAAAGTATTTTATGATTTAGGACTGGGGCCTGTATAAAAATGGGCCTGTTTGTAAATGGCATAGGTTGACCATCAATACCATGTCATAGAGATTGGTTTAATATAGCAACCTGAATACTCAGGAAGAATCCTGTATATATGGCCTCTATGTCCACAAATATAGAGAATATCTTACCTGAGACTGTAGTGCGACTTGGAATCTGAGACGGACACCTTAAAGGGGGCTGTTGTTGTCCTGAACCCCCTCAGCCTCCAGCAGCGATTTTTTGTCGGTGACAAATCTGGCAGTGTTGACATTTCCTATGAGGGCTAGAACTTAGGATGGCTTACCCACTCTCTGGTGGCTAGGACAGTCCAGTAGCCCTGGAGTAAGGTCTCAAAGAATGCCAGGATGGGGCATTTTTTGTCCAGTATCTTCTGCTGCATTTGAGCGTGGTCCATGGAGGGGGCAGGCAGCTCCACCTTGTGTAGGTTTACCTGTCTCAGAACTCCAAGTGTCACAAGTGTTAAAAATATAAAAAACCATATTAAGATCTCTCTAAGGTTTGAAGGTCAAGTTTTGCCTTTTTGTTTGGGATTTGGACTATAGTAGAATTAAGTAAGGATGTCAAAAGTTGGGAAAGGTAAGGTTTATTTCTTACAGGTTTTGGAGGTTTCAGTCCATACTCAGTTGGCTCCAAGGCAGGCAGGCATGGCTGGGCCACAGTTCATGGCGGCTGCAAACAGCAAGGCAGAAACCAGCAAAAGAGAGCAGGACACACCTTCCTGCCATTACATCACATCCTGGCTCCACCCCATGTGGGTGTAGCACTCACACCCCCAATCCAAGAGCTATATAATGAACTAATCACAAATGCACAATGCAAATGCATGAGGCCTGGGGCCACCAACATAAACCATGACAGTTGGGGTCAGTTGGAGTCCTCATCCTCATAGGAGGGAAGGTACTGGTTCCTCACTGCTTGGTGTTTATCTATACCTTTTAGCAATTAGTGTCACGTGACACCCTAGCAACCCACTCTACAGACTGTCTTGGGACTAGGTGTTCTCTGGGCAGAAGCAGCTTCTTCAGGTGTGTTTACCCCAGGTGCTCTTTGTTCTTGGAATGGTCATGCTCCACCTTGTACATACTGTGTTCAATTTCCAGCCTCAGTGGCCCCCAACAGGAGAGGTAAGTTGGACAGAGATTCCAAACAGAGTAAATGGCAGGAGCAAAAGTGTGGAGTGTTAGGTCTGAGGGAGTTCGCCAAGGAGTTCGCCAGAGGGAGTTCGCCAGAGAGAGTTTGCCAGAGAGAGAGAGACCACCCGCCCCGGGTGCAGAGATGCTGCACCCGGGGCCGGCGGCGGGGGCCCCCTCCCCGCATTCCCGGAATAAAGCCACCGCTGACCACTACTTTCACGGCCGTCCACTCAGCTCCATTCCTCCCACAGACTTCTCCTCCTGGCCCTTCTCTCAGACCTAACACTTTCCTAAATGGATGATAATACAATGTACATTCTGTGCAAATAAACTGTCCAAATTCCCAAAAAGAGAGAGAAGAACCTGGGCCTGATAACCCGTATGGAGATGTGCTCCAGGAATCTAAATATATTCCACCAGTCACATCTTCCAAAACTCTGCCATCTTGTAATGCTCCATGGGCTAGGGACCAAGGGCTAAACACACGGCCTTCTGTGGGTAACTATTCACACCACAGCACCAACTCTGTTCATGCTGTCCCAAATGCCATGGTTTTACACATTTCTTTGGTTGAAAACTCCATGGAATTTTTATTATCCATTCATTTCTTGAAGGACACTTTGCCTGACTCAGTAACTTAGCTATTGAAAATAATGCTGCAATAAACATGATAGTATATGATTTATTTTGATATACCAATTTCAAAATCTTTGAATATATCCGAGAAAGGGAACTTATGGATTATACTGAATTTCTGTGCTTCAATGTTTACAGAAAATTCATGCCACTTTCTACAGTGGCTGAACAAATACACATATTTTACAGAATTGTAACCTACCTGTCTTGAGAAGGTTTGTCTGTGAATCTCATGTCCTGGAAGAGAGCTCTGTGGGACTCCTTGTCTTCTGAAGGTCATGCAGAATTTCTGGCTGTGGAATTTCACATTATAGTAGCTGTGAAATAGTTCCAAGATGTGCGGTATTGTGCTGACCAGGCTTACACTGCGTCCAGTGGATTTTCTTCTGAAATGAAAGTTATTGCTTGCAAACTGTGAGAGAAATGCCCCTAAGCTGTCTACACTCTGTTCTTCCTGTGCCTCAAACACAGTTGGAAAATCAGTGCTTTCATTGGGAGCTTCAGTTGCACTAAGAAAAATTGAGAGACTTAGTTCTTTATTCCATCTATCACCAAAGCTGCTTTTAGAATTTGACTGTATAATTTCTGTTCTTTTTCAGCATAGTGAAGAGAAAGGTAAAGTACAGAAGGAAATATTTCATTCTCAGTGGACAGGAAGCGATGATGGCTTTGAAGATTTAGCAATATTTTATATTAGATGTTATAAATAGTGACAAAAATAAAACAGCTTCAATAGTATTAAATAATACATTACTCCAAGCATTTGTACTCTGTCATTAGGTAACGGATTTTGATTTTATTATTACCGTTGTTGTTTTCAAAAACATCTTAAATTTTACAAGGTCCTTTGGAAAAAATCTTCAGGCACAAAACATTGGATTTTTTTTTTTGCAGCCAGTAGGTTTAGTTTGGGCCTTATAAGTGATTTTGCAGCATTTAAATAAGCCTGAAAATTTGGGAATTTGATGTATCATGATAACATGAGTCTTCAGGGTCCCAGGAAGAAGGTGAAGATTCAGTCTGTCTTGAGGATTGCCAGCATTCCCAGACAGCAGGACTGAGACCCCTTTGATAGTGCTAAGAATGGGTATCAATAGAGATGTAAGTTTATGAAATTTCAGAATGAGTCAATGAAGAATGGAAATGGATTTGAGTAAGTACCCCAACATGGATCCTGGCACTGATGCATCCATATACTGTGAATTTTTGTTGTGTGTTGAGTGCATGTGCACACACACCTGTGATGCAGGTAACTCTCACCCCATTATCTGTGGGTACTGCATACTAGTTTCCATCTCACCAAAGTCACCTTTCATTTGAGAGCACACCCAGGTCCCCAGCCATGTCCCCCAACCCCCAATGTGCTGTCCTGGAGTGACGAGACCTTTGCTGGAGCTGTGCACTCCACAAAGAGTTCTAGGCTCTCTGAGGGCTCAGGCATCATCCTCCACCTGGGGGCAACAACCCAACAGGGACCTCCCCTTTCCTCCTCAGTTCTTTACAGGAGTGCATTCCACATGTGCATGCTCCATGGAGCACCTAGATATTTGTTTAAATTCAGGTTCTTTGTCAGGCTTTAAGTCATTGTGAGGTATTTTCGGACCTGTCCTTTAAGATCACTAAGTAATGTCTAGTCCTCCTCTGTGGTGGTGGCTCCCACATGTAAAAGGCACAGGAGCTCAGCCAGGACAATGTGGGGAAGCTGCACCTGAGCTCAGTGCTCCCTATGGTTCTTTCAGTTGCAGCTTCAGGAGTTGGGACCTGGCACAGTGAAGCCCCAGAGACTGACAGGAAACCGGATCACTAAGCAGCATCCAGTCCCCCTCTGTGGTGGTGGCTACTACATGTAAACACCACAGGAACTGAGCTAGGATAATGTGGGGAAGCTGCACATGAGCTCAGCACTCCCTGTGGTTATTTAACTTGCAGCTTCAGAAGTCAGGACCTGGCATAGTGAAGTCCTCATAGACCCCACTCCTCACTAGGCCCTGTCTGCTCACTCCCTTACTGGTGGTCTCTTGGGGCTAGATCCATCAGCACAGAGAGAAGGAGATGGAACAGAGTGGGCAGAATGATAAGAGCTGAGGTCCAGCTGATAACTCGTCACTGATTTGCCAAGTTAACAACACCTCAGACCAGAAAGGGGTGATGGGGGAAAAAAAGAAACCAGTAGAGGGGCAGAGGGCCCTGGGGATCCACAGAGAAGCAGGAAGTGTCAAAGAAACAGGTGTAGAGAAGGAAGTGGAGGAGTCAGCCTCTGGGGTTTCCTTTCTTGCTTAGCATTATGGGAACTGAACAGACACCACCGTGCATCCACTCCACGTTATATATGAGGTTTCTATGCTCTAAACTGCAAAAAATGTAAGCGTTTTTTGGATAACCAGTTACAACACACACATGTACAAATATGTTATACATTAATTTATTATGTTAATTGCAAAAATACATAACTATGATAAAACTCACACGTGTTTTTCACAACACAGACATAATATTGAGAAATCATATTCTCATTAATATTATGAATATTGCAAGATATCTCCCAGGACATTCTCACGTGCACTGCACCTACCCTATCTGAGGCTCCCACAATACAGGATTCTCTGTAGCACAGGGACCATTCCAACCTGGACCCTGTAGCTCTGCTGAGGAGCCCAGCCCTGGATGCCAGGTGTACCTGCTGCAGGACCAGGACTTAACAGATATTGCACTGTGGAGTTTGCAACGAGCGAGCTTTTCTTTCTTGGTATTTTAAACATTAATTCATGGAGAACAAGCAGTACTGAGTGTGTGAGTGGACATGATTGGGAAAAAAAGCTCACCAGTGTGACAGTTTCCTGAAGATGATTTCTCTGTGTTTGCAGGTGTCCAGTATGAGGAGCAGTTAGTGCATCCAGGAGGGCATGCTTGATGAACTGTGGCAAGAAGCACAGTGAGAGGACATCAGTATGAGCCCAGTCACAAAGCTTCCTGCTGGGCACTGAGGGCCAGCCTGCAGCTCCTGGGTCACAGAGACAGCACAGGGTCTGCACCCAGGGAAGATTTAGAAGAAGATTGAAGGCCATTTCTTGACATCTAAAACTTGTTCTTCATATAATATTTATCCCCCAGGTACTCCAATAGCATGTCTTATTCTTACTCCCAGTTAGACATGATTGTTTGTCTAGAATTACTCTTCTTTATTGCTGACTAGTATTCCATTATGTATAACTACCGTATTTTCTTTATACATTCATATGTTTATAATATACAGGCTGTTTCTAGGATTTAGCTTCTAGGATTCAGCTATTATGAATCATGTGTGATGATTGATGTGCACATAATTCTGTAGTGTGATGTTTTTAGCTGTTTGGGGAAGATAATTCATCACTGATTCGCCAAGTTAACATCACAAGTGCCACATCTGAGAACAAGTTCTCCCTGCAGCTTGACTCAGTGACCAAGGGGAACCTCACCGTGTACTTCTGTGCAAGAGACACTGTGAGGAAACATCATTATCTGCCCAGACACAAACCTCTGAGGTTTGTGCTGAAGGCCTAGTAGGGTGTTCAGGTACAGCAGGGAGTGCACAGGACAAAGCAGTTTGATGACTCAGTTCAGAAAGAGGACAAGGAGATGATGTGCTAAAGGAGCAGAGGGCCCTGGAGATGCACAGAGAACCAGGAAGGGCCCAAGGAACAGGTGCAGAGAAGGAAGTTGGGGAGCTAGCTTCTAGTCAGCCTCTGGGGTTTCCTTTCTGGCTTAGCCTTATGTAAACTGAGCAGACCGCACCATGCATCCACTCTAGGTTACCTATGAAGTTTCCATGCTCCAAATTGTAAAGTATGGAAGGGCTTTTTGATGATCAATTAGAACACAAACAGAAAAAATGCATCACATAGGTCATTCGTGTACTGCGGAGGGAGAGAACCATGCCTCATGGGAGGATATCCTTGCTCCAGCACCAGCGCCTTGTAGGGGCCACTGCTAGCCTTTGGAGAGCCAGACCCAAGCCTCTCTCTGTGAGTCAGCACATTTTGCAGACTGCAGAGGGAGAGTACCAGGCCCTACAGGGAGGATATCCCTGCTTGGAAACCATATCATTTTTTTTTCTTTTGGGTTGAGGTTTATTCTCTTTGGTTTATGTTAACTCTGATGGTATGAGCAGCTATTTGAAAGAAAGCAAGACATGTTTTGGAAGCCATTATGTGTTTACTACTGGCTTGTTTTGTTATTCTTTATTACATCCATTGTTTTGTTTTTATTTTTTATTCTATCCTGTTCTGTTTTTATTTTTAATATGTTCAAAGGTAGTATTTCCAGGTATTTTGAAGACAACAAGGCATTGTGGTAACTATTGCTGATTTTAAAAGGTTTGGAAGTCTGTAGCACTTATTCTGGCTTATTTACACTGATTTTAATCTGCTTTATTTTCCTTGGTTTTTTCTCTTTAAAATAAAAAAACATGCACCACATATTAATTTATTTATTCCTCTTCATCTGAAAATAAGTGGAAGGGCAATTATAACTTTCTTATCCTGTGAAAAACTAATTTTTAAGAAATTGAGTGCTTAGAGAAATCCAGTCATCATGATGATCACCATCAGTTTATCTGCTAATTTCTATGAGGAAATATTGTCTCATGCAGGGTTAAATATTTACGTTTAGGCTAATATGCAATACAAGAACATATATTAAGGACAACTTATAGAAAACTATCTTGACCATGAAAATAACTATATCAATATATGATAAATTATTATGTATAAATATAAAATCATTAGGGGAAAATTAAGTCAGAGATAGATAATAAATCAAGATACGGCACACAATTACAAATATGCTTCAATACTAGTTGTCTATTTATTATAAATTCACAGGAATGCAAAAAAATCATATCATGTTCTCTCCTTTGAGGAACAGGTTAGGTAATCATCACTAGCCATGATTACCCTGTCTTAAAATTTTTCAGGCACAGTTCAGTACTGTGGGAAGATTTCTAGGGCCAAATACATAAGAAGTTCTCATTACAAGCATGCTCATATCTCTTAGGTCTGTGCTTTTTCTCATTCTATGTGCACATCTGCAAAACATAGCAAATAACCATAACCATTAATTGCACAAATATATAACTATGATAAACTGATACATTTTTTCACAATACAAATACATAGTAGAGAACCATATTCTCATTATTATCATTATTATGAATGTTGCAAAATGTCTCCCAGAACAATCCCATGTGTATTATAACTTTCCCATCTGAGGCTTCCACAATACTGGAGTGTCTGAAGCAGGAGGTCCAGCTCAGCCTGGACCATGCAGCTCTGCAAGGAGCCCAGCCCTGGGTGCCAGGTGTACCAGCCTCAGGACTAGGACCAAGCAGGAATGATACACCATGATGTTTGCAATAAGCTGGTTTTTCTGTCTTGGTGTTTTAAAAGGTAAAAAAAAAGTAATAAGAACTGTTGGAGTAATAAAACCCAAAATGTGTAATTGTCATTGTACAAAAGAAAGGAAAAGAAAGTTCTCTAAAAGATATAACTGCATATATATTTAAGTGTATAAGATAGATAACCATATTACTGAGTTTTGTTGGATCATTGAACAAAACTGTTTGCAGTCTCACTGTTTGAAAGTCCCCTCTGTATGCTTTAATTTTGTAACTTCAACAACTATTTCTAAGATGACAATATGTAATTAACTAGTGATTTCCTAGTGTTTATTTTTTTCTGAAATTCTGTATAACTTGTACCCTTTTTCTGGTATTTTCTTTTTTCTCCTTAAATATTTTTTTTTAAAAAAAGGTAATTCATGAATAACAAGCAACACTGAGTGTGTGAGTAGAAATGGTTGGGAGAAATAGCTTCACCTGTGTGACAGCTGCCTTAGCAGGATGTCTTCATGTTTGCAGGTGTGCATAGTGAGGAGCAGCTGGTGCAGTTCAGGAGAGGAGGCTTGGTGTATCTTGGGAATCTGTGAGACTCTCCTGTGCAGCCTCTGGATTCACGAACTGTGATTACAGGATCCACTTGTGTTGGAGACCACTACGAAGTGAAGTGGCTCTGAGCAGAATTTGAATTTTGCTAATTGGCTTTCCATGTTTATCTGTGATTCTGTCCTAGGATGAGGCCGCTTGCCTGGGAACAGGAGCTGATTCATAGTAAGTGAACCTCTGTGAATCACTGGTCCTCGCTGAGTCCTGTAGTGGCCTGTGAGGCCAGATACCTCAAAGGGCCAGATAGGACCACAGCTGTGGACACTCGGGCTCCAACCCCAATTAACAAGGTAGAGACTGCAGTTGCAAAGATGACTCCTAAAGTTTCACTTCTACCATGTCTTCATGATGAGACAGTGTTACTGAATTGACTTGATTCATTACTTGGAGATGTCCTTGAAGTGATTCCCAAGGTCCTGCTCCCTGCTTGAATCTTCCTCAGTCTCTCCACCCTTTGTCCTTGGTCCTAATATAAGTGGACTGACCCAGAAAATCCTTTAGCTTTACCCTGGAAGCTTCAACTTAATTAAAGTGTTTTGACCCTACCAGAGCCCTACAAATCATACAATTTCTCACTTTGTATTTAACATCCGCTGTACACTCATTTGGGAAATTGGGGATCTAGGACAGAACCCAATACACTGGGCCTGACAGGTCCAGGGAAGAGGTTACAGTGTCAAGTGGTGGTAACACATACTACTCCAAATGTATGAAGCGCTGATTCACCATCTCCAGAGATAACTACAAGAACACATCATATGTGCAAATGAACAGCCCAAAGTCCAAGAAAACAGCCATATGTTACCCTACAAGACTCACAGCAAGGGGATAGTGTGACAGCAGACACAAATCTGCCTTTAGGGGACCCAGGACTGACAGGCAGCAGTTGATTCACAGAGACAGCACAATGTCTTCCTCAAGAGATTTAGAAGGTGAAAGGAGGTTGATTTTTATCCCCAGATACTCCAATTTCATGTTTCTCTTTCTCTTGAAAGTCTCTCAGGTAGATAAGACAGTTTGATTAGAATTTATCCTTCTTTATAGTTCAGTAGTTGTCTAATGTGGTCTATGTAACAGCTGCAGAAGAAGGCAACTTGCCCGCCCTCTTGGTAAAAGCACCTCCTTCAGGAGTCACCCAGGAGGAGACTCAGACAGCAGTGGCTGAAAATCAGCCATGGTGCAGGTGGCTACAGAAGAAGGCAACTCTCCCACTCACTTGGTAAGCTCCTCTTTCCTGCGTGAATCAGGAGGAGATCCAGTCAGCAGCTCCTGTGAGGCTACTGTTATGGGGGGCTGGAAATCAAACATCCCAACTCCCCCCATTAGCAACCTGGGACAGAGGTCTAAACATGACTTGAGAGGATAACCATACGCAATATAGCAACTATGAGGGATTTCTTTCCATCTTCTGTTTGAAGGCAAATGTTTTTTCACTGGTTTGTTTTATTACAATTAATTGTATCACACTAGTCAATATTCTCCTTCAAATGCTTTTGTAATGTTCTGGTTTTTGTTTGATTTTGCTATACCTAACTGACTGGACAACTATTGTGAGAATAACAGCATATTCTATGATACTAACTACTGGTGCCCTGGTATCCTGCTATAAATTTCTGTACAATTTCACTGCATTGTCAAGAATGACTTTTTCTGTCTTATTCTGTTGTATTTTTACTACCTTTAAATTTTAAAAAAGTAAAACACATTATGAAAAACTACCATATTATCTTTATGCATTCATATGTTTATTATACACAGTCTGTTTCTATGATTTATCTGGTATGAATCATGTTGTACACACATTGATATGCATATAATTCTGTAGTGTGATGTTTTTAGCTTCTTGGTGAAGATGTGTAGAATGGGAATAGGTGGATCCTATGGAGTTTGTAATTCAGTTCTTTGAAGAGTATCTATACTGATTTAAAACGTCTTAACTAGTTTCTATCCCCAGCAACAATGTAGCAGGGTTCCTAGGAAAGAAAGTTAATGTGAAGCAGCTTTAGGGTAGTCACCAGCTGCATGTAACAGGATGTGGGAGGGAAGGAGTGTGGAAGGGATTTCAGAGCAGCTCAGAACACACTGAGAATGACATGTGTATTCTGACTTTGGCTGTGTGTGGCTGTGCAAGTGACCATGTATGTTAGTACTTCTCAGGGGCACACTTCCCACATGGCGGTTTATGCCTTACATTTAAAGGAGCTTTTACAGATAAACAATAGGTAAAAATAGAACAGTGAGAGAGATAACAACAGTCAGTATTGAGAGAGCCACTAACAGGCACCAACATGGTAACCACTCAGTTTCCTCTCAGCAAGCAGTGGATTGAAGCAAAGTCACACAAGCTGTCACCACAAGGAGAGGGGACTTGAACCTCAGCAGCTATGTCCCTCTCTGTTCAAGACCCACATCAGGAAGCTCTCCACAGCCTAGAAGAGCACAGAGCCAGACAATGGGCATAAATTTATGACATGGGATCCAATGTAGATAACACAATGGTTTATGGTACTGTCATTTTTTGCATGATTACAAAATATGTGGCATCAATAAAAATCCATGATCTGTGTACATGGACAAAAGTGAATGGAGCTCAATTGATACACACAGAACAAGACTATCACAGCAGCCTGCCGCCAATGACAATGGCACTGGAGTCCATGGCAGGGAAGCTCTGGGTCCTTGAGGTGCTGCTTCGAGGCTGCAGCTGTAACTGTCAGATCACAAGGGCCACCTGCCTGACCCTGGCCTAGGCCACAGGTCCCTTCCCTGTGGGCGTGTCTGGCTGTCACTGCCTGCCGCTGCTCCTGGGTGCCATGGCACAGACACATGGCCTGCGTTCTGGGCCTCCACTGCTGCTTGCCACCAAGCTTCTATGTGCTCCACTGCTGCCTCAGTTGCTGGTGGCCACCGCGGCCCTAGTGTGTGGCTACAGCCAGGAGTCCAAAACCACCTACCTGGAAGACCTCGCCCATATTAGGAGAGGAGTATAAATTGGCCTCACCCATATTAGGAGAGGAAAAGAATGATGTGTACCTCCTTCATGCTCAAAGAATGCCTTGGTCTGGTCATGTACTGTAGAAGACATACTAAACATTATCTCAGATTACAGAATCCACAACAGTGAGTGTGGGATCCATTTTTTCTTGAATAGAGATGGGAAGCACGGGAGCAATGACTTGGCTGAGATGGAGTCAGAGCAGGAAGTGCAGAAGGCCCTGGAGAAGCATCACATATACATGGACCCACTCTATGTGGAAGTGTATGAGATAAACAATGAAGATGAGGATGCCTTAATGAAGAACCTGCAGGTCAAGTTCTCTCTTCCAGTCAGCGATGGTGTAGTTTGCCTTATGGGACTTCCATACAGCTGCAATGAGAAGGACATCAGAGACTTCTTTGCAGTACTGAATATAGTAGACACCACTTTTGTGATGGACTACAGGGAAAGAAGAAAAATGTGGGGGGAGCCTATGTACAGTTCGAAGAGCCAGAATGGCCAGCCAAGCCCTGCTGAAACACGGAGAAAATTGAGAACCTATATATAGAGATATTTCCAAGCAGAAGGAATGAAGTCTGAACACACATTGGCTCTCATAAGGCAAAGAAAATGGCATCTTCTCCTCCTGCCAAGTACAGGACAGAGCCAGATGTGAACAAAGAACTGTGTTCTTTGAAGAACAAAAAATAAATGAGGATATTCGACCCATAATGGCCTTTGAAAGTGACAAGAAGATAAAACTGCCAAAGGAGGTGCCAGAGAAGCTTCCAGAAGCTGCCAGTTTAGGAGCTACACCCTCCCCACATATGGTACACATGAGAGGGCTGTCTTTTCACACCAACACCCAGGATGTCATAAACTTCTTTGTGCCACTGAAGCTGGTGCAGATCACCATGGAGTACAGCTTCAGTGGGAAGATCATAGGTGAGGCCAATGTGCACTTCGACAGCCACGAAGACACAGTGGTGGCGATGCTCAAGGACCGGTCCCTTCTGAATTACAGGACATTGAACTGTTCCTGAACTCTTGTGCAGAAGCAAATAAGACTTCAGGGGTTTCAGATAATAAGGGTGAAGACAGAAACATTTTGTTTGCACATGTTGCTTGGATGTGTGACAGCAAGTTCCAGTTTATTGGAAACAGCTACTACAGAAAAAGTTTTGAGGTTTTTTGGTTAATAACATCCAAGATAAGTGTACAGTGGACTGATTAAAAAGAGAAAGATGTAGTTTGGCATTCTAAAATAAACTACAAATTATAATTTTTCTTAAGCTACATGGGATCCAATGTAGATAACACAACAGTTTGTGGCACTCACCCTCACCCTGCAGCTCTGCAGAGAAGCCCCGCCCTGGTACCCAGCTGTTCCCACTTGGTGATCAGCATTGAGCACAGAGAACTTGACATGAAGTTAACAGTGATCTGGGTTTTTCTTATTACTGTTTTGAAAGCTAATTCATAAAAATCAAGAAATACTGAGTGTGTGAGTGGACATGAATGGGATAAACAGTGAACCTCTGTGACAGTTTCCTCAGCAGGAAGTCTCTATTTCCAGGTGTCCAGGCAGAAGTGCAGCTGGTGAAGTCCAAGGGAGTCTTGGTACAGCCTGGGGTGTCCCTAAGACTCTCCTGTGTGGCCTCAGGATTCACCTTTAGTGACTACTAGATGCAATGGATTCACGAGGCTCCAGGGAAGCAGCTGCAGTGGCTCCCAAATAGTAACTGTGATGGTGTTAGCTCATACTACACAGATGCCATGAAGGGCCAATTTACCATCTCCAGGAACAACAGCAAGAACTCACCATATCTTCAGATGAGCAGCCTGAAAACCAAGAACACAGCCGTGTATTAATGTGTGAGAGAAACAGTGAGGGGACATCAGTGTGAGCCCAGACAAATACCTCCATGAAGGGCACTTGGAACCCCAGGATGCGTGCAAGACACATAGCTCAGAGTCTTCCCCAGAGCACATCTAATGTACTGTGCAAAGAAAGAAAATAATAAAGGTTGAGTAAAGGAGAAGAAGGTGATGGCTCCTGTGCAGTAGGGACACAGTCCAAAGGAACAAAAGCAAGTGGTGAAGTGGAGGGGAAATAGAAATAAGTAAAATTTTGTTGTATAGAGGAATCGAGTAGCCTCAATTACTATAAACATTATATGTTGTAACATGAGCTAAATAATATTAACATCTACAGGAATGAAAAATGGAATGGGAAAATTAGAGGGGGTGAGGGTGCAGAATGGGATTTAAAAGAAGGAGCTGAGATGTAGTGTGTGCATCTAACCACTCCCCAGGATGACTGTCGAGTGCAAGTGCTGCAAACATAAACCAATAAAATTAAATCATACATAAAGTGAGGTGAAATGTGGATCCCTGTCAGGATCTGGGGAAGCTCCATGTAATATTTTTCCCTGATCCTTCAAATTCACATGTCCATCCTCACCTCGAAATCTCAGCCTAGTTTGGTTGCTCTTTGAATAGAATGTGTTCTCAGCTGTGAATAACTCACATTTATAGTGGGTCAAAATGACTCTTCTGTGTTCATCTGTCCCAGGACCCAGTGAAGCTCAGGGAACCTGATAACAGCCTGGATGGAAGCTGGATCCACAATGAAGGGTGGTTATGTGAGCCCAGTTACAACCCTCATCTCTGTAAGTGTCAGGACCCACAGACCCTGCTCCTCACATCCCAGGTCGTGTACAATCCCCTGAGAGGAAGCTGAGGAGCACTGAGGTTGATCATGTTGCCCAGGAGCCAGCCCTTCTACGTCCCAGCATGAGAGCAGCTGTGTGGAGACTCAGGGGGAATTTATTTGCTGCGACTCTGGGTCCTCCTCACTCCTCATCCCCTTGTGACCGACTTCCCTTTATGGAACGGAGTAACCATGGGCCCTGCATATCTTTCACTACATCTTTTTCTTGCATGTTAGGCCAATAATAATTTATATGCATAAATCTGATAAACCTTGAAAATGTATTGATATAATTTGTATATCAACAATGTCATCACTTAAAAGTTTAAAAGGTCATTATTTGTGAATATATGCTATGAAAACTTCACCCATCCATACAAGGTCCTTTTAAATCATATTTCTAAATTCCAAATGTACACAACACATTTTTTGCTGTCTCTTTCCATTCTTTTGCAGCCCACCTCCTGATTCCCAAACTTGAGAACAAGTCTATTTCTGCCCTTATGGATTTGCCATTTCTGGAAATTTTGATTAAGGTCCATAAAATAGGGAAGATTTTATCCAAATTCAGTGCTTATCAAAATGATTTCAGGTGTTTGCATTTTATGCCACTTTCGGTGGTTAGGATACAAATTACAGGAAATACACCTACCACTGTCACTATGGAAATATTAGAGTCCTTGAAAATGGAGGTGAAAGTGAGAGGTTTCCTAGCTCATCTAAAAGTTTAGTGTCTTTCAAAATTAGCACAAGGAATTCTTCATATGACTTTACAGTTGTATAATTATCCAAGTATATTGAAACTGCATATTCATACAAAATTTTGCAAGCTATGATTCCTGTAAAATATCTTCATGGTAACCAAAACTTAGAAACTATCCAAAAGTATATCAATTCAGAGAGGGCAATCAAAAATTTATGCTCACATATGGTATATTACCCAGCCATAAAGAAAATCAAATGAATTCCTTTGTGACTGCATGATTGTGCTTTCAAAACCACACATAGATGCAAAAGTGCCCTCCTATCTGACTCTAGAGATGTCCACATTTGGACAAATGTGTAATATCCACATTTTTAGATCATTACACCTAGAAAATAGAATGAAAATTTCCAAGGATCATAGGAATATGAATTACATGAGGAAAAAATAGAAAATAACATAATATTTTTTACAGTAGTGAACATACTGAGTAGTTACACTAAGACAGTCACAAATAATTTAATACTGAAAATCCCATTCAAATTTGCACTTAAAATTTGATCTACTGTGTGTGGGTAAAATTGCTGCCAAGTGTGGTTTAAAAACATAACCCAAAAACTCTAACACAACACATTTCTGAAGCAAGCAAACAGACCAGAAACCAAATCTGAAGCTCCAACTTACTGCAAAGTTTTAGTGATACACTAATGCAGAAATCATGCATAGATCTGTAAGAATATCACTACAAGAAAAAAATGTTCTGCACAAATGGCACAGTAGAGATCATCTCTAATGACACCATGAAGGAAACCAGAACAGTATGAAGAGGAAATCAACTCAAAGGAAAGGAAACTTAGTAACTTGCTGATTTCCTAGAGTGGCTAAGCTATAAATGACACAGGTTTACTATAGAGAACGCTAAGGTCACATACAGTAAACCTGTGGTAAGGAGAGCAGTGTACACAGAAAAAAATCATTGAAAGTGGATTTACAATCTTCTACTCCCACCACAAGAGAAGAGTGGGAACTTGAGAGATTGAAAGCATCACACATGGATGATGCTACCTCAAGTTTCATTTCTTGCAGTTTCCTGAAGTGTCAGTCACAGATATTTTGGAGCCACCAACCTCAGTCAGCAATCATGAGGCTACCCTGTGTTCAATAACAGTGTGTGCAAAGGGTGCAGACTGCCTTAAGTTTGATGAGCCCTCACACACACCTCCCTGCAAGCATTCACAGGACCAGCAGGGAATACAGAGGACACAAGAAGCACAAGAGATCTACAGGTGAGCAGCTGAGAAGAAATGAAGAGTTTTTTTTTTTTCACAACATTGTCCTCTCTGCCAGGACCCTGGAGCCTGAAGGACCTGTCCTCTCTAAACCTACACTGCTGTGTGTTAACAGAGGAACCCCATTGGTTTTTAGCATCTAGCTGATGACAAGATGCATTTCGTGATTTTTAATGAATTCATATTTACACCAAGGTAACTACACAGTATAAGTCAGTGTTTGGTCTGGAAATACCTGATGGTTACTCACCCCCTGTTAAGTGCACATTTCTCATCCACCATCAGGTGCATCTTTTATCCAGTCCTGCTTTTGCAAGCCCTTTGATCCTAATGTTTATGAAACATTGCCTATGTGGATATGTTCGTCCACATACTGCTATAGGTCATTTACCTTCCCTGAGCACCTGACAGAGGACACAGAGCACTGCTACTCAAGAAGCTCACTTGCTCACTCAGGGCATCTTCCCTGTCATCCCCAAACTCTTTCTGCTTCCTGCCTCTCTCCTTGAGTCCTCCTCCTCCTCAACCTGCTCTTCACCAAGGAGACTGTGGGGGCTGGTCCATCTGCTCCTCCCCACAATGCCCTGCATCATGATCAACACTGGGTAGAAATCATGCAGAGGTTGGCAAACTCTGGAGTTCTAAGCAAGTAGACAGGCGCCATTTGTTCCAGAGGCCCAGCGGCCTAGTGTAAGTGCTCCACACACTGTCTCCCGAGTCCAGCTAGCTTGGGACACTCGCTCAGCCCCTGCCAGGGAACTTCATGGCTGTCGGGTGCACTAGACATTGCAGCAAGTCCTGAACAGGACTGCATCAGCCTCCCCACTCCTGGCTGTGCTTGGCAGACTCTGGAGTACTAAGCAAGCAAGTAGACACCATTGGTTCCAGAGGTTGGGCTTGAGCCGGCTTGCCCTCCCCAGTGACCCTCTTTCAGCGGGATGAACTAGGTGGCAGAGTCCCAGGAGCTGAGGGCAGAGTCCCAGGAGCTGAGGGCATAGAAGAGGATTTCCAACAGACTTTGAGGAAGCTGTAGAATAACACTTGAAACACAGAAATATAGGAAAATGACAAAACAAAAGACTAAATTACAATCTCAAAGCTCCAGCCCATCCAAAGAAACATTAGGAGCTACACACATAGAAGAAAATATATGCCATATACCTGAAATATCAGACATAATAGCAACTGAAAATAAGAAGCAACTCTGGGAAGCTTTAATGGAATTCAAACTAGATTTAATCTTCCAGGTGAAAGAAGAAATGATAAAACAAATGAAGGAGATGATGAATATATTTAAAGAAGACACAGTTAAAAAAAATTGGAGGAACTAAACAAAAAGATAGAATCCCTGGATGAGCAATATAACAAACAAACAGAATACATAAAGCAGATGCAAAGAGATATATAAGAAATAAAAAATTCCATTGAAAGCTGTAAAAAGTGCCTCAATGAAAGTGAAGATATAATTTCAGACCTCAAAGGCATGATTGCAAGTAGTGAACAGGAAAGGAAAGATCTTTTAAAAATAACAAGGGATCAGGAAATAACAATTCAACAACTGCAAGATGACACAAAGAAAAACACATAAGATTGATAGGGATTAATGAAAAATAAGGGAACAACATAAAGGATGTCAAGAAGATATTTAGAGACGTAATAGCTGAAAACTTACCAAACATGAGACTGGAAACTGACATGAGGATCAGTGAAGCATATAGAACTCCAAATAGCCATAACCAAAATTAAACTACACCCAGGCATATAATAATCACCATCCCAGAAATCCAACATAAGAATAGAATATTAAAAGCTTTCAGAGATAAAAGACAGATCACTTATAAAGGAAAACCTATCAGAATCACAGCAGACTTCTCAGCACAAACAATAAAGTCAAGAAGAGCATGGAGTGAAGTTTTTAAATCCTAAAGGAAAATATTTCCAACCTAGACTGATGTACTCTGCAAAACTGTCCTTCAAAACTGATGGAGAAATAAGAAATTTCCATGGCAAAGAACAGCTGAAGAACTTCATGATCACCAAGCCAACCCTGCAAACAATACTGAAAGACAGTTTAGATACACTTAGGGAAAAAAAAACTAAGCAAATCAGACAATTAAACAGAACAGAAAAATAAAGATGCAGCAGCAGAAAGATAACATGTCAACAATAACCCAACATATAACCGTTATAACCATTAATGTACATGGTCTCAATGCACCAATTAAAAGGAACCGACTGGCAGAATGGATCAAGAAACAAAATCTAACCATATGCTGTCTACAAGATTGTGGGTAGCCATTCTGTTTGCACACAATGTGAACTTCAAACCAGTAATGATCGGAAGAGATAAAGAAGCTCATTATGGACTGGTTAGGGGAAAACTTCAAGAGGAGGAGATATCTTAAATATATATGCACCAAATTCCAGAGCACCCAGTTACATAAAGCAAGTATTAACAAAAATGAAAAACCAAATTAACAGTAACACAATTATTACAGGAGACCTTAACACACCAATAACACCAAGGGATGGATCAACCAGACAGAAAATCAGCAAAGAAATAACAGAACTGAATCACATCTGTGAACAAACATACAGAGTGTTCCATTCAACAACATCAAAGTACACATTCTTGTTGTGGGACATTCTCTAAAGCAGACCATATAGTAGGTCACAGAACATATTTAAATAAATGCAAAAGAGTTGAAATTATCCCCTGCATACTATTGGATCATAGCGCCATGAAACTAGAAATCAATAACAAAAGACACTGCAAAAATCCCACAAACACATGGAAGCTGAATAACACACTCTTGAGTAATCAGTGGGTCATACTGAAAATTAAAGAAGAAATTAAGCAATACCTACAAGCAAACAAAAATGCAACAACAACTTACCGGAATCTGTGGGATACAATGAAAGCTGTCCTCAGAGAAAAATTTATTTTACTGAGTTTTCCATTCAGGAAAACAGAATGAATACAAATAAACAACCTGATGTTACAACTCAAACATCTAGAAAAAGATGAGCAAGTCAAGCCCAAAGCCAAAATAAGAGAGGAACATAAAAATCAGAGCAGAAATCAATGCATTAGAGACTAAGAAAACAATCTGAAGAATCAAAGAATCAAAGAGTTGGTTCTTTGAACAAATAAATAAAATTGATAAGCCCATAGCCAAACTTATTTTTAAAAAGGGAGGAAAAAGTTACAATTCATGCAATAAGGAATGAAAGAAGCAAAATAAATACAGACTCTGTAGAAATACAGAAGATCGCCAACACCTATTTCAAAAACCTCTACTCTCAAAGGTTTGATAACAGAAGAAATAGACAGATTCCTAGAAACATATGAAGTATCAAAGCTAGGTCAAGAAGATGTAAAAACTGCTGAATAATCCAATCTCTATTAATGAAATCAAAAAAGGTAATTAAGTCCTTACCTACAAAGAAGAGCCCAGGCCCAGAGAGATTCACTGTAGAATTCTAAAAGAAGTACAAAGAAGACTTAATGCTGACACTCCTCCAACTCTTCAATGAAATTGAAAAGGAAGCAATCCTTCCTATGTCATACCTGGAAGCAAATATTACTCTAGTACCAAAACCAGAGAAAGACCCAACCAAAAAAGAGAACTGCAGACCAATCTCCCTAATGAACACAAATGCAAAAATCCTCAATAAAATATTGGCAAATAGGATACAGCAAATCATCAAGAAGATTTTACACCATGACCAAGTGGGATTCATCTCAGGCATGCAGGGATAGTTCAAGATATGTAAATTAATAAATGTGACCCACCATATCAATGAAACCAAAAGTAAGAATCACATGATCATTTCTATAGATGCAGAAAAAGCTTTTGATAAGGCCCAATATTCATTTATGATAAGAACCTTACAGAAAATTGGAATAGATGGTCTTTACCGCAAAATAATAAAGGTCATCTATGACAAACCAACAGCCAGTATCATACTAAATGGCCAAAAGTTGAGGGCCTTTTCTTTAAAATCAGGCAAAGTACAAGGATGTTCCTTGTCACTGTTCTTATTTAATATAGTACTGGAAATACACAGAGCTACTGGACAAGAGAGAGAAATAAAAGGGGTAAAGATAGGAAAAGAAGAAGTTAAATAATCATTGTTTGCAGATGACATGATATTCTACATAGAAGACCCCCAAAACTCCATTGAAAGACCCTTAGATATAATAAATAAATTCAGCAATCTAGCTGGATACAAAATCAATATTCAAAAATCATTAGCATTCTTATACACTAAGAACAAAATGACAGAGAGAGAAATAAGAGAAGGCACACCTTTCACACTAGCAACCAAAAAGAATGAAATATTTAGGAATTGCTTTCATGAAAGAAGAGAAAGACCTATACAGGGAAAATTATAATACACTGAAAAAAGAAATTGAAGAGAATCTCAGAAAGTGGCAAGACATCTCTTGCTCATGGATAGGAAGAATAAATGTTTTGCAAAAGGCCATTCTTCCAAAACTGTTATACAGGTTCAACGCAATCCCAATAAAATACCATCAACATAACTCATAGATCTCGAGAAAAATCACTCCCAAAATTCATCTGGAACCAGAAGAGACCTATAATAGCAAAGACAGTTCTAAGCAACAAAGGCAAGGCAGGAGGCATCACAATCTCTGACTTAAAGTTATACTACAAAGCAACTGTAGTAAAATCAACATGGTACTAGAATCAAAACAGAGCCAAAGATCAATGGAATAGATTAGAAGATACAACCACAACTACAAACACACTCAACCATCTTACCTTTGATAAAGGGGCCAGACAGGTTCACTGGAAGAACGACAGTCTCTTTAATAAATGGTGTTGGAAAAACTGGCTCTCCCATATGCCGAAAACTAAAACTAGACCTATTCCTATGACCACGTACTAAATTAAAATCTAGATGGATCTAAGATCTGAATATTAAAAAACAGAAACACTAAATCTATTGCAAGATAAATTGGGTAAAAACCTCGAAGACATAGGGATAGGTAGAGAATTCATGAACAGGACTCAAACCGCATGGGAAATACTTCCCAGAATCAATAACTGGGATCACTTCTTATTAAAAGGTTTCTTCATGTCAAAAGAAATCTCCAGCATAGTGAAAATAAAACCCACAAACTGGGAAAAAATCTTAGTGAACTCTCCCTCAGACAAAGGACTTCTTTCTAAAACATATAAAGAATTAAAGAAATCAGACACCCAAAATTCAAAACTCAATCCAAAAATGGGCATCTGAGATGGATACACAATTCTCAGATGAAGAAATACAGTTGGAAAACAAATGTATGAAAAAATGTTCATCATCATTAGTCATTAAAGAAACGCAAATTAAAACCACACTGAGATTCCATCTCACTCCTGAAAGATGACCAGGATCAAAAAAACCACCAACAACAAATGCTGGAGCGGCTGTGAGGAAAAGGGAATTCTGCACTGTGGGTGGGAATGTAGATTGGTGCAACCATTGTGGAAGTCAGTCTGGAGGTTTCTCAAAAAGCTGGGATTGGAAGTCCCATTTGTTACAGCTTTTCCACTTCTAGGTATATTCCCAGAAGAACTTAAAGCATCATTCCTCAGTGATATATGTGCACCCATATTTATAGCAACACAATTTACAATAGTCACATCATGGAAACAACCTAAGTGTCCATCAACCGAAGAATGGATAAAACAGTTGTCACATTTTTATACAGTGGTGTGCTGCTCAGCTGTAAAGAAGGATCATATTGAGATATTTATAAATAAATGCGAGCAGCTTGAGACCATACTCATAAGTGAACTAAATCGAACTCACATGTATGAATACCGAATAGTTTTCCTAGTGTAAGAAATGATTCAAATATATAACTGTATGTGGTAATCATGATTCACCATTATATTGCTTTGAAGCCTTATAATGTTTTCATTCATTAATTTGAATGGTTTTATTCTGGGTTGTTTGATTTTCTTGTCTGTGATTGTATGAACAGCTATTTTGAAGAAAACAAGACATCATAATAGCTAGTGCTAATTTAATATCATCTTGTTTTGAAGTCTCATCAAGTTTTTGTTCTTCTGTCTCCATCAGTCCTGTCATGTTGTATCGTATTGGATTTTATTATATGTGATAATACAAACAAATACTTTTATACACAAAGAAATAATATAGAAACCATTATTCATTTTCTGTTAGTTGATTCTAAATACCCTGTAATACTTTCATTCTCTTGCATGGTTTTACATTGTCTTGCTATATTTGATGCTATAGTATACGAAGTTATACTCTAATATTTCAAGGAAAGAGACACTATGGTAACTACTGTTAAGTCGGGTTATCTTGTGGTGAAACATTGTGTTGTTTAAACTGTTCTGTTCTGACCTGTGCTGTTGTGTTATGTTCTCTTTTATCTCAAACCCTTTTTATTTATTTATTTTTTTAATAAATGGAAAAATAAAAAAATAACAGGATATATTATAGTAACCATTTTGATTTCCTCTTAACTTGATTTGAAGCCCTGTACTGCTCCCATCATCTTTTTTTGATTGATTTTACTCTATTCTGTTTTTCTTGATAGTATCAAGTTTGAGGGTATAGGCAACTACTTTGAAGACAATAATATTCACTATGATGCCCATTCTGGTGTGACTATTATCTTCTTTTGAAGTCCTGTAATGTCTCTAGTATTTTGGTTTTATTGGTTTTGTTCTGTACTGTTTTGTTCAATTTTATTATAACTGACGATATAGGCAATTATTTTTTTATTTAAAGAAAAGGAAACAAAAGAATACATGGAATAAAAAAGGGTAGAAATAATACAAACTTACAGAAAAACAAATGGTAAGAAATTGCTGGTTGATAAGTTACACATTGTCATCTTAGAAATAGCTGTTCACATTATAGAATTAAATTATTTAGAATGACATTCATAAAGTGACACTACAAACCCTTCTGCTCTATGATCGAACAAGAGCTCAGTAATATGGTTATTAGTCCTACACATTTGTTTTATATCTCAAAGACGGTAAGATTAAATGTATCAGAACAGAACAAAGCAGTTAAAAAAACAATTTAAAGAAATACAGATTTCGCAGCAAGCCCACTGGAGATCTTCATTGTCTATCTAATTGTCTCTAGTTTCTTACAAATAGTTGTCCCCATCTTCACCCACCTTATATACTTATTGTATAATATAGAACTAATCAAATCATTGGAGGCTTTTTAGGTCCTCAAGTTCCAAATTAGGGAAGACAATAGTAACTACCATCACATCTCTCATTCTCTTTGTGATAGCTGTCCCCATCTCTACATATGCTGAAACTGAACTCAAGAAACAAGTCCAATGTCATTCTAATCAGTGAACAATAGTATTGCTAGAATTTCTATCATAATGCTGCAAAATTAGCCTCGGGTTTCTTAGCATCTCTTCCTGAGAGTATCTGTTCATTACATCTTGCATTATATAATCTGTTCCCATAAATAATTAAAAAGAAGAAAAAAAACCCATGTGTGAATTTCTACATATATATCTATCCTCTCTGTATTATAGGGAATACCAAGTCATAGCAAGACAGCAAAACAATTTCCTAGCAAAACATGTGATGGATAAGACATATAAGACCACAATATAGATGATCTTCTGTAGTTACTATGTTTTCTCTTGTTATTTTCAATAGATTTGACCACCACACTGGCTTATTATAGTTAAATATAGTATCATCTATTTTTATAAAAACTTAACTTTGACAGCATTGTAGGATTTGAGAGTTGTTACTAATTAATACCAGTATGGATATCCTTTACATCTTGTCATTCTCAGAGTAGTTGCCTCTACTTTTAGGGTTGATACTAACAAGCATACCAATTTCAAATAAAATCAGCCATGGCCAACTCATAGTCTTATGATTCAGATCCAATTAAGATCAGTCACAGTAAGACAATGTAAGTATTATATGATTTCAGTTTAAGTTAATAGGAAAGTAAGGATAGTTAGCATGGTATAACCTGCTATTTTGGGGTCAAGATGTCTGTGCCCTCAAATCTGACATGAGTGGACAGACCAGTATATATTAAATTCAAACTAAATATGTCAATAAGACTACTATGTCATTTAAATCCTTATACACCATTAACAATGACCTCTGCCTTTTTCTTTTTTTTTATAGAGTTTCAGAGCTGTCTATACTAAAGGCTATAGCTTACCGTCTCTGCCTCATGTCTGCTATTCCACTTTTCTGCTATAATTTGTCCACCTTATTCCCTCATTCCACTGTCTGCCCCATTCACTGAGGCCTCTCTGCCACTGTTGCTGGGATCCTGGTATCTCTTCCTCTCTTTCTCTGTAATGTCCTTCAGCACTCTCTGTAGGGTTGGATTGGTGGCCATGAACTCCCACAGTTCCTCCTTGTCTTGAAAATATCTTATTTCTCCATTAATTTTGAGAGAGAGTTTTGACTGGTATATGAGCTTCGGTTGCATATCATTTTCTTTCAGGACTTGGAATATTTCTCCCCACTCCCTTCTTGACTTAAGCATTTGTGTTGATAAGTCTGCTCTTATTTTGATAGTTTTCCCCTTGTAGGTAATCTGCATCTTTTCTTTGGCTGCTTTTAATATTCTGTTCTTTTGGTGGATTTCTGGAATCTTTATTATTATATGTCTAGGCGTAGATCTGTTTGGTTGTAGGTAGCTGGTGTTCTGTATGCCTCTTTTATCTGGATATCATTTCTTTTTGCTAAATATGGGAAATTTTGCTTTAATATATCTGTGAATATTCTTTGTATTTCATTATTATTTGCTCCTGCTTCCTCATTCACATTCTTTATTCTTAAGTTATGTATCTTTTTCTCATCTTCTAGTTTTTGAATTGCTTCTTTCTGGTTCCTTGTTATTTTTAAGAGGCTTTTTCTTTCACGATCATATGCCATAAATCTCTCTTCAAGTTTCAGAAGGCTGTCTTTAGTTTCTGTCAAGGCATTTTGCCAGTGTTCAATGGAGTTTTTAGTTTCCTGTTATTCTCTTTGGATCTATTTCATGCATTCTAAGTTATGTTTAAATTCTTCTTCAGAAGTTTCTCTTTCTTTTCTGCAGGACAGCAGGCAGCACTCAGGTCCCAGAGAAAGCACAGGGTCTACCTCATGAGAAGATTTAGAAGAAAGTGAAAGCCAGTTTCTTGTCTGGATCTAGAACTTGTTCTTTATTATAATACTTATCCCCAGGTGCTCCAATACCATTTACACATGATTGTTTTTCTAGAATTTACTCCTGTTTTCTTTATACATTAATATGTTTATGATATACAGGCTGTTTCTAGGATTTAGCTATTATAAGTCATGTTGCTGCACAGATTGATATGCATATAATACACTACTGTGATGTTTTTAGCTGTTTGGTGAAGATGTGTAGAATGGGAATAGTTGGATCACGTGGAAACTGATTTAAAATGTCTGAACTAGTTTAGATCCCCAGCAACAATGTAGCAGGAAGGAAAGTTATCCTGAAACAGCCTGACAGTGGTCACAAGCTGCCTGTTGATGGAATGTGGGAGGAAATCAGGGAGGGAGGGATTGCAGAGCAGCCTTAGGACACATTGACGATGACATGCGTGCTCCCTGCTTCAGGTGTGTGTGGCTGTGCAAGTGGCTATGTGTATTAACACTTCTCAAGAGCACACGTGGGCAGTTTATGCCTCATATCTTTTGAGGCTTTTCCAGATAAACAACAAGTGAGAAGAAAACAGTGAGAGAGATAACAATCAACTATGAGAGAGCCACTAACAGGCCCCCAACACGATCACCATTTGGTTTCCTCTCAGCAAGCAGCAGAATGCAGCAAAGTTACACAAATTCTCACCACAGGGTGAGGGGAAGTGACCCTCAGCAGCTGTGTCCCTCTTGTCCAGGAGCCAGATCATAAAGCTCTCTACAGCCGAGGAGAGTATAGAGCCAGACAATGTCCATAAACTTATGACAAAGGATCCAATGTAGAGAATACAGCAGTTTATGGCACTTTAAATTATTTTGCATTACAAAATAATTGACATTTAAAAATACATGATCTGTGTAAGTACACAAAAATGAATGGATCTCAATTGATACACATAGAAGAAGACTCTATCACATAACTGCATTCATAATTATTTTCAGTGCTTCCATTGTTCCCTCAGTGCACTAACACGTGTGTTAGTGTGTGATGCCCTCTCTGAGATATCAAACTCCAAAACTGTTTTATATAGAAGGAGACTATGCAAATAGGGCCTCCCTGTGCTGCTTAAAACCAGTCCAGCCCTCACTCTGCAGCTCTGCAGAGGAGCCCCGCCCTGGTGTCCAGCTGTTCCCACTCAGTGATCAGGTTGAGCACAGATGACTCACCATGGAGTTTACAATGAGCAGGGTTTTCTTTCTAGCTCTTTTAAGAGGTATTTCATGAAAAATCATAAAATACTGAGTGTGTGACTGAATATGAATGGAATACACAGTGGACCTCTATGACAGTTTCCTGAGCAGGATTTCTCTCTGTTTGCACGTGTTCTGTGTAAGGAGCAGCTGGTGGAGTCCAGGGGAGGCTTGGTGCAGCCTAGAGGGTCCCTGAGACTCTCCTGTGTGACTTTGGGATTCACCTCCAGTAGCTACTAGATGCACTGAGTCCATCAGGTTCCAGGGAAGGGGCTGGCATGGATTGCATTCATCAGTACTAATGGTAATAACACATACTACACAGATTCTGTGAAGCACCGATTCACCATCTTCAGAGACAACTGCAAGAGCACACTGTATCTGCAGATGAGCAGCCTGAGACCTGAGGACACTGCCATGTATCACAGTGCTAGAGACACAATGATAGGACATTAGCCTGAGCCCCAAAATCTCCCTGCACGGGCACTGTGGACCATCGGCAGGCGCACGAGATACATTTCTCAGAGTCTATCCCAGAGAACATCTAAAGTGCTGTGCAAAGGAAGAAAAAAATAAAGGCTGAGTAGAAGCGGACAAGGAGATGGATCTCTTACAGGATAGAAGAGGCCAAAGGAATAACAACAACAGTGAGTGGTGAAGGGGAAGAGAAAAAGAAAATAAGTAAAATTTTGTTATATAGATGAACCAAATAACCTCAATTACTGTAAACACTATATGCACTAAAACGATCTCAGTAAGTTTAACATTCACAAGAATAAAACATGGAATAGGCAAATTGGGGGAGAGGGTTGGAGGTGATCGGAAGGAATGGTATTTAAAGAAGCAGGTGTGTGGGAAACCCTGCAATTGGCCATCATGTTATGTTAAAAAGACAACAGGCATCTTAATGTTAAGTTTCTATTTAGTAGTTAAGTTTCTATCTTTCCTCACTAGCCTGTCACATCTCCCTGTGGCCGGGCCCACAGTGAACATGCTAATTAGCCTGATTTATGGGCTCTTGTGCAGGAGACTCAAATTACCCTATAGCCTCCGGCCTTGTTAGATCTTCCCGCTGTTATTAAGTTACTTGCTGATGTGTCAGAACCCATCCCCTTCCCCAATACCCTATATATTTTTTATTTCCTTGAATAAATGAGACTTGATCATAATCCTGTCTTGTCTCCATTCCTTGCGTCACTTGTCCCCTCTCATCCCCACTCCCCCTCTAGGATCTCCGTGGACTTACCCACAGGCTGGGACAGGGGTGAGCTCCAGTGTGTGCACTTAATCACTCCCCAGGATGACTGTCCAGTGCATGAACTGCAAACATAAAGCAACAAATTAAAGCATAAATGAAGTGAGGTGAAATGTGGGTTCCTGTCAGGATCTGTGGCCTCTCCATGTAATATTTATCCCTGATCCTTCAAATTCACATGTCCATCCTCACCTCAGTGTCTCAGTCTAGTTGTTATTGATGTTTGGATAGAACATATTCTGACCTGTGCAGGACTCACGTTACACTGGGTCAAAATCACTCTGCTGAGTTCATCTGGGCCAGATCCTGGTGAAGGTCAGAGAACCTGAAAATGGTCTGGATGGAAGCTGGATCCAGAGAGAGCAGCAGTCAGTGTGAGCCCAGCCACAGCCCTCTTCCTGTACCCCAATCCTCTTGACAACAGCAGTGACAATGCAGCAAGTTCTCATGCAGCCTGTTTGGAAACAGAGGAGTGAGACCAGGGAGACACAGAAGGATCTGTGTTTAATTTGATCCAGAGAGCCAGTACCAGAGCCTGGATGAGAAGAATGTAGGATTGGGGTACAGGAAGGGTGAAGGACCCGGAGGAATCCCCTACTGGGATCAGGAAGATGGAGTCATCATTTCACTGCTTCCACTGCTCTTGTGAATTCATCTTTCCACTTATTACAGACTCAAACCCAGCTAGATTTCAGATATGAGGTTCCTCTCAGTAGCACAAAGAAACAAGACATAGCCTGGCCTTAATGTCCCCCTCATATAAGAAGTGTGCACCCTATATGCAAATATCTGCTCAAACTTTAGATTCATAATCTGCTTACAGGTTGTGGAACTCACAGCTCCATCCCCACACAAGGCTGAGGTCTCTCAGGAAGGCAAGGCTGTCATCTACAAGATGAGACTTCTGAGTCTTCTCCTGTGCCTGTTGACAGCTCACAATAGTGAGTGTCCTCATTGTGAGACATGGATCTATGGAAAAGTTACCAAATAATGTGCTTGACTTTTTATTGTTTCCAGGTGTCCTATCCAGGTTCAGCTGCAGGAGTCGGGTTCTGGCCTGGTGAAGCCCTCACAGACCCTGTCCCTCACCTTCTCAGTCTCTGGATTCTCCATCACAACCAGTAGTTAAGTTATAAGTGCAGCTGGATCCATCAGCCCCAAGGAAAGAGCCTGGAGTGGATGGGGTACGTAAGTAGCAATGGTGGCACTAGCTACAACCCGTCTGTTAAAAACCGCATCCCCATCTCCAGAGTCACCGGCAAGAACCAGTTCTCCCTGCAGCTGAACTCTGTCAATACAGAAGACCCAGCCACCTATTACTGTGCAAGAGACACAGTGATTTGGTAAAAGTGAGCCCAGACATAAACCTCCCTGCAGGGAAACCCAAGACCAGCAGGGGGAGCACTGTTCACATTGTTCTAGGGAACCAGCTTTTCAGACCTGCGCTAAAAGCCTGGAGGGTATTTCCACTACTCAAGGGACAGAGATTCTATGGTCCTATGTCGATGATGCTTAGCGTTATATTTTCATGGAATCAGGCTTTTATTCATTTATCCATTAATTTCACTATTGTTTGCACAACGCATTTTCAATGAAGACCTTGCTCACAGTGCAAGTGATTACATTGTCTCAAGGTTTTTAGTTGTACAAATATTTAACTATGAAAATTATGGCTCTGTTGACCTGAACTCTGCCATTCACTTGCAGGGAATGTAATCCTGAAGGGCACTTTCCAATTCTGTTCATTCAGAGATTTACTCTGAATGGCTGAACATCACTGTGTGTTGATTTGAGTGTTCACCTCTTAACTGGAGCTATTCACTTCCCCACCTTGGCAATGTAGGGCAATGCCTTGGAGAGCTGTGGTAGATTCCACTGTGGAGGGACCTCTCTCAGCATCTCATTGGTAGAGACCATCATGCTGTCACACATCCTGCAGTCATAGAGCACTGCCAAAGCAGTGTTTATTAGGACCTACAGTCAATAGTAGTGAGTCTCAGAAACTCTTAGAGAATATTTTAATTATCATGTCTCTTTGTAATGCTAAGTGTATTTGCTATGTTTACATTACCTTCCATAAAATTTAGACATCTATAAAAGCTGGTGTCAGCATGTTTGTATACACTGTTGTCTACTTCTTCCTCATCTGTCTGTTGACCTGGGAACAGTGAGGAGCCTTACCGTGGTTCCATGGAAGACCAAGTTCCTCACCACAGAGTCAAAACCATAAAGAGGCCAGCGCCTGCCCACAGAGGAACCTGGACTCCAGATGTCTCTATGCAGTCTTGGTTCATTGACACTGTCACCAACCTGTTCTAAAATCATTGAGAGAGAGCTTTGTACTCATCAGGATTTGAGGACTTGGGAAAAAATTATTGAGATTTCCTAGGATGCAAGTCATGGTGGCTGTATATCAATATATTAAGATATGTAAGCAGTCATTTATTCATAGTTTCAAAATTATGGAAAAATGAAATATTACACAGAGAATCTGGGCAAGTATATTTATATAATCTATCCATGTATCTATATTCTATTGATCCTCCATGTTTCTGTGTATCCTTGTGTCATCATTCTATCCATATATGCCATGTCATATTTCTATTTCCCCATCAAATCTCTATGTGTTTGTCTTTCATTTATGGAAACACTGTAAATGTATTATTTACCCACATACTTATTTTCTATTTTTCAGTTTTTTGCCTTGTAATTATCTGTAATTTATGCATGTATCATCTGAGATTTAGCTATTATCTATCACTGTGTCTACCCATAAACCATTTCAACTGTCATCTACCTATCACTGATGGATCTGTTAACTATCTTATTAATGTACATGAGATCAAAAAAACTGTTAATATGTACTTAGTAAAAGTTAATCCACTTGTGAAGTTTACCTAAGAGGCTGAGAACAAGATGTAGCCCATGAGACCACTTTCTCATGAATTACTTCCTCATGGAAATGAACTGCCAGCACTACACTGGAGGACACTGCATTTGGTTAACAATTAAGTTTCCACTTAACAGAAATCTAATATCCCCTATCCTGAGTATTTGCTATATCAAAATAGAATCTGATGTTCACTGTGCAATCAGCTCCTGCAACAAAATTAATGCAATGTGTGTATTGAAAACTAGAATCAGCACAAGTGACTTTTCAAGTTGAAGCAGGTGTATGAACTAGAAATCGTTCATAGACTGACTACAGTCTTTCCATAAAAGCAATATGTGTTCCTACACCTGATCAAGAATCAGGACCTGGCCTAGTGAAGCCCTCATAGACCCCACTCCTCACTGCTGGGCCCTGTCTGGGAACTCCCTCAATGGTGATTTCTCTAGGGGCTGGATCCATCAGCCCAGAAAGAAGACTGAGCAGAGGTGATGGGATGACAAGAGTGGAGGTCCAGCTGATAACTCACCGCTGATTCGACAAGTTAACACCACCTCAGAGGAAAAGGTGATTATGGGGCAAATAAGGAAAGTGGAAGAGGAGCAGAGGCCCTTGGGGAACCGCAGAGAGCCAGGAAATGTCAAAGGAACAGGCAGAGAAGGAAGTGGGGAGCCGGCTTCCTGTCAGCCTCTGGGGTTTCCTTTCTGGCTTAGCATTATGTGAACTGAGCAGAACCCACGATGCATTTACTTCAGGTCACATAGGAGGATTCCAACACTCCAAATTGCAAAGAATGTAAGGGTTTTGTTGATGATCAATTGCAAGACAAATACACACAGGCTCTCTCTCTCTCTCTCTCTCTCTCTCTCTCTCTCTCTCACACACACACACACACACACACACACACACACACAAATACATATGCATTTATTTTATCTGAAAATTAGTTGCAGAGCAATCATGACTATTTTACCCTATAAAGAACTCTAATTTTAAGAACTTAAGTGCTTTAGAATATCCAGTCATAATGATCATCACCATCAATTTATCTGCTAATGTCTGTGGGGAAATTTTGTCTTATGGAGGGCTAAACATTTCAGTTTAGAAAAATGTAGCATACACGAAGACACAGGAAAGACAATTTATACAAAAGTATAAGAGAATTTATGGGTACCACTTCATTAATTATTTTGACCATGAAAATAAATACATCAATATTTGATAAATTGCATATGTATTAAAACATATCTCATTAATTTGTAATTATAATTAATACATATTCAATATATAATTATTATGGGAAAATAAAGTCAGAGATAGATCATAAGTCAAGATGCATAACACTGGGAAACATGTATGATAAAATCATGGTAGTCTATTTATTATGAGAAGTTGGAAGGCAGAAAAATAATGTCGTGTTCTTTCACTTGAGGAAGCAATTTAACAACACCACTGACCATGACTTCTCTGTCTTGTAAGTTTTCAGGACCAGCTCAGGAGCACTGTGTGAATATTTCTAGACCCAAATCCGTACGATGCTCTTTCACACATGGGCTCACATCTTACAAGTCTGTTGTGCTCCTTGCTCTGTGTGCACATCTGAAAAACACAGAAAAGGACCAGAACATCTAATTTCATACGTATATAACTGTGAGAAAACTAATAAGTGTTTCTTACAACACAAACACATAGTGAGGTATCATATCCTCATTAGTATTACGAATATTGCAAAATATCTCCCAGAACATTCTCAAGTGCACTGCGCCTTCCCTATCTGAGTCTTCCACAATACAGGAGTTTCTGTAGCAGGAGGCCCAGCCTAGCCTGGACCCTTCAGCTCTGCCACGAGCCCAGCCCTGGATGTCAGGTATACCTGCTGTGGTATCAGGACTGAACACAGATGGTGCCATGGAGTTTTCAATGAGCTGTATTCCTTTTAATAGGTAATTCATTTAATAGGCATTTTAATAGGTAATTCATTTTTAAAAAACCAAGAAATACTGACTGTGTGATTGGAGATGAATGAGATAAACAGTAGATCTCTGTGACAGCTTCCTGAGCAGGATGTCTCTGTGTTCTCAGGTGTCCAGTGTGAGGGGCAGCGGTGGAGTCTGGGGGAGGCTTGGTGCAGGGTGGGGGAACCCTGAGCCTCTCCTGTGTAGCCTCTGGATTCACCTTCAGTGATGAATGGTTTATCTAGTCCAGTAGCTCCAGGGAAGGGGCTACACTGTGAATAAGAGGTGGTAGCAAATAGTAACCCGAATGTGTGGAAGGCTAATTCACTATCTCCAGAGAGATCTCTAAGAACACACTGTATCTGCAAATGATCAACCCGACATCTGGTGACACAGCCATGTTACCAAGCAAGAGACACAAGGAGACATCAGTGTGAGCCCAGACACAAAGCTTCCCGCAGGGCACTCAGGGCCAGCAGGCAGTAGTCAGGTCACAAAGAGAGCACAGGGTCTACCTGAAGTGAAGACTTAGAAGAAGGTAAAAGGCAGTTTCCTGTCAGGCTCCAGAACTTCTCCATATAATACTTATCCACTGATACTTCTTTTTTTTTTTTAATTTTTATTTAAGGAGAAAAGAAAAGAAAGAAAAAAAAAACAGTGAAGGGGTACAAGTTATACAGATTTACAGAAGAAAAAAATGCGCAGTAGGAAATCACTAGTTAATGGATTACATATTGCCATCTTAGAAATAATTGTTCAAGTCACAAAATTAAAGCTTGTAGAGTGGACATTCCAACAATGATACTGCAAACAGTTCTGTTCAATGATCCAATAAAACTCTGTGATATCATTTTCTATCTTATACATTTAAATATACATGCAGTTATATAGTTTAGAGCACTTTCTTTTCCTCTCTTTTGTACTGTGACTATTACACATTTTGGGTTTCATTGCTCCCACGGTTCTTATTGCTTTTTTGGAAGAGAGTAAAACCAAATGTGACATAACAGAACAGAATCGGTCAAGTCAAAAGGGTGGACACAATAGATAATATAAAAACATAATACAAGGTGATCAACAATGGTTACCATAATGCCTCCCGCTATTTCTAATAGAATTGCCTATATCATTAGTTGTAATACAATTGAACAAAACCGTAAAGAATAAAACCGACAAAACCAAAACATTGGAGATATTGTAGGTCTTCAAAAGTAGATAAAAGTCAACGAGAATGGGCGTTATAATGAATCTCATTATCTTCTCAGCTGATGCCTAAACTTTCGAACCTGATACTATCCAGCAAAACAGAATAGAGAAACCTCAGTCAAAAACAAGATGGTGAGAGTAATACAGGGCTTCAAATCGAGATAATAGAAAGTCAAAGTGGGTTACTATATTATATCCTGCTATATTTTTCCCTTTAATTAAATGGATAAAAATAAAAAAGTAAATAATGGAGTGGAGATTGAGCAAAAAGAGGGCATAACAGCGAAACAGGGCAGATCAAAACATAACCATTTAAGCAGAATAGTGTTTCACCACCAGATAATCCTGACCCAAAAATAGTTACCATATTGACTCCCTCCCTGAAGTCCTTGAGTACAACTTCATATACTGTAGCATTAAGTATATCAAAACAATGTAAAACCATTTAAGAGAATGACAGCATTATAGAGTATTTAGAATCGACTAACAGAAAATGAACAATGGTCTTTGTATAATCTCCTTGTCTTTAAAAGGTTTTTGCTTATACTATCGTACATAACAAAATCCAATAAGATACAACCTGTTTAGACCATTGGAGACAGAAGAACAAAAGCTAGATGAGACTTCAAAACAAGATGGTACTAAATCAGCATTACCTATTAAGATGTCATTTTCTCCAAAAAAAGCTGTTCCTATCATCCAATCTTCTCTGTCTCATTTCTGTTGAGCTCTTTTTCTGTCAGTAGCTGTCAGTTTGTCTTCTTCATTTTGTTCTCTGCTCCATTTGTTATGGCCTCCCCGCCACTATTTCTGATTCAAGTGCCTGTCCTTACCTCGGAAGCCTCTCAGGCATGGTCATTTGTCTAGAATTTATCCTTCTTTACAGTTAAGTCCATTACATGTACCTACTATGTTTTCTTTATGTAGTCATGTTTACAGAATAGAGGCTGATTCAGAGGTTTAGCTATTATGAATCATGTTGCTACGCAGATTACTATGTACATAGCACTGCACTGCAAGCTTCTGCTTATAGCTGTTTGGTGAGGATGTGTAGAGTAGGAATAGCTGGATAATGTGGAATTCTTGCCTTCAGGCCTTTGAAGAATATCCATACTGATTTAAAATTTCTGAACCAGTTTCCATCTCCAGGAACACTGTAGCAGGTTTCACGGGAAGGAAAATTAACGTGAAGCAGCATGAGGATGGTCATGAGCTGCCTGGTGATAGGATGGGGGAGGGAAACAAGGAGGAGGTATTTCAGAGCAGCCTAGGACACACGGAAGATGACACATGTGCTTCCTGCTTCTGGTGTATGTGGCTGTGCAAGTGTCCTTGTGTGTTAATACTTCTCAGGGGCACACATTATGTACAGGCAGTTTATGTCTTATATCTGGTGAAGCTTTTACAGATAAACAACAGGTGAGAACTAAAGAAGACAGAAAGAAAGAGATAACAACAGTCAACAACGGGAGTATCACTAACAGGCACAAACATGATCACTGCTCTATTTCCTCTCAGCAAGTGGTGGAATGCAACAAAGTCACACAAGCTCTCACCACAGGGTGAGGGGACATGAGCCTCAGCAGCTGTGTCCCTCTCTGTCCAGGACCTGGATCAGGAAGCTCTCCACAGTCTAGGAGAGCATAGAGCCAGAAAATAGGCATAAACTTATTAAAGGGGATCCAGTATAGATAATACAACATTTTATGGGACTGTCATCATTTTGCATGATTACAAAATACGTGACATCAAGAAAATCCATGAGGTGGGCACGCCAGCATAAATGAATGGAGATTCATTGATATCCACAGAACATAACTCTGTCACATAACTGCATTCATAATTATTTTCATCACTGTCTTTGTTACCAAATTACCTCAGTACACTAATGGGTACAGTGTGTCATGGCCTCTTTGAGATATCCAAAATCAGAGCTGTTTATAAAGCAGAAGGCCATACAAACAAGGCCTCCCTGTGCTGATGAAAACCAGCCCAGCACTCACCCTACAGTTCTGCAGAGAAGCCCAGCTCTGGTGCCCCACGGTTCCCATGTGGTGATCAGCACTGAGCACTATCGGCTCACCATGGAGTTCACAGTGAGCTGGGTTTTTCTTCTTGCTGTTTTAAAAGGTAATTCATAAAAAATAAGAAATACTGAGTTGTGAGTAGACATGAATGAGATAAACAGTAGACCACTGTGACAGTTTCCTGAGCAGGGTGTCTCTATTTCCATGTATCCAGGCAGAAGTGCACCTGGTGGACTCCGGGGGAGTCTTGGTGCAACCTGGGGTGTCTTGGTGCAACCTGGGGTGTCCCTGAGGCTCTCCTGCATGGCCTTGGAATTCACCTTCAGTGATTACCACATGCACTAGATCCACCAGGCTCCAGGGACAGGGCTGAAGTAGATCTCACACATCAGTAGTGGTAGTAGTTACACAGACTCTGCAGAAATCCGTGAAGGGCTGGTTCACCATCTCCAGGGAAAAGGGCAAGAAAATGCTGTATCTGTAGATGAGGAGTCTGAGACCCAAGAGCATGGCCGTGTATTAGCATATGAGAGACACGCTGAGGGAAACTTGAGTGTGAGCCCATGCAAACCTCTGTGCAGGGACGCTCTGGACCAGCAGGAGGCATGCGAGACACACAGCTCAGAGTCTGCCCCAAAGGACATCCAAAGTGCTTTGCAAAGGAAGAAAATAACAAAGGCTGAGGAGAAGAGGACAAGGAGATGGCTCTTGTGCAGTAGAGAAGTGGTCCAAAGGAACAAATGCAAGTGGTGAAGTGGGGGAGAAAAGGAAAGAAGTAACATTTTGTCATATACAGGAACTGAATAACCTCAATTACTGTAAACATTATACACCATAATACGATCTAAATAAGATTAATATCCATAGGAATGATAAACGGAATAGAGAAATTAGAGGGAGGAGATTGCAGATGAGGGAGGTGAATGGGATTTGAAAGGAGCCAAGCTGTAGTGTGTGCACTTAACCACTCCCTAGGCTGACTGTCCAGTGCATGAGCTGCAGACATAAACCAAAAAAATTAAAACATAAATGAAACATGGGTTCCTTTCAGGATCTGGGGCCTCTCCAGATAATATTGATCCCTGATACTTCAAATTCACATGTCCATCCTCACCTCTAAGTATCAGCCTAGCTGTTGTTGCTGTTTGGATAGAACGTATTCTCAGCTGCACAGAACTCATATTATAGTGGGTCAAAATGACTGTTGTGTTTATCTGGCCCAGATTCTGGTGAAGCTCAGGGAACCTGGTAATGGTCTGGATGGAAGTTGGAGCTACAGTGAGGAATCTTCAGTGTGAGCCCAGCCACAACCCTCACTTCTGCAGGGATCAGGACCCATGAACCTTGCTCCTAACAGCTCATGGGTGTGCAGTTCCTTCAGAGGGAGCAAAGGAGCACTCAGGGTGACCATGTCACCCAGGAGCCAGCCCTTCCAGATCCCAGCACAGGAGCAGCTGCACAGAGATCCTGGGGAAACTTTAGCTGCTGAGACCCCAGGTCCTGCTCACTCCTCATCGCCCTGTGACCCTCTCCCCTCTACGGAAGTGAAGTAATAATGGACCCTGTGTGTCTTTCATTACATCATCTTCATGCATGTTAGGCTAATAATATTCTATATGCATAAATTTGATAATCATTGAAAACTTATGGAAATAATTTATACATTAACAATGTTACCAATTAAAACTTTAAAAGGTCATTATTTCTGAAAATATGATATGAAAACTGCAGCCATCCACACAAGGTCTTTTTAAAGCATATTTCTAAATTGCAAAGGGACACAACACATTTTTCACTGTCCTTTCAATTCATTAAAAGCCCGTTCCCTGATCCTGCCACTGGACAACAAACACTTTTCAATCCTTATGGATTTGCTATTTCTTAAATTTTCTTAAAAGTTAATAAACTATAGAAGGCTTTATCCAAATTCAATGCTTAGCAAAATGATTTCAGTTGTTTGTATTATATGCCACTTTCTGTGGTTAGGAAACAAATTACAGTAAATGCCCATACTGTTGTGGATTTGGAAATAGTAGAGTCCTTGAAAACAGTGGTGAAAGTGAGAGATTTCCTAGCTCATCTAATTGTTTAGTACCTTTCAAAATTAGCACAAGAAATTCCTCATATGACTTTACAAAGTGGGTTCATATCAGAGAGTATTAAAAGTGTACATTTATACAAAATTTTGCAAGCTAAGGTTCCTGTAAAAATTCTTCATGGTAACCAAAACTTAGAAACTGTCCAAAAGTCTGTCAATTCAGAGATAGCAATCAAGTAATTTATGTCCACATATGGGATATTCCTCATCCATAAAGAAAATGAAATGTGTATCTTTGTGATTGCAAGAAAGTTCTTTCAAAAATATATACATAAGTGCAAAAACTCCCTTCTATCTGACTCTAAAGAAATGTAATATACACATTTTTTGTACCCTTACATCCAGAAAATAGAGTGACAACTGCCAGGGATATGAGGGCACGAATCACACAGAGAAACAATAGAAATACCATAAATTTGCTTACAGTGGAGAACATACAGAGTAGATACTCTTAGAACAGAGCCACAATTTAATACCTGAAATTCCCATTCAATTGTGTACTTAAACTTTTATCTCACTGTATGTGAGTAAAATTCCTGTAAAGTGCCATTGAAAAAGATAACTCAAAATCTCTAACTCATAATACATTTATGAAGCAAGCAAATGGACCAGAAACCAAATTTAAAGTTCAAAATTACTGCAAAGTTTTACTGATGCACTAGTGCAGAAACCATACATAGGTGCACAAGGAAGAAATTTCTTGCACAAAGGCACAAATGACACAATAGAGCTCATCTCTATGGTACAGTGATGGAAAACCCGAACAAAGGAAAGGAAACTTAAGAACTTGGTGATTTCCTAGAGTGGCCAAGCTATAAATGACATGGAAGTCACACAGAGGAAACCTTTGATATTGAGAGCAGCGTAGACAGAGAAACCATAGACTGCTCCACAGGAAAATAGAGAAATGATCCAAAGTGGATTTAAAATCTGCCATTCCCACTACAAGACTACAGTGTGGATTTACAGTGTCACACATGGAAGACATGACCTCAAGCCTCATTTTCGGGGTTTTGTCAAGTGTCAGTCACAAAAATTTTGAGGCCATCAACCTCAGTCAGCACACATGAGGCTCTTATGTGTCCAATAATAGTGTGTGCAGAGGATGCGGACCACTTTTGGTGTGATGAGCCCACACACACACACACACACACACACACACACACCTCCCTGCAGGCATTCACAGGACCAGGAAGGGGCTCGCAGGACACACAGAGCACAAGGGACCAGGATGAGAGCATCTGAGACTAACTGAAAGGTTCACTTTCCACTAATTTGTCTTCTCTTCAGGACACTGAAGCCTGGAGAAGGTCTAGTCTCTAAGCCTACACCGCTGCATGTTCATGGAAGAAGTCTTTTTGCTTTTTAACGCTTAGCTCATGATAAGATGCACATCAGTGAATCCTTATTTGCACCCAGGTGACTACACAGTGTAACTCAAAGTTTGATCTAGAAATACCTGATGATAACTCAACTCCTGTTAAAGGCACATCTGCTATCCACCATCAGGTGCATCTCCAAATCATCCAGTCCTGGATCATGCAAATCGCTTTGATCCTAATGTGTATGAAACATTGCCTACATGTATGTGTTTGTCCACTCATTGCTTTAACTTCGCTGAAAACCTGACAGAGGACACAGAGCACCACTATTGAAGCTGTCCACCTGCTGACTCAAGGGCATCTTTCCTGTCATCCCCAAACTCTCTCTGCTCCCTACCTCCCTCCCCAAGACCTCCTCCTCAGCCTATTCTTCACCAGGGAGACTATTGGGAGATGGGGACTGGTCCATCTGCTCCTGGTCACACTGCTCTGTGGTCATGATCAACACTGGGTAGAAACCATGCAGACACTCCCTCCAACAGCATATGAATGGGGAGGACTGCTCTTTTTTAAGCTTATTGAAAGTATAAGAAGACTTGATGCAGTCATGTATGTCCAAAAACATTTTATTTAAAAAATAATAAGACAAAACATTTAAAGAGCTATGAACAGAGTGGGCTTGAATTTTTGTAACATCAGAGCCAGGTGAATCTGCAGATGTTGTTTTGGCTTGGTGCAAGGATCAACCCCATGCAGAGAGGACCTGGGAGCCAGGGTAGTGTGGCAAAGGGGACAGTGGGTGAAAGGCTTCTCCTAATGGCATTGCAAGGTCAAAACTAGCAACCTGAGGTCTGGTCATACTTGCTGACTATGGTGACATTTGTGCTGGTGACAAAGCACTGGGTGTGATAGAAACAGCAGCAGCAGCAGCAGCAGCAGCAGCAGCAGCACCATTTTCTCTGTCCCATTAGAAAAGCCTGTGAGGCCCGGTGTATTTCCTGGTGAGAATCCTACCTGGTGCCTGTGGGGGGAGAACTGCAGGACTTAGGCCATGAGCAGAATATGTATATATTAATAGTTTCTCATGTTTCTATATTCCCTAGGAGTCATTGTGCAGATCTTACATCACGAAACATATTATGACTTGTAGATGTTACTTTCATAATTTCTTATATTTATCACCTGTAATGAAAGAGCACAGAAACACACAGAATAAATTGTGGCAGTTCACAGATTTCACACATGCAAACCTGAAGGCTCCAGGGAGTGTTACTGCACAGATACAGCCCTGCCCTGAGTGCCTGGATTAGCCTCTTGTCTACACCATTTATTCTGCAGGGAAAGGAATCATTAAAATATTTCCTTTGTTGTAGAGATCTTCCAGAAACACTAATAGGGTCATGGGTAAGTGGTAGAGCAGGATGTGACCCGTGATTGTGTCTGTTGGAGAGGAGACTGAAGAACCCATTGCTACATGATCATTTGCTGAGACCAAACATCCTCCCCCATACTGTAACTAGCCATCTATTTTGGGTAGAGCAGGAAAATGGAGACATAATTAGTGAGCTAGGAAAAGATTACCCCATGGTTTCAAGGGAAACCACTAAAGATACAGGGAACCAAGTTAAGCACAGGAAATTAGCAGATATAGGTATTGCAGATGAAGATCTCACACAGAGAGACCCACCACAGAGGACTTGTGCAGGTGAACAAGCTCCAGAATTTATATTTGAGAAAAGGCGCTGGGGTTTCACTCCACTCACATCTTCCATGGACAAACGTCTGCCTGAATGGGCCACAAACACTGGTGCTTGTCATGATGTGGGGAGGCTCCCTCACTTTTTGTGTGATCCCCCAAAGGAAATCACTAGAGATTTCAATGGTGACACATATGATGACAAAACATATACTAGGTGGATCCTTCACAGAAACAAGGACTCAAGGCCCCACACAAATTATGTCTTCTGTGCTCTGCACTGGTTAAGGCAATGATATTTCAAGCATTACTCACCTTTCTCTCCAAGGAAAGATCAAATTTTCTGGAATAAGGCAGTATTGGAACACTATAGTTCTCTCTAGTAGTTATGTGCATCTTAATAGTGGGAGTGTTTCCCTCTAAACGGTTGCATGTGCTGAGCTTTTTCAGTTTGCAAGGAATTCATTAAATGGACCTCAACTCTCAATGCACCAAGAAGAATATCATCATCAGTTTGGTTATCTATCTTGAAGATGCTAAAATTGGAGTACAGAGAGGGAACAAAACACTTATGAACAGAGGGAACTCAGTGTGATAGGAGACTAAGTTTCTAAGGATGATTAGAAAACAGAAAAATTGGTTCACAAAGCAGGAATTCTGGTGCATATGCACACTGCCAAAAAACAGAAGGTTGAGGAAATAGAAGCACAAGATCAAGACTGAGGTGAACTTGTAATAGAATCCATGCTCACAAAACAGAGCAATGCAAATGTATGTATTGCACCAGACATGGTGTCAGCACATTGTACTGTAATTCTTGGTAGGATGAGGCAGGAAGATCATAAGAGATATTGTGCCACCCTTTGCCACCTAATGAGTTCAACCTCATTTCCTGCATGATAAAATGACACTGTCTTTCAGAAAACCCACCAAAAATAATGTGGATACAATCTAAATAGCAACTGTTTAAGATCAATGTTAAAGACATTGCTATTATTCACACTGTGTCTATAATGTATAAATGTTTACAGAAGAAAATTAACATGAGTTAAATACTTGTAATGTAGAAACACAACCGAGAGAAGAGCAGAAGCTGAATCTAGACAGGCAATGACCACATAGTTGTTCCACAAGGTTGTTTGGTGAAAGGAATCTTCTTTTCCCAGAAGATTAGAAACTTCTCTGTGAGGTAAGCACAGAATTTACATTCTCATTTCCAGTTCCTGCTGACTCTGCTCACGTGCGATCACAGGATGTCTTAGAGCAGGAGGCAGGTGGACCTCTCCTGACAACAATAAAGACAGTGAAGGAAGCTCTCAAGCAGCATGAATAGAACCATAGGAGAGAGTCAAGAGAGACACAGAGGGATCTGTGATCAATTTGATCCTGAGAAGCCATACCAGAGCCTGGATGTGAGGAGAGTCAGATTAGGGTACAGGAAGAAGTGGTTGCGGATTATAAGGTACAGTCCAGAGCCGCATGTCCATCTCCAGAGAAAAAGACAACAATCAGTTTTCTCTGCAGGAGAGAGTCAAGAGAGACACCGAGGGATCTGTGATCAATTTGATCCTGAAAAGCCATACCAGAGCCTGGATGTGAGGAGAGTCAGATTAGGGTACAGGAAGGAAGAAGGGCCAGGAGGAAACCAGTCCTGGGATCAGGAAGATGGGGTAATCATTGCCCTGATTCCATCACTCCTCTAAATTTATCTTCTCACATATCACAGATGCAAACCCAGCTGGAATTCAAAAGAAGAGGTTCCTCTCAGTAGCACAAAAGAAGCAGACATAGTCTGAGATCAATATCCTCCTCATATAGAAGTCTGCGCCCTATATGCAAATATCTGCTCCAGGTTTAGATTCATAATCTGCTTGAAGTTTGTGCAACTCACAGCCCCATCCTGAGACAGGGCTGAGGTCTCAGAGGAAGGCAGTGGTGTGATCTAAAGATGACGCTGCTGTGTTTTCTCCTATGCCTGATGACAGTCCCATATGATGATTGTGCTCAGTGTGGGACTTGCGTCCCTGGAAAGGTTTTCAAAGGATATGACAGACTGACTTTTCTTTGTTCCCAGGTGTCCTGTCCCAGGTTCAGCTGCAGGAGTCAGGGCCTATCCTGATGTACCCTCACAGACTCTGCCCTTCATCTGCACTGTCTCTGGATTCTCCATCACAAATGCTAACTATGGGTGGCACTGGATACATCAGCCTTCAGCAGAGAACCTGGAGTGGTTGCGGATTATAAGGTACAGTCCAGAGCCGCATGTCCATCTCCAGAGAAACAGACAACAATCAGTTTTCTCTGCAGCTGAACTCTGTCACCACAGAGAACACAGCCACCTATTACTGTGCAAGACACAGTGTTTTGATGCAAGTGTGGGCCCATACATAAACCTCCCTGCAGGGAAATTCAGGATCATGAGGGGGCGAGCTGTACACACTGTTCTAGGGGACCAGCTTCACAGTCCTGTTGTAAAAGACTGGAGGGTTTTTGAACTACTGAAGGGACAGAGATTCTAGGGACCTTCTATGTTGCTGATCCTACGGGGTTATATTTTCATGAAAAAAGGATTTTTTAATTTTCCCATCTATTTCATGTTTTATTGCACAACACATTTTCAATGAAGCCATTATTCTCAGTGCAAGTGATTACATTGTTTCAATAGTTTTCAGGTGTAGAATCATTTAACCATTAAATTATTTCCCTGTTGAACAGAAGTCGGCCTGCTACCCTCTAATACCTCTGCCAGACATTTCATCCTAAAAGGCATTTCCAAATCTGTTTCTGCAGAGAGGTTTACTCTGAATGGCTGGACATCACTCTGTATGTTGATCTGAGTGTTCACGTGTTATTGGAGCTGTTCTGTTTCCCGTCCCTGGAGATGTAGGGCAATGCCTTGGAGAACTGTGGTAGATTCCACTGTGGAGCGGCCTCTCTCGGCATCTCATTGGTAGAGACCATCATACTGTCACACATCCTACAGTCACAGGGCACTGCCCAAACAGTATTTGTTAGCACCTAGACTCAGTAGCACTGAGTCTCAGAAACTCTTATGGAATGTCTTAAATATTGTGTCTGTTTGTACTGCAACGTGAATTTACTATATTTACATTGCCCTCCATTAAATGTGGACACCTCTTCAAGCTGCTATCACCATGTTTGGACACACAGCCATCCTCATCTGTCAGCTGACCTGGGAACCTGACCATGGATCTGTGAAAGAACAAGGTGCCCACAGCAGAGTCAAGACCAGAGAGGAGGTCAGGGTATGGCATAGAGGAACCTGGAATCCTGCTCTCTCTGTGTTCTCCTGAGTCTGTAACAACAAGACTGATCCAGGAGTGAACACTGACTCTTGTCTCATATAAAATGATGAGGAGAGAGCTTTGGGATCCTAGGGACTAGGCACATTGTAAAATGCTGCTGAGTTGATTCCTTAATATGCAAATCATGGTTGCTATCTCTACAGCTTTAGATGTATAACCAGTCATTTACTCATAATTTCAAAATTATGAACAAAATAAACATTACAGAAAGAATATGGGCAAGGATTTTAATATAATCATCTGTTCATATATCTATCATCCATCTATCTAACTATGTGTCTCTACTTCCATCTATCATCATTGTATCAATCTATGCTGTCACATTTCTATTGAACCACCAGCTATGCATTTGCCTTTCATTTATGTATCTACTATAAATGTAGTATTTATTCGCATAGTTGCTATCTATATTTTAAGTTTGTGCCTTGTTATTTTGTGTTCTTTATACCTGTATCATCCAAAATTTAATTATTTTGTTTCACTTTGGACATGCAAATCTTAACAATTTAATCATCTTCATTTATCTATCATCTGCTTATCTTAATTGCTTTATTAACATAATTGAGAAACAAAACTATTGATAAATACCCTATAAAGATTGATATACTTGAGAAGATTGCATAAGAGGCTGAGAAATAGGATTCACCAATGAAACCAGTTTCCCATGATTTATTTCCTCATGTAAAACAACTGACAGAATGTACTGAAGGAAACTGCATTTTCTTAAAAATTATGCTTGACCTAAATGTACGAGTCCCTTTCCTGAGTACTTGCTATATCCAAATGAAATTTGCAGTTCAGTCTGCAGTCATCAATCCTGCAATACAGTTAATGAAATGAATGTAGTGAAAACTAGAAAAACAAAAATGAATTTTAATGATGGAGCAAGTGTACAAGCAAGAAAATGCCCAAAGACAACTGTTTCTCCATAAAAACAAAATGTTTGTTGCTGCATATGGATGCCACTGCAGCCTCACTGCTCGGTGAGAATTCAGCCTACAGACATCACACCCCAGACCTGGGAACTCACAGCTGTACTGGATGACATGGTCTGACTGCTCTCGTCTCTCCCCCTGGATGCGGTTCATGACAAAGAGACTGAATGTCTTGCTGTGCCCAGCGGTGCCCTGAGGTGGGAGCTGTCCCAGCATTTGATCCACACATCTGCTGTCTGCTCTCATCCTTGGCCTACCTGGTGCTGCTCACTCCTTGGTCCTGTGAGAACCAGCAGCTCCTAGGTCAGCCCATGTCTCCAGGGACCTCCTGTCTGCTGCCACTTGCACGTCAGCATGTGCTCGCTGGTGTGGAGAGCAGTTTAGGTGCGGGTTTCTCACGCTTTTGTGCATACAGTTCATTCTCCTAGGCACCAACTCTAGATGCTTCCTCAGTGCCTTCTTCCATCTGCTCCTCACCACAGGGAACCACTCAAAATCAGGTGCAGGTGGAGACAGAGGCAGTTTCACTGCTCCATCAGGCTGGTTTCCTACGCTCAGGAAGCAGGTGAGCAGCAGCTTCTCTTCTCAGCTTGTCTCTTCCTGCTGCCTCTGTCCACTGCTCTGTGAAAAAGGAACCATGGGCTTCCCAAGCCCCTGTGCTACTCCAGGTCACAGCTTAGTCCAAGATGCAGCTGAATAGAAGCTTCTGTCTCTCTGAATCAAGTGCTCAGGATTTGGACCTGCACTGAGAAACACAGCCGCAGGACTGATATCTTGAGTCCTGAGGTTGAGGTCACTGACAAAAGGCTGATTAGAAGCAGCTGGGTTCTTGGCTGCTTCAGATAAGTAAATTAAATTTGGTCTTCTTGAAATACATCAAGTACAGTTTGAATTCCCATTCAAGGTAAGTTGATTCCTTGCACTGTGCCCCTTTGAGACTTTGCAGATATAATTCTACATACATTCAGCAGTTTACTGAGGAGTGGATCCCCAGCATTTTAAGCTCTGTCACAGAGCAGTGGGAATTGTGTTTTCCCTTGTGGAGGAAAGACCTGCAACACACAGACCACTAGCGATCAGCTCCCCACTTTTCCATCTGCCCCATACATCTGACCCAGGTCAATCACTTGCTGTTTTTCTGAGACCAGCTATTTAACGGTCCCCAGTGGCAGTGGCCTCCTGTAGTGTCTGCCCTTGTGTACTTGCTTTATTTTTCTCTTAACTTTAAGATTCCCAAAAGCGTTGGTCTGCTTTATTTAACTACAAAAAACCTGTGATACAATAAATTTAAGAAGAAAAATCAGTGGTTTGGCCTCACAATTTCACAGCTTCAAAGCCATCGTCAGAAGTTCTCATGGTTTCTAAGATTTTCCTAAATGCAGCGGATGACAACGCAGCACACATTCTATGGAAATAAACTGTCCAAATTCCAAAAACTGCAAAAGAGAGAAGAACCTGGGTTCTGAAAACCCCTACAGAGGTGTGCTCCAGGCATCTAAAGATATTCCTCTATCCCCTTCTTCCAAAGCTCTGCCATCTCCTAATGCTCTATGGACTGGAGCCAAGGCCATGAACACATGGCCTTCTCTGGGTGACTGTTCACACCACAGTACCAACTTTATCCATTCTGTCTCAAATGACAGAATTTTAAACATTTCTTTGTTTGAAATCTCCAAGGCATTTTTATTTTTCATTCATTTCTTGAAGGACACTTTGCCTGACTCTTTAAATTAACTAATGAAAATAGTACTGCAATGAACATGATAATAGATGATTTCTTTTGATATAGTAATTTCAGAAACTTTGAATATATCCTAGCAGGGAGATTTATAGGTTGTACCAAGTTTCTGAGCTTTAATCTTTATAGAAAATTCATGCCACTTTCGAACAGGGCTGAATCAATTCCCATATCTTGCAGAATTGTAATGACTTGCCCTTTCTACACACCCTCACCAATGATCATCACTATTTTATCCTTTATGTTGCACCCATGTAAAATGAAGTGGCAGTGAATGGTACTTCATTTTTTATTTTCATTTAGATTTATAGAATTGTTTTGAGAATATTTTCTAAAACATTTTGTCCATTTGTACTTCCTTTAGACATATATCGAATAAGATTATTTTTCAATTTTAAATAATTATCATTATGATTGCTATTATTGTTATCATTATGCTTTAACATTTTTTACATCATTTTGCATTGTTAGTATAACCATGTTGTCACCTAATATGGAATCAAAATGATGAGATGATGTCTGTTTTTCTGTCAATTACATTCTTCATGCATACCATTTCTTTCTTTGATGACATCCCATTTTTTTGATATTTTCTTTTGTTTCCTATGAATTTACATTATAATCAGGAAAATACATTCCTAGACCTAGACTTTAAAGAATTTCATATATACTTTGTCATTGGTTATTAAATTTTCATTTTTAAAATTTGTGTGTTTAAGTTTTTGTGTCAATTTACAAACAATGATAGACAGGTTTCTGATCTCATGGTTCACCACAGGGACACACATTTTCCTGAATACTATTTTCTGAAGTGACCATCAATGTGCAAACCTGTGCTCCTGCTGGTTATGGTGAAAATATTTTGGCTGCACAGTGGAGGGTTTGCTTCTCAGTTTTTTATTCTTTGCCTTGTTGTACCAGTTACTTTTTGTCAGTGGCATGCTCTTTTGTATACTATGTCTATTTCTAATCTATATTCATTTATATCATCTATCACAGTAGTGCCCCATGATGCCATCAGCATTCTTTTTATCCAAGAATTGTGTGTCCCAGATTATTTTTGTTAGCATAAGAATGGATGGATTTTGTTTCTACTTCACGGGGAAATGCCATTGTTGCTACTATAGGAATTGGGTTAAGTGTGCATATTTATTTAGGTAATTCTAATTTTGCATATTGAGTGGTCTGCAAATATAAGTGGTTTAAGTCTTCACTCCCAGCAACATGTTTCGGGATTGCTATGCACCTTTAAATTTTGTCCTTTTGGGAGGTCTCTAGGTAGCTGCGTCATGCACTAGAAGGTATCATGGATCCCAAGTGCCCACTGTGCCTCTGTGGGAGGCGACCTCTTGTTCATGCTCATCTCCTACCACCAAGTGCCACCCTCCTTTACTCTCATCTAAGACCGAACCAACCATGTGGCAAGGGCTTTCTGAACAGAACCATTGCTGTACAGGAAATGGTAATGAGAACCCATGAATGGGATCTTAGAAAATTAAAAGTCATCTGCGCAGCAAAGAATACAGTTAATAACAGTGTAAAGAGGCAAAATAACAATTCCCTTATTCAGGAAAACTTGCAAGCATCTCTGCTGTGCCAGACTCATCCTGGTAAAGAGCCCTAGGAAAGCGCTATGAGATCACCACTGTGAGAACGTTGCTCAGCAGAGAAGCAGCAGGATCAGATGCTGGAGCTCTGTGACCACCGGAGAAACCTCAGGGCAGTCACAGCTTACACACCTTTCCCATCATCACTGACAGAGTGGGGGTCATGAATCTCATGACCTCAGAGAGGGCTCTTCGGGCCCCCCGACTTCTGAAGCTGATGTAGAAATTCTGGCTGTGAAGTTTCACGTTACAGTAGCTGTGAAATGGGGCCTAGGAACACAGTATTGTGCTGGCCATGCTTACATTGTGTCCAGTGGATTTTCTTCTGAAATGAAAATTGTTGCTTCCAGACTTTGAGAGAAATGTGCCTAAACCATCTACACACTCTGCTCTTCCTGTGCCTCAAACATGGGGTTAGAAAAATCAGTGCTTTCATTAGGAGGCTCAGGTATATTAAGAACAACTGAGAAACTTTTATCTTTATTCCATCTATCACCAAAACTGCTTTTAGAATTCGGTTGTATGATTTCTGTTCTTTTTCAGGATAGTGACGAGCGGAAGTACAGAAGGAAATATCTCTTCCTCAGTGGCTAGGAAGGGATGATGTTTTTGAAGCTTTAGTGGATCTGAAAGCAATATTTTTATGTTTACATGTCATAAAAAGTGAGAAAATAATGTAGTTTTCAATAGAATTAAATAGTACAGTTATCCAAGCATTTGCACTCTATCAGTAGGTAACAGATTTTGATTTTTTGTTCTTACTGTTGTTGTTTTTAAAAATGTCTTAACTTTTACAAGGTCCATTGGAAAAAATCTCCAGGGACAAACATCTGATGTCTTTTTTTCAGTAGGTAAGTTCAGGTTGGGACTTCCAAGTGATTCTGCAGTGTTGAAGTCAGCCTGAAAATTTGGAAATTAGATATATCATAATAATATGAATATTTAAGGTTTGGGAAGAAGGTGAAGATTGAGTCTGTCTTGAAGATTCCCAGCATTCCCAGATAGCAGGACTGAGGTGCACTTTGATAATGCCAAGAATGGGAATCAATAGAGATGCAAGTTATAAATTTTCAGGATGAGTCAATGGAGAATGGAAATGGATTTGAGTGAGGACCCCAGTGTGGATCCTGACACTGATAAGTCCCTATACTGTGAATTTCAGTTGTGTGTTAAGCACGTGTACACACACACACTTGTGATGCAAGTAACTCTTATCACATTCTCCCTGGGAACAGCATGATGGATTCCATCTCCCCAAAGCTGCCCTTCATCTGAGGGCACACCCAGCTGTCCAGCCAGCTCCTGCCACCCAGATGTACTGTCTTGGAGTGATAGGATATTGACCTGGAGTAATGGACTCCACAAAGAGCACTGGGATCTCTAATGGCCCAGTCAGCATCCTCTACCCAAGGCAGCCCCCCAACAGGGACCTCCTCTTTTTCCTTTTGGTATTTCTCTACAGGAGTGCATTCTACATGTGCATGCTCCATGGAACATGCAGATACTGGTTTAAATTTGGGCTCTTTATCAGATTTTAAGACATTGTGAGGGGCTTGTGGACCCGTTCTTTAAGATGACTGAGTAGTATACACTCCTCCTCTGTGGTGGTGGCTCCTACATGTGAACATCACAGGATCTCAGCCAGGACAAGGTGGGGAAGCTGCCCCTGAGCTCAGCATTCCATGTGGTTCTTTCAGCTGCAGCTTCAGAAGTCAGAACCTGGGCTAGTGCAGCCCTCATTGATCCTGATCCTCACTGGACCCTGTCCATTTCCTCCCTCACTGGTGATGTCTCTGGGGCCTGGATCCATCAGCACAGAGAAAAGAGACTGAATAGAGGGATGATGAGAGTGGACGTCCAGCTAATAACTCATTGCTGATTTGTCAAGTTAACATCACAGGTGCCACATCAGAGAACCAGTCCTCCTTGCAGCTTGACCCAGTGACCAAGGGGGGACCTCACTGTGTACTACAGTGCAAGAGACATTGTGAGGAAACATCAGTATCTTCCCAGACAAAAAACTCTCCAAAGGAATGCTGAGGACTTAGGATGTGTTAGGTATAGCAGGGGAAGCACAGGGCAAAGCAAAGATTGATACCTCAGATAAGAAGGGGGATATGGGGAATAGGAGATGATGTGCTAGAGGAGAAGAGGACCCTGGGGATTCACAGAGAATCAGGAGGGACCCAAGGAACAGGTGCATAGAAGGAAGTTGAGAATCTGGCTTCCTGTCAACCTCTGGGATTCCTTTTCTTGCTTAGCATTATATAAACCAAGCAGACCCCACCCTGCATCCATTCCAGGGCACATAGGAGGTTTTCATGCTCCAAACTGAAAAGAATGTAAGGGTTTTTTGATGATCAGTTACAACACACACACATACAAGTATTTTATATATTAATTTATTATTCATCTTCATCTGAACATATGTGGAAGGGCAATTATGATTTTCTTATACTGTGAAGAGCTCTGACTTCTAGGATCACAGGTGTGGTGGAAAATCCAGCAATCATGATCATCACCATCACATTATCTCCTAATTCTATGAAGAAATATTGTTTCATGCCAGGCTAAATATTTCAGTTTAGGAAAATGTGGAATACCGGAAGACACACGTAGGACGATATATAGAAAACTACATGAGAATTTATGGCTACTTTTTCATTACCTATCTTGACCATGAAAATGGTTATTATATCAAAACGTGAAAAAATATATATGTCAAGATGTATTAATTTATCCATAATTAAATTTATTATGTATAAATATAAAACTATTTGGGAAATTGAGACATTTATAATAAACCATGATATATCACACTCTTGAACATATGCTTGGAAGAATACTGAGTTTCTGTTTATTATTAAAAAATAGGAATGCAGAAAAGTTATGTCATGTTCTCTCATTCAAGGAAGAGGTTGAGCAATCATTGCAAAGTATGACTACACTGTCTTACAATTCTTCAAGTACTGGTTCAGCACGGTGGGAAGATTTCTAGGTCCAAATACATAAGAGGCTCTCATTACACATGAGCTTATACTTCATAATATGATGTGCTTCTCACTCTATATGCACATATGCAAAGCATAGAAAATGAAAAAACTATTAATTGCATACATATACAACCTTGATAAAACTCACGAGTGTTTTTCACAACACAGACATGTATTGAGAACTCATATTCTCATTAGTATTTTGAATATTGCAAAATATCATGCAGAACATTCTCATGTGAGAACTACCCTCTCAATCTGAAGCTTCCTCAACACAGGAGTTTCTGTAGCAGGGGGTCCAGCCCAGCCTGGACCCTGCAGCTCTGCAGAGAAGCCCAGTCCTGGATGCCAGATGTATCAGCTTCAGGAACAGGGCTGAACAGAGATGTTTCCCTGTGGAGTTTACAATGATCTGGATTTTCCATTTTGGTGTTTTAAGTTAATTCATGGAGAACAAGCAAGACTGAGTGTGTGAGTGGACATGATTGGGAGAAACAGCTCGCCTGTGTGACAGCTTCCTGTGCAGGATGTCTCTGTGGTTGCAGGTGATCCGTGTGAGCAGCAGCTGGTGGAGTCTGTGGGAGGCTTGATGCAGCCTGAGGCATCCCTGAGACTCTCCTGTGCAGCCTACCCCCGCCCCAATTCTCTTTCTGTGAATACTGGATCATCTCAGTCCAGAAGCTTTCTGCAGGCTACAGAGGGCCAGTAGGCAGCAGTCAGGTCACAGATAGAGCACAGAGTCTACCTCAAGAGAAGATTTAGGAAAAGGTGAAAGGCCATTTCCTGTCAGGATCTAGAACTTGTTCTTCATATAATACTTATCCCCACGTACTCCAATACCTCTTGTACATGATGGTGTGTCTAGAATTTACACTTCTTTGAAGCTGAGTAGTAGTCCATTCTGTATAACTAGTAAGAGGGTGGTCATGAGCTTCCTGGTGATGGGATGTGGGAGGGAAGTATAGAGGGAGGGATTGTGGAGCACCGTATGGACACACTGAAGGTCACATGTGTGCTTCTAGCTTCAGGTGTGTGTGATTATAAAAGTGTCCATGCGTGTTAATCCTTCTCAGATGCACACTTTACACATGGACAGTTTATATCTCATATCTGGTGAAGCTTTTACAGATAAACCACAAGTGAGAACAGAAGAAGAGGGAGAGAAATAACAACTGTCGACAATGAACGGGCTGCTAACAAGCACCAACACGATCACTGGTTTCCTCTCTGCAGGCAGCAGAATGCAGCAAAGTTACACAAGCTCTCACCACAGGGAGAGGGAACGTGAATCTCAGCAGCTGTCTCCCTTTCTGTCTAGAATTCAGATCTGGAAGCTGTCTACAGATGAGGAGAGCATAGAGCAGACAACAGGCGTAAACTTATGACAAAGGATCCAATATATATAATGCAACAGTTTATGGCACTTTTATTGCTCTACATGATTACAAAGTAAATGACATAAAAAAAAAGTCCATGACCTGTGTACATGCACAAAAGTGATGGAGATCAAGCTCTAGCATGATCTATCACATAAGTGGTTACTACTTGTTTCACTGGTATCATTGTTAACCAAACTTCCTCAAGATACTCATAGCCGCTGTGTGTGATGTCCTCTCTAAGATATCCAAACCCAGAACTGTGTATAAATCAGGAGACCATGCAAATAGGGCTTCCCTGTGCTCAAGAAAATCATCCCATCCTGACCCTGCAGCTCTGCAGAGGAGCCCAGCCCTGGTGCCCAGCTGTTCCCACTCAGTGATCAGCACTGAGCACAGAGAGCTCACTATGGAGTACACAATGAGCTGGCTTTTCATTCTTGCTGTTTTAAAAGGTAACTCATGAAAAAATAAGAGATATTGAGTGTGGGAACATACATGAATGGGATAAACAGTGGACCTCTGTGACAGTTTCCTGAACAGGCGGCTCTTGTGTTTGCAGGTGTTCTGGGTGAGAAGCAGATGGTGAGTCTGGCAGAGGCCTAGTGCAGACTGGGATGTCCATGAGACTCTCTTTCTTGACCTCAAGATTCACCTTCAGTGACTACTGGATGAACTGGATCCACCAGGTTCCAGAGAAGGGGTTGGAGTGTATCTCATGGATTAGCTATGGTGGTGGTAGAAGACTACATGAAGAGCCAGTTCACCATTTCCAGGGACAATGGCAAGAACATGCTGTATCTGCAGATAAGCAGCCTGAGCCCGGAGGACATGATCATGTATTACTGTGCAAGAGATACAGTGAGGGTACATCAGCATGAGTCCAGACAAAAAAAAAAACTCCCTGAATGGTGCTAGGAACATCATGGGGCGGGCAAGACACATGGCTCAGAGTTTACCCCAATGGACATCAAATTATTGTGCAAAGAAAGAAAAAAAAAAAGGCTGAGTAGAAGAGGACAAGGAGATGGCTATCGTGCAGTAGGGAAGTTGTCCAAGGTAACAAGATCCGGTAAGTGAGAAGAAGGGGAAAGGGAAATAAATAGAATAAAGTTTTCTTGTGTAGCAGAACCAAATACCCAAATACAGTAAACATTATACAACATAACAGGAGCTCAGTAAGATAAACATCTACAGGAATGAAACATGAAATAGGGAAACTGGAGGAGGGGGTTGCAGGCGAGGGTACAAAATGGGGATTAAAAGAAGGAGTCAAGCTGTAGTGTGTGCACTTAACCACTCCCCCAGATGACTGTCCAATGTATCTGCTGTAAACATAAACCAGTAATATAAAAATATAAATAAAGTGAAGTGAAATGTGGGTTTCTATCAGGATCTGGGGCCCCTCCAAGTAATACTTATCCCTGATACTTCAAATTCTCATATCCATCTTCACCTCAAAGTCTCACCTAGTTGCCGTTGCTGTTTGGATAGAACATGTTCTCAGCTGTGCAGAACTCACATTACAGTGAGTAAAAATGTATCTGAGGTGTTCCTCTGGCCCAAGTCCTGGTTAAGCTCAGGGAACCTGGTAAAGGTCTGCATGGAAGTTGGAGCCACAGTGAGGGGTGCTCAGTGTGAGACCAACCACAACACACACCTCTGCAGAAATCAGGACTCACAGACCCTGCTCCTCACATCTCAGGGATGTGCAGGCCCTTCAGAGGAAGCCGAGGAGCACTCAGGAGGATCATGTTGCCCAGGAGCCAGCCCTTCCAGGTTCCAGCACAGGAGCAGATGCATGGAAACCCTGGGGAGCTTTAGCTGCTGAATCCCTGGATGACCTTACTCCTTATCTTTCTCATCCTCATCTTTCTGTGACCCACTGCTCTCTATGTAAGTGGATTAATAATGGTTCCTGTGTGTCTTTCTTTACGTGTTCTACATGCATGTTAGGCTCATAATATTTTGTAATGATAAATCTTTTAATCCTTTGCAAAATTGTTGAACCAATTTATGTATCAACAACATCCCCAATCAGAAGTTAAGAAGGTCACTATTTGTGAGTATATGTTATTAAATGCTGCAACAATCTGTTCAATGTCATTATAAAACAATTTTGTCAAGGTCAAAGTAACACCAGCCACTTTCTGCTATCTCTGTCCATTCTGGCACAGCTCACTCCCTGACCCCCTTAGGGGAGTATAGATCCACTTCTTCCTTGGTGGATTTGCTTTTCTGGAAAACTTTTGTAAGGTTCTTAAGATAGAGAGGCTTGTTATAAATTCAATATTTAGTAAAATAACTTCAGTTTTTTGCATTTTATGCAACTTTCTGGGATTAAGATATAATTTATAGGCAGTGAACAACTATTATATATGTAGAACTATTAGAGTCCTTGAAAATAACGGAGAAAGTGAGAGATGTCATAGTTCATTTATTATTGTGGTGTCTTTTCAAATTAACACAGTGAATGAATAACTCATTTTATCAGTGGGAAATTAAACAGTTTTCAAATTGTGAATTCACATAAAATTTTGCAAGCTGAGATTCATACAAAAGTCTGCATTGCAAAGAAAACTTAAAAACTATTAAAAAGTTTATCAATTCATGGAGGAGAATCAAATAATTTATTTCCCATACATAAAGAAAATGAAATTCATATCTTTCTGACTGTATGAACATTCATTAAAACACATACATGCAATAACTCCCACCTGTCTGACTCTAGAGACATATAATATCCACATTTTCATATCATTGCATCCAGAAAATTATGTTACAATATGCAGGGACAATGGGTACATGAATTACAGAGGAAAAATTAGAAATGTCATAAATTTTCTTACAGTGGTAAAAATAGAGTAAGTGCTTTATCACACAGTCACAAGTAATTTAACACTGAAAATCCCATTCAAGTGGGTACTTAGAGTTTGATCTTACTATATGTGAGTAAAATTCCTTCAAATTGTCATTGTAAAAGACAAACAATAAGTTCTAGAAAACAAGCAAACTCCAGAAACCAAATTTAAAGTTCAAACACACTGTAAAATTTTAGTGATACACTAGTGCGCAAACCATACATTGGTGCATAAGGAAGAAATGTTCCGCACAAATGACACAATAGAGCTCATCTCTAATGACAAGTGATTGAACCCTGGAACAAAGGAAAGGAAACTTCATAACTTAGTGATTTGCTAGAGTGTCCAAGCTATAAATGACACAGCTTTACTTGAGGGAGCACAGAGGTCACATAAAGGGAACCTATGATAGGGAGAGCAGCATAGACAGACAGAAACCAGAAGCTGCTCAACAAGAAAATAGAAAAATGATCCAAAGTGCCTCCCCCAGCACAAGAGGAGAGCAGGCACTTGAGAGCTCAACCATATCACAAAAGCCTCATTTCTTGGGGTTTCTTTATGTGTCAGTCACAGATATTTTGGAGCCACCAACCTCATTCACCATCCATGAGTCTCTTGTGTCCAATAATAGTAGGTGCAGAGGGTGGTCTACACCTTCAGTGTGATGAGCACACACACACCTCACTGCAGGCATTCACAGGACCAACAGGGGGCGCACAGAACATATGGAGCACAAGGAATCCACATAATGGCAGCTGAGAGTACCTGAAGGGCTTTCTTTCCACTATATCGTCCTCACTGTCAAGACACTGGAGCCTGGAGGAGCTCTCGTCCCTAAGCCTACATTGCTGTGTGTTCACGGAGGAAGTCTTTCTGTCTTTTAAAATCTAGCTTGTTAGAAGATGCACTTCGTGTTTTTAAGTGAATTCTTATTTACACCCAGGTGACTACACAGTGTACTCAGTGTTTGTTCTAGAAATACCTGATGATTACTCACCCCCTGTTAAGTGCACATCTGCCATCCACCCTCAGACACATCTCCATGTCATCCAGTCCTGGTTCATGCAAAGCCCTTTGATCCTAATATTTATGAAGCATTTTCTACATGGATGTGTTTGTCCATACATTGGGGTAAATCCTTTAGCTTCCCTGAGAACCTAACAGAGGACACAGAGCACCACTACTAAAGCTGCTCACCTGCAGACTCAAGACATCTCCCCTGTAATCCCCACACTGTCTCTGCTTCCTGCCTCTCTCCCAAGCCCTCCTCTTCCTCACCCTGCTCTTCACCAGGAAGACTATGGGGCCCGGTCCATCTGCTCTTCGCCACACTACCCTGTGGGAATTATCAACACTGGATAGAAATCATTCAGACACTCACTCAAATAGCATATGCATGGGGGAGGACTGTTGTCCTTTTAAGCTTACTCAAAGTGTAAGACTTAAATCAGTCATATATATTCCAGTAAATTTTCTTTTAAAAATGATATGAAAAAGCATTTAAAGAACCATGAAGAGGGTATGCATGAATTTGTGTCCTTAGAACCATGTGAATCTGCAGATGCTATTTAGCCTGGTTCAAGGATCAACAACAGACAGACAGGACCTGGGAGCTAGGGCTGTCTGTCAAAGAGGGTGGTGGGTGAAAGATTTCTACAGATGGTACTGCAAGGTTCACATACCCTTTGGTGATCATTGTTGCTACCATGGCTATGTTTGTGCTGGTGACAATAGGCCTGGGTGTGGTGAGTCAGTAACAGCAGCAGCAGCTTCTCTATCCCATTAGAAAGCAGACAGAGCCTTGTATGCTTCCTGGTGAGGATCCTACATGGTGCCTGTCTGGGGAGAGCTGCAGGACTCAGGCCCTGAGCAGGACGTATATATATTGATACCCTCTCAGTTTTCCATTTTCCCTAAGAGTCATTGCGAAGTTATTACCTCACCCAACATATTATAATTTGAAGGTGTTATATCCATAATTTCTTAGTTTTATTATCTGTAATGAAAGGGCACAGAAGCACTGAATCAATTGATGCAGTTCATAGGCTTCACTGAGGCAGACCTGAACAATCTAGGATATTCTACTGCATAGATACAGCCCTGCCCACAGGACCTAGATTAGGTTCTTGTCTACAATTTTTATTCTGTAGGGAGAGAAACCATTAAAATATTTCCTGTGCTGCAGAGATCTGCCAGAAACACACACAAGGTCATATGTAAGGTGGTATAGCAGGGTGTGACCCCTGGTTGTGTCTGTAGGAGAGGAGACTGAGGAACCCATCCCTACAGGATCATTTGATGAGACCAAACATCCTCCTCCATACTGTGTAGAGCATTCTGTTTTAAGTAGAACAGTGGAGCCATAGGTTAGAGAGCTAGAAAAACATTACCCCATGATTTCAAGGTAAGCCACTAAGGACACGGGAACCCAGTGAAGTAGAGGAAAGAGCAGATATGGATGTCATGGCTGCAGATCTCACACATGAAGAGCCAGCCTGACCACAGAGGACCTGTGCAATTCACCAAGCTCCTGAGTTTACACTTGATAAAAAGCCCTGGGCTTTCACCATACTCATGTCCCCACACTCACTCCTACAGACAAATGTCTGCTTGAATGAGGCATAAACACTCGTGCTTTCCGTGATGTGGGTAGGTTCCCTTACCCTTTGTGCCGTTCCCCAAGAGAAATCACTAGAGCTTTCCTATGGTGAAACAGCACATATCCTAGGTGGATCTTGCACAGAAGGATAGAGACTAAAGGCCCCGCACTAACTATGTCTGCTGTGCTCTGCACTAGTTATCGCAATGATATTTTCAGCATTACTCATGTTTCTCTCCAAGGAAAGATCAGACACTTGCATGAGAATTTTCCAGAATAAGGCAGTATGGGAACACTACACTTTTCTCTACAAGTTATGCACATCTTAATACCGGTTGTGCTTTCATTAAAACTGTTGCATGTGGTAAACATTTCAGTTTGCAAGCAAGGAATTCATTAAATGGATCAACTCTCCACCCTCTGAGATCATCATTGTCAAGTTGGCTATTTATCTAGAAGATGTTAAAACTGGAGTAGAAATATGGAATAAAGCAGGTAAGAAAATAGGGACCTCAATGTGGTCTGCAAGTAAGTTTCCAAGAATGAGTAGAAAAAGAAAAGTTGGATCATCAAGCAGGAATGCTGGCGCATATGCACACTGCAAGAAAATGGAAGTCTGAAGAAATAGAATTACAAGGTCAAGACTAAGGTGAACTTGTAATAAAATCCATTCTTACAAAACAGAAGAGTAAATGTAAGTTTTCAGCCTGGCGTGGTATCACAACTCTGTAATTCTAACCCCTAGTAGGCTGAAGCAGGAAGATGACAGCATTTTGAGGCCATCCTTTGCCACCTAGGGAGTTAAAAATCAACCTCATATCCTGAACTGTAAAAGAGCACTGTCTCTCTGAAAACCAAAAGAATGTGGATACTTTATGATTAGCAATGTTCATGTTGAATTTTAGAGATGTTGTTATTGTGTCTGTGGGGTCCATGATTTATGATTGCTCAAAAATAGAAAATTAACATGAGTCAAGTATTTGTAATGTAGAAATATAACCTAGAGAACAAGAGGAGAAGCTGAATCTAGACAGGCAGTGACCACCTAGTTGCTTCATAAGGTCATTTGGGAGAGGAAACCAAACACAGACAGCCTCCTTCTCTTCCCAGATTATTAGAAACTTCTCTGTGAGATAAGCACAGAACTCACATCCTTATTTTCAGTTTCTGATGGCTCGGCTCATGTGGGACTTGGATCACAGGATGTCTCAGAGCAGCAGACAAGTGGAGCTCTCTTGACAATAGAAATAACAGTGAAGCAAGATCTCAAGCAGCATGAATGAAACCATAAGAGAGAGACCAGGGAGACACAGAAGGAGGTGATCAATTTGGTTCTTGACACCCAGTAACAGACACTGGATGGGAAAAGAGTGGGACTGCCGTACAGGAAGGGAGAATGGCCAGAAGGAAACCACTCCAGGGATAAGAAAGATGGTGTTATCATTGCTCTGGTCCCACCCTTCCTCTAAATTAAACTTTCCACTTATCACAGAATAAAATGCAGCTGGAATTCAGAACAAGAGGTTCCTTTCAGCAGCACAAAAGGAGCAGCAATAGCCTGCCCTTAACATCCCCTTCATATAGGAAGTGTGCTCCTTATATGCAAATACAAGCTCCAGCATTAGTTTGAAAAACGGTTCATGGGCTGTGGGAGCTCACAGTTCCATCCCCAGACAGGGCTGAGGGCCTAAGCGAAGGCATCTGTGTGGTTCACAAAATAAGACTGCTAGTTCTTCTCTTGTGCCTGGTGACAGTTCCCCATGGTGAGTGTCCTCGATGTCAGACGTTGGTTCCTGAAAACATTACCAAAGCACGTGACTGACTGGGTTTTATTATTCCCAGGTGTCCTGTTCCAAGTGCAGCTACAAGAGTCGGGGTCTGGCCTGGTGAATCCCTCACAGACCCTGTCGCTCACCTTCTCAGTCTCTGGCTACTCCATCACAAGCACAAATTCCTGTTGGAGCTGGATCCATTGGCCCCCTGCAAAGACCTTGGAGTGGATTGGGTTGATAAACTACAGTGTTGGCACTAGCTACAACCCGACCCTTAAGAGACGCATTTCCATCTCCAGAACACGGGCAAGAACCAGTTTTCTCAGCAGCTGAACTCTTTCACCGCAGAAAAGACAGCCACCTATTAGTGTGTAAGAGACACAGTGCTTTGATGCAAGTCTGAGCCCACATAAACCTCTCTGCAGGGAAACTCAGGACCAGCAGGGGGCGCGCTGCACACACTGCTCTGGGGAACTCCCTTCTCAGCCCTGTGGTTGCAGCCTGGAGGGTATTTTTCATTAGTCAAGGGACAGAGATTCTGGGGACGTTCTGTGTCCCTGATCCTACAGTGTTATGTTTTCATGAAATCATGCTTCTATTCGTTTCCCTGTCAATTTCATTAGTGATTGTGCAATGCATTTTCAGTGAAGTCCTTGTTCACAGCACAAGTGATTACACTGTCTCATGAGTAATAGATGTAGAGATAATTAACCATGAAAATTATTTTTCTGTTGACTACAAGTCTGCCCTCAACTGGAGGGCATTTCATCCTGAAGAGCACTTTCCAATTCTGTTCAAGCAGACTGAAACTCTGAATGGCTGGGCTTCTCTGTATATGGATCTGAGTGTTCATCTGTCACTGGAGCTCTTGATTTCCCCAACTTTGACAAAGTAGAGTGATGCCTTGGAAAGTTGTGTTGGATTCTGTTTCAATGGTAGAGACCATCATGATCGGAATGTTCCCATTATTGGAGCTGTTCATTTCCCAAACCTTGGCAATGTAGAGCGATGCTTTGCAGAGCTGTGGTAGATTCCACTGTGGAGGGGCCTCACTGGGCATCTCATTGGTAGAGACTATCACATTGTCACACATGTTGCAGTCACTGGACACTGCTCCAGCAGTGTTTATTAGGACCTAGCATTAGCAGTAGTGAGTTTAAGAAACCTTTATGGAATGTCTTAAATATAGTGTCTGTTTGTATTAAAAAGTCAGTTTGCTATATTTACATTACCCACATAAAATTTGGACATCTACACAAGCTAGCATCAGCATATTTGAAAGCACTGCTGTACATTTCTTCCTCATCTGTCAATTGACCTGGGAAAAGAGTGACCTCACTATGGATCCATGGAAGAGCAAGGTATCCACAGAAGAGTCAAGCCAGAGAGAAGGCCAGGGCCTGCCAACAGAGGACATGGATTCCAGATCCCTCTGTACTCTCCTGAGTGTCTGAGGGCAACATTGGATCAAGACTGCACACTGATTCCTGGCTGACATAAATTGATTAAGAGAGAGCTATGGTATAATAGGGATTCGTGGACATGTGGAAATGATACTGAGTTGATTCCCTAAGATGTAAATCACGTTTGCCAAATCTGTGCAGGCTCAGCTATGTAACAGTCATTTATTTATAATTTCAAAAATTTGAACAATATTAAGTATCATGGGAGGAATCTGGGCAAGGATTTAATACAATTATCATTCTATCATCTGTCTATTAAACTACTTGTCTATCTTTCCATCTATCATCATTGTATCCATCTATACTGTCATATTTCTATTGATCAATCAACTCTCTATTTACCTTTCATTTTTTAAATTTAGTGCCTTATTATTTTCTATCCTTTGTACCTGTATAATCCAATATTTGGCTATTTTGTATTTCTCTGTCCACATACATTTTAACTATTTCATCTACAGTTATGTACCTATCATTAATGGATGTATCATCTGCTTATTTTAATGGCGTTATTAACATAGCTGAGACAAAACTGTGGATATATAGTCTATAAAGATTGATATAGTTAACAAGATTGCATAAGAGACTGAGAAAACAGTATAACCAACAAGATCGTTTTCCCACAATTTACTTCCTCTTGCAAAGCAACCTGGACAGTCATATTGGAGGAGACTACGTTTTCATTAAAAATTATGCTTCCCCTAAGTGTAAGACTCTGTGTCCTGAGTATTTGTATAGCAGAATGAAATTTGATGTTCACTCTGCAATCAGCAATCCTGCGACACAGTGCAATGTGTGTATTGAAAACCAGAAACAGCAAAATTGAGATTTAAATTTGGAGCAGGTTTACAAACTAGAAAGCCTCTGTAGACTCTCTCTCTTTCTCTCTCTCTCTGTCACTCTCTCTGTCTCTGTCTCTCTCTCACCTCTCTCTCTACCTCCTCTCTCTCTGTCTCTTACAATTTTCCATACACATAATCCATTTCATTTGAGAAAAGTATATTTAACTTTTAAATTCAAACATTTTCACAAAACTCATTAATCTTTGCCAGAGCTCTCAATTGCTTTATTGTGTTTCATTACTTGGGTAATTATCAATCAGTCATTTGTATATGATGTTGCATGAAATAGGAAATAACTTTGGCAAACTAAATAATGTCGCCCTTTTGTTACCAGTTTCTTGTGACTCAGGAATGCACTGATCTGAAAGAAATGACCCTCAATTCTGACTCCTTCACATTCATGGTTCCTGAAGGCAGAGCTAGGTGATGTTCTCACACTGAAATCCCTACCTCCCTGAATTCACCATGGACCTCACCATCCAGCTCATCATATGAAGTTAATTAATCCTCATCCTTCATGCTGCTCTGCTCTTTGCCTGAGTCCTGTCCCTGTTGTGAGGTCCCAGGTACTCTGGCACCATCCAACCAGCGTGGGCACACCTCCCAGAACACACCACGACCTGGGATAGAGCCATATCTTCACTGTGGCCCTTTTAAATTTCTGCTTGCCAGTAGATCTTTCAAATCCCTGATAATTTCTTGCGTTCATCCTGTTGTATCTTTTTCAGTGTCTTTTCAGTTGAGATGTATTTTTAACTTTGTTGGATCAGACACTTGATTCTGGTTACAAACCAGTTGAATTTTATCTGTAAAAATCTCATAAGCTCCCTGATTCATGTTTATAATAATCAAAAACTTATTTCCAACATTGTAACAGGAGGAAAAGCCATAAAATTTGAGCATCCTCATATTATCTGGACCCACAAGAATGATATTGGAAAGATATCATATTCCTTGAAAACATGGAAGCCTGGAAAATCTAGCATCACTGGTGATATCTATTCCCTTTACACAAAAGTCACAGGACATCCACAGTGGAGGGAAAAGTGACATGGTGAGGAGGGGTGACTGGAGGACAACAGAGGACCAGGGCAAGTTTGAGAGCTCCTTAGATGACTAAACCCACGGGTTCCCCCAGAGCCTTCCATGATCTCAAGATGAGGACCAAACAGAGGGTTCTGACAGGGAAAAAGGAGAGAAAAACCCTGAGATCATCACCAAATGCCTTCTCCAGACACTCAGGGAAGGGTTTTGGTTGTGGCTTGTATCTCCATGCTTCCCAAAGCCTCATTTTCCCATACATGGGGAGCTGTGAAGGTAGCTTGGTGTGACACTGGTGTAAGGGTGTGAGCATCACACCCTCATTGTGTGGATGAGGGAAGGCAAACCCTGGGAGTGTTTGGCAGCACCCAAAAGCCCTTTGGCCTGGATGAGATAAAAGGAAAAGTTAGACTGGTTGCTGCTGCTGTTCCTACTTGCTGTCTTCTGCCAGTGGACTGTTTTTTCAGCCATGAAACAGGCTGCTTCACCTCTGTGGTGGCTCTCAGCCATGCCATCCTGCTTCAGAAGCAGGTCACTAAAGACTGAATCCTGGGGTCCAGAGATTTACCTCAGTGGCATAAGCGCCTTCCTGGCAAGCACAAAGTTGTGAGTTCAATCTCCAGTACAAAAAAAAAAAAAAAAAAAAAAAAACAAGACTGATCCTGTTCAAAGTGTGAGCTAAATAAACTATTCTTAATTTAACTTTCATGTCAGGATTTTGTCAGCAACCACAATGGTAACCAAAGTAGCTTTGGTGGTGGATTGAAGACTGCTGGTAAACAACACCAGTTGAACTGAATCACCATTGTCCTGAGTGTGGATGGCCCACCTGAGGAGTGCTGTCAACACCATAAAATGAACTAGAGAGAAAGAAATGTTGTTGTGTGGCCATGTTGGTTTTGCTAGGTGCTGTTGGATTAACTGTTGCCATGGGTTCACCTGGAGGAACTTAATGAACAACTTTCCTGATATGAACATGGCTGTTGTCATCATCAGGGGAGCTCAGGGCCTTGTTGTCATTAAGAATGGGTTAGTTCACTTTGGGGAGCTCTGGTCCTTACTTTTCACATTGCTTCCTGCCACCATTGGGGAAGATGAGTGCTGTTCAGTCTCCTGGAGAAGTTGTCACCCTGACTTCCTGGTATGAACTGTGATATTTTCATCAGAGGAGGAGCTTGGGAATTTGTTGTTTCTGGCAATGGCTGTATTACTTTTGGGGGAGCTCTGATCCTTAGTGTGAGTGCAGCCTCATGGCTGCACTGCAGATCCATCAGCCTGCTGTCACAGATCCTTCACCTCGCTGGCACAGACTTTCTGGGTTTCACCGCTGATCTTTGGGCCTTCCCAATGCAGATATCTGAAACAGATTTGGATGAGGCATTATCATGGGCTCTAGGTCTTCATCTGGGCTCATGCAGTAATTTTGTCTGATCCAAGACCTTAAGTGGATTCTTTGGGTCTTAGTGCATGAATAGATTTCCTGCATTCGTCTTCAGGGTGATTATCAAAAAAACTTATAAATTTTGTGTCTTGTATTGTATTCTTCTCCTTGAAAATCATGGCTACAACAGCTTTCAAAAAAGTTATTCATGGTAGACATTTAATTATTACCAATTTCAATCACTAATTTCAAAGACTCTTGTGAATATCACCACTTCTATTACCATGATGATGGTATCATGTGCATAATGTTCGTAATATATAATTGTTCAAGGGAAAAACTCTAATGAGATAAGTGTTTTGAACTTAGGAATCACCTCCAAAGGAGAAGAGGAGATGCTGGATCTAGAAAAGGAATGACCATCCGTAAAACCCTCTTGCTCATGTAGTGAGAGCAAAATTAACCTAGATGGCTTCCTTCTCTTCCCAGATAATTAGAAACTTCTCTGTGAGATAAGCACAGAACTCATTTCTTTATTTCCAGTTTCTGCTGGCTCTGCTCAGGTGGTACTTGTACCAAAGGATGTCTTAGAGCAGGAGGCAGGTGGACCTCTCCTGATAACAGTAATGGCAGTGAAGGGAGCTTTAAAGCAACAGGAATGAACCAAATCAGAAAGCTAAGGGAAACATAGAGAGAGTTGTGTTGAATTTTTTCATGAAAACTGGCAGCAGTGTGTGACTGGGAAGAGAAGAAGGGTCAGTAAGAATCCATTCCTGAACTTAACTTCCACTTATCACAGACTCAAATCCAACTGGAATTCAAAAAAAGGGGGTCTTCTCAGTAGCAGAAAAGATAAGACATAGCCTGGCCTTAATGTCACTCTCATATAGGAAGTGTGCAACCAATATGCAAATATCTGCTCCAACTTTAGATTTATAATTCTCTCATGGGTTGTGGGAGCTCACAGCCCCATCCCCATACATGGTTGTGGTCTCTCAGGAAGGCAGCAGTGTGGTCTACAAGATGAAACTGCTGGGTCTTCTCCTGTGCCTGATGACAAGTCCCCATGGTGAGTGTTCTCAATATCAGACATGGCTCCTTGTAAAGTTTGCAAAAGCAGGTGACTAATTGGATGGATTTTATTGTCCTAGGTGTCCTGTCCCAGGTGCAGCTACAGGAGTCGGGGTCTGGCCTGGTAAAGCCCTCACAGACCCTGTCCCTCACCTGCTCAGTCTCTGGATTCTCCATCACAACTACTAATTACTGGTGGAGCTGGATCCGTCAGCCCCCAGCAAAGAGCCTGGAGTGGATGGGCCACATAAGCTATAGTGGTAGTACTTACTACAACCCGTCCTTCCAGAGCCGCATCTCCATCTCCAGAGACACAGGCAAGAACCAATTCTCTCTGCAGCTGAACTCTCTCACCACAGAAGACACAGCCACCTATTACTGTGCAAGATACACAGTGTTTTGATGCAAGTGTGAGCCCAGACATAAACCTTTCCGCAGGGAAAATCACATCCAGCAGGGGGTGCCCTGCACAAGTTGCTCTAGGGAATCAGCTTTGCAATCCTGTCCTGACAGTCTGAAAGGGTTTTTTTAGTAGTCCAAGGACAGAGATGCTAGGGACCTTCTATGTCTCTGATCCTACAGTGTTATGTTTTTATGGAATCAGGCTTTTATTCTTCTCCCATCAATTTCATTACTAATTGGACAATGTATTTTCAATAAAGCCCTTTTTCACAACAAAAGTGACTACACAATCGCAAGAGTTTTTAGGTATACAAATATTTAATATTTATTTATCTATGGCTGGAAGTCTGGCCTGCACCTTCAGATGCATTTGCAGGTCATCTCATCCTGAAGGTCACTTTCCATTTCTGTTCATGCAGAGATTTTTAATATAAATGGCTGGACATAACTGTGTGAGGGTTGATCTGAGTGTTCACCTGTTATTGGAGCTGTTCATTCCCCAACCCTTGGTGCTGTAGGGCGATACCTTGGAGAGCTGTGGTAAATTCCAATGTGGAAGGGCCTCTCTTGACATCTCATTGATAGAGACCATCACACTGTCACACATCCTGCAGTCATAGGGCACTGCCCAAGCAGTGTTTATTAGAGTCTAGCATCAGTAGTAGAGAGTTTCAGAAACGATCACAGAATTTATTAAATATTGTGTCTGTTTTACTGAAAAGTGAATCTGTTATATTTGCATTACCCTCCATGAAATTTGGAAATTTCTTCAAACTGCTGTGAGCATGTCTGGAAACACTGCTGTCTTCATCTGCCAGTTGACCAGGGAACCTGATCTTGGTTCCTTGAGTGAACATGATGCCCACAGCAGAGACAAAACCAATGAGGAGTCCAGGGCCAGCCCACAGAGGAACCTGGACTCCAGCTCTCTCTGAGCTCTCCTGACCCACTATAGACAAGGCTGGGCCAGCCTTGTACACTGACTCCTGCCTGGTATGAAATCATTGGGAGGGGGCTTTGGGATCACAGGGACTTGGGGGCATGTGAAAATGTCATTATGAAAATTCCCTATGATACAGATCACGGTTGCCATATCTCTACAGGTTGAGATATGTAAGCAGTCATTTATTCATGGTTTCAAAATTTTGAACACAAATATTATGGAGAAATCTGAGCAATGATTTTACATAATTATCCATCCTTTTTATCATCTGCCCATTGATTTATCTGTCATTGGATACACTGTCATCATTCTTTCCATCTATGCTTTTGTCATATTTCTATTTACTCACTGTCTCTATGTATTTGCTTTCATATATGTATCTATTATAAATTTATTATTTATACACATTCTTGTTATCCACTTTTAACTTTGTGCCTTCCAATTATCTGTCGTTCATGTATGTATCATACATAATTTAACTATTTTTCATCACTCTGACAATCTGTATCTTAACTTTATCATCTTTCATTTATCTATCATTAATGATGTATCATCTGCTTATCTCTAACAATATAGGTGATGTAAAAAGCTGTTGATGTAATTGTAAGGATTGATATACTTAAAAAAAATGGCCTAAGGAGACTGAGAACAGGATATGACCCACAAGCTCTCTTGCCCATGATTTAGTTCCTCATGTAATTCAACAGCACTGTACTGTTGGAGACTATATTTTCTTAAAAGAGAAGCTTCCACATGATACACAAACTGTCCCTGCACTGAATATTTGCTGTAGAAGAATAAAATTTGATGTTCACTCAGAAATCAGTCCTGCAACACAGTTAATGCAATGTGTGCATTGAAAACTAGAAATAATACACATGAGGTTTTAAGCTAGAGCAAGTTTACAAACTAGAAGTCATCCATAGATTAACTACTGTTTTTCCATACAAATATAATATTTACTAATGTATATGTGTGACACTTCTTACTTCATACTAGGTGAGGATACAGCTTACAGATGTCACACTCCACACACATGCAGACTCTCAGATGTACTAGGTGACATGTTCTGACTGCTCTCCTGTCTCTCTCTGGACATGGTCCATGACTAAGAGACTGAATGTCATGCTATGCCCAGTAGTGTCCTGAGGTGGGAGCTGCCCCAGCATTTGGTCCACACATCAGCTGTCTGCTCTCATCCTGGACCTAGCTGGTGCTGCTCATTCCTTGTCCCTGTGAGAACAAGCAGCTCCCAGGTCAGCTCATGTCTCCAGGAACCCATCTGTCTGCTGGCACCTACACTTCATCATGTGCTCGCTGGCATGGAGAGCAGTTTAGGGGCGGGTTTCCCAAGCTCTTGTGCATGCAGTTCATTCTCCTAGGCACCAACTCCAGGTGCTGCCTCAGTGCATTCTTCCATCTGCTCCTCACCACCAGGAACCACTCTGAACCCAGGTTCTGCAGCTGTGAATTGAGACAGAGGCCTTGTTGCTGCCAACTCGGGCTGGTTTCCTATGCTCAGGAGAGAGGTGGGCAGCAGCCACCTCTTCTCAGCTTGTCTCTCACTCCTGCCTCTGTCCACTGCTCTGTGAGAAAGGGGTGGAAACCAAGGGCCTCCCAAGGCCCGATGCTGCTCCAGGGCACAGGTTAGTGCAAAATGCAGCTGAAGAGAAGCCTCTGTCTCTTTCAATCAAGTGCTCAGGATTTGGCTCAGCACTGAGGAGCAGGGCCTCATGGCTGATATCTTGAGTTCTGAGGTTGAGGTCACTGACAGAAACCCAGTTACAAGCAGCTAGGTACTAGGCTGCTTCTGGTGAACAAATTAAATTTGGTTCTCTTGAAATAGATCAAGTACAGTTTGAGTTCCCATTCAAGGTGACTTTATTTTCTTGTACTGTGCCCCTTTGAGGTTTGCAGATATACTTAAAGGTACTGCTAAGCAGTGTGTTGCAGAGTGAGTCCTCAAAGCTTTACCTACTGCCAAAGGAGAATGAGACGTGTGTCTTCCCTTGTGCAGGAAACTTCTGCAATGCACAGAGCACCAGGGATCAGCTCTCCATTTCTCCGTCTGCCCCATACACTCAACCTGTGTCAATCAGTCATTCTTTCTCTATGAGGTCAGCTGTTTAGTGCACCCCAATAGCAGTGGTTTCCTGAATTGTCCACCTTGTGTCCTTGCTTTTATTGTCTCCTAACTGTAAGATTTCTCAGTGTGTTGATCTGCTTTCTTTCACTACAGCAAATTCCTGAAATAATAAATTTTATAGAGAAATGTGTTGTTTTCTCTTACAGTTTCACAGCTTCAAAACCACTGTCAGAAGTTCTCATGCTTTAAGTGCAATTGACTTTCCTAAGTGAAATCAATGATAATTTAGTGCACGTTCTGTGCAAGTAAACTGTCCAAATTCTCAGAAATCACAAAGAAGAGAAGAGCCTAGGTTCTGGGAATCCCGTATAGAGGTGTGCTCCATCGATCTAACGATATTCCAGCAGACCCATCTTCCAAATCTCTGCCATCTCCTAATGCTCCACAGGCTTGGGCCAAGGCCTGAACACATGGCCTTCAATGGGTGCTTATTCATAAAATAGCATGAATTCTGCCCATGCTGCCTCAAAATAGAGGATTTTAAACATTTCTATGACTGAAAAATCCATGACATTTTTATCACTCATTCATTTCTCGAAGGATTGAAACAATATCTTAGCTCTTGAAAATAGTGCCAAAATAAACATGATAGTGATGGTTTGCTTTGATATACACTGTTCAGAAACTTTGAATACATCCCAGCAATGGGATTTGTGGATTATAGTGAATTTCTGTACTTTAGTATTTTTGGAAATTGCACATCAGCTTTTACAGCCACTGATGGAATTTACATATCTTCCAGGAGTGTAATGATTTCCCCCTTCTACACATCCTCATGAGGAATCATCAGTTTTATCTTTTGTTTTGTACACATTTGAAATGAGACTGTGGTGGATGATAATGTATTTTCTTTTACATGGTTAGAATTGTTAACATTGAGCATTTTTCTGAGCCAGATTTTCCCTTTGTTCTTCCTTTAAACAAATGTCTATTAAAGTTTTTCCCAATTTTAAAGAAATTATTGTCTTAATTATTATTATTATTATTTTGCTTTATAAGTTTTACTTCATTATGCATTGTTTATATAACCATGTTGGTACTACCATGTTGTACCAAATCATATGGAGATGTCTTGACTTTCTGTTGATCATTTCTTTTGTGTATGAGATTTCTTTCTAGTTTGCTGTAATCCCACTTTTCTACTTTCACTTTTGTTTACATTCTACTCAGTAACATAATCTCCTAGGCCTAGGCTACAGAAGTTGATATATATTTTCATTATTTAATCATTAAATGCTTATATGTTTAATTTTTAGTGTAAACTTGCAGATGCTGAAACAGGTTTCTGATCTCATGGTTCACCGTGCATTTTCCCAAGCACCATTTGCTGAAGTAACACCAGGTGTGTACTCCTGGGTCTTTTGTTGAAAATATTTTGGCTGCACAGAGGATGGTTTATTTCTCAGTATGTTATTCTTTTGTATGCTTGCTCTTGTCTATTTTTGCCAGCACCATGCTTTTGTGGTTCTCTGTTTTTATCTAATCTGTATCTATTTAGATCATCCATTACATCGGTGTATGATGATGCCATCTGTTTTTTTTTTTTTTAATATAAGGTTGTTTTTTTGTCCTGGATTTTATCATTTTTATTATAGGAATAGAGGGATTTTGTTTCTATTTCAGGAGAAAATACCATTGGAATTCCATTAGGTATGCATATTTCTTTAGGTAATGCTACGGGGTTTTTGTTTTGTTTTGTTTTTGTTTTTGTTTTTTGGTACAGGGTTTGAACTCAAAACATAGTGTTTCCCATGCAGGCTTATGCTGCTGAGCTGAATCTCCAACCCAGTAATACTACTATTGTATACTGAGGGTTTCCTAAAGGTAAGTGGGTGCTATCTCCATTCTCAGCAACATGCTTGGAGATGTGATAGAAATTTAAAAGTGCACCCTTCTGCGAGTTCTTTTGGTAACTGCATCATTTACCAGAAGAGATCATGAAAGCATCCTTCGCCTCTGCTCTGTCTGTTCTTGTGTCTTCTTATGTAGTTCATCTCTAAAGATACAATAATAGAAACCAGGAATAGTATAGGGTAGAATATCAACTCAAAGAAATGGAAACTTTATAACTTTAGTGGTTTCCTAAGGCTAACCAAGTTATAAATCACACAAAGCTCTTTTTCAAATCCATTTTATTCTGGAATACAAAGAAAGAATAAAGAGAAGAAGAGGAGGAGAAAAAAAGAGAAGAAGAAGAAGAAGGAGAAGCAGAAGGAAGAGGAAAAGGAGCAGGGCATACAATAAAATTTCAAAACACATCCATCAGGGGAAACAACAGTACATATTGAAAGAGTTGCTGGCTCAGACTGAACACTGTAACCAGAAAAGGCTGCAGCTAAACTCCTCCCCCCCTTCCCCCTATGGACTTGATTGTAACCCTATATCCCCATCCTTAAGAATCTGTGCGCCAATGAGATACCTGTGCATCTCTAATGGCCTTAGGGCACTGCCCTAAGCTTAGGCTATTTAGATGCCCCCATGCCACGTGTCCGAGAGAGTTCGCCAGAGAGAGAGTTCACCAGAGAGAGAGTTCTCCAGAGAGAGAGAGCTCGCCGGATTCCAGCGGCCAGCACCGGCCAGCGTGCCAGTCTCCACTCCCCGTGTTCCCGGAGAGACCACCGGCCCCGGGTGCAGAGATGCTGTGCCCCGGTGCGGGCGGCGGGGGGCCCCCTCCCCGCATTCCCGGAATAAAGTCACCGCTGCCCACTACTTTCATGGCCGTCCACTCCGCTCCATTCCTCCCACAGACTTCTCCCTCTCTCTCCTCCTCTCCCTTCTCTCAGACCTAACACATATATTGTAAACTGTAATCTTCCCAACCTTTCACAGAGAGCACAAGACATTCTGGACTCAGTTCTCCATACAAAACCAGAAGAAATCATTCTTTTCAGAGAGCTCAGAGAAATCAGTACTATAACTATCCGAACTACTTTTATACACATACATATTCACATATGCACATATTTTTCTTTCATCTTGTCACACTAAACAGTATAATGTTTACAAATGTGTGTCTTATTTCACTAATGAGTATGTTCTCAAGCTGCATCCATTGACTTATAAAGGGTCCTGTTCATTCTTCTTTATGGCTGATGAGTACCTCAATGCATTAAATGCTTCATCTTTTTATATATTCCTCAGTCGATGGACATCTAGGTTGTTTCCAAGATCTCCCTATTATGAACTTTGCTGCTATAAACATAGGTGCACATATATCACCGTGGAACAATGTTTTTAATTCTACACACAAAGTCAACTAGGGTCAACAATGAGGTCACATAAAGGGAGCCTATGATAAGGAGAGAGGGGTGTTATTTCTGATGGTGAGAAACCAGAGGCTTCTCAACAGAAAAATAGAGAAATGATCCAAAGTGGATTTAGAATCTGTCACTCTCATCACAAGAGGAGAATGGGGACTTGAGAACTTGCCAGAGTCACCCATGGAAGATGTGACCTCATCTTATTTCTCAGGATTTCCTCAAGTGTCAGTCACAAATATTTTGGAGCCACCTCCCTCAGTCACTGCCCATGAGGCTCCAATGTGTCCCATAACAGTGTGAGCCACAATGACAGCAGTGTAAGGAGTGCAGACCACATGTGCTCGTGTGACAGGGCACTTGCTCTGCACGTGTGCATAGCCCAATAGCTATGGGCACTGAAATCTCCATCTGGCTATCAGAGCAAGGCCCAAACCCTGTCAGGTGTAGACAGTGAGTCCCGCAGATGGGAACAAAGTGCAGAGCCTCCCACAGAGGTGACACCAGCACAAATGAGGGGCTTGAGCTGGCATGAAGCAGCCCCCTGAGCGAGATACCTTCCACACCTGTGTGGTCTCTTTGTTGCAAGACCCCAGCCTGCAGAGCCATCACCATATAAAGCGGGTCTGGGATGCTGCAGGCTTCAGCTCCCATCCCTATGGATTCTTGTCCCAGCTGCACCCCTCAATATCTGGGGATGGGGCTGCAAGGACCCTGTCAAGTTGTGACATAAAGTCATAGTGAGCAGAAGAAAGGAGCATGACTCTGGGTCCCTAAGGGTAAATGTTAAGTCTAGCTGGCTTTGGTTGATACTGATTTTGTTTTCCTTTCTGTGCTATTATTGGGAATGTCCATCCCATGCTGATCCCACTACTATGTATAGGAAACACTCAAATTGTTCAATTTCAGAAGTACAAACAGAGAAGCCATCCACAAAATGTCACCCATCATTTATTTAGAGGGTATTTACATCAGACTTTTAATTTGATACTAGAGTGATTAAAAGCTTTGCGGCCATTAGGAAACAGCAAAATGACTTCAGTAAGAGATAAAAGGAGAATGAGGAGAGGATACAGAGCTGGGATCTGAAAGCCTGGGCTCTCAGTATTTCCATATGGGAGTTTATTTGCCCCCTGGAGGGCGTCATTAACACATGGAGTGTTTTTTGAGAAATTTGTCTGGAAGAAACCAGAGGTCCAAATGAAATCAGAGCTCTTGAGACCTGAGCTGATCTCTTGCTTTGCCTTCCTGCAATGGAAGGAGCCAGTGTGCATCACTTCTGCCACCTGATGGTGTAGAAACTAGGCACGTTTTGAAGCACACACCTGCCTCTTGCAAGACACCAACTAAGAGGCCAGTGGATGGCCTGATCTTCCTTAGGCCACACTCCGTTGGCTCACTTTACCGTGATTCAGTCATAGGGACCACTTCCTGTCACCCCAAAAACATACATATAGGATGCCTGGTTCAAAAGGTTAACTAAAACCAAAAAGGCTGATCTTTTAAGAATGTGTCCCTCTCTCCCTCTGCCCCTCTGGGGTCCCTCCCCCTTCCCACACTTATTAGGTGACTTCTTTCTTTACAGCTTTTCCCCTATAAGTCACACACCAAATCCCGCAGCTCTCTAAGTGTCATCCTTTCCTCCCCGCTTCACCCATTTCTCAATCCCTCCCTGCATCAAGCAACAACCTGCCTTTCCCAGTATGCGCCTGGGATGGGGGAGGTGAGAGCGGACACTGTTGGGCTGCGTGCAGGCAGCAGAGAAAGCGCAGGCAGGGCATGCGCAGTGCACCAAAGGTCTATGTGGGTTGCTCTGGGCTTTCACGCTGTGCCCCAGCTCTGCGCCCTATCTGCGTGCCCCATGCACCTCCCAAGCAGTCCCAGTCCCCAGCCCCAACCTCCAACCTGAATGCAAGCTCAGCTCTGGGCAGCAGCGGGGCAGAGGAGGAGACAATTGGACATGGCAGGAGGAAAAGGGGCCAATTCTTATTTCAAGAGCTCTCTATTAATTAATCTACAAAAAGGTTCACACAAGTCATATATATATATATATATATATATATATATATATATTTTTTTTTTTTTTTTTTTTTTTTTTTTTTTTTTTTTTTGCGGTCCTGGAGATCGAACTTATGACCTTGCGCTTGCCAGGCAGGTGCTTATGCCACTGAGCTAAATCTCCAGCCCAAGTCTTATTTAATATAGTTCAAATTGGCCAAATATTTTTAAGTGCACTCTGATTTTACAAGATATATCTATTGTTCATTCAGTCCTTTTATAATGCCTGCTCTGTAAACAGCTGTTCAAGTTTTTACTTGAGCTCAACAAGTTTTCTCTTTTTTACATACTCAAGCCATTTAATCAAGATTTATTGGGGTTATAAATTAAAAACCATGCTTACACCTAGTCTGCCAGCTGATCAAAATAGTGTTAAACTGGTTAAATAAAATCTTTGGGGTGAGGAGACATTGGACAAGACTTCAATTGATAGGAAAAGTAGCCACCTGGTAATTTTACCAGCCTTGTTCATCGATTAAAGCCTCCAGTAATCTCCATAGTCTTATGGGAGAGACCTGAAGTAAAGTTCATATGACTAAGACAATTCATTGTTGCTGATCTGATGGTATATTCATGCTTTCAAATATAAAATTGGGATTGTTTCTGTTCCCTTTCTTTATGTTCCAGCCAACAGATACAAATCAGACCAACATGAGTAAAGCAGTCAAATAATAATTTTTAAACAAAATTTATGTAATGTATGATGACAAGTGTTTCCTTTCAGATCCAGATGTATGCTTAGAGATGCTTCACAAATTTCTTTAGCGCTCATATGTTAAAACATTAATGGTTAATAGCCATTTAATGTTCTATGTTAAGCTTACTGCCTATACTGTATTGTACCATTATCAGTCTTCTAGATGTTCAACAACTAAAATTAAGAGATAATTTTAAATTACTTTTGGATTCCTTCTGCCCAGGTACACCAGATCTTTTCAGAAAAAAAGTTATATGATGTATGAAAAAAAAAAAAAAAAAACAGGACCAGCACTAGGGTAGAGGCCAGATTTGAGCCTTTCCCAGCCCATCCAGCTGCCCTGGCTCACCCCTCCACTGAGCAATAATTAACTATAATTCAACTGGTGTTAAATGACACCTTAGCTGATCTATGTCCTAAATAAAAAGGTAAAATTAATAAAAACAGGCCATCCTCCAAAAATCAGATGGCATTAGATATTCTAACAAAAAAGAAATACATATATATGACAAATAAATGACATGTCAGTTCCTAAAATTCCCTGAACTTTATCCTCTTTATAGAAGGCCATTACTAAAGGTATGATTAGAAAAATACCCTGGTGGTTGTATTATTTGACTCCTGCATAATTAATTGATTCTACAGATACCTTCCACTGTGGGCCAAATCCCAAGACTAATGGCTAAACTTGGCCCTCAAACCCCACAGGGAGACCTTCTTAATATGGCTTTTGGTGTTTCCAACCACAGAGCTAAAAAATCTTTTAACACACTTGGAGCTCCAAGACAGGTAAACTGACACAAGGCCGAGCTGCCTGAGCCCCTCTTGGGCCATGCTTCTAATGCAGCAGAAAGACATTGGGCAAGACAATGCCCCAATCCTGGCATTCCTTTGGGGCCTTGCCCCAGGGCTACTGCAGTAACTGCCCTAGACACCAGAGAGTGGGTAAGCCATCCTCCTAACTCCTTGCCCTCACAGGAAATGCCATCACTGCCAGATTCATCCCTGATGGATCTATTTGGACTTGCTACTGAAGACTGACAGGGCTCAGGGCAAACAGCCCCCATTAAGGTGTCCTCCTCAGAGCCCCAAGTCCCAATAGAGGTCTCGGGTAAGACATTCTCTATACTTGTGGACATAGAGGTGATGGATAGCGTTCTTCCTGAGTTTTCAGGATGCTATATTAAGTCCTCAGTCTCTATAGGGGTATTGATGGCCAACCAATGCAGCCTTTACAGACAGGGCCTATTTCATGCAGGTTCCAGACTCACTGCTTCTCTGGTCAATCCCATAGTTTGAGATACCTCCAATCCCACCTGCACTACCCATGCCACTGAGATTTTAATTCATCTCAGGGATCCTTCAATTTTTCCTTCTGTTCCCCAGTACCTCATAGCTTCCAAACATTTACAGGTACTTAAACCTATAATTAAGCACCTTTTAGACAATGGTTTTCTTAAACCTACTCAATTCACACTACAATACTCCTATTCTCCTGGTACTCAAGCCGGATGGGTCTTACCCTCTAGTACAGGATTTTAAGATACTCAATAGTGCTGTTACCCCAATCCACCCAGTGTTGCCAAACACTTATATAATGCTCTCTCATATCCCTCCCTCCACCATTCACTTTACAGTCTAGATCTTAAAAATGAATTTTTATTCCTTTGTGTTTATGCAGACTGACCCAGACACTCTGAGGTCTCAACAGCTTACACCTGTTATCTCTAGTAAAACCTCTCCTCAAGGATAAGAGCACCCCATTCCTTTCCAATTCACCAATTTATCAGACACAAACCTGGTCAAGACTGACATATAAATTTTACACATATGCCTTGCCGCAAAACTCTCAAATATCTTCTCACCTTTGTTTGTACCTTTTCAGGATAATAAAAGCCTTTCCCACAACCAGGGAGACTACTAATATACTTACTAAAGTCCCGTTACATAAAACCATTGCAAGGACTACAACCAAGATGGAACAGCCCATACCTGGTCTTCTCCACAACCTCAACAGTGGTCAAAGTTGCTAGACTGCCGTCCTGGTTTTACACCACTAATGCTAAGTGGGGCCCTCTCAGTCCTAGATCCAACCATCCTTTTCCCCACACATCTCTGCCTCACCAAGGCCTCACAGCCACAACGCTCAGGCTGATTCATGTTTTGTTATCCAATTTGTTTCCTAATTTCTTACATTCTATTAATTATCCTTTTTACAGCAGGACTCTCAACAGTCTTTCCTAAAGACTCCCACATCATACGTACCAGAGACAAGTCTTACCAACTACTCCCTTAACTTTTACTCTTTCAGATGGGGGAATAATCACCTCTCATAACTTCACTCCTCCTAACCTCACACTTATTTTTTAGAATTCTACCTCACTGTGGCAATGATTCTGTGTCAACATGGTTTTGATAAAAATGACATATCTAAATCAAAGGCACCTTTCCTTCCACCTCACCTGGATCCTTAATTATGATAGTGGCATGCCTCCTCATAACACCTTGCCTCTTTGTTTTTGCAGTCTAACATGCAGGCATTCACCAGTAATAAAGTTGTCCTGGTTAAAACACCTGGCACCAGCTTCTGCATGGGCATCAACCATCATCCCGTCGACCCTTCTAAACCCCAGTACAGCACCCCCTTTCAGCAGGAAAAAGTAAAAGAAAGAAAAACCTTGCCCTTTTTCCTAATAATAACAAGATGGGAATGAAAGGATTTTGCCCTGGAGGGGACACTGCAGCAGTGGGAGGCTGGGAGGTGAAAGGTCACCTTCGCAGCCCCTAAGCAATTTACCTGTGGTGAAAAATGAATTCCAATGGGCTACCTGTGCATCAGTAATGCCCTTAGGCTCCACCCCACACCTAAGTTACATGTGTGCCCCCACACCACGTGTCTGACAGAGAGAAAGCCGGACTTTAGTGGTCGGGGGGCATCTCTCTCAGCATTCCTAAAATAAAGGCCACTTTACTTTATATTCTGTCTTCTAACAGCACCAAAAACTCACTCTTCATGTGTCAGGGCCTGTTAATCCTTGAATCTTCCCACCAGCACTGTCACACCGCATAGAGTACAGGCAACATTTGCCATTAATAAAACCCACAAAGGAAACAGGCACTTTCCTAATCTTAGTGACCAAATGCTCACTGACCTTCAAAGGATTTAGCAGAGCCTGTGACACTCTCCTCACCACAAGAGCCTAAGCATAACTAAATCTTTATTATTCTTTCTATGGAATACATGTCATTCTTCCTACAAACCCATCAAAGTTGTGCAACTCAGAACAGAGATCAGAACTGTGAATGCAGGAGTAAGTCTTTTCTTATTTTAAAAAAGATTAAGACATAACACAGGTCAGAACAGAACAATTTAAGCAACATAGTGTTTCACCACAAGACAACTCGACATAACAGTAGCTACCATAGTGTCTCTTTCCTTGAAATATTTGAGTATACCTTCATACACTATAGTATCAAATACAACAAGACAGTGTGCATTTGAGCATTCAAGAGAATGAAAGCATTCAAGAGAATGAAAGTATCACAGGGTATTCAGGACCAACTAATGGAAAATGAACAATGGTTACTGTATTATCTCCTTGTCCATAAAAAATTTTGTTTATACTATCACATATAATAAAATTAAATAAGATACCACATGATAAAACTGATGGAGACAGAAGAAAAAAAGCTTGGTAGGACTTCAAAGCAAAAGAAATTAAATCAGCACTAGCTATTATAATGTCTTGTATTCTTCAAAATAGCTGTTCATATAATGGCAGACAATAAAATCAAACAACCCAGAATAAAACCATACCAACTAATGAATGAAAACACTATAGGTTGCAAAGCAATATTACAGGGAATCATTATTACCACATACTTTTATACATTCTTACCATTTCTTACACTAAAGAAACTATTCTGTACTTATACATGTGACTTTGATTTATTGCACTTATGAGTATGGTCTCAAGCTGTGTCTATTTATTTATAAATATCTCAATGTGATCATTCTTTATTGCTGATTAGTACTCCGTTGTATAAAAATACCACAACTGTTTTATCCATTCCTCAGTTGATGTGACACTTAGGTTGTTTCCAAGATCTGTCTATTACAAATTGTCCTGCCATGAACATAAGTGCGCATATATCACTGTGGTATGATGTCTTCAGTTCTCCTGGGAATATGCCTAGAAGTGGAATAGCTAGAACAAATGGGACCTCAAATCCCAGGTTTCTGAGAAATATCCAGACTGACCTCCAAAATGGTTGTACCAGTCTACACTCACACCAACAGTGCAGGAGAGTTCCTTTTTCCCTACAGCCTCTCCAGCATTTGTTGTTGGTGGTTTTCTTGATCCTGGCCATTCTTTTAGGAGTGCGATGAAATCTCAGTGAGGTTTTAAATTGCATTTCTCTAATGAGTAATAATGATAAACATTTTTTCATGTATTTATTCGTCATTTGTATTTCTTCCTCTGAGAAGAAATGGGCATCTCAGATGCCCATTTTTGGATTGGATATTTGGATTTGGGGGGTCTGATTTTTTAATTCTTTATATGTTTTAGACAGAGGGGCAGTTGACTAAGTTGTATGAGGGCAGTATGATTTTTTTTACCAGTTTGTGGGTTTTCTTTTCACTGTTCTGGAGATCTCTTTTGATGTGCAGAAGAATCAATAACTGGGATCATATCTTAATGCAGGAGTAACTCTTAAGCATGACCTCAGAGCAGAGAAGTAGAAGGGATCTGTATCAAAGATCTGAACCGGTGCCCACCCAGAGAGTAACAGACTCACGTACTTCTGGATGTCAGAGTCAGTGCTCTCCTGCTTGGGCTCCGAACATCTCTGCCACCTTTCCAGATCCTACCCTGAGGGTCCATGTATAACATGCTAATTTCTCATTACTACTGTGAACTCTACTGTTACCTGCATTCAGGACACCCGATTATGAGTGGATCTGAGAAGGGGGATAAAATGGTAGAAAAACATGTTCTATTATCTAACTAACCATTAGGAATGCAATCATTATATCCTGCAAATATGTACTAAGGAAAAATCTTTTTTAAATGTGCAAAAGAGTGCAATATCCTACATTGCAGTCTCTGTCAAGGAAGTAACATAGAGAAATAAGAATTTCAGAGGGCATGAATAAAGATCAGGCAATGCATTGATAAGAGAGTGCACTGAATGGCAGGGACCCAGGCCAGTCACAGGTGTGACACAATAGCACAGCATACCAGGTGTCTGGTGGATCACAGGTGAGGGTTCCATGGGTCTTGTCCTTTTCCAAAGTAGACAAGCAGCATTCAGGGCAGGGGTGATGATGCTGGACACTTGTGCCTCCCTGCTGAAGAGATCACATCCAGATTGAACCCTGCTTCCAGCATTTGTGTCTCTTCACACTGGGAGTCAGAAGTCTCAATGCTCAGGGTCACCCAGTGGGGAGGGATGGAGCTAGGCTCTGCTCTCCATCATGACTCACTCAGGAATCCTCAGCCCCACTTACCTGACTCAGAGACAGATTGATAAGGATGTCAACTCAGGGAAGAACTCTTCAAGAAGTTCTAAATAATGGCATTCATAGATTCCATATGTTTGTGGTGACCTTAATGAATCTGTAAAGCATTTGCTATGGAAATGAGTTGCAAAAAGTCATGAGAATTCTTGCTGTATTATACTGGAATATATCTTACTGAATCCCCGGTGCACCAATGGTGAACAAGAAATACACACTTCTGGCTGAAAAAAGATTGGAAAGAAAGAATTAAGTTTTAATTTTAGGACATTGTCATCATGAGCATAGTGTCCATAGGGCACAATTTTCACAAAGACACAACTATAATTAGGTAAGTGCTTAGAATTTAAAAATCCCCTCCAGGAAACAAGAGAACAAGGGGAACCTAGAAAGGAAATGATACTCAGCACCTACACAAGGTCAGGTGGAAAAGGGACACTTAGAGCAGACAGCCTCCTTCTCTCCCACAGTGAAGCTTCTGTGTGAGGGAGTCACAGGACACACATCCTCATCTCCCGTCTCTGGGAGCTCTGGTCAATGGATGTCCTGGATCACAGGACATCTCAGAGCAGGAGGGAGGAGGATCTCTCCTAACAGGATTAATGATAGTGAAGGGAGCTCTTCAGCAGCACAGATGGCACCAGAAGCTAGAGGTCAGGGAGAGGAGGAGGGGGCTATGTTGGTCTTTGTCCTGTGGAAGCAGCACCAGAGCCCTGTGGGAGGGCAGGGTCAGGCTGGGAACAAGGGTACAAGACTGGAGGAAGCTGGGGTGGAGTCAGGAAGGGGAGTCATGGCTCTGCTTCCTCCACTCCAGGGAAGGCAGCTTCCCACCTCTCAAAAATGTGGACACCATGCAAGTGCAGAGGAGGAGAGTCCTTTCTGTAGAACGAGGACCACAGACACCCTGGCATGTACATCACCCTCCTAAAGGAAAGAGGCCACTCTCAAGCAAATTTGTCTCCCAAATATAGACTCAAATTCCCCTATGATGGGCCAATGGAGCGGAAAGCTCCTTTGTCAGACACCTCTAAGATCTCTGAAGAAGGTGAAAGTGTGGCCTAGAATATGAAATTGCCAGGTCTTCTCCTGTGCCTGGTGACATGTCTGCATGGTGAGGGTCTTCAATATCAAACATAGGTCCATGAGAAGATTATGAAAGCAGGTGGCTGATAGCAATTTTATCCTTGTTTCCAGGTGTCGTTTCCCAGGTGCAGATGCAGGAGACTGGATCTGGCCTGGTGAAGCTCTCTCAGATCCTGTACCTCACCTGCATGGTCTATGGATTCTCCAACACAACCTGTGGTTATTACTGGAGCTGGATCTGTCAGCTCCAGGAAAGAGCCTGGAGTGAATGGGGCCGTAGATAGCTGTGATGGCACTGGTTATAGACCTTTCCTCAATAGCAGCATCCCCATCACCAGAAAGACAAGCAAGAAACAGTTCTCTCTACAGCTGAACTCTGTCACCACGGAAAACACAGCTGTCTACTGTACTACTGTGCAAGAAACACAGTGATTTGATGCATGTGTGAGCCCAGACACAGTCGCCCTACAGGAGCACTCTAGACCACTGGGGCATGCGGAACACTGAGGTAAGAGAACAGCAAATGAAGAGAAAAAGTTGAGAGAGCTTTCTCTGCAGTTGAGTCGCATGCCCATCAGTGGCCCCAGGGACAGAGTCCCCAAGGATCTTGTATATCTTTGGTTAGGAGGTGTTGTGCTCACATGGACTGAGCTTTCTTTCTTTTTCTGACATCCATATTATGATGGGTTGCACAGAAAATGTGTTTCAATAAAACCATTGATTATAACATGGTGGACTATATATTCTCCTTACGTTTTTAAAAGTAAGTTTATTTTGATGTCCAATTATCTTCGTTAAAAAGTTTAATATTTGATAAAATAAAGCAAACTTTTAGTACCATAAGAAATTTCTATCAAGTACAATGACACATTATTACTATGTACAATTTCACAAAAAAAAAGCTTTCACTTCCAAGGAAAGTGTTGAACATCCTATCTTTAAGCTATAAGAAATTTCCTAGATAGCCAATGCTTTTCTTGACTTGATATAAAATCAGACAATCAAAATTATAAATCAAACTTTCAGGGAGCTGAGAACCATGAAAGGGCTGTCGGAAGCTCAGTCATCTGGACCTTGGAGGTCTGTAAGAGCTGTAAGATTTCAACAAGCAGCAAGATACCTTGTGACTGCTTACACTTTAGTCTTCCTGGACTGGTCCTGTAGGCTCCCAGTTGGTCTATTAATAATAAAAAGCTGCCCCTTCTTGTGTCAGAACCTCATAATTGACTCATAAGCCATTGTTCACCAGTTCATGGACTCCATTCCCACCAGTGATTAAAATTGCATGGAATTCTTTACCTGCCACATAGCGTTCCACTCCCTTCCAGCATAGGAAATAAGAGGAGATGTTTCACACTGGATCGGTGCATCACTGGCATCCTTCAATCGGGAAATTGCTGGAAGGCGAGAACCATTTCCACCAAAGGCTGCTCAACAGGAAAGTAGAGAAATGATCCAAAGTGAGTTTAAAATCTGCCTTTCTCACCACAAGACAAGAGCGAGGACTTGAGAACTTGATAGCATCACATGTGGAAGACATGAACTCAAGTCTCATTTCTTAGGATTTCAGGGTGCAAACCAACTTAGATTATAAAGAACCTACACACACCTCACTGCAAGCATTCACAGGATCAGCAGTATGCATGCAGGACACACAGAGAACAAGGGATCAACAGAAGAGCAGCTGAGAATAACTGAAGTGTTTTCTTTGCACTACATTGTTCTCTCTGCCAGGACACTGGAACTTACAGGAGCTCTCATCTCTACGCCTACACTGCTGTGTGTTCATGAATTTTTAGCATGTAGCACATGACAAGATGATTTTTGCATGTAGCACATGACAAGATGCACTTCATGGTCTTCAGTGAATTCTTATTTAAACCCAGGTGATTGCACTGTGTAACTCAGTGTTTCTTCCAGAAATACCTGATGATTACTGACCCCTGTTAAGTGCACATCTCCATCCACCATCAGGCACATCATCCAGTCCTGGTTCATGCAAAGCCTCTTGATCCTAAAGTTTAAGAAACATTTTCTATGTGGATGTGTTTGTCCTCACATTGCTGTAGGTATTTTACCTTCCCCTGAGAACCTGACAGAAGACACAGAGCACTGATACTGAAGCTGCTCACATGCTGACTCAGGGGCAACTTTCCTGGCACCCCCAAACTCTCTCTTTTCCCTGCCTCCCTCCCCTAGTCCTCCTCCCCAGCCTGCTCTTCACCAGGGAGGCTGTGAGGCCCAGTGCATCTACTCTTGTCTTTACTTCCCAGTGGTCATGATCAATGCTGTGTAGAAATCATGCAGACACTCCTTCTAACTGCACATGCATGGGGGAGGACTGCTGTCTTTTTAAGCTTACTCAAAGTGTAAGAAGGATTAAATCAGCCATGTATGTTCAAGTACATTTTAATATAAGAAAATAATAATAAAAAGCATTTCAAGAGCCAGGAAAATGGTCTGCCTGTATGTGTGACATCATAACCACGTGAATCTGCTGTTTTAGCCTGGTTCAATGAACAACCCCATGCACATAGGACCTGGGAGTGAGTGTGCCAAGATATCAGTGGGTGAAATGCATTGTCAGGTGGCATTGTCAGGTCCACCGTGGCACCCTGAGATCTGTTCATTTTCTGCCATGGCAAGACTTGTGCTGGTGACACGTGGCTGGGTGTGGTGATCATACCTGGTGCCTGTTTGGAGAAAGCTGTAGGACTCAGGCCATGAGCAGGATGTGTATGTATTAATACTTTAAATTTTCCATTTCCCCTACCAGGCATTATGAAGGTCTTACCTCAGAGAACATATTATAACATGTAAATGATAGATCCATAATTTCTTAGATTTATTACCTGTAATGAAAGGGCACAAAATCACTGAATAAATTAAAGAAGTTCACAAATTTCTCACACGCAGACCTGAAGAATTCAGTGCATGTGACCTTAAGGACACATCCCTGCTCAGGGGCCCTGGAGTAGCCTCCTGTCTACAACTTTTATTCTACAGGGAGAGGAACCATTAAAATACTTCCTGTGCTGTAGAGATCTTCCAGAAACACACACAAAGTCATGTGTAAGGTGGGAGAGCAGGGTGTGACCTCTGGTTATGTCTTTTTGAGAGGAAACTGAGAAACCCATTCCCATGGTGTCATTTTCTCTGGCCAAACATCCTCCTCCATACTATGGACAGAATTATGTTTTGGATAGAGCAATAAAATGGAGACAGAGATCAGTGAGCTAGAAAAAACATTACCTCGTGATTTTAAAGAAAACCACAAAGAACACAGGGAACCAATTCAAGCACAGGAAAGGAAAAGACACAAATGTTTTAGATGCAGGTCTCACACAGGGAGCACTAGCCTGACCACAGAGGACCTGTGCAGGTGAACAAGCTCCAGAGTTTACATCTGAGAAAGGTCCTGGTGTTTCATCCCACTCATATCCCCATGATCACTCCCATGGACAAATGTCAGCCTGAATAGGAAACAAATATTGGTGTTTGCCATGATATGAGGAGGCTTCCTCACCTTTTGTGTAATTCCCCAGGGAAATCACTAGAGATTTCCTAGGGTAGCACAATACATATTTTAGGTGGATCCTGCACTGAAGGGATGAAACTCAAGGCCCCACACAAATTATGTCTGCTGTGCTCTGTACTGTTTATGGTAATGATATTTTGAGCTTTCCTCAGTTTTTTTCTCAAAGGAGAGATCACAGTCTTCATAAGAATTTGTGGAAATAAGGCAGTATGCAAACACTACACTTTTCTCTATAAGTTATGTGCATCTTAATAGTGGGTGATTTTTCCTCAAAACTGTTTAATTTGGTGAGCTTTTTCAGTTTGCAAGCAAGAAATTCATTAAACAGACCTCAACTCTCCTTCCACAGAGAATAATATCATCTTCAGATTTGTCCTTTATATAGAATATGTTAAAACTGGAGTAGAAATGCAGAACAAAAAAAACTAAGAAAATAAAAGTTTCACTGTGGTCTGGACTACATATCTAAGGACAGTTAAAAAAAGAAAAATTAGGTCACAAAGCAGGTATGTTAGTCCATATCCACACTGCCAGAAAACAGAATTCTGAAGAAATACAATCACAAAATCCAAACTAAGGTGAACTTGTGATAAAATCCATCCTAACAAATGAGAGAAAAACAAATGTATGTTTTGTGCAAGACATGTCTCACAACCTTGTAATTTTTACTCTCAGTAGGACATCAGCACATATTTGAGGAAGATCAGCACATATTTGAGGTCAGCCCTTGCTCCTAATGAGTGAAAAGTAAACCTCATATCCTGGATTGTAAAATGACACTGTCTTTCAGAAAACCAACTGAAAAGAATGTGGATTCAATATGATTAGCAAGTGTTCAGATTGAATTTTAAAGGCATTGATATCATGTCCATGGTGTCTATAATATACAATTGTTCAAAACAGAAAATTAACATAAGTGAAATATTTGAAATGTAGAAATATGCAACAGAGAACAAAATGAAAAGCTGAATCCAGACAGGCAATGACCACCTAGTTGCTCCACAAGGTCATTTGGGGAGAGGCCACCTAACATAGATGGCCTCCTTCTTCTCCCAGAGGATTAGAAAATTCTCTGTGAGGTAAACACAGAACTCACATCCTGATTTCCAGTTCCTGATGGCTCTGCTCAGGTGGGACTTGGATCACAGGATGTCTTAGAGCAGGAGGCAGGCAGACCTCTCCTGACAACTGTAATGACTGTGAAGCAAGCTCTCAAGCAGCAAGGATGGAACCATAGAAGAGAGACCAGAGAGACACAGAGAGAGCTATGCTCAGTTTGGTCCTGAGAACCAGTACCAGAGCCTGGACAGGAACAGAGTCTGACTGGGGTATAAGAATGGCAAAAAGCCAGGAGGAAACCATTCCTGGGATCAAGAAGATGAGGTCATCATTGTCCTGCCTGTCCTGTCCTGACACCACCCATTTAAATTTACCTTCACACTTGTAAAGACTCAAGCACAGCTAGAATTCAGAATAAGATGTTCCATAGAGTAGTACAAAAGGAGCAGACATAGTCTGAACTCAATGTCCCCTTAATATAGGAAGTGTTCACCCTATTTGCAAATATATGCTCCAACTTTATATCTATAATCTGCTCACAGTTTGTGGAACTCACAGCTTCATACCCAGACAGGGCTGTGGTCTCCCAGGAAGGCAGCAGTGTGATCTACAAGGTAAGATTTCTGGTCTTCTTCTGTGCCTGGTGACAGGTCTCCACTGTGAGTGTCCTCAGTGTCAGACATCAGTCCATGGAAAGTTTATCAAAGCATGTGACTCTCTGGCTTTCATTGTTTCCAGGTGTCCTGTCCCATGAGCAGCTGCAGGAGTTGGGGTCTGGCCTGGTGAAGCCTTCACAGACCCTGTCCCTGACCTGCACTGTCTCTGGCTACTCCTGTCTCTAGCACAGCCACAAATTCCTGTTGGAGCTGGATCCGGTAGCTCTCAGAAAAGAGCCTGGAGTGGATGGGGTTGATAAACTATAATTGTGGCATTAGCTAAAACCTGACAATTAAGAGCTGCATCTCCTTCTCCAGAGACATGGACAAGAACCAGTTCTCCCTGCAGCTGAACTCTGTCACCACAGAAGACACAACCACCTCTTACTCTGCAAGACAAGCAATGATTTGATGCAAGTGTGAGCCCAGACATAAACCTCCCTGCAGGGAAAATCAGGACCAGCAGGGGGCGCACTTCACATACTGCTCTAGGAAACCAATTTCTCAGCCCTGTGGTGACAGCAAGGAGAGTTTTTTCCATAGTCCAGGGACAGTGATTCTAGGGGCCTTCTATGTCACTGATCCTAAAGTGCAATGTTTTCATGGAATCAGGCTTTTAGTTGTTTCCTCAACTATTTCATTATTGATTGCACAACGTATTTTCTTTTTTTTTATTTAAAAGAAAAAGAAAAAAATAACATTATAAGGGTACAAGTTATACAGAATTTCAAAAAAACAGTAAGAAATCACTAGTTAATAGACTATATATTGTCATCTTAGAAATAGTTGTTCAAGATACAGGATTAAAGCATACAAAGTGAACATTCAAACAGTGAGACTGCAAACAGTTGTGTTCAGTGATCCAACAAAAACCAAGCAATATGGTCATCTATCTTAACACACCTAAGCACACTTGCAGTTGTATCCTTTAGAGCACTTTTTTTTTCCTCTGTTTTACAAAAACATTTACACATTTTGGGTTTTATTACTCCCATAGTTCTTACTACTTTTTTGGAAGAAAGGAAAATCAAAATGACAAAACAAAGCAATCATTCAAAACAAAGGATGGACATAGTACATGATGTAAAAACAGAATACAAGGTAATCAACAATGGTTACCATAATGCCTCTTGCTACCTTAAAAAGAATTGCCTATATCATCAGGTATAATAAAATTGAACAAAACAGTACAGAACACACCAATAAAACCTCAACACTGGAGACATTACAGGACTTCAAAAGAAGATAATAGTCAAACCAGAATGGGCATCATAGTGAATCTTATTGCCTTCAAAGTAGTTGCCTATACCCTCAAACTTGATATTATCAAATAGAACAGAAAAGAGCAAAATCAGTCAAAACAAGACAGTGGGAGCAATACAGGGGTTCAAATCAAGTTAATAGGAAATCAAAAAAGTTACTATAATATATCCTGCTAATTTTTTATTTTTACCTTAATTAAAAAATAATAATAAAATAAATAAATATTTTTTAAAAGGGGGAGGTTAAGATAAAAGAGTACATAACAACATAACAATACAGGTCAAAGCATAACAATTTCAACAACCTAGTGCTTCACCGCAAGATAACCCGACTTAATAGTAGTTACCATAGTTTCTCTTTCCTTGAAATATTTGAGTATAAATTCGTATACTATGGTATCAAACATATCAAGGCAGTGTGAAACCATTCAAGGGGATGAAAATATTACAGGGTATTTAGAACCAGCTAACAGAAAATGAACAATGGTTTCTATATTATCTCTTTGCCTATAAAAAATTTTGTTTATACTATCACATATAATAAAATCCAGTAAGATACAACATGATAAAACCAATGGAGATGGAAGAACAACAGTTTAGTTGGACTTCAAAACAAGACAATGTTAAATCAGCACTAGCTATTATAATGTCTTATTTTATTCAAAATAGCTGTTCATATCGTCTCAGGCAATAATATCAAACAGCCCAGAATAAAGTCATTCCAATTAACGAGTGAAAACTTTATAAGGCTTCAGAGCCACGTAATGGGGAAGCATGATTAATACATAGTTTTATATATTTGAATTATTTTTACAATAGGGAAACTATTTGGTATTCATACATGTGAGTTTAATTTATTTCACTTATGAGTATGGTCTCAAGCTGTGTCCATTTATTTAAAATATCTCCATGTGATCCTTCTTTATAGCTGAGTATTACTCCATTGTATAAAAGTGCATTTTCAATGAAGCCATTGTTCACAAGTGATTACAGTGTCTCAAGAGTTTCAAATGTTGAAATATTTAACCATGAAAATTATTTTCTGGTTGACTGAAAGTCTTCCCTCCACCTGTAGAACCTCTCATTCTGAAGGGATGGGACTTTCCAATTCTGTTTATGCTGCCATTTACTCTGACTGGCTGGACATCACTTTATGCATTTATCTGAGTGCTTACCTGTTATTGGAGCTGTTTATTACCCCACTTTTGGCGATGTAGGATGAAACCTTGGATATCCTGATAGATTCCACTGTGGAAGGGCTTCTTGTCATCTCAGTGATAAAGACCACACTGACGCTGAATCATAGGGAACTGCAGAACAGTATTTATGAGGACCTATTGTTAGTAGTAGTAAGTCTCATAAACTCTTATGGAAAATGTCTAAAATATCATGTCTGTTTGTGTTATAAAGTGAATTTGCTATATATACAATAACAGTAAAATTTGGACATCTCTGCAAGTTGTCATCACCATGTTTGGAAACATTGTTTTCCATTTCTTCTTCATCTGTCAGTTGACCTGGGAACAGTGAGGGACCTCACCATGAATGCATGGAAGAACAAGGTGCCCACAGCAGAATTAAGACCCGAAAGGAGACTTGATCATGCCCACAGAGAAACTGTGGCTCCAGATCTCTCTGTGCTCTCCTGAGTCCCTGAGAACAAGGCTGGACCAGGACTGGACACTGACTCCTTCACATGTACAATGACTAGGAGAGAGCTGTGGGATCTTAGGGATTTGGGGACATGGGAAGATGCTGTTGATTCGCTTCCCTAAGATGCAAATCATGGTTATCATATCTTTACAGGTTCAGATATGTAACAGTCATTTGTTCATAATTTCAAAATTATGAACAAAATAAAATATTATGGAGGGAATCCTGTAAAGAACTTTAATACAAGTATCTATCCATCTTTCTATTATCTATAGAACTATTTGTCTATATTTCCATCTATCATTATTGTATCCATCTATGATGTCATATTTCTATTGACCCATCAACTCTCTATGCATTAGCCTTTCATTTACGTAACTACTATAAATGTATTATCTTTTCACATACTTGTTATCTATCCTTTGACCTTGTGCCTTGTCATTTTCCATCCTTAATGCCTGTATCATCCAAAATTTACCTATTTTGTATCACTCTGTCCACACATATCTTAACTATTCCATCACCTGTCATCTACCTCTCATTGATGGATGTATTATCTGCTTATCTTAACTGCTTTATTAGCATAGGTGAGACACATAACTGTTGACATGTAGTCTGTAAAGATTGATATACTTGAGAAGGTGGCCTAAGATTCCGAGAAATTTGAAATCATTTCCCATGATTTACTTCCTCTTGTAAAAAAAAAAAAAACTTGGCAGCACTACACTGCAGTAGATGGCATTTTCTTTAAAAAGTATGCTTTCCCTAAATGTAGCAGTCCCTGTCCTGAGTATATGCTATAGCAGAATCAGATTTGATGTTCACTCTGCAATCAGCAATGCTGCAATACAGTTAGTGCAATGTGTGTTTTGAAAACTAGAAACAGCAAAAATGTGTTTTAAATTTGGAGCAGATGTACAAACTAGAAAACAATCTCTCTCTCTTCTCTCTCTCTCTCTCTCTCTCTCTCTCTCTCTCTCTCTCTCTCTCTCACTGGTTTACATACACGTATCCATTTCATTTAAGAAAAGTCATTTAAATTCTGAATGCCCACATTTTCATAAATTCATTTTCTTTTCCAGAGTTCTCAACTTCTTTATTGTGTTTCCCTGCTGGGGTAATTATCAATCACTCTTCTGCATATGATGTTGCATGAAATATCTGCATCACACAGAGTACTAGCAATCAGATCCCCACTGATCCATCTGCCCCATACACCAACCAAGGTCACTCCATTTGTTGATCTTTGTCTATGAGATCAGCTATTTAATGGTCCCCACTAGCAATGGCCTCCTGGAGTATCTGCCCTTCTGTCCTTGATAGAGTTTTCTCTTAACTTTAAGGTTCCTTACAGTGTTTATCTGCTTTATTTCACTTCAAAACCTCCCTGAGATAATAACTTTAAGAAGAGAAAAAAATGTATTGCTTCAAAGCCATCATCACAAGTTCTCATGGTTTGTAGGACTTTCCTAAGTGTAATGGATGATAATGTAGTGCACATCCTGTGCAGATAAAGTGTCCAAATTCCCATAAACCACAAAAGCGAGAAGAGCCTGGGTCTGGGAGTCCTCTAAAGAGGTGTGCTTCAGGGATCTAAAGATATTCCACTAGCCCTATCTTCCAAAGCTCTGCCATCTCCTAATGCTCCATGGGCTGGGGGCCAAGGCATAAACACATGGCCTTCAGTAGGTGCTGATTCATAACATAGCACATATTCTGCTGTTGCTGCCTCAGATGACAGGGTTTACATATTTCTTTGGTCAGAAAATCCATGACATTTTTATCACTCATTCATTCATCGGACGCACTGGTTGAAACAATGTCTTAGCTCTTGAAAATAGTGCCGCAATAAACATGATATTGATGGTTTGCTTTGATATACACAGTTCAGAAACTTTGAATATATCCCAGCAATGGGATTTGTGGATGATAGTGAAATTCTATGCTTTAATATTTATGGAAATTTCACACCATATCTTACAGTCACTGAAATTTACATATCTTCCAGGAGTGTAATGATTTCCCCCCTTCTACATCATCAGTTTTAACTGATCATCAGTTTTAACTTTTGTTTTGTACACATTTGGAATGAATGTGGATGATAATGTATTTTAATTTACATGGCTAGAATTGTTACATTGAGCATTTTACTGAGCCCATTTTTCCATTTGTTCTTATAGACAAATGTCTATTAAGATTATTAGTCAAGTTTAAAGAAATCATTATCCCAATGATTATTATTATTATTATTTTGCTTTATACATTTTGACTTCACTGTGCATTGTTTATATAACCATGTTCCCACTCTTTGTAACAAATCATGCAGTGATGTCTTTACCTTCTGTTGATCATTTCTTTTGTGTATGACATTTTTTCTAGTTTGCTCTAATCCCACTTTTCTACTTCGATTTTTGTTTCCTGTATGTTTCTATTCTACTCAGGAACATATTTTCCTAGGCCAAGGCTATACAGAAGTTGGTATATATTTTCATTAATTTTTAAGATGTTACTTTAAATGCTTCCATGTTTAATTTTTTGTGTAAGTTTGCAGATGCTGAGAGACAGGTTTCTAATCTCAAGGTTCACCATGGAGACTCACATTTTCTCTAGAACCATTTGTTGAATTAACGCCTGTCGATGTCACTCCCAGCCGGCAGGAAGGACACACAACAAAGTCTGGCAGTGGACAACCTTTTCTTTTATTTTCCTTCTCCGTACAGCCTGCCCCGGGAATCCTCCCGGCCGAAGCCTCTGTTGGTCCGCTCCCCGCGGCTCCTTGCGTGCTTCTCCCTACAATCTGTCCCGAAGCCTCTGTTGGTCCGCTCTCCGCGGCTCCTTGCGTGCTTCTCCCTACAGTCTGTCCCGAAGCCTCTACCGGTCCACTCTCCGCGGCTCCTTGCGTGCTTCTTCTGCTTCTTCTGCTTCTTCTTCTTTTCTTGGCGGGAGAGGCACTCACTTTTATAGGGTTCAGTTGTTGCTAGGCAGACTATCTTACAGGGCGGGTTGTGAAGCAGGAGATCTTACAGGGCGGGTTGTTTACCAAGCAGGAGATAAGCGCCATCTTAGCACACTCGATGGGAGGGGTAATCTAGCTCAGGCTTTGCTCTTTCCTACAGGCCTCACGTCCGCCAAGTAAGGCGACCGGGCTCAGCCGCGGCTCCCAACATCTCCCCCTTTTTTATTTTTTATGAATGTGCGCATCGTAGCCCTTCCTGGACTGGGTGCAGAGGCTTATGCCCTATGCGTAGGCCCACCGTAGGTCCTTGGCTTAGACCCTGGTCGGCCGTCCCATGGTCTGCCAAGGCCCTGAGGCCCTCGTCCTTTTTCTAGGGCCAGGCACAAACTGGACGGAACCTGGATGCACACAAGCTTGCACTCATTTCCTCTCCGTAAAGAAATCCCCTCAGAGAGAAATTTAGACCTGGGCAGCATCTAACAGTCCAGCGGCTTACGTGCAGGATGGGGTAGGGCCTGGCTTAGGTTGAGTCGCACCGGGGGAGTACGCTCTTACCCGTCATTGACTCTCCTACCCAGCTATGTCATAATTTTTTAGAGGAGGAGTGTGGGAAGCTCACCGCCCCTAGACTCGGTCGTAGGCTAGGCGAGCGAGCCATGCATATGCCTGAGGATCTTTTTGTCCATTTTGGGCTACCGCTATTTCTATTCATCTTGTTGGTTGGTCTGTGATGGATCTCCGGTAGGGCAGGTCTGATCTTCAGTCGAGGGCTTTGTTGCCCGTGTCAGTCTCTCCGGTACCCACAGTGGTTCTCGTCCCGGTTCCTGTGGGAAAACACAAACCGCGCCTCGGCTCCAGCTGATTACCGGATCCGGGCCCATCCATTGTCCTGTTAGGACATCTTTCCATTTAACCCACCCTTTATGGTTGGGGGAAGGGTTGCAGTGCTCCATAGCTGGGGAGCAATTATCATTATTTAAATTTAAAAAATTGTGTGTGAATAGTGCCATGGATAATCGTGCCTTTGGGGCCAGGCCTTGGCCTACTCCCCCTTTTTGTTTTTGTAAAATTTCTTTGAGGCTTCTATGAGCCCTCTCAATGATTCCTTGACCTTGGGGATTCAGCGTGTTGGCCTTCCCCCATAAGCATGTCTCTATTCCATCCCCGGTTCCCTCGGTTAGCGTTTCTTTCCGCCTGTTCGGCAGCGAACTCGGCGTACCAGGCTCGCCAATCCAGGTAACTACCCGAGGGCAGACACGCCTTTGCCAGCTGAGTCCAGTCCGCGGGGGTGAGGGGCCCAGAAGACAGGTTCTCCAGCATGGCAATGGTGTAAGGCGCAGTCGGCCCAAAGGTTGTAACTGCATTTTTAAGTTCTCTAATCTGCTTTATTTCAAAGGGTTCCCACACATTACGTCCCTGACCCATGGCCATCTGTACAGGATATATCCCATAGGGGCCGCTATCTATCCCTGGGAATGGGTGGTCTTCATTAGACACACGACCCCCATGCCACAGCTGTCTGTGGAAATAACGTCCCGACGGCGGCAGAGCATAAGATGGCGGCCGTGGCTGAACAGAAAATGGCGGCTTGTGCGTTATTTCCTGTACTGACGGAAGAAGGGGGGGTTCCCATGCGGCGGTCTCGCGGCGAGGGACCGCTTCCGGGAACGAGTTCCAGGGCGGAGCAGAAGGTTCTGTCTCCCTCCCCTGCCAGGGGGCGCTCAGAAGCTCTCTGCTTTTTCGTAAGCCTAGCTGAGCGGAGCGCAATTCGCGGCGCAACGCAGCGAAAGAGCCTTGCGTCTCCCCATCAAGCGACTTAGGCCCCTGACAGCTGGTCTCTTTGGCCTCCTCACCATTCAACCTTCCCTCGTCCTCGGAGTCAGACGACTCCGAGGCTTGAGCCCCGTCCTCCTCCTTAGCATCTTTGTTCCCCTTGACGGACCCCTCTCGGGAGCTCCCTGACTGGGCCTGCTCAAATACCCTGCGTACTTTTGTAAGCTCTTGAGAGCTTTCCCCGCAACCACCCTCACTCTTAGTGCCGCTACCTAGCATGTTTCCCATTTTTTAATATGTTACTCACCGCGTGAGGCCCAAGGAATCCGCCACTTACGCGTGAGCCTGAGAGGAGTCTACAAACCCTGTAGGTGCGCGCCACCCAGGGCCCAGGTTTATCCTCTACTCACCTGTCTTGCAGCTCTGCGTTGGAGCGTTGTCCACTGCCACGTCTCGGGGGTGATCAGCTGTTCCCCGTATGGGCCACCAAATGTCGATGTCACTCCCGGCCGGCAGGAAGGACACACAACAAAGTCTGGCAGTGGACAACCTTTTCTTTTATTTTCCTTCTCCGTACAGCCTGCCCCGGGAATCCTCCCGGCCGAAGCCTCTGTTGGTCCGCTCCCCGCGGCTCCTTAAGTGCTTCTCCCTACAGTCTGTCCCGAAGCCTCTACCGGTCCGCTCTCCGCGGCTCCTTGCGTGCTTCTTCTGCTTCTTCTGCTTCTTCTTCTTTTCTTGGCGGGAGAGGCACTCACTTTTATAGGGTTCAGTTGTTGCTAGGCAGACTATCTTACAGGGCGGGTTGTGAAGCAGGAGATCTTACAGGGCGGGTTGTTTACCAAGCAGGAGATAAGCGCCATCTTAGCACACTCGATGGGAGGGGTAATCTAGCTCAGGCTTTGCTCTTTCCTACAGGCCTCACGTCCGCCAAGTAAGGCGACCGGGCTCAGCCGCGGCTCCCAACAAACGCCAATGGCCAAACCTGTGCTCCTGCTGCTTTTGTTGAAAATATTTTGGCTGCACAGAGGATTTATTTCTCAATATTTTATTCATTTGCATGGTTGCACTTGACCATTTTTCCCAGAATCATGCTGTTTTGGTTACTGTGTTTTTATCTAATCTGTATCTATTTACATTATCTATTATGTTGGGGTATTATGATTCCATTAGCAATGTTTTTCTACACAAGATATTTCTGTGCCCTGGGTTTTAATACTTTTGCTATAAGAACAAGGAGGTTTTGTTTCTACTTCAGAGAAAAATGCCATTGGAATTCTATTAGGTATGCATATTTATTTAGGTAATACTACTATGTTTTCTGTTTTGTTTTGTTTTGGTTTTTTGGTAACAAGAATTGAATTCATGACCTCACGCTTACCAAGCAGGCCCTTATACCTCTCAACTAAATCCCCATCCCAGTAATACTAAAGTTGTATGTTGAGTGTTCCCCATATGTAAGAGGGTAAATTCTTCATTTTCAGCATCATGCTTTGGGGAATGTGATGGAAACTTAAAGTTGCATCCTTCTGCGAGGTCTTTCAGTAACTGCATCATTCACCAGACGACATGAAGAAATCATCCTTCCCCTCTGTGCTCGGTCTGTTCTTGTGTGTTCTTGTGTAATTCATCTCTGATGTTGCAATTATTGAAACCAGGAAAAGCATAGGGTGGAATATCAATTCAAAGGAAAGGAAACTTTATAACTTGGTAATTCCCTAGACTGGCCAAACCTTTTTTTCTAATCAATTTTATTCGAGAATAAAAGGAAAGAAAAAATAAAAGAAGAAAAGGAAAAAGAAGTAGAGGAAGAAGCAGAAGTAGAAGGAGAATCAAAAGGAGAAGCAGGAAGAGAAGGAGGAGGAGGACAAGGAGAAAGAGAAGAGATGGAGAAGAACAAGGAGAAGGAGGAGGAGAAGGAGACTACAAAAAAATTTCAAAACACATCCATGGAGGCCAACAAGGGTACACACATTGAGATATGTCACCCCTTTCTTGCAGAGCACAACACATCTGCACTCATTTTTCTGAACAACAGCAACACAAATCTTTCTCATCATTGAACTCAGGGAAATCAGTAGTATAACTATTTGAACTATTTTTATACACATATACATATGTTTTTTCTTTCATCTTGTCACACTAAATGGTATGATGTTTACACATGTGTGTCTTATTTTATTAATCAATATGCTCTCTAGTTGCATCTGTTTACTTTTAATATGGTTGAGTACTATTCCATTGTATTAAATAATTCATATTTTTTATCCCTTCCTCAATTGATGGGCATTTAGGTTGTTTCCAAGATCTTGCTATCATAAACTGTGTTGCTATAAACATGGGTGCACACATATCACTGTGGTATGATGCTTTTAATTCTACACACAAAGTAGAGTCAACACTCAGGTCACACAAAGGGAATCTGTGATAAGGAGAACAGTGCATATGGCGAGAAACCAGAGGCTGCTCAATGGGAAAACAGAGAAATAATCCAAAATGGATTTAGAATCTGCACTTCCACCACAAGAGGAGAGCCAGAATTTGGGAGTTTGACAGCATCACAAATGGAAGACATGACCTGAAGTCTCATTTCTCGGGGTTTCCTCAAGTGTCAGTCACGAATACTTTGGAACCACCTCCCTAAGTCAACATCCATGAAGCTACCCTGTTCTGTATGGACTACCATGACAGCATTGTGGGGTGTGCAAACCTTGTGTGCACCGGGCGTTTGCCTTGCACATGTTCATAGAACTATGGGGTACCGACACCGCCATCTGGCTGTCAGAGCACGACCCAGATTCCTGGGGCAGGCAGTAAGACCAACAGATGAGAGGAAACTGTAGAGCCTCCCACAAAGGCAACGCTGGCCCGAGGGCAGGGCTGAAGCAGCTCTGGGCGTGGCGCCTCACACATCTGTGTGGTCTCCTTTGTTGCAAGACCCTGGCCTGCAGAGCCATCACCAAAGTGGGTCCAGAAACCAGCAGAATGCAGCTGCCATCATAATGGACCCTTGTCCCAGCTGCACCCTCAATACCTGGGATGGGGCTGCCAGGACCCTATCAATTTTTGACATAAAGCCACAGTAAGCAGAAGCAAGGAGCATCACTCTGGGTCACTAAGGGAAATGTGGGTCTAATCTGGGTTTGGTTCGTGTTGCTGTTTTGTTTTCCTTTCTGTGCTTTTATTGCGAATGTCGACCCATACCAAGCCCGTCACTGTACTCAGGAAATTAAACTTAAATTGTTTAATTTCAGAAATACAAAGTGATACACAGAAATACAAAAAGAGACACAAAATGTCACCCATCATTTAGAGGGTATTTATATCAGACTTTTAATTTGGTACTAGAGATATTGAAAGCTTTGGGGTCATTAGGAAAGAGAAAAATGACTTCAGTAAGAGGTAAAAAGAGGGTGGAGGTGAGGATGGAAAATTGAGATCTGAGAGACTGGGCTCTCAAAGTTTCCATATGTGAGCTCATGCGCCCCCTGAGGATGTCATTACCAGTGTAATCATTTTTGAAAGATTTGCCTGGAAGAGACCAGAGTTCCTAGATGAAATCAGAGCTTTTGAGACCTGAGCTGATCCCTTGTTTTACCTCTGGAAAATGGAGGGACCAAGTGTGCATGTATTCCACCACATGAGTGCAGAAACTAGACAAGGTTTTGAGCAGACAGCTGCTTTCTTTTTAATAACCAGAAGATTAGAACACTTAAATGAACATTAACATATTACCTGAAGAATTAATCTGAGGTGGATGAACATTATTTCCTGGTTATTTTAAATCACTGGGGATGAAGTGTCCTCAGAATCAATTGGCAAATAGGCTAACACTCAGATATATACCCGGCTTTATATTTATGTATTTGTAAGTGAATCACCATAAATATCTGTGAATGCTGACTCATATAATAATATATAGATATCTCAAATAAATGTTCTGTTTCAAGCATGACCAGCATTATGGGGGGAGGGGTTCTCAGAGTATAAATGTTGAAATAGGAAAGTAAATGTAAAACAACTGGAGGATGGTCATGAGCTGCCTGGAGATGGGATGCAGGAGGGAGACAGAGGACAGGGATTGCACAGGAGCCTCAGGACACACTGAGGATGACACGTGAGTTTACTACTGTGATTGTGTGCATTTGGTTATACAAGTGTTCCTGTGGGGGTTTTTGGTTTTTTTTTTTTTTTTTTTTTTTTTTTTTGGTTTTTTATTTTTTAAGTTTTCCTGTGTTTTAATACATCTCAGGCACACATGTTTTCTATGAGAGGTTTATGTGTTATGTCTGATGAAGCTATCACAGACTCACAAAATCTCAACACAGAGAAAGTGTGAGAGAGTCAATGAAAGGTGAAAATAAGAGACTCAGTAGCAGGCATCCACATGGACAAAGCTTGTGTTTTCTCTCAGCAGACAGAAGAATGCAACAAAGTCACACATGTTCTCCCTGTAGGAAGAGGGGAAGAGAGTCATCCCAGGTGGGTGTGCTCTATCCAGGACCAGGAATGGGAAGCAGTTTGCTCACAACTTAGAAGAAAACAGTCTCAAACAGTGGGGAGGACATTTACAGCACATAAGCTCTCCTCTAGGAATGGAAAATGTTCCTGACAATTTGATAATTTTATGTATTTCCAAAGCAGACAAATACAAATATGCATGTTATGGTACAGGAAAAATAAAAATAAACAAATAGATAAAGGCTAAGAATTCCTCTCATAATGAGTTTTTACATTGTCTTGAGCGACATCATTACTATCAAACACTCTCAGCAAACAAACATCAGATGTGAGCTCTGCCCTCTCTGAGTTTTTCATGTCCAGAGTTGTCTATATAGCAGGAATCCATGCAAATAGTGCCTCCCTATGCTGATGAAAACAAGCCCAGCCCTCATTCTGAAGCTCTGCAGAAGAACAGCCCTGGTGCACAGCTGTTCCCACTCCATGATCAGGACTGAGCACAGATGGCTCATCATAGAGTTTGGGCTGAGTTGGTTTTCCTTTTGCACTTCTGAAAGCTAAATTATTGAGAACAAAGAATATGTAATGGGGAAGTGGACGTGACTTGGATAAACAGTGGACATGTGTGAGGGTTTTCTGAACAGGTTGTCCTTGTGTTTGCAGGTATCCAAGCTGAGGAGGAGCTGGTGGAGGCCAGGGGAGGCTTGGTGCAGCCTTAGAGGTCTCTGAAACTCTCTTGTATGACATCAGGATTCACCTGTAGTAATTAGTACATGAACTGGATCTACCAGGCATTAGGAAAGGGCCTAGAGTGAGTTGCTTTTGTCAGAAACAGGACTAATAGTCCCACATCCAAATATGCTAGATCCGTGAAAGGCAGATTCACCATCTCCAGGGATGACACCAAAAGCATGCTGCATCTGCAAATGACCCAACTGAAACCTAAGGATACAGCCATGTACAACTGTGCCTGAGACACAGTGAGAGGACATCAGTGTGAACCTGGACACAAACCTCTCTTCTGTGTTGTGCAGGACCAGCAGAGGTGCACAGGACACCCAGAGTTCAGTTCTGACCAGGCCAGGAGCAGAGGGTGGAGCAGAATTAGTTCCCATGGAGATGTGAGGCTTCTGGTCCACCTAACATATTCCCTGGGAGACTTTGTTTATCTTTCATACTACTGAAGTAGAAATTTGACTTAATAGTAAGATATATTCTCATCGGCACACATGTTCAAGTGTAATTGTTGATGTTTAAAATGAGTCTTCTCTGATCACAGGACTGGAACCTAAGGACACACAGGCAGTAATCCAACCATTTTTCCATTGAAAAAGACAGCTTATTGATGTTCTCTTTCATCACCACTTTTGGTGTTTAGATTAGAGACATGAGGACAACCCAAACTTAATAATGGATAAAACTTTTGAAAACTTAAATCTTACATTCCTTGTCCCATAAATCAAACTCAGAACTCATCTAATTATCATTTTAAATAATGTATTCTTCACTTAGTTTTTATTCTCCATTCTGTTTTTTTAATCTACTTTCTTAGAATGAAAGACAAGAACTGGGGCTGGGGATTTAGCTCAGTGGAATAAGCACCTGCCTTGCAAGCAGGCGGTCATGAGTTCAATCCCCGGTACCGATTAAAAAGAAAGAAAGAAAGAAAGAAAGAAAGAAAGAAAGAAAGAAAGAAAGAAAGAAAGAAAACAAGAAAGCAAGCAAGAAAGCAAGCAAGCAAGCAAGAAAGAAAGAAAGAAAGACAAGACTTCCAGCAGCATCTCTCCACAAAGTCACAAGTGTACACCCATGTGTGCCCTGATCTCTGAGGAAGGGAGGTAGGAGCCTGTGGTTTCCAATGCACATAGATCAGGTCTAAAACAGCATCCAGGAAGTATTTGGCAGGAGCTAAAGGTGCATCCAACATAGACTTCATTGTTTTAAAATTTTGGTATCAACATCTTCTTTATCTTTGGAAATGAGCCTGACAGAGTAACAGAGATGCACTGATTCTAATACAATGTGCAGAATACTTTCACTGCACTCCCAAAACTAGAAACAGAGCCATGCACACATGTGCAACTTATTTTTTACACAGTGTAAGACAGTAGTTGAGAAAAGATGTTTATTCCAACAAATAATGCTGTGACATCTGTTGCAGTGACTGTTAACAAGATGAATAATACCAAGTGTCATAAAGTATGTTTTCCCTTAATAAAAAAATGAGAAAAAATAGATTAAGTTTTAAAAAGGGGGAGATTGAGATAAAGAGGACTTTGTAACAGAACAACACAGGTCAGAACTAAAAATGTAAGCATCATTGTGTTTCACCAGCAGATAATCTAACATAATAGTGGTCACCATAGTGCCTCTTTTCTTGAATTATTTGAATATAACATCGTATATTATAGCATCAAACATATCAGGACAGTGTGAAGCCATTCAAGAGAATGGAAAAATTACAGGATATTTAGAACCAGCTAACAGAAAATAAACAACGGTTTCTATATTATCTCTTTGCCTATAAAAATTTTGTTTATACTATCACATATAGTAAAATGTAGTAAGATAGAACATGTTAAAACCAGTGGAAACATATGTACAACAGCTTGATGGGACTTCAAAACAAGATGATATTAAATCAGCGCTAGCTTTTATGATGTGTTGTTTTCTTCAAAATAGCTGTTCATACTATCACAGATACTAAAATCGAACAACCCAGGTTAAAACCATTGCAATTGATGAGTGACAATATTATATGGCTTCAAACTAATATGATTAGGAATCATGGTTACCACATACAGTTATGTCTTCTTAACATTTCTTACACTAGGGAAACTATTCAGTATTTATACATGTGAGTTTGATTTATTTCACTTATGAGTATGGTCTCAAGCTGTGTCCATTTATTTATAATTATCTAATGTGATCATTCTTTATAGCTGAGTAATACTCCATTGTATAAAAATACCACAACTTTTTTATCCATGACTCAGTTGATGGACACGTAGGTTGTTTCCAAGATTTGGCTATTAAAAATTGTGCTGCTATAAACATGGGTGCACATATATCACTGTGGTATGATGTTTTCAGTTCTTCTGGAAATATGCCCAGAAGTGGAATAGCTGGGTCAAATGGGGCTTTCAGCCCCAGACTTCTGAGAAATCTCCAGACTGACCTCCTAAATGATTGCACTAGTCTACACTCCCAACAGTGCAGGAAAGTTCTTTTTTCTCCACAGACTCTCCAGCATTTATTGTTGGTGATTTTCTTGATCTTGGCCATTCTTTCAGGAGTGAGATGAAATCTCAGTGTGGTTTTCATTTTCATTTCTCTAATGATTAATGATGATGAACATTTTTTCATATATTTATTTGCCATTTGTATTTCTTCATCGGAAAATTGTTTATTCATTTCAGATGCCCATTTTTGGATTGGGTCTTTGAATTTTGGGGATCTCATTTTGAATTTTGGGGATCTTCAAGGTTTTTACCCAATTTGTCTTCCAATATATTTAGTGTTCCTGTTTTAATATTTAGATCTTTGATCCATTTTGATTTTATTTTAATACATGGTGATAAGCATGGGTCTAGTTTTAGTTTACATCATATGGAGAGCCAGTTTTTCCAAAACCATTTATTAAAGAAACTGTCATTCTTTCAATGAACATGTTTGGCCCCTTTATCAAAGATAAGGTGGTTGAGTGTATTTGTAGTTGTGGTTGTACCTTCTAATCTATTCCACTGTTCTTCAGCTCTGTTTTGGTTCCAGTATCCTGTTGATTTTTACTACAGTTGCTTTGTAGTATAACTTCAATGCCAGGTGCCACAGCCAGCACGGGGAAGGAGTCAAGTGAGTGACTGAAGACACAGGGAGACCAGTTGCTCAGGAGGCCAAAGGTGATTTATTGAAGGACTCCAGAGTTTTTATAATGTTTCAAAACAAAGAGCAGTACAAATCACTTCAGGACACTTTCTTGTGTATACAGCAAAGGTAAACATGTTCTTGGGCCCATGAGAAACTTCTATGTTGTGCAGCCAGGAGGTAAACATATTCCTGGGCCCATGAGAAACTTCTTTTGTTTATGTTATGAAGCTATTCCCAGGTTAATATCAGTGTGATGCTTTGTCTAGAAGGCTGAGGTTACTGCAGGATGAGGAACTGGTTGAGGTCCAGCTTCAGTGTGTGGTTTTCCACAGCCGTTCACTGCCAGACCCCTGGTTCCTGCTCCCAACATATCCCCCTTATTTCTTAGACAAAGCATCACATGGGAATTTCATTAGCAGTTGATTTGAACTTAAAACATTTCAAGTCCAAACACACATTTCTCATTTGCCCAACAACAATTCTCACAAAATATGGAAAAATTGCTATCATCACAATAAATGCTAGAGCTCCAATACCAGCTAGAATGATAAAATGTGAAATGCCCGTGAGGCTTGGGAAATGGCTGGTTAATGTGCTGAATATTTGCTCAGTTTCTTTTGCTATGTCACCTTTTATTGCTGGTGCATTGGTTATATCTTGGGTAGTTTTGTGCAGCTTAAGGAAATCTAGAGAAGTATTGGAATTATGCCATATTTCTAGCAAATGATTTTTTGCCCTATCCCAAGGTACATCACTTTTATTATATCTATGTGAAGTAACACAAATATGTTCATATAAGGCATGACCTTTCAAAGAAGATTGTACTTGCAAAGCATATAATTGATCTCCTAAGGTTATTACTGTATCTTGTAGAGCATTTAATTTTTGTTCAATCAGGCTATCCCAATTTTCCTGTATGTTCAAAACCAAAGAAACATTATGGGATAATTTATTGACATAGGATGCAGTTTTCACACTTTCCGTAAGAGATATTGCAGACATTGCAGTGGAGACTATTAGAGTAATAAGTGTAGCAATTCCCGTCATTAACATCCCAACAAATCTTTTGGCCCGATTTAAAAGATTAGTTAATTTTTGCAAGATAATCACAGAAAGGATCTTGATACCACTCAGTGGTGATATTAACAGGTAAAAATACAAATGGAGGTTGTTTGACCAGTAATATGGATGAGTGGTTTCGTGAAGCATTAGCACAATTGGATAAGATGCAATCTTTACAAGTAATTTCATAAGATTCATTGTTCTTATTTACAGTACATTCTCCACTTATAACACCATATGGTTCAGAAACACAAGCTATGATAGTTACATTTTTTACTGTGCCATTAAGAGAAATAGCATCCTGTGTCCCTATATGTTGCCATACAACTTTTCCTTTTGCAACAGCAATGTAATCAAGAGCTGCAACCAACTCCCACAGCATGGTAAAAAAGCTGATGTTATTCCTTGTCCATATTCCATATAATAAATTTTGGGGCCTGTAGGTTTTTTCTCTGTAACCACTCCAATCACATAGATATTTGTAACATATAGTATAATTATGATGGCACAAACGCCATGAGGGTCCATATACACTTTTGCATGGGTATTTTTGTCTACATTCTGGAATATGCTCAAGGGGATTATCTTTTCCCACTCTAGTTTCACTACTGTTGCAAAATACATACATCATATCTACTCCCCAGTGCATTCCATTAGTAAAGTTTTCATCCCAATCAGAGTATATTTTTATTAATGTACAATTCTTATTCGTTTTAGAAAAACATAGGGGTAATGAAGTAGAAATTCCAGTGTAATTATATACAATAGAGATAGGTTGTTGTCATGGTTTATGTTTGTGTCCCCCAGGCCTCATGAGTTTGCATTGTTCATTTGTGATGGTTCATTGTAGAGTGCTTGGATTGATGGTGTCAGTGCTCCACCCATATAGGAGTGGAGCCAGGATGTGATGTAATGGCAGGAAGAAGGTGTGTTTTTCTCTTTGCTGGTTTGAGTTTGCTGCTGGCGGCTGCCATGAACTGCAGCCCAGCCATGCCTGCCTGTCTTGGAGACGACTGAGTGTGGACTGAAACTTCCAAAAACTGTAAGAAATAAACCTTTCCTTTCCCAACTTTGGGCTTCAGGTGTTTTGTCTCAGCAATGAGTAAAAAGTAACTAAGACAGGAATTTGGTACCAAGGAGTGGGGTTGTTTGCTGTGACTATACCTGGCCATGTTTTTCAAGAGGCTTTGGAAATGGCTTATGGGCGGAGTTTGGAAAGGTTTGGACATGTCGCCTGGATGCATAGAGCTGGAGCAGCTTAGACTGTTCTGTAGAGGAGATTCTGGTCAGAGCTCAAGAGACCAGAAAGTTGATAAAAAGCCTGATGGTAAAGACCAGACTTGGGAGGTTTCTGCTGGAAAGGACTGCATTGGTTGTTGGACTCCACATGATGTATGTTATGGCTTGGCAGAAAGTTTGTCTGCATTTTGCTCCTGCCCAGAGACTTTGCCTGAGACTGACACAAAGGGCAATGGACTAATTAATATTAAAAAAGAAATTAAAAAGCAATCGAACATTGAGGCTGTGGCATGGCTATTGTTGGGGGCTTTTAGCCAGCTTTATGTTTCAAATCAGGAGCAAAGAGCCTAGCAGGATAATTTCCAATACTGTGAGTTTGGCCCAAAGGAAGATTCCAGGAAGGGTGTGGATTGTAAAGACAGAGTTGAGATTTTGATTCCTGAGGAGAAACAGAGAGATAAGAAAGATGGCCCCGGGGTGTCCCAGGAAGCAGGTCCCCACCCTGTGCATCCTCATAGCAAAGATGAAGAGTGCCATGCTCCAGAATGGTGACAGATGCCACGTGAGTTTCCAGAATGGTGACAGAGGCCACGTGAGGTTTCAGAATGGTGGCAACACAGAGAAGCTTTTCATCACAATCAGGTAGACAGAGCCCTGCGATCCAGGCAACTGACCCCTACAGCCAAGAGAGAGAAAAGCCTGGCTACTGCTTTAGCTAACAGCAAACCTTGGTGGCATCCACAAGGTGCTAATTTTAGGTGCAAGGAAAATGCACGAATTCTGAGGGTAAGAAGGCTTCCACCTCGATTGCAAAGGGCCTGGGAGGCCAAGCAGTGTGCCCCTGAGAGGGCAATTTGTGCAGATGTAAAGGTGAAGCCGAAGGTGCAGTGGAGACCCCAGAAGTTTGGAAAAGCCAGGAATGTGGATGATCCAAGGGAAGCTGCAAAAAGTGAGCAGAGAAGATTTAAGAGAAAAGCTGCAGTAGTTGAAATTGTCAGAAGTGCCCTGGGGGTGGGATCACCCAAGGCTTTTGGAACTTGCAACCAGATTGCTCAGATGCTGAGCTTGGAATTCTAGGACTTAATGTTCGTCCTGCTGGATGTTGGACTTGCTTTGATTCCAATGCTTTATATTCCCCTGTTTTTGACTTTTCGAATGGTAATGTTTATCTTGTGCCTTTGCATTTCAGAAATGTTTAACCTTGCTTCTTTTGTACAGGGGCTTACAGTTAAGAGTTTGCCATAGATCTTGGAGGAGACTTGGGACTTGGACTTTTCTGCAATGTTGAAGCTGTTAGGACTTTGGCAACTCTTGGAGGTGGACTAAATGTCTTTTGTATAAAGGATGTACTTGAGTCCTGGGGGCCAGGGGTGGAATGTCATGGTTTATGTTTGTGTCCCCCAGGCCTCATGAGTTTGCATTGTTCATTTGTGATGGTTCATTGTAGAGTGCTTGGATTGATGGTGTCAGTGCTCCACCTATATAGGGGTGGAGCCAGGATGTGATGTAATGGCAGGAAGAAGGTGTATTTTTCTCTTTGCTGGTTTGAGTTTGCTGTTGGCTGCCACCATGAACTGTGGCCCAGCCATGCACGCCTGCCTGGGAGCTGACTGAGTGTGGACTGAAACCTCCAAAACTGTAAGAAATAAACCTTTCCTTTCCCAACTTGGGCATCAGGCATTTTGTCTCAGCAACGAGCATAAAGTGACTAAGACAGTTGTATATGAGTGGAAGAAGGAAAACTTAAGACACGAGTATTATTTACATAAACAGTAACATCATCGTTGTCACCCCATGACATAGGGTGCAACAAAGGAGGATTAGGTACAAATGCCCAATAATTATCTGCCCACACAGGCATTTGAAATGCATGCAAAACCCAAATAATGCTTAGCAGTTGAGCCAAAAACAGAAGAGTTTCATCTCTTGTCTCAGGAGGCCTTCTGGTCGTTGTTCTCATCCTTGAGGTCATGGTTATTCGAAGCATCTTCCTGCGCAGTTTTTCTGTCTTGCTCTTGGGCATGTCGTACACAACGTTCTGGGATCCACCTGGGTGTATCAGCATCTGTGGGAAAAACAACAACATATCCTCTTCCCCATATCAATACTGGGTCAGGACCATGTAATAGATTAGTTAATGGGTCTTTCCAATAAACCATTGGCTTGGAGGGCAAATCAGGAGACCAATGTCTCTCAGCTGCGGATCAATTGGAAGCATCAAAACTTAAAAATTAAGAACGTAAAGAGCATGGTTACGAAGGGTTTTAGGAGAATACTTATACCATCTCCCCATTTTTAATTTTTTAACATGTTTTTAGTGAGAGATTAGCACGTTTAACAATTTTTTGTCCTTGAGAGTTATAAGGCAATCCAGTAACATGTTTAATATGGAAAGTTTGACAGAATTTGGCAAAGGGTTTACTAACATATGTTGGGCCATTATCAGTTTTAATGGATGAGGAATGCCCAGGATAGAGAAACAATATAGTAGGTATTGTATTACATGGGTGACAGTTTTTCCAGTCATAGGTGAAACAAGCATGTAATGAGAAAAGGTGTCTATGGTAACGTGTAGGTATTTTAATGACCCAAAAAAAGGATAATTAGTGACATCCAGCTGTCAGATGTCATTTGGATGGAGTCCTCAAAGGTTGACTCCAAAATGTGGTACTGGAAGGAGAGGCACACATGAGGGACAGTTTTTAACAATTTTTTGTGTTTGTTGTCATGTTATACCATATTGATAAAGTAAAACCTGTGAAGCTTGGTGATGAAGAGCATGTGACTGCTGTGCTTGCAAAACAGCAGACAGTCCAATATGCGTGGCTCGATCTGCAATTGTATTTTCATGAATCAAAGCACCTGGAAGATTAGAGTGACTGCGAATATGTCCTACAAAACAAAGTGCAGATCGAGAATGTAAAGATGATTGAATGAGACCAAATAACTGTGTAACAAGGATATTAGCAGTGTTGATAACAGATTACAAGACCTTTAAAAAGTTTTAAAACAGACAAGGCTTGTATTACATATTGGTTGTCTGAAAACAAATTAAAGGGAACATCAAAGAAAAGAACAAAAGCCTGATGAACAACATAAAGTTTAGTCTCCTGAGCTGAAGTACTCTTCAATTGACATACACAAGTTTGATTTGGGGATACCAAAGTAGCTTTTTTATTGGAGCTTTTATCTGAAAATAAAGTAATAGCATTAACAAGGGGTTTTATGTGTATGATTTGAGGAAAAGAAAAGGTAACTTTAGAGGGAAATTGAAGAATTTTATCCTTGGGATAATGATGTTGGATTTGACCGGTATAGGACGCTAGAGAAAGAGGAAAATAATCAGTCATATTAAGCAACCATTCGAGCTGTTTAGATATATAAGGGATTATAATAGAGTGAGGGTCTCTTCCTAAATGTATTATAGGCAGTTTTTTTTTTTTTTGCATAATCCTTTTTGTAACCAAAGAGGTGTAAGGGGGGAGAGCCCTTTTCGGGGAATGTGAACCATGAATCCATGAGAGAACTCCCTGTTGATATAACACACCTGTAGGAGAAAAGGACGTGGGTATGATGATAAGAGACCAGGGAGTGGAATAATCACAATAATGAAGCTGCACACTTTGAAGAGCCTTATTAACCAGTTTAAGAGCTTTATGAGCTTTTGTTGTCATTTGGTGGGGTGAACTTGAGTCAGAATCCCCAGCTAATAAGGAAAACAACGGGTGGAGGTCTTGAGTAGTTAACTTTAGAGATGACTGGATCCAATTAATTTCACCTAAGAGTTTTTGAAAATCATGTAATGTATGCAAGTGAGAAGTATTAACAGACAATCGTTGAGGAGAAAAATGTGGATATAATTGAAAACCTAGATAAGAAAAAGGAGGTGAAGTTTGGACCTTTTCAGGCGTGATGACCAGCCCATAATTTGTTAAATCCTGATGAAGAGAGGCATATACTTGTAAAAGCATCTCAGAATCTTGATGGGCTATTAAAATATCATCTATATAATGAATAATGGTGGCAAAGGCAAATTTAGATCTGATATTGGCAATGGCTGTATGTACCAACTTTTGACACAAGGTGGGGCTAATAGCCATTCCTTGAGGCAACACAATCTACTCATATCTTTTCATAGGTGAGGACAAATTACAGGACGGAATACTAAAAGAAAACCTCTTGTAATCCTCGGGGTGGAGAGACATAGTATAAAAACAATCTTTTAAATCAAGAACAATACAATGATGTGACAGAGGTATTGCCATAGGCGACAGAAGTCCAGGCTGAAGAGCCCCCATAGGAAACATAGTATCATTAACTTTTTAAAGGTCTTGTAATAACCTCCATTTTTTTATTTTTTTAATCACAAATATAGGCAAATTCCAGGGGGAGGAGGAAGGTCATATATGACCACAGACTGTTTCTGCACTAATTGCCTGGCGACTTGGAGTTTAGCCTCAGGCATGGGCCACTGATCTACCCATACCAGTGTATCAGATTTTCAATTAATTTTATCAGCATGGATAGCAAGACGATTAGCAGCCACTAAGAAAAACCCAAGCCCTGTTTATCAACATTTTGTGGGATGGATAAAGGGTCTTTGATACCTTGATTATTTTTGTTCATGCCTGCAAATGGAAATTGGCCCATTTGTAACATTTGTTTGGTTACAGTGGGACTTGGACTCCACAAGTATACTCCCATTTGGTTTAGTATGTCTCGTCCCCACAAATTTAGGGGAAGATTAGGTAAAACATATGGTTGGAATTTTCTAGTATGTCCCTCTAAATCAGCCCAAGATAATATAGAAGATTTAAAAGGAGCGGAGGCTTGGAGAATGGCAGGGGCAGGATCCAAGGGCCAGGATGAAGGCCAATCTTGTTGTCTTATAACAGAAACATCAGCCCCTGTATCCATTATTTTTTTCCTGTATTTTTAGTAAGCATTTTGGCCTTTTATCTTGTATTTGTCAAATAAGAAAAGCATCAGAGGAGCCAAACCCTTGGGTGCCTTTTAAGCATCTTTTGTTTTGTTTTTTGTTTTTTGTTTTTTTTTTTTTTTGAATAAGGGGCAACAAAAATAACTGTGTTATACGGGTACCCGGAGGTATATTAATGACTACTGTATCAGTTTTAGCCATAACTTTAATTTTTCCCTCATAATCTTGATCTATCACTCCAGGAAGTACTATAAGTCCTTTTAAAGTAAACCCACTTCTCCCTAGTAAAAGCCCCCAATGGTTTGGAGGTAATGGGCCATAAATACCAGTAGGTATCAGTTGGACTCTTAGCTCTGGGGTTAATATGATGTGGGTGGTGGAACTGAGGTCTAATCCTGTGCTTCCTGGAGTTGTTATGGAGAGGTCTGAAATGGATTGTTTCTAGGTTGAATTGCCACAAAGATTTGTTGTCGGGCCTGGGACTGGCCCCTCTTGGAGTTTTTCTGTTGGGGGGGGTTAGTAAATTGCCTTTCTTATCTCTTTTAGAATAACATTTATTAGCCCAGTTATCTCCTCTCTTACAGAGTGGACATAACCCTGGGGCTTTTGGCTTTCTATCAATTTTAACCTTATTATTTGTATTATTATAACCTTTTGGAGAATCAGAGTATTGTTTGGCAATATGTCCCATTTTTTTACAATTATGACAACTTTTTGGAAGGCCAGGGGCACGTTTTTTGTGTTTGTTATATTGTATTGCCAAACATTTTTGTAGGGTTTGTCCCTTTAAAGCAGCTGTCATAGACAATCCTTGAATATATCCTGCTCCTATGTTTGTACAAAGTCTGATGTAATCATTTAAGGTGTCTCGTCCCTTCCAGGGTCGAAGAGCTGCTTGGCAGACTGTATTGGCATTTTTAAAGGCCAACTAAATTTACTAATACATTGCTGGTTTTTTGATCATTTATTAATCGTCCTGCAGCCTGAAGGAGGCGAGAGACAGAGTCCTGGAAATGGTTCATCAGGGCCTTGTTTAGACTTGCCTAACTCTCCCTTTTTTGATCCTGATTGGGGTAATTTTTTTCATGCTGCTAAAGTGGCCCTCCGAATCAAATCATAGGCATAGCCAGGGTAATTTAATTGAGCACCCAGGGCCACAAAAGCCCCTTTTCCTTGAAGATGTTCCATAGAAATTTCTTTAGCAATAGCCTGATCATCTAATGCATATCCCATGGTAGTCTCTTTATATTTTGATAGCCAAAGAAGATAATCTCCCCCATTTAGTATAGCCTTAGCTAAAAGCTTTTAATCTTGAGGCAGCAAAGCCTGGCTCGCTACTGATTCAAGAATAGACATAGTAAAAGGAGCAGTAGCTCCGTATTGTGTAGCTGTCATTTTTAACTTTTTAATAGTTTTAAAAGGAAGCCCCTCATGTTCATTGTATGATTGTCTTGTGGAGTAATTCTCCTTACTACTGGGTAAACTTGAAATCCCTCTAAATTTTTACCTTGCTTTTTAGCTTTTTGAAGTGTATGTTGTAAGGGGGATATCGATGAAGGTATAACAGGATGTATAGGCACAGGTGGGGGCAATAAAGGCGTTGGTCTAAATCCTATTCGAGCAACAAGAGGTGTAGTAGAAGTTTCAAATCGATCAAATAAACGCCTTGCCAATGAAGAAGTACTACAACTTTTATGTTGTTGATCCCTTAAATTAGCCTCAGATAACTTTGAATCTGCTTAGCCATATCAGACAATTCTTTTTTAAATGTTTCAATCAAGTTTTCTAGGCCCTCAGTTGATTCTTTACATTGTGGGTTTGCCTGATCTTTTTTTTTTGTTTGTTTGTTTGTTTGTTTTTCTTTTTTTTTTAATTTTATTTAAGGAGAAAAGAAAAAAAAGCAGAGAAAGGGTACAAGTTATACAGATTTGCAGAAAAAAAATGAGCAGTAGGAAATCACTAGTTAATGGATTACATATTGTCATCTTAGAAATAATTGTTCAAGTCACAAAATTAAAGCTTGTAAAGTGGACATTCCATCAATGATACTGCAAACAGTTCATTCAATGATCCGATAAAACTCTGTGATATCATATTCTATCTTATACACTTAAATATACATGCAGTTATATAGTTTAGAGCACTTTCTTTTCCTCTCTTTTGTACAATGACTATTACACATTTTGGGTTTCATTGCTCTCACGGTTCTTATTACTTTTTTGGAAGAGAGTAAAACCAAATGTGACATAACAGAACAGAATCGGTCAAGTCAAAAGGGTGGACATAATAGATAACGTGAAAACATAATACAAGGTGATCAACAATGGTTACCATAATGCCTCCAGCTATCTCTAATAGAATTGCCTATACCATTAGTTATAATACAATTGAACAAAACAGTAAAGAACAAAACCGACAAAACCAAACCGTTGGAGACATTGTAGGTCTTCAAAAGTAGATAAAAGTCAACGAGAATGGGCGTTATAATGAATCTCATTATCTTCACAGCTGATGCCTAAATTTTCGAACCTGATACTATCCAGCAAAACAGAATAGGGGAACATCAGTTAAAAACCAGATGGTGAGAGTAATACAGGGCTTTAAATCGAGGTAATGGAAAGTCAAAGTGGGTTACTATAATATATCCTGCTATTTTTTTCCTTTAATTAAAAGGATAAAAATTTTAAAAAAGTATTAAAAAAGTAAATAATGGAGTGGAGATTGAGATAAAAGAGGGCATAACAACGAAACAGCACAGATCAAAACATAACCATTTAAGCAGAATAGTGTTTCACCACCAGATAATCCTGACCTAAAAGTAGTTACCTCTAACTCTTTCCATTCTTTTGGACCTAATTCTTTATCTGAATCTGAATCAGTTTCTCCCTCAGGGTTATTGACTTGTAAATCATCAGGCCTATTGTTTATTTTGTTAGTCATAGGGAGGTCTGGCTGCTCATAACAGAGTGGCTCAGAGAGCGGTGGCTGAGCGGGAGAGGGGGAGTAATAAGGAGGATAACACATTCTCTGAGGATTTGGTTTTTCTTATAAAACTTTCTCGAGTTCTTTTTTCCCATTTACTAGACTCAGAGTCCCCTTTTAAACAGTCCTTAATTAAAGTCCAAATCGGAAACAATAATCTTTTCTCCTACTGTCTTCCAAGTCTCAACATTAACTGTTCCCTCTTCGGGAAACCAGGGGCAAACCTGATGCACAAAATCAACAAACTGATGAATTTGGAGCTTAGCTACAGGAATGTCCCTACTCTTTAACAAAGAGGAAATACATTGTTCAAAAAGTTCCCATTCTGATAACGGGGAGTTATCCATTCTCATTCCCTGCCTATATGCCACTCCCTGCTACTTTCACTTTTCAATTACCTGGGTCCTTAGTAGCAGAGATCTTCTCGGAACTCGGATTCTCATTCCACTGGAAAAAATGCTCTGAATGCTTATATTCTAAGCCCCACGTTCCGGTGCCAGTTGCCAGGTGCCGCGGCCAGCGCAGGGAAGGAGTCAGGGGAGAGACTGAAGACACAGGGAGACCAGTTGCTCAGGAGGCCAAGGCGATTTATTGAAGGACTCCAGAGTTTTTATAATGTTTCAAAACAAAGAGCAGTGCAAGTCACTTCAGGATACTTTCTTGTGTATACAGCAAAGGTAAACATGTTCTTGGGCCCATGAGAAACTTCTATGTTGTGCAGCCAGGAGGTAAACATGTTCCTGGGCCTATGAGAAACTTCTTTTGTTTATGTTATGAAGCTATTCCCAGGTTAATATCAGTGCGATGCTTTGTCTAGAAGGCTGAGGTTACTGCAGGATGAAGAACTGGTTGAGGTCCAGCTTCAGTGTGTGGTTTTCCACAGCCGTTCACTGCCAGACCCCTGGTTCCTGCTCCCAACACTTCAAGTCAAGGATTGTGATGCCTCCTACCTTGCCTTTGCTACTTAGAACTGTCCTTGGTATTCTAGGTCTTGCTACTTAGAACTTAGAACTATTCTAGGTCTTTGCTACTTAGAACTGTCCTTGGTATTCTCACTCCAGGTGAATTTTAGGAGGGATTTCTCAGATTCTATGAGGTATGTTGAGGAATTATCAGGATTGCATTGAATCTGTATAAAAGTTTTAGGAAAATGGCCATTTTCACAATATTTATTTTTCCTATACATCAGCATGGGATGTCTTTCCATTTCTTGAGATCATCTTCAATTTCATTTTTCAGTGCATTATAATTTTCCCTGTATAGGGCTTTCACTTCTTTTGTGAGAGTAATTCCCAAATGTTTCATTTTATTGGTTGCTAATGTAAAAGGTGTGGCTTCTCTTATTTCTCTGTGTGTGATTTTTTGTTAGTGTATAGGAATGCTATCGATTTTTAAGTATCGTTTTATATCCAGATACATTGCTGAATTTATGTATTATATCTAGGAGTCTTTCAATGGCGTTGTGAGGATCTTCTATATAGAGCATCATGTCATCTGCAAATAATATAACAACTTCTTCTTTTGCTATCCTTTACATCTTTTATTTCTCTCTATTGTCTAATTGCTCTGGCTAGTATTTACAGCACTATATTAAATAGGAGCAGTGATAAGGGACATCCTTGTCTTGTGCCTGATTTTAAAGTAAATGCCTTCAATTTTTGGCTGTTTAGTATGATATTGGCTGTTGGTTTGTTATAGATGGCCTTTATTATATTGAGGTAAAGACCATCTTTTCCAATTTTCTGAAGGGTTCTTATCATGAATGTATGTTGGAACTTATCAAAAGTTTTTTCTGCATCTATAGAAATGATCATGTGGTTCTTACTTTTGGCTCTATTGATATGGTGGATTACATTTATTGATTTAGATATATTGAACCATCCCTGCATGCCTGGGATGAATGCCACTTGGTCATGGTGTATGATCTTCTTGATGATTTGCTGCATCCTATTTGCCAATATTTTATTGAGGATTTTTGTTTCTATGTTCATTAGGGAGATTGGTCTGTAGTTCTCTTTTTTAGTTGGGTCTTTCTCAGGTTTTGGTACTAGAGTAATATTTGCTTCCAGGAATGACTTAGGAAGGATTGCTTCCCTTTCAATTTCATTGAAGAGTTTGAGGAGTGTTGGCATTAGGTCTTTGTATTTCTTGTAGAATTCTGCAGTGAATTCACCTGGGCCTGGGCTCTTCTTTATAGGTAAGGATTTAACTATGTTTTTTATTTCATTAGTAGAAATTGGGTTATTCAGTAGTTTTACATCTTCATGACCTAGCTTTGGTACTTTGTATGCTTCTAGGAATCTGTCCATTTCCTCTGTGCTATCAGACTTCTGAGAGTAGAGGTTTTTAAAATAGATGTTGATGATTTTCTGTATTTCTATAGGGTCTGTAGTGATTTCTCCTCTTTCATTCCTTATTGCATGAATTTGACCTTTTTCTTCCCTTTTTAAAATAAGGTTGGCTAGAGGCTTATCAGTCTTATTTATTCTTTCAAAGAACCAACTCTTTGGTTCATTGATTTTTTGGATATTTTAAGTCTCTACTGCATTGATTTCTGCTCTGATTTTTATAATTTCTTCCCTCTTATGGGTTTGGGCTTGACTTGCTCCTTTTCTAGATGTTTGAGGTATAGCATCAGGTTATTTATTTGTATTCGTTCTGTTTTCCTGATGTGTGAACTCAGTGTAATAAATTTTCCTCTGAGAACAGCTTTCATTGCATCCCACAGATTTTCGTAAGTTGTATTTGTGTTTTCATTTTCTTGTAGGTAGTGTTTAATTTCTTCTTTGATTTCCTTTGTGACCCACTGATTACTCAAGAGTGTGTTATTCAGTTTCCATGTCTTTGTGGGAATTTTGTATTCTCTTTTAACATTAACTTCTAATTTCATAGCACTATGATCCAATAGCTTGCAAGGGATAATTTCAACCCTTTTGCATTTATTTAAATGTATTTTGTGAATTAATATATGGTCTATTTTAGAAAATGACCCATGCACTGCTGAGAAGAATGTGTATTCTGTTGTTGTTGGTTAGAATACTCTGTATATGTCTACTGAGTCCATTTGTTCACAGGTGCAATTCAGTTCTTTTATTTCTTTGCTGATTTTCTGTCTGGTTGATCTGTCCATTGGTGTCAATGGTGTGTTACGATCTCCTGTTAGAATTGTGTCACTGCTAACTTAGTTTTTCATTTCTGTTAGTACTTGTTTTATATAACTGGGTGCTCTGGAATTTGTTGCATATATATTTAAGATAGTTATCTCTTCCTCTTGGAGTTTTCCCCTAACCAGTATGTAGGGACCTTCTTTATCCCTTCTGATCATTATTGGCTTGAAGTTCACATTGTCTGCAAACAGAATAGCCACTCCCGCTTTTTTTTTTTGGGGGGGGGGGGTTCCTGTTGCGTGAAGTATTGTTTTCCATCCTTTGACTTTCAGTCTGTGGGTAACCTTTTGGGTTAGATGGGTTTCTTGTAGACAAGATATGGTTGGATTTTGTTTCTTGATCCATTCTGCCAGTCTGTTTCTTTTCATTGGTGCATTGAGACCATTTACATCAATGTTTATGACTGTTATATATTGGTTTATTGTTGACATGTTATCTTTCTGCTGTTGCATCTTTGTCTTTCAGTTCTGTTTAACGGTCTGCTTTGTTTGGTGGTTTTTTCCTAGATGCATCTAGGCTGTCTTTCAGCATTCTTTGCAGGGTTGGCTTGTTAATCATGTAGTTTTTCAGCTGTTCTTTGTCATGGAAGTATCTTATTTCTCCATCCATTTTGAAGGACAGTTTGCAAGATACATCAGCCTAGGTTGGGAATCATTTTCCTTTAGAATCTGAAATACTTTATCCATGCTTTTATTGACCTTATTGTTTGTGCTGAGAAATTTGCTGTGATTCTGATAGGTTTTCCTTTATAGGTGATCTGTCTTTCCTCTCTTACAGGTTTTAATATTCTATTCTTTTGTTCAATTTCTGGGATGGCCATTACCATGTGTCTGGGTGTAGTTTTGTTTTGGTTATGCTATTTGGAGTTCTATATGCTTCATTGATCTTGATATCGGTTTCCAATATCATGTTTAGGAAATTTTCAGTTATTACTTCTCTAAATATCCTCTTGACATCCTTTATGTTGTCCCTTTCTTTTTCATTTATCCCTATTAACGTTATGTTTTTCCTCTTTGCATCATCTTGCAGGTGTTGAATTGTTATTTCCTGATTTCTTGTTATTTTTCAAAAGATCTTTCCTTTCCTGTTCACTGGCTGCAATCTTGTCTTCAAGGTCTGAAATTCTGTCTTCACATTCATTGAGGCGGTTTTTACAACTTTTGATGGAGTTTTTGATTTCCTGTATATCTCTTTGCATCTGCTTTATATATTCTGTTTGTTTCTTATATTTTTCATCCAGGAATTCTATCTTTTTTTTATCTCCTCAAATTTTTAAACTGTGTCTTCTTTAAACTGCTCAGCATCTGCTTCATTTTTTTATCATTTCTTCTTTTGCCTGAGAGATAATTTCTGATAGGATTATTTCCAAAAGATGAAAATATTTCCAAAATATGAGAAGTATAAAACAAAAAGCGGCCTTTATTCTGAGAACATGGAGAGAGATGACTGGCACCCCCCATCGCTGGCGTCCAGCCATCTCTCCACAGAAACGTGATGTGGGGGTTTGTAAGTTGCCTCAGTTTGAAGTGGAACATAAGGAGGGCATTAGGGATGCAGAGGTAGCCCATTGGTCCTAGGTTTGGTGCCATAGGTAAATTTTCAGAGGCAGGAAGATGGCATCACAGGCAAATTACTAGGAGCGGGGGTGATAGGGGCTTCCTGCTTCTGGTTGAAGCTTTCCTGGCTACAGTGTCCTGTCTGGGCCAAAACCCTTTTATATTGATTATTATTATAAAATGGGGCAAAGATTTCTGTCTTTACTACTTCATGCTGACAGAGGGTGCTGTACTGGAGCCTAGGGGAGTCCATGTGATGAAGGTTGATGCCCAGGTATATGCTGGTGCCAGGTGTTTTAGCCAAGACAGCTTCACAGGTGAATGCACGTAGGTTGGACTGGAAAAACAAAGAGAAAAGATGTCATGAGGAAACATGGCACTGTCATATTTAAGGACCCAGGTGAGGTAGAGGGAAAGGTGCCTTTGATTTAGACATGTTCCATGGTAAGGCAGAATTCTGAAAGTTAAGTGTGAGGTTAGGGGAAATGATGTTATGAGTGGTGATTACTTCCCCATCTGAAAGCATAAAAGTTAAGAGGGTAGGTGTATAAAACTTCGCTGGTCCAGGAGTTGAACTGGAAAAAATAGGTGGAGCAGGGAAGATGGTGGCTGTACGAGTATAGGGAAGATAAGGGCTTAGCCTTTCAGGGATATCACATTTAACCAGACAGCTGAGGGTAGAAAGAACTGCAATTGTTATCATATAGAACATTTTGAAGATTATCTTACGCATGATGTGAGAATCTTTAGGAAAGACTGTCAAGAGTCCTGTTGTAAAAATGATCATTAATAGAACATAAGAAATTAGGAGCCAAAGTGGATAACAAACCATGACTTAGCCTGTTAACTGTGGCTGGGAGGCCTTTGTGAGACAGAGATTGGTGGGTGACAGAAGATGAGATGACCACTCAGAATGATCAGATTTAGGGCTGGAAGGGCACCTCTTAGCCTGAGTGATGTGAAACCAGGATGAGAGTCCAGCAATTTTGAATGCTGTATGGGGTAGCCAAGAATATCAGGTAGGTATGGTCACTGTAATCTGGTTGTATCAGCAGTTTGCCTGGTTGTGGGAAAGGCATTTATGTATCCTGAAAAAGTATAAACAAAGTGAGAAGACAAAATGTATCTGGCAGTCTTGACCGGGGTTGTTTGACAAATTGGTGAATAAGAAAGGAAGGGGGTGGTCTTATATCACTGAGGAGAGGTCCACCAGTGACAATAGGTGGAAGCTCTTGAGGCCTCAGTGTGTCAAAGTGAGCCTGCATAAACACAAAGGAGTGAAAGCATTTTAAGATTTAGGACTGGGACCTGCACAAAATAGGCCCTGTTTATAAATGGCATAGGTTGACCATCAATACCCCATCATAGAGATTGAGGACTTACTATAGCAGCCTGAGAACTCAGGAAGAACTCTGTATATATGGCCTCTATGTCCACAGATATAGAAAATTGTCTTACCTGAGACTTTGGTCGACTTGGACTCTGAGATGTACACCTTAAAGGGGGCTGTTGTTGCCCTGAACCACTTCAGTCTTCTGCAGCAATTTTTGTTGGTGATGAATCTGGCAGTGTCAACATTTCCTGTGAGGGCTAGAAGTTAGGATGGCTTACCCACTCTCTGGTGGCTAGGACAGTCCAGCAGCTCTAGAGTAAGGTATCAAAGAATGCCAGGATGGGGCATTTTGTTGCCCAATGTCTTCTGCTGCATTTGAGCATGGTCCATGGGGGCCTGGCAGCTCCACCTTGTGTAGGTTTACCTGCCTCAGAACTCCAAGGGTCAAAAGTGTTAAAAATATGAAAAACTATACTAAGATCTCTCTAAGGTTTCAAGGTCAAGTTTTTTCTTTTTGTTTGGAATTTGAACTATAGTAGAATTAAGTAAGTATGCAGGAGTTTAATATTGGCATTTGAGATCAGAGAGTAGGCTTCATCTGGATGGCATACTGCTTTTTTTTTAATAGGGTGCCACGTGGAATTAACAAAAAAGGCTTTAGTCTGCCTTTTGTCTTTTGGAGTAATAGCTTAATGGAAACATTTAGCAGTAAAGGTTTACCAAACTTATGCATGCTTTTGCCAAAACTGATCTAATATTTTAAAATTCTGAACACACTTATTTGTTTTTAAACCTAAACAGGTGACTGGTGACAACAGAGCATAATGTAGGCAATAAGCTCAACATATAACAGTAGTGGTGGTCTACAGCAAAAGGAATTGATAAATATCTTTTAATTTTAGTCATTAAAACAGGAGATTAGTGAAGGCCTTGATTGATGAACAAGGCTGGTAAAATTATCAGGTGGCCAATAACCTTGATTAAATGGTTTGAGAATTGTAATAAAAAATAGCATCTTTTGAGCAGAGCTGAATTGTAAAAAAAAGCATGCCTGAGAGGAGCAGCTGAGCTTCTGTTTTGTGGCATGCCAATAGAACATGCCCAACATGGGGGTGGGGTGAGAGTCAGGATGTAGCCTGCAGAGGTGGGCTGGGACTGCCCCAAGAAACATGTAAGATGGCAGTGACAATGGCGAATGGGGGAGGGAGGGGCTGGGACTGCACATGGGGGAGGGGCTGGGAGGCAGCCCAACAAAGCATGTGATGCTGGAGCTGCTCACAGGCATGAGGATTAGAAAGCCAATTTAGGAACACAGCTGGGTTTTATTAGCCTCCTGGACCTGTTTTAAAAGTTTGTTATAGTTAGTATGCTTGTCCTGCTCTAGCACAGCTATAGGCCATGTTTACCTTATGTCTGTGATTAGCTTCTTCTCGAGCTGCTTGCCACAGCTGATTTCGCTATTGTGAGCTGAGAGTGGTATTTAGAATCACATAAACATCCTTAAAATGTAAATCATAACAATTAGTAATAAATTTAAATTGCCTGATATAATTTTGTGGGTCAACAGAGAAGCTACCTAATTTATGGGTAATCTGAGATAGATCAGAAAAGGGAAAAGGCACACTGATGTTAACAAGTCCCTCAGGGCCAGCTTGCTCCTGAAGTGGTAGCAAAGCCTGAGGAAAAGATTCCAGAACAGAGGGCCATTGGGCAGCCACCCATCAGGTGGATGACTGTGAGGAATTATCTGAAGAGCGGCTATAGAGTGGATGCCACTCACCCTGGGAGATAGCATCTCACTGTGTGCCTTGCAGTGAGACGATTGCTGTCGGCAGCACAATGAAGTGTCATGTGCACTGCAACAGGGCGGCTGTTGCTGTTCAAAAGAGTAGCCACAAGGGGGCGCCCATTGACAGTGAGGCCCTGCGAATGTGGTGACACCCAGCCACATGGTGGAGGGTTGTAACATGGCGACTATTCTCAGCACAAGCTGAAACAATCACGTGACCTGCTGAAAGGACATAGTGACCGAGACCTAGTATAGTGGGTGGGTGGTGAGAATGCTGTAGGGGATAGAGAATTCTCAGGAGAATAAGAAATCAGAGACTTTGAGGAAGTGCTAACAGAGGGATTAGAGCCGCTGGGAGAGTTATGGGTCCTGGAAGGCAGAAAGGGAGATGATTGCACAGTGAGAGATAACTGAGACACAGAGAGATAAGAGCTGCTGGGAGAATTAGGGGTCCTGGGAGAGGGAGAGGAAGATGATCACACAGAAGGAGATAAGGGCTAGGAACCATTTTGGGGGTAGGGAGGTGAAGGCCAGGAAAACAGCAGAGGGCAGGATGGAAAAGTTTGCAGTGCAATAGAATTAGCTAAAAGTATCCGAGTGGGAGCACAAGACTTAATGAGAGATGGGCGTGTTATCAGAATAAGAAAGGCCTGAATATAGGGGAGTTCTAATAACTTGTCACCAGCCTGATAGAAATCATACAAATTCCTGAGAATGCAGGGGTCAAATGTTCCTTCCTTGGGCCAATGCTTGCCAATAAGCAGGTAGGTTGGCCAGATCTCCTGGCAGTAAAAAGTTAATTGTTTAGTTTTTATGGTACTTTTAATTTTTAGAGTATGTAAATTGGAAATTAGGCATTGTAAAGGCGCCTTTTGGGAGTTAGAAAATACATTTTCCATGACTGATTGAGGCAAGAAATAAGCTGTGGTCCAGAACCAGCCACCACATGGCAGCTAAGGTTCCAAAAACTCATATATTCCAGTCATCACTGAGAGATTTACGAGTGGAGTTCACATGGGGTCAGTAACAGTTTTGCCCGTGAAAGCATGAGGCTTTAAGTGAAGTGAGGGCCTTTCAGTGTGGGTGGTCCAAAAATCTCTGCTTTGGACTATCCGAGCCCAAATAATGTGAGAGATTTTAGAGTGTGGACACAGGTTTGCCCAGAAAGAACTCTGCCCTGGGCTGTTCTAAGGACATGAAAATGCACAGGCCCATTTGAACAGGGGGAACAGTCCACTGGGGTTGCACAGTGCCAAAAGTTCTCTGGAGAATGCTCACCTGAAATCAGTCTGGCTGATGGTGAGTTCAGGTGGCTGGTGACAAGGACATCTTGGGAGAGGAAAAAGCACAGAATTAATCCAGGATGTTATCTGGTTTGTGAATTGGCTGGAGACTCAACTGGGTGTGTCCCAGGAGTCAATCGCCTGTCAATCTGAGTCACGACACCAAATGATAGGATTATTTCCAAAAGATGTAAAATATTTCCAAAAGATGAGAAGTATAAAACAAAAAGCGGCCTTTATTTTGAGAACACAGAGAGAGATGATCGGCACCCTCCACCGCTGGCGTCCGGTGATCTCTCCAATGGACACGTGTTGTGGGGGCATGTAAGTAGCCTCGGTTTGGGGTGGAAACTAGGAGGGCATTAGGGATGCAGAGGTCGCCCATTGGTCCTAGGTTTGGTGCCAAAGGTAAATTTCCAGAGGCGGGAAGATGGCATCACAGGTAAATTCCTAGGGGCGGGGGAGATAGGGGCTTCCTGCTTCCAGTTGAGGCTTTCCTGGCTACAGTACCGTCTGGGCCAAAACTCTTTCAATTTCTAGTTTGAGTTCCTTTAAGGCTTCCCAGAGTTGCTTCTTTATTTCAGTTACTATTATTTCAAGTATTTCAGGTATGTGGCATATATTTTCTTTTATGCACATGGCTCCTTTCTTGGGATGGGCTGGATGTTTGAGACTGCATTTTGGTCTTTTGTTTTGTCATTTGCCTATATTTTTGTGTTTCAAGTTTTGTTCCAAGTGAGGTAGAGAGGTCAGCCACGCTGGGACAGAATTCCCTGCCCCCTCCTTTTTCACTGATTTTGACAGGAAGCCGGATCCTGGGCCCCAGGTGAAGAAAACAGTTCAGCAGTCTAGGGCGGGGTTCCCTGTCTCCACTCGTCTTACTGGTCCCACAGGGAGCCGGAGTCTGGCCCCCAGGCAAAGAAGAGAGTTTCACATAAGATTCTTAAAATAGAAAGATTTTATCTAAATCTGATGCTTAGTAAAATAATTTCATTTTTGGCATTTTATGACACTTTCTGTAATTAGGATACAAATTACAGGCAGTGCACAAACTATTATGGATGTGGGACCATTAGAGTACTTGAAAATGGTGATACAAGTGAGAGATTTCACAGTTCATCTACTAGGTTAGTATCTTTTTAAATTAACAGAATGAATTACTCATGTGATTTTTATCATTGGATAATTAGCAAAAAGTCTTCAAATTGTGAATTGGCACAAAATTTTGCAAGCTGTGATTCTTATAAAAATTCTGAAGGCAAACAAAACTCAGAAACTATTGAATTGAAAAACACCACTTCCACACTCATTTTATGAAGCTATGATCCAGCTAATAAAAGGAAGAAGTACAAAAGGATGCTAAGGGACAGTATCTCTGCTGAACATAGATTCAAACTTCCTCAAAACTTCATTTGGCAACAGAAAAATTAAGAAAATAATTAAATACAATGAATCCTGATATGCTGCTACATATGAGATCTTCTCACAAAATAAAAAAGGGAACTTTCTTTGCCTTTCATGTTCACAATTTTGTTTTACTTTTGGATCTTATTTAATTTTTTGGTTTCTCACACAAGAGAGACTCTGTGATGTTTATATATGTAAGACTGATGTATTTCATTCATGAGTATGTTCTCAAGTTGCAAAATAAAGTAAATGAAAAGCAAAAAGGAGTTCACTCTGAGTAAATAATTAAACATTTTAAAAACCACACAGACAATACATAACAGAAATATAGGTTCATATCAAATAATGCTTAATAAAACATGATTAACTCCACCAGCTTATAAGTGATAAAATCTCTCAAAGACATTTCTGTGAAAATATATACTATTAATTATATTGAACCAAAAATCAGGTAACACCATATTGAATGGACAAAAGGGAAACTTCTCTCTGTAAAATGAAAAACAGGTAAAGGTAATCAATTCCATGACTTCTTTTAAATGTTCCTCGGAAGTTCTCATGTGAAAAGTAAAGAAACAAACAGTAACTTAAAACCATACACATTAGAACCTGCTTCCCTTCTCTCCCTTGTGACATCTTAGGAAAAAACACACAAGACCTCTTATAATGAAATATAAAATTCTTCTATTGCAGATGAAGTGTTTTAGTTTGCCAAGTAACATGCTATAAAGGAAAAAAAAGAGCTGTAAAGAATTATACATGCAGGCCATTCATGCACTGGTGAGGGAGTGGGCAGTAGAGAGAAGGCCACCCCAGGAAGCAAGTCCACTCTGGGAAACAGTGCCATTTGTGGGCTGCCACCGGACTAAAACAGCCAGACCACAACCCTTCCAGTGCATGGGCTAGCAAAAAAGAAGCACCAAATCCCGCCCCCCTTCACTGTAAGTGACCAGCTGATCTGGAGAAACACAGGCTGTGATGATAGCTATGGAGATGAAATGCAGTTATGGAGTTAGATGCCTGTAATGTTTGGTGTTTCACTAACATTGAAGGTCTAGCACCATTGGTCTGATCATAAGTTCAGACGATAGCAGTATGCAATGTGACATCTAGGGGGGATCTTTTTATGAGGGTTGCAGCCATTGTTGATTCCCTATGGTCTTGTTTTTAGGTCCTGTAGCATTTCCATTGTTTTGTTGGATTGTGTTTTATTCTCTTTTGTTTTGATTATGTCAAATCCAATGGTAGGAGCAGCTATTTCAAAGACAGTAAGATATATTATGATAGCAACTTTGGATTTACTATTGGCTTATTTTGAAATCCTTTATTGCATTCATTGTTTTCTTTTTATTGTTTATGTTCTGTTCTGTTTAATTTTCACTGTTTCAGAAGTTATCTGCAACTATTTTGAAAACATCAAAAGGCATTAGGGTAACTATTGGTGATTTTGTCATGTTTGGAAGTCCTGTATCTTTACACTGGCTTTTTTGACTGGTTTTATTCTGCTTTATCGTTTTTAAAATAAATTTTTATTTTAAAAAAACATTCACATTGGGAAATGGGATTCAAGCTTTGCATTCCATGTGACATAAATATATATCCAGAAATTTTAAAGGATGCACCGTAAATGACAAAACTCAAAAGAAATTCAGGAAAAATAAATAACACATAATCAAACTACAAAAATCAACACTTCTGGATGCCTTTAGTGAAGTTTTTGATATAAATGATAGGAAAATTAAGCTTGGCATGATAGTGTAAGCCAGTATTGCCAACACTCAAAAGGCCAAGGCAGGAAGATTGCCAAAGTTGGAGACCAGCTTGACCTACAAAGCGAGTTTTAGGCCAGCCTGCACTGCATAGTGAGACCTTGCCTCAAAATGAGGAAAAGTAAGAGAATTAAACTGCAATTGCTACATAAAATAGACTAGAAATCAATTTAACCAAAAAGATGACATAGTGATGTAATGAAAAATATAAAACATTAATGAAACAAATGAAAAATTACACATTAAAAGGAGATGTTCCCTCAATGTATGGAAAGCATAATATTGTCTTACGTGCACAACTAATATATCAGCCAAGTTTCTATTCCTAAAAGAAATATAATGATAAATCACATTTAAAGGGAGGAAGGTTTTTTAGTCTAGGATTCGGTAGGCTTCATTCTGTTTTCACATTGTGTCATTTCCTTGGACCTGTGGCAGCACAGTGCATCACAGCTCAGTGCACCACAGTAATGGTGGAGAAGACATGGTTACCCCATGCTGTTTGTCTGTGAAGCAAAGAGTGAGAAATACAGTGATAGGTCCTATATATCTTCATGGACATCCACATCATAACCTTCCAGTATTTAGTGCATATGTCAGGTGGGGGAGCAGGGTGTGACCCATGCTTGTGTCTGTTGAAGTAAAACAGAGGACCTGTTCCTCAGAGTCATTTGCTCTGGCATAAAATCCTCCTTTACAGTGTGAATAGCATTCTATCTGGGATAGAGCAGTAAAATGCAAGCATAGATGAATGGGCTAGAAAAGCATTACCACAGGATTTCAAGGAAAACCATTAAGGACAAAGGACAACAGGTAAAGCTTAGGAAAGGGGCCAATATGGAAGTCACAGCTACAGATCTCACACAGGGAGCTCCATCCTGACCACAGAGGACCTGTGCAGGTACACAAGCTTCAAAGTTTACACTTGAGAAAACGACTTGACCTTTCACCTCGCTCGCATATCCCATGCTCACACCGATGGACAAATGTCTGCCTCAATGGGGCACAAACACTGCTACTTGCTAAGAGATGGGGAGGCTCCCTCACTCTTTGTGTAACTCCCCAAGGGAAATCACTAGAGATTTCCTATGGTGACACAGCACATATCCTAGGTGGATTCTGCACAGAAGGACAGGGACATATGTGCCTCACTGACTATGTCTGTTGTGCTCTGAACTGGATATGAAAATGACACTGTAAATATTCTTCATGTTATTCTAGAAGTAAACATCAGAGACTTCCATGAAAACTTCTTGGAATAAAGCAAGATCTGACCACATTTCTTTGGTTACAATTATGTGACTCTTAATTCTGAGTGTCTTTTCCTCAAAACTCTAGAATGTGATGACCATTGTTAGTCCTGAAGGCAAGAACTTCATTAAAAGGACCTTAACTTTCTCTCCTTGGAGAAGAATGTCCTTTTCAGGTTTGCCATGGATCCTGAAGATGTTATGATTGGTGTATAACTGTTGAAGACATTGCAGTGGAAGTAAATTTCTAGGAACAATTGGAAGAATAAGGCTGAGGCCACAAAACAGTCATGCTGGCACTGTGTACGTGGCCAGAAAATGAAAGCCTGAGGAAAGAGAATCACAAGATCTAAACTAAGGTAAGCTTGGACTTGAAATCCGTTTTCAAAAAACAAAAGACAGAAATACATGTTTTTAATGAGGCATGGATTCACAGTTCTGTAATTCTGTCACTCAGGAGGATGAAGCAGGTAAATCACTGGACATTTGCAGCCAACCTTTGCTACCCAGTGAGGTAAAAGGAAACCTCATGGCCTGCACTGTAAAGTGATTCTTGCCTTCAAAAACCAGCCATCAAAAAGAATGTGGATAAAATATGATGACCAAGAGTTCACGTTGAATTCTAGAGGCATTATTATAATGATCATGGTGTTCATAACATATAATAATTCAAAAATTAAAATTATAATGCGATAAATTTTTTTCAGTTGAGGAATAACTTCCAGAGACAAGAGGAGAAGCTGAATCTGGGAAGGAAATGAACACCAAGTAGATACATAGTCATGTTGGTGCAGGAAAACGAATGTATATGGCCTCCTTCTCTACCCAGAGGATTAGAAAGTTCTCTGTGAGGTAAGTACAGAACTTACAGCCTTATTTCCAGTTTCTGTGGGCTCTGCTTAGGTGGGACTTGGATCGCAGGATGTCTTAGAGGTACCGTAGGAGGTACATCTCCTGACAACAGAAATGACAGTGAAGCACACTCTCAAGAAACAGTAATGGAACAAAAGGAGGAAAACTCAGGATCCATAAAAGAAGCTTTGCTCAATTTGATCCTGAGAACCAGCCTGGAAGGGCAGAAAGTCAATCGGGTAACAGGAAGGGAGGACCAGGAGTAATCTATTCCTGGGATCAGGAATATGAGTACAAGATTGCCCTGCTTCCTCCCCTCCTCTAAATTTGTCTTCTCACTTATCACAGAGTCAAACACAGGTGGAATTCAGAGCAGGAGGTTCCTCTCAGTATCACAAAAGGACCAGACAAAGACTGAGCTCAGTGTCTACTTGATATAGGAACTGTGCTCAGTATATGCAAATATCTGCTCCAACTTTAGATTCCTAATCTGTTCACAGTTTGTAAAACACCCAGCTCCATTACCACACAGGGCTGAGGTCTCTCAGGAAGGCAGAGCTGTGTTCTACAAGATGAGACTTCTGGGTCTTCTCCTGTGCCTGGTGATGGGTCCCCATGGTGAGTGTCCTTAATACCAAACATGAGTCCATTGAAAGGTTACCAAATCATGTGACTGATGGGATGGTTTTCATTGTTTCCAGGTGTCCTGTCCCAGATGCAGCTGCAGGAGTCAGGGCCTGGCCTGGTGAAGCCCTCACAGACCCTGTTCCTTACCTGCTCAGTCTCTGGATTCTCCATCACAACCAGTGGTTATGGTTGGAGCTGGATCCGTCAGCCTCGAGGAAAGACCCTGGAGGTGATGGGAGGTATAGCCTACAATGGTGGCACTGGCTACAACCCGTCCATTAAGAGCCGCATCTCCATCTCCAGAGACACAGGCAAGAACCAGTTCTCCCTCCAACTGAACTCTGTCACTGAGGAAGACACAGCCACTTATTACTGTGCAAGAGACACAGTGATTTGATGCAAGTGTGAGCCCTGACATAAACCTGCCTGCAGAAAAACTCAGAACCAGCAGGGGGCACGCTGCACACACTACTCTTGGGAACCAACTTCTCAGCCCTGTGCTGACAGCCTGGAGTTTTTTCAGTAGTCAAGGGACAGAGATTCTAGAGGCCCCCTATGTCCCTGATCCTACAGTGTTATGTTTTCGTGGAGTCAGGCTTTCATTCGTTTCTCCCTCAATTTTGTTATTGATTGCACAGCGCATTTTCAATGAAGCTGTCTTCACAGAGCAAGTGATTACAGTCTCAATAATTTTTAGATGTAGAAATATTTAAGCATGAAAATTATTTCTCTGTTAACTACAAGTCGGCTCTCCACCTGAAGGGTATCTTATCCTGAAGGGCACATCAAATTCTGTTCATGCAGACATTTACTCTGAATGACTGGAAATCACTGTGTGTGTTGATCTGAGTGTTCATCTGTCACTGGAGTTGTTGATTTCCCCACCTTTGCCAAAGTAGGGCAATGCCTTAGAAAGTTGTGGTGGATTCTATTTCAATGGTAGAGACCGTCATGCTGTCACATATCTTGCAGTCATAGTACACTGCCTGACCAATATTCTTTAGGACTTAGCATTAGTAGTAGTGAGTCTCAAGAGCCCTCATGAAATGTCTTAAATATCATGTCTGTTTGTATTAAAAAGTGAACAATCTATATTTAAAATAACTTCAGAAATTTGGACATCTTTGCAAACTGACATCAGTATATCTGTAAACACTGTTTATCGCTTCTTCCTCATCTGTCAGCTGACTTGGGGAGAGTGAGAGAACTGACCGTGGATCCATGAAAGAGCAAGGTACACACAGCAGAGTCAAGACCAGAGAGGAGACGAGGGCCTCCCCGCAGAGAAATATGGATTCCAGCTATCTCTGGGCTCTCCTGAGTGTCTGAGGACAAGACTGGACCAGGACTGAACTCTGACTCCGGTATCACTTAAAATAATTAAAAGAGAGCTTTGGGATCACCCTGATTTGGGGATATGGCAAAATGCTGTTGTGTCAATTCACTAAGATGCAAATCATATCTCTGCAGGTTCAGATATATAACCAGTTGTATATTAATAGTTTCAAATTATGAACAAATTTAAGTATTATGGAGAGAATCTGGGCAAGTATTTTAGTAGAATTATCTATACATCATCCTATCATCTTTCTATTAAACTATTTGTCTATGTTTCAATCTATTCTCATTGCATCTATCTCTGCTTTGTCATATTTCTATTGACCCATGAACTCTGTGTATTTCGCTTTCATTTATATGTATACTGTAAATGTATTATTCACATGCTTCTCATCTAACTTTTAACTTTGTGCCTTGTTATTTTCTGTCCTCCCTGCCTGTATCAACTCAAATTTAACTATTTTGTATCACTCTGTCCATCCATTTCTTAACTATTTCATCTTCTATCATTGATGGATCACCTATCATTGATGGATGTATCATCTGCTTATCTTTACTGCTTTATTAACATAAGTGAGACACAAAACTGTTGATATGTAGTCTGTAAAGACTGATATACTTGAGAAGACTGCCTAAGAGGGTGAGAAAATGATATAACTAGTGAGATCAGTTCCCCATGATTTACTTCTTCTTGTAAAAATTCTTGACAGCGCTACACTCAAGGAGAGGACATTTTCCATAAAATGTATGCGTGCCCTAAAGTAGCATTCCCCATCCTGAGTATTTGCTATAGGATAGTAAAATTTGACGTTCACTCTGCAATAGCAATCCTGCAACACAGTTAGTGAATTGTGTGTACTGAAAATTAGAAATAGTATAAATGTGTTTTAAATTTTGAGCGGGTTTACAAACTAGAAAGCATCCTTCGACTGATTCTCTCTCTCTCTCTCTCTCTCTCTCTCTCTCCCTCTCCCTCTCTGTTTCTCTCTCTCTCTCTCTCTCTCTCTCTCTCACACACACACACACACACACTCACATTTCCATATACCTATCCATTTCTCTTTTTTTATTTTGAAGGTAGTAAAATACAATAGAACAAGGCAGAACAAAATCAATAGAGACCATGCAGTGAAACTGGTACAGAATTTCACGGCAGGTTACCAGAATAACAGTAATAGGTACCATAGTATATCTCGTTATCTTCACAACAGTTGTTCTTTCAATCAGGTATAGAAAAATATAACCTAATACAGAATATCATAAAACCTATCAAAACAAGAGTATTGAATAGAGCAATACAGTTAATCAAAACAAGGAAAGAAAGTGATAACAATATTTGCCTTCAAAGAGATGGTAGAAGGAAATCACCCATTATTTTCTAAATTGCATACTGTCATCCTCCCATGAGATGCTCAGACCACTGGCTCCCATTTGCCAATGGGAGGAGTGAGATGTTTTATTTTCAGCCCATGCACTGGTAGGCACAGGCCACATTCCATGGAGTCAGGTGGGATTCTTTGTTCCCCAGTGCCCTAAGTTCCAACATGGCATGGATCTGGCTGGTTTTCCATGGTTCCCTCGCTGCTCACTCGGGCCATGACTTCTAACTGAAGTGAGTTCATGAACAACAATATAGGAACCCAAGCAGCCAATTTGATAAATTTGGAATTTAATTAACTGAGCTCAAGATCACACTTATAGAGACTCATCCAGTTCAGGGTCCAAACAAGTGGAATGCAAATGGAAAGTTAGAGTTTCTAAAAGACAAAATCACAAAAAACATCCTGTTGGAAACAATTCAGCTTGAATCTTTCATTAATTTCTGGTTGACACCTGTATCCTGCTTCTTTTGTTGAGCGGGTTAATTTTTCTCCTGTAGATACAGCTCATTTTGTTTTTTTTTTTTTCCCATGGGATTTATCCTTGAGTAATATTCCATTTTCCTGAATACAGGGCACTAGGTAAGTGCAGGGCTTAAAATGGCATCAGTTATGCCAAGCTACAACATTCCCCACTGGTTTTAGTGCATGAATCAAATCTTTGATTTCTGTCATCTTTTAAATTCATCTTTTGTATCTACATTTCATAGATCCTTTTATTGGGGAGTATAGCCATTAATTTTAATAGATTAGATTACACTTTGGATATAATGCATTAAACAGTTTATCATTCAAGAGCCAATAATAATGGCCAGCAGGAAGAAAATCAGGAGTCCTGCCAGAGCCGAGAGTAGGTTGATCAGCCATGGGGTGGTGAAGAACAAATTTTTATATCAACTCTGTAAATAATGTCTCTCAGTTTTTCTATCAGCTAGGCACTTTCTGAGCTGAATAAGACTTTTTAAAATTAACAAGATTTATTAAAGGCTAGACATAGATACCCCTGTTGCAATAAGAGTAGCCAGTTCTGAAGGACCATCTCAGCCAGAGAGTTTAGAGATGGTGATGAGCATTTTGTTCAAGTGTGCTAGATCACAATCTATTTTTTGCTTAGTATCTGGTAATTTAGTTCTTGCATTATAATGGCTGTGGTTCTTAGTGTTTTGGAACCAGTTACTTCTAATCCTAAAAGGACAAGAACTAGAACTTGAGCCCTCTTTTTTTCTCATGAGTTTAGGTAACTCTATACATTTCCTCCCTCCTTCTCCGGAATACCAGTACACTTGAGGAAGAATATGAGTTAAGATACAGAGTTCAGGGTTAGGTCCAGTGAAGAGAGCAAGACAAACACAAAGGTGAGGCCATTTGTACCGGCAAACCATGTTTCTAGTGAGGAGGCTAAATGTTGGTTGAGGGGGTAAGAGACATTTTGTACATACACAGCTGAATTACAATTGATTCAAAATGGGTAGTGCTTCAAGGGCAAATATATAGCCTGAACACAAAGCCCTGAATGTTTCCCAATGTGAGGAACTTCCCTCTCTCCACCAACATGAAGAACTAGAATCAAGGTTTGAGGTGTTTAGAATCTGTGTTCAATATAAGTTATATGTAGTCCACTTAGCTGGAGTCTCCGGTGTGGTGGGCTCAAAGTGGGAGTGATGAATCCAATGGCTCTTTCTGGCAACCTTGAGCACCATGGCAGTACTCAAGGGGATTGTATAGGTTCCTTCCCAGTGGATGCTTAGGGATGTGGGCTGTCTCCTTTGATGTAAATTTTGATCACCAGATTGAGCTGCTACGGGTTATCAGATATTTCAGAAATGGTCTGGTGGCCCCAAAATAAGCAGTGAGTCAAGTGCAGAAAGGGCTAAAGCGGCTATCAGGACTTAAAAATTTTCCCATTTGTGACAGCAGCCAACTTATCATGTTGTACATGGGAGATCAAAGAGGGCAGTTGGCTGTACATGGCCCTATCTGGAGGTAAGGGGTACATTGCACACACAGAAGGGCAAAAGGAATCAGACTTACCCAGGTTTTGCCAGTCTCAAGAGCCAATTTTTAAATAGTTTCCTTTATGGATTTGTTTGTCCTACTTGGCTTGAATTTTGAGGCCAGTAGGCATAATGTAATTTCAAATTGATTTCTAAAACTGCAGCTAAACTTTGAGTGATCTGAGTTATAAAAGCTAGGCCATGATAGGACCCCAGGGAGGTGGGCAAACAGAATTGAGACACTATCTCTTACAGGAGTTTCTTAGCTATGATGAGAGCTGATTCAGTCCAAGTGGTGAATCTTTCAGTCCATCCAGTGAGTGTGGCTATGAGAACTAAGAGGTATTTATGCCCATCTTTTCCTGGACCCTTTTCAGTTAAGTCTATCTCTCAGTGGTCTCCAGGGGTAAGTCTTCATTGTCTCTTTCAAACATCAGTGGTGGCCAGTATAGTGTTCACTTGAAGACATTGTGGGCATTTTGGCTAATTTCTTTAGTCAGGCTAGATAATTTGGCCAATTTTAGTTCCCCCAAGTGAGTGGCCTACTGGGCATCCTGGATGAGCTGGAGGCCCAATGATCTGACAGCCTTCCAGAGAAAGTTAGGCTTCTAAGCTCTTGGATGGTCTCAAGTCTGAATCTGAATAGGATGACTTGAGTAGCATGGGTGGTAGGAGAGCTGGGCTCCTCTGGTTTAGTGCCACCTCTCTGCCTGTTTCACAGCAAGAACATTTCCATGAGTTATTCGGATGTTTTCACATTGGTGCCCCAAACAATGTATAATGGCAACTTTGAAGGCAATCAAATAGCAGCAAGGAGGTCTAAGATCTCAGGGGCATTCTTGAACTTTGTTCCTGCCGATGTTAATAGACCTTTTTCCTAATAAAGGTCCCATGCACACAGACAGTAACAAAAGCATACTGACTATCTGTATATATTTCATAGATTTATTTTGTACCCATCTTAGGGCTTGAGTAAGGGCTATCCAGTAGAAATATAGAGTGGTTGAGCCATTTCAGCAAAATGCGGAGTCCACAACTGGCAGTAGTCCAAAGCACGTATAAATTTTGTAACTTGATATTTAGTACTTGGAGAAGGAATTTTTAAGATAGCCTCAATCCTGGTAGCCAGAACATTGCAACTACAGACACTCACGAAAGAGGACCTCCAGAACTGCTTGAGAAAGTGGCAAGGATGATGGGATAAGTATGGTTGAAGCAAAAGGGAACATTTTGAAGGGGGTTAATGTCAATATGTCTTTACCATGATGATTGTTAAAGTTTTAAAATTAAAAAAAAAGATAGCCTTAATCCTTTTATCTGGCAAAGTCCATTTTCCTTCTTTTAACATATACACAAGATAAGTGACTTTGGGTAGGCAGAGCTGTTCCTTTTTGTCAGAGACTCAATAGACCAATTTGTTTAAATTTCCTAATATGGCCTCTGTGGCTTTCAGACAAGAGGCCAAGTCTAAAGTGGCCAGCAATAAATCATCTACATATTGAAGCACTGTGATGGAAGGAATTTCTGCCCCAAAATTTTGCAGGTCTCTCCTCAGGGTCTCATCAAATAGAATTGGCACATTTTTGAACCCTTGAGATAAATGCATCCAGGTCAATTGTCCTGACTCTCCCATCTTAGGGTCTGTCCACTCAAGGGAAATGAGGGGTTGACTTACCAGAGTAGGGAGAAGTAGGCATCTTTCAGGTCCAATGCACAGTAGCAGGTGTGCAGCAAACTGAGCAAAGTAAGTGGGTTAGGAACAGTGGGGTATAGTCATAACATTTGTATTTACCTCTTGGAGGTTTTGGACAGACTGTTACTCTGAAGTTCCTGGCTTCTGAACAGGTAGCAAAGGTGTATTGCAGGCTGACTTACAAGGAATCAGGATATTGACCTTTTTCAGCCTTTGAATGTGCTTGGAAATTCCTTCCTTGACCTGCAATCTGAGTGGATATTGGTGGACCTGGATCAGTGGCCCCAGGGTTAAGAGTGACTACAACTGGAGGTTGGTTTACTGCAAGTCCAGGTGGGTTAGATTCTGCCCAGACCCCAGAGATCTGCTTTTGCATTTTTATAGCAATGAATGTGGGGAGTCTGCCAGGGGCAAGTCCACCAGAAACAAATATCCTTCAATAATAAGGCAACTAAAAAGAATAGCAGAAAGAGTGGTAATTACCTCTGCTTTAGCTTTCTGAAGATCTCTAGTCTTTCTGTGAAACCTAAGAGTCACTGAGGGGTTTGTGCCCTCAAAAGATATTTGAGCCTGTAACTTGTGGAGCAAGTCTCATTCAAATCAGGAAATAAGGACATTTCAGCATGACAAGAAAAAAGTGGATTAGGAATCCTCTGCTCAAAACTGTAATACTGGTCTGAGTCCATGGATAAGCCATTTTTTAAAAGTTGCTCCTTGAATGTTCATCTTGGTTTGAGTCAAGGGACCCATTGGCTGCTGTAGGATTGAATAGGTCACTCCCTTTCGACCAAAAAGCTGAACTTTCAGCCCCCTACAGTAAGAGTTAACCAGGATTTCTGGATGCCAAAAGAACCCTGCCTGGCTCAGATTTGAATCAAGACATTTGGAGTGGAGGCAGTTTTTCCTGGAGCTCTGGACTGTTCTTTTTACATTGGCCCTCTTTCTTACAATAGGCACACTGGCTTTGGGATAGTGGGGTCCTTTGAGATTGGGGAGGGTTCCCTGAGTCACATTTGGCTTTGAGATTTTCCTCTTCTGCTATAGCAAGAAGGATCTCTCCCATACTTTTGTTTAAGTCTCTTGGATCTTCTTGATTGCTGAAGACCTTTTGGGATATCTCCACTAACTCTGAGAATGTCTTACCTTTGAATCCTTCTAGTCTTTGAAGCTTTTTTATAATATCTGGGGCTGACTGGGAGACAAACACGATATTTAGAGTGCATCTATTTTCAGGTGCCACCCATCATTCTGCTCCAAGAATGCAAATTGAGCCTTGTTGGGTCCCTAATATACCTCTGTTTAGACAGATTAATTGGCTTTCAAGTAGCTGTTTTTAAAGCACCCAGATGAATCTGGTAAAACTGTAGGAGAGCCTCCTTACCTTGAATAGGGTGAGTGAGGGTTTGGGGCAGAAGTCCAGAAAAACGGTGCTACAGTCATCCAAGCTTGTGTCTATCGGAGAAGCTGTGCTGCTGCTGTGCTTTTGGCCCTTGAGAGCTGGACACCATCATTGCCCCTGCCACACGGCATGGCCTTTGGCTTTGACTCTGTCTCCTCATGAGTTTCAGCTGTCTGATCACTTGTGCTGCTGGTGCTGTACTAGGAGTCACTGGGCAGGAAACAGTAAAGGTGCTTGCTCTAGCTGAATGTTCAACACATGGGGAAAAGGAAGGAGGACTCAGCTATTCTCTGCAGTTAGAGCCCCAGATGTTTGGGCCTCAGGGTTCAGAGTGTGGGGGCATATGACAGGTGCAAGGCCTTCAGGTGGGATGAGTACATCCTCTCATCAAGGGGATGTGCTGAGTGGGGTGCCCGCAGCAGCATCAGCAGTGACAGCTACAGTGGCAGCACTGTTGTTTTTCAGATAGTTGATGTAGACCTGCTAACCCAAAAAGAAGTTAAAAGTCCCTTCTGGAGGCCAAGAGAGTATGAAAGTGGGCCATTTGAATTCAATAAAAGTTAGGTGCTTCCCTGGGTAAACAGGTTCACTGTAGGAAAGGCTCTCTGACAAAATTCCTGAAAAGAACACATTGTAAAGACAACAAAAAGCAAAAGAAGACTGAGCCAGTTACATGAATAACAGACAAAAAACAAATATTCAACTCATGACAAACAAGATTAACAAAACAAAGACAGAAATTAACCTAGAAGTAATTCAACAAGTCAACAAGTCCAAGGCCATTTCTTGTCTGGGAATGGTCTTGGGGATTTTAATGTTGCATTCAGTTTCTCCAAACACCCCCGAGCAGCACCCCAACATAATCTAGAACAATCTTACTGGTAAGGATCTGGACTGCTTGCCTTGAATTAGCTAGCTTTGAGTTTTAGTTTCTCTTTGAAACAAATACATTCTTAGTGGGGAAGAACCTCTCTCAAAGAGAAGGTTGGATCCTATATCCAGGGCGAGCCCCCAGATAAGGTGGGTCTGTGAACAACAATGTAGGAATCCAAGAAGCCAGTTTGATACATTTGGAATTTAATTAACTGAGCGCAAGACCACTTGTATACAGATCCCTCCAGTTCAGTGTGCAAACAAGTGGAACCCAACTGGAAAGTTATAATTTTTAAAAGAGAGAGTCATAAAAGACATCCTATGGGAAACAATTTAGCTCAAACCTTTCATTAAGATTTGGTTGACATCTGTATCCTGCTTTTTTGTTGAGCAGGTTAATTTTTCTCCTGTAGATATAGCTCATTCTGCTTTTCTCATGGAACTTATACCCTGAGTAATATTCCATTTTCCTAAGTACAGGGCACTAGTTAAATGCAAGGCTTAAGGTGGTATCAGTTATACCAAGCTACAACATTTATCATGGATCAGGGAGGCAAGCAGCCCAGCACCCTAAGTTCCAACATGGAGAGTATCTCAGGAGATGCTGTCTGGCTGGTTCTCACACTGGGTCACTCACCACTCTCTTGAGCCATAGCTGCTTACCCAGGAGGCAAATGGCTTCCTATGTTGCCCAGCGCCCTAAGTTCCAACATGGAGAGGATCTCAGGAGATGGTGTCTGGCTAGTTCTCTACCTGGGTCGCTCGCCACTTGCTTGAGCCACAGCTGCTTACCAGGGAGATGACTGGCTTCCTTTGTTGTCCAGAGCCCTAAGTTCCGACATGGTGAGGAACACAGGAGGAGCTGGCTGGTTTTCTCCCTGGGTGATTCACCACTTGCTCAAGCCACAGCTGCTTACCAGGGATGCCAGTGGGTTTCTTTGTTGCCCAGTACCCTAAATTCAAACATGGTGTCTTAATTACTTTTAAGAAACCTATATTTAAATTTTGAATGCCCACATTTTCACAAAATTTATTTTATCTTTGACAAAGCTCTCTATTTCATTATTGTGTTTCATTACTTGTGCAATTATCAAACACTCATCAGTATATGATGTTGTGTGAAATACAAAATAACTTCAGCAAACTAAATAATGCCCCTTCTTATTATGTATGTCTTATGTATCAAAAAATATACTGACACAAAGCAAATGACCCACACTCCTGACCTTACATTCATGAATCCTTAAGGCAGAGTTAGTGATGTCCTCACACTGAAATCCCTGCCTCTCTGAAGTCACCATGGACCTCACCATCCAGCTCATCATGTGAAGCTAAGCAACCCTCATCTCTTCATCCTTCTGTGCTCCTTGCCTGAGGCCAACATAATCACTGACCTTCCCTGTGTTGAAGGACTGAGAGTTTCCAGGTGCTCTGACACCATCCAGCCCACCTCCCAAAGCACACTGCCACGTGAGATGGAGCCAGCTCTTCATTGTGGCTCTTTTAAATTTCAGCTTACAAGAAGATCATGAAAATCACTGATAATGTCTTGTGTGAATCCTATTGTGTCTTTTTCAGTGTCTTTTCAGTTCAAGGACGATATCAGGATCAGTGAAGCATATAGAACTCCAAATAGTCATAACCAAAATAAAACTACACCCAGACATATAATAATCACCATCCCAGAAATCCAACACAAGAATAGATTATTAAAAGCTGTCAGAGAGAAAAAACAGATCACTTATAAAGGAAAACCTATCAGAATCACAGCAGACTTCTCAGCACAAACAATAAAGTCAAGAAGAGCATGGAGTAAAGTATTCCAGATACTAAAAATAATGATTTCCAACCTAGACTGATGTATCCTGCATAACTATCATTCAAAATTGATGGTGAAATATAATACTTGCATGACAAAGAACAGCTGAAGAACTTCATGAACACCAAACCAACCCTGCAAAAAATATTGAAAGACAGTTTAGATACACAAAGGAAAAAACCACTAAGCAAAATATATAATTAAACAGAACAGAAAGATAAAGATGCAAAAGCAGAGACATAACATGTCAACAATAAACCAGCATTTAACAGTAATAACCATTAATGTAAATGGTCTCAATGCACCAACCAAAAGAAACAGACTAGCAGAATGGATCAAGAAACAAAATCCAACCATATGCTGTTTACAGTAAACCCATCTAACCCAGAAAGATACATACAGACTGAAAGTCAAAGGATGGAAAATAATACTTCATGTAGCAGGCACCCAAAAAAAGCAGGAGTAGCCATTCTCTTTGCAGACAATGTGAACTTTAAACCAACAATGACCATAAAGGACAAAGAGGGTCACTACATACTCGCTAGGGGAAAATTTCAAGAGGAAGAGATAACTATCTTAAATGTATATGCACCAAACTCCAGAGCACCCAGTAATATAAAACAACTATTAACAGAAATAAAAACTCAAATTATCAGTAACACAATTCTAACAGGAGACCTTAATACACAATTGACACCAAGGGATAGATCAACCAGACAGAAAATGAGCAGAGAAATAACAGAACTGAATCACACCTGTGAACAAATGCATTGATAGACATATACAGAATGTTCCACCCAACAACATCAGAATACACATTCTTCTCAGCACTACATGGATCATTCTCTAAAATAGACCATATATTAGCTCACAGAACATATTTAAACAAATGCAAAAGAGTTGAGATCATCCCTTGAATGTTATCATATCATAGCACTCTGAAATTAAAAATTAATGATAAAAGATATTGCAAAAATCCCGCAAACACATGGACAGTGAATAACACACTCTTGAGTAATCAGTGGGTCACAGAAGAAATTAAGCAATACCTAAAAGAAAATGAAAATGCAGATAAAACTTACTGAAAATTGTGGGATGCAATGAAAGCCGTCCTCAGAGGAAAATTTATTGCACTGAGTTCCCACATAAGGAAAACAGAATGAATACAAATAAATAACTTGATGCTACACCTCAAACAGCTAGAAAACGAAGATCAAGTCAAGCCCAAAACCAAAAGAAAGGAGAAAATTATAAAAATCAGAGCAGAAATCAATGCAATAGAGACTAAGAAAATAATCCAAAGAATCAATGAATCAAAGAGTTGGTTCTTTGAAGGAATAAATAAAATTGATAAGTCCCTAGCCAACCTTATTTTAAAAAAAGGGCAGAAAAAGCTCAAATTCATGCAATAAGAAATGAAAAAGGTGAAATCACTACAGACCCAATAGAAATACAGATCATCAACACCTATTTCGAAAACCTCTACTCTCAAAGGTTTGATAACACAGAAGAAATAGACAGATTCTTAGATACATATGAAGCACCACAGCTTGATCAAGAGGATGTAAAACTGTTGAATAACCCAATCTGTGTTAATGAAATTGAAACTGTAAGTAAGCCCTTACCTACAGAAAAGAGCCCAGGTCCAGATGGTTTCACTGCAGATTTCCACAAAAAATACAAAGAAGACCTAATGCCGACATTCCTCAAACTATTCAATGAAATTGAAAGGGAAGCAATCCTTCCTAAGTCACTCCTGGAAGCAAATATTACTCTAGTACCAAAACCTGAGAAAGACACAACTAAACAAGAGAACTATAGACCAATCTCCCTAATGAACACAGATGCAAAAATCCTCAATAAAATATTGGCAAGTAGGATGCAGAAAATCAAGAAGATTATACATCATGACCAAGTGGAATTTACCCCAGGAATGCAAGGATGGTTCAGCACACATAAATCAATAAATGTAATCCACCATATCAATAAGGCCAAAAGTAAGAATCACATGATCATTTCTATAGATGCAGAAAAAGCCTTCGATAAGGTTCAATATTCATTCATGATAAGAACTTTATAGAAAATAGGAATAGATGGTCTTTACCTCAATATAATAAAGGCCATTTATGAAAAACCAACAGCAAGCATCATACTAAATGGCCAAAAATTGAAAGCCTTTACTTTAAAGTCGGGAGCACGACAAGGATGTCCTTTATTACCACTCCTATTTAATATACTACTGGAAGTACTAGCCAGAGCAATTAGGCAAGAGAGAGAAATAAAAGGGGCAAAGATAGGAAAAGAAGAATTTAAATTATCATTGTTTGCAGATGACATGATACTCTACATAGAAGACCCCCTAAACTCCATTGAAAGACTCTTAGATACAATAAATAAATTCAGTAATGTAGCTGGATACAAAATCAATACTCAGAAATCAATAGCATTCCTATACACTAACAACAAAATCACAGAGAGTGAAATAAGACAAACTACACTCTTCACATTAGCAAGCAAAAAATGAAATATTTAGGAATTACTCTTATGAAAGAAGTGAAAGACTTATACAGTGAAAATTATAATACACTGAAAAAAGAAATTGAAGATGATATCAGAAAATGGAAAGACATCCCTTGCTCATCGATAGGAAGAACAAACATTGTGAAAATGGCCAATCTCCCAAAACTGTTATACAGACTCAATGTAATCCCAATAAAAATACCATCAATATACCTTATAGATCTAGAGAAATCACTCCTAAATTTCATCTGGAACCAGAAGAGACCTAGAATAGCAAAGACAATTCTAAGCAGCAAAGACAAAGCAGGAAGCATCACAATCCCTGACTTGAAGTTATACTACAAAGCAACAGTAATAAAATCAACATGATATTGGAATCAAAACAGAGCTGAAGATCAATGGAATGGATTAGAAGATACAACTACAACTACAAACACACTCAACCACCTTATCTTTGACAAAGGAGCCAATCAGGTTCACTGGAAGAATGACAGTCTCTTTAATAAATGGTGCTGGAAAAACTGGCTCTCCATTTGCCGAAAGCTAAAGCTAGACCCATGTCTATCACCATGTACTAAATTAAAATCTAAATGGGTCAAAGATCTGAATATTAAAACAGAAACACTAAATCTATTGGAAGACAAATTGGGTAGAAACCTTGAGGACATAGGAGTAGGTAGAGAATTCATGAACAGGACTCAAACCGCATGGGAAATACTTCCCAGAATCAATAACTGGGACCACTTCTTATTAAAAAGTTTCTGCATGTCAAAAGTAATCTCCAGCATAGTGAAAAGAAAACCCACAAACTGGGAAAAGATTTTAGTGAACTCGCTCTCAGACAAGGGACTCTTGTTTAAAACATATCAAGAATTAAAAAAATTCAGACCCCCAAAATTCAAAGATCCAATCCAAAAATGGGCATCTGAGATGTATATGCACCTTTCAGATGAAGAAATACAAATGGCAAATAATACATGAAAAAATGCTCATCATCATTTGTCATTAGAGAAATGCAAATTAAAACCACACTGAGATATGATCTCACTCCTGAAAGAATGGCCAAGATCAAGAAAACCAACAACAACAAATGCTGGAGAGGCTGTGGGGAAAAAGGAACTCTCCCACACTGTTGGTGGGAGTGTAGACTGGTGCAGCCTTTGTGGAGGTCAGTCTGGAGATTTCTCAAAAAGCTGGGATTGGAAGTCCCATTTATTCCAGCCATTCCACTTCTAGGCATATTCCCAGGAGAACTGAAAGCATCATACCCAGTGATATATGTGTACCTATGTTTATAGCAGCACAATTTGTAATCGCCAGATCTTGGAAACAACCCAAGTGTCCATCAACTGAGGAATGGATAAAAAAGTTTTGGTATTTCTATACAATGGAGTATTATTCAGCTATAAAGAAGGATCACATTGAGATATTTATCAATAAATGGGCGCAGCTTGAGACCATACTCATAAGTGAAATAAATCAATCTCGCATGTGTGAATACTGAATAGTTTCCCTAATGTAAGTAATGATACAAATATATAAAAATATGTGGTAATCATGATTCCCAATTATGTGGCCTTGAATCCTTATAAAGTTTTTACTTATTAATTGGAAAGGCTTTATTCTGGGCTTCTTGATATGGAAATATTTGAAGCTATAGTATATGAAGTTTTATTCAAATATTTCAAGGAAAAAGACAGACACTATGGTAACTACTACTAAGTTGGGTTATTTGGTGGTGAAGCACTAGGTTGCCAAAACAGTCATGCTTTGACCTGTATTGGTATATTGTTATGTCCTCTTTTATCTCAATCTCTCCCTTATTCATTAAAAAAATTATTTAGTTATTTTTGTTTTTTTTTTAATTAAGGGAAAAATTTTAAAAAATTAGCAGAATATATAATAGTAACTCTTTTTGATTTCCTATTAACTTGTTTTGAAGTCCTGTAATACTCTCACTATCTTGTTTTGACTGATTAGACTCTGTTCCATTCTGTATGATAGTATCAAGCTTGAGGGTATAGGCAACTACTTTGAAGGCAATAAGATACACTAAGATGCCATTCTGGTTTGAGTATTGTCTCCTTTGGAAGCCCTGTAATGTTTACAATGCTTAAGTTTTATTGGTCTTGTTCTCTACTGTTTTGTTCAACTTTATAATATCTAATGAGATAGACAATTCTTTTTAAGGAAACAAGAGATATTGTTGATAACCATTGTTGATAACCTTGTACTCTGTTTTACATCATGTGCTGTGTCTATCCTTGGTTTTGACTGACAGCTTTGTTTTGCCATATTTGACTTTATTCTCTCCCCCCAAAAAATTAATAAGAACTAAGGAGTAATGAAACCCAAAATGTGTAAATTTTGTTGTAAAAAAGAGAGGGAAAAAAGAGCTCTAAATGATACAACAGCAAGTGTGTTTAGGGGTGTTAAATAGCTGACCATATTGATGTTTTTGGTTGGATCATTGAACACAACTGTTTGCAGTCTCACTGTTTGAATGTCCACTTTGTATGCTTTGATACTGTGATTTGAGCAACTATCTCTAAGATGATAATATGTAATCTATTAACTGGTGATTTCTTACTTTTTTTTTGTAGTTCTGTATTACTTGTACCCTTACACCACTTTGTTTTGTTTTGGTTTTTCTCTTTTTTCCTTTTAAATAAAATTTTAAAAAATAAAGTGCTTGTGTTTTGTGAAGAACTCCTTTGTTTCTTCTATTGTTCTGCAACTGGTTCTTATAAACAATGGACTGATCCATTTGAGGCCATGATAATTTTCAGCTTACAGCTGTAGCTTTAGTACTTGGTATGTGGGAATCTGAAAACGTGTCATATGGGGATGGTGAATCCACATCACTCTTTCCCCCGGAATATGCAGTTCCAAATCTTCTACTCTGCCCCTCTTCTAGAAGGAGAACTGCTCCTTTGTTCTGAGAAATCTGGAAAGATCCTTCACTCTCCCAGGTCTGGCGCTTATCTTGGTCTCTCATGGCACTGCTCAGCCACCTATGCAGGGACTGTTTTTATTGGTGCATCTGCTTTCTCTTGCTAAGAAAACCAGTTAAATCCTTCAATTTTCATTTGATACATCTGTGAAAACTTGCTTTATCCAAACATGGTAGGCTGCTTCCCTGGCGACCTATAGCCTTCCTCAATGCAGCATGACAGGGATGTGCACAGAGAGATGTATCCCTGAAGCACAGGTAAATCTGCCAGAAGAGAAATAGGAGCACATTTTAAATACAGGAAAAAGGTTCTGTCAATCTCACTGTGCATGTCCAACTGTATGGTGCAGATCATGATGAAGGACCCAGTTCCACTGGACTTCTCATACCATATAGCAAGTCTTGATCACATTGAATCACTCACTTGTGTTTCTGTAAGGAATTCAACATTTGTACAATGGAGTAATTATTGGCACCTGTATCATGTAAAATTTAAATATGTAAAACTAAATTAAGATTATGAACATCATATCAGAGTTACATGAAATTCCAATTTTATGTAATGATGTTATTTTTACTAGGCTTGACCTGAAGACTCACATGTAATCTGCTATTAAATTTTTTTCTGTTTCCTGGCCACATAGCTCTCTATATAGTAGGAGGCCATGCAAATAGAGCCTCCTCCTTCCAATGTAAACCAGCCCGGCCCTCATTCTACAGCTCTGTAGAGGAGCCCAGACCTGGACCGCAGGTATTTCCTCTCAGGGATCAAGAATGAGTACAGACTGCCCACCGTGGAGCTTGAGCTCAGCTGGGTTTTCCTTGTTGCTGTCTTGAAAGGTAATTAGTGATGAACAAGAGATATTTAGGGCAAAAGAGTGGGATAAATGGTAGACACATATGATAGTTTCCTGTGGAGGATGTCCCTGTGTTTGCAGGTGTCCAGGCTGAAGTGCAGCTGGTGAAGTTCGGGGTGGGGGGGATTGATGCAGCCTGAGGGGTCCCTGAGACTCTCCTGCGTGACCTCGAGATTTACCTTCAATGAAGACCACATGAACTTTATCCCCAGCTCCAGGAAAGAGCCTACAGTTGATTTCTGTTATTAGAAACAAGGTTAATAGTAACACAAGAGAGGTTGCTACTCTGTAAAAGGGAAATTCATCATTTCCAGGTATGACACCAACAGCACACTGTATCTACAAATGACCAAACTGAAACCCAAGGACACAGGTGTGTACTACTGTGCAAAAAACACAATAAGAGGACATCAGTGTGAGCCTAGAAATAAACCTCCATGATATGGTGCTCAGGACTAGCAGGGGCCACACTGGACACAAGAAGTTCAGCCATGCCCAGGACAGGAGCAGAGGGTGGAGCACACTTATTTCCTGTGGAGATGGGAGGCTTGCTGTCACATGACATATTCCCTGGGAGATTGCATTCATGAGTCTGTGCTTATCTCTCATGTTCCTTGTCTTAGTTACTTTTTACTCGTCGCTGAGACAAAATACCTGAAGCCCAAAGTTGGGAAAGGAAAGGTTTATTTCTTACAGTTTTTGGAGGTTTCAGTCCACACTCAGTTGGCTCCAAGACAGGCAGGCATGGCTGGGCTGAAGTTCATGGCGGCCGCCAACAGCAAACTCGAACCAGCAAAGAGCAAGACACACCTTCTTCCTGCCATTACATCACATCCTGGCTCCACCCCTGTGTGGGTGGAGCACTGACACCATCAATCCAAGCACTCTACAATGAACCATCACATATGAACAATGCAAACTCATGAGGCCTGGGGGACACAAACATAAACCATGACATTCCACCCCTGGCCCCCAGGACTCAAGTACATCCTTTATACAAAAGACATTTAGTCCACCTCCAAGAATTGCCAAAGTCCTAACAGCTTCAACATTGCTGAAAAATCCAAGTCCCAAGTCTCCTCCAAGATCTATGGCAAACTCTTAACTGTAAGCCCCTGTACTAAAGAAACAAGGTTAAACATTTCTGAAATGCAAAGGCACAAGATAAACATTACCATTCCAAAAGTTAAAAACAGGAGAACAGAAAGCATTCAAAACAAAGCAATTCCAACATCCAGCAGGGCAAACATTAAGTCCTAGAGTTCTACACTCAGCATCTGAATCAATCTGGTTGCAAGTTCCAAAAGACTTGGGTGATTCCACCCCAGGGCACTTCCAGTGATTTCAACTGCCACAGCTTTTCTCTTAAATCCTCTCTGCTCACTTTTTGCAGCTTTCCTTGGATCATCCATGTCCCTGGCTTTTCCAAACTTCTGGGGTCTCCACTGTACCTTCGGCTTCACACTTACATCTTCACAAATTGCCCTCTCAGGGGCACACTGCTTGGCCAGCCAGACCCTTTGCAATCGAGGTGGAAGCCTTCTTACCCTCAGAATTTGTGCATTTTCCTTGCACCTAAAATCAGCACCTTGTGGATGCCACCAAGGTTTGCTGCTAGCTGAAGCAGTAGCCAGGCTTTTCTCTCTCTTGGCTGTAGGGGTCAGTTGCCTGGATCGCAGGGCTCTTTTTACCTGATTGTGATGAAAATCTTCTCTATGTTGCTGCCTTTCTGGAAACTCATGTGGCCTCTGTCGCCATTCTGGAACCTCACTTGGTCTCTGTCACCATTCTGGAGCATGGCACTCTGTAGATTTTTCCTCTGAGCAAAATTTTTCATCCTTTCTGTGAGGCTGCACACGGTAGGGACTTGCTTCCTGGGATGCCCCGTGGCCATCTTTCTTATCTCTCTGTTTCTCCTCAGGAATCAAAATCTCAACTCTGTCTTTACAATCCACACCCTTCCTGGAATCTTCCTTCGGGCCAAACTCACAGCATTGTACATTATCCTGCTGGGCTCTTTGCTCCTGATTTGAAACATAAAGCTGGCTAAAAGCTCCCAACAATAGCCATGCCACAGCCTCAATGTTCGATTGCAGTTTAATTTCTTTTTCAAGATTAATCAGTCCATTGCCCTTTGTCTCAGTCTCAGGCAAAGTCTCTGGGCAGGAGCAAAATGCAGACAAACTTTCCACCAAGCCATAACACACATCATGTGGAGTCCAACAACCAATGCAGTCCTTTCCAGCAGAAACCTCCCAAGCCTGGTCTTTACCAAGGGGCTTTCTATCATCAGCCTTCTGGTCTCCTGAGCTTTGACCAGAATCTCCTCTACTGAACAGCCGAAGCTGCTCCAGCTCTATGCATCCAGGCGACATGTCCAAACCTTTCCAAACTCCGCCCACAAGCCATTTCCAAAGCCTCTTGAAAAACATGGCCAGGTATAGTCACAGCAAATGACCCCACTTCTCGTTACCAAATTTCTATCTTAGTTACTTTTTACTCGTCGCTGAGACAAAATACCTGAAGCCCAAAGTTGGGAAAGGAAAGGTTTATTTCTTACAGTTTTTGGAGGTTTCAGTCCACACTCAGTCGTCTCCAAGACAGGCAGGCATGGCTGGGCTGCAGTTCATGGCAGCCGCCAGCAGCAAACTCAAACCAGCAAAGAGAAAAACACACCTTCTTCCTGCCATTACATCACATCCTGGCTCCACTCCTATGTGGGTGGAGCACTGACACCATCAATCCAAGCACTCTACAATGAACCATCACATATGAACAATGCAAACTCATGAGGCCTGGGGGACACAAACATAAACTATGACATTCCTGAAGTAGAAATTTGACTAACAATAAGATGTATTTTCACCTGCACACGTTCTCATGTCATTTTTAGAAGGCAAAAGTTACTTCATTCTGTTCATCAGGACTGGAACCTGAGGAAACACAGACAACTTGTCAAAATTGTTTCCAATGCAAAAGACATCCTGATATTCCTTCTTTACCACCAGTTTTGGCATTTAAAACACAGGCACAAAAGAGATAACCAAGCCTTGGTGATGAATAAAACTTTTAAAAACTTAAATCTTGCACTTTTTCCATAGATAGTAACAGTACTCTAACTCAGAACTCATTTCACTGTCATTCAAAATAATTTGTGTTTTTCCTTACATTTTATTCTCTTATCTCTTTTTTTTTTAATTCTGCTTTCTTAGAATGGAAGACATGATTTTGTATTTTAATCGTATAATTCGGGTCCATTACCTGAAACTCAGAAAGAGATCAGAAATGACATCTGCATACCCAGGTAAGAGCTGAAGTCTCCATCTGATTTATGCTTGTGAACAACACCCCTTCTCTCCTCTAAATTTATATTTATTTTAAATTATACATATTTAATTTTATTTTCAGATTTAAGAACAATAAAAAAGTATTACTAATGCAGAAGTAAAATTGCTTTCTAAATATGGGATGTGATGTCAGAACTGATTGTGTTAATTTAACTGTCATGAAGTCTCCTCCTTCCCAAGTAACCTAGGAGTCACCATTGTGCACGATTGAGCCATGATCTCACGGGAAGGGAGATAGGAGGCCATGGTATCCAAGGCACATAGAACAGGACATCAGAACAAGCAGCCAGGAAATATCTGACAGGAGCTAAAGTTACATCCACTTCAGAAATTTTTCACTTTAAATTTTGTTATCTATGAATCAAATGTATCCTCTTTGTCTGACAAAATGATCCTGACAGCCTAAACAGAGGAAGATGTACTCTAATAACACCATGTACAAAATGCCTTCACCGCATTACCATAACTTGAAACAGATCCACACACACATGGGCAATTTATTTTTTACATTGTGTAAGACAGTAGTTGACGAAAGTGTTTATTCCAACAAATAATGCTGTGACATCTGTTGCAATGTCTGTTAATAAGATGAATAATAGCAAGTGTTATAAAGTATGTTGAAGAAATGGAGCCCTAGCACATTGTTGAAGGAGTGTGGATCACTACAGACAGAACACTGTTTGTGTTATCTGCAGGGAGTTTCCTCATGAAACTCCAGATGGAAATACTATGTGATCCATGAGTCTTAGTTTCTTTCCTGCAGCTATATCTAAACATAAGCCTTAAAAAATGGATAAATTCCTGAACTTAACCTGCCATACATGAACCAAAAAACAAGAAACATCTATACGGAGCTGTGATAAGTAATGATAAAGAATCCAAATTAAAGGGAAACTCTCTTTTAAAAAAAACAGAATTTAGTGAGATAAATATTAAATTTTATCAAATAAATAAAGAATAAATTATTTTAATTCTTATTCATCTATTCCAAAACATTTTCTTTGCTTTTGTTTAAATTTATTTTATTGACTCTTACAACTTTCACATATGCATATTGATTTTATATCATATGATATGTGTATAATTGTATGAACTGTTTAGTAGATAAAACTTTGCATTTACTTTCTTAAACATAAGAAAGAACTGAAAAATACTTCCACACTCATTTTTGAGGTACGATCTAGCTAATAAATGGAAGAAGAACAAAGAATGCTAAGGGCCAATATCTCTCATGAATGTAGATGCAATATTCCTCAAAAATTATTTTACAACAAAAAATTAAAAAATACTTAACTACAATTAAGCCTAACCCACTGCCACCATGGGATTCTCTCGCAGAATATAAAAGAGCCTATTAACTTGATTTGAAACACTGTATTGCTCTCACCATCTTGTTTTGACTGATTTTACTTTATTCTGTTTTGCTTGATAGTACCAAGTTTGAGAGGATAGGCAACAACTTTGAAGACAATAAGATTCACTATGATGCCCATTCTGGTTTGACTATTATCTTCTTTTGAAGTCCTGTAATGTCTCCAATGTTTTGGTTTTATTGGCTTGGTTCTTTACTGTTTTGTTCAATTTTATTATAACTGATCATATAGGCAATTCTTTTTAAGATAGCAAGAGGAATTATGGTAACCATTGTTGACTTTTGTTGAATCATTGAACAAAACTGTTTGCAATCTAACTTTTTGAATGTCCACTTTATATGCTTTAATTTTGTAACTTGAACAACTATTTCTAAGATGACAATATGTAATCTATTAATTAGTGATTTCCTACTGTTTATTTTTTTTGAAATTCTGTATTACTTATATCCTTTTTCTGTTTTTTTTTTCTTTTTCTCTTTAAATAAAATTTTAAAGAAATAAATAAATAAAGGAGCAGATTCTTCACCTTTCACTCTCACAAAGCTGTTATATTTTTGGGTCTTATTTAATCTTTTGGTTTCTCACACTAGGGAGACTCTATGATGTTTATATATGTGAGTCTGAGTTATTTTATTTTATGAATATGTTCTCAAATGCAAAATAAAATAAATGAAAAACCAAAAGGAGTTTCATGTGGGTAAATAATTAAATATTTTAAAAACACAAAGACAATAAATAACAAAAAAATCACAGAATCATATCAAATAATGATGAATAGACACATGGTTAAATTCAACATCTGTGAGTGATAAAAACTCTCAAAGAGATTTCTGTGCAAGAATATACCATTAACTATAATGAACCAAACAATAGGTAACACTGTAGTGAATATAAAAGGAGAAACTTTTATTTCCCTAAAATGAAGAACAATAAAGAATGATCAATTCCATGACTTCTATTAAATGTTCTCCTGAAGTTCTCACCTAAAAATCAAAGGGAAAAAAAAAAAAAAATATATATATATATATATATATATATATATATATATATCTTAAAGACATACACATTGGGAAGGAACAATTCAAGTTTTGCATTTACATGAAACATAAATATATGGCTGAAAATTTTAAACAATCCACCACAAATGATAAAACTCAAAACAAATTCACAAAAATAAATAACACATAATCAAACTATAAAAATCAACACTTCTGGATGACTTTAGTGAAGATTTTGAAATAAATTATGAGAATCAAGCCAGGCATGATGTGATGGTGTGTGCAAATAATACCAGTGCTCAAGCAGCTGAGGCAGGAGGATCATTGCAAGCTGCATACCAGCTCTCCCTACAAAGTGAGGTTTATCCCAGACCAAACTGCATAGTGAGGCCCTGCCTCAAAACGACAAAAAATGTAAGAGAGTTAAATTTCAATGGCTACATAAAATAAACTGGAAATCAGTTTAACCAAAAAGTTGAAACACTGGTATACTTCAAAGTATAAAACATTGGTGAAACAAATGAAAAATTAAACAAAATTAAAAAGAGATGTTCTGTCAATGAATGGAAAGCATAATATTGTGGTATGATCACAACTATTATATCAGCCAAGTTTCCCTTGCTAAAAGAAATACAGTGGTAAATCAACTTTAAAAGAGGGTGGTTTGTTGACCTAGGATTCTGTAGGCTTCGTTCTATTTTCACATTGTGCTGTTTCCTTGGACCCATGGCAGCTCAGTGGACCATGGTGGAAGTAGTGGTGGAAAAGACACGGTCATCCCACGCTGTCTCACTGTGAAGCAAAGAGTTAGAAGTATAGTGCTAAGTCCCAAATCTCCTCAATGACATCCCTCATAACCTGAAATCCTTCCAGTATTTAGTATATATGTCAGGTGGGGGAGCAGGATGTGACCCGTGGTTGTGTCGGTCAAAGTGAAACAGAAGAGCCCATTCTTCAGTGTCATTTACTCAGACCTAACATCCTCCTCTACAGTATGAATAGCATTCTACTTGCGGTAGAGTAGTAAAATGGAAGCATATATGAATGGGCTAGAAAACATTACCGCAGGATTTCAAGGGAAACCATTGAGGACACAAGGCACCAGGTGAAGCTTAGAAAAGGGGCCAACATGGATGTCAGAGCTGCAGATGTCACACAGGGAGCTCCCTCCTGACAACAAAGGACCTGTGCAGGTGCGCAGGCTCCAGGATTTACACTTGAGAAAAGGACTTGACCTTTCACCCCACTTGCATAGTCCATGTTCACCATTGGACAAATGTCTGCCTGAATGGGGCACAAACATTGCTACTTGCTAAATTGTGGGGAGGCTTCCTCACCCTTTGTGTAATTTCCCAAGAGAAATCACTAGAGATTTCCTACCGTGACACAGCACATATCCTAGGTGGAGTATGCACAAAAGGACAATGACATATGTGTCTCACTGATTATGTCTGTTGTGCTCTGATCTGGATATGGCAATGACACTGTAAATATTCTTCATGTTGTTCTGGAAGGAAACATCACAGACTTTCATGAAAATCTGCTGAAACAAGGCAAAATCTGATTACTTTGGTTCCGAAAATGCATGAAGTATAATGCTGAGTATCCTGTCCTCAAAATCCTAAATTGTGATGATGGTTGTTGGTTTTGAAGGCAAGAAATTCATTAAATGACCTCAGTTATCAATGTATGGAGAATAACATCATTGTCAGTGAAAAAGTTTTGCCCTAGTATAAATTACTGTACAGTTATAGCAGTGGTCTAACATGGAGGAAGGCTGATGCAGGAACGCCTACCACTTCCTGCTTCTTCTTCAGTTCTAATTGCAACTCCCCTTCCTGTTTTCATGCACAGATAATTCCATCTGCTTCTCACATGTCATCAATATCCACCCCACACACCACTTCAGTCAGAGATCATTATCACTTACTGTTTCTGTGTATCTAGTTGAAGGAGACAATGTAGCTGCCATTAGTCATGTGCTCCTTTCCACATTCTCAACTCAATAAACCTGTTCATTTTGTACTTTTGCTTTTCTATTCTACCAGAATACTCTAATAGTCAGGATTTACATGAATTCTGAAAATATAAAATTCCAGTAGAAATAGGGAGCCAATAAAATTAAGTCACTGTCATTGGGAACTAAATTTTTATGGATGATTAAGAAAAGAAGAATGGAGCCACAGAACACAAAAGCTAGTAAATATGCACATTTTCAGAAAATGGAAGTCATAGGAAACAAAATCACAAGGCTAAGATAAACTTGGAGTAGAAACCAATTTTCACAAAACAAAACAAAGAAATATATGTTTTAAGTCAGGCATGGTGTCACTGCCTTGTAATACTGACCCTCATGAGGACAAAACAGGAAGACCACCATGCATTTTAGCCCAGCTTTTGCCATCTAATGAATAGAATGGAAATATCATAGCCTGAACTGTAAAGTGACATTTTCTTTCAAAAACCAACCAACAAAAAATATAGAAATTGTGATTAGCAATTGTTCAGGTGTATGTTTAGAGACATTGTCATCATATGCATGGTGCTCATAGTACATGATTGCTCCCAAAAAGAAAACTACAATGTGATACACTTTTTTTGATTTAGGAATAAACTCCAGAGAACAAGAGGAGAAGCTGCATCTGCAAAGGGAATGAACAGCCGGTAGACACACATGGTCATGTTCATGCAAGAAAACATATATGGCCTACTACTCTTCCCAGATGATTAGAAATTTCTCTGTGAGGTAAGCACAGAAGGCACATCCTTATTTCAAGTTTCTGAACCTCTAATCACGTGGAACTAGGGTCACAGGATGTTTTAGAGCAGGAGGAAGGTGGACCTCTCCTGACAACAGAAATGACAATAAAAGAAGCTCTCGAGCAGCGTAGATGGAACCATAGGGCAGAAAACAGGGAGAAACAGAGGCAGCTGTGCCCAATTTGGTCCTGAGAACCAGCACCTGAGCCTAGAAGGGAAGCGTTGGACTAGGGTAGTGAAGGCAAAAGGACCAGAAGGAATCCATTGTTCGGATCAGGAAGATGGCTCATCATTGCCTTGCTTCCACCATTCCTCTAAATTTATTTATCCACTTATCAAAGACTCAAAACCATCTAGAATTCAAAACTAGAGGTTTCTCTAATTAGCACAAAAGGAGTAGACATATCCTGAGCTTAGTGTCTTTCTCATATAGAAAGTGTGCGCCCTATATGCAAATATATATTCCAAGTTTAGATTGAAAATCTGCCCATGGTTGGTGTGAGCTCAAAACTCTAGTCTCAGACAGGGCTGAAGCCACTCAGGAAGGCAGGGGTGTGGTCTGCAAGATGAGACTGTTCAGTCTTCTTCTGTGTCTGGTGACAGGTCATCATGGTGAGGGTCTTCAGTGTCAGACATGGGTCCATGGAAAGGTTTCCAAAGCATGTGACTGATTGGATGGTTTTTATTGCCCCCAGATATCCTGTCGCAGGTGCAGCTGCTGGAGTCAGGGCCTAGCCTGGTGAAACCTTCTCAGACCTGTCCCTCACCTGCCCAGTCTCTGGATTCTCCATTACAACCAGGGTTATGCTTGGAGCTGGATCCCTCAGCCTCCTGGAAAGATCCTGGAGTGGATGGGGTACGTAAGCTACAGTGGTAGCACTAATTACAACCCATCCCTGAAAAGCCCCATATCCATCACCAGAGACACAGGCAACAACTACTTCTCTCTGCAGTTAATCTCTGTCACCACAGAAGACACAGCCATCTATTACTGTGCAAGAGACAGTGACTTGATGCAAATGTGAGCCCAGACATAACCTCCCTTTAGGGAAACTCAGGACCAGCCGGGGTTACACTGCACACACTGGTCTAGGGGATGTGCTTCACTGTCCTGTGGTGACAGCCTGGAAGGTTTTCTCTCCTGGGGATTAGCATATCCCTCTCTAGTCAAAGGACAGATATTACAGGGGTCTTTTATGTTCCTGGTGCTAGTGAGTCATATTTTCATGATATCAGGCTGTGTTTCCCCATTTTTTCATTATTAATTGCACAACAAATTTTTAATGAAGACATTGTTCTAGAACAAGTGACTACACTGTCTCAATAATTTTTAGGTTACAAATATTTAGTGGTGAAAATTATTCCTATGTTGACTGGAAGTCTGCTATCTACCCTGCAATGCATCTGTGGGTCATCTCATCTGGAAGGGAACTTTCCCATTCTATTCATGCAGAGACTTTTAATCTGAATGACTGGACATTGCTGTGTGTTGATCTGAGTGTTCACCTGTTATTGGAGCTATTCATTTGTCCACTGTTGGTGAAGCAGGGTGATGCCTTGGAGATCTGTGGTAGATTCCACTGTGGAGGGGCTCTCTTGGCATCTCATAAGTAGAGACCAAACTGTCCCACACCTTGCAATCATAGGGCACTGCCCAAGCAGTGTTCATTAGGTCGTAGCATCAGTAGTAGTGAGTCTCAGACACTCCTATGGAATTTCTTAAATATCATGTGTGTTTGTAATGCTAAGTGAATTTACTATATTTACATTATGTTCCATAAAATTTACACATCTATGAAAGCTTGTCTCAGTGTGTTTGAAAACATTGTTTCCACTTCTTCCTCATCTGCCAGTTGACCAGGGAACAGTGAGGGACCTCACCATGGATCCATGGAAGAACATGGTACCCACAGTCAAGACCAGAGCAAAGGCCAGGGCCTTCCCAGAGAGCAACCTGGAGTCCAGCTCTCTCTGTAATCTCCTGAGTCCCTGAGGACAAGGCTGGGCCAGGCCTGGACTCTGACTCCTGCCTCATATGAGATCATTGGGATCACAGGGATTTGGGGCATAAGAAAATGTCACTGAGAATAATCCTTCAGATGCAGAACATGGTGGCCATATCTCTACATGATCAAATATGTAATCAGTCATTTATTCATAGTTTCAAAATTATAAACAAAATTAAATATTATGGAAGGAATCTGGGCAAGAAAGGATTTTTCCATGATTATCTTTCCAACTTTCTATCATCTATCTGCTGAACTCTGTGTCTCTGTATTCAAGTATCATCATTCTATCCATCTGTGCTTTGTCATATTTCTATTTACTCAACAACTCTATGTGTTTACTTTTCACTTATGTATCTACCATAAATTTATTATTTATACATATTCTTATGATCTGTTTTTCATTTTGTGCCTTGCAATTATCTGTCCTTCATGTATGTATCAAGCAAAATTTACCTATTTTATATCACTCTGTCAAGCCTTATCTTAACTATCTCATCATTCAATGAAATATCATTGATGGTGGTATTATCTGCTTAAGTGCTTTATTAACATACATGAGACAAAGACAGTTGATATGTAATTGTCAAAGAATGATAAACTTGAGAAGATTCCCTAAAGAGACTGAAACAAGATATAACCTTGTATACCATTTTCCCATGATTTACTTCCTCATGTAAATCAACAGACAGGATAACATTGAAGGAATAGACAACATTTGCTTTAAATTTTAAGTCAGCACTTAACACACAACCTAGCAGTCCCCATCCTAAGTAGAGTAAAATCTTATGTACTTTGTGCAATCTGCAATTCTGAAACACAGTAAACGCAGTGTATGTAATGAAAACTAGAAACAGCGGAATTGATTTTTTTTTTTTTTTTTGCGGTACCAGAGATCGAATTCACGACCTTGGGCTTGCCAGGCAGGCACTTATGCCACTGAGCAAAATCCCTGGGGCAATTCACTTTTAAATTTGGAGTAGGTATACAAAGTAGAAAATGTCCATAGACTGACTACAGTTTTTCCGTAAAACCACAATAATTCACTCCTGCATATGAGTGACTCTTCAGACTTTGGGCTAGGTGAGGAAGGAATTGTATTATCTGTTGCTAGGTGCAACTTGCAGACATCACACCCCTCCCCCAGAGACTCCCAGCTGTTCCAAGTGACGTGATCTTACTGCTCTCCTATCTCTACTTGGACAAGGTCCAAGACTAAGAGAATGAATTTTGTGCTGTATTCCGCAGTCCTCTGAGGTGGAGGTTGTCCCACCACTTGGTCCACACATCTGCTGTAGCCTCTCTTTGGACTTACCTGGTGCTGCTCACTCATTGGCCCTGTAAGAACCAGCAGCTGCCAGGTCACTCATGTCTCCAGGGACCCTCCTGTCCGTGCCACCTGCACTTTAGCATGCACTTGCTAGTGTGGCGAGAAGTTTAGGTGCAGGTTACTCATGCTCTTGTGTCTGCAGTTCATTCTCCTAGGCACTGACTCCAGATGCTGCCTTCAATCTATTCCTCACTGCCATGAACCACTCTGCACTGAGGTTCTGCAGCTGCAGGTGGAGGCAGGTGGAGGCAGGTGGCCTGCCTCCTGAAGCTGATGCAGAAATATTGGCTGTGAAATTTCACACTGTGAAAAAGAGGTCAGAAATATGAAGTATTATTGTGGCCAGGCTTACACTGTGTCCAGTGAATTTTCTTCTAAAATGAAAATTGTCACATCTACACTTTGAGAGAAATGTCCCTAATCTGTCTACATATTCTTCTCTTCCTGTGCCCCAAACATGTGGTTGGAAAAATTGGGCCTTTCAGTGGAAGTTTCAGGTGCATTTAGAATGCTTGAGAAACTTTGTTCTTTGTTTTGTCAGTCAACAAAAATTTTTTTAGGACTTGACAGTGTAATTTCTGTTCTTATTCAGAATAGTGAAGGGAAAGGTAAAGTACAGAAGGAAATATTTCATTCTCAGTAGACAGGCAGGCCTGATGATCTGATGTGTAGCACATCTCCTGCAAGCAATTGTTTTATATCTAGATGGTGGAAATAGTGACAGAAATATTATATGTTTACATAGTATTAAATAGTACAGCTATCTGAGCATTTGTGCTATGTCACACAGTGGCAGATTTTGACTTTATGTTACCTTGTTGTTCTTAAAAAATGTCTCAACATTTACTAGAGCCTTACTGAAAAATTGCCAAGGACAAACATCTGGTGTCTTTTTTTATATATTTATAAAATATATATCTGTTTGTTTTTATATATTTATAAAAAATATCTGTCAGTATATTTAGGTGAAGACTTAATGATCTTGCAGCATTGAAGTCCAACTGCCAATAATTCATCATAAGAATATGTCTTCAGGGTTTGGGGAGGGAGTGGCAGATTGACTCTGTCCTTGAGGATTCCCAGTTTTTCAAATAGAGGTACTGAGCTCCACTTTGATAATGCAAGAATGAGTATAAATAAAGATGTACAATATAATTTTTCAGGATGACACAATGGGGAATAGAAATGTGTTCGAGTGAGAAACCCGATGTGGATCCTGACACTGATGCATCTGTATACTGTGGATTTCTGTTGTGTGTTGAGCACATGTGCACACACACATTGGTGCAGGTGACTCTCATCCCATGATCCCTGGGAACTGTGTGCTGGTTTCCGTCTCTTCAAAGCTGCCATTCATCTGAGTGCACACTTAGCTCCCCAGCCAGCTCCTCCCACCCCCAATGTCCTGGCCTGAAGTGACAAGACCTTGGCCTAGAGCAGTGGACTCCACAAAGAGCGCTGGACTCTCTGAGGGGTCAGTCAGCATCATCTAAAGAGACCTCCCCTTTCTCACTCAGGTCTTTCTACAGGAGTGCATTTCGCATGCCCGTGCTCCATAGAGCACCCAGATACTGGTTTAAATTCTGGTCTCTCTCAGATTTTAAGACACTATGAGGGGTTTGTAGACCTATTCTTTAATATCACTGAGCAATGTCCACTCCTCCTCTGTGGTGGTAACACCCATTTGTGAACAGCACAGGAACTCAGTCAGGACTATGTGTGGAAGCTGCACCTGAGCTCAGTACTCCCTGTGGTTCTCTCAGCTGCAGTTTCAGTAGCCGGGACCTGGCCTAGTGAAGCCACCGTAGACCCAGCTCCTCACTGGGCCCTGTTCACTCCCTCACTGGTGATGTCTCTGGAGGCTGGAACCATCAGTGCAGAAAGCAGACTGAAGAGAGGGGGGTAGATGATAAGAGTGAACTTCCAGCTGATGACTCATCCCGGATTTGCCAAATTAACATCACAGGTACCACATCCAAGAACCAGTTCTTCCTGCAGCTTGACTCAGTGACCAAGGGGAGTCTCCCCCACACTACTGTGCAAGAGACACTGTGAGGAAACATGAGAATTATCCCAGGCACAAAGCTCTCCACAGGGGTGCTAAGGACTTAGTGGGGTGTTCAGGGGCTGTAGGGGGTGCACAGGACAAAGCAAAGATTGATACCTCAGATCAGAAAGGGGAGCTGGGGACTAAGAGAGAATGTGCTAGGGCCCTGGGGATGCACAGAGAACCAGAAGGGATGCAAGGAACCAGTGCAGAGAAGAAAGTTGAGGAGCAGGCTTTCTGTCAGTCTCCAGGGTTTCCTTTCTGGCTTCGCATTATGTGAACTGAGCAGACCCCACCATGTGTCCACTCCAGGTCACATATGAGGTTTCCACTTTTCAAACTGCAAAGAATGTAAGGGTTTTCTCAATGATCAATTACAACACGCACACATACACATATGCTATATACTAATTTATTATTCATCTGAAAATATGTGGAAGGGCAATTATGATTTTCTTATACTGTGAAGAGATCTGACTTTTAGAAATGTAGGTGTTTTGGGAAATTCAATCATCATGAACATGACCATCAATTTATCTGCTAATTCTATGAGGAAATAGTGTCTCAGGCAGGGCTAAATATTTCAGTTTAAGAAAATGTGGAATTCAGGAAGACACATGTAGGACAATTTACAGAAAATCACATGAGAATTTATGAGTACCGTTTCATTCTATATTGACCATGAAAATGGTTATATCAATATTCAACCAATTAAATGTGTATCAAAATATGTTGATCTCTCCATAATTAAAATTATTATGTGTAAATATAAAATTACTAGGAGAAATTAAGTCTGACATAGATAATAAACCAAGATATGTCATATTCTTGAACATATGCTTAGAAAAATACTCATTTTCTAATTACTATTAAAAATATAGGAATGCAGAAAAGTCACATCATGTTCTCAACTCGAGGAAGAGGTTGAGCAATCATTGCAAAGTATGACTACGCTGTCTTACAATTCTTCAAATACCAGTTCAGAACTGTGGGAAGATTTCTAGATCCAAATACATAAGAGTTTCTCATTACATCCAAGTTCATAGCTCATAGGTCTATTGTTCTTCTCACTCTATATGCACATCTTGCAAAGCAGAGAAAATGACCAAAACCATTAATTCCATACATATATAACTATGATAAAACTCATATATGTTTTTCACAAAACAGACATATTGAGAAATGATATGCTCATTAGTATTATGAATATTGCAAAATATCTCCCAGAAAATTCTCATGTGCAGTGCACCTTCCCTATCTGAGGCTTCCACAACACAGGAATCTCTGTAGGAGGCCCAGTCCAGCCTGGACACTGCAGCTCTGGAGAGGAGCCCAGCCCTGGGTGCCAGGTGTATCTGCTGCAGGACCAGGACTAAACACAGATGTTGCATCATTGAGTTTACAATGAGCTGGTTTTTCTATCTTGGTGTTTTAAAAGTTAATTCATGGAGAACAAGCCATACTTAGTGTGTGAGTTGATATGATTGGGAGAAACAGCTCAGATGTGTGACAGGTTCCTTTGCAAGATGTTTATGTGTTTACAGGTGTCCATTGTTAGGAGCTGTTGGCTCAGTCCAGCAGGGCAGGCTTGGTGCAGTCTGGGGCATCCCTGAGACTCTCCTGAGCAGCTCCCAGATTCACCTTCTGTGAATACTGGATCATCTCAGTCCAGAAGCTCCAGGGAAGGGGCTACATTGTATATAAGAGGTGTTAGCACATAGTACCCCTAATCTGTGAAGGGCTGATTCACCATCATGGAGGAAACTCCAAGAATACACTGTATCTGCAAATGAGCAGCCTGAGATCCAGGGACACAGGCATATGTTACCAAACAAGAGACACATCGAAAGGACATCAGTGTCAGCCCAATCACAAAGCTTCATGCAGGGCCCTGAGGACCAGTATGCAGCACTTGGGTCACAGAGAGAGCACAGGGTCTACCTCAAGAGAAGGTGAAAGGCTGTTTCCTGTTGGGATCTAGAAATTCTTCATATAAGGTATTTACCCCAGATTCTGTATTTTCATGCTTGTCATTCTTTTGAAATTCTCTTAGCTAGACATGATTATTTTCCTAGAATATAGCATTCTTTATATCTGAGTAGTTACCCATTTGTATAACTACCATGCTTCCTTTATACATTCATATGTTTATGAAATACAGGCTGATTCCAAGATTTAGCTATTATGAATCATGTTGTTTCAAGGGTTGATATGTATATAATACTGTAGTGTGATGGTTTTTGCTCTCTGAGGAAGATGTGTGGAATGCAAGTAGCTGGATCATGTGGAATTTGGAACTTCAGGCCTTTGAAGAATATCTATTATGATTTAAAACGTATGAACTTGTTTCCATTCCCAGAAATAGTGTAGCAGTGTTCATAGGAAGGAAAGTTAACATGAAGCAGCATGAGGATGGTCATGAGCTGCCTGGTGACAGGATGTGGGATGGAAGCAGGGAGGGAGGGACCACAGAGCAGTCTCAGGACACACTGAGGATGACACGTGTGCTCACTGCTTTGGATGTGTGTGGCTGATCAAGTGTCCATGTCTGTTAATACTTCTCAGGGGCACAATTTAAATACGGGCAGTTTATGCCTTATATCTGGTGAAGCTTTTACAGATAAACAATATGTGGAAACAGGAGAACAGTGAGACAGATAACAACAGTTTACAATGAGAGAGCTGCTAACAGGCACCAACATAATTTTTGCTTGGTTTTCTCTCAGCAAGCAGCAGAATGCAGCAATGTCACACAAGCTCTCACCACAGGAAGAGGAGTTGAGAACCTCAGCAACTGTGCCCCTCTCTGTCCAGCAGTTCGAACAGGAAGCTAGGAGAGCATAGAGCCAGACAATGGGTATAAACTTATGACACGGATCCAATATAGAGAATACAAGAGTTTGTGGCACTTTCATTGCTTTACATGATTAAAAAGTTAAGGAAATCTAAAGATCCATAATCTGCGTACATGCACATAAGTGAAAGGAGATCAAGCAAAATACACAGAATAAGATTATAACATAATTGGGTATCATTTGTTTCACTGATACCATTGTTACCAAACGTTCTCAGTATACTTGCAACTGTTGTGTACCATGCCCTTTCTGAGATCCATCCCCAGAGATGTCTATGTAGCAGGGGGCCATGTAAATACAGCCTCCCTGTTCTTATGAAAACCAGCTCAGCCCTCACCTCACAACTCTGCAAAGGAACCCAGCCCTGATTCCCAGCTGTTCCTACTCAGTGATCAGGACGGGGTACAGATGGCTCACCATGGAGCTCACAGTGAGCTGTGTTTTGCTTCTTGCTGTTTTAAAATGTAATTCATGAAACAATAAGAGATACTAAGAGTGTGAGTGGACATGAATATAAACAATGGACCTCTGTGACAGTTTTCTGAGAAGGAAGTCGCTCTGTTTTCAGGTGCCCTGTGTGAGGAGCAGCTGGTGGAGTTCAGGGGAGGCTTGGTATAGCCTGGGAGGACTCTGAGACCCTCCTGAGTGGCTTCCAGATTCACTTTCAGTAGCTATGGCATGCACTGTGTGTGCCAGGCTCCAGGGAAGGAGCTGGAGTGAATTTCATACATCAGTTACAATAGTAGTTACATAAAGTACACAGATTCTATGAAGGGCCAATTCACCATCTCCAGGGACAATGACAAGAACACACTGTATCTGCAAATGAGCAGCCTGAGACCCGAGGACAAGGCCCTGTATTACTGTGCAAGAGACAAAGTGAGGGAAACTTCAGTGTGAAGCCAGACAAAAAAACTCCATTCATAGGCACTTAGAAGCAACAAAGGGCACAAGAGACACACATCTCAGATTCCATCCCAGAGCACATCTAAAGCACTGTGCAAAGAAAGAAAACAACAAAGGCTGAGTAGAAGAGGACATGGAGATGGCTCTCGTGCAGAAGGGAAGTGGTCCAAGGTAAGAAGGGTGAATGGTAAGAAGAAGGAGAAAGGGAAATAAGTAAAATAAAGTTTGCTTGTTTAGCAGAACCAAATGACCTCAATTATTGTAAACATTACACGGCATAACACAAGCTCAGTAAGATAAACATGCACAGGAATGAAACACGGAATAGGGAATTCGAGGAGGGGGTTCTAGGTGAGGTGACAGGATGGGGTTTAAAAGAAGGATCTGAGCCATAGTGTGTGCACCTAACCACTCCCCAAGATGACTGTCAAGTGCACGTGCTGTAAACATAAACCAATAAAATTAAAACATGAAGAAATTCAAGTAAAATGTGGGTTCCTGTCAGGATCTGGGGCCAATCCATGTAATATTTATCCCTGATTCTTCAAATCAACATGTTCACCCTCACCTCGAAGTCTCAGCCTAGTTCTTGATGTCTGGATAGAACATATTCTTAGCTGTGCAGAACTCACATTATAGTTGGTGTCACATTATAGTGACTCTGCTGGGTTCATCTGGCCTAGATCCTGGTGAAGCTAAGGGAATCTGATAAACTTCTGGATGGAAGTTGGATCTATAATGAGGGGTGGTCATTGTGAGCCCAGCCACAACCTGCACTTCTGCAGGGATCAGGACCCACAGACCCTGCTCCTCACAGCCCAGGGATGTGCAATCCCTTCAGAGGCAGCCCAGGAGCACTCAGGGGCATCACACTTCCCAGAAGCCAGCCCATCCAAGACCCAGCACTAGCAGCTGCACAGAGACCCTGGGGGATTTTAGCTGGTGAGACCCCAGTTCCTCCTCAAACTTCAGCGCCCTATGAGCCATTTCCCCCTATGTAAGTTGAGTAATAATGGACACTGTGTGTCTTTCATTACATGTTCTACATGGTTGTTAGTCTCTTAACATTTCATAGCTATAAAAAGGTTAATCCTTTGCAAAATTCTTGAAATAATTTATGTATCAACAAAATCCCCAATCAAAAGTTAAGAAGTGAGTATATATTATTAAAAACTGGAACAATCAGTGCAAAGTCATTATAAATCAATTTGCTTGATGCCAGGGGGACACCTGCCATGTTCAGCTGTCTTGTCCATTCTGGCACAGCCCACTCCCCGACCTGTCAGGGGAGTACAGATCCATTTCTGACTTTGTGGATTTGCCCTTTCTGAAAATTTCCTTAAGTTTCTTAAAATAGGGAGGTTTTATCTAAAGTCAATGCTTAGCAAAATAATTTCAGTTTTTTACACTTTATGCCACTTTCCGTTTTTAGAATTCCAATTACAGGCAACACATTCACTATTATGGATGTGCTACTGTTACAGTCATTGAAAATGTGGAGAAAGTGATAGATTTCAGATTTCAGAGCTTACTACTAGTTTACTATCTTTTCAAATTAATATAATGAATTCCTCATGTGATTTATCATTGGGTAATTAGCAAGGAGTTTTCAAATTGTGAATTTGCACAAAATTTTGCAAGCTGAGAATTCTTTAAAAAACCTTCATGGTAAATGAAGCATAGGTACTACTGAATAGTCTATCAATTCATGGAGGAGAATCAAATAATTTATTTCTACACATGGGATATTTCTCATGTGTAAAGAAAATGAAATTTATATCTTTGTGATTGCATGAACACTCATTGAACCACATACTCCTACATGCAAAAACTCCCTCCTGTCTGAATTTAGAGACATATAACATACACATTTCTCATATAAATCCATCCAGAATATTGTGTTACTATGTGCAGATAATACAGAGACATGCATTGCACAGGGAAAAATAAGAACTATCTTAAACTGCCTAACAGTTGAATTTACAGTATAATACTCAAGACAGAGTCACAAGTTATTTAATACTGAAAATCCTATTCAACTGCCTACTTAGAGTTTGATCTCACCGTGTGTGAGTAAAATTCCCAGAAAGTGCCATTGTAAAAAGACAAACCAAAAGCTGTAGAAAACAAGCAAACAGGCTGGGACTGGTGAATGGTGAGTGGAGCAACAGCAGCGCGCAATCCTGCCCCAGCCTGAGAAAATCTCTTCCTGGCCTGGGGACCAGGCCACAGTTCCCTGCCAGGACCAGTGAATGGGCACCACAGGGAACCCCGTTCCAGGCTGGCGGAAATCTCTCCCACACTTGGAACAACACTTGAAGCTCAGGAATACAAGAAAATGCCAAAACAAAAGACCAAAATGCAATCTCAAACATCCAGCCCATCCCAAGAAAGCCTAGGAGCTATATGAATAGAAGAAAACACATGCCACATAACTGAAATACATGAAATAATAGTAACTGAAATAAAGAAGCAAATTTGGAGAGCCTTAAAGGAATTAAAACCAGAAATAATCTCTCAGGTAAAAGAATAAATGATAAAAGAAACGAAGGAGATGCTGAACATAGCTGAAGACGACAGAGTTAAAAATTTGGAGGAACTAAACAAAAAGGATAGAATCCCTGGATGAACAATATAAGAAACATACAGAATACATGAAACAGATGCAAAGAGATATACAGGAATCAAAAACTCCATTGCAAGTTTTAAATCCCCCTCAATGAATGTGAAGATAGAATCTCAGACCTTGAAGACAAGATTGCAGCAAGTGAACATGAAAGGAAGGATCTTTTAAAAATAACAAGAAATCAGGAAATAACAATTCAACACCTGCAAGATGATACAAAGAGGAACAACATAAGGTTGATAGGGGTAAATGAAAAAGAAGGGGGCAACATAAAGGATGTCAAGCGGATATTTAAAGAAGTAATAGCTGAAAATTTCCTAAACATGAGATTGGAAACTGATATCAAGATCAATGAAGCATATAGAACTCCAAATAGCCATAACCAAAATAAATCTACACCCAGACATATAATGACCCCAGAAATCAAACAAAAGAATGGAATATTAAAAGCTGTAAGAGAGAAAAGACAGATCACCTATAAAGGAAAACCTATCAGAATCACAGCAGACTTCTCAGCACAAACAATAAAGTCAAGAAGAGCACGGAGTGAAGTATTTCAGATCCTAAAGGGAAATGATTTCCAACCTAGGTTGATGTACCCTGCAAAACTGTCCTTCAAAATCGATGGAGAGATAAGATACTTCCATGACAAAGATGAGCTAAAAAACCTCATGATCACCAAGCCAACCCTGCAAACAATACTGAAAGACAGCTTAGATACATTTAGGAAAAAACCACTAAACAAAGCAGACAATTAAACAAAGTGGAAAGATAAAGATGCAACAGTAGAAAGATACCATGTCAACAATAAACCAATATATAACAGTTGTAACCATTAATGTAAATGGTCGCAATACACCAAAAGAAACAGACTGGCAGAATGGATCAAGAAACAAAATCCAACCATACACTGTGTACAAGAAACCCATCTAACCAAAAGGATACTCACAGACTGAAAGTCAAAGGATGGAAAACAATACTTCATGCAATAGGAACACCAAAAAAAAAAGTGGGGGTAGCTATTCTGTTTGCATACAAAGTGAACTTCAAGCCAATAATGATCAGAAGGGATAAAGAAGTTCACTACATACTGGTTAGGGGAAAACCTTAAGAGGAAGAGCTAACTATCTTAAATATATATGCACCAAACTCCAGAGAACACAGTTATATAAAACAAGTACTAACAGAAATGAAAAACCAAGTTAGCAGTAACACAATGCTAACAGATTTTAATACACCATTGACAACAATGGACAGACCAACCAGACACAAAATAAGCAAAGAAATGAATCGCACCTGTGAACAAATGGACTTAATAGACATATGCAGAGTATTCTACCAACAACAACAGAATACACATTCTTCTCAGCAGTAAATGAGACATTCTCTAAAATAGACCATATATTAATTCACATAACATATTTAAATTAATGCAAAAGATTTGAAATTATACCTTGCATGTTTTCAGACCATAGTGCTATAAAATTAGAAATTAATGATAAAAGATACTGCAAAATTCCCACATGCACATGGAAATTGAATAATGCACTCTTGAATAATCAGTATGTCACCAAGGAAATTAAAGAAGAAATTAAGCAATGCCTACAAGAAAATGAAAACACAGATACAACTTACTGGAATCTGTGAGATGCAATGAAAGCCATCTTTAGAGGAAAATATATTGCACTGAGTTCCCACATAGGAAAACAGAACGAATGCACATAAATAACCTGATGCTACACCTCAAACAGCTAGAAAAAGAAGAGTAAGTCAAGCCCAAAGCCAAAAGAAGAGAGGAAATTATTAAAATCAGAGCAGAAATCAACACAATAGAGACTAAGAAAACAATCCAAATAATCAACTAATCAAAAAGTTGGTTCTTTGAAAAAATAAATAAAATTGATAAGCCCCTAGCCAACCTTATTTTAAAAAGGGAAGAAAAAGCTCAATTCATGCAATAAGGAATGAAAGATGTGAAATTAATATAGACCCAATAGAAATACAGAAGATCACCAACACCTATTTCGAAAACCTCTACTCTCAAAGGCCTGATAACATAGAAGAAATAGACGATTCCTAGAAGCATATGAAGTACCAAAGATAGATCAAGAGGATGTAAAACTGCTGAATAACCAATCTCTATCAATGAAAAGAGCCCAGGCCCAGATGTATTCAATACAAGATACAAAGAAGACCTAATGGCAGTACTCCTCAAACTATTCAATGAAATTGAAAGGGAAGAAATCCTTCCCAAGTAATTCCTGGAAGCAAATATTACCCTACTACCAAAACCTGAAAAAGACTCAACTGAAAAACAGAACTACAGACCAATCTCCCTAATGAACACAGATGCAAAAATCTTCAATAAAATACTGGCAAATAGGATGCAGCAAATCATCAAAAAGAGTATACAACATGACCAAGTGGGATTCATCCCAGGAATGCAGGGATGGTTCAACATACATAAATCAATAAATGTAATCTACCATATCAATAAAGCCAAAAGTAAGAATCACATGATCATTTCTATAGATGCAGAAAAAGCCTTCAATAAGGTCCAACATACATTCATGATAAGAACTTTGCAGAAAATTGGAATAGATGGTCCTTACCTCAGTATAATGAAGAACATCTATGACAAACCAACAGCCAATATCATACTAAATAGCCAAAAGTTGAATGCCTTGACTTTACAATCAGGCACAAGACAAGGATTTCCTTTATCACCACTCCTATTTAATATAGTACTGGAAGTACTAGCCAGAGCAATTAGACAAGAGAGAGAAATAAAAGGGGTAAAGGTGGGAAAAGAAGAAGTTAAATTGTCATTGTTTGCAGAGGACATGATACTCTACATAGAAGACCCCCCAAACTCCATTGAAAAACTCTTAGATATAATAAATAAATTCAGTAATGTAGCTGGATACAAAATCAATACTCAGAAATCAATAGCATTCATATACACTAAGTACAAATTGACAGAGAGAGAAATAAGAGAAGCCACACTCTTCACACTAGCAAGCAAAAAATGAAATATTAAGGAATTACTCTTATGAAAGAAGTGAAGACCTATACAGGGAAAATTATAATACACTGAAAAAATAAATTGAAGATGATCTCAAAAAATGGAAAGACATCCCATGCTCATGGGTAGGAAGAACAAACATTGTAAAAATGGCAATTCTCCCAAAACTGTTATACAGATTCAATGCAATCCCAATAAAAATACCATCAACATACCTTATAGACCTAGAGAAATCACATCTAAAATTCATCTGGAACCAGAAGAGACCTAGAATAGCAAAGGCAATTCTAAGCAGCAAAGGCAAGATGGGAGGTATCACAATCCCTGACTTGAAGTTATACTACCAAGCAACAGTAGTAAAATCAACATGGTACTGGAATCAAAACAGAGCCGAAGATCAAGGGAATAGTTTAGAAGATACAACCACAATTACAAACACACTCAAACACCTTATCTTTGATAAAGGAGTGACTTACTTTTGTTATGCTCTTTGCTGAGACAAAATACCTGATGCCCAAGTTGGGAAAGGAAAGGTTTATTTCTTACAGTTTTTGGAGGTTTCCTTCCACACTCAGCTGTCTCCAAGTCAGGCGGGCATGGCTGGGCTGCCATTCATGGTGGCTGCAAACAGCAAAAATGGACTGGCAAAGAGCAAGACACACCTTCTTCCTGCCATTACATCATATCCTAGCTCCACCCCTAAGTGGGTGTAGCACTAACACTATCAATCTAAGCACTATACAATGAACAAATAACAAATACACATTTCAAACTCATGAGGCATGGGGGACACAGACATAAACCATGACATTCCACCCCTGGCCCCCAGGGCTCATGTACATCCTTTATACAAAAGATATTTAGTCCACCTCCAAGAGGTGCCAAAGTCCTAACAGTTTCAGCATTGCTGAATAGTCCAAGTCCCAAGTCTTCTCCAACATCTATGGCAAACTCTTAACTGTAACCCCCTGTACAAATGAAACAAGGTTAAACATTGCTGAAATGCAAAGGCACAAGATAAACATTACCATTCCAAAAGTTACAAACAGGGGAGTAGAAAGCATTGGAAACAAAGCAAGTCCAACATCTAGCAGGGCAAACATTAAGTACCAGAGTTCCACACTCAGCATCTGAAGCAACCTGGTTGCAAGCTCCAAAAGGTTTGGGTGATTCCACCCTGATGTCACTTCTGACAATTTCAACTACTGCAGCTTTTTTCTTAACTCCTCTCTGCTCGCTTCTTACAGCTTCCCTTGGATCATCCACATTCCTGGCTTTTCCAAACTTCTGGAGTCTCCACTGCACCTTTGGCTTCACCCTTACATCTTCACAAATTGCCCTCTCAGGGGCACACTGCTTGGCCTTCCATGCCCTTTGCAATAGAGGTGGAAGCCATTTTACCCTCAGAATTTGTGCATTTTCCTTGCACCTAAAATCAGCACCTTGTGGATGCTGCCAAGGTTTGCTGCTAGCTGAAGCAGTAGCCAGGCTTTTTTCACTCTTGGATATAGGGGTCAGTTGCTTGGAGTGCAGGGCTCTGTTTACCTGATTGTGAGAAAAAGCTTCTCTGTGTTGCCGCCATTCTGGAACCTCATGTGGAACCGCTTTCACCATTCTGGAACATGGCCCTCTGCCGCTTTTCCCCTGAGCAAATTTTTTCACCTTTGCTGTGAGGCTGCACAGGGTGGGAACCCGCTTCCTAGGATGCCCTGGGGCCATCTTTTTTATCTCTCAGTTTCTCTTCAGGAATCAAAATCTCAACTCTGTCTTTACAATCCACAGCCTTCCTGGAATTTTCTTTTTGGCCAGACTCACAGCATTGTAAATTATCCTGATGGGCTCTTTGCTCCCGATTTGAAACATAAAGCTGGCTGAAAGCCCCCAACAATAGCCATGCCACAGCCTCAATGTTCGATTGCTTTTTAATTTCTTTTTCAAGATTAATCAGTCCATTGCCCTTTGTCTCAGTCTCAGGCAAAGTCTCTGAGCATGATCAAAATGTAGACAAACTTTCTGCCAAGCCATAACACACATCATGTGGAGTCCAACGAACAATGCAGTCCTTCCCAGCAGAAACCTCCCAAGCCTGGTCATTACCATCAGGCTTTTGATCAGCCTTCTGGTCTCTGGAGCTCTGACCAGAGTCTCCTCTACAGAGTAGCCTAAGCTGCTCCAACTCTATGCATCCAGGCGACATGTCCAAAACTTTCCAAACTCTGCCCACAAGCAATTTCCAAAACCTCTTGAAAAACATGGCCAGGTATAGTCACAGCAAAAGGCCCCACTTCCAGGACCAAATTCTGTCTTAGTTACTTTATGCTCATCGCTGAGAAAAATATCTGATGCCCAAGTTGGGAAAGGAAAGGTTTATTTCTTACAGTTTTTGGAGGTTTCAGTCCACACTCATCTGGCTCCAAGACAGGCAGGCATGGGTGGGCTGCCATTCATGGTGGATGCAAAAAGCAAAATAGGGGGCAAAGAGCAAGACACACCTTCTTCCTGCCATTACATCACATCCTTGCTCCACCGCTAAGTGGGTGTAGCACTAACACTAATTTCATGAGTTTGAATTGTGCATTTGTTATTTCTTCATCGTATAGAAATAGAAATAGAAATAACAAATGCACAATTCAAACTCATTAGGCCTGGGGGCCACAGACATAAACCATGACAAGGAGCAACGCAGGTTCACTGGAAGATTGACAGTCTGTTTAATAAATGGTGTTGGAAAAACTGGCTCTCTATTTGTCGAAAACTAAAACTAGACCCAAACCTATCACCACGTACTAAATTAAAATGTAAATGGATCAAAGATCTGAACATTAAAACAGAAACACTAAATCAATTGGAAGACAAATTAGGTAGAAACCTTGAAGACATAGGGGTAGGTAGAGAATTCATGAACAAGACTCAAACTGCACGGGAAATACTTCCCAGAATCAATACCTGGGACCACCTCTTATTAAAAAGTTTCTGCAAGTCAAAAAAAATCTCCAGCATAGTGAAAAGAAAACCCACAAACTGGGAAAAGATCTTAGTGAACTCCGCCTCAGACAAGGGACTATTTTCTAAAACATGTAAAGAATTTAAAAAAAATCTCAGACCCCCAAAATTCAAAGACCCAATCCAAAAATGGGCATCAGAGATGAATATGCAATTCTCAGATGAAGAAATACAAATGACAAATAAATACATGAAGAAATGTTTGTCATCATAGGTCATTAGGGAAATGCAAAATTAAAACCACACTGAGATACCATCTCACTCCTGAAAGAATGGCCAGGATCGAGAAAACCAATAACAACAAATGCTGGAGAGGCTGTGGGGGAAAACGAACTCTCCTACACTGTTGGTGGGAGTGTAGACTGGTATATTTGTGGAGGTCATTCTAGAGATTTCTCAAAAAGCTGGGATTGGAAGTCCCATTTGTTCCAGCTATTCTTTTTTTTTTTTTAAGAGGAAAAAGAGAAAAACACAAAACAAAACAAAGCAGTGTAAGGTTACACATAATACAGATCTACAAAACAAAAACATAACAGTAAGAAATCACCTGTTAATAGATTACATATTATCATCTTGGAAATAGTTGCTCAAATCACAGTATCAAAGAATACAAAGTAGACATTCAAACAGAGAGACTGCAAACAGCTGTGTTCGATGATCCAACCAAAAACATCAATATGGTCAGCTATTTAACACCCCTAAACACACTTGCTGTTATATCCATTAGAGCTCTTTTTTTTTTCCTCCCTCTCTTTTTTACAACAAAATTTACACATTTTGGATTTTATTACTCCTTAGTTCTTATTACTTTTTGGGGAGAGGGGGGAGAGAATAAAGTCAAATATGGAAAAACAAAGCTGTAAGTCAAAACCAAGGCTAGACATAGCACATGATGTAGAACAGAGTACAAGGTTATTAACAATGGTTATCAACTTGTCTCTTGTTTCCTTAAAAGGAATTGTGTATCTCATTATATATTATAAAGTTGAACAAAACAGTAGAGAACAAGACCAATAAAACTTAGGCATTGTGAACATTACAGGACTTCCAAAGGAGACAATAGTCAAACCAGAATGGGCATCTTTGTGAATCTTATTGCCTTCAAAGTAGTTGCCTATACCCTCAGACTTGCTACTATCGCACAGAATGGAACAGAGTCTAATCAGTCAAAACAAGATCGTGGGAGTATTACAGGACTTCAAAACAAGTTAATAGGAGATCAAAAAGAGTTACTATTATATATCCTAATTTTTTAAATTTTTCCCTTAATTAAAATAAACATAAGAAATAGCTAAATAATTTTTTTAAAGAATAGTAGTTACAATAGTGTCTGTCTTTTTCCTAAAAATATTTGGATAACACTTCATATACTATAGCTTCAGATATTTCCATATCAAGAAGCCCAGAATAAAGCCTTTCTAATTAATAAGTAAAAATTTTATAAGGCTTCAAGGCCACATAATGGGGAATCATGATTATCACATATTTTTATATATTTGAATCATTACTTACATTAGGGAAACTATTCGGTATTCATACATGCGAGATTGATTTATTTCACTTATGAGTATGGTCTCAAGCTGCGCCCATTTATTGATAAATATCTCAATGCGATCCTTCTTTATAGCTGAATAATACTCCATTGTATAGAAATACCACAACTTTTTTATCCATTCCTCAGTTGATGGACACTTGGGTTGTTTCCAAGATCTGGCGATTACAAATTGTGCTGCTATAAACATAGGTGCACATATATCACTGTGGTATGATGCTTTCAGTTCTTCTGGGAATATGCCTAGAAGTGGAATAGCTGGAATAAATGGGATTTCCAATCCCAACTTTTTGAGAAACCTCCAGACAGATCTCCACAAAGGCTGTACCAGTCTACACTCCCACCAACAGTGCAGGAGAGTTCCTTTTCCCCCACAGCCTCTCCAGCATTTGTTGTTGTTGGTTTTCTTGATCCTGGCCATTCTTTCAGGAGTGAGATGGTATCTCAGTGTGGTTTTAATTTGCATTTCTCTAATGACCAATGATGATGAGCATTTTTTCATGTATTTATTTGCCATTTGCATTTCTTCATCTGAGAATTGCGTATTCATCTCAGATGCCCATTTTTGGATTGGATCTTTGAATTTTGAAGGTCTGAGTTTTTTTAATTCTTTATATGTTTTAGACAAGAGTCCCTTGTCTGAGAGAGAGTTCACTAAAATCTTTTCCCAGTTTGTGGGTTTTCTTTTCACTATGCTGGAGATTTCTTTTGACATGCAAAAACTTTTTAATAAGAAGTGGTCCCAGTTATTGATTCTGGGAAGTATTTCCCGTGCAGTTTGAGTCCTATTCATGAATTCTCTACCTACTCCTATGTCTCCAAGGTTTCTACCCAATTTGTATTCCAATAGATTTAGCGTTTCTGTTTTAATATTCAGATCTTTGACCCATTTAGATTTTAATTTAGTACATGGTGATAGACATGGGTCTAGCTTTAGTTTTCGGCAAATGGAGAGCCAGTTTTTCCAGCACCATTTATTAAAGAGACTGTCGTTCTTCCAGTGAACCTGCTTGGCTCCTTTATCGAAGATAAGGTGGTTGAGTGTGTTTGTAGTTGTGGTTGTATCTTCTAATCTATTCCATTGATCTTCAGCTCTGTTTTGATTCCAATACCATGTTGATTTTACTACTGTTGCTTTGTAGTATAATTTCAAGTCAGGGATTGTGATGCCTCCTGCTTTGTCTTTGCTGCTTAGAATTGCTTTTGCGATTCTAGGTCTCTTCTGGTTCCAGATGAAATTTAGGAGTGATTTCTCTAGATCTATAAGGTATGTTGATGGTATTTCTATTGGGATTGCATTGAATCTGTATAAGAGTTTTGGGAGAATGGCCATCTTCACAATGTTTGTTCTTCCTATCCATGAGCAAGGGATGTCTTTCCATTTTCTGAGATCATCTTCAATTTCCTTTTTCAGTGTAATATAGTTTTCACTGTATAAGTCTTTCACTTCTTTCGTAAGAGTAATTCCTAAATATTTCATTTTTTTGCTTGCTAATGTGAATAGTCCAGTTTCCCTTATTTCCCTCTCTGTGGTTTTGTTGTTTGTGTATAGGAATGCTATTAATTTCTGAGTATTGATTTTGTATCCAGCCACATTACTGAATTTATTTATTGTATCTAAGAGTCTTTCAATGGAGCTTAGGGGGTCTTCTATGTAGAGTATCATGTCATCTGCAAACAATGACAACTTAACTTCTTCTTTTCCTATCTTTACCCCTTTTATTTCTCTCTCTTGCCTAATTGCTTGGGCTAGTACTTCCAGTACTATATTAAATAGGAGTGGTGATAAAGGACATCCTTGTCTTGTGCCTGATTTGAAAGTAAAGGCTTTCAATTTTTGGCCATTTAGTATGATGCTGGCTGTTGGTTTGTCATAAATGGCCTTTATTATATTGAGGTAAAGACCATCTATTCCAATTTTCTGTAGAGTTTTTATCATGAATAAATGTTGGACCTTATCGAAGGCTTTTTCTGCATCTATAGAAATGATCATGTGATTCTTATTTTTGGCTTTATTGATATGGTGGATTACTTTTATTGATTTGCGTATGTTGAACCATCCTTGCATTCCTGGGATGACTACCACTTGGTCATGGTGTATAATCTTCTTGATGATTTGCTGGATCCTATTTGCCAATATTTTATTGAGGATTTTTGCATCTGTGTTCATTAGGGAGATCGGTCTATAGTTCTCTTTTTTAGTTGGGTATTTCTCAGGTTTTGGTTCTAGAGTAATATTTGCTTCCAGGAATGACTTAGGCAGGATTGCTTCCCTTTCAATTTCATTGAATAGTTTGAGGAGTGTCGGCATTAGGTCTTCTTTGTATTTCTTGTAGAATTCTGCAGTGAATCCATCTGGGCCTGGGCTCTTCTTGGTGGGTAAGGACTTAATTACATTTTCAATTTCAGTAACCGAGATTGGGTTATTCAACAGTTTTACATCCTCTTGATCTAGCTTTGGCACTTCATATGCTTCTAAGAAACTGTCTATTTCTTCTGTGTTATCAAACTTTTGAGAGTAGAGGTTTTCAAAATAGGTGTTGATGATCCTCTGTATTTCTATTGGGTCTGTAGTGACTTCTCCTTTTTCATTTCTTATTGCATGAATTTGAGCTTTTTCTTCCCTTTTTTTAATAAGGTTGGCTAGGGGCTTATCGATTTTATTTATTCTTTCAAAGAACCAACTCTTTGATTTGTTGATCCTTTGGATTGTTTTCTTAGTCTCTATTGCATTGATTTCTGCTCTGATTTTTATAATTTCCTCTCTTCTTTTGGCTTTGGGCTTGACTTGCTCTTCCTTTTCTAGCTGTTTGAGGTGTAGCATCAAGTTATTTATTTGTATTCATTCTGTTTTCCTGATGTGGGAACTCAGTGCAATAAATTTTCCTCTCAGAACGGCTTTCATTGCATCCCACAGATTCCGGTAAGTTGTATCTGCATTTTCATTTTCTTTTAGGTATTGTTTGATTTCTTCTTTAATTTCTTCTGTGACCCACTGATTACTCAAGAGTGTGTTATTCAGTTTCCATGTGTTTGTGGGATTTTTGCGGTATCTTTTATCATTAATTTCTAATTTCAGAGCGCTGTGATCCGATAACATGCAAGGGATGATTTCAGCTCTTTTGCACTTGTTTAAATATGTTCTATGAGCTAATATATGGTCTATTTTAGAAAATGATCCATGTACTGCTGAGAAGAATGTGTATTCTGATGTTGTTGGGTGGAACATTCTGTATATGTCTATCAAACCCATTTGTTCACAGGTATGATTCAGTTCTGTTATTTCTTTACTCATTTTCTGTCTGGTCGATCTGTCCCTTGGTGTCAATGGCGTATTAAGGTCTCCCGTTACAATTGTGTTACTGATAATTTGAGTTTTCATTTCTGTTAATAATTGTTTTATATAACTGGGCGCTCTGGAGTTTGGTGCGTATATATTTAAGATAGTTATCTCTTCCTCTTGGAGTTTTCCCCTTACGAGTATGTAGTGACCTTCTTTGTCCTTTATGGTCATTGTTGGTTTAAAGTTCACGTTGTCTGCAAACAGAATGGCTACTCCTGCCTTTTTTTGGATTCCTGCTGCATGAAGAATTGTTTTCCATCCTTTGACTTTCAGTCTGTGAGTATCCTTCTGGGTTAGATGGGTTTCCTGTAAACAGCATATGGTTGGATTTTGTTTCTTGATCCATTCTGCTAGTCTGTTTCTTTTGGTTGGTGCATTGAGACCATTTACATTAATGGTTATTACTGTGAAATGTTGGTTAATTGTAGGAATCTTATCTCTCTGCTGTTGCATCTTTATCTTTCTGTTCTGTTTAATTATTTGCTTTGCTTAGTGGTTTTTTCCTTTGTGTATCTAAACTGTCTTTCAATATTTTTTGCAGGGTTGGTTTGGTGTTCATGAAGTTCTTCAGCTGTTCTTTGTCATGGAAGTATCGTATTTCACCATCTATTTTAAATGATAGTTTTGCAGGATACATCAGTCTAGGTTGGAAATCATTTTGCTTTAGGATCTGGAATATTTCACTCCATGCTCTTCTTGACTTTATTGTTTGTGATGAGAAGTCTGCTGTGATTCTGATAGGTTTTCCTATATAAGTGATCTGTCTTTTCTCTCTGACAGCTTTTAATAATCTATTCTTGTGTTGGATTTCTGGGATGGTGATTATTATATGTCTGGGTGCAGTTTTATTTTGGCTATGACTATTTGGAGTTCTATATGCTTCACTGATCCTGATGTCAGTTTCTGATCTCATGCTTGGGAAGTTTTCAGCTATTGCTTCTCTAAATATCCTCTTGATATCCTTTATGTTGTCTCCTTCTTTTTCATTAATCCCTATCATTCTTATGTTATTCTTCTTTGCATCATCTTGCAGTTGTTGAATTGTTGTTTCCTGATTCCTTGTTATTTTTAAAAGATCTTTCCTTTCCTGTTCACTAGCTGCAAATCTGTCTTCAAGGTCTGAAATTCTATCTTCACTTTCATTAAGGCGTTTTTTACAACTTTCAGTGGAGTTTTTTATTTCCTGTATATCTCTGTGCATCTGCATTATGTATTCTGTTTGTTTCTTATATTGCTCATCTAGGGATTCTATCTTTTTGTTTAGTTCCTCCAATTTTTTAATCTGTGTTTTCTTTAGATATATTTAGAATCTCTTTCATTTCTTTTATCATTTCTTCTTTTATCTGGAATATTATTTCAAGTTTGAATTTATTTAAAGCTTCCTGGAGTTGCTTGTCAACTTCAGTAGCTATTGTGTCTGATATATGAGGAGGATGGGATATATTTTCTTCTAAATACATTCCTCCTAGGGTTTCTTGAGATGGGCTGGAGGTTTGAGGTTGTAATTTGGTCTTTCGTTTTGTCATTTTCCTATATTTCTGTGTTTCAAATGTTATTTGAAAGCCTCCTCAGGATCTGTTGAAAATCCCCTTCTATGTTTGCAGCTACTGAGACTCTGGCACCACTCTACCCCAGGCCATTGGGCCTGTAGAACCAATGGCCCTTCTCTGCTTGTTCAGAACTCCGCGGTTCCAGACAAGCTGGGCCTCAGGGACACTGTGCGCCCACCTGCCCCTTGGTAGATCCACAGCTCTTGGATCGCAGCCGGGTTAGGGTACTCACCACAGACCGCAGTGCCTCAGGAGTCTGTGATCCCTCCCTGCTTGCAGAGATATCCACAAACCTCCAGACAAAGGAAGGGCCTCCTGCGGGCACTCCGGATCTACCCCGCTCCTCCTCTGCACGCAGATGGCTATGCGCGGCTGGGCTCAGTCCGAGGTGCCCCAGGAACCCGGGACCCCTCCTCCTCCAGACAAAGGAAAGGACCTCTGCAGGCGGCTCCGGATCCGTGCAGCTCCTCCTCCGCACACCGAAGGCCAGGCGCGGCTGGGCTCAGGCCGAGGTGCCTCAGGAACCCGGGACCCCTCCTCCTCCAGACAAAGGAAGGGGCCTCTGCAGGCGGCTCCGGATCCGCGCAGCTCCTCCTCCGCACACCGAAGGCCAGGCGCGGCTGGGTACGGGCCGAGGTGCCCCAGGAACCCGGGACCCCTCCTCCTCCAGACAAAGGAAGGGGCCTCTGCAGGCGGCTCCGGATCCGCGCAGCTCCTCCTCTGCACACCGACGGCCAGGCGCGGCTGGGTATGGGCCGAGGTGCCCCAGGAACCCGGGACCCCTCCTCCTCCAGACAAAGGAAGGGGCCTCTGCAGGCGGCTCCGGATCCGCGCAGCTCCTCCTCTGCACACCGACAGCCAGGCGCGGCTGGGTACCTGGCAGCACAATTTTTAATCACCCGATCTTGGAAACAACCCAAGTGTCCATCAACTGAGGAATGGATTAAAAAGTTGTGCTATTCCTATACAATGGAGTATTACGCAGCTATAAAGAAGTATCACATTGAAATATTTATCAATAAATGGGCGCAGCTTGAGACCATACTCATAAGTGAAATAAATCAATCTCACATGTTGAATACCGAATAGTTTCCCTAATTTAAGTAATGATTCAAATATATAAAAGTAGGCGGTAATCATGATTCCCCATTTTGTGGTCTTGAATGCTTATAAAGTTTCCACTTATTTAATAGGAAAGGCTTTATTCTGGGCTGCTTGATATTATTGCCTGTGATGAAATGAACATCTATTTTGAAGAAAATAAGTCATCATAATAGCTAGTGCTGCTTTACTCTCATCTTGTTTTGAAGCCCCACCAAACTATGGCTCTTCTGTCTCCATTGGTTTTATCATGATGTATCTTGCTGGATTTTATTATATGTGATAGGGTAAACAAAAATTGTTATAGGCTAAAAGATAATATAGAAACTATTGTTTATTTTCTGTTAGTTGGTTCTAAAAACCCTACAATGCTTTCATCCACTTGAATGGTTTTACACTGAGTTGATATGTTTGAAGCTATAGTATATGAAGTTATATTTAAATGTTTCAAGGAAAAAGACACTATGGTAACTACTAATTAAACCAGGTTATTTGGTGGTGAAGCACTAGGTTGCTGAAACTGTCATGCCTTGACCTGTGCTGTTATGATGTTATGTCCTCTTTTATCTCAATCTCTTCCTTATTCATTAAAAATTATTTAGTTATTGTTTATGCATTTTAATTAAGGGGAAAAATCAAAAAATTAGCAGGATATATTATAGTAACTTATTTGATTTCCTATTAACTCGATTTGAAGTCCTGTAATACTCCCACTATCTTGTTTTGACTGATTAGATTCTGTTCCATTCTGTATGATAGTATCAATTTTGAAGGTATAGGCAACTACTTTGAAGGCAATAAGATTCACTATGATGCCCATTCTAGTTTGACTATTATCTTCTTTGGAAGTCCTGTAGTGTTTACAAGGTTTAGGTTTTATTGGTCTTGTTCTCTACTGTTTTGTTCAACTTTATAATACCTAATGAGATAGACAATTCTTCTTAAGGAAGCAAGAGGCATTATGGTAACCATTGTCGATAACCTTGTACTCTGTTTTTACATCATGTGCTATGTCTATCCTCAGTTTTTACTGACAACTTTGTTTTGCCATATTTGACTTTAATCTCTTCCAAAAAATGTAATTAGAACTAAGGAATAATAAAACCCAAAATGTGTACATTTTGTTGTGAAAAAAAGAGGGAAAAAAAGTGCTCTAAAGTATACAACTGTAAGTGTGTTTAGGGGTGTTAAATAGATACCCATATTAATGTTTTTGGTTGGATCATTGAACACAACTGTTTGCAGTCTCACTGTTTGAATGTCCACTTTGTATGCTTTGATACTGTGACTTGAGCAACTGTCTCTAGGATGATAATTGTAATCTATTAACTGGTGATTTCTTACTTGTTTTTTTTTTTTTTTTGTAGTTCTGTATTAATTGTACCCTTACACTGATTTGTTTTGTTTTGCTTTGTTTTCTCTTTTTCCTTTTAAATAATTTTTTTTTAAAGTCACTAGGGCACACCGTGGAGGGAACAGTGACATGGTGAGAATGCATGGCTAGAGGCCAGCAGAGGACCAGGTTGAGTGTGAGAGCTCCTCGGGTCAATAAATTCACAGGTTCCCCCAGAGCCCTCCATGATCTCAAGGTGAAGATCAAACAGACCCTCGGGGTACTGACAGGAAGAAAGGAGGACATATCACTGAGATCATCACCAAGTGCCTTCTCCAGACACTCAGAGAAAGGGCTTTGGTTACAGCTAGTATCTAGATGCTTCCCCAAAGCCTCGTGTTCCCATTCATGGGGAGATGTGAAGATAGCTTGGTGTGATACTAGTGTAAGGATGTGACACTTGGATTCATTGTGTGGATGAGGAAAGGAAAACTGGATGTGCTTGGCAGCACCCAAAAGCCTTTTGGCCTGCATGTCATAAAAGGAAGAGGCAGATTGGCTGCTGCTGCTGCTGCCTCTGCTTGCTGTCTGCTGCCAGCTTCTATGAAATGGGCTTTTCACCTCCATGGTGCCTCTCAGTCATGCCATTCTGCTTCAGAACCAGTTGATTAATGACTGAATGCTATACAAAGTGTGAGCTAAATAAACTATTATTCATTTAACTTTCATATCAGGATTTTGTCAGCAACCACAATGGTAACCAAAATTATCTTTGATGGAGGTCTGTGATGATGTAACACCAGCTGAACTGAATCAGCATGCTGCTGAGTGTGGATGCCCCACCTGAGGACTGTTGTCAATATCATAAAAAGAACTGGAGAGGAAGAACTGTTGTTGTGTGGCTGTGTTGGTTTTCCTAGGTGCTGTTGGTTTTCCTGTTGCCATGGGTTCACCTGGAGGAATTTATTGAGCTTTTTCCAGATACAAACCTGGATGCTGTCATCATCAGAAGAGCTCAGGACCCTGTTGTCATTAAAAACAAATAAGTTCACTGTGGAGAGCTCTGGTCCTTTTTTTTCAAATTGCTTTCTGGCTGCAGAGGGAAAGGTGTGTGCTGCTCAGTCTCCTAGGGAAATTGTCATGCTGACTTCCTAGTATGAACTGCTATTTTCATCAGAGGAGCTAACTGTGAACCTCATTGTTGCTGAGAGTGGCTGTATTACTTTTTGGGTGAGCTCTGGTCCTTAGTTTGAGTGCAGCTTCTTGGATCCAGTGCAGGTCCCTCAGCCTGCTGGCACAGATCATTCACCCTGCTGGTACACACTTTCTAGCTTCCCCTGCTGACCTTTGAAGTGCAGATGAAACAGACTAGCATGACGCATTGTCACGGACTCTACGTGTTCAGCTGAGCTCATGTAGGACGTTTCCATGATATCCAGGACCTTAGCTGGATCCTTTGGGTCTTAGTGCATGAATAGGTTTCCTGCACTTTTTCTTCTGGGTGATTATCTGAATAAAACACTATAAATTTTGTGTCTTGTTTTGTATTCTTTTCCTTCCAATCCTGACTACAACAGCTTTGAGAAAACTGTTCATAGTAGACATTCAATTATTACCAATTTCTAAAATTCCATTCACTAACCTCAAAGACTCATGGGAATGTCACATCTTCCTATACCATAACTTTGCTATGATGTGTATGGTGTTCATAATACATTATTGTTCAAAAGAAGAAAACTCTAATGAGATAAATGTTTTTAATTTAGGAATAGCCTCCAGAGAACAAGAGGAAATGCTGAAACTAGAAAGGGAATGAACATCCCATGGACACTCAAGGTCATGTAGGGACAGAAAACCTAACCCAGATGGCCTTTTTTTCCCCTCAGATGATTAGAAAATTCTCTGTGGGGCAGAATCAAAGTATTTAATTCCAGTTTCTGCTGGCTATGCTCAGATGGGACTTGGGTCACAGGATGCCTTAGAGTAGGAGGCAAAAATGACAGTGAAGCAAGCTCTCAAGGCAACAGTAATGGATCCAAGGCAGGGAGCTAAGGGAGCCATAGAGGGGGTGTGCTGAATTTTTAGATAAAGAACAAACACCAGAGTGTTAATGAAAAGAAAGTCAGACTGGGGTAAGGAAAAGGAGAGGGCCAGGAGGAACCCTTCCTGTGATCAGGAAGGTGGGGTCATCATTGGCCTGATTCCACCACTTCTCTGAATTTTACTTCCATTTTTCAGACTAACACCCAGCTAGAAATCAGAACAAGAGGTTCCTCTCAGTAGTGCAAAAAAACAGGCAAAGTCTGGACTTAATGTCCCCTTTTTATGGGAAGTGTAAACTCTATTTGCAAATATATGCTCACACATTAGATTAGAAAATCCACTCGGGTTGTGGGAGCTCACAGCTCCATCCCCAGACAAGGCTGAGGTCTCCCTGGCAGGCAGCACTGTGGTGTTAAGATGAGACAGCAGGGTCTTCTCCTGTGCCTGATGGCAACTCCCCATGGTGAGTATTCTCCATGTGGGACTTAGGTCTATGGAAATGTTACCAAAGCAGATGACTGATGGGAAGCTTTTATTGATCCTAGGTATCTTCTGTCAGGTGCAGCTGCAGGAGTCGGAGCCTTGCCTGGTGAAGCCCTCGCAGACCATGTTCCTCACGTGCACAGTCTCTGGCTACTCCATCACTAGTGGTTATGATTGGAGCTGGATCTGTCAGCCCCCAGGAAAGAGCCTGGAGTGAATTGGGTGCATACATTATAGTGGTAGCACTAGCTACAACCCGTGCCTCCAGAGCAGCATCTCATCTCCAGAGCCATAGGCAAGAGCCAGTTCTCCCTGTAGTTGAACTGTCACCACCAAAGACACAGCCACCTTTTACTGTTCAAGAGACACAGTGCTTTGATTTGCGAGCCCAGACAAAAACCTCCCTGCAGGGAATCTTGGGACCAGCAGGGGGCGCGCTGCTTCCACTGCTCTAGGGCCAGCTTCAAGGCCTTGTGGTGACAGCTTGGAGGCTTTCTTCAGTAGTCAAGGGACAAGGATTTTAGGGACATTTTCTGTCCTTGACAGTTGAGTGCTATGTTTTCATGGAATCAAGCTTTTACTAGTTTCCCTATATATTTAATTATTAATTGCACAACATATTTTCAAAGAAGCTGTTGTCCAGTGTGATTACACTATTTCAATGGTTTCCAGGTTTAGCGGTATTTAAATATGAAAATTGTTCCCCTGTTGAGTGGAAGTCTGCACTCCAACCTCAGGTGCATGTGAGTTGCATCTCATCCTGAAGGGCACTTTGCAATTCTGTTCTTGCAGAGACTTTTACTCTGAAAGGCTGGACATCACTGTGTGTTGATCTGAGTGTTCACTTGTTACTAGAATTGTTCCATTTCCCCATCCTTGGAGATGTGGGAGATGCCTTGGAGAGATGTGGTAGATTCCACTGTGGAGGGGGCTCTCTCAGCATATCATTGGTAGAGACCATCATGCTGTCACACATCCTGCAGTCATAGGATACTGCCTGAGCAGTGTTTATTAGAACTTAGTGTTAGTAGTAGTGAGTCTCAGAAACTCTTATGGAATGTCTTAAATATCATGTCTGTTTGTAATGCTAAGTAACTTTAGTATATTCACATTACCCTTAATAAAATTTGGACATCTTTGCAAGCTGGCATCAGCATATTTGGAAACACTGTTGTCTACTTGTTCCTCATCTGTCAGTTGACCTGGGAACAGTGACCATGTATTCATGAAAGAGCAAGGTTCTCACAGAAGAGTCGAGATCAGATAGGGGGCCAGCGCCTGCTCACAGAGGAACCTGGACTCCAGCTCTCTTTGTGCTCTCCTGAGTCCCTGAGGACAACGCTGGGCAAGGCTTGGATTCTAATGCATGTCTGGTGTGAATCCATTGGGAGGGAGTTTGGGGATCACAGGGATTTGGGGACATGGGAAAATGTTACTGAGAAGATTCCCTAAAATGTAGATCATGATGGCCATATCTCTACAGGTTCAGATGTGTAACCAGTCATTTATTCAGTGTTCCAAATTTTTGAACAAAATTAAAGTTTATGAAAGAAATCAGCAAAGAATTCACATAGTTATCTATCCTTTTTATCATCTGTCATTGATCTATGTGTGTTTGTTCCCATGATTCTAACAATTTGCCTTTCCATTATGTATCTATTATAAATTTATTATTTATGCAAATCTGGTTATCTATTTTTTATTTTGTGCTTTGTATTTAGCTATCCATAATGTATGTATCATGTAAAATTTAACTATGTGCTTTAATATTTATAGAAAATTCATGATACTCTCTTTTGGGGCTGAATCAATTCACAGATCCTGCAGAGTTGTAATGACTTCCCCTTTCTACACAACCTCACAAGGGATCATCATTATTTTAATCCTTCATCTTGCACCCATTTAAAAGGAGTTGGCAATGAATGATACTGTACTTTCCATTTTCATTTATATTTCTAGAATTGTTATGTTGAAAATATATTCTAAGCCATTTTGTCAATTTGTACTTTCTTTAGACAGACATCTACTAAGATTATTTTTCAATTTTAAATGCTTATTACCATTATGATTGCTATTGCTATCATTATGATAGCTATTGTTGTTACCATTATGATTTATAGTTTTTACTTGATTATGCATTGTTAATATAATCATGTTGTCACCTACTATTGCACCAGAAAGTTTAGATGATATCTTTGCTTTCTGTCAATTATTTCCTTTATGCAGAACATGTCTTTCTAGTTGGATGTCATTCCAATTTACATGTGGAGACACATTTCTGATCTCATGGTTCACCACACGGACACACATTTTGCCGAGCACCATTGTATGAAGTGAACATCAATGTCCAAACTTGTGTTCCTGCCGCTTGTGTTGAAAATCTTTCAGCTGCACAGGTGAAGGTTTGCTTCTCAGGTTTTTATTCTTTGTATTGCTGTACCTGTTAATTTTTGTTAGTGGCATGCTTTTTTGGAAACTCTATCTATATCTATTATATCTATTTATATAATCTATTACACCGGAGCCCCATGATGCCATCAGCACTGTTCTTTTTATCCAAGAATATTGTGTCTCCTAGATCATTTTTGTTAGCATAGGAATTGAGGGATTTTGTTTCTACTTCAGGGGAAAATACCATTGTTGCTACTATAGGAAGTGGGTTAAGTGTGTATATTTATTTAGGTAATTCTAATTTTGCATGTTGAGTGATTTCCAAAATTAAGTGAGTAAAGTCTTCACTCCCAGCACTATGTTTAGGGGGTGCTATACACATTTAAATTTTGTCCTTCTGTGAGGTCTCCAGGTTCCTGGATCATGCACTAGAAGGGATCCTGGAACCCAGGTGCCCGCCGTGCTCTGTCTGCTCTTCTGTGTGTGGCCATCTCTTGTTTGTGCTCATCTCCCACTGTCATGTGCCACCTTTCACTGCTCTAATCAAAGCCAAAACAACCGTGTGGCAAGGGCTTTATGAACAGAACCATCTTTGTACAGAAAATGGTACTGAGAACACATGAATGGGATCAAAGCGAATTAAAAGTCAATTGTACAGCAAACAATATAGCTAGAAACCATGTGAAGAAGCAAAACCACATTTCTTTTATGCAGGAAAACTTGCAAGCATTTCTGCTGTGCCAGACCCATCCTGGTGAGGAGCCCTGGGAAAGAACTATGAGACCACTGCTGTGAGTACACTGCTCTGCACAGAAGTAGCAGCAGCAAATGCTGGAGCTGTGCAAGTGTAGGAGAAACCTCAGAGCAGTCAGAACCTCACACTCCTTTCCCATCATCACTGACAATGTGGTGGACCTGGCAGGGGAGAGAGCACATACCTGTCTTGGGTAGTTTTATCCGTGAATCCCATGACATGGGAGAGGGCTCTGTGGGCCTCCTACATTCTAAAGCTGATGAAGAAATTCTGGATATGAAATTTCACATTACAATAGCTGTGAAATTGGGTCAAGGGACACAGTATTATGCTGGCCTGGCTTACACTGTGTCCAGTGGATTTTCATCTGAAATGAAAGTTGTTGTTTCCAGATTTTCAGAGAAATGTCCCTTAGCTTTCTACACATCCTGCTCTTCCTGTGACTCAAACATTCAGCTGCAAAAATCAGTGCTTTAATTGGGAGGTTCTGGTGTATGAAAAACAATTGAGAAACTTTGATCTTTACTCCATTTATCACCAAATCTGCTTTTAGAATTTGGCTGTGTAATTTCTGTTCTTTTTCAATATAGTGATGAGAAATTTAAAGGGCAAAAGAAAATATTTCATTCTCAGTGGACAGGGAGGTAGGATATATTTGAAATTTTAGTGTATTTCCCACAAACAATTTATTGATATTTAGATGGCATAAATAGTGACAAAATAATATAGTTTTCAATAGGATTAAATAGTAGAATTCTCCAAACAATTTTTGTTTTGTTTTTAATTTTATTTAAAAGGAAAAAGAGAAAAAAAAACAAAACAAAGCAGAGTAAGGGTACAAGTAATACAGAACTACAAAAAACAGTAAGAAATCACCGGTTAATAGATTGCATATTACCATCTTAGAGATAGTTGCTCAAATCATAGTATCAAAGCACACAAAGTGGACACTCAAACAGTGAGACTGGAAATAGTTGTGTTCATTGATCCAACCAAAAACATTAATATGGTCAGCTACTTAACACCCCTAAACACTCTTGCTGTTGTATCATTTAGAACTCTTTTTTTTCACTCTCTTTTTTACAACAAAATTTACACATTTTGTGTTTTATTACTCCTTAGTTCTTATTACTTTTGGGGGGGGGAGAGAATAAAGTCAAATATGGAAAAACAAAGCTGTCAGTCAAACCAAGGACAGACATAGCACATGATGTAAAACAGAGTACAAGGTTATCAACAATGTCTCTTGTTTCCTTAAAAAGAATTGTCTATCTCATTAGATATTATAAAGTTGAACAAAACAGTAGAGAACAAGACCAATAAAACTTAAGCATTGTAAACATTACAGGACTTCCAAAGGAGACAATACTCAAACCAGAATGGGCATCTTAGTGAATCTTATTGCCTTCAAAGTAGTTGCCTATACCCTCAAACTTGATACTATCATACAGAATGGAACAGAGTCTAATCAGTCAAAACAAGATAGTGGGAGTATTACAGGACTTCAAAACAAGTTAATAGGAAATCAAAAAAGTTACTATTATATACCCTGCTAATTTTTTTTAATTTTTCCCCTTAATTAAAAAAACATAAAAAATAACTAAAAAATTTTTTAAAGAATAAGGCAGAGATTGAGATAAAACAGGGCATAACAATACAACAATACAGGTCAAAGCATGACTGTTTCAGCAACCTAGTGGTTCACCATCAAATAACCTGACTTAATAGTAGTTACCATAATGTCTGTCTTTTTCCTTGAAATATTTGAATAAAACTTCATATACTATAGCTTGAAGTATTTCCATATCAAGAAGCCCAGAATAAAGCCTTTCCAATTAATAAGTGAAAACTTTATAAGGCTTCAAGGCCACATAATGGGGAATCATGATTATCACATATTTTTATATATTTGAATCATTACTTACATTAGGGAAACTATTCGGTATTCATACATGCGAGATTGATTTATTTCACTTATGAGTATGGTCTCAAGCTGCGCCCATTTATTGATAAATATCTCAATGTGATCCTACTATATAGCTGAATAATACTCCATTGTATAGAAATACCACAACTTTTTTATCCATTCCTCAGTTGATGGACACATGGGTTGTTTCCAAGATCTGGCGATTACAAATTTCGCTGCTGTAAACACAGGTGCACATATATCCCTGAGGTATGATGCTTTCAGTTCTTCTGGGAATATGCCTAGGAGTGGAATAGCTGGAATAAATGGGACTTCCAATCCCAGCTTTTTGAGAAATCTCCAGACTGACCTCCACAAAGGCTGCACCAATCTACACTCCCACCAACAGTGTAAGAGAGTTCCTTTTTCCCCACAGCCTCTCCAGCATTTGTTGTTGTTGGTTTTCTTGATCCTGGCCATTCTTTCAGGAGTGAGATGGTATCTCAGTATGGTTTTAATTTGCATTTCTCTAATGACTAATGATGATGAACATTTTTCATGTATTTATTTGCCATTTGCATTTCTTCATCTGAGAAGTGCGTATTCATCTCAGATGCCCATTTTTGGATTGGATCTTTGAATTTTGGGGGTCTGAGTTTTTTTTAATTCTTTATATGATTTAGACAAGAGTCCCTTGTCTGAGAGAGAGTTCACTAAAATCTTTTCCCAGTTTGTGGGTTTTCTTTTCCCTATGCTGGAGATTTCTTTTGACATGCAGAAACTTTTTAATAAGAAGTGGTCCCAGTTATTGATTCTGGGAAGTATTTCCCATGCGGTTTGAGTCCTGTTCATGAATTCTCTACCTACTCCTATGTCTTCAAGTTTTCTACCCAATTTGTCTTCCAATAGATTTAGTGTTTCTGTTTTAATATTCAGATATTTTACCCATTTAGATTTTAATTTAGTACATGGTGATAGACATGGGTCTAGCTTTAGTTTTCGGCAAATGGAGAGCCAGTTTTTCCAGAACCATTTATTAACGAGGCTGTCATTCTTCCAGTGAACCTGCTTGGCTCCTTTATCAAAGATAAGGTGGTTGAGTGTGTTTGTAGTTGTGGTTGTATCCTCTAATCTATTCCATTGATCTTTGGCTCTGTTTTGATTCCAATACCATGGTGATTTTACTACTGTTGCTTTATAGTATAACTTCAAGTCAGGGATTGTGATGCCTCCTGCTTTGTCTTTGCTGCTTAGAATTGCCTTTCCTATTCTAGGGCTCTTCTGGTTCCAGATGAAAATTAGGAGTCATTTCTCTAGATCTATAAGGTATGTTGATGTTACTTTTTTTGGGATTGCATTGAATCTGTATAACAGTTTTGGGAGAATGGCCATTTTCACAATGTTTGTTCTTCCTATCCATGAGTAAGGGATGTCTTTCCATTTTCTGAGATCATCTTCAATTTCTTTTTTCAGTGTATTACAATTTTCACTGTATAAATCTTTCATTTCTTTTGTAAGAGTAATTCCTAAATATTTCATTTTTTTGCTTGCTAATGTGAAGATTGTAGTTTCTCTTATTTCCCTCTCTGTGATTTGTTGTTAGTGTATAGGAATGCTATTGATTTCTGAGTATTGATTTTGTATCCAGCCACATTACTGAATTCATTTATTGTATCAAAGAGTCTTTCAATGGAGTTTAGGGAGTCTTCTATGTAGAGTATCAAGTCATGTGCAAACAATGATAATTTAAATTCTTCTTTTCCTATCTTTACCCCTTTTATTTCTCTCTCTTGTCTAATTGCTCTGGCTAGGACTTCCAGTACTATATTAAATAGGAGTGGTGACAAAGGATATCCTTGTCTTGTGCCTGATTTTAAAGTAAAGGCTTTCAATTTTGGGCCATTTAGTATGATGCTGGCTGTTGGTTTGTCATAAATGACCTTTATTATATTGAGATAAAGACCATCTATTCCAATTTTCTGTGAAGTTCTTATCATGAATAAATGTTGGATCTTATCGAAGGCTTTTTCTGCATCTATAGAAATGATCATGTGATTCTTACTTTTGGCTTTATTGATATGATGGATTACATTTATTGATTTATGTATGGTGAACCATCCTTGCATTCCTGGGATTACTACCACTTGGTCATGGTGTATAATCTTGATGATTTGCTGCATCCTATTTGCCAATATGTTATTGAAGATTTTTGCATCTGTGTTCATTAGGGAGATCGGTATATAGTTCTCTTTTTTAATTGGGTCTTTCTAAGGTTTTGGTACTAGAGTAATATTTGCTTCCAGGAATGACTTAGGAAGGATTGCTTCCCTTTCAATTTCATTGAATAGTTTGAGGAGTGTCATCATTAGGTCTTCTTTGTATTTCTTGTAGAATTCTGCAGTGAATCCATCTGGGCCTGGGCTCTTCTTTGTAGGTAAGGACTTAATTACATTTTCAATTTCATTAACAGAGATTGGTTTATTCAACAGTTTTACATCCTCTTGATCTAGCTTTGGTACTTCATATGTTTCTAAGAATCTGTCTATTTCTTCTGTGTTATCAAACTTTTGAGAGTAGAGGTTTTCGAAATAGGTGTTGATGATCTTCTTCATTTCTATTGGGTCTGTAATGATTTTACCTTTTTCATTTCTTATTGCATGAATCTAAGCTTTGTCTTCCCTTTTTTAAATAAGGTTGGCTAGGGGCTTATCAATTTTATTTATTCTTTCAAAGAACCAACTCTTTGATTCGTTGATTCTTTGGATTGTTTTCTTAGTCTCTATTGCATTGATTTCTGCTCTAATTTTTATAATTTCCTCTCTTCTTTTGGCTTTGGGCTTGACTTGCTCTTTGTTTTCTAGCTGTTTGAGGTGTTGCATCAAGTTATTTATTTCTATTCATTCTGTTTTCCTGATGTGGGAACTCAGTGCAATAAATTTTCCTCTGCGGACGGCTTTCCTTGCATCCCACAAATTCCGGTAAGTTGTATCTGCATTTTCACTTTCTTTTAGGTATTGTTTAATTTCTTCTTTAATTTCTTCTGTGACCCACTGATTACTCAAGAGTGTGTTATTCAGTTTCCATGTGTTTGCGAGATTTTTGCAGTATGTTTTATCATTAATTTCTAATTTCAGAGCGCTATGATCTGATAACATGCAAGGGATGATTTCAACTCTTTTGCATTTGTTTAAATATGTTCTGTGAGCTAATATATGGTCTATGTCAGAGAATGATGCATGTACTGCTGAGAAGAATGTGTATTCTGATGTTGTTGGGTGGAAAATTCTGTATATGTCTATCAAATCCATTTGTTCACAGGTGTGATTCAGTTCTGTTATTTCTTTGCTCATTTTCTGTCTGGTTGATCTGTCCCTTGGTGTCAAGGGCGTATTGAGGTCCCCTGTTACAATTGTGTTACTGATAATTTGAGTTTTCATTTCTGTTAATAGTTGTTTTATATAACTGGGTGCTCTGGAGTTTGGTGCATGTATATTTAAGATAGTTATCTCTTCCTCTTGGAGTTTCCCCCTTATGAGTATGTATTGTTGTTCTTTGTCCTTTATGGTCATTGTTCGTTTAAAGTTCACATTGTCTGCAAACAGAATGGCTACTCCTGCTTTTTTTGGGTACCTGCTACATGAAGTATTGTTTTCCATCCTTTGACTTTCAGTCTGTATGTATCTTTCTGGGTTAGATGGGTTTCCTGTAAAGAGCATATGGTTGGATTTTGTTTCTTGATCCATTCTGCTAGTCTGTTTCTTTTGATTGGTGCATTGATACCATTTACATTAATGGTTATTACTGTTAAATGCTGGTTTATTGTTGACATGTTATCTGTCTGCTGTTGCATCTTTATCTTTCTGTTTTGTTTAATTATCTGCTTTGCTTAGTATTTTTTTTCCTTTGTGTATCTAAACTGTCTTTCAATATTTTTTGCAGGGTTGGTTTGGTGTTCATGAAGTTCTTCAGCTGTTCTTTGTCATGGAAGTATTGTATTTCACCATCAATTTTGAATGATAGTTTTGTAGGATACATCAGTCTAGATTGGAAATCATTTTGCTTTAGGATCTGGAATACTTCACTCCATGCTTTTCTTGACTTTATTGTTTGTGCTGAGAAGTCTGCTGTGATTCGGATAGGTTTTCTTTTATAAGTGATCTGTCTTTTCTCTCTGACAGCTTTTAATAATCAATTTTGGTGCTGGATTTCTGGGATGGTGATTATTATATGTCTGGGTGTAGTTTGATTTTGGTTATGACTATTTGGAGTTCTATGTGCTTCACTCATCCTGATGTCAGTTTCTGATCTCATGCTTGGGAAATTTTCAGCTATTACTTCTCTAAATATCCTCTTGACATCCTTTATGTTGTCTCCTTCTTTTTCATTAATCCCTATCATTCTTATGTTATTTTTTCTTTGCATCGTCTTGCAGTTGTTGAATTGTTGTTCCCTGAATCCTTGTTGTTTTTAAAAGATCTTTCCTTTCCTGTTCACTAGCTGCAATCCTGTCTTCAAGGTCTGAAATTCTATCTTCACTTTCATTGAGGCAGTTTTTACAACTTTCAGTGGAGTTTTTTATTTCCTGTATATCTCTGCGCATCTGCATTATGTATTCTGTTTGTTTCTTATATTGCTTGTCTAGGGATTCTATCTTTTTGTTTAGTTCCTCCAATTTTTTATCTGTGTTTTCTTTAGATATATTCAGAATCTCTTTCATTTCTTTTATCATTTCATCTTTTACCTGGGAGATTTTTTCGAGATTGAATTTCTTTAAAGTTTCCTGGAGTTGCTTGTTAATTTCAGTAGCTATTGTGTCTGATATTTGAGGTGAATGGCATATATTTTCTTCTATATACATTGCTTCTAGGGTTTCTTGAGATGGGCTGGAGGTTTGAGGTTGTGATTTGGTCTTTCGTTTTGTCATTTTCCTGTATTTCTGTGTTTCAAGTGTTATTTGAAAGCTTCCTCAGGGTCTGTTACAAATCCCCATCTATGTTTGCAGCTCCTGAGACTCTGGCACCCCGTTACCCCAGGCCTCTGGACCTGCAGAACCAATGGCTTTCCTCTGCCTGTTCAGAACTCTGCAGTTCCAGATAAGCTGGGCCTCAGGGACACTGTGCACCCACCTGCCCTTTGGAAGCTCTACAGCTCTCCAAGCGCAGCTGTGATGTGGAGGCAGATGTAGCCGCCTCAAACCCGCCTCTCCACCTCACTGCACTCAGAAGCCTGGAGGGTCCCAAACTGTCTGGGATTTGGGCAGAGTGCGCTGAGCACTCACCCCTGGCTGCAGTGCCTCTGGAACCTGCGATCCTCCCCTGCTTGCTGAAATATCCACAATCCTCCAGACACACGGGGAGGCTGATGCAGGTGCCCCAGATCCACCCAGCCCCTCCTCTGCACACCGATGTTGAGGTGCGGGAGTCCCAAACCGGCTGGGCTCAGGGGGTAGCGTGCACCTGCCTACTTGTTGGAAGTTCCACAGTTCTCCAAGTGCAGCCGGGTTGGGGAGGCAGATGTAGAGGCTTCAAACCCACCTCTCCAAGCATTTTTAATGCAGTAACAGATTATGATTTTTTATTACTTTTGACATTATTTAAAATGTCTTAACTTTTACAAGTTCCTTTGGAAAATCACCAGGGACAAATATCTGATGCCTATTTTGCAGCCAGTAGGTTTATGTTGGGCCTCATAAGTGATTCTGCAACAATGAAATCAGCCTGCAATTTGGGAATTTGACATATCATGATAACTAGTCTTCAGGGTCCTGAGAAGAAGGTGCAGATTTACTCTGCCTTGAGAATTCCCAGAGTTCCCAAACAGCAAGACTGAGCTCCATTTTGACAGTGCTGAGAATGGGAATCAATAGAGATGCAAGGATATAAATTTTCAGTATGAGTGAATGCAAAATGGAAATGGATTTGAGTGAGGACTCTCATGCGGTTCCTGACACTGATGCATCTGTATACTATGAATTTTTGTTTTCTGTTGAGCATGTGTACACACACACCTATGATGCAGATAGCTCTCATCCTATTACCCCTGGGAACTGTGTACTGGTTTCCATCTACCCAAAGCCACCCTTCATCTGAGAGCACACCCAGCTCTGCAGTCAGCTCCTCCCACCCCCAGTGTCCTACAGTGGCAGAACTTGGCCTGATGTTGTGGACTCCACAAAGAGTGCTGGGCTCTCTGAGGGCTCAGTCAACATCCTCCACCCAGGGGCAGTTCCCTGACAAGGACCCTCCTTTATCCCTCAGGTCTTTCTCTACAGGAGTGCATTCCACATGTGCATGCTCCAAGGAGCACCCAGATACTGGTTTAAATTTGGGTTCTTTATCAGATTTTAAGACATTTTGAGGGGTTTGTGGACTTGTTCTTTAAGATGACTGAGTAGTGTCCACTCCTCCTCTGTGGTGGTGGACCCCACATGTGAACAGCACAGGAACTCAGGCAGGGCAATGTGGGAAAGCTGCACCTGAGCTCAGCACTCCCTGTGGTGCTTTCAGGTGCAGCTTCAGGAGTCTGGACATGGCCTAGGGAATCCATTGCAGACCCTGCCCTCACTGGGCCCTGTCTGTTTACTCTCTCACGAGTGATATCTCTGGGAGCTGGGTCCATCAGCACAGAGAGAAGGAGACTGAAGAGAGGGACAGGATGGTAAGAGTGGATGTCCAGCTGATAACTCATCACTGATTCGCCAAGTTACCATCACATTTACTACATCTGAGAACCAGTTCTCCCTGCAGCTTGACTCAGTGACCAAGGGGAACTTACCGTGTACTACTGTGCAAGAGACAGTGAAGAAACATGAGAATCATCCCAGACCCTCTCCAAAGGGGTGCTGAGGATCTAGTGGGGTGTTCAGGGACTGCAGGGGCCACACAGTCCAAAGCAAAGACTAATGCCTTAGATCAGAAGTGGGCTCTGGGGACTAGGAGAGAATGTGCTGGAGGAGCAGAGGCCCCTGGGGATGCACAGAGAACCAGGAACGGCCTAAGGAACAGCTGCAGAGAAGGAAGTTGGGAAGCCAGCTTCTGGTCAGCATCTGGGGTTTTCTTTCTGGCTTAGCATTATGTAAACTGAGCAGACCCCACTGGACATCCACTCTTGGTTGCATATGAAGATTCCATGCTCCAAACTGCAAAAAATGTGAGGTTTTTTTGGTGATCACTTACAACACACACACACAAAATATGTTATATATTAATTTGTTATTCTTCATCTGAAAATATGTGGAAGGGAAATTAGGATTTTATTATACTGTAAGAACTCTGACTTTTAGGAAGTTAGGTATTTTGGAAAACCCAGCCATCATGATCATCACCATCAATTATCTTCTACTTGCTATGAGGAAATAGTGTCTCAAGCAGGGCTAAAATTTCAGTTTAGGAAAATATGCAATACAAGAAGAAACAGGTAGGACAGTTTATAGAGATAATTTATGGGTAAATTAGAATTTATGGGTACTTCATTACCTATCCTGACCCTGAAAATGATTAAATCAATATACGAAAAATTATATATGTGTCAAAATGTGTTGATCTATCCATAATTAAAATTGTTATGTCTAAATATACAATTACTAGGGGAAAATTAAGTCAGACATAGTTAATAAACCAAGATATGTCACACTGTTGAACATATGCTTGAAAGAATACTAGTTTTATATTTATTAGAAAAAAAGGAATGCAGAAATATCAAGTCATGTTCTCTCACTCAAGGAACAGGTTGGGTAATCATTAACATCCACATGAATGAAACATGGAATAGGGAGACTGGAGGAGGGGCATGGAGGTTGGGGGTATACTGTGAGCCGAGCCATAGTGTGAGCACCTAACCACTCCCCAGGATGACTGTCGAGTATGTGAGCTGCAAATATAAACCAATAAAATTAAAACAAAGAAAGTGAGGTGAAATGTGGATTCCTGTCAGGATCTGGGGCCTCTGTGTAATATATATCACTGATCCTTCAAATTCAAACGTCCATTCTCACCTCAGTGTATCAGCATAGTTGTTGCTGTTTGGTTAAAACATATTCTCAATTGAGCAGAACTCACATTATAGTGGGTCAAAATGACTCTGCTGTGTTCATCTGGCCAAGGTCCTGGTGAAGCTCAGGGGACCTGGTAAGTGGATGGAAGCTGGATCCACAGTGAGGGGCCATAAGTGTGAGCCCAGCCATAACCCTCACCTCTGCAGGAATCAGGACCCACGGACACTGCTCCTCACAGCCCATAAGTGTGCAGTCCCTTCAGAGGAAGCTGACGAGCACTCAGGGTGATCACATTGCGCCCTTCCAGGTATCAGCACAGAAGCAGCTACGTGGAGACTCTAGGGGGATTTTAGCTGCTGACACCCCAGGTCCTCCTCAGTCCTCATCCTCCTGTGACCCACTTCCTTCTATGGAAGTGGAGTAATAATGGTCCGTATGTGTCTTTCATTACATGTTCTACATGGATGTTAGGCTCATAACATTTTATAATGATAAATTTTTTAATCCTTTAGCAGAATTGTTGAACTAATTTTATGTATCAACAATGTCCCCAATCAAAAGGTAAGAAGGCCACTATTTGTTAGTGTATGCTAGTAAAATTGCAACAGTCAGTGCAAAGTCATTATAATCATTTTTTTCCAATGCCAAAGGACACCAGCCATGCTCAGCTGTCCCTGTCCATTCTGGCACAGCCCACTCCCTGACCCAATTGGAGGAGTACAGATCCATTTCTGTCTTTGCAGATTTGTCATTTCTAGAAAACTTCTGCAAGTTTCTTAAAATAGGTAGGTTTTACCTAAATTCAATTAGTAAAATAATTTCAGCTGTTTGCATTTTATGCCAGTTTATGTGATTAGGATACAAATTATAGGCAATGCACAAGCTATTATGGATGTGTAAATATTACTGTGCTTGATAATAGTGGAGAAAGTGAGAGATTTCATAACTCACCTACTAGTTTACTATCTTTTCAAATGAACATAATGAATTGCTTGTATGATTTTACCCCTGGGTAATTAATCAGGAGTTTTCAAATTGTGAGTATGCACAAAATTTTGCAAGCTCAGTTTCCTATAAAAACTCTTCATGGTAAATCTTAGAAACTGTTTAAAAGTCTATCAATTCATGAATTACAATCAAATAACTTATGCCTACACATGGAATATTCTTCATGCATACAGAAAATGAAATTTCTTTTCCCTTCTATCCTTTCTCTTTTCCCCTATCTTAGTTTCTTCTTTTTATTGAACAGTTTATCAACAATTGTTACTTTTTTATTATTTTGTTGTGAAAATTTGTTTTACCTTTTCTTCTTAATATTAACAAATAAAGTAAAAAAAAGAAAATGAAATTTATATTTTTCTGACTTTGTGAACTTTCATTGAAACACATACTCATAGATTCCCTCTTATCTGACTCTAAAGACATATATCTACATTTTTCATGTCACTACATCCAAACCATAGTGTCACAAAGTCCAAGGATTACGAAGACATGAATTGCATAGGAAAAAATGAGAACTGTCATACATTTTCTTACAGTGTTGAACTTACAGAGCAAGTATTGTTGTGACAGACTAACATCATTTAATACTGAAAATTCCATTCAACTGTGTACTTAAAGTTTGATCTCACTGTATGTGAATAAAATTCCTATAACTGCCAAAGTGAAAGCCAAACCAAAAGATCTGGAAAACAAGCAAACAGTTCAGAAACCAAATTTAAAGTTCAAAACTTACTATAAAGTTTTAGTGATACACCAACGGGGAAACCATGCCTAGGTGCATCACAAAGAAAATTCCTGCACAAATGGCACAATGCAGCTCATCTATAATGACACAATGATTAAGAAGCAAGCAAAGGAAGTTAAACTTAGTAATCTGGTGATTTCCTAGAATGGCCATCTATAAATGACACATGTTTTAGAAGGAACACTGAGGTCACATAAAGGAAACCTCTGATAAGGAGAGCAGCATAGACCGAAAGAAACCAGAGGCCGATCAACAAGAAAACAGAAAAATGATCCAAAGTGGATTTAGAATCTGTCACTCCCACCACAAAAGGAGAGCAGAGACCTGAGAGCGTGACAGCATCACCAATGGAGCATGTGACCTCATTTCTCCATGGTTCCCCAAGTGTCAGTCACAAATATTTTGGAGCCACCTCTGTCAGTCAGCACCCATGAGGCTCCAATGTGTCCAGTAACAGTGTATTCATAAGGTACATACTGCATTAGGTGTGATGAGCCCCCACACAAACCTCCTTACAGGAAGTCACAGGAGCAGTAGGTGAGTATACAGACAACTGAGAATACCTGAAAGATTTTCTTTCCATTATATTATCTTCTCTTCCAGGACACTGGAGCCTAGAAGAGTTCTCGTCTCTAAGCCTACACTGCTGTGTGTTCATGGAGGAAGCATTTTGTTTTTTAACATCTAGATCATGACAAGATGTACATCATGTTTTTCAGTGAATTCTTATTTACACTCAGGCGACTACACAGTGTAACTCACAGTTTGGTATAGAAATACCTGATGGTTACTCATCCCCTGTTAAGGGCACATCTGCTTCCATCATCAGGCACAACTCCATATCATCCAGTCCTGGTTCATGCAAAGCACTTTGATCCTAATGTTTAGAAACATTTTCTATGTGGATGTGTTTGTCCACACATTGCTGTAGAACCTTTACTTTCCCTGAGAACCTGACAGAGGACACTGAGCACTGCTACTGAACCTGCTCACCTGTTGACTCAGGGACATCTTCCCTTTCATACCCAAACTTTCTCTGCTTCCTGATTCTCTTCCTGAGTCCTCCTCCTCCTCAGCCTGCTCTTCACCAGGGAGACTGTAGGGTCCAGTCCATCTTCTCCTGGCCACACTGCCCTGTGGTTATGATCAACACTATGCAGACACTCCCTCCAACAGCACATGGATAGGGGAGGACTGCCGTCTTTTAAGCTTACTCAAAGTATAAGAAGACTAAAATCAGTCATGTATGTTCAAGTAAATTTTCTTCAAAAAATAATAAGACAAAGCATTTCAAGAACCATGAAGAGGGTCTGCCTGAATTTGTGACCTCAGTACTATGTGAATCTGCAGATGCTGTTTTGACCTGGTTCAAGAATCAACCCCATGGAGAGAGTACCTGGGAGCTAGTGCTGTGTGTTAAGGGGGGCAGGGAGTGAAACGCTTCTTTTGATGGCACTGTGGGGTTCATACTAGAACCCTGAGGTCTGGTCATCCTTGCTGACCATGGCTTCATTTATGCTGGTGACAAAGGACATGGTGTGATGGATTCAGCAGCAGCAGCAGCAGTAGCATCTTCTCAGTCCCCTTCGAAAAGCACATGGAGCTGTTTGTGTTTCCTGGTGAGGATCCTACTCAGCGCCTATCTGGGGAGATCTGCAGGACTCAGGCCCTGAGCAGAATGTGTATGTATTAATACTTTCTCAGATTTCCGTTGCCCCTAGGAGTCATTGTGAAGCTCTTACCTCACAGAACATATTATGACTTGTAGATGTTAGGTCCACAATTTCTTATACTCATTACCTGTAATGAAAGGGCACAGAAACACCGAATCAATTGATGTATTTCATAGATTTCTCCCATGCAGACCTGAAGAAACCAGGGTGTGTTACTGTACAGCTACAACCCTGCCCAGAGTGCCTGGATTAGCCTCTTTCTATAACTTTAATTCTGTGGGTAGGGGAACCATTAAAATATTGCCTGTGTTGTAGAGATCTGCCAGAAACACAAACAAGGTCATATGCAAGATGGTAGAGCAGGATGTGACCCATGGTTATATGTGTTGGAGAGGAGACTCAGTAATCTGTTCCCATAGCGTCATTTCCTCTGCCAAACATCCTCCTCCATACTGTGACTAGCCTAGTATGTTGGATAGAGCCATAAAATAGAGACATAGGTTAGTGTGGTGTCCCAACTCTGCGATTCAAACCCTGAGTAGCATGAGTCAGGAAGGTTACCACAAATTTGAGGCCACCCTTTCACACCTAACAAGTTAAAGGTCAATATCATGTCCTTGATGATAAAATGACACTGTCTTTCAGAAACCTACAAAAAAGAAAGTGGATACAATGTGATTAGCAAGTGTTCTTGAATTTTAGAGACACTTCTATTGAGCATATGGCATCCATGATATGTAATTGTTTAAAACAAAACATTAATATGAGTTTATTATTTGTAATGTAGAAATACAACTCAGGGTACAAGATGCAAAGCTGAATCCAGACAGGCAGTTACCACCTTGTTGTTCCACAAGGTCGTTTGCAGAGAGTAACCTTAACACAGATGGCCTCCTCCTCTTCCCAGAGTTACTAGAAACTTCCATGTGAGGCAAGCACAAAACTCACATCCTTAATTCCAGTGTCTGATGGTTCTGCTCAGGTGGGACTTGGATCACAGGATGTCTTAGAGCAGGAGGCAGATGGACCTCTACTGAAAACAGAAATGACAGTGAACGAAGCTCTCAATCAGAATGAATGGAACCAAAACAGAGAGACCAGGAAGACACAGAGTGAGTTGTGCTCAATTTGGTCCTGAGAACCATACATGAACTTGGATAGGAAGAGTCTGACTGGGGTACAGGAAGGAAGAAGGATCAGGATGAATCCATTTCTGGGATCAGAAAGATGGTATCAACATTGCCCTGATTCCACCACTCCTGTAAATTTATCTTACAATTATTGCAGACTCAAATCCAACTAGAACTCAGAACAGGAGGTTCCGCTCAGTTGCACAAAAGGACCAGTCGTAGGCTGGCCTCAGTGTCCCCTTAATATAGGATGTATGCTCAGTATACACAAATATCTTTTCCAACTCTCAATTCATAATTTGTTCACAGTTTGTGGAATTCACAGCTCCATCCACAGACAGGGATGAGAACTCCCAGGAAGCAGGGGTGTGGTCTACAAGATGAGTCTGCTGGGTCTTTTCATGTGCCTGATGACAGCTCCCCATGGTTAGTGTGCTGAGTGTGAGGCTTGGGTACATGGAAATGTTAACAAAGCATTTGACTCATGGGATGGCTACATTGTTTCAAAGTTCCCATCCCAGGTGCAGCTGCAGAAGTCAGGGCCAGGCCTGGTGAAGCCCTCACAGCCCCTGTCCCTCACCTTCTGTCTCTGGGTTCTCATCTGCTGTCTCTTAAGCTTACTCAGAGTATAAGAATATAACAATCAGTTATAACTATTGTAGGTGGATCCGTTAACCTTCAGGAAACATCCTGTAGTGGATGGGATACAAGTATTATGATGGGATCACTAGGTACAGCCGGTCCCTCCAGAACCACATATCTATCTCCAGAGACAGAGCTAAGAACCAGTGCTCTTTGCAGCTGAACTCTGTCACCACCAAAGACAGAGCCACCTATTACTGTGCAAGACACAGTGCTTTGATACAAGTGTGAGCCCAGACATACATCTCCCTTAAGGGAAACTCACGGCCAGCAGAGGGCACGCTGCACACAGTGCTCTTTGGAACTGACTTCTCAGTCTAGTGGTGAGAGCCTGGAGGGTTTTTTTAGTAGTCAAGGAACAGAGATTATAGGGAACTTCTATGTCGCTGATCCTACAGTGCTATGTTTTCATTCGTTTCCCGGGCAATTTCATTACTGATTGCACAATGTATTTTCAATGAAGCCTTGTTCACAACACAAGTGATTACATTGTCTCAATAGTTTTTAGGTGTAGAAATATCTAATCATAAAAATTATTTCTCTGTTGACTACAAATCTGCCTGCTAGCTGTAGGTCCTCTCATCCTGAGGGCACTTTCCAATTCTGTTCATGCAGAGACTTTTATTCTGAATGGCAGGACATCATTGTATGTTGATCTGAGTGTTCACCTGTTATTGGAGTTATTCATTTGCCCACCCTTGGCGACGCAGAGAGATGCTTTGGAGAGCTGTGGTAGATTCCACTGTGGAGGGGCTCTCTCAGCATCTCATTGGTTGAGACCATCATGCTGTCTCACATTCTGCGATCACAGGGCACTGCCTGAGCAGTGTTTACTAGGACCTAGTGTTAGTAGTAGTGAGTCTCAGAAACTCATGGAATGTCTTAAATACCATGTTTGTTTGTAATTCTAGGTGAATTAGCTGTTCATTCATAATTACCATTCATAAATTTTGGAAATATCTGCAAGATGGCATCAGCATATTTGGAAACATTGTTGTCCACTTTGCCAGTTGACCAGAGACCTGACAATGGATCCATGGAAGGACAAGGTGCCCACAGCAGAGTCAAGATCAGTGAGAAGGTCAGGGCCTGCCCACAGAGGAACCTGGACTCCAGTTCTCTCTGTGCTTTCCTGAGACCCTGAGGACAAGACTAGCCTAGGCCTGAATTCTGACTCCTTCTCATATGAAATGATTAGGAGAGAGTTTTGGGATCATACATTTTGGGGAACATGGGAAAATGCTGTTGAGTCAGTTTCATAAGATGCAGATCACAATTGCTGTATCTCTACAGGATCAGATATAGAACAGACATTTATTTATAGTTTCAAATTTATGAATAAAATTAAATATTACAGAGGGAATCTGGGCAAATATTTTAACATAATTGTATACCAATATTTCTATCATCTGTCTATTGAACTTTGTCTATATTTCAATCTATCATCATTGTATTCATCTATGTTCAGTCATATTTCTATGAAACCATCAACTCTATTATGTATCTACACTAAGTGCATTATTTATTCACATTCTTGTCATCTAACTTTTGACTGTGTGCCTTATTATTTTCTGTCCTTTATGTCTGTATCATCCAAAAGTTAACTAATTTGTATCACTTTGTCCAGCCACATCTTAAATATTTCATCAACTCTCATCTACCTATCATTCATGGTGTATCATCTGCTTATCTTAACTGCTTTATTAACATAGGTGAGACACAAAACTGTTGCTATGCAGTCTGTGAGATTGATATTCTTAAGAAGCTGCCTACAAGGCTGAGAAAATGGTATAATCAACAATACCAGTTTCACATTATTTACTTCCTCTTGTAGAAAAATGTGTCAGCACTATGATGGAGGAGGCTACATTTTCTTTAAAAATTATGCTTTCCTTAAGCATTACAGCCCCTATCCTGAGTATTTTCTATAGCAGAGTCAAATTTTGATGTTTACTCTGCAATCAGTAATCCTGCAACAGAGTTACTGCAATTTGCATATTGAAAACTAGAAACATCAAAAATGTGTTTTAAATTTGGAGCAGGAATACAAACTACAAAGCGTCCACAAAATGACACTGTTTCTCTATTAATCTTGCACATACATACGTATGCACACAGGTTTCCATACACATATCCATTTAGTGTAAGAAAACTATATTTAAATTTTGAATGCCCACATTTTCACAAAATTCCTTTATCTTTTCTAGAGCTCTCAATAGCTTTATTGTGTTTCATTACGTGGGTAATTTTCAATCACTCATCTGTATATGATGTTGCATGAAATAAGAAATGACTTCTGAAAACTAAATAATGTCCCCTTCCTGTTAGCAGTTTCCTGTGACTCATAAATATACTGACCTAAAGGAAATGACCCACACTCCTGAAGCCTTCACCTTCATGATTCCGGAAGGCAGAGCCAAGATGTTGTGGTCAAACTGAAATCCCTGCCTCTCTGAAGTCACCATGGCCCTCACCATCCAGCTCATCATGTGATGCCAAGCAAACCTTAACTCTTCATCTTTCTCTGCTTCATCTGGCTGTCAGAACAAGACCCAGGTGCCTTGAAGGGCAGGCAGTGAGCACCACAGACAGGAGGAAACTGCAGAGTCTCCTGCAAGGTGATGCCTGAGTGAGTGAGGGGCTGGGGCCAGTGCAGAGCAGCCCCTGAGCACGGCACCTCGCACATCTGTGTGGTCTCATTTGTTGCAAGACCCAGCCTGCAGAGCCATCACCATAAAAATCACATCTGGGACACTGCAGGTTGCAGCTCCCATCCAAATGGACCCTTGTCCCAGCTGCACCCTCAATACCTGGGGACAGGGCTGCCAGGACCAACACAAGATCACTAAGAGGAAATGTGGGTCTAGCTGGATTTGGTTGATGTTGATTTTGTTTTCCTTTCTGTGCTTTTATTGGGAATGTCTATCCCATGCCAAGCCCACCACTGTATTCAGGAAGCACTTAAATTGTTTAATTTCAGAAGTACAAAGAGGGAAGTGCTATCCACAAAGTGTCAGCCATCATTTATTGAGATGGTATTTACATCAGACTTTTAATTTGGTAGTAGACAAATTGAAAGCTTTGGAGTCATTGGCAAATAGTTAAATGACTTCAGTCAAAGATAAAAACAGGAAGGAGGAGAGGATGAAGAGATGGATCTGAGAGCCTGGGCTCTCAGTGTTTCCATGTGGGAGTTCATGCACTCCCTGGAGGACGTCATTACCACCTAACGTCTTTTTTGAGAGATTTGTCTGGAAAAAACTAGAGATCCTAGAGGAAATCAGGGCTCTTGAGACCTGAGCTGATTTCCTGTTCTGCTTCCTTGCAATGGAAGGACCCAGGGAACGTCTCCCTCCGCTTGCCCCCCGTGCGGGTACAGAAACTACACAAGGGTTGGAACACACAACTGCCTCCTGCCACACACCAGGTCTGTCACTGCCTGTTTTTGAAATCTAGGGGACAGACATGCAAGGAAAATGTGTATTTCATGGAAGTTGTTACTTGTGGGAGATTTTTATAGTGGCTGTATAGGCATACTCACCCCCTAAGTTTGTGCATCAGTCATGTTAACACTCATTACTTCAGCACATACACTGTTTACAAATGCAGGGATTGCTTTCAGGTGAATCACCTGATCACATGGCCTAGGATGACTTTGGCTCAGGTAGATAAGGTTTAATCCTATTTATTATGTAAACCTGGTATGTGAAAATTCCATATTTTATAGCCTTGTAATTTTATTGCTATTATGTGCTTTGAAATTATTAAATAAGTCAATCCAATTTTGTCTAGGTTATACTGTTTGCTAGAAAAAAACTAACATTTTTGTGTGTCCACATTTTCAAGGTAATGGTCAGATGACTTTATAAAAACCAGAAACTTAGAACACTTAAATAAACACTAACAGATTTACCGAGGAATTAATCTGAAGCATTTGACAATTAATTTTCTGACTATTTTTGCCTCACTGGGGATAAAAATTCCTCAGAATGAAGAGACAAGTAGCCTAACACTGAGGTGTTTCCCTAGCTTTATTTTTATGTATTTGTATGTGAATCAGGATAAATATCTGTGAATACTGGACTCATACAATCATATATATGTCAAATAAATATTCTGTGTTAAATATGAGCAGCATTACAGTGTGTGTGCTTTTATTATAAATTCCGAAATAGGAAAGTTAATGTAAAGCAACCAGAGGGTACTCATGAGCTGCCCGGAGATGGGATGCAGGAGAGAAGCATGGGAGGGAGGGATTGACCCGTGAGTTCACTGTTATGATTATGTGTGTATGTGGTTGTACAAGTGTGCCTATGTTTTAAAACTTCTCAGGTGGACACTTTTTCTACTGGAAGTTTATGTGTTGCATCTGATAAATCTATCACAGACACCCAAAGGCTCAACACAGGAAAAGAGTGAGAGAATCAATGATAGCTGAAAATAAGAGACTCAGTAGCAGGCATCTATATGGACAAAGGTTCTGTTTTCTCTCAGCAGACAGTAGAATGCAGCAAAGTCACACATGTCCTCCATGTAGGAAGAGAGAAAGAGGGAAAGAAAGTCATCCCAGGTTTGTGTGGTTTGTCCAGGACCTGGACCAGGAAGCAGTTTGATCACAGCTTAGGAGAGGATAGGCCCAGACAGTGGGGGAGAACATTTACAGCACAACAGCTCTCCTGTAGGAAAGGAAAATGTTCCCAATAATTTAATAATTTTACATATTTCCCAAGAAGACAAATACAAATATGCATGTTAAGGATACATGAAAAATAAAAATAGACAAAGAGATAAAGACCAAGAATTCATCTCATAATGAGATTTTATGTTAAATTGAATGACATCATTGCCACCAAAAGTTCTCAGCACATTAACATCAGGTGTGATCTCTGCCTTCTCTGAGTTTTTCATGCCCAGAACTTTCTATATAGCAGGAGACCATGCAAATAGGGCCTCCCTGTGCTTAGGAAAACCAGCTCAAACCTCACCCTGCAGCTGTGCAGAGTAGCCCAGCCCTAGATGTCCAGCTGTTCCCATTCAGTGATCAGGACTGAGCACAATCACTATGGAGTTTCGTATAGTTGTGTTTCCCTGTGAGACCAGAGGATATGGAATGGGAGAAGTGGACATAACTGGGATAAACAGTGGACATCTGTGACAATTTTCTGAAAAGGATGTGTTTGCAGGTGTCAAAGCTGAGGAGCAACTAGTTGAGTCCAGGGGAGGCTTTGTGCAGCGCGGGGGTCCCTGAAACTCTCCTATGTGACCTCAGGATTCATCTTCAGTAGCTATGTCATGTGCTGGGTCCGCCAGTCTTCAGGAAAGGGGCTGGATTGGATTTCAGACATCAGTACTGGTGGTAACACATACTACGCAGATTCCGTGAAGAGCCAATTCACCATCTCCAGAGACAACCGCCAAGAACACTCTGTATCTGCAGATGAACAGCCTGAAAACTGAAGACACGGCCATGTAATACTGTGTGAGAGAAACAGTGAGGAAACATTAGTGACACTGAGCCCAGGAAAAAAAACCTCTCTGTAGGGCGTTCATGCCCAGCAGAGGTCGCTGTGGTCCATGGAGAACCTAGCAGGATCCCAGAGGCAGATGCAGAGAAGGAAGCAGAGGACGGAGGGCTTCCTGGAATTCTAGGGTTCCCTTCTGTGTTAACATCTTAGGTCCAGAGCAGACCCAAAATGAAGTATCCGAGTTCAAGGAAAAATTCTCGGTTGTGTGTGTGTGTGTGTTACTGGGGGGAGGGGGGGGGACACAAGGGGCGGCTGTGCAACCTCCTTGCTGCTTCTCCCTGGCTGACAGGGCCTCTGTCAGTACTTGCAGTATGGGGACTGCACTGCTTCCTGTTTGCCTCATCACCCCGGGCCATCGCCCCAGGCTCTCCTTTTCTTGCTGGATTCCTGAATTCTCTCGCTATTTGAATTTCGACCTGCAAGTCTGACTCTTCTCATGTCCGTGGGCCCCACCTCTGTCTTCCGCTCTCCCTCGTGTTGCTGTAGCCCTGGGTCTGGACAGCAGACTAGGAGCAGTTCTTTCTCTGCTGCTCACTGTTTCTCCATTCTCCTGTGTAATCTCTTTCTTATTCACCTCTCAGTTTTCAGTCTATCAGGAAAATCATGGAGAATAGAAGAGGTGAAAACCTCCATTCTCATAATGTGCATGGATTTTCCTAAGTGGATTCACATGATTCTGCCTTGATGCATTTTATTTTATCTCAATAAATTCTGTATTTAACAATCACACATATATTTGTAAATTTTTCTAAAACAATCAAATATACTACAATGGTTACTAATATCACTGTTACCATTCCAGTTTCCTGTGATAAGTGAGCATCCTGAAATCACTTGCACACATATGCGTTGCTCCTGAAGGCAGAGCGGAGCTGACATTCTAACGCACATTCTCCATAGCTCAGATGTGATCAAGGTCCTCAACCTTATACTCATCCCCAAAGGATAAGGCACCTCCACCTCCTCACCCTGCTCTGATCCTCATCTGGATCAGCATTCTCACTGATGTGCCCTGTGTCTAAGGACTGAAAATTCATGTTCTTGATGTGGTGTCTCAGGGGCATCTGTTGTTTCCCACCCAGAATGTGGATGACTTTGAGAATATGCCCTTCCCTGAAATGGAGTCTTATCCTCTCCATTGCACTTTCTGAATTACAGCTTCCTGCAGATTCATGAAAATCTGAAATATTTTATGGTTTACTTCTGTTTCATTCTTCTCTGCTATTCAGAGTTCAGTCATGATTGTACAACTATCATTGTCAAATTGAAACCTTAGAAACTCAGCTAAAGTAAAATTTAAAATTTGGCATTAATATTGTAACTTGTGTTTCAAAGAAAAGAAGTGAATAGAACCTGGAGGAATGTGGCGTTCCTGGGTGTTCATCTCACCACACACCTCAGCTGAGCTTCATTCAGCAACACTGCAGCTCCTCTGTGTCACTGTGTCTCTGCATTCTTGACCTGACAGTTACAAAGAGCCTCATCTTTTCCTCAGATGCATTTCACAAAGTTTACCCCCACGCTGAGTGTGCTCTCATCTCATCATGGAGCGAAAATCCATCAGTGAACCATTCTCAGATCCTAAGTATGAAACCCACCACCATCTTAGTCCCTGGTTATCAACTTCCTCTTCACTGATACCTTCCAGGTATTTTCCTCTTCCTCTTCATGTGTCAGTGTCTTGTTAATTGCTGGATCTTCCCACCAGACCTATAACGCAATGTAGAATACAGGCAACACCTGTCAATAATAAAATCCACAAAGGAGACAGGCACTTTCCTAATGTTACTGACCAAATCCTCACTGACCTTTCAAGACTTTAGCAGAACCTTTGACTCCCTCCACACCACAAGAGCTTATGCATTAACTGAACCTTTATTGTTCTCTCTATGGAATACATGGCAGTCTTCCTACAAATCTATCAAAGTCATATAATTCAAAAAAGAGATCAGAGCTGTGAATGCAGGGGTAACATTAAGCATGATCTCCGAGAAGGGAAGTAGAGGGGTCTGGTGTCAAAGATCAAAATCACTGCCATCCAGAGAGTAGCCAACTCACCTACTTCTGGATGTCAGGATCAGTGTGCTCCTGCTTGGACTCAGAACAACTACACCTGCTTCTCCAGATCCTAGCGTGAGAGTCAACTACAACCTGTTAATGTATTTCCTCATACTACTGTGGACTCAACTATTACCTGGATTCAGGCCACCTGATTATAAGTAGATTTGAGGAGTAGGAAAAAAAGGGTAGAAAAGCACACTGTGTTATCTAACTAACATGAGGAATGTAATCATTACATCTTTCAAATATGTACTAAAGAAAAAAATCTCTTAAAATAATTGTAAACAGGGTTTCATATGCTAGATTGAAATCTCTATCCATTAAATGACATGGAGAAACAAGAATTTCAAAGGACATGAATACAAATCAGTATGCATTGAAAGGACAGTGCACTGAAGGGCAAGGACTCATCACAGCCACAGGTGTGACACAATAGCACATCAGACCGGGTGTCTTGTGGATCACAGATCAGTTTCCCATGGGTCTTGTCCTTTTCCAAAATATACAAATAGCACTCATGGAAGTATAGATGATGTTGGACCTGTACTCCATGCTGAAGAGATCACATATGGAATGACCCCTTCATCTGTGCCTTTTTACACTGGAGGTCAAAATGTGCAGCCCTCATTCTCACGGTCTCCCTGTGAGGAGGGATGGAGCAGGGCTCTGCTCTCCATCACGACTCACTTAGGAATCCTCAGCCCCAGTTTTTGACTCAAAGTCAAATTGATAAGGATGTCAGTTCATGGAAGAATTCTTCAAAAAGATCTAATTAATGGCATTGGTAGATTCCATCTGTTTGTGGTGACCTTAGAAAATTTGTAACGTGTTTCCTGTGGAACTGAGTGGCAAGAAATCATGAGAGTCGTTGCTGTATTGTACTGGAAAACATTTCACTGAATCCCCCGTGCATCAATAGTAACCAAGAATTGTACAATTCTGGCTGAAAAAAAGATAGGAAAATCAGAGATAAGTTTTAACTTTAGGGACATTGTCATCATGAGCATAGTGTTTACAATGCATAATTGTTGAAAAAGGGACAACTCTAATTAGGTAAGCATTTGGAATTTAGGAATTACCTCCAGGAAATGAGAGAGGAATGTGAACCTAGAAAGGAAAGGACACCCAGCATCTACACAAGATCAGGTGGGGAGAGACACTTAACACAGACAGCCGCCTTTCCTCCCCGGTCTGTGAGGGAGGCACAGGACCCACATCTTCATCTCCAAAGCCTGCAGACTCTGGTCAATGGGACCTGGATCACAGGGCATCTTAGAGCAGGAGGCAGGAGGACCTCTCTTGACAACATTAATGGTGGTGAAATGAGCTCTGCAGCAATATGAATAGCACCAGAGGGGAGACTTGGGGAGAGAAGTAGAGGGCTGTGCTCATCTTCATCCTGTGGAAGGAGCACCAGAACCCATGTGAGAGGGCAGAGTTAGGCTGGGAACAAGATCGGAGCAGGACTGCAGGAAGCTGGTTTGGGGTTGGGAAAGAGGGGCCACAGCTCTGCTTCTTCCACTCCAGCGAAGGCAGCTTCACACCTATCACAGATGTGGACACCATGCAACTGTAAGGGAGGAGATTCCTCTCTGCACCACAAGGACCACAGACAACCTGGCCTGTGCCACAACATCATAAAGGAAAAGGGGCCTCCCTCATGCAAATTTGTCTCCGAAATTTAGACTCAAATTCCCCTCTTGGGCTGTTGAAGCTGACAGCTCCTTCCTGAGACACCTGTAAGATCTCAGCAGTAGGATAAGTTGTGGCCTAGAATATGAAATTTCTGGGTCTTCTCCTGTGCCTGGTGACAGGTCCTCATGGTGAGTGTCCTCAGTGTCAGTTATGGGCCCATGGGAAAATTAGGAAAACAGTTGGCAGATAGGAAATTTTACCCTTGTTTCCAGGTATCCTGTCCCAGGTGCAGCTGCAGGAGTCCGGTACTGGCCTGGTGAAGCTTTCGCAGACCCTGTCCCTCACCTGCATAGTCTCTGGATTCTCTATCACAACTAGTAGTTATGAGTGGCACTGGATCCGTCAGCCTCCAGGAAAGAGCCTCGAGTGGATGGGAGCCATAGGTAGCAGTGGTGGCACTGGGTACAACCCGTCCCTCAAGAGCCGCATCTCCATCTCCAGAGACACAGGCAAGAACCAGTTCTCTCTGCAGCTGAACTCTGTCACCGCAGAGGACACAGCCACTTATTATTGTGCAAGACACAGTTGTTTGATGCAAGTGTGAGCCCATACATAAACCTCCCTGTAGGGAAACTCATATCCGGCAGGTGGCGCGCTATACATACTGCTCTAAGGAACCACCTCCACCCTGTGCTAACAGCCTAGAGGGTTTTTTCACTACTCAAGGGGCAGACATTCTACGGACTTTCTATGTCACTGTTCTTACAGGGTTATATATTCATGGTATCACTCTTTTATTCATTTCCCCATATATCTCATTATGATTTTCTCAACACATTTAGAATGAAGCCCTTGTTCATAGTGCAAGTGATTATACTATCTCAAGGATTTTTAGGTGTAGAAATATTTAACCATGATAATTATTTCTCTATTGCCTGGAAGTCTGCATTCCACCCTCCATTGCATCTGCATGGAATCTCACCCTGAAGGGCACTTCCCCATTCTGTTCATGCCGAGACATTTACTCTGAATGGCTAGATAGCACTGTGTGTGTTAATCTGAGTGTTCACCTGTTATTGGAACTGTTCACTTCCCACCCTTGGTGATGTAGGTGGATGCCCTGGAGAGCTGTGGTAGATGCCGCTGTGGAGGGGCCTCACTCACCAACTGATTGTTAAGAAACCATCACACTGTCACACATACTGCAGTCCTAGGACACTGTCCAATCAGTACGACCCTCATCCATAAAGGAAATGAAGTTTATATCTTTGTGATTGCAATACCATTCATTGCACATACTCCTGGATGTATATACTCCCTCCTACATGATACTAGAGATATATAATACCCACATTTTTCATATCACTACATCCAGAAAATACTATTAAAGCATCCAGGGACTACAGGGCTATGAATCAGCTAGGGAAAAATTAGAAATATCATAAATTTTCTTATAGAGATGAACTTACAGAGAAAATATTTTTATAATGGGGTCACAAATAATTTAATACTGAAAACCTCATTCAACTGTATGCTTAAGTTGATCTCACTGTATGCGGGTAAAATTTCTGCAAAGCTCCATTATAAAAGACAAACAATAACTCTAGCAAACAAACAGCACAGAAACCAAGTCAAAAGTTCAAAATTTACTGCAAAGTTTTAGTGATACACTAATGTTGGGACCACGCATAGAGGTATGTGGAAGAAATGTCCTGCACAAATGACACAATAAAGCTTATTTTTAATGACACAGTGATTGAACACCAGAGCAGAACAAAGGAAACATAATAAATTCCTTAACTGGACAAGCTATAAATACCACAGGTTTACCAGAGGGAACACAGAGGACACATAAAGGGAGCATGTGATAAGGAGAGAAGTGTAGATGGACAGAAAACAGAGCCTGCTCAACAGGAAAACAGAAAAATGATCCAAAGTGGATTAAGAATCTTCCACTCCCACCACATGAAGAGAGCGGGGATTTGAGAGCTTGACAGCATCACACATGGAAAACGTGACCTGGAGTCTCATTTCTCAGGGTATCCTCAAGTGTCAGTCACAAATATTTTAGAGCCAGGGTCAGTCACCACCCATGAGGCTCCTGAGTGTCCAGTAACACTGAGGGCAGAGGATGCAGACAGCCTCAGGTATGATGAGCCCACGCACAAGTCCCTGCAGACATTCACAGGACCATCAAGGGATGCGCAGGGCACATGGAGCACAAAGGATCTACAGGAGAGCCGATGAGAATAACTGAAGGGTTTTCTTTCCACTATATTGTCCTCTCTGCCAGGACAATGGAGGCTGGAGTAGCTCTCATCTCTAAGCCTACAGTGCTGTGTGTTCATGGAGGAAGCCATTTTGCTTTTTAGCATCTAGCTCAGGTCAAGATTCACTTCTTGTTCTTCAATGATGTCTTACTTAAACCCAAGTGACTACACAGTGTAACTCAATGTTTGGTCTAGAAATACCTGAGGGTTACTCATTCCCTGTTAAGTACCCATCTGTCAGCCACTGTCAGGTAGATCTCCAAGTCATCCAATCCAGGTCCAACCACAGCCCTTTGATTCTAAAGTATATGAAACATTTTCTATGTGGATGTGTTTGTCCACACATTGCTATAGATCCTTTACCTTCCCTGAGAACCTGACAGAAGACACAGATCACTGCTACTGAAGCTGCTCACCTGCTGACTCAGGGCATCTTCCCTGTCACCCTCAACTCTCTGTTTCCTGACTCCCTTTCCAAGTCCTCCTCCTCAACCTGCTATTCAGCAGGGAGACTGTGGGGCCCAGTCCATCTGCTCCTGGCCACACTGCCCTTTGTTCATGTTCAGCACTGAGTAGAATTCTTGCAGACACTCTCCCAACAGCACTTAGATGGGCAAAGACTGCTGTCTTTTTAAGCTTATTCAAATTGTATGAAACTTAAAACAGTCATGTTTGTTCAAGTAAATTTTATTTAAAAGCTAATAAGAAAAAGTATTTAAAGAGCAATGAAGAGTTTCTGCCTAATTTTGTGTTCTTAGAACCCTAATTTTGTGTCCTCAGAACACCATCTGCAGATGGTGTTTTAGCCTGGGGTAAGGATCAACTCCATTCAGAGAGTACCTGGTATCCAACGATGTGTGTCAAATGGGGCAGTGAGAAGACAGCTTCTCATGCTGACACTGCCAAGTCTACACCAGCACCCAGAAGTCTGCTTATTGTAGTTGACCATGGCTATACTTGTGCTGGTGACAAAGGGCTGGCTGTGTTGGGTACTGCAGCAGCAGCATCTTCTCTGTCCCATTAGAAAAGCAGTTGTTTGGCCTCAAAATTTCACAGCTTCAAAGCCATGGTCAGACGTTCTCATGGTTTCTAGGATTTTCCTAAGTGCAATGGATGACAACACAACACATACCCTGTGGACTGTCCAAATTCCCAAAACTTGCAAAAGAGAGAAGAGCCTGGGTTCTGAAAACCCCTACAGAGATGTGCTCCGGGCATTTAAAGCTATTCCTCTATCCCCATTTTCCAAGACACAGCCTTCAGTGGGTGACTATTCATACCACAACACCAACTCTATCCATGCTGTCTCAAATGACAGGATTTTGAACATTTCTTTGGTTGAAAACTCCATGGAATTTTTATTATCCATTCATTTCTTGAAGGATACATTGCTTGATTCAGTAACTTAGCTAATGAAAATAGTGCTCCAATAAAAATGATAGCAGATGATTCAGTTTGATATTCCAATTGTAGAAACTTTGAATATATCCTAGCAAGGGAATTTATGGATTATACAGAATTTCTGTAATTTATGTTTATAGAAAATTCATGCCATTTTCTACTGGGGCCAAATCAATTTACATATCCTGCAGAAATGTAACACTTCCCCTTTCTACACATCCTGATCAGTGATCATCATTGTTTTATCATTTATCTTGCACCCATTAAAAATGAAGTGACTGTGAATGATAATACATTTTTCATTTTCATTTACATTTCTAGAATTGTTTTGTTGAGAATATTTTCTGAGCCAATTTGTCCATTTATACTTCCTTTAGACAAACATCTATTGAGATTGTTTTTCAGTTTTTAAACTACTTATTATCATTTTCATTGCTATTATTGTTATCATTATGATTGCTATTATTGTTTCCATTAAGCATTACAGCTTTTTTTTTACTTCATCGTGCATTGTTAGTTTAACCGTGTTGTCATCTAATATAGGACCAAAATGTTCAGATGATGTCTTTGCTTTCTATCCTTTATGCAAACATTATTTCCTTTATGCAAACATTTCTTTCTAGTTTGGTGTCATTCCATTTTAAGATTTTTTTTTGTCAGTTTATAAATGTGAGAGACAGGTTTTTTATCTCATTGTTCACAAGAGGGATACAAATTTTCCCAAGCACCATTTTCTGCAGTGCAGACCAATGTCCAAACCTGTACCTCTGCTCGTTGTATTGAAAATATTTTGGCTGCACAGGGGAGGGTTTGTTTCTCAGTTTTTTATTCTTTTCATTGGTGTACCTGTTAATTTTTGTCAGCAGCATGCTAGTTTGTATCCATATCTGATCTATATCCATTTATATAATCTCTTAGAGTGGTGCCTCATGATGCTATCAACATTGATTTTTTTTTTAATCCAAGAGTATTGTGTTCCCTAGATCATTTTTGTTACCATAGGAATCGAAGGATTTTGTTTCTACTTCAGGGGAAAATACCATTGTTGCTACTACAGGAATTGGGTTAAGTGTACATATTTATTTAGGTAATTCTAATTTTGCATGTTGAGTGATTTCCAAAATTAAGTGGGTAAAGTCTTCACTCCCAGCACCATGTTTAGGGGGTGCTATGCACATTTGAATTTTGTCCTTCTGGGAGCTCTCCAGGTACCTGGATCATGCACTAGAAGGGATCCTGGAACCCAGGTGCCCGCCGTGCTCTGTCTGCTCTGCTGTGGGAGGCAACCTCTTGTTTGTGCTCATCTCTCACTGTCATGTGCCACCCTTCACTGTTCTCATCAAAGGCCAAAACAACCATGTGGCAAGGGCTTTATGAACAAAACCATCATTGTACAGGAAATGGTACTGAGAACCCATGAATGGGATCAAACCAAATTAAAAGTCAACTGCACAGCAAATAATAGAACTAGTAACAGTGTGCAGAGGCAAAATCACAGTTCCCTTATGCAGGAAAACTTGCACGCATCCTGAGAAGAGGAAAGATGAGGAATTGCCTAAAAAAGGAAGAATGACATTATTATAAGTGTATCAGAATTTAAAAGCCACAGTAGTCTTATCACTCTGTTTAGTTTGAATATATTTTGTTTCAGTCTGTCTACTCATATGAGATTTGAGGGCACAGACCCAAAAATAACAGGTTATACCTCAGTAACTATCCTGAATTTCCTATTAACTTAAACTGAACCCTGTATTACTTACATTGTTTCACTATGACTGACCTTATTTGAAACTGGTTTGTTAGACCACTATTATGCCTTGACTGATTTTATTTGAATTTGATATGCTTGGTAGTATCAAGTCTAAGAGTAAAGACAACTTCTCTGAAGATGACAAGATGTAAAAGATATCCATTCCAGTTTTGATTATTAACTGCTTTCAAGTCTTACAATGTCTCCAAAGATGTATTTTTATAAAAATAGCTATGTAATGCTATGCTTAACTATATAATGCCTGATGATGTGAACAATTCTATTGAAAATAACAAGAGAAAGCATAGTAATTACTGTAGATTACCTAATATTGTGGTCTTATATGTCTTTTTCATTTCATCTTTTTCTAGGAATTTGTTTTGTTGTCTTGTTTTGATCTGTTTTTCTCTAAAATACAGAAAGGATAGATATACATGTAGAGATTCACACATGGGAAGAATTTCTAAACTATGTATGGGAACAGATTATATAATATATGATGTAAGGAACATGTAAGAAGAAGAGACACTAAGAAACCCAATGCTAATTCTGTAACATTATGGTATAAAATCTAGCAATACTATTATTCACTGTTCAGAGTGATATTAGTCTAAGTCTATTATGTTCAATTTCAGCATATGTAAAGATAAAGACAGCTACTTCGAAGAGAATGAGAGACATTATTGTAGTCATTATTGACTTCCCCAAAATCAGGTCTTGAAGACCTAAAAAGCCTTCATCATCCTGTAATGATTTGATTAGTTCTATAATGTTCAGTATATATTCAATGTGTGTGAAATTGGGGACAACTATTTGGAAGAAAACTAGAGACAATAAGATAGACAGTGAAGATCTCCAGTGGACTGGCTTTGAAATCTGTTTCTTTAAATTGTTTCTCTATGAACTGTTTTGTTCTGTTTTGACATGTTTAATCTTACCCTCTTTAAGATAAAAAACAAGTGTATGGGACCGATAACCATATTACTAAGTTTTTGTTGGATCATTGAGCAGAATAGTTTGCAGTGTCATTATTTGAATATCACTTTGTATGCTTTAATTTTGTAACTTGAACAACTATTTCTAAGATGACAATATTTAACTTATCAACTAGTGATTTCTTACTGTTATTTTTCTGAAATTCTGTATTATTTCTAACCCCTTTTCTGTTTTTTTTTCTCTTTAAATAAAAAAAAACTTGCAAGCATTTCTGCTATGCCAGGTCTATCCTGGTGAGGAGCCCTGGGAAAGTGCTGTGAGACCACTTTCGTGAGCACACTGCTCTGCACAGAAGCTGCAAGAGCAGATGCTGGAGCTGTGCAATTGCCAGAGAAACCTCAGGGTAGTCAGAGCCTCACACTCCTTTCCCATCCTCACTGACAGTGTGGTGGATGTAGCTGCCGAGGGGACCTACCTGTCTTGATGAAGTTTGTCCATGAATCTCATGTCTTGGGAGAGGGCTCTGTGAGTCTCCTGCCTTCTGAAGCTGATGCAGAAATTCTGGCCGTGAAATTTCACATCAGAGAAGCTGTGAAATGGGGTCTAGGTACGCAGTATTGTGCTGGCCAGGCACATTGTGTCCAGTGCATTTTGTTCTGAAATGAAAGTTTTTGCCTCCAGACTTTGACATAAATGTCCCTAAGCCATCTACACACTCTACTCTTCCTGTTCCTCAAATACGTGGTTGGAAAAATCAGTGCTTTCATTGGGAGGGTCATGTGCATTAAGAACAATTGAGAAGCTTAGTTCTTTATTCCATCTGTCAACAAAACTACTTTTAGAATATGGGTGCATATTTTTTGTTCTTTTTCAGGAGAGTGAAGAGCAGGGTAAAGTACAGAAAGAAATATTTCATTCTCAGTGGAAGGTATGATGTATTTTAAGTTTTAGTGGATCTCCTGCATGCAATAGTATTATATTTAGATGTTATAGATAGTGACAAAAATAATATAGTTTTCAATAGTACTAAATAGTACAGTTCTCCAAACATTTGTACTGTGTCATTAGGTAACAGATTTTGATTTTATTATCATTATCATCTTTAAAATTGACTTAAGTTTTACAAGTTCCTTTGGTAAAAAAATCACCAGGGACAAACATCTGATGTCTTTTTTGCAACCAGTAGGTTTAGGTTGGGCCTTATAAGTGATTCTGCAGCATTGATATCAGCCTGCAAATTTGGGGATTTGACGTATCATGATAACATGAGTATTTAAGCTCCTAGGAAGAAGGTGCAGATTGAGTCTGTCTTGAGGATTCCTAGCATTCCCAGACAGCAGCACTGAGCCCCAATTTGATAATGCTGAGAAGGAAATCAGTAGAGTTGCAAGGTTATACATTTTCAGGGTGAGTCAGTGGAGAAGGGGAATGGGTTTGAGTCAGGACCCCAACATGAATCCTGACACTGATGTGTCCATATACTGTGAATTTCCGTTGTGTGTTGAGCATGTGTGCACACACACCTGTGATGCAGGTAACTCTCAACATGTTATCCCTGGGAATTGCATGCTGGTTTCCATCCCCTCCCAAAGCTGCCCTTCATCTGAGAGCACACCCAGCTCCAAAAGGCTCTTACCACCACCAATGTCCTAACCTGGAATGACAGGATGTTTACCTGGAGCAGTGGACTCCACAAAGGGCACTGGGATCTCTGAGGGCTCAGTCAGCATCCTCCACTCAGAGGCAGCCCCCCAACAGGGACCTCCCCTTTCTCCCTCAATCTTTCTCAACAGCAGTGCGTTCCACATTCACATGCTCCATGGAGCACCCAAATACTGGCTTAAATTCAGGGTCTTTCTCAGATTTTTTGTGAGGTGTTTGTGGACCTGCTAGCCAAGAGCAATGAACAGTGTCCACTCCTGCTCTGTGTTGGTGGCTCCCATACATGAACATCACAGGGTCTCAGCCAGGACAAAGCTGCACCTGAGCTCAGCACTCCCTGTGGTTCTTTCAGCTGCAGCTTCAAGAGTCAGAACCTGAGCTAGTGCAGCCCTCATAGGCCCTGCATTTCACTGGGCCCTGTTTTTTTACTCCCTCAATGATGGTGTCTCTGTGGGCTGTAACCATCAGCACAGAGACAAGGAGACTGAACAGAGGGAGTGGGATGATGAGAGTGGACATCCAGCTGATCACCCATCACTGACTTGTCAGAGCAACATCACAGGTGCCACAAATGAGAATCAGTTCTCTTCTCCCTGCAGCTTAAATCAGTGAACAAGGGAGACCTCACACTGTGTACTACAGTGCAAGAGATACAGTGGGAAAACATCAGTATCTTCTCAGACACAAACTTCTCCACAGGGGTGCTGGGGACTGAATGAGGTATTCAGTTGTAGCAAGGGGTGCCAAGGACAAAGACTGATGCCTCATATCAGAAGGGGAATCCGGAGACTATTAGATGATGTGCTAGAGGAACAGAGGGCCCTGGGGATGCATAGAGAACCAGGGGTCAAAGGGACAGGTGCAGAGAAGCAAGTTGGAGAGCCGGATTCTGGTCAGCCTCTGGGGTTTTCTTTCAGGCTTAGTATTATGTGAACTGAGCAGTGCATCCACTCCAGGTCACACAGGAGGTTTCCACATCCCAAACTGCAAAGGATGTAAGGGTTTTGTTGATGATCAATTATAACACACACATGTACAATTATGTTATATATTCATTTATCTTCATCTGAAAATATGTGGAAGGGAAATTATAATTTTCTTATACTGTAAAGAGCTCTGACTTTTAGGATCTTAGGTGTTTTGGAAAACCCAGCCTTCTTGATCATCACCATAAATTTATATGCTAATTCTATGAGGAAATAGTGTCTCATGCAGGGCTAAATATTTCAGTTTAGGAAAATGTGGAATAAAGGAAGACACAGGTAGGACAAGTAATTGTTATAACCTAAGCCCCCCTAACTATCCTAAGGTCTGTTCTAAGGTATAAGCCCACCTGCTGCTTCCCCTCCCCTTCTCCCTTCAAATCTAACTAGTTTAAGTTTTAACTTCCTAAAGGCCATAAAACAAAGGCCTGAGGTAATAGCTCCTGACAACCCGGGTCTTCCCTACCCGGTAGCCTGTCACAAGTTGTGTTAATTGCATTAGATTGTATTAGATTGTACATTCTTCACAAAAATAGCTTTGTTTGTATCATAGCAATACCTGTAACTCGGCCTTACTGTAAATGTGTGTTTTCCTTTCCCTCTGGGCAAAGGATTGATATGTTAATCAATGCTCTCCTCTGTAAAGAATTGTAAAATCTTACCTAATTGATATGTTAACCACTGTTGCCCTCTACAAATAACAGTTGTGGTGCTAAAGTAAGGTAACTAAGGTTGTTAATTGCTGTTAGACTTCTCTATTCTTTGCTAAGAAAAACAAGATTTCTTCTTATCTAAACTTGCTAGTATGCAGGGAGACTTGCAATTGCCGTTTCTGCTTTGTAGTGCGTCACACCCCCATCCCCCTCCTTACATTGTGTGACCAGCAGCTGTGAGGTGCACAGTCTCCAAATTGGCTCCCGGAGACTGGTCACCAGGCCTAGATTTTACCTAATAAAGCCTTTGCTTCTCAAATTTCAATTTCTTGCTTCCTTGGATTTTGTACCGGGATCCGAGTTATCACAGTAATAGAAAACTACATGAGAATTTATGGGTACTGCTTCATTACTTATCTTGACCATGAAAATGATTATATCAATGCTCAACCAATTATATATGTGTCAAAATGTGTTGATCTATCCATAATTAAAATAATTATGTATAAATATAAAATTATTAGGGGAAATTAAGTGTAACAGATAATAAATCAAGATATGTCACACTCTTGAACATATGCTTGGAGGAATACTGGGTCTCTATTTATTATTAAAAACACAGGCATGCAGAAAAATTACCTCATGTTCTCTCACCTGAGGAAGAGGTTGGGCAATCATCGCTAGTCATGATTACTCTGTCTTACAGGTCTTCAAGTACAAGTTCAGCGCTCTGGGATGATTTCTAGTCCCAAGTACATAAAAGGTTTTAATTAGACATGAGCTTATAGCTCATAGGTTTGTTGTGCTTCTAACTATATGCACATCTGCAAAGCATAGAAAATGAAAAACATATTAATTGCATACATATACAACTATGATAAAACTTACACATTTTATTCACAACACAGACACATAGAGAATTCATGTTCTCATTAGTATTTTGATTATTGCAAAGTACCACCCAGAACATTCTCATGTGCACTCTACCCTCCCTATCTAAGGCTTCCACAGAACAGGGGTTTGTGTAGTTGGGGACCCAGCCCAGCCTGGATCCTGAAGCTCTGCAGAGGAGCCATGACCTGGATACCAGCTGTATCAGCTCTGGGACCAGGATTGAACAGATATGTTGCACTGTGGAGTTTACGATGAGCTGGCTTTTCTATCTTGGTGTCTTAAGTTAATTCGTGGAGAACAAGTGATACTGAGTGTTTGAGTGGACATGATCGGGAGAAAAAGCTCACCTGTGTGACACTTGATGTGCATATGTCTCTGTGTTTGCAGGTGTCCATTGTGAGGAGCAGTTGGTGGAGTCTAAAGGAGGCTTTGTGCAGCTGGGGGCATCCCTGAGACTCTCCTGAGCACCACCCAGATTCACCTTCTGTGAATACTGGATCCTCTTGGTCCAGCAGCTCTGGGAAGAGGCTATATTGTGTACCAGTGGTAGTAGCAAGCAGTACCCCAAATCTGTGCATGGTTGATTCACCATCTCCAGAGGGAACTCTAAGTGCACACTACATCTCCAAATGAGCAGCCTGAGATCTGGGGACACAGCCATACGTTATTATGCAAGACTCAAAGGAAGGGGACATCAGTGTGATCCCAGAAACAAAGCTTCCTACAGGGCACTGAGGACCAGTAGGCAGCAGTCAGGTCAGAGAGAAAGCACAGAGTCTACCTCAAAAGAAGATTTAGAAGGAGGTAAACAGCCATTTCTTATCGGGATATAGAACTTGTTCTTCATACAATACTTACCCCAGATATCGCAAGTTCATGTTAGTCTCTTGAAAGTCTCTGAGTGAGACATGATTGTTGGTCTAGAATTTATCCTTCCTTATAGCTGTGTAGTGGTCCATTCTATATAACTACATTTTCTTTATTCTTTCATATGTTTAAGATATTCAGGCTGCTTCTAGGATTTAGCTGTTACAAATCATGTTGTACACACATTGATATGCATGTAGTGCTGTAGTGTGATTTTAGCTGTGTGCTGAAGATGTGTAGAATGGGAATAGCTGGATCATGTGGAATTTTTACCTTTAGTTGTTTAAAGAATATTCATACTGATTTAAAATGTCTGAACTAGTTTTCATCCCCAGGAATAGTGTAGCAGGGTTGACAGGAAGGATAGTTAATATAAAGCAGCATGAGGATAGTCACGAGCTGCCTGGTGGTGGGATGCAGGAGGGAAGCAGGGAAGGAGGGATTAAAGAGCAGCCTTAGGACACACTGAGGGTGACACATGTGTGTGGCTGTGCAAGTGTCAGTGTGTATTAATACTTCTCAAGAGCACACTTTCTATATGGGCAGTTTATGCTTTATATCTGGTGAAGCTCTTACAATAAACAACAGGCAAGAACAGAAGAAGAATGAGATAACAGTCAACCATGAAGGAGCCACTAACAGGCACCAACATGATCACCTTTCAGTTTTCTCTCAGCAGACAGCAGAATGCAGCAAAGTTCTCACCACGGGGAGAGGGGATGTGAATCTCAATAGCTGTGTCCCTTTCTGCCCACGAGCAGATCAGGAAGCTCTTCACAGCCTATGAGAGTGTGGAGCCGGACCATGGTCATAAACTTATGACACAGGATCCAATATAGAGAATACAACATTTTTGGCACTTTCAACACTTTATAAAGTTAATGACATCTAAAAATGCATAATCTGTGTACATGTCATAAGTGAAAGAAGATCAAGTGATACACACAGAATAAGATTCTAATATAATCGGTTATTATTTGTTTCACTGGTACCATTGTTACTAAACTTCCTCAGGACACTCACAGCTACAGTGTGCCATTCCCATTCTGAGATATCCATCCCAAGAGCTGTCTATATAGCAGGGGGTCATGCAAATAGGACCTCCTTTTGCTCATGAAAACCAGCCCAACCCTGATCCCTGCAGCTCTACAGAGAAGCCCAGCCCTGGATGCCCAGCTGTTCCCATTCAGTGATCAGCACTGAGCACAGATGGCTCACCATGAAATTCACAATGAGCTGGGTTTTGCTTCTTGCTGTTTTAAAAGGTAATTCCTGAAAAAATAAGAGATACTGAGTGTGTGAGTGGAGGTGAATGGGATAAACAGTGGGCCTCCCTGACAGTTTCCTGTGCAGGATGTTGTGTTTGCAGGTGTCCTGTGTGAGGAACAGCTGCTGGAATCCGCGGGAGAGTCTTGGTGCAGCCTGGGAGGTCTCTGAGAGTCTCTTGTGTGTCCTCAGGATTCACCTTCAGTGACTACCTTATGTACTGGATTTTCCAGACTCCAGGAAAGGGACTAGAGTGGACCTTATACATCACTTACAATCGTAGTTACATAAAATAGGCAGGCTCCATGAAGGGTTGATTCACCATCTCCAGGAACAACGGAAAGAACAGGCTGTATCTACAGATTAGCAGCCTGAGACTGAGAACACAGCCATGTGTTACTGTGCCATGGTACAGTGAGAGGACATCAGTGAGAGCCCAGAAAAAAACCTCCTTGCACAGGCACTGTGGACCACAGCTCAGAGTCTTCCCAGAGCACATCTAAAGCACTGTGCAAAGAAAAATAAACAAAGACTGAGTAAAGGAGGGAAAGGAGATAGCTCTTGTGCATTAGGGTAACAGTCCAAGGTAAGAAGGGCAAGTGATATAGTGAAAGGGAAAAGGAAATAAGTAGAATAATGTTTTCTTCTGTGCATAATCAAATGATCTCAATTACTGTAAACATTACATCGCATAACACAAGTTTATTGTGAACCCAAATAATGTGTTCAGTCATCCAAGTATGGTAGTCCTTTCTCTAATTTTCCTCACAGTCCAAAAAGTTATATTTATAATCCTATAGAGACGTTATTGGAATCTGTCGGTGTCGCTCCCGGCCGGCAGGAAAAACACACGACAGATTCTGATGGTGTGCAACCTTGTCTTTATTTGTCTCCACGTGGGCCAGTGAGGCCTCTGCTCTGCCACCAGCCCTTTCTCACCAGTGGACTTTCTCTATCTCTCTCTCTCCTCCCGCAGGGAGGGTCACATACATATATATATGGACTCATCATCCAATAGGGCAACAGCAAGCAATGCAAGCTGATTGGTCATCGTCATTGGTTGCTAGGTAGACCAATCTATTGCGCGGGCTGTTTAAGTCGCCAGGGCAATCAGGGGGCAGGAAGCAGGTGCCAACTTGGCTCACTCGATGGGAGGGGTAATCTAGCTCGGGCTTTGCTCTTTTCTATAGGCCTCACGTCCGCCAAGTAAGGCGACCGGGCTCGGCCGCGGCTCCCAACATCTCCCCCTATTTTATTTACTTTGAATGAATGTATGCATCGCAGCCCGCCCTGGATTGAGTGCAGAGGCTTATGCCCTGTGTTGAGGCCCACCGTAGGCCCTTGGCTTGGACCCTGGTCGGCCGTCCCTGGGTCCGCCAAGGCCTTGAGACCCTCGTCCTTTTTCCAGGGCCAGGAGTGAACTGGACGGAACCTGGATGCACATAGGCATGCACTCATGCCCCTCCGTGTGATCCCCTCGGAGAGGCATCTAGATCTGGGCAGATTCTAGTAATCCAGTGGCTTTCGTGCAGTATGGGGTAGGGCCTGGCTTAGGTCGAGTCGTGCTGGGGAGGCACGCTCTTACCCGTCATTGACTCACCTACCCTGCTGTATGGTGTCAATAGGGAAGGAGTGCGGAAGACCCGCCACATCTAGACCCGGTCATAGGCCAGTCGAGCGAGCCATGTGTAGGCCTGGGGGTCATTGTGCCCATCACGGGCTGCTGCCAGGGCCGCATGGGCAACCATGCGTACTTGACGCCAGGCCGCCGCAAGGCGCCCATTAATAAATGATGTGACCCATCAGAGCAAGCATGGTCCTATAAGCAGGAGCAAGAACAAGGAGCATAGAGGGCCTAACAAGGGTAGCACATAGGGGAGCAAGCCGTTCCAGGCCCCCAAAAAGGGATTGTCTTGCAGTTTTTTTAGGGCTCATCTTGTTGTTGGGTCTGCGGTTGGCCTCTGGTGGAACAGGCCTGATCTTTAGTTGAGGGACTTGTCGCATGCGTCAACCTCTCTGGGACCCACAGTGGTTCTCGTCCCGGTCCCTGTGGAAAGACACAAACCGCGCCTCGGTTCCAGCTGATTACCGGATCCGGGCCCATCCATTGTCCTGTCAGGACATCTTTCCATCTAACCCATCCTTTATTTTTTGGGGATGGGGTACAATGTGCCATAGCTGGGGAGCAATTTTCACTGTTTAAGTTTAAAAAATTGTATGTGAATAATGCCATAGATAACCGCGCCTTTGGAGGCAGGCCTTGGCTTACTCCCCCTTTTTGTTTTTTATTTTTATTTTTTATTTTTTTTTTTTTTATCGGTACCAGGGATCGAACTCACGACCGCCTGCTTGCAAGGCAGGTGCTTATGCCGCTGATCTAAATCCCCAGCCCCTGTTTCCTCGACCGGCGTTTCTCTCAGCCTGCTTGGCAGAGAACTCTGCGTACCATGCTCGCCAGTCAAGATAACTACCCGAAGGAAGGCATGCCTTGGCCAGCTGCATCCAATCACCCGGTGTAAGAGGCTGAGAGGCAAGATTTTCTAGCATAGCTATGGTATAAGGAGCTGTGGGCCCGAAGGTCGTGACAGCGCTTTTTAATTCTCTAATCTGTTTTATTTTAAACGGTTTCCAAACATTGCGCCCTTGGCCTGGGGCCATTTGCACAGGATATACTCCATAAGGACCGTAATCTATTCCTTGTATCGGTGGATCCCCTCCAGACCATCGTTTACCCCTCCATAACCGCCCATGAAAATATCGTCCGCCCCGCGGCACGACGTCATAGGATGGCGGTCGCGACAGAGTGGAACGGGGCGTCACTTCCTGTGCCGGCTGAGAGAAGGGAGGGTCCCCTGTAGCGGCCTATCGGCGGGGAACCGCTTTTGGAAAAGAACTCCAGGGCGGAGCGGATGGCTCTCTATCTCCTCCCCGCCAGAGAGCGCTCGGGGGTCCTTTCTCCTCTCTCTGCTTTTCTCGGGCGGCGCACGCACACAATTCACGGCGCAACTCAGCATAGGGGTTTTGGGCCTCTCGGCTTCCTGCCCCACTTTCTGGTTCCTCCTCGCTATCTGAGTCGGAGGACTCCAGAGCTTGGGTGTCCTCTATCTTTCCCTGGATCTTCTCCCCCTGGACAGATCCCTCCCGAGAGCATTCCGACTTTGCCTGCTCAAAAGCCTTGCGTGCGTCCATGATTTCCGCGTCTCTAACTGCCGACGGGAACCCCTTCCCCTCCCCTTCAAGGCACGCATGTATCATTTCCCACAGGGGGCGAATAGCCGGTGAAATATCGCCTCCCAATTCCGCCGAGGCGAGGTCCCCGCCTAACTTCTCCCATGACGGCAGGTTTAAATGCCCTGTGGGTAAAAACCAGGGAGCCACCCTATCTACCTCCGCTATGAATAGTTCCAGTGTTTTTTGACCTACCCTGAGGTCTCTAGATTTTAAAAGCTTTCTAAGGGCCTTTACCAAGGGCCGTGCCTCCGCGCTCGGTAAATTACCCATCTTTAACCTCTAAGGGCTGTAACTCACCGCGTGTGACTTAGAGAACCCGTCACCTACGCGTGAGCCTGAGGGGAGTCTAAAAGCCCTGTAGGTGCGTGCCACCCAGAGCCCAGGCTTATCCCCAACTCACTTGTCTGGCAGCACCACGCTGGAGCATTGCACACCACTGAGGGGAGTGATCAGGTCCCCGTACGGGCCACCAGATGTCGGTGTCGCCCCTGGCTGGCAGGAAAAACACACGACAGATTCTGACGGTGTGCAACCTTGTCTTTATTTGTCTCCGCGTGGGCCCCGCGAGGCCTCTGCTCTGCCACCAGTCCTTTCTCACCGGTGGACTTTCTCTATCTCTCTCTCTCCTCCCGCAGGGAGGGTCACATACATATATGTATGGACTCATCATCCAATAGGGCAACAGCAAGCAATGCAAGCTGATTGGTCATCGTCATTGGTTGCTAGGTAGACCAATCTATTGCGCGGGCTGTTTAAGTCGCCAGGGCAATCAGGGGGCAGGAAGCAGGCGCCAACTTGGCTCACTCGATGGGAGGGGTAATCTAGCTCGGGCTTTGTTCTTTTCTATAGGCCTCACATCCGCCAAGTAAGGCGACCGGGCTCGGCCGCGGCTCCCAACAGGAATCCTAGCAGATTAATTCCAATCTACCATCACCAATGAAATCCACGGCAAGAGTAAAGACACAAAGGTATACTCCAAGTTAAGGAGAGCCAAGGGGCCTAAGTCAAATCCTCCTGGGGACATGTGGACAAAGGCCTTGATCCTATGATTCTCCCAACATTTATTATCTTGTAAAGAAGTGGAGTGTCTTTGTGACCAGTGATAGGAGGGCAGAAAGTATGTGAGTAATTTGAGCTGGCTAGCCAGATGCAAGATCTCTGTAAATTGCAGAGATAAAGATATGCAGAAGGATCAATTTACATAATCCAGTTAGGATAGCAGTGGAATTCTTTTGGGGGGTTATAGAGAGAAGGAAGTATTCTAGCCAGTTTTTTACATATCAATATGAGAAAATGAGTCTCCAGATAATCAAAATTATAATAATTGTTTTGAATTCAAAGGGAGTCACTACAGTTGTCACCCACAGAGCTCGGTAAGGTTAATGTCCACAGGACTTAAACATGGAATAGAGAATTCAAGGAGGGAGTTGGAGATGAGGGATCAGAATGGGATTTAAAAGAAGGAGCCCAGCTGCAGTGTATGCACCTAATCACTCCCTGGGGTGACTGTCCAGTGCATGAACTGCAGACATAAACCAATAAAATTAAAATATTAAGAAAGTGAGGTGAAATGTGGGTTCCTGTGAGAATCTGGGGCCACTCTATGTAATATTTAGCCCTGATCTTTCAAATCCACATGTCCATCTTTACCTCAAAGTCTCAGTCTAGTTGCTGTTGCTGTTTGGATAGAACATATTCTCACCTGTGCAAAACTTACATTATAGTAGGTCAAAATGACTCTGCTGTGTTCATCTGGCTCAGATTGCAGAGCAGCTCAGGGAACCTGGTAAAGATCTGAGTGAAAGTTAGACCCACAATAAGGGTTGGTCAGTGTGAGCCCAGCTACAACCCTCAAGTCTGCAGGGATTAGGAGCCACAGACCCTGCTTCTCACAGCCCACAGTCATACAGTCCCTTCAGAGGGAGCCCCGGAGGGCTCAGGAGGATCACATTGCCCAGGAGCCAGCCCTTCCAGGTCCCAGCACAGGTATAGCTGTACAGAGACCCTTGGGGACTTTAGCTGCTGACACCTCCTCACATGTCATTCCTCTGTGACCCATTTCTCCCTATGTAAGTTGAGTAATAATGGACCCTGTTTATCTTTCATTACATGTTCTACATAGATGTTAGGCTAATAATATTTTATAGTTAATCCTTTGCAAAATTGTTGGACTAATTTATGTATCAACAATGTCCCAAAGCAAAAGTTAAGAAGGTCACTATTTGTGAGTATATGCTATTAAAAACTGCAACAATCAATACAAGGTCAATATAAATCACTTTGCTCAACGCCAAAGGAACACCAGCCCTGTTCAGCTGTCTCTGTCCATTCTGGCACAACCCATTCCATGACCCCATCAGGGGAGCATAAAGCCATTTCTGCCTTTGTGGATTTGCCATTTCTGGAAAACTTCTGTAAGATTCTTAAAACAGAGACATTTTATCTAAATTAAATGCTTAACAAGATAATTTCAGTTTTATTCATTTTATGCCACTTTCTGTGATTAGGATAGAAATTATAGGCAATGCACAAACTGTCATGCATGTGGAACTATAGAGTCCTTGAAAATGGTGGAGAAACTGAGAGACTGCAGAGCTTATCTATTAGTTTACTATCTTTTCAAATTAACACAATGAATTCCTCATATGATTTTATCATTGGGTAATCAGCAAGGAGTTTTCAAATTGTGAATTTGCACAAAATTTTGCAAGCTGAAATTCCTTTAAAAATTTTTCATGGAAAACAGAACTTAAAAACTATTGAAAACTCTATCAATTCATGAAGTAGAATCAAATATTTTATTTCTGCACATGGGATATTTCTCATGCATAAAGAAAATGAAATTTCTATCTTTGTGATTGAATGAACATTCATTGAAACACATATTCCTAGATGCAAAATATTTCTCCTTTCTGACACTAAAGACATATAATATGCACATTTATCATATAAATCCATCCAGAACATTGTGTGACAATGTGCAGGGACTATGGAGACATGAATTACACAGGAAACCATGGGTAAGCACACTTCGCACAGAATCACAAGTAATTTAATACTAAAATCCTATTCAACTGGGTACTTAGAGTTCGATCTAACTGTATATGAGTTAAATTCCATAGAGTTTGATATCACTGTATGTGAGTAAAATTCCCATAAAGTGCCACTGTAAAAGACAAACCAAAAGCTCTAACAAACAAGCAAACAGTCCAGAAACCAAATATAAACTTCAATCTTACTGATACACTAATGTGGAAACCATGGATAGATGCATAAGGAAGAAATGTTCTGCAAAAATAGTACAAATGTCATAATGGTACAAATTTAACCTCTAATGACACAAAGATTGAAAACTGGAACAAAGGAAAGGAAACTTAAATTGATGATTTCCTAGAGTGGCCAAGCCACAAATGACACAGGTTTACTAGAGTCAACACTGAGATCACATAAAGGGAACCTGGGATAAGAGAACAGCATTGATGGAGAGAAACCAGAGGTTGCTCAACAGGAAAACAGAGAAATGATCCAAAATTGATTAGAATCTGCCACTCCCAACACATGAGGTGGACAAGGCCTTGAGAGCTTGACAGCCTCAGACATGGAACACATGACCTTAAGTCTCATTTCTCGGGTGTTCTTAAGTGTTAGTCACAAATATTATGGAGCCACCTTCCTCAGTCACTCCATCAGTCCAATATCACTGAGGATAGAGGGTACAGACAGCCTTAGGTATGATGAGCACATGCTCAAACCTCCCTGCAGGCATTCACAGGACCTGCATAGGGTGTGCAGGACACACTCAGCACAAGGAATCCACAGAAGCACAGCTGAGAATAATTGAAGGGTTTTCTTTCCACTACATTGTCCTTTCTGCCAGGACACTGGGGCCTGGAGGAGCTCTTGTCACTAAGGCTACATTGCTGTGTGTTCATGGAGGAAGCCTTTTTGGTTTTTAGCATCTAGCTCAGGACAAGATGCACTTAATGTTCTTCAATGAATTCTTATTTAAACCCAGGTGCCTACACAGTGTAACTCAGAGTTTGCTCTAGAAATACTTTATGGTTACTGATCCCCTATTAAATGCACATCTGCCATCCTCCATTAGGTGTATCCCCACATTATCTGGTCCTGGTCCAATCACACCCCTTTGATCCTAATGTTTATGAAGCATTTTCTATGTGGCTGTGTTTGGCCACACATTGCTGTAGATCCTTTACCTTCCCTGAGACCCTGGTAGAGGACACAGAGCACCGATACTGAAGCTGCTTACCTGCTGACTCAGGGGCATCTTTCCAGTCATCACTGAATTCTCTCTGCTTCCTGCCTCCATCTGTAAGTCCTCCCCCTTCTTAGCCTGCTTTTCACCAGGGATACTGTGGGACCCAGTCCATCTGCTCCTAGCCACACTGCCCTGTGATCAGATCAACACTGCATAGCAATTATGCAGACAATCCCTCCAGCAGCACATGCAAGGTTGAGGACTGCTGTCTTTTTAAACTTACTCAAAGTACAAGAGGAAATAAATCAGTCATGCATGTCCAACTACATTTTCTTTAAAAAAATATTAAGCTCAAACACTTCAAGAGCCATAAAGAGGGTCTACCTGAATTTGTGCCCTAAGAGCCATGTGGATCTGCAGACGCTGTTTTGTCCTGGTGCGAGGATCATCCCCATGCAGAGAGGACCTGGGAGCCAGGGCTGTGTGTCAATGGGAGCAGTGGGAAAAAGACTTCTTCTGATGGCATCATGAGTTCCACACAAGCACCCTGAGGTCTGGTCTTCCTTGCTGACCATTGCTACACTTATGCTGGTGACATAAGACTGGGTGTGGTGGGTACAGCAGCAGCAAAGTCTTCTATGTTGCATTACAAAAGCAGACGGGGCCATGTGTGTTTCCTGGTGAGGATCCTACCCATTTCCTGTTTGGAGAGAGCTGTAGGACTCAGGCCCTGAGAAAGAAGCGTACATATTAATACTTTTTCAGTTTTCCATTTCCCTTCAGAATCATTATGAAGGTATTACCTCACAGAACCTATGAAGATGTTAGACCCATAATTTCTTAGATTTATTACCTGTAATGAAAGGACACAGAATCACAGAATACATTGATGTAGTTCATAGATTTTTCACATGCAGACCTGAAGAATCCAGGGTATGTTACTGCAGAGACACAGCCCTGCCCAGAGGGCCTGGATTAGCCTCCTGTGCACATCTTTTATTCTGCATGAAGAGCAACCATTAAAGTATTTCTTGTGTTGTAGGGATCTTCCAAACACAAACAAGCTCATATGCAAGGTGGTGGAGCAGAATGTGACCCAAGATTATGTCTGTTGGAGAGGAGACTGAGTAATCCATTCCTGCAGGGTCATTTGCTGAGGCCAAACATCCTCCCCCATATTATGAACAGCCTTCTGCTTTGGGTAGAGCAGTAAAATGGAGGCATAGGTTAATGAACTAGAGAAACATTACCCCATAGTTTCAAGGGAAAATATTAAGGACACAGGGAACCAAGTCAAGCACAGGAGAGGAGAAGACATGGGTGTTACAGATGCAGGTCTCACACAGGGAGCTCAGCCTGACCCCAGAGGACGTGTGCAGGTGTAAAAGCTCCGGAGTTTACACTTGAGAAAATGCCATGGGGTTTCACCCCTCGCTCACTCTCACAGACAAATGTGTGCCTGAATTGGGCACAAACACTGGTGCTTACCATGATGTGGGGAGACTCCCTCTTGTTTTGTGGAATTACCCTAAAGAATTCACTAGGGATTTTCTAGATTGACACCTCACATATCCTAGGTGGATCCTGCACAGAAGGACAGGGACTCGAGGTCCCATGCTAATTATGTCTGCTATCCTATGTACTGATTATGGCACTGATACTTCAAGAATTATTCACATTTCTGTCCAAGGAAAGATCAAAGGTTTTCATGAGAATTTGCTGGAATAAGGCAGTATGGGAGCACTATACTTTTGTCTAGAAGTCATGTATATTTTAATAGTGGGTTTTTCCCCACAATCTGTTGAACATGATGAGTTTTTTATGTCTTGAAAGCAAAAAATCCATTAAATCGACCTCAATTATCCATCCTTGGAGAATATCATCATCAGGTTGGTTATCTATCTAGAAGATGTTAATTCTGGAGTATAAATATGAAATAAAACAATAACAGAGAAAATTCAATGTGGTCTGGACTAACTTTCTAAGGATGATTAGAAAACAAAAAATTGAGTCACAAAGCAGGAATACTGGTGCATATGCCTACTGTTAGAAAATGGAAAGCTCAGGAAATAGAATCACAAAAGATCAAGACTACAGTGAACTTATAATAAAATCCATTCTTATGAAACAAAGCAAGGAAAATGTATGTTTCACACCAGACATATTGTCACAACTTGTAATTCTGACCATTAGTAGGATGAGGCAAGACAATCACAACACATTTGAGATCAGCCCTTTCTACCTAATGAGTGAAAACTCATATCCTTGACTGTAAAATGGTACTGTCTATTGGAAAAATAACTAAAAAGAATGTGGATTCAATATGATTAGCAGGTGTGCAGATTGAATTTTAGAGACATTGATATGGTTTCCATGGTGCACGTAACATATAATTGTTCAAAACAGAAAATTAACATGAATAAAACATTTGAAATGTAGAAATATCTGACAGAGAACAAGATCAGAAGCCGAATCCAAACATGCAATGACAACCTACTTGTTCCACAAGGTCATTTAAGGAGAGGAAACCTAACTTAGATGGCCTCCTTCTCTTCCCAGATGATTGGAAACTTCTCTGTGAGGTAAGCACAGAACTCATCTCCGTATTTCCAGTTTCTACTAGCTCTGCTCAGATGAGACTTGGATCACACAATGTCTTAGAGCAGGAGGCAGGTAGACCTCTCCTGACAACATAAATGGCAGTGAAGCAAGCTCCCAAGCAACATGGATGGCACCGAAGGAGAGAGACCAGGGAGACACAGAGGAAGCTATGCTCACTTTGGTCCTGAGAACCACTACCAGAGCCTGGATGGGAAAAGAGTCAGATTAGGGTATAGAAAGTGAGAAGGGCCAGGAGGAATCAATTCTTGGGATCAATAAAATGGTGACATCATTGCTCTGCTCCCACGACTCATCTGAATTTAATTTTCCACTTGTCAAAGACTCAATCCTAGCTGGAATTCAGAACAAGAGAGTCCTCTCATTAGTAATAAAGAAGCAAATATAGCATGATCTCAATGTCCCCTTGATATAGAAAGTGTGCTTGGTATATGCAAATATATGGTCCAGCCTTAGATTGAAAATCTGGGATGTGGGATCTCATAACTCCTTCCCCAGACAGAACTGAGCTCTCCCAGCAATGCAGCTGTGTGGTGTAGAAGATGAGACTGCTGGATCTTCTCCTGTGCCTGATGACAGCTTAGCATGGTGAATTTTCTCAATATCAGACACAAGTCCATGGAAAGGTTACCAAAGTATGTGACTGATGGGTTTCTATCATTGCCAGATGTCCTGTTCCAGGTTCAGCTGCAGGAGTCAGTGCCTGGCCTGGTGAAGCCCTCACAGACCCAGTCCCTCACCTGCTCAGTTACTGGCTAATCCATCACAACCACTTATTCTTCCTGGATCTGGATCCTCCAGCCCCCAGGAAAGAGCTGGGAGTGTGGGGGCCCCTAAACTAAGATGATAGCATTAACTAAGTCCTGTCCATTAAGAGATGCATCTCCATCTCCAGAGACTCAGACAAGAATCAATACTCCCTGCAGCTGAATTCTGTCACTGCATAAAACTCAGCCACATATTACTCTGCAGGATACACAGTGCTCTGATGCAAGTTTGAGCCCAGAAATAAACCTTCCTGCAGGGAAATTCACATCCAACCGGGAGCACACTGCATACACTGCTCTAGGGAACCAATTTCACAGACCTGTGGTAAAAGCATGGAGGGTTTTTTCAGTATACAGGTACAGAGACTATGAATCTTCTATGTCGCTATACCTACAGTGTTATATTTTCATAAAACTATGATTTTGTTTCCCCATCTACTTCATGATTCATTGCACAATGAATTTTCAAAGAAAACCTTGTTCACAGCACTAGTGATTAAACTGTCTCAATAGTTTTTAAGTGTAGAAATATTTAACCATGAAAAATTATTTCTCTGTTGACTACAAGTCTTGTCTCCACCAATAAGGCCTCTCATTCTGAAGGGTACTTTCCAATTCTGTTCATGCAGAGACTTTTACTCTTAATGGCTGGATGGACACCACCATGAGTTGATCTGCGTATTCATCTGTTATTGGAGCTGTTCATTTCCCCACCCTTGGTGATGCAGGCTGATGCCTTGGAGAGCTTTGATAGATTCCACTGTAGAGAGGCCTATCTCAGCATCTTATTGGTAGAGACCATCACAATGTCACACATCCTAAAGTCATAGGGCACTGCCCAAACATTATTAGAACTTAGAATCAGTAACAGTGAATCTCAGGAACTCTTACAGAATGTCTTAAATATCATGTCTGTTTGCATTACAAAGTGAATTCGATATATTTACATTTCCCTTTATAAAACTTGGACACCTATGAAATCTGTTGTTCTCATATTTGGAAACATTGTCATCCTCATCTATCAATTGAGCTGGGAACACCGAGGGACCTGATCTTGGATGCATCAAAAACAAGGTACCCACAGCAGAGTCTAGATCAGAGAGAAGGCCAAGGCCTGCCCACAGAGGAACCTGGTCACTAGCTCTCTCTGCGCTCTTCTGAGTCCCTGAGGACAAGGCTGGGCCTGGACAGGACACTGACTCCTGTCTCATGTGAAATGATTAGGAGAGAGCTTTGAGATCACCAGGATTTAGCGGCATGGGAAAATGCTGTTGAGTTGATTTCCTAAGTCATAATTGATGTATCTCCACATGTTCAGCTATATAACAGTCATTTATTCATAGTTTCAAAGTTATGATCAAAATTAAGTATTACAAAGTGAATCTGGCCAAGGATTTTCATGTACCTGTATGCGTCTATGATCTCTCTATTGAACTATTGGTCTATATTTCCTTCTATTATCATTGTATCCATCTCTGCTCTGTTGTATTTCTATTGACTCATCAATTATCTATGCATTTTTCATTCATTTATTTATCTACTATAAATTTATTATTTATTCACATACATGTTATCTATTTTTCAACTTTGTGCCTTGTTATTTTCTGTCATTTGTGCCTCTGTCATACAAAATTAGACTATTTTGTATCACTGTGTCCACCTACATCTTAAATATTTCATCAATTGTCATCTACCTATCAATGATGGCTGTATCATCTGCTTATCTTAACTGCTTTATTAACATAGGTGAGACACAAAACTGTTGATATGTAGTCTGTAAAGATTGATCAACTTGAGAAAGTTGCCTAAGAAGCTAAAAATGGTATAACCAACAAGACCAGCTCCCCATAGTTTACTGCTGTTTGTAAAGATTCTTGGCAGCACTACACTACAGGAGACCACATTTTCTTTAAAAAAAAAAATTGTGCTTGCCCTAAACATAGCAGTGCCTGTCCTAAGTATTTGCTATGGCAGAATCAAATTTGAGTTCACTCATCAATCAGCAATCCTGCACCACAGTTAGTGCAGTGTGTGTATTGAAAAGGAAAAACAGCAAAACTGAGTTTTAAATTTGGAACAGATGTACAATCTAGAAAGGATCCAAAGACTGACTCTCTCACTGTCTATTTCTCTATCTCTCTCCATGTCTGTGTCTTTCTCTCTCTCTCTCTCTCTCTCTCTCTCTCTCTCTCACACACACACACACACACACACACACTCTCTCTCTCTCTCTCTCTCACACACACATAAACACACACACACACACACACACAAACACACATGTTTCCATACATGTACCCATTTCATTTAAGAAATGTATATTTTGAGCGGAGCTAAAGATGGTGGATCAGTAAACAGCAAAATACGGAGCCTCTCTGAGATAAACTGCTCAGATGCTGGAATAAAGCACCCTGAAGAAGACTAAATGGAAGGAGTTGGATTCTCTCAACCAAGGAAGAAACTAAAGGAAAAGGAGCTGGTCAAACATGCAGTTGCAGCGCTCCCATCAGAGCTGCTCAGATTAACATTTGCAGTGTTCTTACCACCAGACTGCAGTCCTGCTGAAGTTGAGGGTTGGGGAGCTCAAAAGAAAATAGAGCCAGCATGGAGACTTGCACTAACCCATGATGAGTGCTCAGAATTTGACCCTTCCACAGGGAAGGGGTGACTGACTGGATGACATGTTGGAATCAGGCAGGACTGGCCTGAACAAGGAACAGCAGTGACTTCAGTTGGTTGCTCCCTGCCCAGAGCAGATTGGTAGGATCTGCTTGGGCAGAGTCATGCCCCTGGCTGGGACTCAATAACCAAGGGTACAATTGTCCCTGAGTTGTCTTGAACCAGTTCCGTCTGCACAGCACACATTAATGGGTGAAGGCCTCTGCTAGTTGACTGGATTGGAGCGCAGGAGTCCTCCTACACTGCCCCTGCTTATACCTCAATGACCAACAGTAAACTGTTGGGCAGAAATCCCTAGCCAAGGTGCTTCAAAAGGACCGTAACCAACAAGGAAAAGGGTTAGGACCTCTATCATACACCTGTGTGGAAGAAACCAGAAACATGACAAGAGAAAGAAATAAGAAAAAGCCTCCAGCCCCAAACCGAGGGACTATCGGTCCAAAAAGATAAATAAAGAAGAGATTAGGGGCAGCAAACATGCAGTATTGGACACAGCATCAACTGACATAAAGAGATATCTCTGTGACATTATAGAGGAACTCAAAACTGAAATATTAATTCAAGTAAAGCAAGACATAAGAAGATTAATAAAAGAAATGCTAAGCACCTCTCAAGAAGACACAGATGGAAGAATGGAGGAACACAAAAAAAGGAAAGAAACATTTGATGAAAAATATTTTTAAAATCCTAGAATACATGAAACAGATTCAAAGATATTACCAGGAAATTAAAAACTCCATCAAAAGCTGGCAAAATTTCCTGAAAGAAACTAGAGACAGATTAACAAAATTTGAAGATGTTTGCAATTTGTGATCATGAAAGGAAAGATATCTTTCAAATAACAAGAAAACAGACAGTAACAATATGAAGTCTAAAAGATGACAAGAGGATCTATAATTGAAGAATAAAAATATGAGTGAAGAAGCAGGGGTAAATACAAAGGCTATTCACAGAAATAATTAAGAAAAACTTCCCAAGTATAGGAAAAGGAAATGATATTCAGATGTATGAGGCATACAGAACTCCAGCCACCTACAACCAAAATAGCTCTAAACCCAGACATACAATAATCAAGATCCCAGAAATTCATCACAGAGCAGAATATTAAAATCCATCAGAGAAAAGAAACAGATCATCTATAAAAGAAAACCCATGAAGATCATGTCAGACTTCTTGACACAAACCATCAAATCAAGAAGAACTTGGGTCAAAGTATTCCAAGCCCTGAAAGAAAATAATCACCAACCCTAGTTGATGTACCCTACAAAACTGTCTCTCTGGAGAAATAAGATGCTTTCATGACAAACAGGACCTGAGGTAATTCCTGACCACCAATCTAACCCTACAAAATTTACTGAAAGACATTCTAGAGAGAGAAAAAACCACCAGGATTTCAGGAAGAGTAGCAGAGGGACCTCAATGAATAGGGCATATAGTGGAGTGAAGGAGAAAAGTAGACAACGAATGACAGAAAAATAGCATAGCAGAAATGAGGCAGAGAAGGTTGGCTATAATCTCTAACATAAATGGTCCTGGTACACTAACAAAAAGAAACACAGGCAGAGTAAATCAGGAGACAGGGTCCATCAAGATTCTCTGCATAGGAAATACAATTAACCTGAAAGAAAGTTGATGGACCAAAAGTCAAATATGATCAAACAATGCTCTGTGTGACAGGGAACCAGAGAGAAATAGGAGCAATTCATCTAGCACCTGCAGATAGGTTGGAAAGACATGATACTTTTGTTTCATAGAGAACTACTCAGCTATAATGAAGGAAAACCTTGATGCTTTTGTAGGTAAAGGAATACAACTGAAGATTAAGCCCAGGAGTAAAAAGATTCATAACAGATTTGAATAAAGAATGGCAGTGACTTCAGTTGGTTGCTCCCTGCCCAGAGAAAATTGGTGGGATTTGCTTAGGATGGGTCACACCTCTGACCAGGACCCAATAGCCAGGGATAAAATGGCCCCTGAAGTTGTCCTGAACAGGTTCCATCTGCCCAGCACATGCTAACATGGTGAAGGCCCATGCTGGTTGTCTGGCTAAGAGGGGAAAGGCCAGCCTACATTGCCCCTGTTTTCACCTCAATGACCAAAATCAAGCTGTAGGGGACAAAAATCCCTAGCCAGCATACTTCAGAAGAACCAAAACCAGCAAGGAAAGGGGCTGGGACCTCCATTATATACGTGTATGGAGGAAACCAGAAACATGACAAGAGAAAGAAATAAGAAAAAATCCCAGCCCCTATACCAGAGAATATCAGTCCAGGAGAGATAAATACCGAAGTGATTGAGGGCATCAAACATACAATATCAGACACACTATCAGCTGACATAAAGAAGTATAACCGTGATATTATAGATGATCTCAAAACTGAAATATTAATATAAGTAAAGCAAGACATAAGAAGATTAATAAAAGAAATGCTCTCAAAATTAATGGAGAAACAAGATGCTTCTATAACAAAGAGGAACTGGAGGAGTTCATGATCACTAATCTAATGCTACAAAAAATACTGAAGGGCATTTTAGAGAGAGAGAAAAAAAAACACCAGACTTCAGGAACAGTGGGAGAGTGGCCTCAATGAGTGGGGAAGACAGTAGAATGAAGGAGAAAAGCAGACAATCAATGGTAGAAATATAGAGTAACAGAAATGAGGCAGAGAAGGTTGGCTATAATCTCTATTACAGATGGCCTTGATACACTACCAAAAAGTAACACAGACAGAGTAGATCAAGAGATAGGGTCTAATGAGATGGTCTGTATAGGAAATATAATTAATCTGAAAGAAGGTTTATGGACCAAAAGTCAAAAGTGAGAAAACAATGCTCTATGTGACAGGGAACCGGATAGCAATAGGAGCAACTTGTCCAGCACCTGTAGATAGACTGGAAAGACATGCTACTTTTGTGTAGTAGAGAACTACTCAGCTATAACAAAGGAAAACCTTGAGGCTTTTGCAGGTAAAGGAATACAATTTAAGATTAAGCCCAGGGGTAAAAAGGTTACCCCTTAGGTAAGTAGCAGGTTCCTCCCTCAATTTAAAACTAAAGGAGTTAGTGTGACCCAAAATGTACAGTACACCCTGTGAAAGTGAAAGGGGAGGAACTGTCTAAAAAAGGAAGGCAGAAGGTATTGTTAATAGTGTATCAAGGTTTAAAATCCACATTATTCTCACCACTCTGTTTAGTTTGGTTATATTCTGTTCCGGTTTGTCTACTTGTACTAGATTTGAGGACACCAACAGCAGTCCTCAAAATAGCAGGATATATTATGGTAACCATCCTTAATTTCCTATTAACCTAATCTGAAGTCCTGTATAACTTATGCTGTCTTATGACTGATCTTATTTGAATCTGATTTGTTAGATCGCTGCTTATAAATTGACTGATTTTATTTGAAATTGCTATGATTGATCCCACCAAGTCTTAGAGTATAGGCAACTACACTGAAGATGACAAGACTCACTAGGATACCCACTCTGGTTTGAAAATTACCTGCTTTTGAAGTCTTATTATGTCTCCTATGTCTTGTTTTTATTAATATTGTTATGTACTGCTATGTTCAATTATACTATGCCTGATGATCTAGACAATTATACTGAAGCTAACAAGAGATATCATAGTAACCATTGTAGGTCACCTTGTATTGTGGTATTATATGACTTTTTTGTTTCGTGTTTTTTCTAGGAATTTGTTTTATTTCGACTTGCTTCATTCTGTTTTTCCCTCTATTAGAGAAAGGATAGATATACATGTAGAGACTAATACATGCATAGAATTTCTAAACAAGTATGAGAACTGATTATACAATGCATGATGCAATGAACAACTACTTTGAAGAAAGAGAGACACTATGATTCCCAGTGCTGATTCCATAGTGTCATGATGTGAAATCAGGCAATACTACTATTCTTTGTTTAGAGTTAATTTAGCCCATTTTGTTTTGTTTAATTTCAACATATGTGAAAGTATGGACAGCTAATCTGAAGAGAATGAGAGACACTATGACAGCCATTGTTGATTTCCTCATTGTCTGGTCTTGAAGACTTAAAATACCATCATCCTTTTGGAACAGTTATATACTATGTTGTTTTCTATGAATTCACTGTATATGAAGATACAGACAACTATTTGAATGAAAACAAGAAACCTTATGATAGATAATGAAGATCTCTTGTTGTCTTGCTTTGAAATCTGAATCTCTTACATTGCTTTCTTATATTCTGTTTTGTTGTGTTTAGTTTTAACTTTTTTCAATAAAATTTAAAAAAAAACAAAAGTATATTTAAATTTTGAATGTCCACATTTTCACAAAATTGATTTATCTTTTCCAGAGCTCTCAATTTCTTTACTGTGTTTTATTCTTTTGGTGGTTATCAATCACTCATCTGTATATGATGTCGCATGTAAAAGGAAATGACTTCTGAAAACAAAATAATGTCCCCCTCCTGTTAGCAGTTTTCTGTGACTCAGTAATACACTGACTCTAAGAAAATGGCCCACATTCCTGAAGCCTTCACATTCATTGTTCTGGAAGGCAGAGCCTAGATGATGTCCTCACACTGAAATCCCTGCATCTCTGAAGTCACCATGGACCTCACCATCCAGCTCATAACGTGAAGCTAAGCAACCTTCATCTCTTCATCCTTCTCTGGTCCATATAGTTGCCAGAGCAAGACCCAGATGCCCTGAGGGGCAGACAGTGAGACCCACAGAAGGGAGGAAACTACAGAGTCTGTGCCTCAGGCAATGACAGCCCAAGTGTGGGGCTGGAGCCAGCACAGAGCGACCCCTGAGCACAGCGCCTCGCAAATCTGTTGGTCTCATTTGTTGCAAGACCACGGTCTGCAGAGCCTTCACCATACAAAGTGGGTCTGGGACAGAGCAGGCTGCAGCGCCCATCCAAATGTACGTTTGTCCCAGCTGCACCCTCAATACTTGGGAACGGGACCCTCAGGACCCTGGCAAGTTGTGCCATAAAGCCACAGGGTGGGAAAGCAAGGAACGTGACTCTGGGTCACTAAGGAGAAATGCAGGTCTAGCTGGGTTTAATCGATGTTCATTTTGTTTTCCTTTCTTTGCTTTAATCAGAAATATCCCGGGGCAATGGCAAGAACACTCTGTGTCTGTAGAAGAGCAGCCTGAGACCTGGGGACATGTCCTTGTACTATTGTGCAAGAGACACAGTGAGAGAATATCACTGTGAGCTCAGATACAAACCTCCCAGTAGGGTCCATCCTGCCCAGCAAGGAATGCTGTGGTCCATGGAGAATGAGGCAGGGCCCCAGGAGCAGGTGCAGAGAAGGAATCAGAGGAAGGAGGGTTTTCTGGTACCTCTGTGGTTCTCTTCTGTAATCACGTCTTAGATTCTGAACCAACCCACGATAAAGTACCCAAGTTCAAGGAAAAATTCTCTGTTAAATGTAATTGCATGAGTACATAAGAGGCATTGATTTTTTTCATTTTCTGTGTATGAATTTTACTTTTGGGCAAAGAAAACTTGCACCCATGTCAAAGTAATTTGTGCATTTTGTGAAGTTAATTTTCTATTCGGTGTCTTATCATCTAAAAATGGATCTGCTGGTTTAGTTTGGGTGATGAGGAACTTTCTCACAGTAATAAATGCTTCAGATTAGGGAATTAAATCCTCCCCATCCCTCTACAAGAGGTCTGAGAACACACAGCTCCCTTCCCTCCTTGGCCACCTTAGGAGCCTTGGTCCCAAGACTCAGCTCCTGCACCATGAAGAGCCCTGAGCTCAGGGGAGGAGGAAGAGGGGCAGCCTGACTGGATCCAGGGCAGTGTCTGGACTTTGATGTGCTCTTACTAGACAAGAGGGTTGAGCATGATTTGGTCCTGTGCCTTTCTTTTGCACCGACAAATTGAAAACTTTACAAAATACAGCAAGGAAAATGACCAAAAGAAAAAAAAAACCATTATCTTAATCTCCATTTCTCTCTCTTGAACATCTTTCTCTTTCTTTTTTTTTTTAATTTTTACTTTAAAGGGAAAATAGACTAGTAAAGTGAAACAAAACAAAACAGTGATTGAACTGTAGGAAATTCATCATCATTACTATACTGAGTAATCTTATCATCTAATTAGTTGCTCAGGCTCCCTGCCCAGGCTTGCAAAGTCAATTAAAAAATTTAATGTCAGTTACTGCCTTATGTCAGTTAGTAACATCTCAGCCTGCAGTGCATCCCATTGCTTATGTGTGTGTTACTGGGGGCCAGAAGGGGAGGCTGCACAGCTTCCTTTCTGCTTCTCCCTGGCTGACAGGGCCTCTGCTAGTACGTGTTGTGTGAGGAAATCCTGCACTGCTTCCTGCTGTTTTCCTCATCCATCCGGGCCGCCACCCCAGACACTCTTATTCTTGCTGGATTCCTGAATTCTGTGTCTTCTTGGGATTCAACCCACAGGTCCAGCCCTGCCCGTGTCTGTGGGCCCCACCTCTGTCTTGCTCTCCCTTGTGTTGCTGTAGTCCAGGGTCTGGACAGCAGACTAGGAGCGGTTCTTCCTCTGCTGCTCACTGCTCCTCCATTTTCCTGTAAGCCTTGTCTCTTTTTTACTGATCTCTCAGTTTCCAATCTAGTGGGAAAATAGTGGCGAATTCAAGAGTTGAAACCCTCTATTTTCATAGTGTGCATAGTTTTTCCTAAATGGATTCCCATGATTCTGCATTAATGCACTTTATTTTATCTCATTTAATTCTGCATTTGACAGCCACACATGTATTTGTAAATTTTTCTAAAACAATCAAATATGCCCAGATGGTTAGTAATTTCACTCTTATTATCACAGTTTTCTGAAACCAGGTACATAGCTAACAGCACGAAATCACTTGCACACACACCCATGGCTCCAGAAGGCAGAGCAGAGCTGACATTCTCATACACACACCCCTTCTCTCAGATGTAACCAAGGTCCTCACCCTCACACTCATCCGCAATGGATAATACACCTCCACCTCCTCACCCTGATCTGCTCCTCACCTGGTCCAGCCTTCTCACTGAAGTGTCCTGTGTCTAAGGACTGAAAATTCATGTTATTGATGTGATGTGTCAGGGGCATCTGTTGTTTCCCACCTAGGACAAAGACTTCTTTGAAAATATACCCTTCTCTGAGATGGAGTCTGATCCTCTCCATCGCATCTTCTGAATTACAGTTTCCTGCAGATCTCTGAAAATCTGAAATGTCTTATGGGTTTTTTCTGTTTCATTCATCTCTGTTATTCTGATTTCAGTCATTATTGTGAAGATACAACTTTCAAATTGTGGCCTTAGAAACCTGACTCAAGTAAGAGTCAAATTTAGCATTAATGTTATAACTGGTTTTTTGAAGAAAAGTAGTAAATGGAGTTGGGAGGAATGCTGAGCTCCTGGTTATTTGTCTCAACATGCACCTCAGCTGAGCTTTATTCAGCAACACTGCTGTTCCTCTGTGTGGCTGTGTCTCCACATTTCTGACCTGACAGTTATAAAGAGCCTCATTTCTTCTAATATTTGCTTCACAAAGTTCACTTTCCACCTTTAGTTTATGCTCTCATCTCATCATGGAGGGAAAATCCATCAGTGAACCATCCTCACTGCCTAAGCATGAAATACACCATTGTCTTAGTACCTGGTTATGAAGATCCTTCTCACTGACACCTTCCAGGTGTTTTACTCTTCTTCTTTGGTGCTTGTTAATTGCTGGATGATCCCACCAGGATGGTACACAAAGTAGAGTACAGGCAATGCTTACCAATAATAAAACCCACAAAGGAAACATGCACTTTCCTAACCTTACTGACCAAATACTCAATGACCTTCCAAAGCTTTGGCAAAGCCTGTGACCTCCTCCCCACCATGAGAGCTTATGCATAACGGAACCTTTACTTTCCCTCTGTGGAATACATGTTAATCTTCCTACAAATCCATCAAATTAATGTAATTCAGAACAGAGACCAGAACTGTGAATACAGGAGTAACTCTAAGTGTGACCTCAGAGAAGGGAGCTCTAGAGGTCTGGTATCAACTATTAGATCCAGTGCCCACCCAGAAAGTAACAGACTCACCTACTTCTGAATGTTAGGGTCAGTGCTCTTCTGCTTGGACTCAGAACAGAACTGTTCACTTGTCCACATCCTTCCCTGGGTGTCCATGTTTAACCTGTTAATCTATTTCCCCTTGCTAGCATGGACTCGACTGTTACTTGCATTCAGGCAAGCTGATTGTGAGTATATTTTGGGAGGAGAATAAAAAGGGAAGAAAACCATGAGGAATGCAATCATTCTATCCTGCAAATATGCACTAATAAATAGTCTATATAAAATAATTGTAAACAGAGTTAAATATGCTAGATTGAAGTCTCTGTATAGGAAATGACATGGAGAAATAAGAATTTCAGAGGGCATGGATACAGATCAGTCAATGCATTGAAAGTACAGTGCACTGAAGGGCACGCACCCATCCCAATCACAGGTGTGACACAATAGGACAGCAGACTGGGTGTTTTGGGGATCACAAGAGAGGGTTCCAAGGGTCTTGTCCTTTTCCAAAGTAGACAAGTAGCACTCATGGCACTGGTGATGATGTTGGACCCTTGTGTCTCCCTGCTGAAGAGGTCACAGAGAGTGACTCATGCATCCAGCATTTGTCACTCTTTACCTTAGTGGTCAGAAGGCGCAGTTTACAAGCTCATGATTTCCCAGTGAAGAGGGATGGAGTTGGGTACCTCTCTTCATCATGACTCACTAGGAATCATCAGCACAACTTCCTGACTCAGAGATGAAATGATAAGGTTATCAGCTCACACAGTATTTCTTTATGGAGATCTAATTAAAGGCATCGGTAGATTCCATTTGTTTGTGATGGCCTTAGAAAATCTGTAAAGCATTTGCTATGGAACTGAGTGGCAAGAAATCATGAGAGCCCTTGTTGCATTGTACCAGAAAAACATTTCACTGAATCCCTAATGCACCAATTGTGAACAAGAACTGCAAACTTGTGACTGAAAAAAGATTGGAAAGTAAGAGGTAAGTTTTAATTTTAGGGATGTTGTCATCATGAACATAGTTGTTGTAGTCTGGGGTTGTACACAGAGAACAATTCAGGTCAGGACATGGAGTTTATAATATTTTTATAATGGTCACTGAAAGTTAACACGGGAGAATGCAGGAAATCTATCCGCTACACCAAAGACATAGATTATTTAAGTCAAGAGCCTAAACCCCACGGCAATGTCCCACATGAGTCCAGATAAAAACCCAGAGCTCAGGACAATGCCTCCATGAGTCCAACTGGAAGTCCAGGGCCCACAAGGACTCACGCCAGTCTCTTTTATGGATTCATGCCGGGAAGACCCAAGGGTCAGCGGTGGAAGCCAGAAAATCCATGCCAGCAGGATGAAGGTGCTGCGCTAGTGGGATGAGGGTTCTACGCTGGAGCTGAGAAGTCACACTCACAACAAAGAGCAGGGCTGTCCTGAAAGGAACCACAGCTGTCCTCAGCGACACGGAGGCCCCGAGCTCCTCCGACGACAAGCACAGTCGGGAACGTGCCAGGAAGCAGCGTGAGGAGTTCACCCTGGAGACCAGGCATCACATGTCTTCCCCTCCGGAGCCAGGAAGCAATGCTTGATGTGAAGACCAAAGCTTCTCCAGGAGAACCAACAGCTCAGACAGTAACTTGTAGGAGAACCAACAATGCCTCCATAATGCCTCAATCCCTCTCTACACCTCTCTTCTTCTCCACCTATTTATCCTGGCAACCCTTCTCAGGTGGAGCATCTTCTCTCAATGCATGCTGATGTAATCCAGCTGGCGTTAAGTTGACCACTAGTTATCAAACCATAACAATAGTGTTTATAATGCATAATTATTCAAAAAGGAACAACTGTGATTAGGTAAGTATTTGGAATTTAGAAATCATCTCCAGGAAATTAGAGGAGAAGGTGAACCTTGAAAGGAAATGACACCCAGAACCTACACAAGGTCAGGTGTGTAGGGACATATAACACAGTCTCTTTCCCTCCTCCAGTGAGGCTTCTCTGTGAGGGAGGCACAGGACACACATCCTCATCTCCAGCCTCTGCGGGCTCAGGTCAGTGGGACCTGAATCACAGGACATCTCAAAGCTTGGGCAGAATGACCTCTCTTGACAATATTAAAGGTGATTAAGTGAGATCTCCAGAACCACGGATAGCACCAGAAGGCAGAGATGGGGAGAGGAAGAAGGGGCTGTGCTTCTCTTCATCCTGTGGAAGCAGCACCAGAGCCAGTATAGGAGGGCAGAGTCAGGCTGAGAACAAGACAGGAGCAGAACTGGAGGAAGTTGGGGTGGGGTCAAGAAGGAGTCATGTTCTACTTTCTCCACTCCAGGGAAGGCAGCTTTCTGCCTCTCACAGATGTGGACACCACGTGAGTGCAGAAGAGGAGATTCCTCTCTGCAGCATAAATATGAGAAATACCCTGGCCTGTGCCTCACCATCATAAAAGAAAGGGGCCTCCCTCATGCAAATTTGTCTCAAAATCTAGATTCAAATTCCCTTCTTGGGCTGATGGAACTGACAGCTCCTTCTTCAGACACCTCTAAGATCTCTGCAGAAGGCGAAGGTCTGGCCTAGAATATGAAATTGTTGGATCTTCCCCTGTGCCTGGTGACAGGGCTGTAGGGCTAGTGTCCTCAATGTCAGACTTGGGTCCATGGGAACATTAGGAAAGCAGTCAGCTAATAGGAACTTTACTCTTGTTTTCAGGTGTCCAATCCCAGGTGCAGCTGCAAGAGTCTGGACCTGGTCTCCTGAAGCCATTATAAAACCTGTCCCTTATCTGCATGGTCTCTGGATTCTCCATCACAACCAGTGGCTATGACTGGAGCTGAATCTGTCAACCTCCGGGAAAGAGCCTGGAATGGATGGGCTAGATAAGTAACAATGGTGGCACTGGTTATAACCCTTCCTTTAAGAGCCGCATCTCCATCTCAAGAGACACAGGTAAGAACCAGTTCTCTCTGCAGCTGAACTCTGTCACCACACAAGACACAGCCAACTATTACTGTGCAAGGGACACAGTGATTTGACACAAGTGTGAGCCAAGACATAAACACCCTTCAAGGGTACTTATGACCAGCAGGGGGCACGCAGAATACACTGAGGTAAGGAACCAACTCGCCAGCAAATGAGAAAAAGTTGAGACAGTTTTTTTTGCAGTTGATTCGCATACCTACCAGTGGCCAGGCACAGAGCTCCCAAGAATCTTGTATAACTCTGTTGGGGAGGTGTTGTGCTCACATGGAATGAAGTTTCTTTCTTATTCTGACATATCATGACATATCATCTGACATATCATCTGATATATCGTGATGCATTGCACAGAATTTTTTTTCAATAAAACCATTGATTTTAACTCAATGAACTATATATTCTCCTTAGTATTTTTTAAGTTGTTTATTTTGCTGTCAAATTATTTTCTTTAAAAAAGTTTAATGCTTGATAAAATAAAACAAACTTTTAGTACTATAGGAAACTTCTAGCAAGTGCAATGACATATTATTACTATGTACAATTTCACCCAAAAAAAAAGTTTCCACTTCCAAGGAAAGTGTTGTTGAACATCCTGACTATCCTTTAAGCTTTAAGAAATTTCCTAGATGGCCAATATTTTCCTTGACTTGGAAATAAACCAGACAATCAAAAAACATAAACCAAACTTTCAATGAGCTGAGAAACATGAAAATGCTGTCAGAAACTCAGTCAACTGGACTTTGGAAGTCTGTAGTAGCTTAAGATTTCAATAAGGAGCATGAAACCTTGTGAATGGTAACACTTCAGTCTTCCAGAACAGGTTCTGTAGGTTCCCAGTTTGTCTATTAATGATAAAGAGCTGTCCCCTGTTGTGTCAAAACCCGGTAAGTGACTCATAAGCCATTTTTCACCAGTGCATGGAATCCATTCCCATCAGTGATTAAAGCTGCTTGGAATTCTTTACCTGCCACATAACTTTCCAGTCCTTCTCCATCATAGGAAATGAGATGAGAGGCTTCACACTGGATCAGTACATCACTGAAATCTTTCAAGCAGGGTATTGCTGGAAGGTGAAAACCATCCCCACCTATGAGCACTGAGCACTCAACAATGGTGCAGGGCACCAAAGCACTCATGCGGTCATCCTTCCCACTCTATCTGCATCCTTTAGCAAGGAAAATCCATCCCCCTGTAATTGTTCATACACTGCGAGCTTCTCTGCAATCTGGAAGATGTCAGAGGCTACGTTTGGCATCTTTATTCCACTTGACTTATTTGGCACAATTAACTCTGCCCCAGGAATCCACATATGGAATCTTCCTGTGAGCCAGAAGGTGCTTCAGCTGAGGCTCATCAACACTGACAGCATCTCTCAGACATGGGACAATGAACAGGTAGTTTCCAGTGCTGCCCGTGTGAAACAGCACTCGTCCATCTGAGCTTCGTATCTGAGCTGTTCCCAGGGGAATTTCGTTATATTCTACCACCCAGTTGCCCTCAAGGCAGTATAGACACAATGGTTTCCACAGATGAGAGGCAGAAACTATTGGTCAATCAGTGGGATAAACAATAACTGGCATCTAAATGAGAATGTGTACCTACTTCCCAAGATAATGTCACAGTTATACATGAATAAGTCCAATGCCATTACATTCCTTGGAAATGTAATACAGTCAAGAAGTATCCATGAAGGCAAGCAGTAATGAAGTCACATTCATTAAGTGTATTTTTTTGAATTAGTATAAATATTATGTAAGATGCGCCTTGATAATCTGAGCTGAAGCAGCTGGACAATTAAAAATGTACTTGAATAATCAGATCATAAATTATATACTTCCAGTATTACAGAGTATTTGATACTTGACAAAAAAGATAATATAGATAAGTAAGCAGTTAAATAGATAAAAGATACATACATAGATCAATAGATAAATGAGTTAGATGTAGAGATTATTTAATGCCTGCATATTATTCTTTTCCTAACAAATTTCTGTATGTTGGACACAAGCAAATTGCAGCAGCATTTGTGTTTGATGCATCCTTACAAAACTAATTCAAATGAAACAAAGAAACACTGCGTCACTGTCAACCTACAGCCTTCCTCAATGTAGAGTTACCCAGATGAGCACAGAGTGATCCATTTCTGAAGCACAGATAACTCTGCATGAAGAGAAATAGGAGCATATTTTTAATACAGTAATGAGGCTTTGTGAGTCTCACTGTGCATGTCCACCTCTATTCTGGAGATCAGAGGGAGGACCTGGGTCCACTGGACTTCTCACACCATATATCAATAATCGATCACTTTATATCAGTCTCTCACTTTTGTGAGAAATTCTACATTTGTACAATGGAGTAAACACTTGCACCTGCATTGAATATTCTTTGATTTGAATATTCTTTGTAAAAATTAATTAAGATTATGAATTGGAAGTAAACATCATAACAGAGTTATGTGAAATTCTTATTTTACATAATGATATGATTTTCACCGACCTTGACTTGCAGATTTACATGAAATCTGCCACTGAAGTTTTTCTGCTTCCTGGCCACAGAGATCTCTATATAGCAGGGGGCGTTGCAAAAAGGCCCTCCCTCTCCCCATGTAAACGAACCCAGCTCTCATTCTGCAGCTCTGCAGAGGAGCCCCGCCCTGGTTGCCTTGCTGTTACTTGGTGTCTGAGACTGAGCACAAATGGTTCACCATGGAGCTTGCACTGAGCTGGGTTGTCTTGGTTGCTGTTTTAAAGGGTAATGAATGAAGACCAAACAGGTACTGTGCAGAAAAATGTGAGATAAATGGTTGACACATGTGACAGTTTCCTGAGCAGGATGTCTCTGTGTTTGTAGTGTCCAAGCAGAGGTGCAGCTAGTGGAGTCCTGGGGAGGCTTGGTGAAGTTCAGTGGGTCCCTGAGACTCTCCTGCATGGCCTCTGGCTTCCCCTTCAGCGATTACCACAGGTCCTGGGTACGCCAGGCTCCAAGAAAGACCCTAATGGGTTGCTCCTGTAAGAAATAAGGCAAACAGTCACACAACAGAATATGCTACATCCGTGAAAGGCAGATTCACCATCTCCAGGGATGACTCCAAAAGCACACTGTATCTTCAAGTGACCAAACTGAAACCCGAAGACACGGCTATGTCCTACTGTGCAAGAGACACAATAAGAGGACTTCAATGTGAGCCGCATGCAAACCTCCCTGACGTGGTGCACAGGACCAGCAGGGGGCGCACAGAACACACGGAGTTCAGCTCGGCCCCAGTAGGAGTAGAGGGTGGAGCAGTCTGATTTCCTGTGGGGATGAGAAGCTTCCAGCCCACGTGACATATCCCAGGGAGACTCTGCATTCATGAATCTGTGCTTAGCTTTCATGTTCCTGAAGTAGAAATTTGACTCAATAGTAAGATATATTCTCACCTGCACACACGTTAAGTGTCATTTTTGAAGGAAAAATTACTGCTCTCTGCTCATCAGGACTGGAACATGAGGACACACAAACAACGTGTCAAAATTTTTTCCAATACAAAAGACATCACCAGTTTTGGTATTTAGAACACAAGCCCGAAAGAAATAGCTCAACCTTGGTAATGAATAAAACTTTTAAAAACTTAAATCTTACACTCTTTCCACAGATAATAACATTAGTCGGAGCACATCTCATTGTCTTTTAATATAACTTAAGTATTTTCCTTATTTTTTATTGTCTTATTTTTTCAATCTGCTTTCTTAGAGTGGAAGACAAGATCTCTGGTTTTAATCCTATGACTTGGGTCCATTCGCTGGAGCTCAGAGGAGGATCAAAAATGACTTCCACATATGCAGATAACAGCTGAAAACTCCTTAATCGTTCTTGTGTACAACACTCTTTCCTCTAAATTTATGTTAATTTTAAATTATAAATATTTACCTTTCATTTTCAAATGTAAGGACAATAAAAAGAGTATTTATTACTAAGGCAAAAGTAAAATTTCTTAACATGGGATGTGATGTCATAACTGATTGTCCCCATCTGACTGTCTCAGAGTCCCCTCCTTTCCAAGTCCCCTAGGGAGTCACCAGTGTGCACCATTGTGCCATGATCTCTCAGGAGGAGAGATAGGAGACCGTGGTATCCAAAGCACATCAGAGCAGGACATCAGAAAGAACAGCCAGGAAATATCTGACAGAATATTTCCATGCATCACAGAATTTTGCCATTTTAAATTTTGGTGCATCATATCAAATATGTCCTATATCATATCAAATATGTCATCTTTGTCAGAGAGAATGACCCTGACAGCATAAACAGAGGAATATATACTCTTAACACTGTGCACAAAATGCCTTCCCTGCATTACTGTAACTCAAAACAGACCCAGGCATGCTTGTGCAATTTATTTTTTACATTGTATAAAACAGTAGTTGACAAAAGTGTTTTTTCAACAAATAATGCTGTGATATCTGTAGCAATGGTCATTAACAAAATGAATAATAGCAAGTGTTGTAAAAATATATTGAAGAAATGGAGCCCTAATGCATCATTGGAGGGAAGGTAAATTATTGAAGACAAAACTGTATATTATCTGGAGGGAGTTTCTTCAGGAAACTCCAAATGGAAATATTATGTGACACAGCTGTGTCAGTTTCTTTCCTGAAGCTATGTCTACACATAAAACCTACAAAAATGGATAAATTCCTGAACTTAATCTGCCATACATGAACCAAAAACAAGTAAAATCTAAGGAGAGCTGTGATTAATGATGATAAAGAATCCAAAATAAAGGGGCACTCTCTCAAAAATCACTCCAGAATTTAATGAAATAAATATTGAATTTTATCAAATCTATAAAGAAGTAATTTCAACTCTTACCATCTAGTCCAAAACATTTTCTTCACTTTTGTTTAAATTTACTTTACTGAGTCTTACAACATTCACATATGCATACTGATTTGATATCATATGATATGTGTATAATCGTAGGTACTGTTGAGTAGACAAACCTTTGCACTTACTTTCTTAAACATATTTATAAATGAACTGAAAAATATCACTTCCAAACTCGATTTATGAAACTTCCATACAGCTAACAAAAGAAAGAAGCATAAGGAATGCTAAGCAACAGTATCTCTGATGAATGTAGACACAAAATTATTCAAAAAATTATTTTAAACACAAAAATTGAAAAATATTTAAATACAAACAAGCCTGATCCACTGCCACGTATGAGATCCTCTCAGAAAATAAAAAGGAACAGTTTCTTTTTTTTTTGTCATTTAAATAGTTCTTTTTTTTATTTAAAGAAAAGGAAACGAAAAAAAAAATACATGGAGATTAAAAAAAAAAGGGTAGAAATAATACTAAATTACAGACAAACAAAAGGTAAGAAATTGCCAGTTGATGAGTTACAAATTGTCTTCTTCGAAATGGCTGTTCAGGTTATAGAATTAAAGTATTTAGAATGACATTCAAAAAAGTGACCCTACAAACCATTCTGCTTTATGGCCGAACAAAAGCTCCGTAATATGATTATCAGTCCCACCTATTTGTTTTACATCTCTAAGAGGATAAGGTTAACCATATCAAAACAGAACAGAACATTTAAAAAAAATAAAAAACAATTTAAAGAAATACAGATTTCAAAGCAAGTCCACTGGAGATCTACCTTATCTAACTGTCTCTAGCTTCTTACAAATAGTTGTCCCTAACTTCACCCACTTTTTATACTTATTGCATATTATAGAACAAATCAAATCATTACAGGATGATGGAGTCTTTTTAGGTCCTCAAGTTCCAGATTAGGGAAGACATTTCCAACTACCATCGCATCTCTCATTCTCTTTGTGATAGCCGTCCCCATCTCTGCATATGCTGAAGTTGAGCTGAAGACACCAGTCGAGAGTCATTTTAATCAGCAAGCAATAGATTGCTAGAATTTATATTATAATACTACAAAATAAGCCTCGGGTTTTTCAGGTCTCTTCATCAGAGTATTTGTTCCTATCCTCTCCGTATTATAGGGAAAACCAAGTCATAACAAGACAGTGAAACAATTTCCTAGATAAACATGCAATGGATAAGACTTATAAAACTATAATATAAATGATCTTCCGTAGCTACTATGTTTTCTCTTGTTATTTTCAATAGATTTGTCGACAACACTGGCTTATTATAGTTAAATATACTATCACCTATTTTTATAAAAACTTATCTTTGACTGCATTGTAGTATTTGAGAGCTGTTACTGATTCATACCAGTATGGATATCCTTTACATCCTGTCATGCTCAGAGTAGTTTCCTCTACTTTTAGGGTTGATTCTAACACGCATACCGATTTCAAATAGGATCAGTCAAGGCCAACCAATAGTCTTATGATTCAGATACAATTAAGATCAGTCATAGTAAGACAATGTAAGTAATACAGGATTTCAGCTTAAGTCAATAGGAAAATAAGGATAGTTACCATGGTATAACCTGCTATTTTTGGTTCTAGAGGTCTGTGTCCTCAAATCTGATATGAGTGGACAGACCAGAACAAATTTAATTCAATCTAAATATGGCACTAGGACTACTGTGTCTTTTAAATCATTATACACCATTAGCAATGACCTCTGCTTTTTTTTTTAAAATATAGTTTCAGAGCTGTCTCTACCAAAGACTAGCTTACCGTCTCTGCCTCATGTCTGCTACTCCACTTTTCTGCTATAATTTGTCCACCTTATTCCCTCATTCCATGGTCTGCCCCATACACTGAGGCCTCTCTGCCACTGTAGCTGTAATCCTGATATCTCTTCCTCTCTTTCTCTGTAATGTCCTTCAGCGCTCTCTGTAGGGTTGGATTGGTGGCCACGAACTCCCACAGTTCCTCCTTGTCTTGAAAGTATCTTATTTCTTCATTAATTTTTAGAGAGAGTTTTGACGGATATATGAACTTAGGTTGCATATTTTTTTCCTTCAGGACTTGGAATATTTCTCCCCACTCCCTTCTTGACTTAAGAGTTTGTGTTGATAAGTCTGCTGTTATTTTGATAGATTTCCCGTTATAGGTAACCTGCATCTTTTCTCTGGCTGCTTTTAATATTCTGTTTTTTTGGTGGATTTCTGGGATCTCGATTATTTTATGCCTAGGCATAGATCTGTTTTGGTTGTAGATAGCTGGCGTTCTGTATGCTTCTTTTATCTGGATATCATTTCTTTTTGCTATACGTGGGAAATTTTGCTTTAATATCTCTGTGAATATTTTTTGTATTTCATTTTTGGATGTTCCTGCTTCCTCACTCACATTCTTTATTCTTAGGTTATGCATCTTTTTATCATCTTCCAGTTTTAGAATTGCTTCTTTCTGGTTCCTTGTTATTTTTAAGAGGCTTTTTCTTTCACGTTCATAAGCCCTAAATCTCTCTTCAAGTTTCAGAAGGTTGTCTTTAGTTTCTGTCAAGGCATTTTGCCAATATTCAATGGAGTTTTTAGTTTCCTGATATTCTCTTTGGATCTGTTTCATGTATTCTAAGTTATGCTTAAATTCTTCTTCAGATGCTTCTCTTTCTTTTCTGATTTCCTCAGTTCTTCCATCTGTGTTCTCTTGGGCGGGGCTTGTCATTTCTTTAATTAATCTCTTTATATCTTGCCTCACTTGGATCAGGAGTACATCTTTAAATTCCTCTATGAGATCATGTAAATACTTTTTAATTTCGGCTGATGCTGTGTCGAGCAATGGATGGTTACTGTGTTTGTTCTCTTCAGTGTTTAGTTCTCTTGGGTTTAATTTCTCCTGTTGAACAGCTGGAGATTTTTTTTTATTTTTATCTCTTGTCATGTTTCTGGTTTCTTTCAGACTGTCCTGGAGTTCTCTGGCCCTCTCCGAATTGCTTAGGGCCTTTCAGAAGCGTGCCGGCTTGAGTTTTTGCTGTCCTCCCCAATTTGCTGTTATCTGGGGTAGGCTGGGATGCAGGGGCAGTACAGTCTAGTCTCTAGCCTCTGTGTCAGTTAGTTCATAAAATAGGCTGTACTTTCTGGTTGTCACTGAGTTGTGACCATTCTGCATCTGCCCATTGGGCCCCAAGCAGAGGCCTGGTCTAGCCCCAGTAGCTCCTGTCAGTTCTCCCTGAATCAGAAGCAGCTGGGTAATGGCACAGGATTCTGCCCAGGTCCCAGCCGTTCTCTTCCAAACCTCTCTGTGATAGGAGCTCTAGAAAAGCAGATCTGCCCAAAACCAAGATGGCTCCCACTAAGTTCTCCGTGCGGAGCTGAAGCCAGCAAGCAATCAGACTCTGCCAGGACTCAAGATGTCTTCCACCAGCCCTCCCTACAGGGGGACCTGGTGATGTTACCAAGCTGCGGTTTCTGCCGCCAGGCTAATATGTCTGCACCAGATTCTGTGTTATTGATTTCCCTGTGGTGGCGGGCCAGCTGTTCTCTGGTCAAACCCAGCAGCCGCGGGGTTTTCTGTACTCACCAGAGTCCGGTGCAAGTCCCCACTCCGGGACCGCCGCACACCAAGCCGTCCACCTTTCCCCACCTCGCGGCTCAGCGCTGACCGGTCAGATTTCTGTGCACCGTTTAGATTCGAAACGCCAGAGCTCTGTACATCTGCTCTGGTGCAGCGGTGCAGAACTGGCTGCCACCTAGAATCTCGATCTGGGTCTCAGTTTCCGCAGTTCCCAAAAGCAACTCAGCTTTTCGTGCTGGGTCCACGAGTCTGTTCGTTGATTTAAGGGCACGGGATTTGCAGCCTCCGGTCTCAGCACGACTTTAAATCCTCCAGCTGTACTGTCTTGGTTAATAAGAATCGCTATCGATTTGTCTGGTCCTCTCCATGCTGTCTTTTTTTTTAGCTTTGAGTTTGAATTCTCTGGAGAGATTCTTCGCTCAATCCCCTAGCTCGCTGCCATTTTCAGACCTCAGGAACAGTTTCTTGACCTTTCACTTTCACAAAGCTGTTATACTTTTGGATCTTATTTAATCTTTTGGTTTCTCACACTAGGGAAACTGTATGACATTTATATATGTGAGTCTGATTTATTTCATTATGAATATTTTCTCAGGATACAAATTAAAGTAAATGAAAAAAAGAGTTCACTGTGGGTAAATAATTAAATATTTTTAAAAACACAAAGACAATACATAACAAAAATCATAGAATCATATCAAATGATGCTGAATAGAAACGTTATTAACTCCAACATCTGTGAATGATAAAATCTCTCAAAGAGGTTTCTATGCAAGAATATACCATTAACTATATTGAACCAAAAAACAGGCAACACCTTGCTGAATGGACAAAAGGGAAATTTTTTTTCCCTAAAATGAAGAACAAGAATGGATGACCAATTCTATGACTTCTGTTAAATGTTCTAATGGAAGTTCTCATCTGAAAAGTACAGAAAATATACCTTAAAACCAAGGGAAGAGAGAATTCAAGCTTTGTGTTTATACATGACATAAATCTTTGTCTGGAAATTTTAAACAATGTACCACAAATCATGAAACTCAAAACAAATTCAGGAAAAATAAATAACACACAATAAAACTAAAGAAATCAACATATCTGGAAGCCATTAGTGAAGTTTTTGAAATAAATTATAAGAGAATTAAGTCAGGCATCGTTGTGCATACCAGTAATCCCAGCACTCAAGAGGCTGAGGCAGGAGGATTGTTGCAAGTTGGAGACCAGCCTGCCCTGAAAAGTGAGGTTTGGTGAGTATGAGCCGCATAGACAGTTACCTCAAAAAGAAAAAACAAATTAAGAGAATTAAATTGCAAAAGCTACATAAAGTAAACTAGAACACCATATAACCAAAAAGTTGACACACTGGTGTAATGAAAAGTACAAAAGATTAGTGAAACAAATGAAATATTACACAAAATTAAAAGAGGTGTTCTGTCAATGAATGGAAAACGTAATATTGTCATATGTGCACAACTGTTATATCAACCAGGTTTCTCTTGCTGAAAGAAATACAATAATAAGTGAACTTTAAAAGGGGGCAGGTTCATTGGCCTAGTATTCTATAGACTTTGTTCTATTTTCACATTATACTGTTCCTTTGACCTGTGGCAGCTCAGTGCATCATGAAGACCCGGTCACCCCATACTGTCTGTCTGTGAAACGAAGAGTGAGAAATAGAGTTCTGGGTCCCAACTCCCCTCATGGAGCAATAAAATGGAAGATAGATGAATGGGGTAGAAAAGCATCATCATAGGGTTTCAAGGGAAACCACTAAGGACAAATGGCCCCAAGTGAAGCTTAGCAAAGGGGCCCACAAGGATGTCACAGCTGAAGATCTCACACAGGGATCATCATTCTGACCACAGAGGCCTGTGCAGGTAAACAAGCTCCAGAGTTTATACTTGATAAAAGGGCTTGATTTTTCACCCCACTTGCACTGCTCACAACCACAGACAAATGTCTTCTTGAATGGGGCAAAAAAAAACACTGCTGCTTGCCATGATGTGGAGAAGCTCCCTCAACCTTTGTGTAGTTCCCCAAGAGAAATCACTAGAGATTTCCTGCGGTGACACAGCACATATCCTAGGTGGTGTCTGCACAGAAGGACAGGGACTTATGTACCTCACTGACTATGTCAGTTGTGCTCTGTACTGGATATGGCAATGACACTATAAATATTTTCCATGTTGTTCTGAAAGGAAAAAAAATCAAAGAATTCCATGAAAACTTGCTAAAACAAAGTAAGACCTAATGACTTTGCTTTGGTTCAGAAAGTGAATGCACCTTAATACTGAATATCTTGTTCTCAAAACCCTTAAATGTGATAAAGGTTGTTGGTTTTGCAGGCTAGGAATTCATTAAAAGGACCTCAGTTATCCATGCATGGAGAAGAATGTCATTGTCAGATTTTTCATGAGCTCTGAAAATATAAAAATTGGTTAAAAATAGGGAGCAAATAAATATAAGTCACTATCATCTGTAACTAAATTTCTAATTATGATTAAGGGAAGAATAATCAAGCCACAAAACAAAAAAGCTAATAAGTGTGCACACTGCCAGAAAATGGAACTCTTAGGACACAAAATCACAAGATTAAAGCTAAGATGAACTTTGAATAGAAACCAGTTTTCACAAAACAAAAGAAAGAAATATACATTTTGAGTCAGGCATGGTGTCACTGCCAGGTAATACTGACCCTCAGGAGGACAGAACAGGAAGACCACCACACATTTGAGGCCAGCCTTTGCCACCCAATGAATATAAAGGCAATCTCATAGCCTATACTGTAAAGTGACATTTTCTTTAAAAAATCAACAAACAAAAACAATGTGATTGGCAATTGTTCAGGTTTGTGTTTAGAGACATTGTTATCATATGTATGGTGTTCGTAGTTCATGATTGTTGAAAAAATGAGTACTAAAATGTGAAACATTTTTTTCATGTAGGAAGAAACTCCAGAGAACAAGAGGAGAGGCTGAATCTGGAAAGGGAATGATCACCCAGTACATACACATGCTCATGTTGATACAGGAAAACATCTCTTCCCAGATGCTTAGAAACGTCTCTGTGCAGTAAGCACAGAGCTCACTTCCTTATTTCCAGTTTCTCCTCTGTTCTGGTGGGACTAGGATGGCAGGATGTTTTACAGCAGGAGACAAGTGGACCTTTCCTGACAACAGAAATGACAGTGAAGTAAGCTCTCAAGCAGCATGTACAAAACCATAAGAGAGAGATCAGGAAGATGCAGAGTGAGCTGTGCTCAATTTGGTCCTGAGCACCAGCACCACAGCCTGACTGGAAGAGACTTGGATTGGGGTACAGAAAGGGAGTAGGACCAAGAGGAATCCATTTCTGGGATCATGAGATAGGGTCATCACTGCCCTGATTCCACCACTCCTCTAAATTGAACTTCCCACTTATCACAAATTCAAACCCAGGTAAAATTCAGAACAAGAGGTTCTTCTCAGTAGCAATAAAGAAGCAGACATAGCCTGGCCTTAATGTTTCCTTGATATAGGAAGTGCGCACCATATATGCAAATTTCTGCTCCAACTTTAGATTCATAATCTGCTCACAGTTTGTGGGAACTCACAGCTCCATCTCCAGACAGGGCTGAGGTCTCCCAGGAGGGCAGGGATGTGGTCTACAAGGTGAGGCTGCTGGGTCTTCTCCTGTGCCTGGTAACAGCTCCCTTTGGTGAATGTTCTCAATGTCAGAGATGGATCCATAGAAAGATTACCAAAACATGTGACTAATAGGATGCTTTTTATATATCTCAGATATCCTGTCCCAAGTGCAGCTGCAGGAGTTGGGGCCTGATCTGGAGAAGCTCTCGCAGACCCTGTCCCTCACCTGCTTAGTCTCTGGATTTTCCATCACAATCAGTTATGACTATTTTAGCTGGATCCATCAGCCTCCCAGGAAAGGGCCTATATGAGTATATGGGGTACATAAACTATAGTGGTGGTACTGGCTACAACCCATTCCTCCAAAGATGCATCTCCATCTCCAGAGACACAAGCAAGAACCAATACTCACTGCAGCTGAAATCTGTCGCCACAGAACACATAGCCACCTATTACTATGCAAGATACACAGTGCTTGAATGCAGCTGTGAACCATGATATAAATTGCTCAGCTGGGAAACAAATCACCAGTAGGGAGTACGCTGTAGACACTGCTCTAGGGGACCAACTGAGAATTTGGTCTGTGGTAACAGCATGGAGAGTTTTTTCAGTAGTCAAGGGACAAAGACTAGAGAGACTTTCTATGTCTCTGAGTCTACACTGCTATGTTTTCATGAAATCAGGTTTTTATTCATTTCCCCATTTTCATTACTGATAGAACAACCCATTTTATTTTATTTTTTTTTTATCGGTACCAGCGATTGAACTCACAACCACCTGCCTGCAAGGCAGGTGTTTATGCCACCAAGATAAATCCCCAGCCCTGAACAACCCATTTTCAATGAAGCCCTTGTACACAGTGCAAGTGATTTCAGTCTCAGTATTTTTTGGATGTAGATATATTTGATATTTATTTCTCTGTTGACTGGAAGTCTGCCCTCAGATGCATCTGCATGTCATCACATCCTACAGAGCACTTTCCAATTCTTATCATGCAGAGACTTTTACTCTGAATGGCTGGACATCACTGTGTGTTGATCTGAGTATACACCTGTTATTGGAGCTGTTCATTTCCCCACCCTCGGCAATGCAGGGTGATGCCTTGGAGAGTATGGTAGATTCCACTGTGGAGGGAACTCTCTCGGCATCTCACTGGTAGAGGTGACCATGCTGTCTCACATCCTGCAATCATAGGGCACTGCCCAAGCAGTGTTTATTAAGATCTACTATCAATATCCAAAAATTGTTACATAATGTCTTAAATATAGTGTTTATTTTTTACTGCAAAGTCAATTTGCTATATTTACATTACCCTCCTAAAATTTGGACATCTCTGCAAGCAGCTGTCAGAATATCTGGAAACACTGCTGTCCTCATCTGTCTGTTGAGCTGCGAACCTGATCATGGATCCATGAATCAATAAGATGCCCACAGCAGAGTCAAGACAAGAAGAGAAGGCCAGGGCCTGCCCAAAGAGTAACCTGGACTCCAGCTCTCTCTGTGCTCTACTGAGCCCCTGAGGGAAAGGCTACACCAGGCCTGGACTCTGATTTCTACATTGTGAGAAATCATTTAGAGAGAGCTTTGGGATCACAGGGATATGGGGACATGGGAAAATATTGTTAGGCTATTCGCTAAGATGCAGACGATGGTGACCATATCTCTACAGTTTCAGATATGTAATCAGTCATTTACCCATAGTTTCAAAATTTTGAGCAGAATTAATATTATGGATAAATCTGAGCAAGTATTTTATATAATTACCATCCCTTTATCATCTGTCCATTGATCTATGTATGTTTGTATCCATGATCATCATTCTATCCATCTATGCTCTGTCATATTTCTATTGACCCACTGACTCTATGTATTTGCCTTTCATTTATGTGTCTATTAGAAATTTATTATTTATACACATTCTTGTTATCTATTTTTCATTTTGTGCCTTGTAATTATCTGTCTTTCATGTATGTATCTTAAAAAATTTAACTATTTTGTATCACTCTGTCCATCCACATCTTAACTATTTCATCATCTTTCATCTATCATTAATGGATGAATCAGCTCATCTCTATCAATATAGGTGATATAAAAAATGTTGTAATTTGTAAAGATTGGTAGACTTGAGAAAGTTGCCTAAAGAAACTGAGAATAAGTTATGGCCCACAAGACCTTTTGCCCATGATTTACTTCCTTAGGTAAATCAACCAACATTAATGCACTTGCGGAGACTGCATTTTCTTAAAAAGTGAAGCTTGCACATAACACACAAACTAGCAGTCCCTGTACTGAGTATTTACTAAAGAATAAAATTTGTTGTGCAGGTATCAGCATCCTAAAACACAATTAATTCAGTGTCTGCATTGAGAAATATTACAAATGAGTTTTAAAGTGAGAGCAGATACACAAATTAGAAATCATTCATAAACTCTTTTTTTCCATAAAAACGTAATACCTACTCCAGCATATGAGTGACACTGCAGACTTTGTGCTAGTTGAAGATGCATCTTACTGATACCACACCCCACCCCCAGGTCTTCCAGATGTACCAGGTGACATGGTCTGACTGTTCTCCTGTCTCTCCCTGGACACAGTTTGTGACTAACAGACTGAATGTCATGCTTATGCCCAGCAGTGTCCTGAAGCAGGTGTTGTCCTAGCATTTGGTCCACACATCTGCTGTCTGCTCTCACCCTAGACCAACCTGGTGCTGCTCACTGCTTGGCCCTGTGAAAACCAGCAGCTCCCAGATCAGCCCATGTCTCCAGGGACCCTCCTCTCTGCTGCCCTGTGCAATTCAGCATGTACTCGCTGATGTGGAGAGCAGTTTAGGTGCGGGTTTCTCACACTCTTAGGCTTACAGTTCATTCTCCTAGGCACCAACTACAAATGCTGTCTCAGTGCCTCCTTCTATCTTCTTCTCACCACCAGGAACCACTTTGAATCAAGGCTCTGCAACTTCAGGTGGAGACAGAGGTGGTCTCATTGCTCCCTCAGGCTGGTTTCCTATGCTAAGGAGAAGGTTGGACATCAGGCTCCTCTTCTCAACTTATCCATCACTACTCCCTCTGTCCACTGCTCTGTTAGAAAGTGTTTGAGCCAGGGACATCCCAAGTCCTGGTGATGCTCCAGGGAACAGCTTCATGCAAAATGCAGTTGAATAGAAGCCTCTGTCTCTCTGAATCAAGTGCTCAGGATTTGGCTCAGCACTTAGGAGCAGGGCCACAGTGCTGATACCTTGAGTCCTGAGGTTGAGGTCACTGACAAAAACCTAGTTAGGTGGCACTGCATGGTTGGATATGAACATATTAAAGTTGATTTTCCTGAAGGAGATTAAGTAAAATTTGATATTCAATTCGAAGTTAATTTTCTTGCACTGTGCCCCTTTGAGTCTTTGCGGACATAAATAAAGATGCTGCTCCACTGATGTTGCAGAGTGGGTACTCAGAGCTTCACCTTCTGTCACAGGAGAGTGAGATTTGTGTCTCCCCTTGTTGAGGAAACATCTGCACTGCACAGAGTATTAGGGATCAGCTCTGCACTTCTCCATCTTCCCCATGCACCTGACCTGTGTCAATCAGTCCTTCTTTCTCTATGAGATCAGCTGTTTAGTGCACCCTAATAGCAGTGGCTCCCTGAATTTTCTGCCCTGTGTCCTTGCTGTAGTTTTCTCTTAAGTTTAAGATGCCCTAGTGTGTTGCTCTGCTTTCTTTCCCTGCAAAAACTTCCTGAGATAATAAATTTCAAAGAGAAATGTGTTGTTTCTATCACTGCTTCGCAGCTGCAAAGCCATCATCAGAAGTTCTCTTGGTTTCTAGGATTTTTCTAAGTGCAACTGATGATAATACAGTGCACATCCTTAGCAAATTATCCAAATTCCCAGAAATCAAAAAAGAGTATTCTGGGAATCCCTTAAGGATGTGTACTCCAGGAACCTAAAGATATTCTACCATCCTGATCTTCCAAAGCTCTGCCATCTCTTAAATCTCCATTGGCTGGGGCCAAGGCCTGAACACATGGCCTTCAATGGGTGCTTATTCATAAAATAGCACAAATTCTGCCCATGCTGCCTCCGATGACAGTTTTACACATTTCTCTGGTCAGAAAAATCCATGACATATTTATCACTCATTCATTCTTCGAGGAACACATTGGTTGAGTCAGTGTTTTAGATATTGAAAATAGTTCCACAATTAACATGATAGTGATAGTTTGCTTTGATATACACAATTCAGAAACTTTGACTATGTCCCAGTAATGGGATTTGTGGATTATAGTGAAATTACATACTTCACCATCCTTCTCCTCTGTGTTCTATATGTTCTTGTATGTTCTTGTGTAGTTCATCTCTAGTGATACAGTGACTGAAAACAGGAATAGCATAGGGTGAAATACCAACTCAAAGAAAAGCAAACTTTATAACTTGGTAATTTGCTGGACTGGCCAAGTTATAAATCACACAAAGGTTTTTTCAAATCCATTTTATTCGAGAATAAAAAAGGAAAAAGGAGAAAAATAAGATGAAGAGGAAGAAGGAGAAGGAGAAAGAAAGAAGAAGGAGAAGGATAATGAGACTACAACCAAATTTCAAAACACATCTATCGGATGCAGTAATGGTACATACACTGCACACTGTTATCCCCCAACCTTTCATGTTAAGCACAAGACATTTTCACTCAATCATCCAAACAATACCAGCACAAATCTTTCTCTTCAGCAAACTCAGAGAAATAGGTAGTATAGATATCTGAAGTAATTTTATACATATTACACCCCCATTACAAGAGAAGGTAGGGACTTGAGAGCCTGCCAGCAACACCAACGGAAGATGTGACCTCACATCTAATTTCTCAGTGTATTCTCAGATGCAAGTCACCAATACATTGTAGCCACCTCCCTTAGTCACCACCCGTTAGACTCTCATGTGTCCCATAACAGTGTGGGCCACCATGACAGCAGTATGGGGTGTGTAGACCATGTGTGCTCATGTGTGCATGGGGTGCTCACTCTGCACGTGTGCATAGTCCAAGACCTATGGGCACTGTCACCTCCATATGACTGTGAGAGCAAGACCCAGATACTTCAGAGGCAGGCAATGAGTGCTGCAGAACGGGGGAAGCTGCAGAGCCTTCTGCCAAGGCAACACCTGCCCGAGTGTGGAGCTGGAACCAGCACAGAACAGCCCCTGAGCACGTTGCCTGGCACATCTGTGTGGTCTCATTTGCTGCAAGACACCAACTGCAGAGCCATCACCATAAAAATAGCATGGCCAGGACACTTCAGGCTGCAGGTCCAATCCAAATGGAGATTTGTTCCAGCTGCACCCTCAATACCTGGGGACCAGGTTGCCAAGACACTGTCCAGTTGTGACATAAAAGTCATAGTGAGCAGAAGCAAGGAGCATGACTCTGGGTCACTAAGGAGAAATGCGGGTCTAGCTGGGTGTGGTGATGTTAATATTGGTTTCCTTTCTATACTTTTATTGGGAATGTCCATCCCATGCCAAGTCCACCTCTGTATTTAGAAAAAACTTAAATTGTTTAGTTTCAGAAATACAAAGAAGTGCCATCCACAAAGTGTCAGCCATCATTTATTTAGAGGGTGTTTACATCAGACTTTTAATTTGGCACTAGACCGATTCAAAGCTTTCAGGTCACTAGGAAAGAGTAAAATGACTTCAGTAAGATATAAAAAGAAGATGGAGGAGAGGATGGAGAGCTGGGATCTGAGAGCATAAGCTCTCTGTGTTTTGCTATGGAAGCTCATGTGCTCCTTGGAAGACATCGTTACCACATGTAGTCTTTTTTGAGAAATTTACCTGGAAAAATCCAGAGTTCCTAAAGGAAATCAGGGCTCTTGAGACCTGAGCTAACATCTTGTTTTACCTCCCTGCAAAGGAGGGACCCAGTGTGCATCTCTTCTGCTACTTGAGGGTGTGGAAACTAGACAAGGGTTGGAAGAACACAACTACCTCCTGCAGGACTCCAAATCTGTCACTGCCTATTCTTGAACTTTAGGGGCCAGAAATGGGAGAAAAATGTGCATTTCATGTAAACTGCTCCTTGTGGGGTGTTTTTACAGTGGCTGTTATAGACATACTCACCGCCTAAGTTTGTGCATCTGTCATTTTAACATTCTGGTGCTTCAGTAAAGGAAGCATTTAGTAATCCAGGAATTGCTTCCAGGTGAAACACCTGATCACATGACATAGGAAGACCTGTGGGCCCAGGTAGATGAGGTTTTTCTATTTACTATGTAAAACTAATATTCCCAGATCCCATACGTTTATTTTTTTATTTTTATTTTAAAGAGGGTAAAATTAAACACAACAAAACATAATATAAGAAAGCAATGTAAGAGACACAGATTTCAAAGCAAGATAACTGGCAATCTTCACTATCTATCTTATTGTCTCTTGTTTTCTTCCAAATAGTTGTCCATTTCTTCACATACAGTGAATTCATACAAAACAATATAGTATAAAATTGATGCAAACAGGATGATAAAGGCATTTTAGCTCTTCAAGGAAATCGTCACCAGAACATAGTATTAGAAGCTGTCAGAAAAAAAGAAACAGATCACCCATAAAGAAAAGCCCATCAAAATCATGGCAGCTTTCTGAAGGAAGGAAATCAACAATGGCTGTCATAGTGTCTCTCATTCTCTTCAGGTTTAGCTGTTCATACCTTCACATATGTTGAAATTAAACAAAACAAAATGGGCTAAATTAACTCTAAACAAAGAATAGTAGTATTGCCTGATTTCACATATGACACTATGGAATCAGCACTGGGAATCATAGTGTCTCTCTTTCGGAAAGTAGTTGTTCATTGCATCATGCATTGTATAATCAGTTCTCATACTTGTTTAGAAATCCTATGCATGTATTAGTCTGTACATGCATGTCTATCCTTTCTCTAATAGAGGGAAAAACAGAACAAAGCAAGTTGAAATAAAACAAATTCCTAGAAAAAACATGAAACAAAAAAGTCATATAATACCACAATACAAGGTGATCCACAATGCTTACTGTGATATCTCTTGTTATCATCAGTATAATTGTCTAGATCATCAGGCATAATATAATTGAACATAGCAGTACATAACAATATTTAAAAAAAAAACAAAACATAGGAGACATGATAAGACTTCAAAAGCAGGTAATATTCAAACCAGAGTGGGTATCCTAGTGAGTCTTGTCATCTTCAGTGTAGCTGCCTATACTCAAAGACTTGGTGGGATCAATCATAGCAATTTCAAATAAAATCAGTCAATTTATATGCAGCGATCTAACAAATCAGATTCAAATAAGATCAGTCATAAGACAGCATAAGTTATACAGGACTTCAGATTAGGTTAATAGGAAATTAAGGATGGTTAACATAATATATCCTATTTTGAGGACTGCTGTTGGTTTCCTCAAATCTAGTACAAGTAGACAAACTGGAACAGAATATAACCAAACTAAACAGAGTGGTGAGAATAATGTGGATTTTAAACCTTGATACACTATTAGCAATACTTTCTGCCTTCCTTTTTTAGACAGTTCCTCCCCTTTCACTTTCACAGGATGTACATTTTGGGTCCCACTAATTCCTTTAGTTTTAAATTGAGGGAGGAACCTGCTACTTACCTAAGGGGTAACCTTTTTACCCCTGGGCTTAATCTTAAATTGTATTCCTTTACCTACAAAAGCCTCAAGGTTTTCCTTTGTTATAGCTGAGTAGTTCTCTACTACACAAAAGTAGCATGTCTTTCCAGTTTATCTACAGGTGCTGGACAAGTTGCTCCTATTGCTATCCAGTTCCCTGTCACATAGAGCATTATTTTCTCACTTCTGACTTTTGGTCCATAAACCTTCTTTCAGATTAATTATATTTCCTATACAGACCATCTCATTAGACCCTATCTCTTGATCTACTCTGTCTGTGTTACTTTTTGGTAGTGTATGAAGGCCATCTGTGATAGAGATTATAGCCAACCTTCTCTGCCTCATTTCTGTTATTCTATTTTTCTACCATTGATTGTCTGCTTTTCTCCTTCATTCTACTGTCTTCCCCACTCATTGAGGCCACTCTCCCACTGTTCCTGAAGTCTGGTGATTTTTCTCTCTCTCTCTAAAATGCCATTCAGTATTTTTCGCAGCATTAGATTAGTGATCATGAACTCCTCCAGTTCCTCTTTGTTATAGAAGCATCTTGTTTCTCCATTAATTTTGAGAGAGAGTTTTGCCAGTCAGTCACATCAGTCTGTGTTGATATTTTCTTTCAGGGCTTGGAATATTTTGCTCCAATCTCTTCTTGATTTCATGATTTGTGTTTAGAAGGCTGCCATGATTTTGATGGGTTTTTCTTTAGTTGACCTGTTTCTTTTTTCTGAAAGCTTCTAATACTACGTTCTTGTGATGAATTTCTGGGATCTTGATTATTATATGTCTGAGTGTAGCTCTGTTTCAGTTGTAGGTGGCTGGAGTTCTGTATGCCTCTTACATCTGAATATCATTTCCTTTTCCTATGCTTGGGAAGTTTTCCTTAATTATTTCTGTGAATAGCCTTTGTATTTCCTTTGTGTTTATCCCTGCTTCTTTACTCTCATTTTTTATTCTTAAGTTATAGATCCTCTTGTCAACTTCTAGCCTCTGTATTGTTGCTGTCTGTTTCCTTGTTATGAGATCTGTCCATTCATGATCACACATTGCAAACCTATCTTCAAGTTTTGTCAATCTATCTCTAGTTTCTTTTAGGCTATTTAGCCAGCTTTCAATGGAGTTTTTAATTTGCTGGTAATCTCTTTGAATCCGTTTCATGTATTCAAGATTTTTTTATGTTCGTCATCAAATGTTTCTCTCTTTTTTTGCATCCCTCCATTCTCCTATCTGTGCCTTCTTGAGAGGTGCTTAGCATTTCTTTTATTAATCTTCTTATGTCTTGCTTTACTTGTATTAATATTTCAGTTTTGAGATCATCTATAATGTCACAAAGATACTTCTTTAGGTCAGCTGATAGTGTGTCTGATATTGTATGTTTGCTGCCCTCAATCACTTCTGTATTTATCTCTACTGGATTGATATTCTCTGGTGTAGGGGCTGGGATTTTTTCTTATTTCTTTCTCTTGTCATGTTTCTGGTTTCCTCCATACACGTATATAGTGGAGGTCCCAGCCCCTTTCCTTGCTGGTTATGGTTCTTCTGAAGTATGCTGGCTAGGGATTTTTGTCCCTTACAGCTTGATTTTGGTCACTGAGGTGCAAACAGGGGCAATGTAGTCTGGCCTTTCCCCTCTGAGCCAGACAACCAGCGTGGGCCTTCACCATGTTAGCATGTGCTGGGCAGACAGAACCTGTTCAGGACAACTTCAGGGGCCATTTTATCCCTGGCTATTGGGTCCTGGTCAGAGGTGTGACCCATCCTAAGCAAATCCCACCAATTTTCTCTGAGCAGGGAGCAACCAACTGAAGTCACTGCCATTCTTTGTTCAGGCCCATCCTGCCCAGTACCAATATGTTGTCGAGTTGATCACCCATATCCCATGGGGGGGTCAAATTCTGAGCACTCAATGGAAGTGGGTTAGTGAAGGTCTCCACACCAACTCTGTTCTCCATTGAGCTCACCAACCCTCAACTTCAATGCGACTGGGGCTCCCACAGCAAAAGCACCCAACTGTGAGTTTGACCAGCTCCAATGGGAGCGCTGGCACCTGAAGTCTGACCGGCTCCTTTTCCTTTAGTTTCTTCATAGATTGAGAGGATCCATTTCCCTCCCTCTGATCTTCTCCAGGATGTTTGATTTCAGCATCTGAGCTGTTTCTCAGGAAGGCTCCCTATTTCACTGCTTACTGACCCATCATCTTTACCTACCCCAGATTCCATATTTTATAGCCTTGTAATTTCATTTTTATGTGCCTGCACATTATTAATTTAGATAAGGCAGTTTTTATATATGGTTGTAATGTTTCTTACTTGAAAACAACTTTTCTTGTGTGTCTACATTTTCAAGACAATGATCAGATGTCTTTGTAATAATCAGAAGCTTAGAACACTTAAATGAGCATTAACACATTAACTGAGGAATTACACTGAAGCAATGACCATTAGTTTCATGATTATTTTTGCCTTACTGGAGAGAAAAGTCCTCAAAATCAATAGGCAAATAGCCTAGTGCTGAGCTGCATCCCTAGCTTTTTAAAATATATTTAAGTGAATCAGCATAAATATCTGTGAATTCTGACTCATATAATCATGTATGGATATTTCAAATAAATATTCTATGTTAAACATGACCAGCAGTATAGGATGTGTGCTCATACTATAAAAGTTGAAATAGGAAAGTTAATGTAAAGCACCCTGAGGAGCTTCCTGGAGATGGGATGCAGGAGGGAAGCAGGAGAGGGAAGGATTGCAGAGGAGCCTCAGGACAAACTGAGGATGACACATGAGTTCATTTCTGTGATTGTGTGTGGTTGTACAAGTCTTCCTGTGTGTTAATACATCTCAGGTGCACACTTTTTCCATGGGAAGTTCATGTGTTATGTCTGATGAAGCTATCACAGACACACAAAATCTCAAAACAGGCAAAGAGTGAGAGAGTTCATAAGAGGAGACTATAAGAGACACAGTAGCAGGCATACACATGGACAAAGGTTTTGTTTTCACTCAGCAGACAGCAGAATGCAGCTAGACACACCTGTCCTCCCTGTAGGAAGAGGGGAAGAGAGTCATCCCAGGTGAGTGAGCTCTGTTCTGGACCTGGAACAGGTAATAGTTTGTTCACAGTTTAGGGGAGCATAGGCCCAGACAGTGGGGAGGACATTTACAGCACAGTAGCAGCTCTCCTGTAGGAAAGGAAAATGTTCCAAACAATTTGATAATTTTATGTATTTCCAAAACAGGAAAATAAAAATATGTGTGTTATGGGTACATAAAAAATAAAAATAGACAAAGAGATAAAGACAAAGAATCATCTCTTAATTAGTTTTTATGTTGTCTGGAAAGACATCATTGCTACTAACCCTTCTCAGCACACTAAGATCATATGTGAGCTCTGAGTTTTTCATGCCCAGAGCTATCTACAAAGGAGGAGGCCATGCAAATAGGGTGCTTATGAAAACCAGCGCAGCCCTCACACTGCAGCTCTGCAGAGGAGCCCAGCCCTGAATGCCTAGCTGTTCACACTAGTGATCAGAACTGAGCCCAGACGACTTATCATGGAGTTTGGGCTGAGTTGGGTGTTCCTGTTTGCACTTCTGAAAGGTAAATTATTGAACACAAAGAATATGAAATGGGAAAGTGGACGAGACTGGGATAAACAGCAGACATGTATGACAGTTTCCTGAACAGTATGTTCTTGTGTTTGCAGGTGTCCAGTCTGAAGAGCAGCTGGTGGAGTCTGGGGGAGGCTTGGTGCAGCCTGGGGGGTCCCTAAAACTCTCCTGTGTGGCCTCAGGATTCACCTTCAGTGACTACTGGATGAGCTGGATCCGCCAGGCTCCAGGAAAAAGGCTGGAGTGGCTCACATACATTAACTATGATGGTGATAGCACATACTATGCAGACTCCGTGAAGGGCCGATTCACCATCTCCAGAGACAACAGCAAGAACATGCTGTATCTGCAAATGAGCAGTCTGAAACCCGAGGACACGGCTGTGTATTACTGTGCAAGAGACACAATGACTGAATATCAATGTAAGTCCACACACAAATCTCCCTGCAGGGGTGCACAGCAGAGATCGCTGTGGTTCTTCGAGAATCAGGCAGGGCCCCCCAGAGCAGGTGCAGAAAAGGAAGCAGGGGAGGGAGGGCTTCCTGGGGGCCTCTGGGGTTCCCTTCTGTATTAACGTCTTAAATCCTGAAGCCACCCCACAAGGAAGTACCCAAGTTCAAGAGAAAATTTCCTGTTAAATGCAATCGCATGAGCACATAAGTACTGATTGTCTTCATTTTCTGTGTATGAATTTTACTCCTGGGTAAACAAAACTTGCACCCATCTCAAACTAACTTATGCATTTGGTGAAGTTAATTTTCTATTCAGTGTCATAACCTCATCATCTAAAAGTGGATCTGCTGGTTTAGTTTGAATGATGAGGAACTGTCTCACACAGTAATAAATGCTTCAGAGTAGGAAATTAAATCCTTCCCATTCCTGTCCATGAGGTCTGAGAACTCACAGCTCCCTCTTCTCATTGGCCACCTCAGGAGACCTGATCCCCAGACTCAGCCCTAGCACCATGAGGCAGTCTGAGCTCAGGAGAGGAGGAAGAGGGGCAGCCTGACTGGACTAAGAGCAGTGGCTATGGAACTTGATGTGCTCTTTCTAGACCAAGGGCTGAGCAGGACTTGGTCCTGTGACTTTTTTGCACCTTAAAAATTAAAAAAATTATCAAATATAGCAATCTGTCATATTCTCAATTTCTCTCACACACACATTTCTTTTTCTGTTTTTTGTTTGTATTTATTTTGAAGAAATAAAATAGAACAGTGAAGTAAAATCAAGAAGTGATGAAACAATAGGATAATAACCATCCTTACTATATTGCAAAATCTCATCCTCTAATTTGTTGTTCAAGCTCCTGGGCCCAGGCTTGCAAAATCAATCAAACAATTCAATGCCATGTCACTGACTTACTTCAGTTAGTAATATCTCAGCCTGCTCTGTATCCCATTGCTTATGTGTGAGTTACTGGAGGGCAGGAAGGGGAGGATGCATGGCTTCCTTGCTGCTTCTCCCTGGCTGACAAAGCCTCAGCCAGTGCATGCAGTATGGGGACTGCACTGATTCCTGCTGTTTTCCTCATCTGACCCTCCCACCACCCCTGGCTCTCTTATTCTTGCTGGGTTGCTGAATTAACTCTCTCTGTCCATGGGTTTCCACCAGCAGGTCTGATCCTTCCCATGTCCGTGGACACCACTTCTGTCCTCCTGCTTTTCTCCATGTTGCTGAAGCCCAGGTTCTGGACAGCAGATGAGGATTGGCTTTTCCTCAACTGCTCATCACTCCTCCATTCTTCTATAGGTGTCATCTCTTTTTTACCCATCTCTCAGTTTTCAGTCTATCAGGAAAACAATGGAGAATTGATGAGATGAAACCCTCTATTCTCACAGGGTTCACAGTGTTTCCTAAATGGATTCCCATGATTCTGCCTTGATACATTTTATTTTATTTCACTTAATTCTGCATTTGACAGTCATCCGTGTATTTGTAAATTTTTCTAAAACAATCAAATATCTTTAGTAATGTCTCTTTTATCATTACAGTTTTCTGTGACCAGATATATAGTGAAAATCAGGAAATCACTTGCATGCACATCCATGGCTCCTGAAGGCAGAGTGGAGCTGACATTCTCACACACAGTCCCCATCTCTCAGATGTGACCAAGGACCTCACACTCATTCACAAAGGCTAAAGTACCTCCACCTCCTCACCCTGCTCTACTCCTCATCTGGTCCATCATCCTCACATGTATGTCCTGTGTTTAAGGACCAAAAATTCGTGTTCTTGGTGTGATGTCTCAGAGGCACCTGTTGTTTCCTGCCCAGGAAAGGGACATCTTTGAGATGTCCAGAGACATAATCTGATCTTATCCATTGCACATTCTGAATTATGACTTCCTGCAGATCCCTGAAAATATGAAATATTTTATAGGTTTTCTTCTTTTCATTCCTTCTCTGTTACTTATATTTCAGTCATGATTTTACAGATATCATTTTTTAATTGAGACCTTAGAAGCCCACCTGAGGTAAGAGTGAAAATTTAGCATTATTGTTGTAACTTGCATTTCAAAGAAAAGTAGTGAATGGAACTGGAAGGAATGTGGTGCTCCTGAGTGTTCATCTCACCTCACAACTCTGCTGAGCTCAATTTAGCAACACCACCACTCTTCTGTGTCACTGTGTCTTCACATGCTTAATCTGACATTTACAAAGAGCCTCATTTCTTCTCAGATGTGTTTCAAAAAGTTCACCTCCCACCTAGGTTTATACTCTTGTATCATCATGGAAGGGAAAATGTATCAGTGAGCCATCTTGACTTCCTAAGCATGGAATCCATCACCATCTTAGTCTCTGATTGTCAACTTACACTTCAGTGATACCTTCTAGGTAGGTTGCTCTTCCTCTTGATCTGTCAGTGTCTGTTAATTGTTGGATCTTCCCATCAGACCTGTAACATGATATAGAGTACAGGCAATGCCTGTCCATAACAAAACCCACAAAGGAAACATGCACTTTCCTAACCTTACTGACCAAATCCTCACTGAACTTCCAAGGCTTTGGCAAGTCCTGTGACCCCTCTCCATCACAAGAGCTTATGCATAACTGAACCTCTATTCTCTCTATGGAATATGTGTCAGTCTTCCTACAAATCCATCAGTGTCATGTAATTCAGAACAGAGACCAGAACTGTGAATGGAGGAGTAACTCTAAGAGTGACCCAGAGCAAGGAGGTAGAGGGGTCCAGGATCAAAGATTAGAACTAGTGACCATCCAGAGAGTAGCAGACTCACCTACTTCTGGATGTCAGGGTCAGTGCTCTCCTGCTAGGACTCAGAACAGCTCTGTCCTCTTGTCCATATCCTACCCTTTGGGTCCAGGTGCAGCCTGATAATCTATTTCTCCTTACTACTGTGGACTCGACTGTTCCCTGCATTCAGGCCACCTGATTATAAGTAGATTTAAGGAGAGAGAGAAAAAGGGTAGAAAATCCCATTGTGTTATCTAACTAATCATAATGAATGCAATCATTCATTATGGACAGGGATTCATTCAATCCCTGGTACCGATAAATAATAATAATAATAATAATAATAATAAATGAAACAAAACTGCAAAAAACATGCTATTCAAGAAATTTAGCTAGAATCTTACATTAATTTTTGTTTGATACCTGTATCTTGCTTCTTTGTTGAGCAGGTTAATTTTTTCTCTTGTGGGTGCAGCTCATTTTGCTTTTCTTATGAGGTTGTACTCTAGATAATTTTTCATTCTCCTGGGTCAAATATAGGGTTCAAGACAGCATCAGTTATACCAACTCACAACAGTGTAACATAATATCATAGCAGACCAGATGTCATGTGGATCACAGGTGAGGGTTCCATGGGTCTTGCCCTTTTACAAAGTAGATAAATAACACTCATAGCAATGGTGATGATGTTGGACACTTGTGTCTCCCTGCTAAAGAGATCACATCCAGAGTGATCCCTGCATCCAAAATTCTTGCCCCTTCACACTGGAGGTCAGAGTGTGCAGTCCTCATTGTCAGGGCCTCCCAGTGAAGAGGGATGGAGCTGGGCTCTGCTCTCCATCATGGCTCACTCAGGAATGTTCAGCCCCACTTTCCTGACTCAGAGATGAATTGATAAGGATGTCACCTAACACAGGAATTCTTTAAGGAGATCTAATTAATGACATTGGTAGACTCCATCTGTTGGTGGTGACCTTAGAAAACCTGTACAGCATTTTCTGTGGAACTGAGTGGTTAGCAATCATGAGAGACTTATTGCACTGTACTGGAAAACATTTCTGTGAATCCTAAATACATCAATAGCAAGCAAGATCTGCACACTTATGGATGAAAAAATATAGGAAAGTCATATCAACTTTTAATTATAGGGACATTATCACCATGAGTATAGTGTTTATAATACATAATTGTTCAAAAAGGGAAAACTGTTATCAGATGAGCATTTGGAATTTAGCAATCACCTCCAGGAAACAAAAGGGAAAGGTGAACCTAGAAAGGAAATACCACCCAGCACCTACACAAGGTCATGTGGGGAAGGGACAGTTAGTACAGACAGCCTCCTTCCCTCCTGCAGCAAGGCTTCTCTGAGAGGGAGCACAGGACACACATTCTCATCCCCAATCTCTGCGGGCTTTAGTCAGTGGGATCTGGGTCATAGGATGTCTCAGAGCAAGAGGCAGGAGGACTTCTCCTGACAATGTTAATGGGAGTGAAGTGATCTCTCCAGCATGGATGAGAGATATCAGGGAGAGGAGGACCCATTTAAAATCTAAATGGGTCAACGATCTGAATATTAAAAAAGAAACACTAAATCTATTGGAAGATAAATTGGATAGAAACCTTGAAGACATAGGAGTAGGTAGAGAATTCATGAACAGGACTCAAACCACACAGGAAATACTTCCAGAATCAATAACTGGGACCACTTCTTATTAAAAAGTTTCTGCATGTCAAAAGAAATCTCCAGCAGAGTGCAAAGAAAACCCACAAACTGGGAAAAGATAGTAGTGAACTCTCTCTCTCAGACAAGGGACTCTTGTCTAAAACATATAAAGAACTGAAAAAACTCAGATCCCCAAAATTCAAAGATCCAGTGCAAAAATGGGCATCTGAGATGAATACACACTTCTCAGATGAAGAAATACAAATGGTAAATAAATACATGAAAAAATGTTCATCATCATTGGTCATTAGAGAAATGCAAATTAAAACCACACTGAGATATCGTCTCACTCCTGAAAGAATGGCCAGGATCAAGAAAACCAACAACAACAAATGCTGGAGGGGCTGTGGGGAAAAAGGAACTCTCCTACACTGTTGGTTGGACTGTCCACTGGTACAACCTTTGTGGAGGTCAGTCTGGAGATTTCTCAAAAAGCTGGGATTGGAAGTCCCATTTATTCCAGCTATTCCACTTCTAGGCATATTCCCAGAAGAACTGAAAGCATCGTACCCTAGTGATATATGTGCACTTATGTTTATAGCAGCACAATTTGTAATCGCCAGATCTTGGAAACAACCCAAGTGTCCATCAACTGAGGAATGGATAAAAAAGCTGTGGTATTTCTATACAATGGAGTATTACTCAGCTATAAAGAAGGATCACATTGAGATATTTATCAATAAATGGGCACAGCTTGAGACCATACTCATAAGTGAAATAAATCAATCTCGCATGTGTGAATACCTAATAGTTTCCCTAATGTAAGTAATGATTCAAATATATAAAAGTATGTGGCAATCATGATTCCCCATTATGTGGCCTTGAAGCCTTATAAAGTTTTCACTTATTAATTGGAAAGGCTTTATTCTGGGCTTCTTGATATGGAAATATTTGAAGCTATAGTATATGAAGTTATATTGAGATATTTCAAGGAAAAAGACAGACACTATGGTAACTACTATTAAGTCGGGTTATTTGGTGGTGAAGCACTAGGTTGCTGAAACAGTCATATTTTGACCTGTATTCTTATGTTGTTATGTCCTGTTTTGTCTCAATCTCTCCCTTATTCATTAAAAAAATAATTTAGTTATTTTTATGGTTTTTTAATTAAGGGGAAAAATTAAAAAATTAGCAGGATATATTGTACTAACTCTTCATTGATTTCCTATTAACTTGGTTTGAAATCCTGTAATACTCCCACTATCTTGTTTTGACTGATTAGACTCTGTTCCATTCTGTATGACAGTAGGAAGTTTAAGGGTATAGGCAACTATTTTGAAGGCAATAAGAATCACTAAGATGCCCATTCTGGTTTGACTATTATCTCCTTTGGACGTCCTTAATGTTTACAATATTTAAGTTTTATTGGTCTTGTTCTCTACTGTTTTGTTCAACTTTATAATACCTAATGAGATAGACAATTCTTTCGAAGGAAAAAAGAGACATTATGGTAACCATTGTTGATAACCTTGTACTCTGTTCTTACATCATGTACTACGTCTATCCTTGGTTTTGACTGACAGCTTTGTTTTGCCATATTTGACTTGATTCTCTTCCAAAAAAAAAAAAGTAATAAGAACTAAGGAGTAATAAAACCCAAAATGTGTAAATTTTCTTGTAAAAAAGAGAGGGAAAAAAAGTGCTCTAAAGGATACAACTGCAAGTGTGTGTAGGGGTGTTAAATAGCTTACCATATTAATGTTTTTGGTTGGATCATTGAACACAACTGTTTGCAGTCTCTCCGTTTGAGTGCTCACTTTGTATGTTTTGATACTGTGAATTGAGCAACTGTCTCTAAGACGATAATGTGTAACCTATTAATTGGTGATTTCTTACTGTTTCTTGTAGTTCTGTATTTCTTGTACCCTTACACCGCTTTTTTTTCCTCTTTTTCCTTTTAAATAAAAATTTTTTTAAAAGACAGTGTTTTGATGAAACTTTGAATCCAGACAAAAAAGCCCTGCAGCGACATTTAGAACCACTAGAGGGCGCGCAGAACAGACTAATGTAAGTAACCAACTTCCAGTAAATGAGAAAAAGTTGAGAGGGTTTTCTCTGTGATTGGTTCGCATGTCCATCACTGGCCCCAGGCACAGAGCTCTAAAGGATCTCTTATATCTTTGATCACGTTGTGCTTACATGGTGTTGTGCTTACATGTAGTGAGGTCTTTCTTTTTTCTTTTCCAATATTTGTATCACAATCTGTTGAACAGTAATTTTTTTAAAGGAGAACATTGACTACAACTCAGATAACTGCAGAGTCTCCTTAGCTTATTTTTATGTGCAATTATTTTCTTTAAAAAGTTTTATTCTTTAGTAAAAGGCAAAAGATTTGTACGATCTGAAAAGAAACCAGAGTATTTGAATGTCCACTTTGTATGCTTTGATACTGTGACTTGAGCAACTATCTCTAAGCTGATAATATGTAGTCTATTAACTAGTGATTTCTTACCTTTTTTTTGTAGTTCTGTATTACTTGTCCCCTTACACCGCTTTGTTTTGTTTTGTTTTTTCTCTTTTTCCTTTTAAATAAAAATTTTTAAAAAGTTTTATTCTTGATAAAATAAAACAAAATATTAGTACCATAGGAAACTTCTAGCACAATTACAATGATATATTGTTACTATGTATAGTTTCACAAAGAAAAGCTTCTACTTCCAAGGAAAGTGTTGTTGAACGTCCTGACTATCCCTAAGCTATAAGAAATTTCCTAGATGGCCAGTGTTTCCATTGGAAATAAATTAGACAATCAAGAAATATCAGTCAGACTTCCAGTGAGCTGAGAAGCATGAAAATTCTGCCAGAAACTGAGTCATCTGGACCTTGGAAATCTGTAGTAGCTGTAAGAGTTCAACAAGCAGCATGAAACCTTTTGACTTTTTACATTTCATTCTTCCAGGACAGGTTCTATTAATGATAAAAATGGTCTATTAATGATAGATTAATGGTCAATTAATGATAAAAAGCTGTTATGTCAGAACCTGGTAAGTGACTCATAAGCCATTTTCCCCAGCTCGTGGACTCCATTCCCATCAGTGTTTAAAGCTGCATGAAATTCTTTACCTGCCACATCACTTTCTAGTCCTTCTCCACCATAGGAAATAAGAGGAGAGGTTTCACACTGGATCACTGGCATCATTCAAGCTAGGAATCTCTGGAAGGTGAGAACCATTTCCACCTATGAGCACTAAGCACCCATCAATGGTGCAGAACAACACAGCACTCGGCGAATCCTCCTTCCCACTCTGACCATCTGCAACTTTTAGCGGGGAAAATCCATCCTCCCATAATCCTTCATATACCACAAAACTCTCTGCAATCTGGAAGATGTTAGAGGCTACTTTTGGAATCTTTATTCCACTTGGCTTGTCTGGTGTAATTAAATCCCCCCAAGGACCTCATATAGAATCTTCCTGTGGGCCAGATGGCACTGCAGCTGAGGTTCATCGACACTGACAGCATCTCTCAGACATGAGACAGTGAAGACTTGATTGGCGGTGCTGCCTGCATGGAACACGCTCGTCCATCTGAGCTTCATATCTGAGCTGTTGCCAGGGGAATTTCACACTCTTCTACCACCCAGTATCACCCAGTGTTCTACCACCCAGTATCAAAACTCATAGCAGGTGACATGCCATGATTAAAATAGATTACATTTTCTTTTTTTTTTTTTTTTTTTTTTAATACACCAAAGTGTTTGTGTTTTGTGAAGAACTCCTTTATCTCTTCTATAGTTCCACTGCTGGTCCTTATATACCATGGGCTGATGCTTTTGAGGCCATGATAACTTTCAGTTAACAGCTGTAGCTTGAGAACATGCTTTTCTTGAATCTGAAAATGTGTCTTATGGGATGATGAACCCACATCACTGTTCCTCCCAGGATATGAAATTCCAAGACTTGTCATCTGCCACTCTGATAGAAGGAGAACTGCTCCTTTGTTCTGAGAAATCTGGAAAAGTCCTTCAGTGTCCCAGGCCTGGTCCTGATTTTGTTCCCCGGTGGAAATGCCCAGCCACCTCTCTAGGGACAGTGTTCATTGGTGCATCTGCTTTCTCTTGATGAGAAAACCAGTTAAATCCTTTAATATGCATTTTATGCATCTGTGCAAACCTGGTTCATCTGAACTGAATTGAGGCTGCCTCCCAGTCAACTTACAGCCTTCCTCAATGCATTAAAGTTACCTAGATGTGCACAGAGTGATGCATCCCTGAAGTATAGGTAACTCTGCCAGCAGAGAAATAGGAGCAAATCTTAAATACAGGAAAAAGGTTCTGTGAATCTCACTGTGCTTGTCCAACTCTATCCTGGAGATTTGGAAGGAAGACCTGGGTCCACTGGACTTTTCACACCATGTATCAACACTTGGTCACATTGAATCACCCACTGGTACTTCTGTAAGGAATTCAACATTTGTACAATGGAGTAAACACTGACACCTATATCATGTACAGTTCAAGTATGTAAAAGTAACTTAAGGCTGTGAATTAGAAGTCAATACCACAAGAGAGTCACATGAAATTCTTATTTTACATAGTGATATGATTATCACCAAGATGGACCTGCAGATTCACATGAAATCTGCTGTTAAAGTTTTTCTGCTTCCTGTCCACAGAGCTGTCTATATAGCAACAGTCCATGCAAATAGGGCCTTTCTCTCTCTGTAAACCATCCCAGCCCTTACCCTGCAGTTATGCAGAGGAACCCATCCCTAGATGCCTAGGTGTTTCCTCCCAGGGAACAGGACTGAGCACAGAAAGCCCACCATGGAGCTTGCACTTAGCTGGATTTTCCTTTTTGCTGTTTTGAAAGGTAATTAGTGAAGAACAAAAGCTACTTAGTGGAAGAGAGTGGGATAAATGGTAGGCATAGGTGTGTTGTACAGTAGCAAAGAGAGCTTCATTATATTTGTATTATACCAAAATACCTGTAATGTGGCCTACTGTTCTATATGCATGTTTCTTTTCCTCTGGATGACCTAAATGATATGTTAATCAATGCTCTCCTGTTTAAAGAATTGTAAAAACTAATCTAATTGATATGTTAACCATTGTTGCTCTCTACAAATAACAGATGTGGTGCTAAAATAAGTTAGCAAAGATTGTTAATTACTGCTAGACTATTCTATCCTCTACTAAGAAAAACAAAGGTCTTCCTCATTAACAGTTTTCCAGACCCACGCCCATGAGCCCCTTATTTTGTAAACCATGATATGTACTTAAAGGCAACAATTATAGAGGAGCAACACACAGCTTTTGCAATCTCCAACTGCCCTGGGCCCAGGATAAAATAAATCAGTGCTGCTTTTTAAAATGTTTTTGCCTCATTTTTTGAACTCGAGTTTGGGGGTTCATGTGTGGATTACAAGATTGTGACAGTTCCCTGAACAAGATGTCTCTGTTTGCAGGTGTCCAACCTGAGGTGCAGCTGGTGGAGTCCAGGGAGTCTTGGTGCAGCCTTAGGTGTCCTGAGACTCTCTTGCATGGGATTCACCTTCAGTGATTACCACATGAACTGGATCTGCCAGGCTTCAAGAAGGCTTGGAGTGGATTGACTTATCAGAAACAAGGCTAATAATCACACAACGGAGTAAGCTACAACCATTAAAGGTAGATTCACCATCTCTAGGGATGACGCCAAAAGCACACTGTATCTGCAAATGACCAAACTGAAACCCAAGGACACAGCTGCGACTACTGTGCAATACACACAGTGAGAGGACATCAGTGTGAGACTAGACATAAACGTCCCCGCTGTGGTGCTCCAGATCAGCAGGGGGAGCACAGGATACAGGGAGTTCAGCTCTGCCCAACACAGGAGCAGAGGGTGGAGCAGAATCATTTTGTATGGGTATGTGAAGCTTCTGGTCCCAAGTGATATACCCCGGGAAACTGCCCTCGTGAGTCTGTGCTTATCTTTCATGCTCCTGAAGGAGAAATATGACTCAATAGGAAGATATATTCTCACCTGCAAATGTGTTCAATTTACAGTTTTGAAGGAAAAAATTACTGCTCTCTGGTGATCAGGACTGGGACCTGAGGACAGACAACGTTTCAAAAATTTTTCAAATGCAAAAGACGTGTATCAAATATGTCCTCTTTGTCTAAGTAAATGATCCTGACAGCATAAATAGAGGAAAATATGCTCTAACACCATGCAAAAAATGCCTTCACTGCATTACCATAATTCACAACAGATTCATGCACACGTGTACAATTTGCTTTTTACATTGTGTAAGACAATAGTTGACAAAAGATCTTTATTTTAACAAATAATTCTGTGACATCTGTTGCCATGACCATTAACAAGATGAATAATTGCAGTGTTGTAAAGTATGTTGAAGAAATGAGCCCTAGCGTATGGCTGAGGGAATGTAAATTATTGCAGACAAGACTATATTTATGTTATCTGTAGGGAGTTTCCTCACAAAACTGCAGATGGAAATACTATGTGATCCAGGTCTCTTAGTTTCTTTCCTATAGCTATGACTAAACATAAGCCTACAAAAATGGATACATTCCTGAACTTAATCTGCCAAACATGAACCAAAAAAAAAAAAAAAAAAAACAAGGAAAATCTCAACAGAGCTATGATTAATAATGATAAAGAATCTAAAATAAAGGGGCACTCTCTCAAAAAAGTGAAATAAATATTAAATTTTATCAAATAGAGAAGACATAATTTCATCTTATCCAAAACACTTGATTTTTTAAAAATTCAGGTATGCATAATTGATTTGATATCATGTCATATGCATACATATGTATTGTTTAGTAAATAAACATTTGCATTTACTTTCGTAAGCATATTTATAAGTGAACTGGAAAATATTTCTTCCACATTCATTGTATGAAGCTATGATCCAGCTAACAAAAGGAAAAAGAACAAAGTAATGCTAAGGGACAATATCTCTGATGAAAGTAGGTGTAAAATTCCTCAAAAACATATTTTACAACACAAAAGTTAAAAAATATTTAAATACAATTAAGTCTGATGCACTTCCACCTATGAGATACTCTCACATAATAAAAGGGAATATAGTTTCTTTGCCTTTCACTTTGGCAAAGTTATTATACTTTTGGATCTTATTTAATCTTTTGGCTTCTCTCACTAGGGAGACGCTATGATGTTTAATATGTGAGTCTGATTTATTTCATTATGAGTAAGTTCTCGAGTTGCAAAATAAAATAAATGAAAAACAAAACGGAGTTCACTGTGGGTAAATAATTAAATATTTTTAAAAACACAGAATACAGAAAAAAAATATAGAATCATATCAAATGATGCTGAATAGAAACCTGGTCAAAGACAACATCTATGAGTGATAAAATGTTTCAAAGAGATTTCTCTGAAAGAATATATCATTAATTATAATGAACCAAAGATCAGGTAACTCTTATAATCCACAAATGAGCCCCCAAGCTTGAGTTTAAAGAATAAAGCAAAAACATATTTTAAAAAGCAGTGCTGATTTATTTTACCCTGGGCCCTGAGACACAGTGCAGCTGGAGACTGCAAAAGCTGTGTGTCCTTTCTCTATATTGCCACCTTTAAGTACATACCACAATTTACAAAGTAAGGGGGTCATGGGCATGGGTGGGGAAAACTGTTAATGAGGAAGACCTTAGTTTTCCTTAGTAGAGGACAGAGCAGTCTATCAGTAATTAACAACCCCTGTTAGCTTATTTTAACACCACATTTGCTATTTGTAGAAGGCAACAATGGTTAACATATCAATTAGGTAAGATTTTACAATTCTTTACAGAGGAGATCATTGATTAACATATCAATTAGATCAGTCAGAGGAGGAAAGAAAACACATATACAATATGGCCACATTACAGGTATTTTGGTATAATACAAATATAATGAAGTTCTTTTTTCTAGTGTATAATCTTGTAATCCACAAATGAGCCCCCAAGCTTGAATTCAAACAATGAGGCAAAAACATGTTTTAAAAAGCAGTGCTGATTTATTTTACCCTGGGCCCAGTGACAAAGTGCAGCTGGAGACTGCAAAAGCTGTGTCCTTCCTCTCAACTTGCCGCCCCTCCCAGTACCTATCACTGCTCCCAAAGTAAAGGTCATGGGCATGGATCAGGAGATAGGCTAAAGGGGAAGACCCTGTTTTCCTCAGCAGAGAATAGAGAAGTTTAGCAGCAATTAACAACCTTTGTTTTCCTTAGGAGAGGACAGGGAAGTCAATTCTTTACAGAGGAGAGAATTGATTAACATATCAATTAGGTCACCCTGACAGAGAAGGGGAAAGGGAAACATATATACAGTATGGCCACATTACAAATATTTGGGTATAATACAAATATAACTAAGTTATTTTTTTTCTAGAGTACAACATGTAACAGTAACACCATACTGAACGGACAAAAGGGAATATTTTACTACCCTAAAATGAAGAACAGGAAAGGATGACCAATTCCACAATTTCTATTAAATGTACACCTGGAAGTTCTCATCAGAACAGTAAGAAAACAAACAGTAACTTAAAACCATACACATTAATGCTTTGCTTGTCTCTCCTGTGATGTCTCAGAAAAAAAACACACAAGATCCCTTATAATGAACTATAAAATGCTGCTATTTCAGATGAAGAGTTTTAGTCTGCCAAGTAACATGCTATAAAGGAAAAAAAGCTGTAAAAATTTATACATGTAGGACATTCATGGACTAGTGAGGGAGTGGGCAGTAGAGACAGGGCCACACCATGAAGCAAGCCCACTCTGGGAACCAGTCCCATTCATTGGCTGCCATCAGACTACAACCGCCAGAGGCCAGCCCTTCTAGCACATGGGCTGGCAAACAAGAAGTACCAAATCTCCCTCACCTCCACTGTAAGAAACCAGCTGATCTGAAGAAACCAGGCTGTGATGATAGCTATGGCAGTAAAATGCAATTGAATGCCTCTGATGTTTGGTGTTTCACTAACATTGCAGGTCTAGGAGCATTGATCTGATCATAGGATCATATTGTGATAGCTCAGACCCCGGAATAAAATCCAAAGAAGCAAGAAATTAAAATTTGGGGAGTAAAGGCTTTAATTTAGGCCAGGCCTGGTGACACGGTCTCCAGGAGCCAATATGGAAAACTGCACACCTTACAGCCAAAAGGTTTGGGTTTTAAAGCCAAAAAAACATGGGAATGTTGCAAACTTTGACCCAGTTTGGTAGTATCTGGGCTTCTTGGTATCTCCTGTAACTTCCTTGTAGTTAAACATTTCTTAAGGACAGCACATTTTATTACAGACAGGCTGAAAGGGGTGGGGGTGGGGGATTACAAGAAACTGAGACTTAAAACTTTTACGGGAAATGGAGACTTAACCTAAAAAGAAGGGGGGGAGAATTTACAAGGAGCTGAAACTTAAGTCTTTCCTGGAAATGGAATTTTAATCTCTATTGAAATGGTGCATAAAAGGAGGCACACTGGTTAGAACTAGGTTAAAAAATATCGTATCAGAGGATAGTAATATGCAGTGTAGCATCTAGAGGGGATCTCCTTCTGAGGGTTGTAACCATTGCTGATTCCCTAGGGTCTTATCTTTAGGTCCTGTAACATTTCCATTGTTTTGTTGGGCTGGGTTTCATTCTCTTTTGTTTTGCTTGATTATGTCAAATCCAAAGACAAGAGGAGCTATTTCAAAGATAGCAAGATGTAATATGGTAGCAATTTTGGATTTACTATTGGCTTGTTTGAAGTCCTTTATTGCATTCATTGTTTTGTTTTTATTGTTTCTCTTCTGTTCTTTTTGATTTTCACTATTTCGGAAGTTATCTGTGACTATCTTAAAGACATCAAAAGGTATTATGGTAAGTACTGGTGATTTTGTCATGTTTGGAGTCTTGTATCTTTACACTAGCTTGTTTTGCTGGTATTATTCTGTTTTACCTATTTTAAAATAAAATATTAATTTTTAAAATAAAACTATGCACATTGGGAAGACAGAATTCAAGCTTAGTATTTACACATTGCTAGAGTTATTTCCAAAAGATGAAAAATATTAACAAAAGATCAGAAATATAAAATAAAAAGCGGCCTTTATTCTGAGAACACGGAGAGAGATGACCGGCACCCCCACCGCTGGCGTCCGGCGATCTCTCCGGCGGACACGTGGCATGGGGGCCTGTAAATAGCCTCGGTTTGGGGTGGAACCTAAGGCGGGCATTAGGGATACACAGTAGCTCATTGGTCCTAGGTTTGGCGCCATATGTAAACTTCCAGGGGCGGGAAGATGGCATCACAGGTAACTTCCTAGGGGCAGGAGAGATGGGGCTTCCTGCTTCCGGTTGTGGCTTTCCTGGCTACAGAGTCCTGTCTGGGCCAAAACCCTTTCATATCCCGTCTTATGATTATTATTATGAAAAGGGGTGAAGATTTCTCTCTTTAACTACTTCCTGCTGGCAAAGGGCACTGTACTGGAGCCTAAGGGAGTCGATGGGATGAAGATTGATGCCCAGGTAGATGCTGCTGCCAGGTGTTTTAGCCAGGACAACTTCACTGGTAAATGCACATATGTCAGACTGGAAAAACAAAGAGACAAGATGTTATGAGGAGACATGGCACTGTCATATTTAAGGACCCAGGTGAGGTAGAAGGAAAGGTGCCTTTGATTTACACATATCATTCTATCAGGACCATGTTGAGGTAGAAACATTTCCATGGTAAAGCAGAATTCTGAAAATTAAACATGGGGTTAGGAGGAGTAGAGTTATGAGAGGTGATTACTCCCCCATCTGAAAGCATAAAAGTTAAGACTGTAGGTTGGTAAGGCTTGTCTCTGGTATGCATGATGTTGGAGTCTGTAGGCAATACTGTTAAAGAGTCCTGCTGTAAAAATGATCATTAAGGAATTAGGAACCAAAGTGGATAACAAAACATGACTTAGTCTGTTAACTGTGGCTGCGAGGCCTTTGTGAGACGGAGACAGGTAGGCAACAGAAGATGAGATGACCACTCAGAATGATCAGATTTAGGGCTGCAAGGGCACCTCTTAGCCTGAGTGATGTGAAACCAGAAGGCAGTCCAACAGCTTTGATTTAGACTTGGGTCACTGTAACCTGGTTGTAGTCCTTGGAATGACTTGCTGTAACAGAACTTTAGCAAGTATGAGAAAGGCTTTTATGTATCCTGAAAAAGTATAAACCAAATGAGAAGACAAAATGTATCTGTCAGTCTTGACAAGGGTTGTCTGACAAATTGGTGAATAAGAAAGGAAGAGGGTGGTCTATATCGCTGAGGAAGGGTCCACCAGCAACAACAGGTGGAAGCTGTTGAGGCCTCAGTGTGTCTAAGTCAGCCTGTATAAAAGACATTTTAAGATTTAGGACTGGGACCTGCACAAAATAGGCCCTGTTTGTAAATGGCATAGGTTGACCATCAATACCCCATCATAGAGATTGAGGACTTAATATAGCAGCCTGAATACTCAGGAAGAACTCTGTATATATGGCCTCTATGTCCACAAATATAGAGCATGTCTTACCTGAGAGTTTTAGTGGAACTTGGACTCTGAGACGGACACCCACAAAGGGGGCTGCTGGCCCTGAGTCTTCTCAGTCTTCAGCAGCAATTTTCTGTCGGTGATGAATCTGGCAGTGTCCACATTTCCTGTGAGGGCTAGAACTTAGAATGACTTACCCACTCTCTGGTGGCTAGGACAGTCCAGTAGCCCTGGAGTAAGGTCTCAAAGAATGCCAGGATGGGGCATTTTGTTGCCCAATGTCTTCTGCTGCCTTTGAGCATGGTCCATGGAGAGGCCAGGCAGCTCCACCTTGTGTAGGTTTACCTGTCTCAGAACTCCAAGTGTCACAAGTGTTAAAAATATAAAAAAACCATATTAAGATCTCGGTAAGGTTTGAAGGTCAAGTTTTGCCTTTTTGTTTGGGATTTGGACTATAGTAGAATTAAGTAAGTATGTAGGAATTTAATATTGGCATTTTAGATCAGAGAGCAGGCTTTATCTGGATGGCATATCGCTTTTTTTATAGGGTGACACGTAGAATTAACAAAAAAAGCTTTAGTCTGCCAAACAAGGCTTTAATGGAAACATTTTGCAGTAAAGGTTTAGCAATCTTATGAATGAATCTATCAAAACTGATCTAATACTGTCAAATTCTGAACACATTTACTTTTAAAGTTGTTATTTGCAGTAGTATGAACCAAGACAAATAAAACAAAACTTTGAAGAAAACTCTTGTCTTGAAATAGAGCTAGTGGTTCCCAGCAAAAAGGAATTTATAACCTTATTTTTTAAACAGGAGATTGGTGAAGGCTTTGATTGATAAACAAGGCTGGTAAAATTATCAGGTGGCAAATAACCTTGATTAAATGGTTTGAGAATTGTAATAAAAAAAGCATCTTTTGAGCAGATCCGAATTGTATAAAAAAGCATGGCTGAGCAGAGCCGCTGAGCTGCTGTTTCGAGGTGCTCTGGCAGAGCACACTCAGTGGGTGGGGCAAGCGCTGGGACGTGGAGCGCAGGGGCGGGCTCAGACTGCCCCCAGAAACGTGTAAGATGGCGGTGGTGGCGACGACGATGACGATGAGGACGCACAGGGGAGGGAAGGGCTGAGACAGCACATGGGGAAGGGGCTGGGAGGCGGCCCGACACAGCACGCAAAGCTGGAACTGCTTGCAGGGCTCGAGGATTAGAAAGCCAATTTAGGAACACAGCTGGGTTTTTATTAGCCTCCTGGACCTGTTTTAAAAGTTTGTTATAGTTAGTATGTTTGACCTGCTGTGGCACAGTTATAGGCCCAGAGTCATTATCAGTGGTGTTTACCTCATGTCTGTGATCAGCTTTTTCTCGAACTGCTTGCCACAGCTGATTTTGTTCTTCTGAGCTGAGAGTGGTATTTAGAATCACATAAACGTCCTTAAAATGTAAATCATAACAATTAGTAATACATTTAAATCGCCTGATATAATTCTGTGGGTCAACAGAGAGGCTACCTAATTTATGGGCAGTCTGAGATAGATCAGAAAGGGAAAAAGGCACATGGATGTTAACAAGTTCTTTGGGGCCAGCTTGCTCCCGAAGCGGTAGCAGAGCCTGAGGAGATTTCGGAGCAGAGGGCCACTGAGCAGCCATCCTTCCAGTAGGCGCATGTGAGCAATCATCTGTAGACTGGCTGCAGAGCTGCTGCTGGTCACCTTGGGAAACACGAGCAGATGGGGTCTCACTGTGTGCCTTGCAGCTAGAGGACTGCTGTCGGCAGCACAATGAAGCGTCATGTGCACTGCAACAGGGCGGCTATTGCAGTTCACAAGAGGAGCCACAAGGGGATGCCCGTTGACAGTGAGGGTCCTGGAAACATGGCGGCGCCCTGTCACGTGACCCAAAACATGGTGGCGCCCTGTCGCCATGTGGCCCTCCTGAACATGGTGGCGCCATGCCACGTGACAGAGGGTTGCAACATGGCGACTGTTCCTGGCACAAGCTGGAACAATCACGCAGCCTGCTGGAAGGACATAGCGACTGAGACCTAGTATGGTGGGCGAGCGGTGAGAATGCTGTAGGGGATACAGAATTCTCAGGAGAAGTCGGAGACTGAGCGGAAGCACTAACAGAGGGATCAGAGCCGCTGGGAGAGTTATGGATCCTGGAAGGCGGAGAGGGAGACAGTCGCACAGCAGGAGGTATCTGTGATGGAGAGGGATTAGAGCTGCTGGGAGAATCAGGCATAGGGGGAGGGGAGAGCAGTCCAGCAGGAGGTAACGGCAGGGAACGAGTTTGGTGGTAGGCAGGCGGTGGCCGGGAAAACAACGGAGGGCAGGACGGAAAAGTTTGCAGCGCAGTAGACTTAGCTAAAAGTATCTGAGTGGGAGCACAAGACTTAATGAGAGATGGGCGTGTTCTCAGAATAAGAAAGGCTTGGACATAAGGGAGTTCTAATAACTTGTTGCCAGCTTGACAAAAATCGTACAAGTTCCTGAAAATGCAGGGGTCATATGTTCCTTTTTTGGGCCAATGCTTGCCGATAAGCAGGTAGGTTGGCCAGACCTCCTGGCAGTAAAAAGTTAGTTGTTTAGTTTTTATGGTACCTTTAATTTTTAGAGTACATAAATTGGAAATTAGACATTGTAAAGGCATCTTTTGGGAGTTAGAAAATACGTTCCCCATGACTGATTCAGGCAAGAAAAAAACCGGAGGTCCAGAACAAGTTGTCACTTATTTGTGGCACCACATGGTGGCTATGGTTCCAAAAACTCATAAATTCCAGTCATCACTGAGAGATTAGGAGTGGAGCCTGCGTGGGGTCAGTAACAGTTTTGCCCATGAAAGCGCAAGGCTTTAAGGGAAGTGAGGCATTTTTTCAGTGTGGGCGGTCCCAAAAATCTCTGCTTTGGGCTGTCCGAACCCAAAGAACGTGAGAGATTTGGTGGACGCAGTTTTGCCCAGAAAGAACCCTGCCCTGGGCGGTCCTAAGGACGTGAAAATGCACAGACCCATGCAGTTGGGGAGAACATTCCACTGGGGCTGCCCAGTGCCAAAATTCCCCAGGGAGTGCTCACCTGAAATCAGTCTGGCCGATGCGGAGTGCAGGTGGCTGGCGACAGGAATGTCTTGGGAGAGGAAAAAGCTCAGGATTAATCCAGGATGTTATCTGGTTATCAGCTAGGAGACTCAACTGTGTGTGTGGCCCAGGAGTCAGTTGCCTGCTGATCTGAGTCACGGCACCAAATGCTAGAGTTATTTCCAAAAGATGAAAAATATTAACAAAAGATGAGAAATATAAAATAAAAAGCGGCCTTTATTCTGAGAACACGGAGAGAGATGACCAGCACCCCCACCACTGGCTTCCGGCGATCTCTCTGGCAGACACGTGGCGTGGGGGCCTGTAAATAGCCTCAGTTTGGGGTGGAACCTAAGGCGGGCATTAGGGATACACAGGTAGCCCATTGGTCCTAGGTTTGGCGCCATATGTAAATTTCCAGGGGCGGGAAAATGGCATCACAGGTAACTTCCTAGGGGCAGGGGAGATGGGGCTTCCTGCTTCCGGTTGTGGCTTTCCTGGTTACAGAGTCCTGTCTGGGCCAAAACCCTTTCACACATGACATCAATATATGTCCAGAAAATTTAAAGGATCCACCACAAATGATAAAACTCAAAACAAATTCATGAAAAATAAATAACATCTAATCAAACTACAAAAATCAAAATTTATGGATAATGTTAATGAAGTTTTTGAAATCAATTAGAACAGAATTAAGCCAGGCATAATGGTGCACCCCAGGAATCCCAACACTCAAGAGGCTGAGGCAGGAGGATTGTTGCAAGTTGGAGACCAGCTTGCCCTACAGAGTGAGTTTTAGGCCAGCCTAAACAGCATAGTGAGACCCTGCCTCAAAAAGACAATTAAAAAGTAAAAGAATCTAATTGCAATAGCTACATAAAATAAACTAGAAATCAATTTAACAAAAAATTGAAATATTGATGTAATGAAAAATGTAAAGCATTGTTGGAACAAATGAAAAATTACACAAAATTAAAAAGAGATGTTCTGTCAATAAATGGAAAACATAATATTGTCATATGTGCACAATTTTATATCAGCCAGGTTTCTCTTGCTAAAAGAAATACAGTGATAAATCAGCTTCAAAAGAGATTAGGTTTGTTAGCTTAGGATTTTTTAGGCTTTGTTTTATTTTCACATTATGCTGTTTCCTTGGACCTGAGGCAGTTCAGTGCATCATGGTGGGAGTAGTAGTGGAGAAGACATGGTCACCCCTCTCTGTGTGTCTGTGAAGCAAAGAGTGAGAAATAAAGTGCTGAGTCCCAAATATCCTCATGGACATCCCCTTCATAACCTAAAAGCCTTCCAACTTTTAGCTGAAATGACTTGTGATGCTATATGGGTATGCATAAATTACTGTGGTGTAATGTTTTTAAATCTGGGTGGAGAATATCTGCATCAAATGGAATTTATAGTTTCGTGTTTTTGAGGCATCACTACACCCATATCAACACTGGCTGTAACACATGTCCATTTCTACCGACATTGTAGAAACTTATCTTTTGATCTGAACCCCTCAATATCATTGTGTAAGTCCCAAATTTCCTCTGATGTGTAAACCCTTACACTGATGAAAAGTTAAATACTTCTAACATTCAATGGCACAATATAAATGTTTTCATTCCAAGACTTACAAACAGAAGGATACAGAGCATTGGCTCCAAAGCAAGTCCACAATTCACCAGGGCAAATATTAAGTCCTGTAGTTGCATGTCCAGCATCTAAAGAAATTTGTGACAAATAGCTGTGAAGGCCTTGAGTGACTCTAACCCTGTGACTCATCTGGTGGTTGTAGCTCCCATCGCTCCTCTCTTACTCCTGATTTGCTCCCTCCTTGCAGCTTTCAGTAGAAAATTCACCTTCCAGGCTTTTCCAAACTTCTGGGGTCTCCACTGTACATTCAGCTTTACATGACAGCTTCACACACTGCCCTCTCAGGGGCACTTGGTTGGTCTCCTGGGCCTTCAGAAATTGAGGTGCAAGCTTTGTTACCCACATAATTCTTTCACTCTGCATGTGCCTAATGTGAGCAGTCACACCATCTCCATGCCCTATTCTCACACAGGATGACAATGTTTACCAGGTGAAGATTCCAGCCCCTTGCTGAGACACTGGCACCCTGTTGAGTCTCTTAGTTAACCTTCTAAGCCTATCAAGTTGACATGAGGTATCAACCATTACATATGCTATTATTGAACACAGATGGATCACATGGAGCTTGCAGTGAGCTGGGTTTTCTTGTTGTTCTTTTATTTTAAAAAGAATTAAAGAAAATAAGTAATAAAATGATACAGAAGTACTTGTTGCTCTTTTAAAAGGTAATTTATAGGGAACAAGATATACTAAATGTGTAACTAGAAATGAGTAGAATAAGCCATGGGCATGTGTGACACTTTGTTTAGCAGAATGTCTCTGTGTTTGCAGGTTTCCAGACTGAGATGCAGCTCCTGGAGTTGACGGAGGGTTGGTGCATTCTGCATGAGACCTGGAGGCACTCCCATACATCCTCTAGCTTCACCATCAGTGATTATTACATATACTGAGTTCAGTTCCAGGGAAAGAGCTACAGTGGATATCATCTATCAGTCTTGGTAGTAGTTATCCATATTATGTAGATTCCATGATGGGCCAAATCATAAACTCAAAGGCAATGCCATGTACCCCCTACATTTGCAAATAAACAACATGACAACCTGAGCATGGCCTTGTTATACTGTGCAAGAGAAACAATGTCGGGCCCTTAAGGTATACTCATACACAAACCTTCTGCACAAGGAAAGAACAGGGTGCAATCAGAACATGGGAACTCAGTCTGCAATCCAGGGCAAAATAGAGGAGCAGAGGAATGTTAAGGCTGACTTTCCTCTCAGTGTGTGAAACTTCCTCCACATATAATAGAACTGTTATAGGGACTGCATTCATGATCCTGCCCATCCTGCTAGGCTCTCTTGCTGATTGGCAACACATGTCTGGCTAAAAAGCCTCTACAATAGCCATGCCACCACCTCAGTGTTCAACTGCCTTGAAATTTAATCTGCCTAATTCATTAGTCCACCACCCTTAACCTTAGTCTCAGGCAAAATCTCTGGACAAGAGCCAAAAGTAGACTCACTTTATGACAAGCTATAACACACATCATCTGGACTCTAACAAGCACTGCAGTCCTTCTTTCCAGCAGAAATATCCCAAGCCTGGTCTTTACTGGCAGGATTTCTAGCAATTTCCCAACAGAAGAGTAAAGGCATTTCAGCTTTCCTCTTTCAGGTGACATCCCTGAAACTTTCAAACTCTTCCAACAAGGCATTCATTCTCAAGGCTCTTGAACCGCATAGTCAGGTACAATCACAGCAACAACCCACTTCTCTGTCTTGCTGAGAAAATTCTGTCTTGCTTGCTTTTCTCTCATTTCTAGGACAAAATATGTAACATCATAAATGAAGCAAGGAAAGGTTTACTTAGCTTACCATTTGTGGAAGTTTCAGTCCATACTCAACTGAATGTAAGGCAGGGTACCCTGTTACCATATATGGCATCTTCAGTTGATATCAATAGCAGCAATCATGGAAAGAGTGGATCATATATCTTTCCCTTCCTTGTATTGTAGGCAGGTTTTCTGCCCCAGGCCCAGTGTAATATTCACATCACCAAACCCAGTGCTAGGTAATGAGCCAATCACAAATGCTAAATTCAGCCACCTTGAAAGGCCCACTCACCTTGACCACAGGAAGCTTGAGGGGATATCGAAACACAAAGCACGACATTCTCACTTGTTAAGTCTCTGGATTTTCCATCAAAACCAATGGCTACTGGTGGCATTGGATCTTCTGGGCATCAAGGAAGAGGCTGGACTAGATGTGAGAAATAGGTTATATCAGTAAAACCCATGTATCACTATCCACATCTCCATCTACAGAGACATGATCAAAAACCAGGTTTTCCTAAGATTGAACACAGTGACTTCTGAGGACAGGAACTTATTACTGTGACACACAGTAAGGTGTCCTCAGTGTGAGGCCACACAGAAACTTCTGTGAAGTAATGCTCCAGACCAGCAGGGTGTGATCAGGACACATGAAGCACAAGGGATCAACTTTGGAGCAATTGAGAAAAATTGAAAGGTTTTCTTTCCACTAGATGTCATCTCTCATAAGACACTGGAGCATGGAGTATCCACAAAACTCTCCTGTCTATAATCCTAAAATATTTTGTGTTTGTGGAGGAAGATTTCTTGTTTTATAACTTCTAGCTCATGACAAGATGCACTTAGTATTTTTCAATGAGTCCATACTGAAACCCAGTAATTACACAGTGTAATTCATTGTTTGGTCTAGAAATCCTTGACTATTTATCACACCCTGTTAGGTACTCATCTGGCATCCACCATCAATTGCATCTCCACATCATCCAGTCTTGTTTCATGCAAAATCCTTTTGTTCAGAATGTGTGGGTAGTATTCTTTATGTGGATATATTTGTCTACATTTCCTGTAAGGAATTTACCTTACCCTGAGGACTGCAGAGAAGACACAGACCACTACTTCTGAGACAGTTCAGCTCTTGTCTCTAGAGCATCTTCCCTGCCATCCTCAAATCTTTCATGGCACTGTCTCCCTTTCCCACTACTCCTCCTAAGCCTGCTCTTCACCAGGGAGAATATGGGACCCGGTCCATCTGCTCCTGACCACACTACCCTGTGATCATGGTCAACAATGGGTAGAAATCATACAGACACTCCCATCAACAGCACATGCACGGGAAAGGACTGCTGTATTTTTAAGCTTACTCAATGGGTAAGACTTAAATCAGTCATGTATGTTCAAGTAAATTTTATTTTAAAAATATTAAAACAAAGCATTTCAAGAACCATGAAGAGGGTCTACCTGAATTTGTGACCTCAGAACCAGTGTGAATCTGCAGATGCTTTGGCCTGATGCAACGATCAACCACATCCACAAAGGACCTGAGGACCCAAGGCTGTGTGTCAAGGCAGGCAGTAGATGAAAGGATTCCTTTCACAACAGTGCAGGTTCTACACTAACACCCTGAGGTCTGGTCATCCTTGATGACCATGGTTACACTTGTGCTAGTGCCATAGGACTGTATGAGATGGCTACAGCAACAGCAACAGCATCTTCTCAATCTCATTAGAAAACCAGACAGGGCTGTATATGTTTCATGGTGAGAATCCTACCCAGTGCCTGTCTGAGAGCTGCAGGACTCAGGCACTGAACAGGACATGTAAGTATTAATACTTTCTCGGTTTTCCATTCCCCCTAGGAGTTGGGAAGGTCTTACCTCACAGAACATACCATGACACATAGATGTCAGATCCATAATTTCTCAGATTTATTACCTGTAGTGAAAGGTCATAGAATCACTGAATAAATTGATGTAGTTGACAGATTTCTCCCATGCAGATCTGAAGAATCCAGGATGTGGTACTGTACAGACATAGCCCTGCCCAAGGTATCTGGATTAGCCTCCTGTCCACATCATTTATTTTCAGGGAGAGGAAACATTAAAACATTTCCTGTGTTGTAGAGATCTGCCAGAAAAATAAACAGGGTCACATGTAAGTTGGTAGAGGAACATTTCACCCATGGTTATGTCTGTTGGAGAGGAGATAGAGTAATCCATTCCTACAGGGTCATTTCCATTGCTCAAACATTCTCCCCAATACTGTATATGGTGTTCTATTTTGGGTACAGCAATAAAATGTACATAGGTTAGTGAGGTTAAAAAAAAAAAAACATTACCTCATGGTTTCAAGGGAAACCACTAAGGACACAGGTCTCCAGGTCAAGCACAAGGAAGGTGGAGACATGGGTGTTACAGATGCAGGGCTTACACAGGGTGCCCCAGCCTGACCACAGAGGGCCTGTGCAAGTGAACAAGCTCCGGAGTTTAAACTTGAGAAGAGGCCCTGGGGTTTTACCCCACTCACATCCCCATGCTCATTCCCATGGACACATGTCTGCCTGAATTGGGTTCAAACCTTGGAGCTTGGCATGATGTTGGAGACTCCCTCACTCTTTGTGTAATTCTCCAAGAGAAAATTACTAGAGATTTCCTATGGTGACCCAGCACATATCCTAGGTGATGTCTGCACAGAAGGACAGGAACTCAAGGCCCTACACTACTTATGTCTGATGTGCTCTGAACTGGCTATGACAATATTTTGAGCACTCCTCACATTTCTCCCCAAAGAAAATCAAAGACTTGCATGAAGATTTGCTGAAATAAGTTAATATGTGAACACCACAGTTTTGTCTAGAAGTTTGTACATCTTAATTGTGGGTGTTTTTTTTTTATTCAAAACTGTTGAAAGTGATGAGCTTTTTTCAATTTGCAAGCAAGGAATTCATTAAATGGAACTCAACTTTCCATCCACAGACAAGAATATTATTATCAGGTTGGTTATCTATCTAGAAGATTATCGGGTTCTATCCTTGATCACCAATCTCCCAAACAAGTGTATAGTAGAGGTTAAACTAAAAAAAAAATTCTATGATTTTTAGGGCTCCAGGAGGGTCAAAACCCTTTAATTAAGTTCGAAGATTCAAGGGTATAGACAAAGGATTTTCTGGGTCAGTCCACTATGTTAGGACCAAGGACAAGGGTGGAGAAACTGAGGAAAGTGCAGGAAATGAGCAGGTCCTTGGGAGTCACTTCAAGAATGTCTCCAAGTAATGAATCAAGTCAATTCAGTAGCACTGTCTTATCATGAAGACATGGTAGAAATGAGACTGTAGGAGTAATCTTTGCAGCTGCAGTCTCTACCTTGTTAAATGGGGTTGGAGCCAGAGTGTCTGCAGCTGTGCCCTTATCTTGCCCTTTGAGGTATCTCTGGCCTCACAGGCCACTACAGGCCTCAACCAGGACCAGTGATTCATAGAGTTTCACTTACTATGAATCAGCTCCCATCACCAGGCAAGGGGCCTAGGCCTAGTACAGATGCACAGATAAACATAAAAAGTCAATTAGTAAAATTTAAATTCTGCCCAGAGCCACTTCATAGTGGTCTCCAACATCTCCTCCCTTTTGTTTTGTAACAACAACGGGATCAGGGTGAGGCATGGGTGAATGTTGTCTAGCAGTTGGCAGGCCTATCTTGGCTCCTCTTCGACAGATAGGATAAGGAGAAACACACAGATTACTCCAAGAATACCAACATAAAGCCAAAATTGTGCCTTCAGATAGTTGAGTGGATTTAATTGATCTAAAGCATCAGAAAATTTGTCCCAATCTTGAATTTGTTCCTCAAATTTTGGGGTTTGTTGGGCCATTGACAAAACCTCCTTCTGGAGTGCATCCATATCCATAGTAACATTTTGATGGATAGCTCCTTGTATATGTTTCTTTATATCCTCTCAAGGATGCATAGATTTGTTGTTATGCAAGGGAGTTATTCAGAAATGAATGGCCTTGTAATGGCACAATTTAAGAAGTCAAGTCTAGTTCACCATACATCTCAGGTGGAGAATCTGCCCAAATAATGGGTCTGAGTAATGGTGGATTAAAGACATAAGTCCATTACTCCACTCCTAAGACAGGTGTCATATATACCAATACCATGAGCAGAGCCATTATGGCAACCAAAAGATTTTCAGAGGTTGGTGGAATCTCCTTCTGGTGACTGTATTTCTAGCCTCATGGATCATTGCTTAGCTGTTGCTCCACTAGATCATTTGTCCTCTCTTTTGGTCTCTTGAGGGAGCTGGAGGTCGATTTTCTGGCTGGTTGGCAGGTCTTTGGGGGTGAGTCTCCTCCATTAGACTCATCCTCTGGAGGGTCCAGATGGGGAGCCATCATGCGGGACTGTCTCCAGAATCTGCAGCAGGAGACTGCCAGGCTCGTATATTCCTTGATGGCAGCCACTTCGTAGATTCATCACCTGTTAAGACACAAGCATAACCTCATCCTCACATTATTAGCTGTACTGGTCCTTCCCATTTTCCTGTACTGATATTTTTCCAAAGCACTTGAGGTCTGTGCCGAACATCATCCTTGGGTGTTGACCAATGAAGTTCTGCAAGGGTCAACTTTCTGTCTGTAGCTGGATTTAAAAAGTTTAATGTAAAAGAAGCAAAATCCAATTGTGTTTGGGGAGGTAACTGCACCCCTCCCTTTTGTTTACTTAATTGTATTTTAATAGATGCATGTGCTCTTTCCACAATTGTTTGACCTTGAGGGTTATAAGGAATACCTGTAACAGGTTTAATATGCCATAGTTGAAAGAATGATTGTAATGGTTTACTTATGTATGAAGGCCCATTTTCAGTTTTTATGGTGCGTGGAACACCCATAGAGGAAAATGCTGATAAGCAATGTTGTTGACCATGACCAACTTTTTCCCCTGTGTGACAAGTTACATGAATTAAATGGGAGTATGTGTCAATAGACACATGGACATATTGTAATCTGCCAAGTGAAGGAAAATGTGTAATATCTATTTTCCAAATCTCTTTACGTTATAAACCTCTGGGGTTATTGCCTTCTGGTGGCACAGGCCTAGGAATCTTTTGACAGGTAGTACAGGACATAATAATTTGTCTTTCTTGAGATCTGGGTAACTGAAATTCTTTGATTACAGCCTTACTATTTCTGATGGTGGTATGAATGAGATTGTCTAGCTGCATCAAATTGTGAAATAAAAGCAGTTAGCGAATCAGCCTGTTGATTACCATATGTTAAAATTCCAGGCAAATTAGAATGAGACCTTATGTGACCAATATAAAAGGGTGCTTTTTGATTATAAATTGCTTGTTGGAATCTAAGAAACAAGTTAAATAAAGGTGGGTTTAAGTTCTACCATAGGGTGGTGCTCTTGAGCCACTGAGTAAGGTAAACTGCATATGCTGAGTCACTGATTATATTAATAGGTTTATTTTATTATATTAATAGGTTATTATATTTTTATTATTAATAGGTTGATAGGTTAAATAATAGTATTAATATATTATATTAATAGTTTAATTATTGTATGACAAATAAAATAGCAGTGATCTCAGATCTTTGTGCAGAAAGTCCTGGAGTTTTTATCATTTGTTGATAGTCTTTACTCCAGACTGCAGCCTTGCCCTTAGAGAAGTCATCAGTAAAATAAGCTGTTGCATCAGGAATAGGTTCAAATTTAGTAATCTTTGGAATAATACATGAATGCTTGAGAAAAAATTGAAAGGATCATTGGGAAAATGGTTATTAATTAGTACTATGACATCTGCAAATGCTACTTGCCAATATAGAGCTTGTTGTAACAGGATCAAATATTGATTTAAATAGATAGGCAATACAACCATAGGAGGATCAATCCCAAAAAGTTGTTTAGATCTTATTCTTCCTATGGCAACAATCTTGGCAATTTGTTCTAAGTACAACTGTAAGGTTTTGGTCGACTGATTAGATAGGTAAAGCCACTCAATAGGGTAAATCTGTTTATCATAATATTGTCCTGTGAGACCTGTAGAAGTATGAGGAGTGTTTAGAATATAGAGAACAAGGGGATAATTTGTATTTATTCTAAAATCTTGATGCTGTTGTAGCAGCTTTTCAACCAAAGCTAGCTTTTCTTGTGCCTCAGTAGACAAACTACGAGGGGAATTAATAGCCAAATCACTCTGTAAGGTATCATACAAGTGTTTTAACTGATAAGTAGCAATACCCAACTTTGGTCTTATCCAATTTATATTGCCTAATAATTTTTGGAAGTCATTAAGAGTTTTTAAATGTTCTTGATGAATCTGTAACTTTTGTGGCTTTACTGTTCTGTCAGTTACAGGTGTTCCCAGGTAACAGTAAGGGCTGGATAACTGTACTTTGTCTGGAGCAATGCAGAGGCCAAAGGATATTAAATCTCATTTTGTTGTTGTAAATAAATCATATAATTGTTTTTCAATTGGAGCTGACAGTAAGATGTTGTCTATATAATGGACCACATAGGAGGAAGGATAATTTTGTCTAACCCTTTGTAAGGCCTGCTGTACAAAGAGCTGACATAAGGTTGGACTATTTCTCATTCCTTGAGGTAATGTGACCCATTGATAGTGTTGCATTGGCTCTTTGTTAAGTTAGGCACAGAAAAAGCAAAATGTGGCCTATCTGTAGGAAAAAGAGGGATATTTAAAAAGCAATCTGTTAGATCAATTACAATGAGAGGCCAGTCTCTAGGAACTGCAGTTGGATTTGGCAGTCCTGGCTGTAGTGCTGCCATGGGAAGCAAGCAGGCATTTATAGCTCTTAAATCCTGTAAAAACTGGGGCTGGAGATTTAGCTCAGCAGCATAAGTGCCTGCCTTGCAAGGAGGCAGTCATCAATTTGATTCCTGGTACCTATAAAAATGAAAAAAAAGACAAATAAATAAATTAATAAAAAACGTGTTGATATCCAATACCCTGCCTGCCATCTTTAGGTGTAATCTTAACAGGCCCTTAGATTCCCTGTAATTTTTTTCCTAGTCCTTCGTCTTCTTGTTGTCCCATTTTAATCATCATTTTCTTTTTTTGTCTTTTTTTTCTTTTTTTGTCTTTTTGAGACAGGGTCTCACTATGCAGTTCAGGCTGGCCTTGAGCTCATTTTGTAGCCCAGACTGGTCTCAGCCTCCAGAGTGCTGGGATTACAGGCACGAGCCACCATGCCCAGCTCTTAATTTTAGGATTTGAATCTATCTGTTCAGTTTTCAAATTGGAATTCGTTTGTTCAGCTTTAAAGTCAGAATCACTAGTCAGCACTAATTTCCACTTCTGTAATAAATCTCTTCCACACAAGTTAACTGGAATAGGTGACACATAAGGTTAAAAAAAGAACCCTTTTGTTGGTCAGGTCCCTCATAAAGCAAAGATGAGGCACTCTATGAAATGTGCTGAGGGGTCCCCAGTCCAATAAGGGAGGCGGGGGCCTTTTTTTGTCTGCCACATGGCAGGCCATTTTTCTAATGCAGTTACAGACACATCCGCACCAGTGTCCATCAGATCCTCAAGATATTTCCCATCAATTTCTATAAAACACATAGGCCTGTTTTTAGTCACTTCCTGTGTAAAATAAATTTCTCTTTTTGTAGTTTGGCTCTGAGGGTCTTTCTCCCTCCTGAGCTGTGTATACTTAACAAAAAAAGCCTTCTTTAATAGGTAACAAAATTAACTGTGCTACAAAGTCTCCCTGTCCAAAAATCCAGAAATCCATAGCACATGCAAGAACTTGTATTTCCTCTTCAGTCACCATCAGTCACCTAAGGCTGATCTTTTAAATTTAGATCAGCCTTTCCCAGCACAAGACTAACTGTTCCTTTAGGTAGAGGACCCCAAATTCCTGTGGAAATTGGGGTGGGTTTGTCATCTCCAATAAGAATGACTCTGCAAGCAGCATGGGGATCTAATCCCAGGCTCTGGTTTATCCCTTTGGTGAGTTAAGACCTCTCTGGGGAGCCATCTTTGATGTTACATGGGAGTTTACTGGCAAGTTTGCACTGGGTAAAACTGACTGAGGTTTTGATTCACAGGTTGTGCTTCTTCTATTATTTTGTCCACCTGAGGAAAGGCCCTTGTCAGGTTTTTTGGCAACAGCATTCCATCTTTATGGAATTTTGTATGACAATATTTGGCCCAATGCCTCCCTCTGGCATCTTGGACAGAGTCCAGGCATGGAATCTGAGTCCTGCTTGCCAGAGGCATCTTGCTCTTGATGTGCTAGAGCCTCAACATCTGTCCTTTTAGATCTATCAAGAGCTCTGCAATTTTTTTCTAGAATGTCCCATCTTTCCACAATCAAAACATTTTACATTATTCCTCTTTACATCGGAAAGACTAGCCATAACCTGAACCATCATAGTTGTCATATAAGACTCAGTTCTGATATCCTCACATGCTCAAATCGTTGTTAAATCATTAGTTGACACTACAGGTTTTAAAGCCTGTTTACAATCCTGATTAGCATTTTCATATGCTAATTTTAAAGTTAGAATGTTCACAGCTTCCGTGCTTGATACCTGTCTGCAAACAGCTTCTTATAATTTTGCCACAAATTGAGTGAAGGGTTCCTGGGGTCCTTGCAGAATTTGTAAAAAGGACATTACTGGAAACCCATCCTCTGGAATTGCTGTCCATGCCTTTTTTACTAGATCTGCCAATTGTGGAAATAGCTTGTTAGGACATCAAATCTGTTCCTGCAGTGGTGCATATATTCCTGTCCCAGAAAGCATTTTCTCATTTATTGCTAGATGTGGATTGGGACTGGTTCTATTTCTATGAGCCTGCTCTGAGAAAAAAGTTTTTAGCTTTACATCAAAATGAAGGAATTGAGCAGGAGACAGGCATGTTTGTGCCAAATACTTAGTATCTCAAGGTGTCAATTGATATGTATCCAAAACATTTTGTAAGCATCCCACAGTATATGGACTTTGGACTCCATTATTAACCACACTTTGTTTAAGATTTTTTAGCAGTTGTATTTCAAAAGGCTTATGAATAAAATACTCCTGATCATTATCACTGAAAGGGTTGCTGGCCCAGGCCGGATACTGTAGCAGGTTAAGCCAGGGAGCTCCTATCTCCCCCCACCCTCAGGAATTACCTCTGGTGCCAAACTAAGACCAATGGGCTACCTATGCATCCCTAATGCTCCCTTAGGTTCCACCCCAGGCTGAGGCTACTTATGTGCCTCACTCCACATGTTCCACAGAGAGATCCGAGAGATCACCAGCCCCGGGGTGGAGATGCCATGCCCCAGGTGGTCGGGGGTGTCTCTTCCTGCATTACCAAAATAAAGGTTACTTATATTTTATATTTCTTATCTTTTCAGCAGCCACCAGTCCTCCTCCTCTTCCTCCCCTCCACAGTTCTATCAATCACCTGTTATAATTCCAACTGAGAAGCAAGCAGGGAGGGTATTATTTGCTCCCTTTGCAAATGCCTTCACCCCATCTCCCCCACACACCTGCACAATCTGTAAATTTCTGAATAGAGCTCCATGATATATGTTTTGTAAAGGTTCTGGCTCTGGTTGAGGTAATCCCTCTTGGGATTTTGTTTTGGTGGCAGACACCTCAGCAGGGATCTCCTTTCCTTCTGTATCCAAATCAGAGTCTGACTGAGACTGAGAGCTTTTTAATGGACTTAAAACTGACATGACCAAATTCCAAGTTGAAAACCTATCAGGGGAAATGATTTGTTCTGCCCTATAGGCCTTTTTAATATTTTTTCCAACTGTTTCCCAAATATCGATATATGCAGTGCCTGTTTGAGGAAACCATGGAATATATTTGGTTACCTCTTTTAACATTTTTTTAAGTCTTTCTTTGTTAAACGAGCCCCTGAGTGTTTAAGCAGGCCTTGGAGTAGTTGTAAATATGTTTGCTCCTAGGCTGAAACATTTTGCCCCATATTTTACTCTCAGAAAAAAAGGCTTTTCACAGCAGGAAGACTCACCCTTTTTTTCCTTCTCTTCTCTCCAGGCATCCCTGGCAAAGTTTTTGTCCTGTGAAGGCCTCCTCCATATCCAAAACTTTCCACTCAGGGCAGACTTACTCATTCAGGCTATAAATTCCCAGTCCAAAGATTTTAAGTCCCTGTTCTGGGCACCAGTTATTGGGTTCTATCCAAGATCCCTGATCTCTCAAAGGAGTGTATGGCAGAGGTTAAATTAAACAAAACAAATCATATGATTTTTAGGGCTCTAAGAAGGTCAAAATCATTTAATTAAGTTCAAAGCTTCAATGGTATAGACATATTTTCTGGGTCTGTCCACTATATTAGGACCAAGGACAAGGGCGGAGAAACTGAAAAAAATGCAGGAAATGAGCAGGACCTTGGGAGTCACTTCACGGACGTCTCCAACTAATGAATCAAGTCATTTCAGTAGCACTGTCTCATCATGAAGACATGGTAGAAGTGAGACTGTAGGAGTAATCTTTGCAGCTGCAGTGTCTACCTTGTTAATTGGGGTCGCTTACTATGAATCAGCTCCTGTCACCAGGCAAGGGGCCTAGGCCTAGTACAGACTCACAGATTAACATAGAAAGCCAATTAGTAAAATTTAAGTCCTGCTCAGAGCCACTTCGTAGTGGTCTCCAACATAAGACATTAAAAATGGAGTAGAACTAGGGACCAAATCAACTATCAACTGAGGGAACTCAGTATGGTCTGAAGCTACGTTTCTATGTATGATTAGAAAAAACAAAAATGGGATTGCAAAGCAGGGATGCTGGTCCATATGAATACTGCCAGAAAATGGAGGTCTGAAGAAATAGAATCAGAAGATCAAGACTAAGGTGAACTTGTAATAAAATTCATTCTCACAAAACAAAGCAAAGCAAATGTGTGTCTTGCACCAGACATGGTGTCACAACCCTGAAATTCTGACCCTTACTTGGATGAGACAGGTAGATCACAACACGATTTAGGCGGCCCTTTGCCACATAGTGTAGTGAGTTAATGGTCAACCTCATATCCTAAGAAATAAAGTGACACTATCTTTCAGAAAACTATACAAAAAGAAAATGGATACAATATAATTAGCAAGGGTTCACACTCAATATTAGGGGCATTGCTAAAGTTCACAGGGCATCCACAATATATAATGTTCAAAGCAGAAAATTCAATATTTATAATATAGAAATACCACCCAGACAAAAAGAGCAGATGCTGAATCTAGACAGGCAGTGATCACATAAATGCTCCACAAGGTTATTTAGGGACAGGAACCCTAACACGGATAGCCTCCTTCTCTTCTGAAGGGATTACAAACTTCTCTGTGAGGAAAGAGCAGGGCTCACATCCTTATTTGCAGTTTCTGCTCGCTGCCTCAGGTGGGACTTGGATCATAGAATGACTTAGAGCAGGAGGCAGGTGTACCAGAGAGACACACAGGTATCTGTGCTAAGTCTGTTCCTGAGAGCTAGTACCAGAGTTTGTATGGGAAGAGAGATGGACTAGGATACATTAAGGGAGAAAGGCCAGGAGGAATCCATCTCTGGGATCAGGAAGATGGGGTCATGATATCCCTGCTTCTACCACTCCTCTAAATTGAACTTCCCACTTACAACAGACTCAAACCCAGCTGAAATTCAGAATAGGAGGTTCCTCTCTGTAGTACAAAAGGAGCAGACATAGCCCGGTTTTAATGTCCCCCTCATATAAGAAGTGTGCGCCCTATATGCAAATATCTGCTCCAACTTTAGATTCATAATCTGCTCACAGTTGTGTGAGCTTACAGCTCCATCCACAGAGAGGGCTGAAGTCTCCCAGAAAGCCAGCAGTGTAATCTACAAGATGAGACTGCAGAGTCTTCTCCTGTGTCTGGTGGTAGCCACTCATTGTGAGTGCCATCAATATAAGACATGGGTCCATGGAAAGGCTATCAAAGCAGGTGATCGACTGGATACTTTTTATTATTTCCAGGTGTCCTGTCCCAGGTGCAGCTGCAGGAGTCAGAGCCCAGCCTGGTAAAGCCTTCACAGACCTTGTCCCTCACCTGCTCAGTCTCTGGATTCTCCATCACAACCAGTTATTACTATTGGAACTGGGTCCGTCAGCCCCCAGGAAAGAGCCTGGAGTGGATGGGGTACATAAGATACGATGGTAGCACTAATTACTACCCATCCTTCAAAAGCCGCGTCTCCATCTCCAGAGACAAAGGCAAGAACCAGTTTTTTCTGCAGCTGAACTCTGTCACTGCAGAAGACACAGCCACCTATTACTGTGCAAGAATCACAGTGTTTTGATGCAAGTGTGGGCCCAGACATAAACCTCCCTGCAGGGAAACTCACATCCAGCAGGGGGCGAGCTGCACACACTGCTCTAGGGAGCCAGCTTCGGGACAGAGATTCTATGGACCTTCTATGTCGCTGATCCTACCGGGTTATATTTTCACAGAATCAGGCTTTTATTGGTGTACCCATCCATTTCATGGTTCATTGCACAATGCATTTGCAATGAAGCCATTGTTCTCAGAACAAGTGATTCCACTGTTTCAATAGTTTTTAAGTGTAGAATTATTTAACCATGAAAATTATTTCCTTGTTGACTACCCTCTAATGCATTTGCAAGACATTTCATCCTAAAGGTCTCTTTCCAAATCTGATCATGCAGAGACTTTTACTCTGAATGGCTTGACATCACTTTGTGTTGATCTGAGTGATCACCTGTTACTGGAGATGTTCATTTTCACATCTTTGGCAGTGTAGGGCGATGTGTTGGGGAGCTGTGGTAGATTCCACTGTGGAAGGGCCTCTCGGCATTTCATTGGTAGAGACCATTACACTGTCACAAATCCTGCTATCATAGGGAACTGCCCAAATAGTATTTATAAGGACCTAGTGTCAGTAGCGCTGAGTCTCAGAAACTCTTATGGAATGTCTTATATATCATGTCTGTTTGTATTACAACATGGATTTACTACATTTACATTACCCTTTATAAAATTTGGACATCTCTGCAAGCAGCTGTCAGCATATTTGGAAACACTGCTATCCTCATCTGTCAGTTGACCTGGGAACCTGACCATGGATTCGTGAATGAACAAGGTTCCCACAGTAAAGTCTAGACCAGAGAGGAGGCCAGGACCTACTCATACAGGAACCTGGACTCCAGCTCTCTTTGTGTTCTCCTGAGTCCCTGAGGACAAGGCTGGGTCAGGACTGGACTGTAACTCCTGTCTCACATATAATGGTTAGGAGAAAGATTTGGGATCACAGGGATTTGGGGACATGGGAAAATGCTGTTACGTTGATTCTCTAATATGCAACTCATGGTTGCTCTATGTCTAGAGGTTCAGATACATAACCAGTCATTTGTTCAACATTTCAAAATTAGGAACAAAATAAAAATTACAGAAGGAACCTGGGAAATGATTTTAATATAATTATCTATTCATCTTTCTATCATCTGTCTATCAAGCTATGTGTCTCTATTTCCATCTGTCATCACTGTATCCATCTATGCTCTGTCATATTTGTTTTGACATATCAACCTTCTATAAATTTGCTTTCATTTTTGTATCTAATGTAAATTCATTATTTGTTCATGTACTTGTTATCTATCTTTTAAGTTTGTGTCTTGCTATTTTCTGCTTTTTGTGCTTGTATCATCCAAAATTTGACTATTTTGTATTACTCTGTCCATGCACATCTTAACTATTTCATAAACTTTCATCTACCTATCTTTGATGAATATATCATCTGCTTATCTTAACTGCCTATTAACATAGGTGAGACACAAAACTGTCCATACATAGTCTAAAAAATTTAAATACTTGAGAAGATTGCCTCAGAGGCTGAGAAAGAGGCATCACTAATGAGAACACTTTCCCTTGATTTATTTCCTCATGTAAAAAAATGGACAGCAGTGTACTGAAGGAGACTGCATCTTCTTAAAAAAAATTATACTTCTCCTAAATGTAGCAGTCCTTTTCCTGCATATTTGCTATAGCCAAATGAAATTTGACTCCTCTCTTGTCTCTCCCTGGACATGGTCCATGACTAAAAGACTGAATGTCATATTATGCCCAGCACTGCCCTGAGGTGGGAGCTGTCCCAGTGCTTGGTCCACACATCTGCTGTCTGCTCTCACTCTGGACCCACTTGGTGCTGCCTACTCTTTGTCCCTGTGAAAACCAAGATCTCCCAGTTCAGCTTATGTCTCCAGGGACCTTCCTGTCTGCTGCCATCTGCACTTCAGCATGCACTCACTGGTGTAGAAAGCAGTTTAGGGGTGGGTTTTTCATGTACTTGGGCATGTGCAATTCATTCTCCTAGGCACTGACCCCAGATGCTGCCTCAGTGGCTTATTCCATCTCCTCCTCACCACCTGGATCCACTTTGAACTGAGGTTCTGTAGCTGTAGCTGGAGACAGGCAGTCTCACTGCCCCCTCAGGCTGGTTTTCTATGCTCAGGAGAGGGGTGAGCAGCAGCCTCCTCTTCTCAGCTTGTCTCTCACTGCTGCCTCTGTCCACCGCTCTGTGTGAAAGTTGGTGGAACCAGGGGACTCCCGAGCCCCAGTGCTGCTCCAGGGAACAGATTAGTGCACAATGCAGCTGAAAAGAAGCCTCTGTCTCTCTGAATCAAGTTCTCAGGATCTGTCTCGGCACTGAGGAGCAGGGCCACAGTGCTGATATCTTGAGTCCTCAGGTTGAGGTCACTGACAGAAACCTGGTTAGAAGCAGCTAGGTGCTTTGTTGCTTCCTGTAAACAAATTAAATTTGGTTTTCTTGAAATAGATCAAACGCAGTTTGAATTCCTATTCAATGTGAGTTGATTTCCTTGCACTGTGGTCCTTTGAGGCTTTGCAGATGTAATTCTAGATACTGTTTAGCAGTGTATTCAGGAGTGGTTCCTAGAATTTTATGTTACATCACAGAGCAGTGGGACTTGTGTCTTCCCTTGTGTATAAAACATCTGCAACAGAGAGAGCACTAGCAATCAGCTCTCCACTTATCCATCTGGTCCATACACCCAACCAAGATCACTCAGTTTCTCTTTTGGTATGAGATCAACTATTTAATGGCCCCTAGTATCAGTGGCCTCTTGTAGTATCTGCCTTTATCTCCTTTCTGTAATTTTCTCTTAACTTTAAAATTCCCTAGTGTGTTGTTCTGCCTTATTTCACTGCAAAATAATCCCTGAGATAATAAATTTAAGAAGAAAAATGATTTATTTAGGCTCACAGTTTCATGCCTTCAAATCCCTTGTCAGAAGGTGTCATGGTTTCTAGGACTTTCCTAAATGGATGATAATACAATGTACATTCTGTACAAATAAACTGTCCAAATTCCCAAAAAGAGAGAGAAGAACCTGGGTCTGATAACTCCTATGGAGATGTGCTCCAGGAATCTAAATATATTCCACCAGCCACGTCTTCCAAAACTCTGCCATCTCATAATGCTCCATGGGCTAGGGACCAAGGCCTGAACATAAGGCCTTCTGTGGGTGACTCTTCACACCACAGCACCAACTCTGTTCATGCTGTCTCAAATGCCAGAGTTTTACACATTTCTTTGGTTGAAAACTCCATGGCATTTTTATTATCCATTCATTTCTTGAAGGACACTTGGCCTGACTCAGTGACTTAGCTATTGAAAATAACACTGCAATAAACATGATAGTATATGATTTACTTTGATATACCAATTTCAAAATCTTTGAATGTATCCTAGAAAGGGAATTTATGGGTTATACCGAATTTCTGTTTTTTAATGTTTACAGAAAATTCATGCCACTTTCTACAGGGGCTGAACAAATACACATATTTTACAGAATTGTAACCTACCTGTCTTGGGAAGGTTTGTCTGTGAATCTCATGACCTAGAAGAGAGCTCTGTGGGCCTCCTGTCTTCTGAAGGTGATGCAGAATTTCTGGCTATGGAATCTCACATTACAGTAGCTGTGAAATTGTTCCTAGATGCGCGGTATTGTGCTGACCAGGTTTACACTGTGTCCAGTGGGTTTGCTTCTGAAATGAAAGTTGTTGCTTGCAGACTTTGAGAGAAATGTCCCTAAGCTGTCTACACTCTGTTCTTCCTGTGCCTCAAACACGCAGTTGGAAAATCAGTGCTTTCATTGGGAGGTTCAGTTGCACTAAGAACAATTGAGAGATTGAGTTCTTTATTCCATCTATCACCAAAGCTGCTTTTAGAATTTGACTGCATAATTTCTGTTCTTTTTCAGCACAGTGAAGAGAAAGGTGAAGTACAGAAGGAAATATTTCATTCTCAGTGGACAGGAAGGGATGATGGCTTTGAAGTTTTAGCAATATTTTTATATTAGATGGTATAAATAGTGACAAAAATAAAGCAGCTTCAATAGTATTAAATAATACCTTTCTCCAAGCATTTGTACTCTGTCATTAGGTAATGGATTTTGATTTTATTATTACCATTGTTGTTTTCAAAAATGTCTTAACTTTTACAAGGTCCTTTGGAAAAAATCTTCAGGGACAAAACATCTGATGTCTTTTTTGCAGCCAGTAGGTTTAGGTTGGGCCTTATAAGTGATTTTTGCAACATTTAAGTCAGCCTGAAAATTTGGGAATTTGATGTATAATGATAACGTGAGTCTTCAGGGTCCCAGGAAGAAGGTGCAGATTGAGTCTGTCTTGAGGATTCCAGCATTCCCAGACAGCAGGACTGAGACCCCTTTGATAGTGCTGAGAATGGGCATCAATAGAGATGGAAGTTTATGAAATTTCAGGATGACTCAATGGAGAATGGAAATGGGTTTGAGTGAGGACCCCAACATGGATTCTGGCACTGACACGTCCATATACTGTGAATTTTTGTTGTGTGTTGAGTGCATGTGCACACACACCTGTGATGCAGGTAACTCTCACCCCATTATCTGTGGGTACTGCATACTAGTTTCCATCTCCCCAAAGTCACCTTTCATTTGAGAGCACACCCAACTCCCTAGCCAGTTCCCCCCACCCTCAATGTCCTATCCTGGAGTGAAGAGATCTTTGCTGAAGCTATGCATTCCACAAAGAGTTATAAGCTCTCTGAGGGCTCAGGCAACATCCTCCACCTGGGGGCAGCAACCCAACAGAGACCTTCCCCTTCCCTCCTCATGTCTTTACAGGAGTGCATTCCACATGTGCATGCTCCATGGAGCACCTAGATACTTGTTTAAATGCAGATTTTAAGACATTGTGAGGTATTTGCTGACCTGTCCTTTAAGATCACTAAGCAATGTCTAGTCCTCCTCTGTGGTGGTAGCTCCCACATGTAAAAGGCACAGGAACTCAGCCAGGACAATGTGGGGAAGCTGCACCTGAGCTCAGCGCTCCCTATGTTTCTTTCAGTTGCAGCTTCAGGAGTCAGGACCTGGCCTAGTGAAGCCCCAGAGACTGACAGGAAACCGGATCACTAAGCAGTGTCTAGTCCCCCTCTGTGGTGGTGGCTCCTACATGTAAACACAACAGGAACTAAGCTAGGGTAATGTGGGGAAGCTGCACCTGAGCTAAGCCCTTCCTGTGGTTCTTTCAGATGCAGCTTCAGAAGTTGGGATCTGGCCTAGTGAAGTCCTCATAGACCCCGTTCTTCACTAGGCTCTGTTTGCTCACTCCCTCAATGGTGCTGTCTCTGGGGGCTAGATCCATCAGCACAGAGAGAAGGAGATGGAACAGAGTGGGCAGAATGATAGGAGCTGAGGTACAGCTGATAAGTCATGGCTGATTTGCCAAGTTAACAACACCTCAGACTAGAAAGGGATGCTGGGGAGAAAACAGAAACCAGTAGAGGAGCAGAGGGCCCTGGGATTCCAATGAGAAGTAGGAAGTGTCAAAGGAACATGTTTCAAGAAGGAAGTTGGGGAGCCGGCTTCCAGTCAGCCTCTGGGGTTTCCTTTCATGCTTAGCATTATGGGAACTGACCAGACTTCACCATGCATCCACTCCAGGTTACATATGAGGTTTCCATGCTCTAAACTGCAAAGAATGTAAGGGGTTTGTTGATAACCAATTACAACACACACATGTACAAACATGTTATACAATAATTTATTATGTTAGTTGCAAAAATACATAACTATGATAAAACTCACACGTTTTTCACAAGACAGACATAATATTGAGAAATCATACTCTCATTAATATTATGAATATTGCAAAGCATCTCCTAGAACATTGCAACGTGCACTGCACCTGCCCTATCTGAGGTTCCCACAATACAGGATTCTCTGTAGCAGAGGGACCAGCCCAACCTGGATCCTGTAGCTCTGCTGAGGAGCCCAGCCCTGGATGCCAGGTGTCTGCTGCAGGACCAGGACTTAACAGATATTGCACCATGGAGTTTGCAAAGAGCAGTCTTTTCCTTCTTGGTATTTTAAACATTAATTCATGGAGAACAAGCAGTACTGAGTATGTGAGTGGACATGATTGGGAAAAAAACTCACCAGTGTGACAGTTTCCTGAAGAGGCTGTCTCCGTGTTTGCAGGTGTCCAGTGTGAGGAGCAGCTAGTGCATCCAGGAGGGCATGCTTGATGCACTGTTGCAAGAGGCACAGTGAGAGAACATCACTGTGAGCCCAGACACAAAGTTTCCTGCTGGGCACCCAGGGCCAGCCTGCAGCTCCTGGAGCACAAGGTATGCACCAAGGGAAAATTTAGAAGAAGGTTAAAGGACATTTCTTCTCATCTAAAACTGGTTCTTCATATAATACTTATCCCCCAGGTACTCCAATAGCATGTCTTATCCTTACTGCCAGTTAGACATGATTGTTTGTCTAGAATTACTCTTCTTTATAGCTGACTAGTATTCTATTATGTATAACTACCGTATTTTCTTTATACATTCATATGTTTATAATATACATGCTGTTTCTAGGATTTAGCTTCTAGGATTTAGCTATTATGAATCATGTGTGCTGATTGATGTGTACATAACTCTGTAGTGTGATATTTTTAGCTGTTTGGGGAAGATAGTTCATCACCGATTCACCAAGTTAACATCACAAGTGCCACATCTGAGAACCAGTTCTCCCTGTAGATTGACTCAGTGACCAAGGGGGACCTCACCATGTACTTCTGTGCAAGAGACACTGTGAGGAAACATCAGTATCTGCCAAGACACAAACCTCTGAGGTTTGTGCTGAGGGCCTAGTGGGGTGTTCAGGTACAGCAGGGAGTGTACAGGACAAAGCAAAGTTTGATGACTCAGCTCAGAAAGGGGACAAGAAGATGATGTGCTAGAGGAGCAGAGGGCCCTGGAGATGCACAGAGAACCAGGAAGGGCCCAAGGAACAGGTGCAGAGAAGGAAGTTGGGGAGCCAGCTTCTAGTCAGCCTCTGGGGTTTCCTTTCTGGCTTAACATTATGTAAACTGAGCAGACCGCACCATACATCCACTCTAGGTTACCTATGAAGTTTTCACGCTCCAAATTGTAAAGAATGTAAGGGTTTTTTGGTGATCAATTAGAACACACACACACACACACACACACACACACACACACACACACACACAAATGTGTTACATAGGTCATTTCTGGACTGCAGAGGGAGAGAACCATGCCTCATGGGAGGATATTCTTGCTCCAGCACCAGCGCCTTGTAGGGGCCACTGCTGGCCTGTGGAGAGCCAGACCCAAGCCTCTCTCTGTGAGTCAGCACCTTTTGCAGACTGCAGAGGGAGAGGACCAGGCCCTACAGGGAGGATATCCCTGCCTGGAAACTGTATCATTTTCATCTTTTTTTTTCTTTGGGGTTGAGGTTTACTCTCTTTTGTTTTGTTTATGTTAACTCTGATGGTATGAGCAGCTATTTGAAAGAAGGCAAGACACGTTTTGGAAGCCATTATGTATTTACTACCGGTTTGTTTTGCTATTCTTTATTATATCCATTGTTTTGTTTTTATTTTTTATTCTATCCTGTTCTGTTTTTATTTTTAATATGTTCAAAGGTAGTATTTCCAGTTATTTTGAAGACAACAAGGCATTGTGGTAACTTTTGCTGATTTCAAAAGGTTTGGAAGTCCTGTTGCACTTATTCTGGCTTATTTTCACTGATTTTAATATGCTTTATTTTCCTTGGTTTTTTTCTCTTTAAAATAAAAAACATGCACCACATATTAATTTATTTATTCCTCTTCATCTGAAAATAAGTGGAAGGGCAATTATAACTTTCTTATGCTGTGAAAAACTAATTTTTAAAAAATTGAGTGCTTAGAGAAATCCAGTAATCATGATCATCACCATCAGTTTATCTGCTAATTTCTATGAGGAAATGTTGTCTCATGCAGGGTTAAATATTTATGTTTAGGCAATATGCAATACAAGAAGATATATTAAGGACAACTTATGGAAAACTATCTTGACCATGAAAATAATTATATCAATATATGATACATTATTATGTATAAATATAAAATCATTAGGGGAAAATTAAGTCAGAGATAGATAATAAATCAAGATATGGCACACAATTGCAAATATGCTTCAATACTGGTTGTCTATTTATTATAAATTCACAGGAAGTGCAGAAAAATAATACCATGTTCTCTTCTTTGAGGAACAGGATAGGTAATCATCAATAGCTATGATTACCCTGTCTTACAATTTTTCAGGCACAGTTCAGGACTGTGGGAAAATTTCTAGGGCTAAATTCAAAGAGGCTCTCATTACATGCAAGCTCATATCTCTTAGGTCTGTGCTTTTTCTCACTATATGTGTACATCTGCAAAAAGATAGCAAATGACCATAACCATTAATTGCACAAATATATAACTACTATAAAACTCATACCATTTTTTCACAATACAAATACATAGTAGAGAACCATATTCTCATTATTATTATTATTATTATAAATGTTGTAAAATGTCTCTCAGAACAATCTCATGTGCATTGTAACTTTTCCCATCTGAGGCTTCCACAATACTGGAGTCTCTGAAGCAGGAGGTCCAGCTCAGCCTGGACCATGCAGCTCTGCAAGGAGCCCAGCCCTGGGTGCCAGGTGTACCAGCCTCAGGACCAGAACTGAGCAGGAATGTTGCACCATGGTGTTTGCAGTAAGCTGACTTTTCTGTCTTGGTGTTTTATAAGGTAATTCATGAATAACAAACAACATTGAGTGTGTGAGTGGACATGGTTGAGAGAAATAGCTCACCTGTGCGACAGCTGCCTTAGCAGGATGTCTTCATGTTTTCAGGTGTTCATTGTGAGGAGCAGCTGGTGCAGTCCAGGAGGGGAGGCTTGGTGTAGCTTAGGAATCTGTGAGACTCTCCTGTGCAGCCTCTGGATTCACCAACTGTGAATACAGGATCACTACGAAGTGATGCAGCTCTGAACAGAATTTAAATTTTACTAATTGGCTTTCTATGTTTATCTGTGAGTCTGATCTAGGCCTAGGCCACTTTCCTGGCAACAGGAGCTGATTCATAGTAAGTGAACCTCTATGAACCACTGGTCCTGGTTGAGGCCTGTAGTAGCCTGTGAGGCCAGAAATACCTCAAAGAGCCAGATAAGGCCACAGCTGCAGGTAGTCTGACTCCAACCCCAATTAACAAGGTAGAGACTGCAGCTACAAAGATTACTCCTACAGTTTCACTTCTACCATGTCTTCATGATGAGACAGTATTACTGAATTGACTTGATTCATTACTTGGAGACATCCTTGAAGTGACTGCTGAGGTCCTGCTCCCTGCGTGGATTTTCCTCAGTCTCTCCACCCTTTGTCCTTGGTCCTAATATAAGTGGACTGACTCAAAAAATCCTTTATTTTTACCCTGGAAGCTTCAAGCTTAATTAAAGGGTTTTGGCCCTCCCAGAGCCCTACAAATCATACAATTTCTCACTTTTTATTTAATATCTGCTGTACACTCATTAGGGAAATTGGGGATCTAGGACAGAACCCAATACACTTGGCCTGACAGGTCCAGGGAAGAGGTTACAGTGTCAAGTGGTGGTAACACATACTATTCCAAATGTATAAAGGGCTGATTCACCATCTCCAGAGACAACTCCAAGAACACACTGTATGTGCAAATGCACAGCCCAAAGTCCAAGAAAAAAGCCATATGTTACCATACAAGACTCACAGCAAGGGGATATTAGTGTGGCAGCAGACACAAATCTGCCTTTAGGGGACCCAGGACTGACAGGCGGCAATTGATTCACAGGGAGAGCACAGTGTCTTCCTCAAGAGATTTAGAAGGTGAAAGGAGGTTGATTTTTATCCCCAGATACTCCAATTCATGTTTCTCTTTCTCTTGAAAGTCTCTCAGGTAGATAAGACAGTTTGATTAGAATTTATCCTTCTTTATAGTTCAGTAGTTGTCTAATGTGGTCTATGTAATGGCTGCAGAAGAAGGCAACTTGCCCGCCCTCTTGGTAAAAGCACCTCCTTCAGGAGTCACCCAGGAGGAGACTCAGACAGCAGTGGCTGAAAATCAGCCGTGGTGCAGGCGGCTACAGAAGAAGGCAACTCGCCCACCCTCTTGGTAAGCTCCTCTCTCCTGCATGAGTCAGGAGGAGATCCACTCAGCAGCTCCCATGAGCCTACTATTAGGGGGCTGGAAATCAAACATCCCAACTCCCCCCATTAGCAATCTGGGACAGAGGTGTGAACATGACTTGAGAAGATAACCATATGCGAAACAGCAACTATAAGGGATTTCTTTCCATCTTCTGTTTGAAGGCAAATGTTTTTTTCACTGGTTTGTTTTATTACAATTAATTGTATTACACTAGTCAATATTCTCTTTCAAATGGTTTTGTAGTGTTCTGTTTTTTATTTGATTTTGGTATAACTAACTGATTGGACAACTATTGTGAAAATAACAACATTTAGTATGATACTAACTAGTGGTAGCCCGGTGCCCTGCTATGAATCTTTGTACAATTTCACTGCCTTGTCAAGAATGACTTTTTCTGTCTTATTCTGTTGTATTTTTGCTACCTTCAAAATTTAAAAAAGTAAAACGCATTATGTAAAACTACCATATTATCTTTATGCATTCATATGTTTATGATACACAGGCTGTTTCTATGATTTAGCTGATATGAATCATGTACACACATTGATATGCATATAATTCTGTAGTGTGATGTTTTTGGCTTCTTGGTGAAGATGTGTAGAATGGGAATAGGTGGATCACATGGAGTTTGTAACTTCAGTTCTTTAAAGAATATCCATATTGATTTAAATGTCTGAACTAGTTTCCATCCCCAGCAATAATGTAGCAGGGTTCCTAGGAAGGAAAGTTCACATGAAGCAGCTTTAAGGTAGTCACCAGCTGCCTATGACAAGATGTGGGAGGGAAGGAATGTGAAAGGGATTGCAGAGCAGCCTCAAAACACACTGAGGATGACACCTATACTCTGGCTTTGACTGTGGGTGGCTGTGCAAGTGTCCATGTGTGTTAATACTTCTCAGGGGCACACTTCCCATATGGCAGTTTATGCCTTATATTTGAAGGAGCTTTTATAGATAAACAACAGGTAAGAATAGAAGAGTGAGAGAGATAACAACAGTGTATAACAAGAAAGCCACTAACAGGCACCAACATGGTAACCACTCAATTTCCTCTCAGCAAGCAGTGGAATGAAGCAAAGTCACACAAGCTCTCACCACAAGGAGAAGTGACTTGAATCTCAGCAGCTGTGTCCCTCTCTGTCCAGGACCTAGATCAGGAAGCTCTGCACAGCCTAGGAGAGCACAGAGCCAGACAATGGACATAAATTTATGACATGGGATCCAATGTAGATAACACAACGGTTTATGGCACAGTCATTGTTTTGCATGATTACAAAATATGTGAATTCAATAAAAATCCATGATCTGTGTACACGGACAAAAAGTGAATGGAGCTCAATTGATACACACAGAACAAGACTACAACAGCAGCCTGCCGCCAACGACAATGACACTGGAGTCCATGGCAGGGAAGCTCTGGGTGCTTGAGGCACTGGTTCGAGGCTGCAGCTGTAACTACAGCAGCTGTCAGATCATGGGCACCACCTGCCTGACCCTGGCCTAGGCCACAGGTCCCTTCCCCGTAGGCATGTCTGGCTGTGACATGCCAGAGGAAGTTTATGATGTGTACCTCCTTCATGCTCAAAGACTGCCTTGGTCTGCTCATTAACTGTAGAAGACATACTAAACTTTTTCTCAGATTACAGAATCTGCAACAGTGAGTGTGGGATCCATTTTCTCTTGAATAGAGATGGGAAGTGCAGAGGCGATGCCTTGGTTGAGATGGAGTCAGAGCAAGAAGTGCAGAAGGCCCTGGAGAAGCATCACATATACATGGGCCCATTCTATGTGGAAGTGTATGAGATAAACAATGAAGATGCAGGTGCCTTAATCAAGAACCTGCAGGGCAAGTTCTCCCTTCCAGTCAGCAATGGTGTGGTTCGACTGAGGGGACTTCCATACAACTGCAATGAGAAGGACATCTTTGCAGTACAGAATATAGTAGACATCACTTTTGTGATGGACTACAGGGAAAGAAGAAAAATGGGGGAAGCCGATGAAGAGCTTGAAGAGCCAGAATGGCCAGCCAGGCCCTGCTAAAACACAGGGAGAAAATTGGGAACCAATATATAGAGATATTTCCAAGCACAAGGAATGAAGTCTGAACACACATTGGCTCTCATAAGGCAAAGAAAATGGCATCTTCTCCTCCTGCCAAGTACATGTCAGAGCCAGATGTGGTCTTTGAAGAACACAAAATAAATGAGGATATTCAACCCATAAATGGCCTTTGAAAGTGACAAGGAGATAAAACTGTCAATGGAGGGGCCAGAGAAGCTTCCAGAAGCTGCCAATTTAGGAGCCACACCCTCCCCACACATGGTACACATGAGAGAATTGCCTTTCCATGCCAACACCCAGGATGTCATAAACTTCTTTGTGCCACTGAAGCTGGTGCAGATCACCATGGAGTACAGCTTCAGTGGGAAGACCACAGACAAGGCCAATGTGCACTTTGACAGCCACAAGGACACAGTGGTGGTGATGCTCAAGGACTGGTCCCTTGTGCATTATAGGAACTTTGAAGTGTTCCTGAACTCTTGTGCAGAAGCAAATAAGACTTCAGGGGTTTCAGATAATAAGGGTGAAGACAAAAACATTTTGTTTGCACATGTTTCTTGGATGTGTGATAGCAAGTTCCAGTTTATTGGCAATAGCTACTACAGAAAAAGTTTTGAGGATTTTGGTTAATCACATCCAAGATAAGTGTGCAGTGGACTGATTAAAAAGAGAAAGATGTAGTTTGGGATTCTAAAATAAACTAAAAATTATAATTTTTTCTTAAGCTACTCAAGATCTGGTTTTAAAAATGACTCACATAACTGCATTCATAATTATTTTCACTGTTATCTTTGTTATCAAATTATCTCAGTAAACTAATGCCTGTAGTGTGTGATGCTCTCTCTGACATATCCAACCACCGAACTGTCTATGTCACAGGAGGCCATGCAAGTAGGGGTTCCCTGTGCTGATGAAAACCAGCCTAGCCCTCACCTTGCAGCCCTGCAGAGAAGCCCAGCCCTGGTACCTAGCTGTTCCCACTTGGTGATCAGCACTGAGCACAGAGAGCTCAACATGGAGTTCACAGTGACCTGGGTTTTCCTTCTTACTATTTTGAAAGCTAATTCATAAAAATCAAGAAATACTGAGTGTGTGAGTGGACATGAATGGGATAAACAGTGAACTTCTGTGACAGTTTCCTCAGCAGAATGTCTCAATTTCCAGGTGTCCAGGCAGAGGTGCAGCTGGTGGAGTCCAAGGGAGTCTTGGTACATTCTGGGGTGTCCCTAAGACTCCTGTGTGGCCTTGGGATTCACCTTTAGTGACTACTAGATGCAATGGATTCGTGAAGCTCCAGGGAAAGGACTGGAGTGGCTTCTAAACAGTAACTGTGATGGTGTTAGCTCATATGACACAGACACCATGAAGGGCCAATTTACCATCTCTAGAGACAACATCAAGAACACACTGCATCTTCAGATGAGCAACCTAAAAACCAAGGACACAGCCATGTATTACTGTGTGAGAGGCACAATGAAGGGACATCAGTGCGAGCCCAAACAAATACCTCCATGAAGGGCACTTGGAGCCCCAGGATGCATGCAAGACACATAGCTCAGAGTCTTCCCCAGAGCACATCTAAAGTACTGTTCAAAGAAAGAAAATAATAAAGGCTGAGTAAAGAAGAACAAGGTGATGGCTCCTGTGCAGTAGGGACACAGTCCAAAGGAACAAAGGCAAGTGGTGAAGTGGAGGGGAAAAAGAAATAAGTAAAATTTTGTTGTATAGAGAAAGCCAATAGCCTCAATTACTATAAACATTATGTCATAACACAAGTTAAGTAAGATTAACATCTACAGGAATGAAAAATGGAATGGGAAAATTAGAGGAGGGGGTGACGGTACAGAATGGGATTTAAAAGAAGGAGCTGAGATGTAGTGTGTGCATCTAACCACTCCCCAGGATGACTGTCGAGTGAGTGCAGGTGCTGCAAACAAAAACCAGTAAAATTAAATCAAATATAAAGTGAGGTGAAATGTGGATCCCTGTCAGGATCTTGGGAAGCTCCATGTAATATTTGTCCCTGATCCTTCAAATTCATATGTCCATTCTCACCTCGAAATCTTAGTCTAGTTGTTGTTGCTGTTTGGATAGAATTTATTCTCAGCTGTGAAGAAATCAAATTATAGTGGGTCAAAATGACTCTTCTGTGTTCATCTGTCCCAGGACCCAGTGAAGCTCAGGGAACCTGGTAACAGCCTGGATGGAAGCTGGATCCACAGTGAGGGGTGGTTACATGAGCTCAGCCACAATCCTCACCTCTGTAAGGGGCAGGACCCAGAGACCCTGCTCCTTGCATCTCGGGGGTGTACAGTCCCCTCAGAGGAAGCTGAGGAGCACTGAGGTTGTCATGTTGCCCAAGAGCCAGCACTTCAATATCCCAGCATGAGAGCAGCTGCGTGGAGACCCAGGGGGAATTACTCCTCATCCCCTTGTGACCTCCTTCCCTTTATGGAAGTGGAGTAACAATGGGCCCTGAATGTCTTTCACTACATCATTTTCTTGCATGTTAGGCCAATAATATTTTATATGCATAAATCTGATAATCCTTGAAAATGTATTGAAATAATTTGTATATCAACAATGTCATCACTTAAAAGTTTAAAAGGTCATTATTTGTGAATAAATGCTATGAAAACTGCACGCATCCATACAAGGTCCTTTTAAATCATATTTCTAAATTTCAAATGTACACAACACATTTTTTGCTGTCCCTTTCCATTCTTTTGCAGTCCACCTCCTGATCCCCCAAATTGAGAACAAGGCTATTTCTGCCCTTATGGATTTGCCATTTCTGGAAAATTTGATTAAGGTTCATAAAATAGGGAAGGTTTTATCTAACCTCAGTGCTTATCAAAATGATTTCAGGTGTTTGCATTTTATGCTACTTTCAGTGGTTAGGATACAAATTACAGGGAATACACCTACCACTATCATTGTGGAAATATTAAAGTCCTTGAAAATGGTGGGGAAAGTGAGAGATTTCCTAGCTCATTTAAAAGTTTAGTGTCTTTCAAAATTAGCACAAGGAATTCTTCATATGACTTTACAGTTGGATAATTATCCAAGTATATTGAAACTGCATATTTATACAAAATTTTGCAAGCTAGGATTCCTATAAAAAAAATCTTCATGGTAACCAAAACTTAGAAACTATCCAAAAAGTCTATCAATTCAGAGAGGGCAATCAAAAATTTATGTTCACATATGATATATTCTTCAGCCACAAAGAAAATTAAATGAATTTCTTTGTGACTGCATGATTGTGCTTTCAAAACAACACATAGATGCAAAAATGCCCTCCTTTCTGACTCTAGAGATGGGTAATATCCACAATTTTGGGTCATTTCACCCAGAAAATAGAATGAAAACTTCCAAGGACCATGGGAATATGAATTACATGAGGAAAAATTAGAAATACCATAAAATTTCTTATAGTGGTGAACATACTGAGAAAGTACTCTAGGACAGTCACAAATAATTTAATATGGAAAATCACATTCAAATGTGAACTTAAAATTTGATCTCACTGTATGTGGGTTAAATTGCTGCCAAGTGTGGTTTAAAGACATAACCTAAAATCTCTAACACAACACATCTGAAGCAAGCAAACAGACCAGAAACCAAAACTACAGTTCAAACTTAATGCAAAGTTTTAGTGACACAGTAATGCAGAAATTATGCATAGATGTGTAAGAATAATACAACAGGGAAGAAGTGTTCTGCACAAATGGTACAGTAGAGCTCATCTCTAATGGCACAGTGATGGAAACCAGAACAGCATGAGGAGGAAATCAACTCAAAGGAAAGGAAACTTAGTAACTTGCTGATTTCCTAGAGTGGCCAAGCTATAAATGACACAGGTATACTATAGCAAATGCTAAGGTCACATACAGTAAACTTGTGGTAAGGAGAGCAGTGTAGACAGAGAAAAATGATCCAAAGTGGATTTAGAATCTTCCACTCCCACCACAAGATAAGAGTGGGAACTCGAGAGCTTGAGAGCATCACATATGGAAGATGTGACCTCAAATTTCATTTCTCGGTGTTTCCTCAAGTGTTAGTCACAGATATTTTGGAGCCACCAACCTCAGTCAGCACTCACAAGGCTCCCTTGTGTTCAATAACAGTGTGTGTAGAGGGTGCAGACTGCCTTAAGTTTGATGAGCCCTCATGCACACCTCCCTGTAGGCATTCACAGGACCAGCAGGGAATGTGGAGGACACAAGAAGCACAAGAGATCTACAGGAGAGCAGCTGAGAAGAAATGAGTTTTCTTTTCACTGCATTGTCCTCTCTGTGAGGACACTGGAGCCTGGAGGATCTATCCTCTCTAAGCCTACACTGCTGTGTGTTCACAGCAGTGTAGGCTTAGAGAGGAACCCCATTGGTTTTTAGCATCTAGCTGATGACAAGATGCACTTTGTGATTTTTAGTGAATTCTCATTTACACCAGGGTAACTACACAGTATAAGTCAGTGTTTGGTCTAGAAATACTTGATGATTACTCACCCCCTGTTAAGTGCACATTTCTCATCCACCATCAGGTGCATCTTCACTTTATCCAGCCCTCTTCTGCAAGCCCTTTGATTCTAATGTTTATGAAACATTATCTATGTGGATGTGTTTGTCCACACATTGCTATAGGTCCTTTACCTTCCCCGAGCAACTGACAGAGGACACAGAGCACTGCTACTCAAGAAGCTCACTTGCTCACTCAGGGCATCTTCCCTGTCATCCCCAAACTCTCTGCTTCCTGCCTCCCTCCCCGAGTCATCCTCCTCCTCAACCTGCTCTTCACCAGGGAGATAGTGGGGGCTGGTCCATCTGCTCCTCTCTACACTGCCCTGCGTCATGATCAACACTGGGTAGAAATCATGCAGACATTGGCAGATTCTGGAGTTCTAAACAAGCAGGCAGGCACCATCGTTTCCAGAGGCCCAGTGGCCTAGTGTAAGTACCCTGCACACTTTCCCCCGAGTGCAGCTAGTTTGGGACACTCACTCAGCCTGTGCCAGGGAACTTTGTGGCTTTCAGGTGCATTAGACATAGTGGCGGGTCCTCAAAAGGCCTGCATTAGCCTCCCCACTCCTGGCTGTGCTTGGGGGACTCTGGAATTGTAAGCAAGCAAGTGGACGCCATTGGTTCAAGAGACTGGGCTTGAGCTGCCTGCTCTACCCCCAGTGACTCTATCTCAGTTGGGTGAACTAGGTGGTAGACTCCCAGGAGCTGAGGACATAGAAGAGGTTTTCCAACAGACTCTCGGGAAGCTGTAGAATAACACTTGAAACACAGAAATATAGGAAAATGACAAAACAAAAGACAAAATTACAATCTCAAACCTCTAGCCCATCCAAAGAAACATTAGGAGCTATGTACATAGAAGAAAATATATGCCATATACCTGAAATATCAGACATAATAGCAACTGAAATTCATAATGAACTCTGGGAAGCTTTAAAGGAATTCAAACTAGAAGTAATATCCCAGGTGAAAGAAGAAATAATAAAAGAAATAAAGGAGATGCTGAATATATCTAAAGAAGACACAGTTAAAAAATTGGAGGAATTAAATAAAAAGATAGACTCCCTGGATGAGCAATATAAGAAACAAGCAGAATACATAAAGCAGATGCACAGAGATATACAGGATTTCAAAAATTCCATTGCAAGCTGTAAAAACCACCTCAATGAAAATGAAGATAGAATTTCAGACTTTGAAGATAAGATTGCAGCTAGTGAACAGGAAAGGAAAGACCTTTTGAAAATAACAAGGGATCAGGAAATAACAATTCAACAACTGAAAGATGATGCAAAGAAAAATAACATAAGGTTGATAGGGATTAATGAAAAAGAAGGGGAGAACATAAAGGATGTCAAGAGGCTATTTAGAGAAGTAATAGCGGGGCTGGGGATTTAGCTCAGTGGCATAAGCACCTGACTTGGAAGCATGGAGTCATGAGTTCGATCCCTGGTATGGATAAAAAAAAGAAAAAGAAAAAGAGAAGTAATAGCTGAAAATTTACCAAACATGAGATTGGAAATTGGTATCAGGATCAGTGAAGCATACAGAACTCCAAATAGCCATAACCAAAATTAAACTACACCCAGACATATAATAATCACTATTCCAGAAATCCAACAAAAGAATACAATATTAAAAGCTGTTAGAGAGAAAAGACAGATCACCTATAAAGGAAAACCTATCAGAATCACAGGAGACTTCTCAGCACAAACAATAAAGTCAAAGGCATGGAGTGAAGTATTTCAGACCCTAAAGGAAAATGATTTCCAACCTAGACTGATGTACCCTGAAAAACTGTCCTTCAAAATTGGTGGAGAAATAAGATAATTCCATGACAAAGAACAAGCTGAAGAACTTCATGATCATCAAGCCAACCCTGCAAAGAATATTGAAAGACAGTTTAGATACACCTAGGAAAAAACCACTAAACAAAGCAGATGATTAGACAGAACAGAAAAATAAAGATGCAACAGTGGAAAGATAACATGTCAACAATAAACCAATATATAACAGTTATAACAATTAATGTAAATGGTCTCAATGCAGCAATTAAAAGAAACAGACTGGCAGAATGGATCAAGAAACAAAATCCAACCATATGGTGTCTAGAAGAAACTCATCTAACCCAAAAGGATACTCACACACTAAAAGGCAAAGGATGGAAAACAATATTTCATGCAACAGGAACCCCAAAAAAAGCAGGTGTAACCATTCTGTTTGCAGGCAATGTGAACTTCAAGCCAATAATAATCAGAAGAGATAAAAAAGGTCACTACATACTGGTTAGAGGAAACTCCAAGAGGAAGAGATAACTATCTTAAACATACATGCACCAAATTCCAGAGCACCCAGTAAAATAAAAAAAAAATACTAACATAAATGAAAAACCAATTTAGCAGTAACACAATTCTAACAGGAGATCTTAACACACCATTGACACCAATGGACAGATCAACCAGACAGAAAATCAGCAAAGAAATAAAAGAACTGAATTGCACCCATGAACAAGTGGACTTAATAGCCATATACAGAGTATTCCACACAACAATAACAGAATACAAATTCTTCTCAGCAGTACATGGGTCATTCTCTAAAACAGACCATATATCAATTCACAAAACATATTTAAATAAATGCAAAAAGGTTGAAATTATCTTTTGCATGCTCTCGGACCATAGCGCTATGAAATTAGAAATTAATGATAAAAGATACTGCAAAATTCCGACAAACACATGGAAACTGAATAACACACTCTGAGTAATCAGTGGGTCACAGGGGAAAATAAAGAAGAAATTAAGCAATACCTACAAGCAAATGAAAACACAAATACAACTTACGGGAATCTGTGGGATGCAATGAACGCTGTCCTCAGAGGAAAATTTATTTCACTGAGATCCCACATCAGGAAAACAGAACAAATACAAATAAATAACCTGGTGCTACACCTCAAACGTCGAGAAAAAGAAGAGCATGTCAAGCCCAAAGCCAAAAGAAGAGAAGAAATTATAAAAATCAGAGCAGAAATCAATGCAATAGAGACTAAGAAAACAATCCAAAGAATCAATGAATCAAAGAGTTGACTCTTTGAAAGTATAAATAAAATCCACAAGCTCCTAGCCAATCTTATTTTAAAAAGGGAAGAAAAAGTTCAAATTCATGCAATAAGGAATGAAAGAGGCAAAATCACTACAGACCCTAAAGAAATATAGAAGATCATGAATACCTATTTCAAAAACCTCTACTCTCAAAGGTTTGATAACATAGAGGAAATAGACACATTCCTAGAAGCATATGAAGTACCACAGCTAGGTCATGAAGATATAAAATGGCTGAATAACCCAATTTCTATTAATGAAATTGAAAACATAATTAAGTACTTACCTACAAAGAAGAGCCCAGGCCCAGATGGCTTCACTGCAGAATTCCAAAAGAAATACAAAGAAGACCTAATGCCGACATTCCTCAAACTATTCAATGAAATTGAAACAGAAGCAATCCTTCCTAAATCGTTCCTAGAAGCAAATATTACTCTAATACAAAAACCTGAGACGGACCCACTGAAAAAGAGCTGACCAATCTCCCTAATGAACACAGATGCAAAAATCCTCAATAAAATATTGGCAAATAGGGTGCAGCAAGTCATCAAGAAGATCATACATCATGACCAAATGGGATTCATCCCAGGCATGTAGGGATGGTTCAACACACATAAATCAATAAATATAATCCATCATATCAATAGAGCCAAAAGTAGGAATCACATGATCATTTCTATAGATGCAGAAAAAGTTTTGGACAAGTTCCAACATTCATTTATGATAAGAACTTTGCAGAAAATTGGAATAGATGGTCTTTACCTCCATATAATGAAGGCCATCTATGACAAACCAACAGCCAGTATCATACTAAATGGCCAAAAATTGACGGCCTTTACTTTAAAATCAGGCACAAGACAAGGATGTCCCTTATCACGACTCCTATGAAATATAGTACTGGAAATACTAGGCAGAGCAATTAGACAAGAGAGAGAAATAAAATGGGTAAAGATAAGAAAAGAAGAAGCTAAGCTATCAATATTTGCAGATGACATGATACTCTATATGGAAGATCCTGAAAACTCCATTGAAAGACTCCTAGATATAATAAATAAATTCAGTAATGGAGCTGGATATAAAATCAATACTCAAAAATAAATACATTGCTATACACTAACAACAAAGTCACAGAGAGTGAAATAAGAGAAGCCACACCCTTCACACTAACAAACAAAAAAATGAAATATTTAGGAATTATTTTCATAAAAGAAGTGAAAGACCTATACAGTTAAAATTATAATACACGGGAGAATGAAATTGAAGATGATCTCAGAAAATGGAAAGACATCCCTTGCTCATGGATAGGAAGAATAAATATTGTGAAAATGGCCATTCTTGCAAAACTTTTATACAGATTCAAAGCAATCTCAATAAAAACACCATCAACATACATCATAAAACTCAAGAAATCACTCCTAAAATTCATCTGGAGTGAGAAGAGACCTAGAATAGCCAGGACAGTTCTAAGCAGCAAAGGCAAGGCAGGAGGCATCACAATCCCTGACTTGAAGTTATACTACAAAGCAACTGTAGTAAAATCAACATGGTACTGGAACCAAAACAAAGCCGAAGATCAATGGAATAGATTAGAAGATACAACCACAACTACAAATACACTCAATCACCTCATTTTTTATAAAGATGCCAAACATGTTCACTGGAAGAACAACAGTCTCTTTAATAAATGGTGTTGGAAAAACTGGCTCTCCATATGCCGAAAACTAAAACTAGACCCATACCTACCACCATGTACTAAAATAAAATCTAAATGGATCAAAGATCTAAATATTAAAACAGAAACACTAAATCTGTTGGAAGACAAATTGGGTAAAAACCTTGAAGACATAGGAGTAGGTAGAGAATTCACGAACAGGACTCAAACCATGGGGGAAATACTTCCCAGAGTCAATAATTGGGATCACTTCTTATTAAAAAGTTTCTGCACGTCAAAAGAAATCTCCAGCATAGGGAAAAGAAAACCCACAAACTGGGAAAAAATCGTAGTGAACTGCCCCTCAGACAAAGGACTTCTTTCTAAAACATATAAAGAATTAAAAAAAATCAGACACCCAAAATTCAAAGATGCAATCCAAAAATGGGCATCTGAGATGAATAAACAATTTTCAGATGAAGAAATACAAATGGCAAACAAATATATGAAAAAATGTTCATCATCATTAGTAATTAGAGAAATGCAAATTAAAACCACACTGAAATTTCATCTCACTCCTGGAAAGAATGGCCAAGAATGGCCAAGATCAACAAAACCAACAACAACAAATGCTGGAGAGGCTGTGGGGAAAAAGGGACTCTCTTACAATGTTGGTGGGAGCGTAGACTAGTGCAACCATTGTGGAGGTCAGTGTGGATATTTCTCAGAAAGCTGGGACTGGAAGACCCATTTGACCCAGCTATTCCACTTCTAGGCATGTTCCCAGAAGAACTGAAAGCATTATAGCACAATGATATATGTGCACCCATTTTTATAGCAGCACAATTTGTAATAGCCAGATGTTGGAAACAACCTAAGTGCCCATCAACTGAGGAATGGATAAAAAAGTTGTGGTATTTTATACAATGGAGTACTACTCAGCTGTAAATAATAATCACATTGAGATATTTACAAATGAATGGATGCAGCTTGAGACCACATTCATAAGTGAAATAAGTCAAACTCACATGTATAAATACCAAATAGTTTCCCTAGTGTAAGAAATGATAAGAATACCTAAAAGTATGTGGTAATCATGATTCCCAATTATCTTAGTTACTTTTTACGCCTCACTGAGACCAAATACCTGAAGCCCAAAGTTGGGAAAGGAAAGGTTTATTTCTTACAGTTTTTGGAGGTTTCAGTCCACACTTAGTTAGCTTCAAGGCAGGCAGGAATGGCTGGGCCTCCATCCATGGTGGCTGCAAACAGCAAGCCAGGACCAGCAAAGAGCAAGACCCACCTTCTTCCTGCCATTACATCACATCCTGGCTCCACCCCTAAGTGGATGTAGCACTAACACCATCAATCCAAGCACTATACAGTGAATAACAAATGCACAATTCAAACTCATGAGGCCTGGTGGGCACAGACATAAACCATGACACCAATCATATTGGTCTGAAGCCATATAATGTTTTCAATCATTAATTGCAATGGTTTTAACCTGGGTTGTTTGATTTTAGTATCGGTGATAGCACAAATAGCTATTTTGAAGAAAACAACACATCATAAAAGCTAGTGCTGATTTAATATCATTTTGTTTTGAAGTCCATAAAGCTGTTGTACATCTGTTTCCACTGGTTTAAAAATGTTGTATCTTCCTATAGTATAGAATAAACAAAAAATTTTATAGTCAAAGAGATAATATAGAAACCATTGTTCATTTTCTGTTAGATGCTTGTAAATACCCTGTAATTCTTTCATTCTCGTGAATGGCTTCACACTGTCTTGATATGCTTGATGCTATAGTATACGAAGTTATACTCAAATAATTCAAGGAAAGAGGCACTATGGTGACTATCACTATGTTAGATTATCTGGTGGTGAAACACAATGATGATTAAATTGTTTGGTACTGACATGTGTTGTTCTATTACAATGTCCTCTTTTATCTCAATATCCCACCTTTTTAAAGTCAATCTATTTTTTCTTGGTTTTTGTTAATTAAGGGGAAACTAAATTAAAAATAGCCGGATATATTATAGTACCTTTTTTGTTTTCCTATTAACTATATTCTATTCTATTTTGTTTGATAGTATCAATTTTGAGGGTATAGGCAACCACTTTGAAGGTAGTAAGAGTTACTATGATGCCCATTATTCTTTGACTATTATCTTCTTTTGAAGTCCTGTAAGGTCTCCAGTGTAGTTTTTATTGGTCTTGTTCTGTACTGTTTTGATCAATTCTATTACACCTGATGATATAGGCAATTATTTTTAAAAATAGCAAGAAGCACAATGGCAATCATTTTTGATCACCTGGTATTCAATTTTTGCATCATTTACTATGCCCATCCTTCTGTTCTGACTCTGTTTTGTTTAGTCATGTGTGGTTTTATTCTCTTCAAAAAAAGTAACAAGAACTGTTGGAGTAATAAAGCCCAAAAAGTGCAATTGCTATTGTGAAAAAGAGAAGAAAGGAAGGTAGTCTAAAAGATATAACTGCAAATATGTTTGAGTGTGTAGGACAGAAAACCATATTACTGAGCTTTTGTTGGATTATTGAACGGAACGGTCTGCAGTCTCACTGTATGAAATTCCACCTAATATGCTTTAATTTTATAACTTAGACAACTGTTTCTAAGATGACAATATGTAACCTACTACTAGTGATTTCTTACTGTATATTTTTTCTTGAAATTCTGTATTACTTGTACCCTTTTACTGCTTTGTTTTTTCATTTACTTTATTTTTTCTCTTTAAATAATAAAAAAATCATACCCCTAAAATTCAATGATCCAATCCAAAATGGGCATCTGAGATGAACACACAATTCTCAAATGAAGAAATACAAATGGCAAATAAATACATGAAAAAATGTTCATCATCATTAATCATTAAAGAAATGTAATTAAAACCACACTGAGATTCCATCTCACTCCTGAAAGAATGATGAGGATCAAGAAAACCACCAACAACAAATGCTGCAGTGGCTGTGTGGAAAAAAGAACTCTCCTGCACTGTTGGTGGGAGTGTAGACTGGTGCAATCATTGTGAAAGTCAGTCTGGAGATTTGTCAAAAAGCTGGGATTGGAAGTCCCATTTGTTCCAGCTATTCCACTTCTGGGCATATTTCAGAAGAACTGAAAGCATCATACCACAGTGATATATGTGCACCCATATTTATAACAGCACAATTTATAATCATCACATCTTGGAAACAACCTAAGTGTCCATCAGCTAAGGAATGGATACAACAGTTGTGGTATTTTTATACAATGCAGTGCTGCTCAGCTATAAACAAGGATCATATTGAGATATTTATAAATAAATAGGAGCAGCTTGCGACCATACTCATAAGTGAAATAAATCAAACTCACATGTATGACTATCGAATAGTTTCCCTACTGTAAGAAATGATAAGAATACATAAAAGTATGTGGTAATCAAGATTCCCCATTATATTGCTTTGAAGCCTCATAATGTTTTCATTCATTAATTTGAATGGTTTTATTCTGGGTTGTTTGATATTATTGTCTGTGAAGACATGAACAGCTATATTGAAGGAAATAGACATCATAATTGCTAGTGCTGATTTAAATTCATCTTGTTTTGAAGTCCCACCAAACTGTTGTTCTTTAGTCTCCATTGGTTTTATCATGTTGTATGCTATTGTATCTTATTATATGTGATACTATAAAAATTTTATAGGCAAAGAGATAATATAGAAACCATTGTTCATTTTCTGCTAGCTGGTTCTAAATACCCTGTAATACTTTCATCGTCTTGAATAGTTTCACACTGTCTTGATATGTTTGATGCTATACTTTATGAAGTTATACTCAAATATTTCAAGTAAAGAGACACTATGGTAACTACTAAGTTGAGTTATCTTGGTGCTGAAACATTATGTTGGTTAAATTGTTCCGTCCTGACCTCTGTTGTTATGTTGTTATGTCTTCTCTTATCTCAATCTCCCGTTTTTTAAAAAAATTTATTTATTTATTATTTTTTAATTAAGGGAAAAAAATTAAAAAATTAACAGGATATATTATAGTAACTTTTTAATTTCCTATTAACTTTATTTGAAGCCCTGTATTGCTCTCACCATATTGTTTTGAGTGATTTTACTCTATTCTCTTTTGCATGATAGTATCAAGTTTGAGGGTATAGGCAACTACTTTGAAACAATAAGATTCACTATAATGCCCATTCTGGTTTGATTATTATCTTCTTTTGAAGTCCTGTAATGTCTCCAGTGTTGAGGTTTTATTGGTGTGTTCTGTACTGTTTTGTTCAATTTTATTATACCTAATGATATAGGCAATTCTTTTTAAGGTAGCAAGAGGCATTATGGTAACCATTGTTGATTACCTTGTTTTCTGTATTTACATCATGTACTATGTCCATCCTTTGTTGTGACTGACTGCTTTTTGTCCTATTTGCTTTTATTCTCTTCCAAAAACGTAATAAGAACTATGGGAGTAATAAAAACCAAAATGTGTAAATGATACTGTGAAAAAGAGAAGAAAACAAAATGCTCTAAAGGACACAACTACAAGTGTGTTTAAGTGTGTAAGATAGATGACCATATTATAAGTTTTTGTTGGATCACTGAACACCACTGTTTGCAGTCTCACTGTTTGAATATCTACTTTGTACACTTTAATCATGTAACTTGAACAACTATTTCTAAGATGACAATATGTAATCAATTAACCAGTGATTTATTACTGTTTATTTTTTTGAAATTCTGTATTACTTGTACCCTTTTACTGGTTTGTTTTTTTAATAAAATTTTTTTTAAAAAGAAATCATGCAGTCACTCCCTCCAACAGCACATGGGGGAAGACTGCTGTCTTTTTAGGCTTACTCAAAGTGGAAGAAGAGTTAAATCAGTCATGTATGTCCAACTACATTTAATTTTAAAAATAGACAAAGCATTTCAAGAGCCATAAAGGGGCTCTACCTGAATTTATGCCCGCAGCGCCATGTGAATCTGCAGATACTGTTTTGGCCTGGTGCAATTATCAACCCCATGCAGAGAGGACCTTGGGACCAGGGCTGGGTATCAAAATGGACAGTGGATGAGAGACTTCTCCTAATGGCACCGTGAGGTCCACACTAGCATGCCAAGGTCTGGTCATCTTTGGTGACCATGGTTACCCTTATGCTGGTGACAAAGACTGGGTGTGATGGATACAGCAGCAGCAGCAGCAGCAGCAGCAGCAGCAGCAGCATCTTCTCTGATCCTTTTGAAAAACAGACAGGTCCATGTGTTTCCTGGTGAGGATCCTACATAGTGCCTATTTGGGGAAAGCTGCAGGACTCAGGCCTTGAGCAGTACGTGTATGTATTAATACTCTCTCAGTTTTCCATTTCCCCTTAGACTCATTGTGAAGGTCTTACCTCACAGAACATATTATGACTTGTAGATGTTAGATCATAGTTTTTTAGATTTGTTACCTGCACAAAAGGGCACAGAATCACTAAATAAATTCACAGATGTCTCCTGTAAGACCTGAAGAATCCAGGATGTGTTACTGCACAGACACATCCCTGCCCAGAAGGCCTAGATTAGCTTCCTGTCTACACCTTTTATTCTGCAGGGAAAGGAACCATTAAAGTATTTCCGGAGATCTGCCAGAGACACAAACAAGGTCATATGTAAGATGGTAAAGCAGGATGGGACTCGTGATTATATCTTTTGGAGAGAAGACTGAGGAATCCATTGCTACAGGATCATTTACAGTATGAACAGCCTTCTATTTTGGATAGAGCAGTGCAGACATAGGTCAGTGACCTGGAAAAATATATCCCCATGGTTTCAAGGGAAGCCACTAAGGACACAGGGCTCCAGATCAAGCACAGGAAGGGAGTAGACATGGATGTTACAGATTCAGGTCTCACACAGGGAGCGCCAGCCTGACACAGAGGACCTGTGCAGGTGAAAATCTCGAGAGTTTACGCTTGAGAAAAGGCCCTGAGGTTTCACCCCATTCACTTCCCAATGTTCACTCCCATGGAAAAATGTCTGTCTGAATGGGTCACAAACACTGGTGCTTGTCATGATGTAGAGAGGCTCCCTCACCCTTTGTGTAATTCTCCAAGGGAAATCACTAGAGATTTCCTAAGGTGGCACAGCACATATCCTAGGTTGATCCTGCTTAGAACAACAAGGACTCAAGGTCTCATGCTAATTATGGCTGCTATGCTCTGTACTGGTTGTGGCACTGGTATTTCTAACTTTCTTCACATTTCTCTCCAGGGAAAGATCAAAGACATGCTTGAGAATTTGCTGAAATTAGGAGGTATGTGTACACTATACGTTTGTCTACAAGTTATGTGCATCTTAATAGTGGGTGATTTTTCCTTTAAACTGTTGAATGTGGTGAGCTTAACAGGCCTCAAATTCTCCATCCATAGAGAAGAATCATTTTCAGGTTGATTATCTATCTCTAAGATGTTAAAACTGGAGTAGAAATGTGGAACAAAACAATTAAGAACATAGGGAACTCAGTGTGGTGTGGACTAAATTTCTAAGGATGATTAGAAAAAGAAAAATTGGGTCACAAACAGCAATGCTGGTCGACATGCATACTGCCAGATAATGGAATTCTGAACAAATAAAATCACAAGAGCAAGACTAAGGGTGAACTTGTAATAAAATGTATTCTCACAAAACAAAGGAGAGCAAACGTATGTTTTGCACCAGACATGGGGTCACCATTCTGTGATTCTGGCCCTTAGTTGGATGAGGCAGGAAGATCACAACACAATTCAGGCCGCCCTTTGCCAGCTAGTGAGTCAACATCATGTCCTGGATGATAAAAGTGACACTGTGAACAGCAACCAAAAAGAAAATGGATACAATATGATTAGCATGTGTTCAGGCTGAATTTCAGAGATGCTGCTATTGTGCAATGGAGTCCTTGATATATAGTTGTTTAAAACAGAAAATTAACATGAATTAAATATTTGAAATGTAGAAATACAACCCAGAGAACAAGAGGACAAGCTGAATCTACACAAGCAGTGATCACCTACTTGCTCCCACAAGGTCATTTGAGAAGAGGAAACCTAACCCAGATGGCCTCCTTCTCTTCCCAGATGATTAGAAACCTCTATATGAGGTAATCACAGAACTTACATCCTGATATCAAGTTTCTGCTGGCTCTGGTCAGGTGGGCTTTGGATCACAGAATACCTCAGAGCAGGAGGCAGGTGGACCTCTCCTTACAACAAAAATGACAGTGAAGTAAAACTCCTGGATGGAACATAGGAGAGAGACCAGGGAGACACAGAAGGAGCTGTGCTCAATTTGGTCCTGAAAACCAGCACCAGAGCCTAGATGGAAAGAGAGTCAGATTGGGTAGAGGAAGGGGGAAGGTCAGGAGGAATCCCTTCCTGGGATCAGGAAGATGGGATTATCATTGTCCTGCTTCTAACACTCCTCTAAATTTATTTTCCCACTTATCACAGAATCAAACCCAGCTGGAGTTCAGAACAAATGATTACTCTCAGTAGCACGTAAGAAGCAGATATGGGCTGGAGATTTAGCTCAGTGGCATAAGCTCCTGCCTTGCAAGCAGGCAGTCGTGAGTTCGATCCCTGGTACTGATAAAAAGGAAAAAAAAAAAAAGAAGCGGATATAGACTGATTTCAATGATCCCTTCTTATAGGAAGTGTGCATTTTATGTGCAAATATCTGCTCCAAATTTAGATTCATATCCTCACAATTTATGAGAACTTACAGCTCCATCCTCAAATAGGGCTGAGGTCTCCCAGGAGGGCAGAGGTGTGGTCGATAAGATAAGACAACAGGTCTTCTCCTGTGCCTGGTGATAGTTCCTCATGGTGAGTGCCCTCATTGTGAGACATGAGTCCATGGCAAGGGTACCAAAGAAGGCGATTGATCAGATCATTTCATTGTCCCCAGGTGTCCTGTCCCAGGTACAGTCCAGGCCTGGCCTGGTGAAGCCCTTGCAGACCCTGTCCCTCACATGCTCAGTCTCTGGATTCTCTGTCACAGCTAGTAATTCCTATTGGAGCTGGATCCATCAGCCTCGAGGAAAGAACCTGGAGTGGTTGGTTCGCATAAGATATGAAGATGGCTATGGCTACAACCCGTCTATTAAAAAGCCACATCTCCATCTCTAGAGACAGGCAAGAACCAGTTCTCTCTGCAGCTGAACTCTGTCAGCATACCTATTAATGTGCAAGATACACTGCAATTTGATGTAAAGGTGAGTCCAGACATACCCTCCCTGCAGGGAAACTCAGAACCAGCAGAGAGCACTCTGCCCACACTGCTCTAGGGAACCTGCTTCACTGCTCTGTGGTGACCGCTTAGAGGGTTTTTTCACTACTCAGGGGAAAGAAATTCTAGAGACGTTCTATGTTGCTGATCCTACAGGATTATATTTTCATGGAATCAGGTTTTTATTCATTTAACCATTAATTTCACTATTGATTGCACAATACAATCTCAATGAAGCCAACAGTGCAAGTGATAACATTGTCTCAAGGGTTTTTAGGTGTTGAAATATTTAACCAGGAAAATTATTTCTCTGTTGCCCAGAAGTCTGTACTCCACCTGATCCTGAAGGGCACTTTCAAATTCTGTTCATGTAGAGACTTTTATTCCAAATGGCTGGACATCATTGTGTGTTGATCTGAATGTTCACCTGTTAGTGGAGCTGTTCATTCCCCAATCTTTGGCAATGCAGGGTAATGCCTTGGAGAGCTGTGCTAGATTCCACTTTGGAGAGGCCTCTCTCAGCATCTCAATGGTAGAGGCCATCACAACTGTCACAAATCCTGCAATCATAGTTCACTGCCCAAGAAGTATTTATTTGGACTCAGCAAAAGTAGCAGTGAGTCTCAGAAATTCTAATGGAATGTCTTCAACCTAGTATCTGTTTGTATTGTAAGGTGAATTTGACATACTTACATTACCCCCAATAATATTTTGACATCTCTGCAAGTTGACATCAGCATGTTTGGAAACACTGTTGTCCACTTCTTCCTTATCTGTCAGTTGACGTGGGAACAGTGAATGTCCTGACCATTAATCCTTGCAAGAACAAGGTACCCACAGTAGAGTCAAAACCAGAGAGAAGACCATGATCTGCTCACATAGGGACCTGCAGTCCAGCTCTTTCTGTGTTCTCCTGAGTCTCTAATGACAGGACTGGGCCAGGACTGGACACTGACCCCTCTCTCATGATAAATAATTAGGAGGGAGCTTTAGTATCATAGGAAATTGGGGACACGGGAAAGTGCTGTTGAGTTGGTTCTCTAAGGTGTAAATCAAGGTTGCCATGTCTCTACAGGTTCAGGTATATAACAGTAATTTATTCATAGTTTCAAAATTATGAACAAAATTAAGAATTATGGAGGGAATCTGGAAAGCATTTTAACATAATTACTATCCATCTTTCTATTGTCTGGCTACTGAACTATTTGTCTATATTTTGATCTATCATCATCATATACATCTATGCTCTGTCATATTTCTGTGGAACCATCAAGCTTCTATGCAGTTGCCTTTCATTTATATATCTACTGTAAATATATTATTTATTCACATATTTGTTATTCTATTAAAGTTTCTGCCTTGTTATTTTCAATCCTTTGTGCCTATATCATCCAAAATTTAACTATTTTATATCACTGTGTTTATCTGCATCTTAACTATTTCATCATCTGTAATCTACCTCTCATTGATGGATGTATTATTTGCTTATCTTAACTGCTTTATTAACATAGGTGAGACACAAAACTATGTTATGTAGTTTGTAAGATTGATATACTTGAAAAGCTGCCTAAGAGACTGACAAAATTGTATAAGCAACAAGACTAGTTTCTGAATGATTTACTTCCTCTTGATAAGAAAACTTGACAGCACCACGCTATGTTCTAAGAGGCGTAACTTCTTAGAAGTTATGCTTGCCCTAAATGTAGCAGCCACTGTCCCGAGTATTTGCTGTAGTAGAATCAAATTTGATGTTCATTCTGCTATCAGAAATTCTGCAACACAGTAATGAAAACTAGAAATATCAAAAATGTGTTTTAAATTTGGAGCACATGTACAAACTAGAAAACCAACTATCTCTCCCACTCTCTCTGTCTCTGTCTCTGTCTCTGTCTCTGTCTCTGTCTCTCTCTCTCTGAGTCTCTCTCTGTCTCTGTCTCTGTCTCTGTCTCTCTGTCTCTCTCTCTCTGTCTCTCTCTCTCTCTCTCTCACAGGGCTCCATATACATATCCATTTAATTTAAGAAAAATATATTTAAATTTGGAATGCCCACATTTTCACAAAATTCATTAATTTTTGCCAGAGCTCTCATTTTCTTTATTGTGTTTCATTGCTTGTATGATTATCAATCACTCACTTGTACATGATGTTGCATGAAATAGGAAATGACTGCTGAAAACTAAATAACTTCCCCCTCGAATTAGTTTCTTGTGATTCATGAATGTACTGACCCAAACAAAATGACCCACAGTCCTGACCCCTTCATATTCATGGTTCCTGAAGGCAGAGCTAGTGATGTTCTTACACTGAAATCCCTGCCTCTCTGAGGACACCATGGACCACACCATCCAGCTCAACATGTGAAGCTAAGCAATCCTCATCCTTCATCCTTCATCCTTCATCCTTCATCCTTCATCCTTCCTTAGCCCTTGCCTGAAACCAGCATACTCAATGACCTGCCCTGTGTTTAGGGACTGAGAGTTCCTGTGCCTGGTGTGATGTTCCAGGTGCACTTGCACAGTCCAGCCAAGGTGGGACAACCTCCCAGAACAAACCGCCACCTGGGATGGAGCCAGATCTTCATTGTAGCTCTTTAAATTTCTACTTGCCAGCAGATCGTTGAAATCACTGATAATTTCTTGTGTGCATCCCACGTGCATCATTTCAGTTTTAGGGATGAATGCTTCGCAGTTTTTTCAGTGTCTTTTCAGTTTTAGGGATGAATACTGAGATGTATTTTTAACTTTGTTGGAACAGACCCTCGATTCTTGCTAGTACCAGGTTAAATTTGACCTCTGAATTCACATTGGTTTGTTTCTCCAAGCTCATAAGAAGTGAAAAAACATATTTAAAGTGTTGAAAAATCAGAAAAAGTCATTGTACCCACAAGAGTTATATTACAGAGAGATCAGTTACCCTGAAAATGGAGGAATGGAAAATCCATCATAATTGGTGACAAATATTTCCTTCATACAAAAGTCGTTGGGGGCACACAGTGGGTGGAACAATGACATGATGAGGATGGGAGGCAGGGGAACAGCAGAGGTCCAGGGTGAGCATGATAGCTCACGGGGTCACTAAAACCACAGGTTCCTACAGAACCCTCCATGATCTCAAAGTGAAGACCAAACAGATCCTCGGGGCTCTGACAGGGAGAAAGGAAGACAGATCCCTGAGATCATCACCAAGTACCTTCTCCAGACACTCAGGCAAAGGGCTTTAGTTACACCTTGTGTCTAGATGCTCCCCCAAAGCCTCATGTTCCCATTCATGGGGAGATGTGAAGGTGGCTTGGTGTGATACTGGTGTAAGGGTGTGACCTTGGATTCATTGTGTGGATGAGGAAAGGCAAACCCTGGGTGTTTGGCAGCACCCAAAAGCCTTTTGGCTTGGATAAGGTAAAAGGTACAGGCAGACTGGCTGCTGTTGCTGCCCCTGTGTGCTGTCTTCTGTCAGGTGCCTGTTCTTTCCACCATGAAATGGGCTTTTTCACCTCCATGGTGCCTCTCAGGATGCAATCCTGCTTCATAAACAGTTGACTAAGGACAGAATCCTGTACGAAGTATGAACTAAATAAACCATTCTTCATTTAACCTTCATGTCAGAATTTTGTCAACAACCACAATGGTAACCAAGTTAGCTTTGGTGGTAGATTGATGACTGGTGGTAAACTTAACACCAGCTGAAATGAATCAGCATGTGGCTGATTCATTTGTGTGGGTGTGTTGGATTTCTGAGGTGTTGTTTGTATTCCTGCTGCTGTGGGTTCACCTGGAGGAGCTCATTGAGCTTCTTTCTTGATATTAACTTGGCTGTTGTAATCATCAGAGGAGCTCTGAACCTTGTTGTCACTAAGAATGGGGAACTCTGGTCCTCACTTTGCACATTGCTTCCTGGCTCCATAAAGAAAGAAGAGTTCTGTTCAGTCTCCCCGAAGGGTTATCACGTTGGCTCCTGGTATGAACTGTGCTATTTTCCTCTAAGGAAGAGCTTGGAATGTCCTTGTTGGTGAGGGTGGCTGTGTTACTTTTACAAGGAGCTCTGGTCCTTAGTTTGAGTCCAGCTTCCTGGCTCCAGTGCAAAGATCCCGCAGCCTGCTGGCAAAGAACCTTTACCCTGCTGGTACAGACTTTCTAGCAACCCCTGCTGACCTTTGGGCCTTCCCAGTGCAGATGTGTGAACCAGACTTGCATGAGGCATTGTCATGGGCTCTGGGTCTCCAGCTGGGCACATGCAGCTTGTTTCCATGAGATCCAGGACCTTAGCTGGATCCTTTGGGTCTTGGTACATGGATAGATTTCCTGCACTCTTTCTTCTGGATGATTATCAGAAACAAAGTACTATAAAATGTGTCTTGTGTTGTGTTCCTCTCTTTGCAATCCTGAGTACAACAGCTTTGAGAAAATTATTCAGGATAGACACTCAATTATTACCAATTTTGAAAGTTTCATTAACTAATTTCAAAGATCCATGTGGATTAGTCAATAAATGTAATAATTTTTTTCCTTTGGATGAATCTGTTTTTTAAACAACTAAAGAGCTACATAGTAAATATTTTAGGCTTCGTGCCCCAACATTTGGAATCAAGAATATTACAGTTAGTTATATAATGAGGATACAGACTGTCAAACTTTATTGATGAAACTCAAAATAGTAATAACTGAGAATGCCTGTATTTGTTCTAACAAGTATTTTGACAGGAAACTACATTTCTTTTAGTAGGGTTTAGAGACAATATTCCTATTTCAAAGTTGACCACGAATGTTTATCTTTTAATGATGATCTGTAATGAAATTTTACATATTTCATCTTCAAAAACATAAATTCATAACCATGTCTGAAATGGCATATTAACTGATCAGAAGACATTTTGAGAAGACTATTAATTTTTATTACTATTTGCCTGAAAACATGTAATTACATTCCAGAGTAATAACTTTGAACTTAGGATAGAATTCCCTCAACTGCACAGTTAAGTGGATTTTGAAACACAGAAATATCATCTGCATTTTCATCTGAAAGACTGAAAACATTTTTGGACTGTATCCTTTAGATAAGAACAAATACCCAAGCATGAAATTAAAGATCTCAATTTTTATTTTAACTTTTAACAACAAAGCTGTTAAAGCATTAAAAACAGAAGAAACCACTCAAAATCACATAACATTACTTTTTAGATATATAAATATGTTTTGGTTATTAAGAAACATTACTGAGTGTGCACAAAACTTAATTTCAAAGCATTCTGTGTTCAGTGAAAATGGTAGCTGATATATACTGCTCCAGAAAAATTTCCATTTTCCCATGCAGCTAAAAAATTAAAAAATAAAATCCTTTTCACTGCTAGCCAAACGGCTACATATTATTACATCAAGTTGGAAATTTCAGCCTCTATAACAAAAATTTATTGAAATGACAGTATTTAAATTTGTGAGTACAAATGTTATTTACCATTACCAATTCAAAACACACAATTCAAATACTTTCTGCAAAATACTGCTGATAAAAAATGGCTATCCAAAGACTCTTAAAGCCTTTTCAAATTTTCATACTTGGAAAATTTATCCAAGTTGTGTTTTTCTGCTCAATCAGTTGTAACATATCTTAGCAGACTCCACTTTACATTGTACTTAAATGTATCTTCTCTCAACTTCTTTAAAACCACTTTCTTAAGTTGTTCCCTGCAGGCTAAGCATAGACACCAATTCTTCAAGCATTTTAAACTGAGCATTGACTCCTCAAATAAAAACAGAATTGTTAATATCTACCTACGCATCCACTGCTTAGCACATTACTCTGATGCCCCTGCCTTGCATTCTGTCTGGCCACTGCACCTGCCATTAACATCCTCAGTTGCACAACATTTTCATTATGGAGTCAACTGCCTAAAGAAAATTTACTACCTCTGGGTACATTTTTTCAGCTGTGGCAATCAAACATGATTTCATTAACTTATCAAGACATTGCTTTCTTATCTGGCTAACCAATCAGACACAAACTTAACTTTGATTACAACCTCATTTTCACTTTTTATTCCTATATAGAAATTCTATTAAATATTCTCTTTAGTATTTTTTTGTGACTACCAGTTTTGAGATGTGTTAGGAAAATATGTTAATATCCAACATGAAGTTTACTAAAATCTTATGCAGCAAAGCATTTCTTGTACATGTTCAGAAGAAAAAATATATATACATGCATATATATATATATATATATATATATCTCCTCAAACTCACTACTAAAAAGAGAATCTACTGTCATAGGTTATTCCAATCCCCATTGATGCCATTATCCCAATAGCATTTTCCCTGCTACTCATGTTATAGTACTGAGTATGACTTCAATGGTCTTTTGTATAACACAGAATAGCATTCTAGGAGGAATAGAACTGTTTTGAAATGTACTTCTTTTTTTGAAGTCAAAGATACATGTGAATGTTGATACCAGCATATTGGTATCACGTGTATGATGTTCGTAATACATAATTGTTCAAAAAGGAGAAAACTCTAATGAGATAATGTTTTGAGTTTAGGAATCACCTTCAGAGAACAAGAGGAGAAGTTGAATCTAGAAAGGGAATGACCATCCTGTGGGCACTCGTGGTCATGTAGGGAGAGGAAAACTAGCCCAGATGGCAATTTTTCCCCTCTGATGCTTAGAAACTTCTCTACGAGGCATGTACAGAAATGAAGTTCTTAAATCCAGTTTTTTTCTGTGTCTGCTCAGATAGCACTCTCCTGACAACAGTAATGACAGTGGAGCAAGCTCTCAAAGCAGCAGAAATGGAACCAAAGCAGGGAGCTAAGGAAGCCATAGAGGGAGTTATGCTGAATTTTTTTCATGAAGAAAAATCACCAGAGTGTTAAAAGGAAGAGAATCAGACTGGGGTACAGGAAGGTAGAAGGGTTGCTTCCTTCCTGCCATCAGGAAGGTAGAGTAATCATTGCCCTGCCTCCTCATCTAAATTTAAATTCACTTAACAGACTAATACCCAGCTACAAATCAGAATAAGAGATTCCTCTCAATAGCATAAAAAGACCCGACATAGCCTGGACTTAATGTCCCCTTCATATAGGAAGTGTGAACTGTATATGCAAATGTATCCTCCAACATTAGATTGAAAATCCCATCCCGGGCAGTGGGAGCTCACAGCTCCAACCCCAGACATATCAGAGGTCTCCCAGGAAGGCAGGGGCTTTGTCTAAAGATGAGATTCCTGGGTCTTCTCCTGTACTTGGTGACAGCTCTTCATGGTGAGTGTCCTCAATGTCAGATATGGGTCATTAAAAAAGCAAGTGAATTATCCATGGATTTTACTGTTCCTAGGTGTCCTGACCCATGTGCAGCTGCAGGAGTCAGGGTGTAGCCTGCAGAAACCTTCACAGACCCTGTCCATCACCTGCACTGTCTCTGAATTTTCCTTTACAACTAGTAATTACTGGTGGCATTGGGTCCATAAGCACCCAGGAAAGAGCCTGGAGATGTTGAGGTACATAAGCTACAGTGGTAGCACTAGTCAAAACTGTCTGTTAAGAGCTGCATCTTCATCTCCAGAGACACGGGCAAGAACCAGTTCTCTCTGCAGCTGAATTCTGCCACCATAGAAGTCACAGCCACCTATTACTGTACAAGGGCTTTGATTTCAGTGTGAGCCCAGAGGTACATCTCCCTGCAGGGAAACTCAAAACCAGCAGGGGTTGAGTTGTTCACACTGCTCTAGGGAATCAACTTGTCAACCTTGTGGTGACAGCCTGGAGGGTTTTTTTCAGTAGTTCAGGGACTAAGATTCTAGGGACCTTCTATGTTGCTGATCCTACAGTGTTATGCTTTCATGGAATCAGGCTTTTAATCGTTTCCCCATCTATTTCATAATTCATTGCGCAAAGTATTTTCTATGAAGCCCTTGTTCACAATGCAAGTGATTTCAGTCCCAGTAGTTTTTTTAGGTGTAGAAATATTTAATGTTTATTTTTCTGTTGCCTGGAAGTCTGGTCTCCACCCTCAGATGTGTCTGCAGGGCATTTTACCCTGAAGGCACTTTACAATTCTGTTCATGGATCTGGGGATTTAGCTCAGCAGCATAAGCGCCTGCCTCGCAAGCAGGCAGTCGTGAGTTCGATACCTGGTACTAATAAAAATGAAAAAGATACACACAAAGAAAGAAAAAAACAATTCTGTTCATGAAGAGACATTTATTCTGAATGGCTGTACATCACCATGTGTTGATCTGAGTGTTCACCTGTCATTGGAGCCGTTCATTTCCCCACTCTTGGTGATATAGGGCAATGCCTTGGGGAGCTGTGGTAGATTCCACAGTAGAAGGGCCTCTCTCGGCATTTCATTGGTAGAAACCATGATGCTGTCACACATGCTACAGTTGAGGGTCATTACCCCAGCAATGTTTATTAGAGCCTAGAATCAATAGTAGTGAGCCACAGAAACTCTTATAGAGGATCTTAAATGTAGTGTTTATTTTTACTGCAAAGTGAATCTGCTCTATTTACATTACCCTCCATAAAATTTGTATATTTCTAAATGCTGCTGTCAGTATGCCTGGAAACACAGCTATTCTGCATCTGCCAGTTTAACTGGAAACCTGTTTGGTCCTGTATGGATCTGTGAAAGAGCAAGGTACAAAAAGCAGAGTCAAGACCAGAGAGGAGACCCTGGGCTGCTCACAGAGAAACCTAGACTCCAGCTCTCTCTGTACCCTCCTGAGTCCCTGAGGACAAGCCTGGGGCATGCCTGGACTTTAAGTCCTACCCAGTGTGAAATCATTTGGAGGGAACTGTAATTTCACAAGGATTTGGGGACATGGGAAAATGTCATTGAAAAATTCTCTGAGCTTCAGATCACGGTGGCTGTATCTGTAAAGGTTCAGATGTGTAAACAGTCATTCACTCATAGTTTCAAAATTTTGTACAAAATTAAAGATTATGGAAGACAGGTCTCACCACTCCCTGCTGGGCTTGGTGGACTCTGGAGTTCTGGGCCAGCCAGCACCATCTATTCCAGAGGCTGGGTGACCAGGGGTGAGTGTCCTGGCACCATTCCCAAAGCCCAGCTAGTTAGGGACCCTTGCTTGGCCCAGGACAGGGAACTTTGCAGCTTCCTGTTGCACTGGAACAGCTTGACAGGTCTTGAGCAGCCTGCCCCACCCCAAGTCACCCTCCCTCAATCTGCAGAACTGGGCGGCCAAAGTCCCAGAAACTGAGTGGATAAAAAAGATTTCCAACAGACCCTGGGGAAGCCTTGGAATAACACTTGAAACACAAAAATACAGCAAAATGACAAAACAAAAGACCAAATTACAATCTCAAAACACCAGCCCCTCCCAAGAAACCATAGGAGCTATGTACATAGAATATATACCATATACCTGAAATTTTGGACATAGTAGTAAAATAAAGAAGCAACTCTGGGAAGCTTTAAAGGAATTCAAACTAGAAATAATCTCCCAGGTTAAAGAAGAATGATAAAAAATGAAAGAGATGCTGAACATATCTAAAGAAGTTAAAGAGTTGGAGGAACAAAATGAAAATAGAATTCCTGGATGAACAATATAAGAAACAAGCAGAATACATAAAGCAGATGCAAAGAGATACATAGGAAATAAAAAATTCCATTGAAAGCTCTAAAAACCGCCTCAATGAAAGTGAAGATAGAATTTCACACTTCGAAGACAAGATTGCAGCCAGTGAACAGGAAAGGAAAGATCTTTTAAAAATAACAAGGGATCAGGAAATAACAATTCAACCACTGCAAAATGACACAAAGAAAAATGACATAAGATTGATAGGGATTAATGAAAAAGAAGGGGAGAACATAAAGGATATCAAGAGGCTATTTAGAGAAGTAATAGCTGAAAATTTACCAAACATGAGATTGGAAATTGATATCAGGATCAGTGAACCATATAGAACTCCAAATAGCCATAACCAAAATTAAACTACACCCAGACATATAATAATCACCATCCCAGAAATCCAACAAAACAATAGAATATTAAAAGCTGTCAGAGAGAAAAGACAGATAACCTGTAAAGGAAAACCTATCAGAATCACAGCAGACTTCTCAGCACAAACAATACAGTCAAGAAGAGCATGGAGGGAAGTTTTCCAGAACCTAAAGGAAAATGATTTCCAACCTAGCCTGATGTGCTCTGAAAAACTGTCCTTCAAATTCGATGGAGAAATAAGATACTTCCATGACAAAGAATAGCTGAAGAACTTCATGATCACCAAGCCAACCCTGCAAAAAATACTGAAAGGCAGTTTAGATATACTTAAAAAAAACACTAAACAAAGCAGACAATTAAACAGAACAGAAAGATAAAGATGTAAAAGCAGTAAGATAACATGTCAACAATAAACCAACGTATAACAGTTATAACCATTAATGTAAATGGTCTCAATGCACCAATTAAAAAACACAGACTGGCAAAATGGATCAAGAAACAAACCCAAAAGAATGCTCACAGACTGAAAGTCAAAGGATGGAAAACAATATTTCATGCCATAGGAACCCCCCCAAATTGGGGGTAACCATTCTGTTTGCAGACAATGTGAACTTCAAACCAACAATGATCACAAAAGATAAAGAAGCCCTTAAATACTGGTTAGGGGAAAACTTCAAGAGAAAGAGATAATAAACTTAAATATACACGCACCAAATTCCAGAGCACCCAGTTATACAAAATAAGTCTTAACAGAAATGAAAAACCAAATTAGCAGTCACACAGTTATAACAGGAAACCTTAACACACCATTAACACCAAGGGACTGATCAACCAAACAGAAACTCAGCAAAGAAATAACAGAACTGAATCACACCTGTGAACAAATGGACTTGATAGACATATACAGAGTGTTCCATTCAACAACATCAGAATACACGTTCTTCTCAGCAATACATGGATAATTCTCTAAAATAGACCATATAGTAGCTCACAAAACGTATTTAAATAAATGCAAAGAGTTGAAATTATGCCTTGCATGTTATCAGATCATAGCACCATGAAACTAGAAATTAATTTTAAAAGATACTGCAAATATCCCACAAACACATGGAAACTGAATAACACTCTCTTGACTAATCAGTGGGTCACAGGGGAAATTAAAGAAGAAATTAAACAATACCTACAAGCAAACAAAAATTCAAATACAACTTACCAGAATCTGTGTGATACAATGAAAGCTGTCCTCAGAGGAAAATTTATTTCACTGAGTTTCCATATCAGGAAAACAGAATGAATACAAATAAAAAGCCTGGTGTTACAGCTCAAACATCTAGAAAAAGAAGAGCAATTCAAGCCCAAAGCTAAAGGAAGAGAGGAACATAAAGATCAGAGCAGAACCAATGCAATAGAGACTAAGAAAACAATGCAAAGAATCAGTGAATCAAAGAGTTGGTTCTTTGAATGAATAAATAAAATGGATAAGCCCATAGCCAACCTTATTTTAATAAAGGGAAGAAAAAGTTAAAATTCATGCAATAAGGAATGATAGAGGCAAAAATCACTACAGACTGTGTAGAAATACAGAAGATCATCAACACCTATTGCAAAACCTCTACTTTCAAAGGTTTGATAACACAGAAGATATAGACAGGTTCCTAGAAACATATCAAGTACCAAAGCTAGGTCAAGAAGATTTAAAACTGCTGAATAATCCAATCTCTATTAATGAAATTGAAAAAGGTAATTGAGTCGTGTCATGGTTTATGTCTGTGGCCCCCAGGCCTCAGGGTTTTCAATTGTGCATTTGTTATTCATTCATTGTCTAGTGCTTGGATTGATGGTGTCAGTGCTCCACCCACAAAGGGGTGGAGCCAGGATGTGACATAATGGCAGGAAGTAAGTGTGTCTTGCTCTTTACTGTTTCCTGTTTGCTGTTTGCAGTCACCATGAACTGCGTCCCAGCCATGCCCACCTGCCTTGGAGCCATCTGAGTGTGGATTGAAACCTCCAAAAACCATAAGAAATAAATCTTTTCCCAACTTGGGCTTGAGGTATTTTGTCTCAGCAACAAGTAAAAAGTAACCAAGACAAAATTTGGTACCCAGGAGTGGGGTCATTTGCTGTGACTATACCTGACTGTGATAACTTGGACCCCGGTATAAAATCCAAGAAAGCAAGAAATTAAAATTTGGGAAGCAAAGGCTTTATTAGGTAAAATCCAGGCCTGGTGATGAGTCTCCGGGAGCCAATTTGGAGACTGCGCACACTTTATCAATGTTTTTGGAACATTGAACACAGCTGTTTGCAGTCTCCCTGTTTGAATGTCCACCTTGTGTTCTTTGATACTGTGATTTGAGGAACTATTTTCAAGAAGATAGTGTGTAATCTACTAGCAGGTGATTTCTTACTGTTATGGTTTTTTGTTTTGTTTTGTTTTGTTTTGTTTTGTTTTTGTAGTTCTGTATTGCGTGTACCCTTATGCCGCTTTGGTTTGTTTTGTGTTTTTCTCTTTTTCCTCTTAAATAAAAAAAAAAAAAATTAAGGACTTTTTATCTTGTAAATCCACAAACAGCTGCTGGTCACACAATGTAAGGAGGGGGATGGGGGTGTGACGCATTACAAAGCAGAAATGGCAATTGCAAGTCTCCCTGCATACTAGCAAGTTTAGATAAGAAAAAATCTTATTTTTCTTAGCAAAGAATAGAGAGGTCTAACAGCAATTAACAACCTTAGTTACCTTACTTTAGCACCACAACTGTTCTATTTGTAGAGGGCAACAATGGTTAACATATCAATTAGGTAAGATTTTACAATTTTTTATAGAGGAGAGCATTGATTAACATATCAATCCTTTGCCCAGAGGGAAAGGAAAACACACATTTACAGTAAGGCCAAGTTACAGGTATTACTGTGATACAAACGAAGCTATTTTTGTGAAGAATGTACAATCTAATACAATCTGATGCAATTAACACAACTTGTGACGGGCTACCGGGTCTTTTTGGGTAGGGAAGACCCGGGTTGTCAGGAGCTATTACCTCAGGCCTTTGTTTTATGGCCTTTAGAAAGTTAAAACTTAACCTAGTTAGATTTGAAGGGAGAAGGGGAGGGGAAGCAGCAGGTGGGCTTATACCTTAGAACAGACCTTAGGATAGTTAGGGGGCTTAGGTTACAACACTGACCATGTTTTTCAAGAGGTTTTGGAAATGGCTTGTGGGCAGAGATTGGAAAGGTTCAGACAGGTCCCCTGGATGCATAGAGCTGGAGCAGCTTAGGCTGTTCTGTAGAGGAGATTCTGATCAGAGCTCAGGAGACCAGAAGGCTGATAGAAAACTGGATGGTAAAGATCAGGCTTGGGAGGTTTCTGCTGGGAAGAAGGACTGCATTGGTTGTTGGACTCCCCATGATGTGTGTTATGGGCCAGAAGAAAGTTTTCTGGATTTTGCTCATGCCCAGAGACTTTGCCTGAGACTGAGACAAAGGGCAATGGACTGATTAATCTTGAAAAGTAAATTAAAAAGCAATCAAATATTGAGGCTGTGGCACAGCTATTGTTTGGGCTTTTACCCAGCTTTATGTTACAAATCAAGAGCAAAGAGCCCAGCAGGATAATGTGCAATACTGTGAGTTTGGCCAGAAGGAAAATTACAGGAAGGCTGTGGATTGTAAAGACAGAGTTGAGATATTGATTCCTGAGGAGAAACAGAGAGATAAGAAAGTTGGCCTCAGGGCATCCCAGGAAGCGGGTCCCCACCCTGTGCAGCCTCACTGCAAAGGTGAAAGGATTTGCTCAGAAGGAAAAGCTGCACAGTGCCATGCTCCAGAATGGCGACAGAGGCCATGTGAGTTTCCAGAATGGCGACAGAGGCCACATGAGTTTCCAGAATGGTGGCAACATGGAGAAGCTTTTCATCACAATGAGGTAAATAGAGTCCTACAATCTAGGCAACTTACTCCAACAGCCAAGAAAGAGAAAAGCATGGCTACTGCTTCAGCTGGCAGCAGACCTTGGCAGCATCCACAAGGTGCTGGTTTTAGGTGCAAGGAAAATGCATGAATTCTGAGGGTAAGACGGCTTCCACCTCGATTGCAAAGGGACTGGGAGGCCAAGCAGTGTGCCCCTGAAAGGGCAATTTGTGAAGATATAAAAGTGAATCCAAAGGTGCAGTGGAGACTTCAGAAGTTTGGAAAAGCCAGGAACATGGATTATCCAAGGAAAGCTGCAAAAAGTGAGCAGAGAGGATTTAAGAGAAAAGCTGCAGGAGCTGAAATCCCTGGAAGTGCCATGGAGGTGGAACCACCCAAGCCTGTTGGAGCTTGCAACCAGTTTGCTTCCGATACTGAGCATGGAACTCTAGGACTTAATGTTTGCCCTGCTGGATGTTGGAATTGCTTTGTTTCCAGTGCTTTCTATTCCTCTGTTTGTAACTTTTGAAATGGTAATGTTTATCTTGTGCCTTTGCATTTCAGAAATGTTTAACCTTGTTCATTTTTACAGGGGGTTACAGTTAAGAGTTTGCCATACATCTTGGAGGAGACTTGGAACTGGGACTTTTCAGCAATGCTGAAGCTGTTAGGACTTTAGCAACTCTTGGAGGTAGACTAAATGTCTTTTGTATAAAGGATGTATATGAATCCTGGGGGCCAGAGGTGGAATGTCATGGTTTATGTCTGTGGCCCCCAGGCCTCAGGGGTTTGAATTGTGCATTTGTTATTCATTTGTTGTCTAGTGCTTGGATTGATGGTGTCAGTGCTCCACCCACAAAGGGGTGGAGCCAGGATGTGATGTAATGGCAGGAAGAAGGTGTGTCTTGCTCTTTGCTGGTTCCTGTTTGCTGTTTGCAGCCACTATGAGCTGTGGCCCAGCCATGCCTGCCTTTCTTGGAGCCAAGTAAGTGTGGACTGAAACCTCCAAAAACTGTAAGAAATAAATCTTTCCTTTCCCAACTTGAGCTTCAGGTATTTTGTCTCAGCAATGAGTAAAAAGTAACCAAAAAAGTCTTTACCTACAAAGAAGAGCCCAGGCCCAGAGGGATTAACTGTAGAATTCTACAAGAAGTACCAAGAAGACTTAAGGCCGACACTCCTCCAACTCTTCAATGAAATTGAAAGGGAAGCAATCCTTCCTACGTTATTCCTGGAAGCAAATATTACTCTAGTACCAAAATCAGAGAAAGATCCAACTATAAAAGAGAACTACAGACCAATCTCCATAATGAACACAGCTGCAAAAATCCTCAATAAAATATTGGCAAATCGGATTCAGCAAATAATCAAGAATATTATACACCATGACCAAGTGGGATTCATCTCAGGCATGCAGGGATGGTTCAAGATACGTAAATCAATAAATGTAACCCACCATATCAATAAAACCAAAAGTAAGAATCACATGATCATTTCTATAGATGCAGAAAATGCTTTTGATAAGGTCCAAATTTCATTTATGATAAGAACTTTGCAGAAAATTGCAATAGATGGTCTTTACCTCAAAATGATAAAGGCCACTTATGACAAACCAACAGCCAGTATCACACTAAATGGCCAAAAATTAAGGTCCTTTACTTTAAAATCAGGCACAGGATAAGGGTGTTCCTTTTCACTCTTCCTATTTAAAATAGTACTGGAAATAATGAGCCAGAGCAACTAACAAGAGAGAGAAATAAAAGGGGTAAAGATAAGAAAAGAAGTAAAATTATCAGTGTTTGCAGATGACATGATACTCTACATAGAAGACCCCCAAAACTTCATTGAAAGACTCCTAGATATAATGAATAAATTTAACAATGTAGCTGAACACAAAATCAATACTCAAAAATCAATAGCATTCCTATACACTAACAACAAGATCACTGAGAAATAGGAGAAGCCACACCCTTCACACTAGCAATGAAAAATGAAATATTTAGGAAATGCTCTCATGAAAGAAGTGAAAGACCTATACAGGGAAAATTATAATGCACTGAAAAAAGAAACTGGAGAGGATCTCAGAAAGTGGTAAGACATCCCTTGCTCATGGATAGGAAGAATAAATGTTGTGAAAATGACCCTTCTCCCAAAACTGTTATTCAGTTTCCACACAATCCCAATAAAATACCATTAACATACCTCATAGATCTAGAGAAATCACTCCTAAAATTCATCTGGAACCAGAAGAGACCTAGAATAGCAAAGACGGTTCTAAGCAACAAAGGCAAGGCAGAAGGCATCACAATCCCTGACTTGAAGTTATACTACAAAGCAACTGTAGTAAAATCAACATGGTACTAGAATCAAAACAGAGCCAAATATCAATGGAATAGATTAGAAGATACAATCACAACTACAAATACACTCAACCACCTTATCTTTGATAAAGGAGTCAAACAGGTTCACTGGAAGAATGACAGTCTCTTTAATAAATGGTGTTGGAAAAACTGGCTCTCCATATGCCAAAAACTAAAACTAGATCCATGCCTATCACCATGTACTAAATTAAAATCTAAATGGATCAAAGATATGAATACTAAAACAGAAACACTAAATCTATTGGAAGACAAATTGGGTGAAAACCTTGAAGACATAGGGATAGGTAGAGAATTCATGAACAGGACTCAAAATGCACAGGAAATACTTCCCAGAATCAATAACTGGGATCACCTCTTATTAAAAATTTCTGCATGTCAAAAGAAATCTCCAGAACAGTGAAAAGAAAATCCACCAACTGGGAAAAAAATCTTAGTAAACTCTCAAAGGACTGCTGTTTAAAACATACAAAGAATTAAAGAAATCAGAACCCCAAAATTCAAAGATCCAATCCAAAATGGGCATCTGAGATGAACATACAATTCCCAGATGAAAAAATACAAATGGAAAATAAATACATGCAAAAATGTTCATCATCATTAGTTATTAGAGAAATGCAAATTAAAACCACACTGAGATTCCATCTCACTCCAGAAAGAATGGCCAGGATCAAGAAAACCAACAACAACAAATGCTGGATGTCCGTGCAGAAAAACGAACACTCTTGCACTGTTGGTGGGAGTGTACACAGGTGTAACCAGTGTGGAGGTCAGTCTGGAGATTTCTCAAAAAGCTGGGATTGGAAGTCCCATTTTGTCCAGCTATCCCACTTCTAGGCATATTCCCAGAAGAAATGAAAGCATCATACCAAAGTGATATAAGTGCACCCATGTTTATATTAGCACAATTTATAATAGTCACATCTTGGAAACAACCTAAGCATCCATCAACTGAGGAATGGATAAAACAGTTTTGATATTTTTATACAATGCAGTGCTGCTCAGCCATAAACAAGGATCATATTGAGATATTTATAAACAGATGGGAGCAGCTTGAGACCATACTCATACGTGAAATAAATCAAACTCGCATGTATGACTACCGAATAGTTTCCCTACTGTAAGAAATGATAAGAATACATAAAAGTATGTGGTAATCATGATTCCCCATTATATTGCTTTGAAGCCTTATAATGTTTTCATTCATTAATTGGAGTGGTTTTATTCTGGGTTGTTTGATTTTCTTATCTTTGATGGTATGAACAGCTATTTTGCAGAAAACAAGACATCATAATAGCTAGTGCTAATTTAATATCATCTTGTTTTGAAGTCCTATCAAGCTTTTGTTCTTCTGTCTCCATCAGTCTTGTCATGTTGTATCTTGTTGGATTTTATTATATGTGATAGTATAAACAAAATCTTTTATACATAAGGAGATAATATAGAAACCATTATTCATTTTCTGTTAATTGGTTCTATATACCCTGTAATACTTTAATTTTCTTGAATGGGTTTACATTGTCTTGCTATGTTTGATGCTATAGTATATGAAGTTATATTCTAATATTTTGAGGAAAGAGACACTATGATAACTACTGTTATGTTGGGTTATCTTGTGGTGAAACACTATGTTGCTTAAATTGTTCTGTTCTGACCTGTGCTGTTATGTTGTTATATCCCCTTTAATCTCAATTGCCTTTTTATTTTTTTTATTATTTAATTAAGGAAAAAAACAGGATATAGTATAGTAACCATTTTGATTTCCTCTTAAACTTGATTTGAAGCCCTGTATTGCTCTCACCACCTTGTTTTGACTGAGTTTACTCTATTCTTTTCTGTTTGATAGTTTCAATTCGGAGGTACAGGCAACTACTTTGAAGACAATAAGATGCCCATTCTTGTTTGACTGTTAACTTCTTTTGAAGTCTTATAATGTCTCCAATGTTTTGGTTTTATTGGTTTTGTTCTGTGCTGTTTTGTTCAATTTTATTATAACTGATGATATAGGCAATTCTTTTTAAGATAGCAAAAGGCATTATGGTAACCATTGTTGATCAACTTGTATTCTGTTTTTACATCATATACTATGTCCGTACTTTTGATTTGACTGACTCTGTTTTGTTTTGTCACATTTGGTTTTATTTTCTTCAAAAAAAAGTAATAAGAACTGTTGGAGTAATAAAGCCCAAAATGTGTAATTGTTATTGTAAAACAGAGAGTAAAAAACTAAAGGATATAACTGCTGTTACATTTAAATAAATGTACATTTAAGTGTATAAGATACATAAACATATTACTGAGTTTTTGCTGGATCTTTGAACAGAATTGTTTGCAGTCTCACTGTTTGAATGTCCACTTTGTATGCTTTAATTTTGTAACTTGAACACCTATTTCTAAGATGACAATGTGTAATCAAATCAAGTAGTGATTTCTTACTGTTTGTTTTTTGAAATTCTGTATTACTTGTACGCTTTTTCTTTTTTTTCTTTTGCTCTTATATAAAATTTTTTAAAAAGAAAAAATAAAATATAAAAAAGATTATGGAAGAAATCTGAGCAAGGATTTTACATAATTATCCACACTTTTATCATCTATCTATTGATCTACATGTGCTTGTATGGATGATCATAATTTTATCCATCTATCCAAATAAACTCTGTCATATTTCTATTCACCCACTGACTCTATGTATTTGCCTTTCTTTTATGTGTCTATTATAAATGTATCATTTATACACATTCTTGTTACCTGTTTTCATTCGTGCCTTACTATCTTTGCTTCATGTATCACACAAAATTTAACTATTTTACATCACTCCATCAACATCTTAACCATTTCATCATCAATCATCTATCAATCATTAATGGATGATTCATCTGTCTCTATCAATATAGGTAATATGAAAAAACTGTTGATATAACTTGTAAAGATTGATATACTTGAGGAAATTGCCTAGAGAAAAAACAAGATATAACCCACGAGACCTCTTGCCCATGATTTACTTCCTCATGTAAATCAACGGACAGCACTGCACTGGAGGAGACTTTCATTTTCTTAAAAATGAAGCTTGTACATGACACTCAAGCTAACAGTCACTGTCCTATTTGCTAGAGAAGAATAAAATTTTAAGTTCACTCATCAATCAGCAGTCCTGCAACAAAATTAATGCAATGTCCATATTGAAAACTAGAAATAATAGAAATGAGTTTTAAAGTTGGAGCAGGTGTACAAACTAGAAATCATTCATAGAGTGACTACTGTTTTTCCATAAGAACACAATATTTATTCTTGCATGTCGGTTACACTTTAGACTTTGTACTAAGTACAGTTGTAGGTTACAGGTACCAAACCCCACACCCAGGCATCACCAGTTGTATGGTCTGACTGCTCTTCTGGCTCTTGCTGGACATGGTCCATGACTAAGAGATTGAATGTCATGTTATGCCCAGCAGTGCCCTGAGGAGGGAGCTGTTCCAGTGCTTGGGCCACACTTCTGCTGTCGCACTCAGCCTGGACCCAGTTGGTACTGCTCACTCCTTGGCCCTGTGAAAACCAGCAGTTCCCTTGTCAGTCCATGTCACCAGGACTCTCCTGTCTGCTGCCCCCTGCACTTCAGCATTCACTCGCTGGTGTGGAAAGCAGTTTAGGTGCAGGTTTCTTACACTCTTGGACATGCAGTTCATTCTCCTAGGCACTGACTCTAGATGCTGCCTCAGTGCCTTCTTCCGTCTCCTCCTCACCACTGGGAACCACTCTGAACCCAGGTCCTGCAGCTGCAGGTGGAGCTGCAGGTGGAGAAGTGATCTCGCTGTCACCTAGGCTGGTTTCCTATGCTCAGCAGTGGGGTGGGCAGCAGCTTGTCTTCTCAGCTTGTCCCTCACTGGTGCCTCTGTCCACGGCTCTGTGAGCAAGGGGTGGGAACCAGGGATCTCCCAAGTTCCAATGCTGCTCCAGGGAACAGCTTAGTGCAAATGCAGATGAATAGAAGCCCTCTGTCTCTCTGAATTAATTGCTCAGGATTTGGCTCACCACTGAGGAGCAGGGCTACAGGGCTGATATCTTGATTCCTGAGGTTTAGGTCACTGACCGAAACCTAATTAGAAGCACCTTGGTGCTGGGCTGCATCATATGAACAAATTAAATTTGGTTTTCTTGAAATAGATAAAGTACTCTTTGAATTCCCATTCACGATGAGTTGATTTTCTTGCACTGTGCCTCTTTGAGTCTTTGCAGACATAACTAAAGTTACTGCTCTGATTTGCCAAGTTAACATCACAGGTGCAGCATCCTAGAACCAGTTCTCCCTGAAGCTTGACTCAGTGGCCAATGGGACCTAACTGTGTACTACGGTGAAAGAGACACAGTGCAGAAACATCAATATCATCCCAGACACAAACCTCTCCACAGGGGTTCCAAAGTTAAAGTGGGGTGTTCAGGTACAGCAGGGAGTGCACAGGAGAAAGCAAAGTTTGATGCCTTGTGTCAGAAGAGGGATCTAGGGAATAGAAAATGATGTGCTAGAGTAGCAGAGGGCCCTGGGGATGCACAGAGAACCCAGAGGGGTCCAACGAACAGGTGCAGAGAAGGAAGTTGGGGATCTGGTTTCCTGTCAACCTCTGGGGTTTCCTTTCTGGCTTAACACTATGTAAACTGAGCAGACACCACCATGCATCCACTCCAAGTCATATATGAGGTTTCCATGCTCCAAACTGCAAAGAATGCAAGGGTTTTGTCAATAAATAACAACACACACACATATAAATATGTTATATATTAATTTATTATTCATCTTCTTCTGAAAATATGTGGAAGGGCAATCATGTTTTTCTTACACTGTAAAGAATTCTGACTTTTAGGAGCTTAGGTATTTTGGAAAATCCAGCCATCACGATCATCACCATCAACATATCTGCTAATTCTCATGCAGGGCTAAATATTTCAGTTTAGGAAAATGCAGCATACAAGAAGACACAGGTAGGAAAACTTATAGAAAACTATGTGAGAATTTATGGGTACCAATTCATTACCTATCTTGACCCTGAAAATGATTATATCAATATTTGACCAATTATATGTATGTCAAAATGTGTTGATCTATCCATAATTAAAATTACTATGTATAAATATAAAGTTATTAGGGGAAAATTAAGTCAGACATAGGTAATATATCAAGATATGTCACTCTCTTGGGCATATGCTTGGAAGAATACCGGGTTTCTATTTATTATTTTTAAAAAAAGGAATGCAGAAAAGTCATGTCATGTTCTCTCACCACAGGAACAGGTTGGGCAGTCATTCCTAAGCATGACTACTCTGTTTTACACTTCTTCAGGTACCAGTTCAGCATTGTTGGAAGATTTCTAGGCTCAAAGACCTAAGTGTTTCTCATTACATGGAAGCTCATAGCTCATAATTCTGTTGCGTTTCTCACTCTATATGCACATCTGCGAAACATAGAAAATGACCAATACCATTAACTACATATACACATAACTATGATAAAACTCACATATGTTTTTCACAACACAGACACATAGTGAGGAATCATATACCTACTCATACTATGAATATTGCAAAATATCTCCCAGAATATTCTCATGTGTGCTGTACCTTCCCTCTCTAAGGTGTCCACAGTACAGGAGTCTCTGTAGCAGAGGGCCCTGACCGACCTGGACCATGCAGCTCTGCCAAGGACCCCAGCCCTGGATGCCAGGTATACCTGCTTCAGGACCAGGACTCAACACAGATGGTGCCATGGAGCTTACAACAAGCTGGATTTTCCTCTGGGTGTTTTAAAAGTTGATTCATGGAGAACAACATTACTGAGTGAGAAGACATGATTTGGAGAAAGAGCTCACCTGTATGACAGCTTCCTGAAAAGAATGTTTCTGTATTTGCAGGTGTCCAGTGTGAGGAGCAGTTGGTGAAGTCCAGGAAGGCAGGCTTGTTGCAGCCTTGGGGGTCCCTGAGATTCTCCTGTGGAGCCCCTGAATTAACCTTCTGTCACTGATGGATCATCTGAGTCCAACAGCTCCAGGGAAGGCACTACATTGTATAGAAGTTGTGGTAGCACATAGTACCCTGAATCTTTGTAGGGCTGAATAACCATCTCCAGAGGGAACACAAAGAACACACTGTATCTGCAAATGAGCAGCCTGAGATTTGGGGGCATAGCCATATGTTACCACACAAGAGACACAGTGAGGGGACATCAGTGTGAGCCCAGACACTAAGCTTCCTGCAGGACATCCAAGGCAGCAGGCAGCACTCAGACCACAGAGAGAGCACAGGATCTACCTCATGAGAAGATTTAGAAGACAGTGAAAGCCAGTTTCTTGTCTGGATCTAGAACTTGTTCTTTATATAATACTTATCCCCAGGTACTCCAATACATTTTAGACATGATTGTTGTTCTAGAAATTACCCTTATTTTTTTTAGATTTTTATTTAAGGAGAAAAAGAAAAAAACAGAAAAAGGGTACAAGTTATACAGAATTTCAGAAAAAATAAACAGTAGGAAATCACTAGTTAATAGATTACATATTGTTATCTTAGAAATAGTTGTTCAAGTTACAAAATTAAAGCAAATAAAGTGTACTTTCAAACAGTGACACTGCAAACAGTTCTGTTCAATGATCCAACAATACTCAGTAATATGGTTATCTGTCTTATACACTTAAATATACATGCAGTCATATCCTTTAGAGCACTTTCTTTTCCTTTCTTTTGTACAATGACAATTGCACATTTTGGGTTTTATTATTCCCACAGTTCTTATTACTTTTGTTTGAAAAGAGTAAAACCAAATGTGACATAACAGAACAGAGTCAGTCAAATCAAAAGGATGGACATAATACATAATGTAAAAACAAAATACAAGGTGGGTTATCATACTGCCTCTTGCTATCTTAAAAAGAATTGCCTATATCATCAGTTATAATAAAATTGAACAAAACAGTAAAGAATAAAACCAAAACATTGGAGACATTACAGGACTTTAAAAGAAGATAATAGTCAAACAGAATGGGCGTCATAATGAATCTTATTGTCTTTACAGTTGTTGCCTATGCTTTCGAACTTGGTACTATCAAGCAAAGCAGAATAAGGGAAAATGAGTCAAAACAAGATAGTGAGGGCAATACAGGATTTCAAATCAAGTTAATAGCAAATCAAACTGGGTTACTATAATATATCCTGCTATTTTTTATTTCTTTTCCCTTGATTAAAAAGATAAAAATAAAAAAGTAAATAATTAAAAAAAGAGATTGAGATAAAAGAGGGCATAACAACAAAACAGTGCAGGTCAAAACATAACAATTTAAGCAAAAGAGTGTTTCACCACAAGATATCCTGACATAAAAGTAGTTACCATAGTGTCTCTTTCCTTGAAATCTTTGAGTACAACATGCTGTATACTGTAGCACCAAACATATCGAGACAATGTAAAACCATTCAAGAGAATGACAGTATTACAGGGTATTTAGAACCAACTATCAGAAAATGAACAATGGTTTCTGTATAATCTCCTTGTCTGTAAAAGTTTTTGTTTATATTATCACATATAATAAAATCCAATAAGACACAACCTGTTAAGACCGATGGAGACAGAAGAATAAAAGCTTGATGGGACTTCAAAACAAGATGATACTAAATCAGCACTAGCTATTATAATGTCTTGTTTTCTCCAAAATAGCTGTTCCTACCATCCAACCTTCTCTGCCTCATTTCTGTTGAGCTCTTTTTCTGTCGATAGTTGTTGGTTTGTCTTCATTTCTCTTTCTGCTCCATTCATTGTGGCCTCTCTGCCATTGTTTCTGGAATCTTGGTATTTTCCTTTTTTAGAATATCCTGCAGTATCCTCTGTAGAGTTGAATTGGTGCTTGCAAATTCCCCTAGTTCCTCTTTATCCTGGAAGCACCTTGTTTTTCCATCAATTTCTAGGGATACTTGTGCAGGATTTATCAATCTTGGCTGGAGGTTATTATCTTTCACAGCTTGAATTATTTCCCCTCACACTCTTTGTGATTTGATGGTTTGTGCCAAGAAGTCTGCTGTAATTCGGATGGGTGTATCCTTGTAAGTGATCTGTTTCTTGTCTCTGATGGCTTTTAATATTCTGTTCTTATATTGGATTTCTGGAATTTTGATTATTATATGCCTGGGTGTAGCTCTGTTTGGGTTGTAGGTGGCTGGGGTCCTGTATGCCTCATGCCTCTGAATATCTTTACCTTTTGCAAAATTAGGGAAATTCTCCTGGATTATTTCTGTGAATAGCTTTTATAGTCCATTTGTTTGTGTCCCTACTTCTTCTTTTCTGTTCTTAATTCTTAAGTTATAGAGCCTCTTATCATCTTCTAGCCTTTGTATTATTGCTGTTTGTTTTCTTGTTATTTTTAAGAAGCTTTTCATTTCATGCTCCCACATTACAAATCTGCCCTCCAGTTTAGATAATCTATCCTTAGTTTCTTTCAAGCTGTTATGCCAGCTTTCAAAATAGTTTTTAGTTTCCTGGTAATCTCTTTGAACCTGCTTCATGTATTCTATGTTTTCTCTATTTTCTCCATCAAACAATTCTCCTCTTTTTTTCTGTACTTCTATTCCACCATCTGTTTTTTCTTGGGTGGTGCTTAGAATTTCTCTAACTATTCTACTTATATCTTGCTTTATTTCTTTAAATACTTCACTTTTGAACTCATCTATGAGGCTCTGGTGATATCGCTTTGTGTCTATAGGTGCCATGTCTGATATTGCATGTTTTCTTTCCTCATTCTCCTTTGCATTTACCTTTCCTGGATCAGTGTCCTCAGGATTGCAGGCCAAAGACCCTTTCTAGTTGCTCCCTCTTCCCATACTTTTTGTTCCTTCTATACAAGCATATATAGGAGGCCCAGTTTTTTTTTTTTTTCTTTTTCAGTTACAGTTTGTTTAAATCCACCAGCTAGGTGTTCCCGCCCACTGCAGTGCACTAGGGAGATACAGACCTGGGCAGCCTTTGCTGGGCCTGCCCCTCCAGGTCAACCTACTGAAGGCTTCACTGCTAGGGTGCACTGCCAGGCACTGGGACCTGGTTTGGGCTAGCCTACTGGGTCTTAGTCAGCAGCATTACCCAGGCCAAGCGCTCTGCACCAATCCCACTTGAGAGGGGAATATGTGACTAAAGTCACTGCAATGTCCTGTTCCAGCTAGTCTGCCCGGTCCCAGAATGTCCTTTGCTGGAGCCTCCTACTCTATAGAAGAGTCCCTGTTCTGCTCACTCACCGCAGGTCGATGGAGGGCTCCCTGACAGTCCCACTCTCAACTCCATTCACCGATTCCCACTCTTAGAACTTTTGCACATCTCTCTCCCTGCAGTGTGGATTTGGACACGTCAGCAGCAGCAGGAAATACAAATCACGGCTTCCAGTGGCACGGGTTCCTGCTTCCATACTGAGATTTTAACTGTTCCTGTTATAGCACCAGGATTGCATTTCCAGTTGGTTTCTCTCAGCTTAGTTCATTCCTGGATTGGCAGGGTATATCTCCCCTTGCTTAGGACTCCTTGCACCGCACCATTCCTGGATTCTAAGTGGGGTATCTCAGAGAGCCTCTGTAGCTGCTCTTATCTATCCACCATGTTTTCCCAGAAGAATTTACCCTTCTTTATAGGTGAGTAGCAGTCCATTACATATAACTCCTATTTTCTATATGCATTCATATATTTATGATATACAGGCTGTTTCTAGGATTTAGCTATTATGAGTCATGTTGCTACATAGATTGATATGCATATAATACAGTAATGTGATGTTTTTAGCTGTTTGGTGAAGATGTGTAGAATGGGAATAGTTGGATCATGTGAAATTGCTACCTTCAAAGTTTGAAGGATATCCACATTGATTTAAAATGTCTGAGCTAGTTTCTATCCCCAGCAACAATGTAGCAGGATTCACAGGAAGTAAAGTTAACCTGAAACAGCCTGAGAGTGCTCATGAGCTGCCTGTGGACTGGATGTGGGAGGAAATCAGGGAGGGTGATTGTAGAGCAACCTCAGGACACATTGAGGATGACATTTTGTGCTCCCTGCTTCAGGTGTGTGTGACTGTGAAAGTGTCTGTGTGTATTAATACTTCTCAAGGGCACACATGGGCAATTTATGCCTCATATCTGTTGAGGCTTTTACAGATAAACAACAAGTGAGAACAGAAGAAGAGTGAGAGAGATAACAATCAACCATGATAGAGCTGCTAACAGGCACCAACACAATCACCACTTGGTTTCCTCTCAGCAAGCAGCAGAATGCAGCAAAGTCACACAAATTCTCACCACAGGGAGAGGGGAAGTGACCCTCAGCAGCTGTGTCCCTCCTGTCCAGGAGCTGGATCATGAAACTCTCTACAGATAAGGAGAGTGTGGAGCCAGACCATGTGCATAAACTTATGACACAGGATACATTGCAGAGAATACAACAGTTTATGGCACTTTTAATTATTTTGCATTACAAAGTAATTGACATTTAAAAATCCATGATCTGTGTAAGTGCACAAAAGTGAATGGATCTCAATTGATACACATAGAAGAAGACTCTATCACACAACTGCATTCATAATTATTTTTAGTACTACCATTGTTCCCTCAGTACACTAACACGTGTGTTAGTGTGTGATGCCCTCTCTGAGATATCAAACTCCAAAGCTGTCTGTATAGGAGGAGGCTATGCAAATAGGGCCTCCCTGTGCTGAGTAAAATCAGTCCAGCCCTCACTCTGCAGCTCTGCAGAGGAGCCCTGCCCTGTTGTCCAGCTGTTCCCACTTGGTGATCAGAATTGAGCATAGATGGGTCACCATGGAGTTTACAATGAGCTCGGTTTTCCTTCCAGCTGTTTTAAGAGGTAATTCATGAAAAATCATGAAATACTGAATGTGTGACTGGATATGAATGGAATAAACAGTGGACCTCTATGACAGTTTCCTGAGCAGGATTTCTCTTTGTTTGCAGGTGTCCCATGTGAGGAGCAGCTGGTGGAGTCCAGAGGAGGCTTGGTGCATCCTGGGGGGTTCCTGAGACTTTCCTGTGTGACTTCAGGATTCACCTCCAGTAGCTACTAGATGCACTGGGTCCATCAGGCTCCAGGGAAGGGGCTGGAGTGGATTGCATTCATCAGTACCAATGGTAATAGCACATACAACTCAGACTCTGTGAAGCACCGATTCACCATCTTCAGAGACAATTGCAAGAGCACACTGGATCTGCAGATGAGCAACCTGAGACCCAAGGACACTGCCATGTATCACAGTGCTAGAGACACAGTGATGGGACATCAGCCTGAGCCCCAAAACCTCCCTGCATGGGCACTCTGGACCACCAGGAGGCGCACAAGATACACTGCTCAAAATCTACCACAGAGGATATCTAAAGTACCGTGCAAAGGAAGAAAAAAATAAAGGCTGAGTAGAAGCAGACAAGGGGATAGCTCTCTTGCAGGATAGAAGAGACCAAAGGAATAACAACAACGGTGAGTGTTAAAGGGAAGGAAAAAGGGAAATAAGTAAAATTTTGTTATATAGAGGAACCAAATAACCTCAATTACTGTAAACATTATATGCATTAAAATGATCTCAGTAAGATTAACATTCACAAGAATGAAACATGGAATAGGCAACTTGGAGGAGAGAGTTGGAGGTGACGAGACAGAATGGGATTTAAAAGAATGGGGTGTGCGGGAAGCCCTGCAATTGGCCATCATCTTATGTTAAAAAGACAACAGGCATATTAATGTTAAGTTTCCATTTAGTAGTTAAGTTTCTATCTTTCCTCACCCAGGCTGTCACATCTCCCTGTGGTTCAGCCCATATAGTGAACATGCTAATTACCCTGATTTATGGGCCCTCGTGCAGGAAACTCAAATTATCCTATAGCCCCTGGCCTTGTTAGAACTTCCTGCTGTTGCTAAGTTACCTGCTGACATGTCAGAACCCATCCCCTTCCCCAATACCCTATATATTTGTTACCTTTTCCTTGAATAAATGAGACTTGATCAGAATCCTCTCTTTTCTCCATTCCTTGCGTCCCTTGTCCCCTCTCCTCCCCACTCACCCTCTAGGGTCTCCATGGACTTACCTGCAGGCCAGCACAGGGGTGAGCTCTGGTGTGTGCACTTAACCACTCCCCAGGATGACTGTCCAGTGCATGAGCTGCAAACATAAAGCAAAAAAATTAAAACATAAATGAAATGAGGTGAAATGGGGGTTCCTGTCAGGATCTGTGGCCTCTCCATGTAATATTTAATCCCTGATCCTTCAAATTCACATGTCCATTCTCACCTTGAAATCTCAGTCTAGTTGTTACTGATGTTTGGATAGAACATATTCTGAACTGTGCAGGACTCACATTACACTGGGTCAAAATCACTCTGCTGTGTTCATCTGGCCCAGATCCTGGTGAAGCTAAGGGAACCTGATTACGGTCTGGATGGAAGCTGGACCCACAGAGAGCAGCAGTCAGTGTGAGCCCAGCCACAGCCCTCACCTCTGCAAGGATTAGGAACCACAGACCCTGCTCCTCACAGCCTAGGGACGTGCAGTCCCTTCAGAGGGAGCTGTGGAGCACTCAGGGTGATCACGTCGCCCAGGAACCAGCCTTTCCAGGTCCCAGCACATTAGCAGCTGCATGCAGACCCTAGAGGGACTTAAACTGCTGAGACCCCAGGTCCTCCTCACTCCTCATCCTCCTGTGACCCACTTCCCTCTATGAAAGTGGAATAATAATGGTCCTTGTGTGTCTTTTATTACATGTTCTACAGGGATGTTATGCTAATAACATTTTATCACTATAAATCTGTTTAACCTTTACAAAACCTATTTAGATATCAACAACATCTCAAATCAAAAGTTAAGAAGGTCACTATTTGTGAGCATATGTTATTAAAAATTGCAAAAATCAGTGCAAGGTCATAATAAATCAGTTTGCTCAATGCCAAAGGGATACCACCCATGTTCAGCTGTCCCTGTCCATTCTGGCACAGCCCAATCTCTGATCCAGTCAATGGAGTACAGATTCATTTCTGCCTTTGTGAATTTGACATTTCTAAAAAACTTCTGTAAGGTCCTTAAAATAGAGAGGATTTATGTAAACTCAGTGTTTAATAAAATAGTTTCAGTTTTTTTGCATTTTATGTCATTATCTGTGGTTAGGATACAAATTACAGACAATGCACATACTATTATGGATGTGGAAATATTAGTGTTTAAAAATAGTGAAGAAAGTGAGAGATTTTGTAGCTCATCTACTAGTCTAGTATCTTTTCAAATTAACACAATGACTTCCTCACATGATTTTATCATTGGGTAATTAACCGAGAGTTTTCAAATTGTAAGTTTACACAAATTTTGCAAGCTGAGATACCTATAAAAATTCTTCACAGTAAACAAAACTTAGGAACTTTTGAAGGGTCTATCAATTCATGGATAACAATCAAAAACTTTATATCTACACGTGGATATTTCTCAAGCATAAAGAAAATGAAATTTATAACACAACTTTCTGACTGCATGAAATACATACTCACAGATGCAAAAACTCTCTCCTGTCTTACCCTAGAGAAATATATTATCCACATTTCTCACACCACTGAATCCAGAAAATAGTGTTACAATGTCCAGTGACTACTGGGATATGAATTGCATGAGAAAACTAGAAAAATCATAAAATTTGTTACACTGGTGAACATACAGAGTAAGAATTTTTAGGACAGAATCACAAATAATTTAGTACTGAAAATCCTATTCAGCTGTGTACTTAAAGTTTGATCTCACTGTATGTGGGTAAACATCCTGCAAAGTGCCATTGTAAAATATAAACCAAAAACTCTAACACAAAATACATTTCTGAAGCAAGCAAACAGTGGAGAAAGTAAATTTAAAGTTCACAACTTACTGTAAAGTTTTAATGACACACTAATGTAGAAGCCATGCATTAGTATATAAGAATAATACAACAGAGAAGAAGTGTTCTGCACAAATGGTACAATAGAGCTCATCTCTAATGACACAGAGATGGAAACCAGAACAGCATAGGGGAAAATCAACTCAGAGGAAAGGAAACTTAGTAACTTGGTGACTTCCTAAACTGTCCAAGCTATAAATGACACAAGTTTATTAGAGGGAACACTGAAGTCACATAAACGGGACCTGTAATAAGGAGAGCAGTGCAGACAGAGAGAAACCAGAGCCTTCTCAACAGGAAAAGAGAAGTGATCCAAAGTGGATTTAGAACCTGCCACTCCCACCACAAGACAAGACAAGGGACTTGAAAGCTTGAGAGCATCACACATGGAAGAAGTGACCTCAAGTCTCATTTCTCAGGGTTTCCTCAAGTGTCAGTCACAACTATTTTGGAGCCACCGACCTCAGTCACCATCCACCAGCCTCCTGAATGTCCGATAACAGTGTGTGCAGAGAGTGCAGACCACCTTAGGTATAATGAGCACACATCTCCCTGCAGGCATTCACAGTACCAGCAGGGGGATGCAGGACACATAGAGCAGGAGGATTCAATCTGAGAGCAGCTGAGAATACCTGAAGGATTTCTTTCCACTATATTGTCCTCTCTGCCAGGAAGATCGTGGAGGAGCTCTCATCTCTAAGCCTACACTTCTGTGTGTTCATGCAGGAAGACTTTTTGATTTTTAGCATCTAGCTCATGACAAGGTGCACTTCGCGTTCTTCAGGAAATTCTTATTTAAACCCAAGTGACTACACATTGTAACTCAGTGTTTGGTTTAGAAATACCTGATTATTACACAGCCCCTGTTAAGTGCACATCTGCCATCCACCCTCGGACACATCTCCACATCACCCAGTCCTGGTTCATGGAAAGCCCTTTGATCCGAATGTTTATGAAGCCTTTTCTATGTGGATGTGTTTGTTCACACATTGCTGTAGGTCCTTTACCTTTGCCTGAGAACCTGACAGAAGACACAGAGCACTGATACTGAAGATGCTCACCTGCTGATTCAGGGGCAACTTCCCTGTCACCACCAAACTCTCTCTCTCTGCTTCCTGCCTGCCTCCCCGAGTCCTCCTCCTTAGCGGACTCTTCACCAGGGAGACTTGGGGCCTGCTCCATCTGCTCCTGGCCACACTGCCTTGTGGTCATGAACAACAGTGGGTAGAAACCATGCAGACACTCTCTCCAAAAGGACATGCATGGGGAGGACTGCTGTCTTTTTAAAATTACTCAAAGTGTAAAAAGATGCAAAGCAGTCATGCATGTCCAAGAAAATTTTATTTAAAAAATAATGAGACAAAGCATTTCAGTGTGAATCTGTAGATGCTGTTTTGGCCTGGTGCAAGGATCAACCCCATGCAGATAGGACCTGGAAAACCAGAGCTGTGTGTCAAAGGGAGCAGTAGGTTAAAAGCTACTGATGGAACTGCATAGTCCACACTAGCACCCTGAGGTCTGGCCATCATTGCTAACCGTGGCTACACTTATGCTGGTGACATAGGGCTGGGTGTGGTGGGTACAGCAGCAGCAGCAGCAACAGCTTCTCTGTCCCATTAGAGAAATAGATGGGACCGTGTGTGTTTCCTGGGGAGGATCCTACCCGGTGCCTGTGTGGGGAAAGCTGCACGACTATGGCCCTGAGCAGGACATGTATGTATTCATACTTTCTCACTTTCCCATTTCCCTCAGGAGTCATTATGAAGATCCTACCTTACAGAACACATTTTGACTTGAAGATGTTAGGTCCACAATTTCTTACATTTCTTACCTGTAGTGAAAGGACACAGAATCAATGAATAAATTGAGGTAGTTCACAGATTCCTCCCCTTCAGACCTGAAGAATCCAGGGTATGTTACTGCACAGACACAGTGCTGCCCAGATGGCCTGGCTTAGCATCCTGTCTACATCTTTTATTCAGCAGCGAGAGGAACCATTAAAATATTTCCTGTGCTGTAGAGATCAACCAGAAATGCAAACAAAGTCATATGTAATGTGGTAGAGCAAGATATGACCATGGATTTGTCTGTTGGAGAGGAGATACAGTAATCCATTCCTACAGGAGCATTTTCTCTGGCCAAACATCATGCTCCATACTGTGACTAGCATTCTGTTTAGGGTGGAGCAGTAAAATGGAGACATAGGTCAATAAGCTAGAAAAACGTTACCACATGGTTGCAAGGGAAACCACTAAAGACACAGGGAACCAAGTAAGCATAGGAAAGGAACATACATGGATGTTAGAGATGCAGGTCTCACACAAGGAGCCCCAGCTTGACCACAGAGGATCAGTGCAGGTGAACAAGCTCCAAAGTCTATACTTGAGAAAAAGCCTTAGGGTTTCACCCACTCACATACCCACACTCACTCCCAGGGACAAATGTCTGCCTAAATGGGGTACAAATACTGGTTTTTGACACAATGTGGTGAGGCTCCCTCACCCTTTGTGTAATTCCCCAAGAGAAATCACTAGAGATTTTCTAAGGTAACACAGCATATATCATAAGTGGATCCTGAACAGAAGGACAGCGACTGAAGGCCCCTCATGAATTATGTCTGCTGTACTCTGCACTGGTTATGGCAATGATACTTTGAGCATTCCTCACTGTTTTTCAAAGGAAAGATCAAACACTTTCATGGGAATTTACTGGAATAAGGCAGAATATGAAAACCATACTTTTATCTAAAGTTATGTACATCTTAGTAATTGATGTTTTTCCTCAAAACTGTTGAAAGTGGTGAGCCTTTTCACTTTAAAAGCAAGGAATTCATTAAATGGATCTCAGTCTCCATCCACAGGGAAGAATATCATCATCAGATAGATTATTTACGTAAAAATGCTAAAATTGGACTAGAAATATAGAATAAACATATTAAGTACAGAAGAAATTCATTGTAGTCTGAAACTACATTTCTCAGGATGAGTAAAAAACAAAATTTGAGTCACAAAGCAGAATTGCTGATCCATATGCACACTGCCAGAAAATGGAAGTCTAAAGAAATAGGATCACAAGATCAAGACTCAGTGAACTTGTAATAAAATCCATTCTCAAAAAACAAAGCAAAGCAAATGTTGGTTTCACATCAGACATGGTGTAAAGATCTTGTAATTCTGACCCTTAAGAGACAGAAAGATCCCCACACACTTCATGCTACCTTTTGCCACCTAGGGAATTAAAGGCGAAGCTCAAGTCCTGTAAAATAAAATGACACTGTCTTTCAGAAAACCAACCAAAAATATAAGGATACCATAAGATTAGCAAGTGTTCAGGTTAAATTTCAGAGACATTTTATAGTGCACATGGCATCTATAATATATAATTGTGCAAACAGAAAATTAACATGACTTAAATATTTGAAATGTCTAAATATCCAACAGGCAATAGGAAGACAAGCTGAATATAGGAAGGCAATGGCCACTTCGTTATTCCACAAGCTCATTTAGGGAGAGGAAACCTAACACAAGCGGCCTCCTTCTGTATCCAGATGATTAGAAACTTCTCCGTGAAGTAAGCACAGAACTCATGGACTGATTTCAGTTTCTGCTGGGTCTGTTCAGGTGGGACTTGGATCACAGGATGTTTTAGAGCAGGAGGCAGTTAGACCTATCTTGACAACAGCAGTGACAGTAAAGCAAGCTCTCAAGCAGCTTGTTTGGAAACATAGGAGCAAGACCAGGGAGACACAGAGGGATCTGTGGTTAATTTGATCCAGAGAGCCAGTACCAGAGGCTGGATGGGAAGAATGTCAGATTGGGGTACAGAAAGGGAGAAGGACCAGGAGGAATCCCATACGGGATCAGGAACATGGAGTCAACATTTCACTGCTACCACTGCTCTTGTGAATTTATCTTTCCACTTATTCCAGACTCAAAACCAGCTAGATCTCAGACATTAGGTTCCTCTCAGTAGCACAAAGAGACCAGACATAGCATGGCCTTAATGTCCCCCTCATATAAGAAGTGTGAACCCTATATGCAAATATCTGCTCCAACTTTAGATTCATAATCTGTTCACAGGTTGTGGAACTCACAGTTCCATCCCCACACAAGGCTGAGGTCTCTCAGGAAGGCAGGGCTGTCATCTACAAGATGAGACTGCTGAGTCTTCTCTTGTGCCTGGTGACAGCTCACCATGGTGGGTGTCCTCAATGTGAGACATGAATCCATGGAAAAGTTACCAAATCATGTGACTGACTTTTTTATTGTTTCCAGGTGTCCTATCCCAGATTCAGCTGCAGGAGTCGGGTTCTGGCCTGGTGAAGCCCTCGCAGACTCTGTCCCTCACCTGCTCAGTCTCTGGATTCTCCATCACAACCGGTAGTTACGAGTGGAGCTGGATCCGTCAGACCCCAGGAAAGAGCCTGGAGTGGATGGGGTACATAAGTAGCAATGGTGGCACTAGCTACAACCCATCCTTTAAGAACCGCATCTCCATCTCCAGAGACACCGGCAAGAACCAGTTCTCCCTGCAGCTGAACTCTGTCAATACAGAAGACACAGCCACCTATTACTGTGCAAGAGACACAGTGATTTGGTGCAAGTGTGAGCCCCAACATAAACCTCCCTGCAGAGAAACCCAGGACCAGCAGGGGGAGCACTGTTCACACTGTTCTAGGGAAGCAGCTTTTCAGCCCTGTGCTAAGAGCCTGGAGGGTATTTCCATCACTCAAGAGACAGAGATTCTATGGACCTTCTATGTCGATGATGCTACAGGGTTATATTTTCATGGAATCAGGCTTTTATTCATTTACCCATTAATTTTACTATTGTTTGTACAACGCATTTTCAATGAAGCCCTTGTTCACAGTGCAAGTGATTACACTGTCTCAAGGGATTTAGTTGTATCAATATTTAACCATGAAAATTATGGCTCTGTTGACCGGAACTCTGCCATCTGCTTGCAGGGAATGTCATCTGAAGGACACTTTCCAATTCTGTTCATGCAGAGACTTACTCTGAATGGCTGGACATCACTGTGTGTTGATCTAAGTGTTCACTTCTTACTGGAGCTATTCACTTCCCTACCTTGGCAATGTAGGGCAATGCCTTGGAGAGCTGTGGTAGACTCCACTGTGGAGGGACCCCTCTCAGGATCTCATTGGTGGAGACCATCATGCTGTCACACATCCTGCAGTCATAGGGCACTGCCCAAGCAGTGTTTATTAGGGCCTACAGTCAATAGAAGAGAGTCTCAGAAACTCTTAGAGAATATTTTAATTATTATGCCTCTTTGTAATGCTAAGTGTATTTGCTATGTTTACATTAACTTTCATAAAATTTAGACATCTATGAAAGCTGGTGTCAGCATGTTTGTATACACTGTTGTCCACTTCTTCCTCATCTGTCTGTTGACCTGGGAACAGTGAGGAGTCTGACCGTGGCTCCATGGAAGACCAAGGTCCTCACCGCAGAGTCAAAACCATAAAGGAGGCCAGTGCCTACCCACAGAGGAACCTGGATTCCAGATGTCTCTATGCAGTCTTGGTTCATTGACACTGTCACCTACCTGTTCTAAAATCATTGAGAGAGAGCTTCGCACTCATCAGGAGGAAAAAACTATTGAGAAGATTCCCTAGGATGTAAGTCATGGTGGCTGTATGTCAATATATTCAGATATGTAAGCAGTCATTTATTCATAGTTTCAAAATTGTGGAAAAATGAAATATTACACAGGGAATCTGGGAAAGTATATTTATATAATCTACCATGTATCTATCATCTATTGATCCATGTGTCTGTGAATCCTTGTGTCATCATTCTATCCATCTATGCCATGTCATATTTCTATTTCCCCGTCAAATCTCTATGTGTTTGCCTTTCATTTATGGAAGCACTATAAATGTATTATTTACCCACATACTTATTTTCTATTTTTCAGTTTTGTGCCTTGTAATTATCTGTAATTTATGCATGTATCATCTGAGATTTAGTTATTATCTATCACTGTGTCTACCCATAAACTATTTCAACTGTCATCTACCTGTCATTGATGGATCTGTTAACTGCCTTATTAATGTACATGAGATAAAAAACTGTCAATATGTAATTAGTAAAAGTTAATACACTTGTGAACTTTGCCTAAGAGGCTGAGAACAACATGTAACCCATGAGACCACTTTCTCATGATTTACTTCCTCATGGAAATGAACTGCCAGCACTACACTGGAGGACACTGCATTTGGTTAACAATTAAGCTTCCACTTAACAGAAATCTAATATCCCCTATCCTGAGTATTTGCTATACCAAAATAAAATGTGATGTTCACTGTGCAATAAGCTCCTGCAACAAAGTTAATGCAATGTGTGTATTGAAAACTAGAATCAGCACAAATGACTTTTCGAGTTGGAGCAGGTGTATGAACTAGAAATCGTTCATAGACTGAATACACTCTTTCCATAAAAGCAATATGTGTTCCTGCACATGATTAAGGAATCAGGACCTGGAATAGCGAAGCCCTCATAGACACCACTCCTCATTGGATCCTGTCTGGTAACTCCCTCAATGGTGATTTCTCTGGGGACTGGATCCATCAGCACAGAGAGAAGGAGACTGAGCAGAGGTGGTGGGGTGACAAGAGTGGAGGTCCCGCTGATAACTCGCCGTTGATTTGACAAGTTAACACCACCTCAGAGGAAAAGGTGATTGTTGGGGCAAATAAAATATGTGGAAGAGGAACAGAGGGCCCTGGGGATCTGAAGGGAGCCAGGAAATGTCAAAGGAACAGGCAGAGAAGGAAGTGGGGAGCCGGCTTCCTGTCAGCCTCTGGGGTTTCCTTTCTGGCTTAGCATTATGTGAACTGAGCAGAACCCACCATGCATACACTCCAGTCACATAGAAGATTTCCACACTTCAAACTTCAAAGAATGTAAGGGTTTTGTTGATGATCAGTTGCAACACAAACACACACACAGAAACACTCTCTCTCTTTTTCTCTCTCTCTCTCTTCTCTCTCTCTCTCTCTCTCTCTCTCTCTCTCTCTACACACACACACACACACACACACACACACAAATACATATGTATTTATTTATTTTACCTGAAAATTAGTTGCAGAGCAACGATGACTATTTTACCCTATAAAGAACTCTAATTTTAAGAACTTAAGTGCTTTAGAATATCCAGTCATGATGATCATCACCATCAATTCATCTGCTAATGTTTGTGGTGAAATATTGTCTTATGGAGGGCTAAACGTTTCAGTTTAGAAAAATGTAGCATACACGAAGACACAGGAAAGACAATTTATAGAAAAGTATAATAGAATTTATGGGTACCACTTCATTACCTATTTTGACTATGAAAATAAATACATCAATATTTGATAAATTGCATATGTGTTAAAATGTATCTCATTAATTCATACTTATAATTAATACACATTCAATACATAATTATCATGGGAAAATAAAGTCAGAGATAGATCATAAGTCAAGATACATAACACTCTGGGCAACATGTATGATAAAATCATGGTAGTCTAATTATCATGAGAAGTTGAAAGGCAGAAAAATCATGTCATGTTCTCTCATTTGAGGAAACAGTTTAACAACATCACTGACCATGACTTCTCTGTCTTGTAAGTTTTCAGGACCAGCTCAGGAGCACTGTGGGAAGATTTCTAGACCCAAATCCGTATGATGCTCTTTCTCACATGGGCTCACATCTTATAAGTCTGTTGTGCTCCTTGCTCTGTGTGCACATCTGAAAAACACAGAAAAGGACCAAAACATCTAATCTCATATATATATATATATATATATACATATATATATATATATATATATATATATATATATATGTAACTGTGAGAAAACTAATAAGTATTTTTCACAACACAAGCACATAGTGAGGTATCATATCCTCATTAGTATTATGAATATTGCAAAATATCTCCCAGAAAATTCTCATGTGCACTGCGCCTTCCCTATCTGAGGCTTCCACAATATAGGAGTCTCTGTAGCAGGGAGGCCCAGCCTAGCCTGGACCCTTCAGCTCTGCTAAGGAGCCCAGCCCTCGATGCCAGGTATACCTTCTGTGGGATCAGGAATAAACACAGATGGTGCCATGGAGTTACAATGAGCTTGGTTTTCCTTCTTGGCATTTTAATAGGTAATTAATTTAAAAAAAATACTGATTGTGTGAGTGGACATGAATGGGATAAACAGTAGATCTCTGTGACAATTTCCTGAGCAGGATATCTCTGTGTTCACAGGTGTCCAGTGTGAGGAGAAGCAGTGGAGTCTGGGGGAGGCTTGCTGCAGGTTGGGGGAACCCTGAGTCTCTCCTGTGTAGCCTCTGGATTCACCTTCATTGATGACTAAATTATCTAGTCCAGTAGATCCAGGGAAGGGGCTATACTGTGTACAAGTAGTGGTAGCATATAATACACCGAATGAGTGAAAGGCTGATTCACCATCTCCAGAGAGATCTCCAAGAACACATTGTATCTGCAAATGAGCAACCCGATATCTGGGCACACCGCCATATGCTACCAAGCAAGAGATACAGTGAGGGGACGTCAGTGTGAGCCCAGACACAAAGCTTCCTGCAAGGCACTCAGGGCCAGCAGGCAGCAGTCGGGTCACAAAGAGAGCACAAAAAAGTGAAGACTTAGAAGAAGGTAAAAGGCAGTTTCCTGTCAGGATCCAGAACTTCTCCATATAATACTTATCCACCGATACTTCAATTTCAAGTGCCTGTCCTTACCTTGGAAGCCTCTCAGGCATGGTCATTTGTCTAGAATTTATCCTTCTTTATAGTTAGTCCATTACATGTAACTACTATGTTTTCTTTATACAGTCATGTTTATAGACTAGAGGCTGATTCAAAGGCTGATTCATAGCTTCTATGAATCATGTTGCTACACAGATAACTATGTATATAGTGTTGCACTGCAATGCTTCTGCTTATAGCTGTTTGGTGAGGATGTGCAGAATGGGAACAGCTAGATAATGTGGAATTCTTACCTTCAGGCCTTTGAAGAATATCCATACTGATTTAAAATTTCTGAACCAGTTTCCATCTCCAGGAACACTGTAGCAGGATTCATGGGAAGGAAAATTAACGTGAAGCAGCATGAGGATGGTCATGAGCTGCCTGGTAATAGGATGTGGGAGGGAAACAAGGAGGAGGTATTTCAGAGCAGCCTCAGGACACACTGAAGATGACACGTGTGCTCCCTGCTTCTGGTATATGTGGCTGTGCAAGTGTCCTTGTGTGTAATACTTCTCAGGGGCACACATTATGTACAGGCAGTTTATGTCTTATATCTGGTGAAGCTTTTAAAACTGGTAAGCAACTGGTGAGAACAAAAGAAGAGAGAGAGAGAGATAACAATAGTCAACAATGAGAGAACCGCTAACAAGCACCAACATGATCACTGCTCTATTTCCTCTCAGCAAGTGGTGGAATGCAACAAAGTCACACCAGCTCTCACCACAGGGTGAGGGGACATGAGCCTCAGCAGCTGTGTCCCTCTCTGTCCAAGACCTGGGTCAGGAAGCTCTCCACAGTCTAGGAGAGCATAGAGCCAAAAAATAGGCATAAACTTATTAAAGGGGATCCAGTATAGATAATACAACATTTTATGGCACTGTCATTGTTTTGTCTGATTACAAAATATGTGATATCAAGAAAATCCGTGATGTGAGTGCACTGGCAAAAATGAATGGAGATTAATTGATACACACAACTCTATCACATAACTGCATTCATAATTATTTTCATCACTATCTTTGTTACCAAATTACCTCAGTATACTAATGCGTACAGTGTGTCATGGCCTCTTTGAGATATCCAAACTCAGAGCTGTTTTACAGCTCTGCTGATGAAAATCAGCCCAGCCCTCACCCTGCAGCTCTGCAAAGGAGCCCAGCCCTGGTGCCTAGCTGTTCCCATGTGGTGATCAGTACTGAGCACTATCGGCTCACCATGGAGTTCACAGCGAGCTTGGTTTTCCTTCTTGCTGTTTTAAAAGGTAATTCATGAAAAACCAAGAGACACTGAGTGTGTGAGTGGACATGAATGGGATAAACAGTAGACCGCTGTGACAGTTTACTGAGCAGGATGTCTCTATTTCCATGTGTCCAGGCAGAAGTGCACCTGGTGGACTCCAGGGGAGTCTTGGTAGAAACTGGGGTGTCCCTGAGGCTCTCCTGCGTGGCCTTGGAAGTCACCTTCAGTGATTACTACATGCACTAGATCAACCAGGCTCCAGGGACAGGGCTGGAGTGGATCTCATGCATCAGTAGTGGTAGCAGTTACATAGACTATGCAGAATCCGTGAATGGCTGGTTCACCATCTCCAGGGAAAAGGGCAAGAAAATGCTGTATCTGTAGATGAGCAGCCTGAGACCCAAGAGCATGGCCTTGTATTAGAGTATGAAAGACACAGTGAGGGAAACTTGAGTGTGAGCCCATGCAAACCTCTGTGCAGGGACGCTCTGGACCAGCAGGAGGCACACGAGACACACTCAGAGTCTGCCCAAAGGACATCTAAAGTGCGTGCAAAGGAAGAAAATAACAAAGGTTGAGTAGAAGAGGACAAGTTGACGGCTCTTGTGCAGTAGAGAAGTGGTCCAAGGCAAGTGGTGAAGTGGGGGAGAAAGGGAAAGAAGTAAAATTTTGTCGTATACAGGAACTCAATAACCTCAATTACTGTAAACATTATATGCCGTAATATGATCTAAATAAGATTAATATCCACAGGAATAAAAATGGAATAGAGAAATTAGAGGGAGGAGATTGCAGATGAGGGGCTGAATGGGATTTGAAAGGAGCTGAGCTGTAGTGTGTGCACTTAACCACTCCCCAGGATGACTGTCCAGTGCATGAGCTGCAGACATAAACCAAAAAAATTAAAACATAAATGAAGTGAGGTGAAATATGGGTTCCTGTCAGGATCTGGGGTCTCTCCAGATAGTATTTATTCCTGATCCTTCAAATTCACATGTCCATCCTCACGTCTAAGTATCAGCCTAGCTGTTGTTGTTGTTTGGATAGAACATATTCTTAGCTGCGCAGAACTCATATTATAGTGAGTCAAAATGACTGCTGTGTTTATCTGGCCCAGATTCTGGTGAAGCTCAGGGAAGCTGATAATGATCTGGATGGAAGTTGGAGCTACAGTGAGGAGTGGTCAGTGTGAGCCCAGCCACAAACCTCACTTCTGCGGGAATCAGGACCCATGAACCTTGCTCCTCACTGCTCAGGGGTGTGCGGTTCCTTTTGAGGGAGCAAAGGAGCACTCAGGTGTCGATGTCGCTCCCGGCCGGCAGGAAGGACACACGACAAAGTCTGGCAGTGGACAACCTTTTCTTTTATTTTCTCTCCGTACAGCCTGCCCTGGGATCGCTCCCAGCCGAAGCCTCCTCTGGTCCGCTCCCCGCGGCTCCTTCCGTGCTTCGCTCCGAAGCCTCTACCGGTCCGCTCTCCGCGGCTCCTTCCGGGCTTCTCTCCGAAGCCTCTACCGGTCCGCTCTCCGCGGCTCCTTCCGGGCTTCTACTTCCCCCCAGGGGTGGCACCAGTATATATACGGATACAGTGTCCAATCATATTAAAGTAAGCAAGGCAAGCTGATTGGCTAACATATTATTGAGCGGGTTGTTTACGCGGTAAGCAGGAAACTAACGTGCTCGATGGGAGGGGTAATCTAACTCAGGCTTTACTCTTTACCACAGGCCGCATGATCGCTATATGCGGCGGCTCGGCAATGTGGTGGCTCCCAACATCTCCCCCTTTTTTATTTTAAATAAGTCTACGCATCGCAGCCCGTCCTGAATTGAGTGTAGAGGCCTGTGCCCTGATAGGAGGCCCACCAAGGGCTCTCGGCGTTGGCCCGGGTCGGCCGTCCCCGAGTCTGCCGAGGCCCCGAGGCCCTCGTCCTTTTTTCAGGGCCAGGAAGGAACCGGACGGAACCTGGATGCACACAGGCATACACTCATGTCGCTCCGCATGATCCCCCCGGGGCGACATTTGGTTCGGGCGGAACCTAGTAATTCAGCGGCTTTTGTGCGGTATGGGGTAGGGCCTGTCTTAGGTTGAGTCATGCTGGGGAGGCATGCTCTTACCCGTCATTGACTCATCTACCCTGCTATATCATAATTTTTTAGAGGAGGAGTGTGGGAAGCTCACCGTCCCTAGACTCGGTCGTAGGCTAGGCGAGCGAGCCATGCATATGCCTGAGGATCTTCTTGTCCATTTCGGGCTACCGCTATTTCTATTCATCTTGTTGGTTGGTCTGTGATGGATCTCCGGTAGGGCAGGTCTGATCTTCAGTCGAGGGCTTTGTCGCCCGTGTCAGTCTCTCCGGTACCCACAGTGGTTCTCGTCCCGGTTCCTGTGGGAAGACACAAACCGCACCTCGGTTCCAGCTGACCACTGGATCCGGGCCCATCCATTGTCCTGTCAGGACATCTTTCCACTTCACCCACCCTTTATGGTTGGGGGAAGGGTTGCAGTGCTCCACAGCTGGGGAGCAATTATCATTATTTAAATTTTAAAAATTGTGTGTGAATAGTGCCATGGATAATCGTGCCTTTGGGGCCAGGCCTTGGCCTACTCCCCCTTTTTGTTTAGCTAGAATTGCTTTGAGACTTCTATGGGCTCTTTCGATGATTCCTTGACCTTGGGGATTGTATGGGATACCATGTTTTAATTGAACCTCCATCATTTTGCAGAACTCATTGAAGGCTTTGCCTATATAGGCTGGTCCATTATCAGTCTTTAATATTTTTGGTTTGCCCCATGCGGCCCAAGCCGCCAGGCAATGATTGATCACATTAGACACTTTTTCACCTGTTTCTGCTGTTGCAAATATGACGTGAGAACAGGTGTCTGTGGAAACATGAACATATTTAAGAGTCCCAAACTCCTGTATATGTGTGATGTCCATCTGCCAAACATCACCAGGGATCAAACCTCGAGGGTTTACTCCCATCGGTATGGCAGGTTTGTATGTGGCACAGGAGCCACATAGTCGCACGATATCTCGTGCATCTGCTCTGGAAACATGGAAATGGTTTGCTAGTGTCCTGGCATTGACATGAAACTTATCATGGAAGGCACGGGCTCGCTCGATTGGTGTTAGTAAGGTAAAAATCCATAACGGGCGAGTGGCAGTGTCAGCAGCCGCATTCCCCTGTGCCATAGGCCCTGGCAGGGATGTATGTGCTCTTATGTGGGTGGTGAAGACCTTATGGTGTCTGTTCTGGAGCAATGTCTGGATAGACAGGAACAGCCCAGCCACTGTGGAAGTGGATCTAATTAAACCGGCAGTCTCAAGCACTTGCATAGCATTGACCACATACCTAGAATCGGAGACAATGTTAATGGCTCCTGAGAACCGTTCAAGAATCATTTTAACGATCTGCAGTTCCACCACCTGAGGCTGATCAGGTTCAAATTGTATGGTAACCGGGGGCTTGCCTAGGATCACATAGGCGCCTATCCCCGTCTTGGAGCCATCTGTATATATTGTAGTTGCTGGGACTAATGGCTCAGAGGCAGTAATCTTTGGAAAAATTACAGGGTGCTGAGTAACAAATGACAAGATAGGGTCTTTAGGGTATTGATTGTTTATATCCCCATGGAAAACACATCTCAAAATGGCCCAAGTATCTATGTAGGCAGCCAGGGTCTTGATCTGGCTGGCGGTATAGGGTACTCGGATGGCTTGTGGTCCTGAGCCAAAATGTTGGACAGCTCTATCATGCGCTTCAAGGGCCAATGAAGCGACTGCCTCCGGGTAATGCTCTATGACTTTTGCAGGTGAGACCTTAGGGTGTATCCACAGTAGTGGTCCTTTCTGCCAAATCACCGCTGTGGGCTGTAGACTAGTCTGTAGCAGACAGACATCAAAGGGTCGCCCTGGTTCAATTCTGTGTAAGGTAGCCCCACCTAAGGCTTCCTCCACTCTCTGTAAGGCAGCTCTTGCCTCAGGAGTGAGCCTCCTGTGGGAGGCTATATCTGGGTCTCCCTTCAGAAGGTCGAACAGGGGTTTGAGATCTGAATTTGGTATATGTAAATATGGCCTAATCCAATTAATGTCTCCCAATAGCTTTTGCATGTCATTTAGGGTCCTAACGCCATCCGTCCTAATGGTGACCTTCTGCGGAGAGACTAGCATAGGGGAGATTCTCGCGCCTAAGTAGGTCACCATTTCTCCTCCCTGAATCTTGTCGGGGGCAACATGCAGATTGGCTTGTCTCAGGGCCTCGACCAACTGGCCGAGCATATTATTTAGCATGTCTGGGTCCCTGCCGCTGAGCAAAAGGTCGTCCATGTAATGCACACATCTTATCTTGGGAAAGGATTTCCGTAGGGGGGCCAGTAGGGAATCAAGGTAAATCTGACACATAGTGGGACTGTTGGCCATACCTTGGGGCAGCGTTATCCACTCGTATCTGAGATCAGGGCTTTCTTGGTTAATGGTGGGTAAAGTAAAGGCGAACCTATGGGTGTCCTCTGGATGCAGGGGGATTGAGAAGAAACAGTCTCTAAGATCTATAACATAAATCGGCCAAGACTGAGGGATGGTTGAGAGAGCTGGCAGCCCCCTCTGGACCGCCCCCAGGGACTGCATCTGCGCGTTGACCGCCCTTAGATCATGGAGCAGCCTCCACTTGCCAGACTTTTTCTTAATTATAAAAATGGGGGTGTTCCATGGGGAGGTCGACGGCTTAATGTGTCCTAATCTAAGTTGTGCACTGACTATTTCTGACAAGGCTAATAGCTTCTCCTTAGGCAGGGGCCACTGAGGTACCCAAACCGGATCATTTGATTTCCAGGTGATTTTGATCGAAGTGGGTAGGAGAGCTTCTTCAGCGGCCCCTAAGAAAAACCCAGCCCTTGCCTACCTTTTTTGTTCTCTACTGGTATTGGGGATGTCCGACCCTGTAGGGCATTGCCCAAGCCTTTGCTGGGGGTATATCCCTGGTTCCTGAGTATATCCTTAGCCTGGGGGGAGCAGTTTGACGTAAGCGTGACATCCATCTGGGTGAGGATGTCCCTTCCCCATAGAGACACTGGCAACTGCAACACAAATGGTTGGAAATGGCCCTGATGACCCTCCTCATCACACCAGAGCAGGGTTGAAGCACTAACCTGAGGAGCTGACACCATCCCCAGGCCCTGCAGCATGTTATCTGCAGTGTTGGTGGGCCAGTTGGAAGGCCAATCCTTTTTGGAGATAATGGAACGGTCAGCTCCTGTATCTAGGAGCCCTGTTATATTCTTGCCATTGACCTTAAGTGAGAGCATGGGCCTTTTATCAAGTGTCATATGGAGTCCCTCGAAGACTTCCCCTGAGGAACCGAAACCTTGACTTTCTCTAATTTTCTGCTTTGAGGGAAATCTCTTGTGGAGACTGGGGAGCAGCAAGAGCTGCGCTATCTTGTCTCCTTTATTGATTACCATAGTACCCACAAGAGATTGAACCATAATTTTAATATGTCCTGTGTAGTCTGAGTCTATGACCCCCGGGACTACTGTGAGACCCCGAAGGGCCGTGGAGGATCTCCCGATCACCAGACCCACGGAATTTTCGGGTAACGGTCCCTTAAAGGTGGTTTCAACCACTTGAACACCCATGTCAGGCACTAATATAAGTCTGGAGGCGACCCTGAGGTCCACACCTGCTGACCCAGGGGTGGCCCTTGTTGAAGGCTGCCATCCTGAGCTGTCCTGTCTCTGGGGCGGGGGCCCGCCTGTGAGGGGGGCCCCCTCTGGCCGTTTTTTGGCTCTCTAGCATCTCGTCCACAAATACGGTTGCCCTGAGCATCAAAGACCGACCTACACTCCTCAGCTTCGTGTGATCCCTTCTTGCATCACCCACAAACATATGGTTCTTCATTCCTAGGACGGGGCCTAGCATCTGCATTGTTTGGGCAGTGACGTTTAATGTGTCCTGGCTCCCCGCAGGCAAAACACCCTCTGGCCTTACATTCCCCTCCTGACCCGCGAGGTCCCCTCTGCTGTACAGCCGCGGCCAGGAGAGCAGCCACTCCCGAGTTGGAGAGCGGCCCCCCTATCTCTCTGCATATCCTAATCCAGGTGTTGAGGTCCTTGTTCTTATGAGGAGCTATCGCTGCCTTGCGCTCCTTTGTACATTGCTCGAAAATCAGCTGCCTTACCAGTGGTCGAGCCACTCCCGGATCAGAAAATATTTTATCGGCAGCATCTTGCATTCGGGCCACAAAGTCAACAAATGGCTCTGTGGTACCCTGAATTATTTTTGAAAGACACAAGGAGGCTGTTCCGGCACCACTTACCTGCTTCCAGGCGCGGAGCCCTATGGCATTGATTTGTTCATAGACAGCGCCGGGGAACTGAATCTGATCATCAGCGTGCCGACCTTCTCCCATAAGCATTTCCTTGTTCCACCCCCGGTTTCCCCGACTGGCGTTTCTCTCAGCCTGCTCTGCAGAGAACTCTGCGTACCAGGCTCGCCAATCCAGGTAACTACCCGAGGGCAGACACGCCTTTGCCAGCTGAATCCAGTCCGCGGGGGTGAGGGGCCCAGAAGACAGGTTCTCCAGCATGGCAATGGTGTAAGGCGCAGTCGGCCCAAAGGTTGTAACTGCATTTTTAAGTTCTCTAATCTGCTTTATCTCAAAAGGCTCCCATGCATTACGCCCCTGGCCCATAGCTACTTGTACAGGAAATATCCCGTAGGGGCCACTCTCTATCCCAGGTGGTGGATGTACCTCATGAGACAAACGTCCCCCCTGCCAAAGCCGCCTGTAAAAATACCGACCCGCCGGCGGCGGAGCATAAGACGGCGGCCGTGATTGGGCGGAAAATGGGGGCCCGTGCATCACTTCCTGTTCTGGCGAAAGGGGAGGGAGCTCCCACGCGGCCGCCTCGTGGCGAGGGATCGCTTCCGGGAATAGCCCCCAAGGTGGGGCGGAAGGCTTCGCCTCCCTCTTGCGCCAGGGGGCGCTCAGGAGCTCTCTACTCCTTCGCAGACCAAGTTGAGCAGAGCGCAATTCGCGGCGCAACGCTGGGAAAGAACCCTGCGACTCCTTATCGAGCGGCCTATCCTCTTGGCATCTAGGCTCCTTGGTCTCATCGTTGTCTAAGCCTTCCTCGTTCTCGGAGTCAGACGACTCCGAGGCCTGAGCCCTATCTTCCTCCTTTATATCTTTGTCTCCTTTGACGGACCCCTCCCGGGAGCTCCCTGACTGGGCCTGTTCGAATGCCCTACGCACTTTAATGAGCTCTTGAGAACCTTCCCTGCAACCACCCTCGCTCTTCAAGCATGCATATATCATTTCCCACAGTGGCTGAGCGAAGACCGAAGCCCCGCCCTCCCTTTCCGCTAGAGAAAGATCCCTGCCCAACTTCTCCCACGAGGGCAGGTTTAAGTGCCCTGTGGGCAAGAACCAGGGAGCGAAACTATCAATCTCCTCAAAAAAGCTCTCCAGCGTTTTGCGTCCCACCTTGAGGTCTCTGGACTTTAAGAGCTTCCGGAGGACCTGTACCAAGGGCTGGGTGTCGTTACTCGGTACGTTACCCATATTTAATATGTTACTCACCGCGTGAGGCCCAAAAATCCGCCACTTACGCGTGAGCCTGAGGGGAGTCTAAAAACCCTGTAGGTGCGCGCCACCCAGGGCCCAGGTTTATCCCCTGCTCACCTGTCTCGCAGTGCTGTATCAAGGAACGTTGTCCACTACCACGTCTCGGGGGTGATCAGTTGTTCCCCGTGCGGGCCTCCAAATGTCGATGTCGCTCCCGGCCGGCAGGAAGGACACACGACAAAGTCTGGCAGTGGACAACCTTTTCTTTTATTTTCTCTCCATACAGCCTGCCCTGGGATCGCTCCCAGCCGAAGCCTCCTCTGGTCCGCTCCCCGCGGCTCCTTCCGTGCTTCGCTCCGAAGCCTCTACCGGTCCGCTCTCCGCGGCTCCTTCCGGGCTTCTCTCCGAAGCCTCTACCGGTCCGCTCTCCGCGGCTCCTTCCGGGCTTCTACTTCCCCCCAGGGGTGGCACCAGTATATATACGGATACAGTGTCCAATCATATTAAAGTAAGCAAGGCAAGCTGATTGGCTAACATATTATTGAGCGGGTTGTTTACGCGGTAAGCAGGAAACTAACGTGCTCGATGGGAGGGGTAATCTAACTCAGGCTTTACTCTTTACCACAGGCCACATGATCGCTATATGCGGCGGCTCGGCAATGTGGTGGCTCCCAACACTCAGGGTGACCATGTCCCAGCACAGGAGCAGCTGCACAGAGATCCCGGGGGAACTCTAGCTGCTGACACCCCAGGTCCTGCTCACTCCTCATCCCCCTGTGACCCTCTCCCCTCTGTGGAAGTGAAGTAATAATGGGCCCTGTATGTCTTTCATTACATCATCTTCATGCATGTTAGGCTAATAATATTTTATATGCATAAATCTGATAAACATTGAAAACTTATGGAAATAACATATATTAGCAATGTCACCAATTAAAAATTTAAAAGGTCATTATTTCTGAATGTATGCTATGAAAACCACAGCCATCCGCACAAGGTCTTTTTAAAGCACATTTCTAAATTTCAAAGGTACACAATGCATTTTTCACTGTCCTTTCCATTCATTCAAAGCCTACTCCCTGATCCTCCCTGATCCTGCCAGACAAATCCTTTTCTATCCTTATGGATTTTCCATTTCTTAAATTTTCTTAAAAGTTCATAAACTACAGAAAGCTTTATCCAAATTCAATGCTTAGCAAAATGATTTCAGTTGTTTGCATTTTATGCCACTTTCTGTGGTTAGGAAACAAATTACAGGAAATACCCATACTATTGTGGATGTGGAAATAGTAGAGTCCTTGAAAACGGTGGTGAAAGTGAGAGATTTCCTAGCTCATCTAATTGTTTCAAAATTAGCCCAAGAAATTCCTCATATGACTTTACAAGTGGATAAGTAGCAGAGTATTAAAACTGCACATTTATACAAAATTTTGCAAGCTAAGGTTCCTGTAAAAATTCTTCATGGTAACCAAAGCTTAGAAACTATCCAAAAGTCTGTCAATTCAGAGATGGCAATCAAATAATTTATGTCCACATATGAGATATTCCTCATCCATAAAAAAAATGAAATGTGTATCTTTGTGATTGCAAGAAAATTCTTTCAAAAATATACACATAGGTGCAAAAACTCCCTTCTATCTGACTCTAGAGAAATGTAATATGCACATTTTTCATACCATTACATTCAGAAAATAGAGTGACAACTGCCAGGGATATGAGGACACGAATCACACAGAGAAACAATATAAATACAATAAACTTGCTTACAGTGGTGAACATACAGAGTAGATACTCTTCAGACAGAGTCACAACTTAACACCTGAAATTCCCATTCAATTGTGTACTTAAACTTTGATCTCATTGTATGTGGGTAAAATTCCTGTAAAGGGCCATTGAGAAAGATAACTCAAAAGCTCTAATACATAATACATTTCTGAAGCAACCAAACGTTCCAGAAACCAAACTTAAAGTTCAAAATTACTGCAAAGTTTTACTGATGTACTAGTACAGAAATCATACATAGGTGCATAAGGAAGAAATGACCTGCACAAAGGCACAAATGACATAATAGAGCTCATCTCTATGGTACAATGATGAAAAACATAAACAAAGGAGAGGAAACTTAATAACTTGGTGATTTCCTAGAGTGGTCAAGCTATAAATGACACGGAAGTCACACAGAGGAAACCTTTGATATTGAGAGCAGCATAGACAGAGAAACCAGAGGCTGTCCACAGGAAAATAGAGAAATGATCCAAAGTGGATTTAGAATCTGCCATTCCCACTGTAGTCCCACAAGACTACAGTGTGGATTTACAGTGTCACATATGGAAGACGTGACCTCAAGCCTCATTTTCGGGGTTTTGGCAAGTGTCAGTCACAACTAGTTTGCGGCCATCAACCTCAGTCAGCACTCATGAGGCTCCTGTGTGTCCAATAACTGTATGCAGAGGACGCGGACCACCTTAGGTATGACGAGTCCACACACACACACCTCCCTGCAGGCATTCACAGGACCAGCAGGGGACGCGAAGGACACACAGAGCACAAGGGACCAGGATGAGAGCAGCTAAGACTAACTGAGGGGTTTCTTTCCACTACATTGTCCTCTCTCCAGGACACTGAAGACTAGAGGACATCTAGTCTCTAAGCCTACACTGCTGTGTGTTCACAGAGGAAGTCTTTTTGTTTTTTAACATCTAGTTCATGATAAGATGCGCTTTGTGTTCTTCAGTGAATCCTTATTTGTACCAAGGTGACTACAGAGTGTAACTCAATGTTTGATCTAGAAATACCTGATGATAACTCAACCCCTGTTAAATGCACATCCACCATCAGGTGCAGCTCCAAATCATCCAGTCCTGGTTCATGCAAATCCCTTTGATTCTAATGTGTATGAAATATTGTCTACGTGTCTGTCCACACATTGCTATAGGTCCTTTAACTTCCCTGAGAACGTGACAGGGGACACAGAGCACCACTATTGAAGCTGTCTACCTGCTGACTCAAGGGCATCTTCCCTGTCATCCCCAGACTCTCTCTGCTCCCTGCCTCCCTCCCCAAGTCCTCCTCCTCAGCCTGCTCTTGGCCAGGGAGACTATTGGGAGATGGGGCCTGGCCCATCTGCTCCTGGTCACACTGCCCTGTGGTCATGATCAACACTGGGTTGAAACATGCAGACACTCCCTCCAATAGCACATGCATGGGGAGGACTGCTGTCTTTTTAAGCTTACTCAAAGTCTAAGAAGACTTGATGCAGTCATGTATGTCCAAAAACATTTTATTTAAAAAATAATAAGACAAAACATTTAAAGAGCTATGAACAGAGAGTGCCTGAATTTGCGACATCAGAGCCAAGTGAATCTGCAGATGCTGTTTTGGCCTGGTGCAAGTATCAACTCCATGCAGAGAGGACCTGGGAGCCAGGGCTGTGTGTCAAAGGGGGCAGTGGGTGAAAGGCTTCTCCTAATGGCACTGTGGGGTCAACACTAGCAACCTGAGGTCTGGTCATCCTTGCTGACCATGGTGACACTTGTGCTGGTGACAAAGGACTGGGTGTGATGGATACAACAGTAGCAGCAGCAGCAGCAGCAGCAACAGCAGCAGCATTTTCTCTGTCCCATTAGAAAAGCCTGTGAGGCCCATTGTGTTTCCTGGTGAGGATCCTACCCGGTGCCTGTGTGGGGAGAACTGCAGGACTTAGGCCCTGAGCAGAATGCATGTATTTTAATACATTGTCATGTTTCCATTCCCCCTAGGAGTTATTGTGAAGGTCTTACCTCACGGAACGTATTATGACTTGTAGATGCTACTTCCATAATTTCTTATATTTATCACCTGTAATGAAAGGGCACAGAAACACAGAATAAATTGGGATAGTTTAGATTTCACACGTGCAGACCTGAAGACACCAGGGTGTGTTACTGCACAGATACAGCCCTGCCCAGAGTGTATGGATTAGCCTCTTGTCTACACCATTTATTCTGCAGGGAAAGGAATCATTAAAATATTACCTTTGTTGTAGGGATCTGCCAGAAACACTAACAGGGTCATGGGTAAGTGGTAGAGCAGGATGTGACCCGTGGTTGTGTCTGTTGGAGAGGAGACTGAAGAACCCATTGTTACAAGGTCATTTGCTGAGGCCAAACATCCTCCCCTATACTGTAACTAGCCATCTATTTTGGGTAGAGCAGGAAAATGGAGATATAGATTAGTGAGCTAAAAAAACATTACCCCATGGTTTCAAGGGAAACCACTAAAGGCGCAGGAAACCAAGTTAAGCACAGGAAATGAGCAGACATGGGTGTTGCAGATGAGGATCTCACACGGAGAGACCCAACCTGACCACAGAGGACTTGTGCAGGTGAACAAGCTCCAGAATTTATACTTGAGAAAAGGCGCTGGGGTTTCAACCCACTCACATCCTCACACCACTCCCAAGAACAAACCTCCGCCTGAACGGGCCACAATCATTGGTGCTTGTCATGATGTGAGGAGGCTCCTTCACCCTTTGTGCAGTTCCCCAAGGGAAATGAGAGATTTCGATGGTGACACAGCACATATAGTAGGTGGATCCTTCACAGAAACAAGGACTCAAGGCCCCACACTAATTATGTCTTCTGTGCTCTGCACTGGTTAAGGGAATGATATTTCAAGTATTCCTCACTTTTCTCTCCAAGGAAAGATCAAAGTCTCATATGAGAATTTGCTGGAATAAGGAAGTATTGGAACACTAGAGTTTTTCTCTAGTAGTTGTGTGCATCTTAATAGTGGAAATTTTTCCTTTGAAATGGTTGCATGTGCTGAGCTTTTTCAGTTTGCAAGGAATTCATTAAATGGACCTCAACTCTCCATGTACCGAGAAGAATATCATCATCAGTTTGGTTATCTATCTTGAAGATGATAAAATTGAAGTACAAATAGAGAACAAAACAATTAAGAACAGAGAAAACTCAGTGAGATAGAAGACTATATGTCTAAGGATGATTAGAAAACAGAAAAATTGGTTCACAAAGCACGAATTCTGGTGCATATGCACACTGCCGGAAAACGGAAGGTTAAGGAAATAAAGGCACGAGATCAAGACTGAGGTGAACTTGTAATAGAATCCATTCTCACAAAACAGAGCAATGAAAATGTGTGTATTACACCAGACATGGTGTCACCACACTGTACTTTGACTTTTGGTAGGATGAGGCAGGAAGATCATAACAGATATTATGCCATCCTTTGCCACCTAGTGAGTTCAACCTCATTTCCTGCATAAAATGACACTATCTTTCAGAAAACCCACCAAAAATAATGTGAATACAATCTAAATAACAAGTGTTTAGGATCAATGTTAAAGACATTGCTATTATTCACACTGTGTCTATAATGTGTAAATGTTTACAGAAGAAAATTAACATGAGTTAAATACTTGTAATGTAAAAACACAACCGAGAGAAGAAGAGCAGAAGCTGAATCTAGACAGGCAATGACCACCTAGTTGTTCCCCAAGGTTGCTTGGGGAAAGGAATCTTCTCTTCCCAGAAGATTAGAAACTTCTCTGTGAGGTAAGCACAGAATTTACATTCTCATTTCCAGTTCCTTCTGACTCTGCTCAGGTGGAACTTGGATCACAGGATGTCTTAGAGCAGGAGGCAGGTGGACCTCTCCTGACAACAGTAATAACAGTGACGGAAGCTCTCATGCAGTCTTGATGGAACCATAGGAGAGAGACCAGGGAGACACAGAGGGAGATGTGATCAATTTGATCCTGAGAAGCCATACCAGAACCTGGATGTGAGGAGAGTCAGATTAGGGTACAGGAAGAGAGAAGGGCCAGGATGAAACCAGCCATGGGATCAGGAAGATGGGGGCCATTATTGCCCTGATTCCACCACTCCTCTAAATTTATCTTCTCATTTATCACAGATGCAAACCCAGCTGGAATTCAGAACAAGAGGTTCCTCTCAGTAGCACAAAAGAAGCAGACATAACCTGAGATCAATATCCTCCTCATATAGAAGTGTGCACCCTATATGCAAATATCTGCTCCAGTTTAGATTCATAATCTGCTTGCAGTTTGTGGAACTCACAGCCCCATCCCGAGACAGGGCTGAAGTCTCCCAGGAAGGCGGTGGTGTGGTCTAAAGATGACACTGCTATGTCTTCTCCTATGCCTGGTGACATCCCCTTATGATGAGTGTTCTCAGTGTGGGACTTGGGTCTATGGAAAGATTTTCAAAGGTTATGACAGATTGATTTTTTTTGTTCCCAGGTGTCCTGTCCCAGGTTCAGCTGCAGGAGTCAGGGCCTAACCTGGTGAACCCTCACAGACCCTGTCCCTCATCTGCACTGGCTCTGGATTCTCCATCACAACTACTCACTATGGTTGGCACTGGATCCATCAGTCTCCAGGAGAGAGCCTGGAGTGGTTGGGGATTATAAGGTACAGTGGTGGCACTAGCTACAACCCATCCCTCCAGAACCGCATCTCCATCTCCAGAGATACAGACAAGATTCAATTTTCTCTGCAGCTCAACTCTGTCACCACAGAGGACACAGCCACCTATTACTGTGCAAGAAATAGTGCTTTGATGCAAGTGTGGGCCCATACATAAACTTCCCTGCAGGGAAATTCCGGATCAGCAAGGGGCGAGCTATACACACTGCTCTAAGAGACCAGCTTCACAGTCCTATTGTAAAAGACTGGTGGGTTTTTGAACTACTGAAGGGACAGAGATTCTAGGACTTTCTATGTCGCTGATCCTACAGGGTTATATTTTCATGGAAACAGGCTTTCTTTCGTTTTCCCATCTATTTCATGGTTTATTGCACAACACATTTTCAATGAAGCCATTGTTCTCAGTGCAAGTGATTACATTGTTTCAATAGTTTTAGGTGTAGAATCATTTAACCATGAAAATTATTTCCCTGTTGACCAGAAGTCTGCCTGCTACCCTCTAATACCTCTGCCAGACATTTCATCCTAAAGGGCACTTTCCAAATCTGTTCTTTCAGAGACGTTTACTCTGAATGTCTGGACATCACTCTGTGTGATGATCTGAGTGTTCACTTGTTATTGGAACTGTCCAGTTCCCTGTCCTTGGAGTTGTAGGGCAATGCCTTGGAGAGCTGTGGTGGATTCCACTGTGGAGGGCCTCTCTCAGCATCTCATTGGTAGAGACCATCACGCGGTCACACATCCTGCAGTCACAGGACACTGCTCAAGCAGTATTTTTTAGAACCTAGGATCAATAGCACTGAGTCTCAGAAACTCTTATGGAATGTCTTAAATATTGTGTCTGTTTGTACTGCGATGTGAATTTGCTATAGTTACATTACCCTCCATTAAATTTGGACATCTCTTCAAGCTGCTATCACCGTGTTTGGAAACACGGCCATCCTCATCTGTCAGCTGACCTGGGAACCTGACCATGGATCTGTGAAAGAACAAGGGGCCCACAGAAGAGTCAAGACCAGAGAGGAGGCCAGGGTATGGCACAGAAGAACCTGGACTCTTGCTCTCTCTGTGTTCTCCTGAGTCTCTAACGACAAGACTGAACCAGGAATGGACACTCACTCCTGTCTCATATAAAATGACAAGGATAGAGCTTTGGGATCCTAGGGATTAGGCACATTATAAAATGCTGCTGAGTTGATTCCTTAATATGCAAATCATGGTTGCTGTATCTCTACAGGTTTAGATGTATAACCAGTCATTTATTCATAATTTCAAAATTATGAACAAAATAAACATTACAGAAGGAATATGGGCAAGAATTTTAATATAATTATCTATTCATATATCTATCATCCATCTATCTATGTGTCTCTACTTCCATCTATCATCATTGTATCAATCTGTGCTGTCATATTTCTATTGAACCACTAGCTATGCATTTGCCTTTCATTTATTTATCTACTATAAATGTAGTATTTATTCACATACTTGCTATCTATAATTTAAGTTTGTGCCTTGTTATTTTGTGTTCTTCATACCTGTATCATCCAAAATTTAACTATTTTGTTTCACTCTGGACATGCAAATCTTAACAATTTAATCATCTTCATTTATCTATCATCTGCTTATTTTAATTGCCTTATTAACATAGGTGAGAAACAAAACTGTTGATAAATAGTCTATAAATATTGATATACTTGAGAAGATTGCCTAAGAGGCTGAGAAATAAGATTCACCAATGAGACCAGTTTCCCATGATTTACTTCCTCAAGTAAAACAACTGAGAGAGTGTACTGAAGGAAACTGCATTTTCTTTAAAATTATGCTTGACCTAAACGTATGAGTCCCTTTCCTGAGTACTTGCTATATCCAAATGAAATTTGCAATTCAGTCTGCAGTCATCAATCCTGCAATACAGTTAATGAAATGAGTGTAGTAAAAACTAGAAAAACAAAAATGAATTATAATGTTGGAGCAAGTGCACAAGCTAGAAAATGCCCAAAGACAACTGTTTCTCCAGAAAAATGTTTGTTGCTGCATATGGATGTCACTGCAGCCTCACTGCTATTGCAGTGAGGATTCAGCCTACAGACATCACACCCTACCCCTGGGGACTCCCAGCTGTACTGGATAACATGATCTGACTGCTCTCCTCTCTCCCTCTGGATGTGGTTCATGACAAAGAAAGAGACTGAATGTCGTGCCGTGCCCAGCAGTGCCCTGAGGTGAGAGCTGTTCCAGCACTTGATCCACACATCTGCTGTCTGCTCTCAAGCTGGGCCCACCTGGTGCTGCTCACTCCTTGGTCCTGTCAGAAGCAGCAGCTCCCAGGTCAGCCCATGTCTCCAGGGACCTCCTGTCTGCGGCCACCTGTACTTCAGCATGTGCTCGCTGGTGTGGAGAGCAGTTTAGGTGTGGGTTTCTCACGCTTTTGTGCATACAGTTCATTCTCCTAGGCACCAACTCTAGATGCTGCCTCAGTGCCTTCTTCCATCCGCTCCTCACCACAGGAAACCACTCAGAATTGAGGCTCTGCAGCTGCAGGTAGAGACAGAGGCGGTTTCACTGCTCCCTCGGGCTGGTTTCCTATGTTCAGGAAGGCGGTGGGCAGACAGTTTCTCTTCTCAGCTTGTCTCTCCCTGCTGCCTCTGTCCACTGCTCTGTGAGAAAGGAAACAGGGGCCTCCCAAGCCTCTGTGCTACTCCAGATCACAGCTTAGTTCAAGATGCAGCTGAATAGAAGCTTCTGTCTCTCTGAATCAAGTGCTCAGGATTTGGACCAGCACTGAGAAGCAGGGCTGCAGGACTGATATCTTAAGTCCTGAAATTGAGGTCGCTGACAGAAGCCTGAATAGAAGCAGCTGGGTTCTTGGCTGCTTCATGTAAATAAATTAAATTTGGTCTTCTTGAAATAGATCAAGTAGTTTGAATTTCCATTCAAGGTGAGTTGATTCCTTGCACTGCAGCCCTTTGAGGCTTTGCAGATATAATTCTAGATACATTTACTGAGGTGTGAGTCCCCAAACTTTAAGCTCTGACACAGAGCAGTGGGAATTGTGTCTTCCCTTGTGGAGGAAACACCTGCAACACACAGAGCACTAGCAATCAGCTCCCCACTTCTCCATCTGCCCCATACACCCGACCCAGGTCACTCACTTACTCTTTTTCTGAGACCAGCTATTTAATGGTCCCCGGTGGCAGTGGCCTCCTGTAATGTCTGCCCTTGTGTACTTGCTTTATTTTTCTCTTAACTATAAGATTCCCTAAAGAGTTGGTCTGCTTTATTTCACTACAAAAAGTCTCTGATATAATAAATTTAAGAAGAAAAATCAGTGGTTTGGCTTCACAATTTCACAGCATCAAAGCCATCCATCATCAGAAGTTCTCATGGTTTCTAGGATTTTCCTAAGTGCAATGGATGACAACACAGCACACATCCTGTGAAAATAAACTGTCCAAATTCCCAAAAACTGCAAAAGAGAGAAGAACCTGGGTTCTGAAAACCCCTACAGAGGTGTGCTCCAGGCATCTAAAGATATTCCTCTATCCTCTTCTTCCACAGCTCTGCCATCTCCTAATGCTCCATGGACTGGAGCCAAGGACTGAACACATGGCCTTCTGTGGGTGACTATTCACACCACAGCACCAACTCTATCCATTCTGTCTCAAATGACAGAATTTTAAACATTTCTTTGTTTGAAATCTCCAAGGCATTTTTATTATTCATTCATTTCTTGAAAGAGACTTTGCCTGACTCTTTAAATTAGCTAAAGAAAATACTGCTGCAATAAACATGATAATAGATTATCTTTTGATATAGTAATTTTAGAAACTTTGAATATATGCTAGCAAGGGTATTTATGGATTATACAAGATTTCTGTGCTTTACTCTTTATAGAAAATTCATGCCAGTTTCTGCCAGGGCTGAACCAATTCACATATCTTGCAGAATGTAACGACTTCTCCTTTCTACACACCCTCACCAGTGATCATCACTATTTTATCCTTTTATGTTACACCAATGTAAAATGAGGTGGCAGTGAATGGTACTGCATTTTTTATTTTTCTTTAGATTTCTAGAATTGTTTTGAGAATATTTTCTGAACCATTTTGTCCATTTATACTTCCTTTAGACAGATACCAAGTAAGATTATTTTTCAATTTTAAACAACTTATTATCATTATGATTGTTATTATTGTTACCATTATTTTTTAAAGTTTTTTTTACTTCATTATGCATGGTTAGTATCACCATGTTGTCACCTAATATTGAACCAAAATGATGAGATGATGTTTTTTTCTGTCAGTTACTTCCTTCATGCATAACATTTCTTTCTACTTTGGTGTCATCCCATGTTTTTCTGTATTTTCTTTTGTTTCCTATGCATTTACATTATAATCAAGAAAGTACATTGCTAGGCCTAGACTTTAAAGAATTTCATATATACTTTTTCATTCATTTTTAAATTTTCATTTTTAAAAGTTGTGTGTGTAAGTTTTTGTGTCAATTTACAAACAATGATAGACAGGTTTCTGATCTCATGGTTCACCACAGGGACACACATTTTCCTGAGTACCATTTTCTGAAGTGACCACCAATGTCCAAACCTGTGCTCCTGCTGGTTTTGTTGAAAATATTTTGGCCGCACAGAAAAGGGTTTACTTCTCAGTTTTTTATTCTTTGCATTGCTCTACCGGTTACTTCTTGTCAGTGGCATGCTCTTTTGTATATTATGTCTATTTCTAATCTATATCCATTTATATCATCTATCACAGTAGTTCCCCATGATGCCATCAGCATTCTTTTTATCCAAGAATTGTGTATCCCAGATTATTTTTGTTAGCATAAGAATGGATGGATTTTGTTTCTACTTCAGGGGAAAATGCCATTGTTGCTCCTACAGGAATTGGGTTGTGTGCATATTTATTTAGGTAATTCTAATTTTGCATGTTGAGTGGTCTCCAAACATGAGTGAGTAAAGTCTTCACTCCCAGCATCATGTTTAGGGGGTGCTATGCACATTTAAATTTTGTCCTTGTGGGAGGTCTCTAGATAACTGCATCACGCACTAGAAGGTATCATGGATCCCAGGTGCCCACTGTGCTCTGTCTGCTCATCTGTGGGAGGCGACGTCTTGTTGATGCCATCTCGTACCGCCATGTGCCACCCTTCTCTACTCTCATCAAAGACCAAACCAACCATGTGGCAAGGGCTTTCTGAACAGAACCATTGTTGTACAGGAAATGGTAATGAGAACCCATGAATGGGATTTTAGAAAATTAAAAGTCAGCTGCACAGCAAAGAATACAGCTAACAACAGTATAAAGAGACAAAATAACAACTCCCTTATGCAGGAAAACTTGCAAGCATCTCTGCTGTGCCAGACTCATCCTGGTAAAGAGCCCTGGGAAAGTGCTGTGAGACCACCGCTGTGAGAAGAGTGCTCAGTAGAGAAGCAGAAGGATCAGATGCTGGAGCTCTGTGACCACTGGAGAAACCTCAGGTCAGTCACAGCCTTACACACCTTTCCCATCATCACTGACAAAGTGGTGGTCATGAATCTCATGACCTGAAGGTCATGAGGAGGGCTCGTTGGGCCTCCTGCCTTTTGAAGCTAATGTAGAAATTCTGGCTGTGAAGTTTCACATTACAGTATCTGTGAAATGGGCCCTAGGAACACAGTATTGTGCTGGCCATGTTTACATTGTGTCCAGTGGATTTTCTTCTGAAATGAAAATTGTTGCTTCCAGACTGAGAGAAATGTGCCTAAACCATCTACACACTCTACTCTTCCTGTGCCTCAAACACATGGTTGGAAAAATCAATGCTTTCATTAGGAGGCTCAGGTACATTAAGAACAACTGAGAAACTTTTATCTTTATCCATCTATCACAAAAACTGCTTTTAGAGTTCGGTTGTATGACTTCTCTTCTTTTTCAGCATAGTGAAGAGCAGAAGCACAGAAGGAAATATCTCTTCCTCAGTGGCTAGGAAGGGATGATGTTTTTGAAGTTTAGTGGATCTGCAAGCAATATTTTTATGTTTACATGGCATAAATAGTGAGGAAAAATAATGTAGTTTTCAATAGAATTAAATAGTACAGTTATCCAAGCATTTGCACTCTATTGTTAGGTAACAGATTTTGATTTTTTTCTTACCATTGTTGTTTTTAAAAATGTCTTAACTTTTACGAGTTCTTTTGGAAAAAATCACCAAGGACAAACATCTGATGTCTTTTGTTCAGCAGGTAAGTTCAGGTTGGGCCTTCTAAGTGATTCTGCAGTGTGGATATCAGCCTGAAAATTTGGAAATTAGATGTATTATGATAATATGAATATTTAAGGTTTGGGAAAAAGGTGTAGATTGAGTCTGTCTTGAGGATTCCCAGCATTCCCAGACAGCAGGACTAAGCTGTACTTTGATAATGCCAAGAATGGGAATCAATAGAGATGCAAGTTATAAATTTTCAGGATGAGTCAGTGGAGAATGGAAATGGATTTGAGTGAGGATCCCAATGTGGATCCTAACACCGATGAGTCCCTATACTGTGAATTTCAGTTGTGTGTTGAGCACGGATAGACACACACCTCTTATGCGGGTAACTCTTATCCCATTCTCCCTGGGAACAGCATGATGGATTCCATCTCCCCAAAGCCGCCCTTCATCTGAGGGCACACCCAGCTGTCCAGCCAGCTCCTACCACCCAGATGTCCTGTCTTGGAGTGACAGGACCTTGACCTGGAGCAGTGGACTCCACAAAGAGCACTGGGATCTCTAATGGCCCAGTCAGCATCCTCTACCCAGGGCAGCCCCCCAACAGGGACCTCCTCTTTTTCCTTTTGGTATTTCTCTATAGGAGTGCATTCCACATGTGCATGCTCCATGAAGCACCCAGATACTGGTTTAAATTTGGGTTCTTTATCAGATTTTAAGACATTGTGAGGGGTTTGTGGACTTTTTCTTTAAGATGACTGAGTAGTATACACTCCTCCTCTGTGGTGGTGGCTCCCACATGTGAACATCACAGGATCTCAGCCAGGACAAGGTGGGGAAGCTGCACCTGAGCTCCACGTGGTTCTTTCAGCTGCAGCTTCAGAAGTCAAAACTTGGACTAGTGCATCCCTCATTGATCCTGATCCTCACTGGACCCTGTCTGTTTACTACCTCACTGGTGATGTCTCTGGAGGCTGGATCCATCAGCACAGAGAAAAAGAGACTGAAGAGAGGGATGATGAGACTGGACGTCCAGCTAATAACTCATTGCTGACTTGCCAAGTTAACATCACAGGTGCCACATCCGAAAACCAGTCCTCCCTGCAGCTTGACCCAGTGACCAAGGGGGAGCTCACTGTGTACTACAGTGCAAGAGACATTGTGAGTAGGCATCAGTATCTTCCCAGACACAAAACTCCACAGGGATGCTAGGACGTGTTAGGTATAGCAGGGGGAGCACAGGACAAAGCAAAGATTGATGCCTCGGATCAGAAGGGGGAGCTGGGGACTAGGAGATGATGTGCTAGGGGAGCAGAGGACCCTGGGGATTTACAGAGAAGGAGGGACCCAAGGAACAGTTGCAGAGTAGGAAGTTGGGAATCTGGCTTCCTGTCAGCCTCTGGGATTCCTTTTCTTGCTTAGCATTATATAAACTGAGAAGACTCCACCATGTATCCACTCCAGGTCACATAGGAGGTTTCCGTGCTCCAAACTGAAAAGAATGTAAGGATTTTTTGATGATCAATTACAACACACACACATACAAATATGTTATATATTAATTTATTATTCATCTTTATCTGAACATATGTGGAAGGGCAATTATGATTTTCTTATACTGTGAAGAGCTCTGACTTCTAGGATCATAGGTGTTGTGGAAAATCCAGCCATTATGATCATCACCATCACATTATCTCCTAATTCTATGAGGAAATATTGTGTCATGCAGGAAACAATGCATTGTTTCAGTTTAGGAAAATGTGGAAAACAGGAAGACACACATAGGATGATTTATAGAAAACTACCTGAGAATTTATGGATACTGCTTCATTACCTATCTTGACCATGAAAATGGTTATATCAAAATCTCAAAAAATATATGTGTCAAGATGTGTTAATCTATTCATAATTAAAATTATTATGTATAAATATAAAATTATTTTGGGAAATTAAGTGACACATTTATAGTAAACAATGATATATCACACTCGAACATATACTTGGAAGAATATTGGGTTTCGGTTTATTATTTTAAAAAATAGGAATGTAGAAAAGTCACATCATGTTCTCTCACTCAAGGAAGAAGTTGAGCAATCATTGCAAAGTATGACTACTCTGTCTTACAATTCTTCAAGTACCAGTTCAGCACTGTGGGAAGATTTCTAGGCCCAAGTACATAAGAGAATCTCATTACACATGAGCTTATACTTCATAGGTCTGATGTACTGCTCATTCTATATGCACATCTGCAAATCATAGAAAATGAAAAAACTATTAATCGCATACATATACAACTATGATAAAACTCACGCGTGTTTTTCACAACACAGACATGTATTGAGAATTCATATTCTCATTAGTATTTTGAATATTGCAAATATCACCCAGAACATTTTCATGTGAGAACTACCCTCTCAATCTGAAGCTTCCACAATACAGGAGTTTCTGTATCAGGGGGTCCAGCCCAGCCTGGACCCTGCAGCTCTGCAGAGAAGCCCAGTCCTGGATGCCAGGTGTACCAGCTTCAGGAACAGGACTGAACAGAGATGTTTCCCTGTGGAGTTTACAATGAGCTGGCTTTTCCATCTTGGTGTTTTAAAAGTTAATTCATGGAGAAAAAGTGAGACTGAATGTGTGAGTGGACATGATTCGGAGAAACAGCTCACCTGTGTGACAGCTTCCTGTGCAGGATGTCTCTGTGTTTGCAGGTGTCCAGTGTGAGGAACAGCTGGTGGAGTCTGGGGGAGGCTTGATGCAGCCCGAGGCATCCCTGAGACTCTCCTGTGCAGCCTACTCCCGCCCCGATTCACCTTCTGTGAATACTGGACCATCTCAGTCCAGAAGCTTTCTGCGGGGCACACAGGACCAGTAGGCATCAGTCCGGTCACAGATAGAGCACAGGGTCTACCACAAGATAAGATCTAGGAGAAGGTAAAAGGCCATTTCCTATAAGGATCTAGAATTTGTTCTTCATATAATATTTATCCCCAGATACTCCAATACCTTTTAGACATGATGGTTTATCTAGAATTTACACTTCTTTGAAGCTGAGTAGTAGTCCATTCTGTATAACTAGTATGAGGGTGGTCATGAGCTGCTTGGTGATGGGATGTGGAAGGGAAGTAGGGAGGGAGGAATTGTGGAGCGCCCTAAGGACACACTGAGAGTCACATGTGTACTCCCAGTTTTGGGTGTGTGTGGTTGTAAAAGCAAGCATCCATGTGTGTTAATCCTTCTCAGGTGCACACTTGACACATGGACAGTTTATATCTCATATCTGGTGAAGCTTTTACAGATAAACAACAAGTGAGAACAGAAGAAGAATGAGAGCAATAACAACAGTCAACTATGAGAAAGCTGCTAACAGGCACCAACACGATCACTGGTTTCCTCTCTGCAGGCAGCGGAATGCCACAAGTTTACACAAGTTCTCACCACAGGGAGAGGAGACAGGAACCTCAGCAGCTTTTCCCTCTCTGTCCAGAAGCCAGATCAGGAAGCTGTCTACAGATGAGGAGAGCATAGAGCAAACAACGGGCGTAAACTTATGATAAGGGATCCAATATATAAAATGCAACAGTTTACAGCACTTTCATTGCTTTACATGATTACAAAGTAAATGACTTAAAAAAATACATGACCTATTTACATGCACAAAAGTGATGGAGATCAAGCAATACACACAGAAAAAGACTACTACTTGTTTCACTGCTACCATTGTTGCCAAACTTCCTCAAGATACTCATAGCTGCTGTGTGTGATGTCCTCTCTAAGATACCCAAACCAATAGCTGTGTATAAAGCAGGAGACCATGCAAATAGGACTTCCCTGTGCTCAAGAAAACCAGCCCATCCCTGACCCTGCAGCTCTGCAGAGGATCCCAGCCCTGGTCCCCAGCTGTTACCACTCAGTGATCAGCACTGAGTACAGAGAGCTCACTATGGAGTTCACAGTGATCTGGGTTTTCATTCTTGCTGTTTTAAAAGGTAATTCATGAAAAAACAAGAGATATTGAGTGTAGGAGTGGACATGAATGGGATAAACAGTGGACCTCTGTGACAGTTTCCTGAACAGGCGGCCCTTGTGTTTGCAGGTGTTCTGGGTGAGGAGCAGATGGTGGAGTCTGGCAGAGGCTTAGTGCAGACTGGGGTGTCCATGAGACTTTCTTTCTTGGCCTCAATATTCACCTTCAGTGACTACTGGACGAACTAGATCCACCAGTTCCAGGGAAGGCGTTGGAGTGTATCTCATGGATTAGCTATGGTGGTGGTAGCAGACTCCATGAAGAGCAAGTTCACCATTTCCAGGGACAATGGCAAGAACACACTGTATCGCAGATGAGCAGCCTGAGCCCCGAGGAGAGGGTCATGTATTTCTGTGCGAGAGATACAGTCAGGAGACATCAGCATGAGTCCAGACAAAAACCTCCCTGCGTGCAAGACACACAGCTCAGAGTGTACCCCAAAGGACATCTAAATTATTGTGCAAAGAAAGAAAATAACAAAGGCTGAGTAGAAGAGGACAAGGAGATGGCTCTCAAGCAGTACAGAAGTTGTCCAAGGTAACAGGATCCAGTGGTGAGAAGAGGAAAGGGAAGTAAATACAATAAAGTTTTCTTGTGTAGCAGAACCAAATTCCCAATTACAGTAAACATTATACAGCATAACAGCTCAGTAAGACAAACATCCACAGGAATGAAACATGGAATAGGGAAACTGGAGGAGGGGGTTGAAGGTGAGGGTACAAAATGGGGATTAAAAGAAGGAGCCAAGCTGTAGTGTGTGAGGAAGTTTGGCACCTAACCACTCCCCCAGATGACTGTCCAGTGCATCAGCTGCAAACATAAACCAGTAATATAAAAATATAAATAAAGTGAGATGAAATGTGGGTTCCTATCAGGATCTGGGGCCTCTCCAGGAAATACTTATCCCTGATACTTCAAATTCTCATATCCATCTTCACCTCAAAGTCTCACCTAGTTGCTGTTGCTGTTTGGATAGAACATGTTCTCAGCTGTGCAGAACTCACATTACAGTGGGTAAAAATGACTCTGAGGTTTTCCTCTGGCCCAAGTCCTGGTGAAGCTCATGGAACCTGGTAAAGGTCTGGATGGAAGTTGGAGCCACAGTGAGGGGTGCTCAGTGTGAGACCAACCACAACACACACCTCTGCAGAGATCAGGACTCACAGACCCTGGTCCTCACAGCTCAGGAATGTGCAGTCCCTTCAGAGGAAGCCGAGGAGCACTCAGGTGGATCACGTTGCCCAGGAGACAGTCCTTCCAGGTGCCAGCACAGGAGCAGATGCATGGAAACCCTGGGGGCTTTAGCTGCTGAGACCTTACTCCTCATCCTCATCTTCCTGTGACCCACTGCTCTCTATGACAGTGTAGTAATAATGGTTCCTGTGTGTCTTTCATTACATGTTCTACATGCATGTTAGGCTCATAACATTTTGTAATGATAAATCTTTTAATTCTTTGCAAAATTGTTGAACAAATTTATGTACCAACAACATCCCCAATCAGAAGTTAAGAAGACCACTATTTGTGAGTATATGTTATTAAAAGCTGCAACAATCAGTTCAATGTCATTATAAAACAATTTTCTCAAGGCCAAAGCAACACCAGCCACTTTCCACTATCCCTGTTCATTCTGACATAGCCCACTCCCTGACCCCGTTAGGGGAGAACAGATTCATTTCTGCCTTGGTGGATTCGCTTTTTCTGGAAAACTTTTGTAATGTTCTTAAAATAGAGAGTTTTATCTAAATTAAATACTTAGTAAAATAACTTCAGTTTTTTGCACTTTATGCAACTTTCTGTGATTAGGATACAATTTATAGCCAGTGCACAACTATTATATATGTAGAGCTATTAGAGTCCTTGAAAATGGTGGAGAAAGTGAAAGATTTCATAGCTATTGTAGTATCTTTTCAAATTAACACAGTGAATAACTCATATGATTTTATCACTGGGAAATTAAACAACAGTTTTCAAATTTTGAATTTACGTAAAATTTTGCAAGCTGAGATTCATACAAAACTGCATGGCAAAGTAAATTTAAAAACTATTACAAAGTTTATCAATTCATGGAGGAGAATCAAACAATTTATTTCTACACATGGGATATTTCCCATGCATAAAGAAAATGAAATTCATATCTTTCTGATTGTATGAACATTCATAAAACACATACATGCAAAAAATCCCACCTGACTCTAGAGACATATAACATCCACATTGTCATATCACTGCATCCAGAAAATTATGTTACAGTATGCAGAGACAATGGGTACATGAATTACAGAGGAAAAATTAGAAATGTCATAAATTTTCTCAGAGTGGTGAAAATACAGAGTAAGTGTTTTATCACACAGTCACAAGTAATTTAATACTGAAAATCCCATTCAAGTGGGTACTTAGAGTTTGATCTCACTGTATATGTAAAATTCCTTCAAATTGTCATTATAAAAAACAAACCATAAGTTCTAAAAAACAAGCAAACTCCAGAAACCAAATTTAAAGTTCAAACTCACTGTAAAGTTTTAGTGATACACTAATGTGCAAACCATGCATTGGCGCATAAGGAAGAAATGTTCTGCACAAATGGCACAAAAGGCACCATAGATCTCATTTCTAATGACACAGTGATTGGACACTGGAACAAAGGAAAGGAAACTTCATAACTTGGTGATTTCCTAGAGTGCCCAAGCTATAAATGACACAGGTTTACTTGAGGGAACACAGAGGTCACATAAATGGAACCTGTGATAGGAGGAGCAGCGTAGATGGACAGAAATCAGAAGCTTCTCAACAGGAAAATACAAAAATGATCCAAAGTGGGTTTAGATTCTGCCTCCCCCAGCACAAGAGGAGAGCGGGCACTTGAGAGCTCAACGGTGTCACAAATGGAAGACATGACCTCAAGCATCATTTCTTGGGGTTTCTTCAAGTGTCAGTCACAAATATTTGGAGCCACCAACCTCAGTCACCACCTATGAGGCTCCAGTGTGTCCAGTAATAGTGAGTGCAGAGGGTGTAGTCCACCTTCGGTGTGATGAGCCCACACACACCTCCTTGTAGGCATTCACAGGAACAGCAGGGGGCGCACAGGACATATGGAGCACAAGATATCCACATACTAGCAGCTGAGAGTATCTGAAGGGTTTCCTTTCCACTACATTGTTCTCTCTGCCTGTACACTGAAGCCTGGAAGAGCTCTAGTCTCTAAGCCTACAATGCTGTGTGTTCACGGAGGAAGCCTTTTTGTCTTTAGAATCTACCTCATTAGAAGATGCACTTCGTTTTTTTTCAGTGAATTCTTATTTACACCCAGGTGACTACACAGTGTAACTCAGTGTTTGGTCTAGAAATACCTGGTAATTACTCACCTCCTGTTAAGGGCACATCTGCCGTCCACCCTCAGACACATCTCGATGTCATCCAGTCCTGGTTCACGCAAAGCCCTTTGATCCTAATGTTTATGAAGCATTTTCTACATGGATGTGTTTGTCCACACATTGCTGTAGGTCCTTTAACTTCCCCTCAGAACCTGACAGAGGACACAGAGCACCACTACTAAAGCTGCTCAACTGCAGACTGAGGAAATCTCCCCTGTCATCCCCACACTCTCTCTGCTTCCTACCTCCCTCCCAAGTCCTCTTCTTCCTCACCCTGCTCTTCACCAGGGAGACTATGGGGCCTGGTCCATCTGCTCCTGGCCATACTGCCCTGTGGTCATGATCAACACTGAGTAGAAATCATTCAGACACTCAATCAAATAGCACATGCATGGAGGAGAATTGTTGCCTTTTTAAGCTTACTCAAAGTGTAAGAAGACTTAAATCAGTCAGGTATGTTCCAGTAAATTTTCTTAAAAAATGATAAGAAAAAGCATTTCAAAAATCATAAAGAGGGTCTGCATGAATTTGTATCCTCAGAACCATGTGAATCTGCAGATGCTGTTTTAGCCTGGTTCAAGGATCAACAACAGACAGACAGGACCTGGGAGTTAGGGCTGTGTGTCAAAGAGGGTAGTGTATGAAAGATTTCTACAGATGGCACTGCAAGGTCCACATACCCTGAGATGGTCATTATTGCTGACCATGGCTATGTTTGTGCTGGAGATACAGGGCTGGGTGGGGTGAGTCAGTAGCAGCAGCAGCAGCAGCAGCAGCAGCAGCAGCAGCAGCAGCAGCAGCAGCAGCAGCATCAGCAGCTTCTCTTTCCCATTAGAAAAGCAGACAGAGCCTTGTATGTTTACTGGTGAGGATTCAACATGGTGCCTGTTTGGGGAGAGCTGCAGGACTCAGGCCCTGAGCAGCACGTGTATGTATAAATACTCTCTCAGTTTTCCATTTTCCCCAGGAGTCATTGTGAAGGTCTTACCTCACACAGTATATTATAGTTTGCAGATATTACATCCATAATTTCTTAGTTTTATTACCTGTAATGAAAGAGCACAGAAACACTAACTCAATTGATGTAGTTCATATGTTTTACCAGGCAGACCTGAAGAATCTAGGATATGTTACTGCACAGACACAGCCCTACCCATAGGACCTAGATTAGGCTCCTGTCTACAGCTTTTATTCTGTAGAGAGAGAAACCATTAAAATATTTCCTGTGCTGCTGAGATCTGCCAGAAATACACACAAGGTCATATGTAAGGTGGGTGTGACCCATGGTTGTTTGTTGGAGAGGAGACTGAGGAACCCATTCCTACAGGATCATTTGATGAAACCAAACATCCTCCTCCATACTGTGTAGAGCATTCTGTTTTGAGTAGAGCAGTGGAGCCATAAGTTAGAGACCTAGAAAAACATTACCCCATGCTTCAAGGTAAACCACTAAGGACACAGGGAACCCAGTGAAGCAGAGGAAAGAGAAGATATGAATGTCACAGCTGCAGATCTAACACAGGGAGACCCAGCCTGACCACAGAGGACCTGTGCAGTTGACCAAGCCCCAGAATTTACACTTGAGAAAAGGTCCTGGGGTTTCACCCCACTCATATCTCCACACTCACTCCTATGGAGAAATGTCTGCCTGAATGGGGCATATACACTCATGCTTGCCATGATGTGGGGAGGCTCCCTTACTCTTTGTGTAATTCCCCAAGAGAAATCACTAGAGCTTTCCTATGGTGAAACAGCACATATCCTAGGTGGATCTTTTTTTATTTAAAAAAACAGATTAAAACTGTAGAAACAATACAGAATTTCAGAAAAAGATAAGCAGTAAGAAATCAGAAATCAGTCTATGTTACATACCATCATCTTAGAAACAGTTGCTCGAGTTACAAAATTAAAGCATGCAAAGTGATATTCAAACAATGACACTGCAAACACTTCTGCTCAATGATACAACAAGAACATAGTAATATTGTTATCAGTCTTACACACTTGTTTTTTATCTTAAAGGCGATAAGATTAAGCAGAACAAAACAGTTTATAAGGAAACAATTTAAAGATACATAGATTTCAAAGCAAGTCCACTGGAGATCTTCACTGTCTATTTTATTGTCTCTAGTTTTCTTCCAAACAGTTGTCCCCATCGTCACACACATTGAAAATATACTGAACATTATAGAACTAATCAGATCATAACAGGATAATGAAGGCTTTTTAGGTCTTCAAGACCTGATTTTAGGGAAGTCAATTATGACTACCATAATGTTTCTCAGTCTCTTTGTAGTAGCTGTCTTTATCTTTACATATGCTGAAGTTGAACATAAGAGACTAGACTAATATCACTCCAAATAGTGAATGATAGTATTGCTAGATTTCATATCATAATGTTACAGAATTAGCACTGGGCTTTTTAGTGTCGCTTCTTCTTCAGAGCATCCATTCATTATATCATGTATTATATAATCTGTTCCTGTAAACAGTTTAGAAATTCTTGCCATGTGTGACTCTCTACATGTATATCTATCATTTCTGTATTATAGAGAAAAACAGATCAAAACAAGACAACAAAATAAATTCCTAGAAAAACATGAAATGAAAAAAGCATATAGGACCACAACATTAGGTGATCTATAGTAGTTAGTATGCTTTCTCTTGTTATTTTCAATAGAATTGTCCACATCATCAGGCATAATATAATTGAACATATTATTACATAGCTATTTTAATAAAAACACAACTTTGAAGATATTGTAGGGACTTGAAAGCAGTTAATAATCAAAACCAGAATGGATATCTTTTATATCTTGTCATCTTCAGAGTAGTTGTCTCCACTCCAAGACTTGATTCTATCAAGGATACCAAATTCAAATGAAATTAATCAAGGCTGAACAGCGGTCTAACAAACCAGCTTTGAAGATCAGTTATAGTAAGACAATGTCAGTAATACAGGGTTTCAGTGTAAGTTAATAGGAAATTAAGGTTAGTTACCATGGTATAACCTGCTATTTTTGGGTTAGCTGCCTGTGCTCTCAAATCTAATATGAGTAGAGAGACTGGAACAAAATATAATCAAACTAAATAGAGCAATAAGACTACTGTGACTTTTAAATCCTGATACACTATAAACAATGTCCTCTGCTTTCCTTTTTTAGACAATTCCGCCCTTTTCCCTTTCTCAGGGTGCTTTGTATATTGTAGGTCCGACTAGCTCTTTTAGTTTTTAGATGAGGGGGGCAACCTGTTATCTATCTGTGTTGCTAAACCTTTTTACCCCTGATCTTGATCTTGAGCTGTACTCCTTTACTTACTAAAGTCACAAGGTTGTCCTTCCTTCCAGCTGTGTAGTTGTACACTGCCCAAAAGTGTCATAGCTTTCCAGTCTATCTGCGGCCGCTGGACGAGTTGTCCCTATTTCTCTTTGGTTTCCTGTCACATATAGCATTGTTTTCTCATCTTTGACTCTCAGTTTATTAACCCTCTTTCAGGTTGAATATATCTCCTATTCAGAGCATCTCAATGGATCCTGCCTCCTAATCTACTCTGCCTGTGTTTCTTTTTTTGTTAGTGTATCAGGGCTATCTATATTAAAGATTGTAGCTTACTGCCTCTGCCTCGTTTCTGCTATTTTATTCTTCTGTCATTATTTGTCCACTTTACTCCTTCATTCCACTGTCTGCCCTGTTCATTGAGGCCTCTTTGTCACTGTTGCTGGAATCCTGGTATTTTTCCTCTCTCTCTCTCTCTGGAATGTCCTTTGGTATTTTTTGTAGGGTTGGATTGGTGGCCATGAACTCCCACCGTTCCCCCTTGTCTAGGAAATATCTTTCCCTATTAATTTTGAGAGAGAGTTTTTCCAGGTACATCAGTCTTTGTTGGAAGTTATTTCCTTTCAGGGTTTGGGCTATTTCCCCCAGACTCTTCTCAATTTGAGAGTTTGTGTTGATAAGTCTGTCGTTATTTTGGTATTTTTTCTGTTGTAGGTAATCTGCTTGTTTTCTCTGGCTGCTTTTAATATTCTGTTCTTGTGGTGGATTTCTGTAAGCTTGATTATTATATGTCTGGGTGTAGATCTGTTTTGGTTGTAGGTGATTGGAGTTCTGTATGCCTCTTTTATCTGGATATCATTTCTTTTTCCTATGCTTGGGAAGTTTTCCTTAATTATATCTGTGAATATTCTTTGTAGTTCATTTGTAGTTACTCCTGCTTCTTCACTCACATTTTTTTATTCTTAAGTTATAAATCCTCTTGTCATCTTCTCGCCTTTGTATTGTTTTTTCTTGGTACCTTGTTATTTTTAAGAGATCTTTTCTTTCACAATCACACACCATAAATCTCTCTTCAAGTTTCAAAAGGCTAACTTCAGTTTCTGTCAAGGCATTTTGCCAGCTTTCAATGGAGTTTTTAGTTTCCAGGTAATCTCTTTGGATTTGTTTCAGGTATTCTAGATTTTGTTTATACTTTTAATGAAAGGTTTCCCTTCCTTTCCTGAGTTCCTCCATTCTTCCATCTGTGTTCTCTTGGGAGGGGCTTATCATTTCTTTAATTAATCTTTTTATATCTTGCCTCACTTGGATCAGAAGTACAGTTTTAAATTCATCTATGAGGTCATGAAGGTATTCCTTTATGTCCACTGATGCTGTATCTAATATTGCATGATTACTGCACTGTTTCTCTTCTGTATTTATCTCTCCTGGGCTTATTTTTCCAGAGTCAGCAGCTGGAGGTATTTTTTTATTTCTATTTTTTGTCATGTTTCTGATTTCTTTCAGACAGGTATGTCTGGGGCATCTCTGGCCCTCTCAGTATTGCTTAAGGTCTTTCCAAAGCGTGCTGACTGGGGTTTTGCTGCCCTCCCCAATTTGCTCTTATCTGAGGTATCTTAAACTCCCTCCCAGGGGCTTGGGATGGTACGGGGACACTCACCCCAGGCTGCCCAGTCCAGAGTTCAGGGCACAGGCAAGCAGGCCAAGTTCCCTGAAGCTGGTTGATCATGGCAAGAAACCAGAAAGTTCTGGTTTTATATTTTTTATTATTGTCTGAACAGGTGTTTTCAGAAGCTGCTTCTCTGGCTCCATTTATGGCACCAGCTCTGTGGGGCACTGCTCCAGCAGCGAGGGCCCACTCAGCACTGGTGCTACAGGCTCAGGTCCTGGCGCAAGTGGTGAGTGTAAAGGCAGCGATGCAGCCTAGTAGGTCTGGTCCCATGCCCACAATTCAGCAATGCACCCTCCTCCTCATGCCCTCCAGGATGGGCAGGGGCAGGGGCAGCCAGTGGATGCCGAGTTACTTCACTCCCCCAGTCTCTGGTGGGGCCCTGGCAACAGAGTCGAAAGAGGCAGCTGGAGGTGGTGGTGCAAGGATGGCCTGTCTCACTGGTGGCCCAGAGGCGCTCAGGGCTGCACGGTGGCATGGCCGGTCAGGAGTGTATGTTTGATTGGTTTTTCTCACCTTAGTTTCTTCTTGGGATGAGAGAATTCCTCTCCCTCTGTTCGGGGCTCCCCATGTTGTATTATGTTGAGTTCTAAGTCAACTATCTCAAGGAGCCCCTGTAGCCAGCTCTTATTTATCTGCCATCTTAGCTCTACCCCCCAGGTGGATCTTGCATGGAACAATGGAGACTCCAGGCCCTGCATGAATTATGTCTGCTGTGCTCTGCACTAGTTATCACAGTGATATTTTGAGCATTACTCATGTTTCTCTCCAAGGAAAGATCAAAGACTTGCCTGAGAATTTTCCAGAATAAGGTAGTATGGGAACATTATACTTTTCTACAAGTTATGTGCATCTTAATATTGGTTGTGTTTTCATCAAAACTGTTGCATGTGGTGAACATTTTCAGTTTGCAAGCAAGGAATTCGTTAAATGGATCAACTCTCCATCCTCAGAGATTATCGTTGTCAGGTTGGCTATTTATCTAGAAGATGTTAAAACTGGATTAGAAATATGGAATAAAACAGTTAAGAAAAGAGGGAACTCAATGTGGTCTGCAAGTAAATTTCCAAGAATGAGTAGAAAAAGAAAAGTAGGGTCATAAAGCAGGAATGCTGGTGCATATGCACACTACATGAAAATGGAAGTCTAAGTAAATAGAATTACAAGGTCAATACTAAGGCGAACTTGTAATAAAATCTATTCTCACAAAACAGAAGAGCAAATGTAAGTTTTCAGCCTGGCATGATGTCACAACTCTGAAATTCTGACCCCTAGTAGGATGAGGCAGGAAGATCACAATATTTTGAGGCCATTCTTTGCCTCATAGGGAGTTAAAAGCCAGCCTCATACCCTGGACTGTAAAAGGTCACTGTCTTTCTGAAGACCAACCAAACAGAATGTGGATACTTAATGATTAGCAGGTGTTCATGTTGAATTTTAGAGATGTTGTTATTGTGTCCAGTGGAGTCCATAATATATAATTGTTCAAAAATAGAAAATTAACTTGAATTAAATATTTGTAATGTAGAAATACAACCCAGAGAACAAGAGGAGAAGCTGAATCTGGACAGGCAGTGACCACCTAGTTGCTCCATAAGATCATTTTGGAGAGGAAACCAAACACAGATGGCCTCCTTCTCGTCCCAGGGATTAGAAACTTCTCTGTGAGATAAGCACAGAACTCACATCCTTATTTTCAGTTTCTGATGGCTCTGCTCACTTGGAACTTGGGTCAAAGGATGTCTCAGAGCAGCAGACAGGGGGAGCTCTCCTGACAACAGAAATGACGGGGAAGCAAGATCTCAAGCAGCATGAATGAAACCATAGGAGAGAGACCAGGGAGACACAGAAGGAGCTGTGATCAGTTTGGTCCTTGACAGCCAGTAACAGAGACTAGATGGAAAGAGAGTGGGATTGTGGTACAGAAAGAGAGAACATCCAGAAGGAAATCATTCCTGGGAAAAGAAAGATGGTGTCTTCATTGCCCTGGTTGCACTACTCCTCTAAATTGAACTTCCCACTTATCACAGAATCAAATGCAGCTGGAATTCAGAACAAGAGGTTCCTCTCAGCAGCACAAAAGGAGCAGAAATATCCTGGCCTTAAAATCCCCTTAATATAGAAAGTGTGTTCCTTATATGCAAATACAAGCTCCAGCATTAGATTCAAAATCTGTTCATGGGCTGTGGGAACTCACAGCTCCATCCCCAGACAGGGCTGAGGGGTTAAGGGAAGGCATCTGTGTGGTCCACAGGATAAGACTGCTGGTTCTTCTCTTGTTCCTGGTGACAGTTCCCCATGGTGAGTGTCCTCAGTGTCAGATATTGGGTCTTGAAAACATTAACAAAGAACATGACTGTCTGGGTTTTATTGTTCACAGGTGTCCTGTTCCAGGTGCAGTACAAGAGTCGAGGCCTGGGCTGGTAAAGCCCTCGCAGACCCTGTTGCTCACCTTCTCAGTCTCTGGCTACTCCATTGCAAGCACAAATTCCTATTGGAGCTGGATCTGTCAGCCACCAGCAAAGAGCTTGGAGTGGATTGGGTTGATAAGCTACAGTGTTGGTCCTAGCTACAACCTGACCCTTAAGAGCCACATTTCCATCTCCAGAACACAGGCAAGAACCAGTTTTCTCTGCAACTAAACTCTGTCACCTCAGAAGACACAGCCACCTATTTCTGTGCAAGAGACACAGTGGTTTGATGCAAGTGTGAGCCTACATAAACCTCTCTGCAGGAAACTCAGGAGCAGCAGGGGGCGCTCTGCACACACTGCTCTAGGGAACCCCCTTCTCAGCCCTGTGTAGGCAGCCTGGAGGGTATTTTTCACTAGTCAAGGGACAGAGATTCTAGAGACATTCTGTGTAGCTGACCCTACAGTGTTATGTTTTTATGGAATCAGGCTTCTATTCATTTCCCTGTCAATTTCATTACTGATTGCGCAATGCATTTTCAGTGAAGCCCTTGTTCACAGCACAAGTGATCACACTGTCTCAAGAGTTTTAGATATAGAGATAACTAACCATTAAAAATTTTTTTCTGTTGACTACAAGTCTGCCCTCCACCTGTAGGGCATCTCATCCTGAAGAGCACTTTCCAATTCTGCTCACGCACACTGAAACTCTGAATGGCTGGACCTCCCTGTATGTGATCTGAGTGTTCCCATCTTGGGAGCTGTTCATTTCCCCACCCTTGGCAATGTAGAGCCATGCCTTGCAGAGCTATGGCAGATTCCACTGTGGGGGGGGGCTCTCTCAGCATCTCACTGGTAGAGACCATCACACTGTCACACATCTTGCAGCCATAGGTCACTGCCCCTGCAGTGTTTATTAGGACCTAGCATTAGCAGTAATGAGTTCCAGAAAGCCTTATGAAATGTCTTAAATATCGTGTCTGTTTGTATTAAAAAGTCAATTTTCTATATTTACATTACCCTCCATAAAACTTGGACATTTCAGCAAGCTGGCATCAGCATATTGGAAAGCACTGCTGTCCACTTCTTCCTCATCTGTCAGTTGACCTAGGAACAGTGAGTGACCTCGCTATGGATCCATGGAAGAGCAAGGTGTCCAAAGAAGAGTCAGGACCAGAAAAAAGAGCAGGACCTGCCCACAGACAAACATGGACTCCAGATCTCTCTGTGCTTTCCTGAGTGTCTGAGGGCAAGATTGGACTAGGACTGGACACTGATTCCTGTCTCACATAAATTGATTAAGAGAGAGCTATGGGATAATAGGGATTTGTGGACATATGGAAATGATACTGAGTTGATTCCCTAAGATGCAAATCACCTATGTCAAATCTGTTCAGCTATACAACAGTCATTTATTTATAATTTCAAAATTTTGAGCAATATTAAGTATTATGGAGGGAATTTGTGCAAGGATTTTAATACAATTATCTATCCATCATTCTATCATCTATTAAACTACTTGTCCATCATCATTGTATCCATCACTATTGATCCATCAATTCTCTATTTACCTTTCATTTTTTTAACTCAGTGCCTTGTTATTTTCTATCCTTTGTGCCTGTATCATCCAATATTTGGCTATTTTGTATCACTCTGTCCACATACATTTTAACTATTTCATCAACAGTCATCTACCTATCATTGATGGATGTATCATCTGCTTATCTTAACTGCTTTATTAACATAGCTGAGACAAAACTGTGGATATGTGGTCTATAATTGACAAGACTGCCTAAGAGACTGAGGAAATGGTATAACGGAGAAGACCATTTTCCCACGATTTACTTTCTCTTGTAAAGCAACCTGGACAGAAACACATTGGAAGAGACTATGTTTTCATTAAAAGTTATGCTTTCTCTAAATGTAGGACTCCATGTCCTGAGTATTTGTATAGCAGAATGAAATTTGATGTTCATTCTGAAATCATCAGTCCTGCATCACAGTTAGTGTAATGTGTGTATTGAAAACCAGAAACAGCAAAATTGAGATTTAAATTTGGAGCAGGTCTACAAACTAGAAAGCCTTTGTTCTCTCTCTCTCTCTCTCTCTCTCTCTCTCTCTCTCTCTCTCTCTCTCTCTCTCTCTGTCTCTCACAATTTTCCATACACATAATCCATTTCATTTGAAAAAAGTATATTTAACTTTTAAATTCAAACATTTTCCCAAAACTCATTTATCTTTGCCAGAGCTCTCAATTTCTTTATTGTGCTTCATTAGTTGGGTAATTATCAATCACTCATTTGTATGTGATGTTGCATGAAATAGGAAATGACTTCAGCAAACTAAATAATGTCTCCCTTCTGTTACAAACTTCTTGTGACTCAGGAATACACTGATCTGAAGGAAATGACCCACACTCCTAACCCCTTCACATTCATGGTTCCTGAAGGCAGAGCTGAGGTGATGTCCTCACACTGAAATCCCTGCCTCCCTAAAGTCACCATGGACCTCACCATCCAGCTCATTATGTGAAGCTAACTAATCCTCATCCTTCATCCTTCTCTGCTCCTTGCCTGAGACCTCTCCCTGTTGTGATTTCCCAGGTACTCTGGCACCATCCAGCAGGGTGGGCGCACCTCCCAGAACACACTGCCACCTAGGATGGAGTCAGCTCTTCACTGTGGCTCTTTTAAATTTCTGTTTCCCAGTAGATCTTTCAAATCCCTGATAATTTCTTATGTGAATCCTGTTGCATCTTTTTCAACGTCTTTTCAGTTGAGATGTATTTTTAACCTTGTTGGATCAGACCCTTGATTCCGGTTACAAACCAGTTAAATTTGAACTCTAAAAATTTCTTAAGTTCCCTGCTTCATGCTTATAACAATCAAAAACTTATTTCCATCATTGTAATGGAAGGAAAATCCATAAAATTTGAGCATCCTCATATTATATTGGACCCACAAGAGTGATACTGGAAAAAGTTTACTTTCCTTGAAAACATCGAAGACTGGAAAATCCAGCATCACTAGTGATACCTATTCCCTTTACAAAAAAGTCACAGGACATCCACAGTAGAGGGAACAGTGACAGGGTGAGGAGGGGTGACTGGAGGATAGCAGAGGACCAGGGTGAGATTGAAAGCTCCTTAGATAGCTAAACCCACAGGTTCCCCCAGAGCCCTCCATGATCTCAAGGTGAGCACCAAACAGACACTCAGGGCTCTGACAGGGAAAAAGTAGGACAGATACCTGAGATCATCACCAAGTGCCTTCTCCAGACAAACAGGGAAGGGTTTTGGTTATGGCTTATATCTACATGCTCCCCCAAAGCCTCATGTTCACATACATGGGGAGATATGAAAGTGGCTTGGTGTGAGGGGGCGAGCCTTGTGTGGATGAGGCAAGGCAAACCCTGGGTGTGTTTGGCAGCACCCAAAAGCCTTTTGGCCTGGATGAGATAAAAGGAAAAGGCAGACTGGCTGCTGCTGCTGCTGCTTGCTGTCTTCTTCCAGCTGCCTGTTTTTTCTGCCATGTAATGGGCTTTTTACACCTCCATGGTGCTTCTTGACCATGCCATCCTGCTTCAGAACCAGGTCACTAAAGACTGAATCCTGGGGCCAGAAATTTAGCTCAGCAGCATAAGCGCCTGACCAGTAAGCACAAGGTCGTGAATTCGATATCAGTACCAAAAAAAAAAAAAAAAAGACTGAATCCTGTACAAAGTGTGAGCTAAATAAACTAGTCTTCATTTAACTTTCATGTCAGGATTTGGTCAGCAAGCACAATGGTAACCAAATTAGCTTTGGTGGTGGATTGAGGACTATTGGTAAACCTAACTCCAGCTGAACTGAATCACTGTGGTTCTGAGTGTGGATGACCTACTGGAGAACTATTACCAACACCATAAAATGAACTGGAGAGGAAGAAATGTTGTTGTGTGGCCATGTGGGTTTTCCTAAGTGCTACTAGATTTCCTGTTGCTGTGGGTTCACCTGGAGAAGCTTAGTGAGCAACTTTCCTGATATGAACATGGCTGTTGTCTTCATCAGGGGGGCTCAGGACTTTGTTGTGATTAAGAATGGGTGAGTTCACTTTGGGGAGCTCTGGTCCTTACTTTTGCACATTGCTTCCTGCCACCAGTGGGGAAGATGAGTGCTGTTCAGTCTCCTGGAGAAGTTGTCACACTGACTTCCTGGTATAAACTGTAATAATTGTCATCAGATTAGGAGCATGTTAACTTGTTGTTGCTGTGGATGGCTGTATTACTTTGGGGGGAGCTCAGGTCCTTAGTTTGAGTGCAGCTTCATGGCTGCAGTGCAGATCCATCAGCCCACTGTCACAGATCCTTCACCTCGCAGGCACAGACTTTCTGGGTTTCACTGCTGATCTTTGGGCCTTCCCAATGCAGATCTCTGAAATAGACTTGGATGAGGCATTGTCATGTGCTCTAAGTCTTCATCTGGGGTCATGCAGGATATTTGTCTGAGATCCAAAACCTTAAGTGGATCCTTTGGGTCTTAGTGCATGAATAGATTTCCTGCACTCGTTCTTCAGGGTGATTATCAGAAAAAATACTATAAACTATGTGTCTTGTATTGTATTCTTCTCCTTTAAAATTACGGGTGCAACAGCTTTCAAAAAATTATTCATGGTAGACAATTACTACCAATTTCAATCACTAATTTCAAAGACTCAAGTGAATACCACCACTTGTAATACCATCATGTTTGTACCATGTACATAATGTTCATAATATATAATTGTTCATGAAAGAAAACTCTAATGAGATAAATGTTTTGAACTTAGGAATCACTTCCAGAGAAGAAGAGGAGATGCTGGATCTAGAAAAGGAATGACCATTCCATAAAACCCTCTAGCTCATGTAGGGAGAGCAAAATTAACCTAGATGGCCTCGTTCTCTTCCCAGATGATTAGAAACTTCCCTGTGAGGTAAGCACAGAACTCATTCCTTTATTTCCAGGTTCTGCTGGATCTGCTCAGGTGGTACTTGTACCAAAGGATGTCTTAGAGCAGGAGGCAGGTGGACCTCTCCTGACAACAGTAATAGCAGTGAAAGATGCTTTAAAGCAACAAAAATGGAACCAAATCAGGAAGCTAAGGGAGACATAGAGAGAGTTGTGTTGAATTTTTTCATGAAAATTGTCACCAAAATTGTGTGACTGGGAAGAGAAGAAGGATCAGGAAGAATCCATTCTTGAACTTAACTTCCATGTATCACAGACTTAAACCCAGCTAGAATTCAGAAAAAGTGGGTCCTCTCAATAGCAGAAAAGATAAAACATAGCCTGGCCTTAATGTCACCCTCATATAAGAAGTGTGCAACCAATATGCAAATATCTGCTCCAACTTTAGATTCATAATTCTCTCATGGGTTGTGGGAGCTCACAGCTCCATCCCCATACAGGCTGTGGTCTCTCAGGAAGGTAGCAGTGTGATCTACAAGATGAGACTGCTGGGTCTTCTCCTGTGCCTGATGACAAGTCCCCATGGTGAGTGTTCTCAATATCAGACATGGCTCCATGAAAAGTTTGCAAAAGCAGGTGATTAATTGGATGGATTTTATTGTCCTAGGTGTCTTGTCCCAGGTGCAGCTACAGGAGTCAGATTCTGGCTTGGTGAAGCCCACACAGACCCTGTCCCTCACCTGCTCAGTCTCTGGAATCTCCATCACAACCAGTTATTACTGTTGGAACTGGATGCGTCAGCCCCCAGGAAAGAGCCTGGAGTGGATGGGATACATATGCTACAGTGGTAGTACTGGCTACAACCCGTCCCTCCAGAGCCGCATCTCCGTCTCCAGAGACACAGGCAAGAACCAGTTCTCCCTGAAGCTGAACTCTGTCACCACAGAAGACACAGCCATCTATTACTGTGCAAGATACACAGTGTTTTGATGCAAGTGTGAGCCCACACATAAACCTTCCCGCAGGGAAAATCACACCCAGCAGGGGGTGCCATGCACAAGTTGCTCTAGGGAACCAGCTTCACAGGTCTGTCCTGACAGTCTGGAAGGTTTTTTTTAGTAGTCCAAGGACAGAGATTCTAGGGGCCTTCTATGTCTCTCATCCTACAGTGTTATGTTTTTATAGAATCAGGCTTTTACTCTTTTCCCATCCATTTCATTACTGATTGCACAATGCATTTTCAATAAAGCCCTTTTTCACAACGTAAGTGACTACACAACTCAAGAGATTTTAGGTACACAAATATTTAGTATTTATTTATCTATGACTGGAAGTCTGGCCTCCACCTTCAGATGCACCTGCGTGGCATCTCATCCTGAAGGGCACTTTCCATTTCTGTTCATGCAGAGACTTTTAATCTAAATGGCTGGACATCGCTGTGTGAGTGTTGATTTGAGTGTTCACCTGTTATTGGAGCTGTTTGTTTCCCCACCATTGGAGATGTAGGGTGATACCTTGGAGAGCTGTGGTGAATTCCACTGTGGAGGGGCCTCTCTTGACATCACATTGATAGAGATCATCACACTGTCACACATCCTACAGTCATAGGGCACTGCCCAAGCAGTGTTTATTAGAGTCTAGCATCAGTAGTAGAGAGTTTCAGAAACTATTGCAGAATGTCTTAAATGTTGTGTCTGTTTTTATGGCAAAGTAAATCTGCTCTATTTACATTACCTTCCGTGAAATTTGGAAATCTCTGCAAGCTGCTATGAGTATGCCTGGAAACACTGTTGTCCTCATCTGCCAGTTGACCAGGGAACCTGACCTTGGTTCCTTGAGTGAACATGATGCCCACAGCAGAGGCAAGACCAGAGAGGAAGCCAGAGCCAGTCCACAGCAGAACCTGGACTCCAGCTCTCTCTGAGCTCTCCTGACCCACTATGTACAAGGCTGAGCCAGCCCTGTACACTGACTCGTGCCTGGTGTGAAATTATTGGGAGGGGGCTTTGGGATCACAGGGATTTGAAGGCATGTGAAAAATGTCATTGAAAAGATTCCCTAAGATACAGATCATGGTGGCCATACCTCTACAGGTTCAGATATGTAAGCAGTAATTTATTCATGGTTTCAAAATTTTGAACACAAATATTATGGAGAAATCTGAGCAATGATTTTACATAATTATCCATCCTTTTTGTCATCTGTCCATTGATTTATCTGTCGTTGTATAAATTCCCATCATTCTTTCCATCTATGCTTTTGTCATGTTTCTGTTTACCCACTGTCTCTATGTATTTGTTTCATATATGTATCCATTATAAATTTATTATTTATATATATTCTTGTTATCCACTTTTCATTTTGTGCCTTGCAATTATCTGTCCTTCATGTATGTATCATGCATAATTTAAATGTTTTGCATCACTCTGACCATCTGTATCTTAACTTCATCATCTTTCATTTATCTACCATTAATGGATGTATCATCTGCTTATCTCTACCTATATAGGTGATGTGAAAAGCTGTTGATGTAACTGCAAAGATTGATATACTTAACAAAATGGCCTAAGGAGACTGAGAACAAGATATGCCCCACAAAAGCTCTTGCCCATGATTTAGTTCCTTATGTAAACTGACAGCATTACACTGGTGGAGATTACATTTTCTTAAAAGAAAAGCTTCCACATGATACACAGGCTAGTAGTCCCTGTCCTGAGTATTTTCTGTAGAAGAATAAAATTTGATGTTCACTCAGAAATCAGCAATCCTGCAACACAGTTAAAGCAATGTATGTATTGAAAACTAGAAATAGGGAGCCGCGGAACTGCGTCCCAGTCTGGCGGAACTCTCTCCCTTGCCTGAGGGCCAGGCAATGGCTTGAGTACTGGACCAGTGAGTCAGGCCAAGGTGCACAACCCCATCCCGGCCTGGCAGACCTCTCTCCCTCCCCTGGGGTCCAGGCCGTGGCTTCCTGCCCGGACCAGTGAGTCAGGCCAAGGCACAGAACCCCGTCCCAGCCTGGCAGAACTCTCTCCCTCACCTGGGAGCCAGGCCGCAGCTTCCTGCCGGGAACAGTGAGTCTGAGGTGCAGAAACCCATCCTAGCCTGATGGACCTCTCTCCCCCTCTTGAAACAACACTTGAAGCTCGAAAATATAGGGAAATGACAAAACGAAAGACCAAAATGCAATCTCAAATATCCAGCCCATCCCAAGAAAGCCTAGGAGTCATGTGCATAGAAGAAAATACATGGCACATACCTGAAATATCTGAAATAATAGTAGCTGAAATAAAGAAGCAACTTTGGGAAGCCTTAAATGAATTAAAACTAGAAATAATCTCTCAGGTAAAAGAAGAAATGATAAAAGAAATGAAGGAGATGCTAAACATATCTAAAGAAACACAGTTTAAAAATTGGAGGAACTAATTAAAAAGATAGAAACCCTGGATGAAAAATACAAGAAACAAACAGAATACATAAAGCAGATGCAAAGAGATATACAGGAAATCAAAAACTCCATTGAAAGTTGTAAAACTGCCTCAATGAATGTGAAGATAGAATTTTAGACCTCGAAGACAAGACTGCAGCCAGTGAACAGGAAAGGAAAGATCTTTTAAAAATAACAAGAAATCAGGAAATAACAGTTCAACACTTGCAAGATGACGCAAAGAGGAACAACATAAGGTTGATAGGGATAAATGAAAATGAAGGGGACAACATAAAGGATGTCAAGAGGATATTTAGAGAAGTAATAGCTGAAAATTTCCCAAACATGAGAATGGAAACTGATATCAAGGTCAATGAAGCTTATAGAATGCCAAATAGACATAACCAAAATAAAACTACACCAGACATATAATAATGGTCATCCCAGAAATCAAACAAAAGAATAGAATATTAAAAGCTCTCAGAGAGAAAAGACAGATTGCCTATAAAGGAAAAGCTATGAGAACCACAGCAGATTTTTCAGCACAAACAATAAAGTCAAGAAGAGCATGGAATGAAGTATTTCAGATCCTAAAGGAAAATGATTTCCAACCTAGACTGATGTACTCTGCAAAACTGTCCTTCAAAATCAATGGAGGAATAAGACACTTCCATGACAAAGAACAGCTGAAAAACTTCATGATCACCAAGCCAACCCTGCAAAGAATACTGACAGACAACCTAGATACATTTAGAAAAAACCATGAAACAAAGCAGACAATTAAACAGAACAGAAAGATAAAGATGCAACAGCAGAAAGATAACATTTCAACAATAAACCAATATGTAAAAGTTATATCCATTAACATAAGTGGTCTCAATGCACCAATTAAAAGAAACAGACTGGCAGAATGGCTCAAGAAACAAAATCCAACCATATGCTGTCTACAAGAAACCCATCTAACCCAAAAAGATACCCACAGACTAAAAGTCAAATGATGGAAAACAATACTTCATGCAACAGGAACACAAAAAAGTAGGGGTAGCTATTCTGTTTGCAGACAATGTGAACTACAAGCCAATAAAGATTAGAAGGGATAAAGAGGGTCACTACATACTGGTTAGGGGAAAACTCCAAGAGGAAGAGATAACTATCTTAAATGTATATGCACCAAACTCCAGAGCACCCAATTATATAAAACAAGTACTAACAGAAAGGAAAAACCAAATTACCAGTCACACAATTCTAACAGGAGATCTTTGGGGTTTTTTTGTCTTTTTCCTTTTTATTGGTACCAGGGATCGAACTCACGACTGCCTGCTTGCAAGGCAGGCGCTTATGCCACTGAGCTAAATCCCCAGCCCCCTAACAGGAGATCTTAAAACACCATTGACACCAATGGACAGACCAACCAAACAGAAAATCAGCAAAGAAATAAAAGAACTGAATCGCACCTATGAACAAATGGACTTTATAGACATATACAGAGTATTCCACCCAACAACAACAGAATACACATTATTCTCAGCAGTACATGGATCATTCTCTAAAATAGACCATATAATAATTCACAGAACATATTTAAATAAATACAAAAGGGTTGAAATTATCCCTTTCTTGCTTGTGGACCATAGCGCTATGAAATTAGAAATTAATGATAAAAGATACTGCAAAATTCCCACAAACATATGGAAACTGAATAACACACTCTTGAGTAATCAGTGGGTTACAGAGGAAATTAAAGAAGAAATTAAACAATACCTAAAAACAAATGAAAAAACAAATACAACTTACCAGAATCTGTGAGATGCAATGAAAGCTGTCCTCAAAGAAAAATTTATTGCACTGAGTTCCCACATCAGGAAAACAGGATGAATACAAATAAATAACCTGATGTTACACCTCAAACATCTAGAAAAAGAAAAGCAAGTCAAACACAAAGCCAAAAGAAGAGAAGAAATTATAAAAATCAGTGCTGAAATAAAGGCAATAGAGAATTAAAAAAAATCCAACAAAATCAATGAATCAAAGAGTTGGTTCTTTGAAAGAATAAATAAAATCAACAAGCACCTGGCCCACCTTATTTTTAAAAAGGGAAGAAAAAGCTCAAATTCATACAATAAGGAATGAAAGAGGCAAATCAATACAGACCCTATAGAAATACAGAAGGTCATCAACACCTATTTTGAAAATCTCTACTCTCAAATGTTTGATAACGTATAGGAGATAGACACATTCCTAGAAGCATACGAAGTAACAAAGCTAGGTCATGAAGATGTAAAACTGCTGAATAACCCAATTTCTATTAATGAAATTGAAAACGTAATTAAATCTTTACCTACAAAGAGCCCAAGTCCAGACGGATTCACTGTAGAATTCTACAAGAAATACAAAGACCTAATGTAAATACTCTTCAAACTCTTCAATGAAATTGAAAAGGAAGCAGTCCTTCCTATATCGTGCCTAGAAGGAAATATGACTCTAGTACCAAAACCTGAGAAGGACCCAAGTAAAAAAGAAAACTACAGACCAATCTCCCTAATGAACACAGATGCAAAAATCCTCAATAAAATATTGGCAAATAGGATGCAGCAAATCATCAAGAAGATCACACAACATTACCAAGTGGGATTCATCCCAGGCATGCAGAGAAGGTTCAATATACATAAATCAATAAATGTAATCCACCATATCAATAGAGCCAAAAGTAAGAATCACATGATCATTTCTACAGAAGCAGAAAAACTTTTGGTAAGGTCCAACATTCCTTCATGATAAGAACCTTGCAGAAAATTGGAATAGATGGTCTTTACCTCAATATAATAAAGGCTGTCTATGACAAACCAACAGACAATATCATACTAAATGGCCAAAAATTGAAGACCTTTACTTTAAAATCAGGCACAAGACATGAATGTCCATTATCACTGCTCCTATTTTATATAGTACTAGAAATACTAGCCAGAGCAATTAGACAAGAGAGAGAAATAAAAGGCATAAAGATAGGAAAAGAAGAAGTTACATTATCATTATTTGCATATGACATGATACTCTATATAGAAGATCCCCAAAACTCCATTGAAAGACTCCTACATATAATAAATAAATTCAGTAATGTAGCTGGATATAAAATCAATACTGAAAAATCAATAGCATTCCTATACACTAACAACAAATTCACAGAGAGCGAAATAAGAGAAGCCACACCCTTCACACTAGCAACCAAAAAAATGAAATATCTAGGAATTGCTCTCATGAAAGAAGTGAAAACCCTATACAGGGAAAATTAAAGTACACTGAAAAATGAAATTGAAGATGATCTCAGAAAATGGAAAGACATCCCTTGCTCATGGATAGGAACAATAAATATTGTGAAAATGGCTATTGTCCCAAAACTTTTATATGGATCCAATGCAATCCCAATAAAAATATCATGCACATACCCCCATAGAACTCGCGAAATCACTCCAAAATTCATCTGGAGTGAGAAGAGACCTAGAATAGCAAGGACAGTTCTAAGCAGCAAAGGCAAGGCAGGAGGTATCACAAGCCCTGACATGAAATTATACTACAAAGCAACTGTAGTAAAATCAACATGGTACTGGAAGCAAAACAGAGCCAAAGATCAGTGGAATAGATTAAAAGATAAAACCACAACTACAAACACACTCAAACATCTTATTTTTGATAAAGATGCCAAACATGTTCACTGGAAGAACGACAGTCTTTAATAAATGGTGTTGGAAAAACTGGCACTCCATATGCCGAAAAATAAAACTAGACCCATGCCTATCACCATGTATTAAAATAAAATCTAAATGGTTCAAAGATCAAAATAGTAAAACAGAAACACTAAATCTATTGGAAGACAAATGGGGCAAAAACCTTGAAGACATAGGAGTAGGTAGAGAATTCATGAACAGGACTCAAACCGCACGGGAAATACTTCCCAGAGTCAATAATTGGGATCACTTCATTAAAAAGTTTCTACACATCAAAAGAAATCTCCAGCATAGTGAAAAGAAAACCCACAAACTGGGAAAAAATCTTAGTGAACTTCCCCTCAAACAAAGGACTTCTTTCTAAAACGTATAAAGAATTTTAAAAATTCAGAACCCCCAAATTCAAAATCCAATGCAAAAATGGGCATCTGAGATGAATAAACAATTTTCAGATGAAGAAATACAAAAGGCAAATAAATATATGAAAAAATCTTCATCATGGCAGTGAAGTGGAGCAGTGGGTTAGAGGCCACTACATCCGCCTCCCCATCCCCGCTACACTTGGAGGTCTGCTGAGCTCCCGATGGGTGGGCGGGCCTACACTATCCCACGAGCCCAGCTGCGCCTAGCCATTGGTGTGCAGAGGAGGAGCTGGCCGGACCTGGAGGGCCTGCAGAAGCCCCTTCCTTTGTCTGGAGGACTGAATATCTCTGCAAGCAGGGAGAGATCCCAGGTTCCTGAGACACCTCGGCCTGTGGTGAGTGCTCAGCACACTCTGCCCAAATCTCAGACTGTTCCGAACCCCAGGCTTCTGGGTGCAGTGAAGTAGAGCAGTGGGTTAGAGGCCACTACATCCGCCTCCCCATCCCGGCCACACTTGGAGGTCTGCTGAGCTCCTGATGGATGGGCGGGCCTACACTATCCCCCGAGCCCAGCCTGTTTTGCTGCTGCACCTTCCTTTGTCTGGAGGACTGTGGATATCTCTGCAAGCAGGGAGGGATCACAGACTCCTGAGGCACTGCGGCCTGTGGTGAGTACCCTAACCCGGCTGCGATTGAAGAGCTGTGGAGCTTCCAAGGGGCAGGTGGGCACACAGTGTCCCCGAGGCCCAGCTTGTCTGGAACTGCGGAGGTCTGAACAAGCATAGGAGGGCCATTGGTTCTGCAGGCCCAATGGCTTGGGGTAGCGTGGTGCCAGAGTCTCAGTAGCTGCAAACATAGAAGGGGATTTTCAACAGATCCTGAGGAAGCTTTCAAATAACACTTGAAACACAGAAATATAGGAAAATGACAAAACGAAAGACCAAATTACAACCTCAAACCTCCAGCCCATCTCAGGAAACCCTAGGAGGAATGTATTTAGAAGAAAATATATCCCATGCACCTCATATATCGGACACAATAGCTACTGAAATTAACAAGCAACACCAGGAAGCTTTAAAGAAATTCAAACTCGAAATAATCTCCCAAATAAAAGAAGAAATGATAAAAGAAATGAAAGAGATTCTAAATATATCTAAAGAAAACACAGATAAAAAATTGGAGGAACTAAACAAAAAGATAGAATCCCTAGACGAGCAATATAAGAAAAAACAGAATACATAATGCAGATGCACAGAGATGTACAGGAAATAAAAACTCCACTGAAAGTTGTAAAAACCGCCTTAATGAAAGTGAAGATAGAATTTCAGACCTTGAAGACAGGATTGCAGCTAGTGAACAGGAAAGGAAAGATCTTTTAAAAATAACAAGGAATCAGGAAACAACAATTCAACAACTGCAAGACGATGCAAAGAAGAATAACATAAGAATGATAGGGATTAATGAAAAAGAAGGAGACAACATAAAGGATGTCAAGAGGATATTTAGAGAAGTAATAGCTGAAAATTTCCCAAGCATGAGATCAGAAACTGACATCAGGATCAGTGAAGCATATAGAACTCCAAATAGTCATAACCAAAATAAAACTACACCCAGACATATAATAATCACCATCCCAGAAATCCAACACAAGAATAGATTATTAAAAGCTGTCAGAGAGAAAAGACACATCACTTATAAAGTAAAACCTATCAGAATCACAGCAGACTTCTCATCACAAACAATAAAGTCAACAAGAGCATGGAGTGAAGTATTCCAGATCCTAAGGCAAAATGATTTCCAACCTAGACTGATATATCCTGCAAAACTATCATTCAAAATAGATGGTGAAATACGATACTTCCATGACAAAGAACAGCTGAAGAACTTCATGAACACCAAACCAACCCTGCAAAAAATATTGAAAGACAGTTTAGATACACAAAGGAAAAAACCACTAAGCAAAGCAAATAATTAAACAGAACAGAAAGATAAAGATGCAACAGCAGAGAGATAAGATTCCTACAATTAACCAGCAATTAACAGTAATAACCATTAATGTAAATGGTCTCGATGCACCAATCAAAAGAAACAGACTAGCTGAATGGATCAAGAAACAAAATCCAACCATATGCTGTTTACAGGAAACCCATCTAACCCAGAAGGATACTCACAGACTGAAAGTCAAAGGATGGAAAACAATTCTTCATGCAGGAGGAATCCAAAAAAAGGCAAGAGTAGCCATTCTGTTTGAAGACAATGTGAACTTTAAACCAACAATGACCATAAAGGATAAAGAAGGTCACTACATACTCGTAAGGGGAAAACTCCAAGAGGAAGAGATAACTATCTTAAATATATAGGCACCAAACTCCAGAGCACTCAGTTATATAAAACAATTATTAACAGAAATGAAAACTCAAATTATCAGTAACACAATTGTAACAGGAGACCTTAATACGCCATTGACACCAAGGGACAGATCAACCAGACAGAAAATGAGCAAAGAAATAACAGAACTGAATCATACCTGTGAACAAATGGGTTTGATAGACATATACAGAATGTTCCACACAACAACATCAGAATACACATTCTTCTCAGCAGTACATGGATCATTTTCTTAAAATAGACCATATTTTAGCTCACAGAACATATTTAAACAAGTGCGAAAGAGCTGAAATCATCCCTTGCATGTTATCGGATCATAGCGCTCTGAAATAAGAAATTAATGATAAAAGATACTGCAAAAATCCCACAAACACATGGAAACTGAATAACACACTCCTGAGTAATCAGTGCGTCACAGAAGAAATTAAACAATACCTTAAAAAAATGAAAATGCAGATACAACTTACCGGAATCTGTGGGATGCAATGAAAGCCGTCCTGAGAGGAAAATTTATTGCACTGAGTTCCCACATCAGGAAAACAGAACGAATACAAATAAATAACTTGATGCTACACCTCAAACAGCTAGAAAAAGAAGAGCAAGTCAAGCCCAAAGCCAAAAGAAGAGAAGAAATTATAAAAATCAGAGCAGAAATCAAAGCAATAGAGACTAAGAAAACAATGCAAAGAATCAACGAATCAAAGAGTTGGTTCTTTGAAAGAATAAATAAAATCGATAAGCCCCTAGCCAACCTTATTTAAAAAAAGGGGAAAAAAGCTCAAATTCATGCAATAAGAAATGAAAAAGGAGAAATCACTACAGACCCAATAGAAATACAGAAGATCATCAACACCTATTTCGAAATCCTCTACTCTCAAAAGTTTGATAATACAGAAGAAATAGACAGATTCTTAGAAGCATATGAAGTGCCAAAACTAGATCAAGAGGATGTAAAACTGTTGAATAACCCAATCTCTGTTACTGAAATTGAAAATGTAATTAAGTCCTTACCCACCAAGAAGAGCCCAGGCCCAGATGGATTCACTGCAGAATTCTACAAGAAATACCAAGAAGACCTAATGCCGACACTCCTCAAACTATTCAATAAAATTGAAAGGGAAGCAATCCTTCCTAAGTCATTCCTGGAAGCAAATATTACTCTAGTACCAAAACCTGAGAAAGACCCAACTAAAAAAGAGAACTATAGACTGATCTCCCTAATGAACACAGATGCAAAAATCCTCAATAAAATATTGGCAAATAGGATCCAGCAAATCATCAAGAAGATTATACACCATGACCAAGTGGGATTCATCCCAGGAATGCAAGGATGGTTCAACATACGCAAATCAATAAATGTAATCCACCATATCAATAAAGCCAAAAATAAGAATCACATGATCATTTCTATAGATGCAGAAAAAGCCCTCGATAAGGTCCAACATTTATTCATGATAAAAACTTTACAGAAAATTGGAATAGATGGTCTTTACCTCAATATAATAAAGGCCATTTATGACAAACCAACAGCCAGCATCATACTAAATGGCCAAAAATTGAAAGCCTTTACTTTAAAATCAGGCACAAGACAAGGATGTCCTTTATCACCACTCCTATTTAATATAGTACTGGAAGTACTAGCCAGAGCAATTAGGCAAGGAAGAGAAATAAAAGGGGTAAAGATAGTAAAAGAAGAAGTTAAGTTATCATTGTTTGCAGATGACATGATACTCTACATAGAAGACCCCCTAAACTCCATTGAAAGACTCTTAGATACAATAAATAAATTCAGTAATGTGGCTGGATACAAAATCAATACTCAGAAATCAATAGCATTCCTATACACGAACAACAAAATCACAGAGAGGGAAATAAGAGAAACTACAATCTTCACATTAGCAAGCAAAAAAAATGAAATATTTAGGAATTACTCTTACTAAAGAAGTGAAAGACAGTGAAAATTGTAATACACTGAAAAAGGAAATTGAAGATGATCTCAGAAAATGGAAAGACATCCCTTGCTCATGGATAGGAAGAACAAACATTGTGAAGATGGCCATTCTCCCAAAACTCTTATACAGATTCAATGCAATCCCAATAGAAGTACCATCAACATACCTTATAGATCTAGAGAAATCACTCCTAAATTTCATCTGGATCCAGAAGAGACCTAGAATCGCAAAGGCAATTCTAAGCAGCAAAGACAAAGCAGGAGGCATCACAATCCCTGACTTGAAGTTATACTACAAAGCAACAGTAGTAAAATCAACATGGTATTGGAATCAAAACAGAGCCGAAGATCAATGGAATAGATTAGAAGATACAACCACAACTACAAACACACTCAACCACCTTATCTTTGATAAAGGAGCCAAGCAGGTTCACTGCAAGAACGACAGTCTCTTTAATAAATGGTGCTGGAAAAACTGGCTCTCCATTTGCCGAGAACTAAAGCTAGACCCATGTCTATCACCATGTACTAAATTAAAATCTAAATGGGTCGAAGATCTGAATATTAAAACAGAAACACTAAATCTATTGTAAATCTAATGTAAGTAATGATTCAAATATATAAAAGTATGTGGTAATCATGATTCCCCATTATGTGGCCTTGAAGCCTTATAAAGTTTTCACTTATTAATTGGAACGGCTTTATTCTGGGCTTTTTGATATGAAAATATTTGAAGCTATAGTATATGAAGTTTTATCCAAATATTTCAAGGAAAAAGACAGACACTATGGTAATTACTATTAAGTCGGGTTATTTGGTGGTGAAGCACGAGGTTGCTGAAACTGTCATGCTTTGACCTCTATTGTTATATTGTTATGTTCTGTCTTAACTCAATCTCTCCCTTATTCTTTAAAAAAATTATTTAGTTATTTCCTATGTTTATTTTAATTAAGGGGAAAAATTTTTTAAATTAGGATATATAATAGTAACTATTTTTGATTTCCTATTAACTTGTTTTGAAGTCTGTAATACTCCCATGATCTTGTTTTGACTGATTAGACTATGTTCCATTCTGTCTGATAGTATCAAGTTTGAGAGTATAGGCAACTACTTTGAAGGCAATAAGATTCACTAAGATGCCCATTCTGGTTAGACTATTGTCTCCTTTGGAAGTCCTGTAATGTTTACAATGCCTAAGTTTTATTGGTCTTGTTCTTTACTGTTTTGTTCCACTTTATAATATCTAATGAGATAGACAATTCTTTTTAAGGAAACAAGAGACAACGTTATAACCATTGTTGATAACCTTGTACTCTGTTCTACATCATGTGCTATGTCTATCCTTGGTTTTGACTGACAGCTTTGTTTTGCCATATTTGACTTTATTCTCTGCCCCCCCAAAAAAGTAATAAGAACTAAGGAGTAATAAAATCCAAAGTGTGTAAATTTTGTTGTAAAAAAGAGAGGGGGGAAAAAAGAGCTCTAACGGATATAACAGCAAATGTGTTTAGGGGTGTTAAATAGCTGACTATATTAATGTTTTTGGATCATTGAACACAGCTGTTTGCAGTCTCTCTGTTTGAATGTCCACTTTGTATTCTTTGTGATTTGAGCAACTGTTTCCAAGATGATAATATGTAATCTATTAACAGGTGATTTCTTACTGTTACTTTTTTTTTTGTAGTTCTGTGTTACGTGTACCCTTACACCGCTTTGTTTTGTTTTGTGTTTTTCTCTTTTTCCTCTTAAATAAAATTTTTTAAAAAAAGAAACCATTGTTCATTTTTTGTTAGCTGGTTCTAAATACGCTGTAATTTTTTCATTCTCTTGAATGGCTTCACACTGTCTTGATATGCTTGATGCTATAGTATATGAAGTTATACTCAAATAATTCAATGAAAGAGGCAGTATGGTGACTACTATTATGTTAGATTATCTAGTGGTGAAATACAGTGATGCTTAAATTGTTTGGTTCTGACCTGTTGTTCTGTTGCAATGTCCTCTTTTATTTCATTCTCCCACCTTTTTAAAATTAATCTATTTTTTCTTATTTTTTTCAGTTAAGGGAAAACTAAATTAAAAATAATGGGATATATTATAGCAACTTTTTGTTTACCTATTAATCTGATTTGAACCACAGAATTGCTCTCCCCATCTTGTTTTCTATGTTTTACTATATTCTATTTTGTTTGATAGTATCAAGTTTGAGGGTATAGGCAACCACTTTGAAGGCAATAAGATTTACTATGATGCCCATTATGGTTTGACTATTATCTTCTTTTGAAATCCTGTAAAGTCTCCAGTGTAGGTTTTACTGGTCTTGTTCTGTACTGTTTTGATCAATTCTATTAAACCTGATGATATAGGCAACTCTTTTTAAAAATTGCAAGAGGCACAATAGTAACCATTTTTGATCACCTGGTATTCTATTTTTTGCATCATGTACTATGACCATCCTTCTGTTCTAACTGACTCTGTTTTGTTTAGTCACATTTGGTTTTATTCTTCTCAAAAAATGTAATAAGAACTGTGGGAGTAATAAAACCCAAAAAGTGTAACTGTTATTGTAAAAAAGAGAGGAAAGGAAGGTGATCTAAGGGATACAACTGCATGTATGTTTGAGTGTATAGGATAGAAAACCATTTTACTGAGTTTTTGTTATATCATTTAATGGAACCCTCTGCAATCTCACTGTGTGAATGTCCACTTTATATGCTTTAATTTTATAATTTGGACAACTGTCTCTAAGATGACAATATGTAACCTATTAACTAGTGATTTCTTACTGTATATTTTTTCTTGAAATTCTGTATTTCTTGTACCCTTTTACTGCTTTGTTTTTTATTTCCTTTCTTTTTTCTCTTTAAATAAAAAAAGAAGGAAAGAAAACTAGAAATAGTACAATTGAATTTTTAAGCTAAAGCAAGTGTACAAACTAGAAGTCATCCATACATTAACTACTGTTTTTCCACACAAAAAATATATTTACTAAAGTATATGTGTGACACTGCTTACTTCATGCTAGGTGAGGATGCCGCTTACAGATGTCACACTCCACACCTGCAGACTCCCAGATCTACTGGGTGACATGGTCTGACTGCTCTCCTGTCTCTCCCTGGACATTGTCCATGACTAAGAGACTGAATGTCATGCTATACCCAGCAGTGTCCTGAGGTGGGTGTTGTCCCAGCATTTGGACCACATATCTGCTGTTTGCTCTCATCCTGAACCTACCTGGTGCTGCTCATTTCTTAGCTCTGTGAGAATGAGCAGCTCCCAAGTCATCCCATGTCTTCAGGAACCCTCCTGTCTGGTGGCACCTGCACTTCAGCCTGTGGTAGCTGGTGTGGAGAGCAGTTTAGGTGCAGGTTTCTCAAGCTCTCGTGCATGCAATTCATTCTCCTAGGGACCAATTCCTGGTGCTGTCTCAGTGCCTTCTTCCATCTGCTCCTCACCACCAGGAACCACTCTGAACCCATGTTCTGCAGCTGCAGGTTGAGACAGAAGCCTCATCGCTGCCAACTCAGGCTGGTTTCCTATGCTCAGGAGTAGGGTGGGCAGCAGCCTCCTCTCTCAGCTTGTCTCTCACTGCTGCCTCTGTCCTTTGCTCTGTGAGAAAGTGGTGGAAACCAAGGGCCTCCCAAGGCCTGGTGCTGCTCCGGGGCACAGGTTAGTGCAATCTCTGTGAATCAAGTGCTCAGGACCCCATGGCTGGTATCTTGAGTTCTGAGGTTGAGGTCACTGGCAGAAACCTGGTTACAAGCAGCTGGGTGCTAGACTGCTTCAGGTGAACAAATTAAATTTTGTTCTCTTGAAATAGATCAATTGCAGTTTGAATTCCCATTCAAGGTGACTTTATTTTCTTGTACTGTGCCCCTTTGAGTCTTTGCAGATATATTTAAAGGTACTGCTCAGCAGTGTGTTGCAGAGTGAGTCCTCAGAGCTTTACCTTCTGCCAAAGGAGAATGAGATGTGTGTCTTCCCTTGTGCAGTAAACTTCTGCACTGCACAGAGCCCTAGGGATCATCTCTCAGCTTCTCCATCTGCCCCATATGCCTGACCTGTGTCAATCAGTCATTCTTTCTCTATGAGGTCAGCTGTTTAGTGCACCCCAATAGCAGTGGCTTCCTGAATTGTCCACCTTGTGTCCTTGCTTTTGTTTTTTTCTTGACTTTAAGATTTCTTAGTGTGTTGCTCTGCTTTCTTTCACTACAGCAAATTCCTGAGATAATAAATTTTAAAGAGAAATGTGTTATTTTCTCTCACAGTTTCCCAGCTTCAAAGCCATTGTCAGATGTTATAATGCTTTAAATGCAGTCGACTTTCCTAAGTGAAATGGATGATAATGTAGTGCACATTCTGTGCAGGTAAACTGTCCAAATTCTCAAAAATCACAAAGAGAAGAGCCTAGGTTCTGGGAATCCCATACAGAGGTGTACTCCATCAATCTAACGATATTCCACCAGCCCCATCTTCCAAATCTCTGCCATCTCCTAATGCTCCATGGGCTTGGGCCAAGGCCTGAACACATAGCCTTCAGTGGGTGCTTATTCATAAAATAGCATGAATTCTTTGCATGCTGCCTCAATTTAGAGGATTTTAAACATTTCTATGACTGAAAAATCCATGACATTTTTATGACTCATTCATTTCTCAAAGGACACATTGGTTGAGTCTATGTCTTAGCTCTTGAAAATAGTATCACAATAAACATGATAGTGATGGTTTGCTTTGATATACACAGTTCAGAAACCTTGAATATATCCCAGCAATGGATTTGTGGATTATAGTGAATTTCTGTACTTTAGTATTTACGGAAATTGCACATCAGCTTTTACAGCCACTGATGAAATTTATATATCTTCCAGGATTCTAATGATTTCCCTCTTCCACACATCCTCATGAGGGATCATCAGTTTTATCTTTTGTTTTGTACACTTTTGAAATGAGGCTGTGGTGGATGATAATGTATTTTCATTTACATGGTTAGAATTGTTAACAGTGAGCATTTTTCTGAGCCAGTTTTTCCCTTTGTTTTTCCTTTAAACAAATATCTATTAAAGCTATTTCCCAATTTTAAAGAAATTATTGTCTTAATTATTATTATTATTTTGCTTTATACATTTTGACTTCATTGTGTAGTGTTTATATAACCATGTTGCTTCTCAATGTTGTACCAAATCATATGGGGATGTCTTGACAGAATTTCTGTTGATCATTTCTTTTGTGTATGAGATTTCTTTCTAGTTTGCTCTAATCCCACTTTTCTACTTTCACTTTTTGTTTACATTCTATCAGTAACAGTCTCCTAGGCCTAGGCTACAGAAGTTGATATATATTTTCATTAATTTAATCATTAAATGCTTGTATGTTTAATTTTTAGTGTAAGTTTGCAGATGCTGAGAGATAGGTTTCTGATCTCATGGTTCACCACGCATGGAAACTCACATTTTCCCAAGCACCACTTGCTGAAGTAACACCAGGTGTGTACTCCTGGTGCTTTTGTGAAAATATTTTGGCTGCACATAAGATGGTTTATTTATCAGTATGTTATTCTTTTGTATGTTTGCACTTGTCTATTTTTGCTAGCACCATGCTGTTGTGGTTCTGTGTTTTTATCTAATCTGTATCTATTTAGATCATCTATTACATCAGTGTATGATGATGCCATCAGTGTTTTTTTTTTACACAAGGTTGTTTTGTGTCCTGGATTTTACCATTTTTATTATAGGAATAGAGGGATTTTGTTTTTATTTCAGGAGAAAATACCATTGGAATTCCGTTAGATATGTATATTTCTTTAGGTAGTAATACGGGTTTTTTCTGGTTTTGTTTTGTTTTTGTTTTTGTTTTTTGGTACAGGGCTTGAACTCAAAACATAGTGCTTCCCAAAAAGGGTTATGCTGCTGAGCAAAATCTCTAGCCCAGTAATACTGCTATTGTATACTGAGGGTTTCCCAAAGGTGAATGCTATCTCCATTCTCAGCATCATGCTTGGGGATGTGATAGAAATTTAAAGTTGCACCTTTTTGGGTATTCTTTTGGTAACTGCATCACTCACCAGAAGAGATCATGAAAATATCCTTCACCTCTGCTCTGTCTGTTCTTGTGTCGTCTTATGTAGTTCATCTCTAAGGATCCAGTGATTGAAACCAGAAATAGCATAGGGTATAATATCAACTCAAAGAAATGGAAACTTTATAACTTTGGTGGTTTCCTAGGCTAACCAAGTTATAAATCACACAAAGCTTTTTTTTTTTTTTAAATTTTTTTTTTTTTTTGTCTTTTTCTTTTTTTATCGGTACCAGGGATCGAACTCGCGACTGCCTGCTTGCAAGGCAGGCACTTATGCCGCTGAGCTAAATCCCCAGCCCCACACAAAGCTTTTTTTTCAAATCCATTTTAATCTAGAATAAAAAGAAAGAATAAAGAGAAGAAGAAGAAGAAAAAATAGAGGGAGAAGAAGGAGAAACAGAAGGAGAAGGAACAGGAAACTACAACAAAATTTCAAAACACATCCATCAGGGGAAACAACAGTACATATATTGTAAACTGTCATTCCCAACCTTTCACGCAGAGCACAAGACATTCTGGACTCAGTTCTCCAAACAAAATCAGCAGAAATCATTCTCTTCAGAGAGCTCAGAGAAATAAGTAATATAACTATCTGAGCTATTTTTATACACATATAGATATACATATACACATATTTTTCTTTCAGCTTGTCACAGTAAATAGTATGATGTTTACAAATGTGTGTCTTATTTCACTAATGAGTATGTTCTCAAGTTGCATCCATTTACTTATAAAAGTGTCCTGTTCATTCTTCTTTATAGCTGATGAGTACCTCATTGGATTAAATGCTTCATCTTTTTCATATGTTCCTCAGTCGATGGACATCTAGGTTGTTTCCAAGATCTCCCTATTATGAACTTTGCTGCTATAAACATAGGTGCACATATATCACTGTGGGACAATGTTTTTAATTCTACACACAAAGTCTACTAGGGTCAACACTGAGGTCACATAAAGGGAGCCTGTGATAAGGAGAGGGGGGTAGATGGAGAGAAACCAGAGGCTTCTCAACAGGAAAATAGAGAAATGATCCAAAGTGAATTTAGAATCGGTCACTCCCACCACAAGAGGAGAATGGGGACTTGAGAGCTTGCCAGAGTCACCCATGGAAGACTTGACCTCGTCTCATTTCTCAGGATTTCCTCAAGTGTCAGTCACAAATATTTTGGAGCCACCTCCCTCAGTCACCACCCATGAGGCTCCCATGTGTCCCATAACAGTGTAAGCCACAATGACAGCAGTGCAAGGTGTGCAGACCACATGTGCTTGTGTGACAGGGCACTTGCTCTTCACATGTGCATAGTCCAATAGCTATGGGCACTGAAACCTCCATCTGGCTGTCAGAGCAAGATCCAAACCCCGTCAGGTGCAGACAGTGAGCCCCGAAGATAGGAGGAAACTTCAGGGCCTCCCACAAAGGCGCCACCAGCACAAGTGAGGAGCTGGAGCCAATGCAGAGCAGCCCCTTGAGGGAGACACCTCCCACATCTGTGTGGTCTCTTTTTTGCAAGACCCCTGCCTGCAGAGCCTTCACCAAAGCGGGTCTGGGACACTGCAGGCTTCAGCTCCCATCCCTATGGACCCTTGTCCCAGCTGTACCCCACAATACCTGGGGATGGGGCTGCCAGGACCCTGTCAAGTTGTGACATAAAGTCATAGCAAGCAGAAGAAAGGAGCATGACTCTGGGTCACTAAGGGGAAATGTGAGTCTAGCTGGGTTTGGTTGATACTGATTCTGTTTTCCTTTCAGTACTATTATTGGGAATTTCCACCACATGCTGAGCCGACCACTGTGTGTAGGAAACACTCAAATTGTTCAGTTTCAGAAGTACAAACAGAGAAGCCATCTACAAAATGTCACCCATCATTTATTTAGAGGGTATTTACATCAGACTTTTAATTTGATACTAGAGTGATTAAAAGCTTTGGGGCCATTAGGAAAGAGTAAAATGACTTCAGTAAGAGATAAAAGGAAAATGGAGCAGAGGATAGAGAGCTGGGATCCGAAAGCCTGGGCTCTCAGTGTTTCCATATGGGAGTTCATGTGCCCCATGGAGGGCATTATTACCACATGGAGTGTTTTTTGAGAAATTTATCTGGAAGAAACCAGACGTCCAAATGAAATCAGAGCTCTTGAGACCTGAGCTGATCTCTTGTTTGCCTTTCTGCAATGGAAGGAGCCAGTGTGCATCTCTTCTGCCACCTGAGGGTGTAGAAACTAGACAAGTGTTGGAACACACAGCTGCCTTCTGCCAAACACCAACTCTGTTACGGCCCATTCTTGAACTTTAGGGGCCAGACATGCAAGGAAAATGTGTATTTCATGTAAGTTGCTCCATATGGGGTATTTTTGCAGTGGCTGTCACAGGCATAATCACCCCTAAGTTTGTGCATCTGTCATGTTAGCACTCTGATACTTCAGCACACACAGCCTTAAGTAAACCAGGAATTGCTTCCAGGCAAATCAACTGATCACATGGCCTAGGATGACCTCAGACCCAAGCAGACAAGGCTTCCTCCTATTTATTATGTAAGCCTGGTATGCCCAGATTCCATTTTTGTAGCCTTGTAATTTCATTCCTTTTATGTGCGTACAAATTATTAATTTAGTTAATACAGTCTTTGCTTATAGTTGTACTGTTATATAAAAAATTAACTTTTGGTGTGTCCATATTTTCAAGATGATGATCAAATGTTTTTATAATAACTACAAGTTTAGAACACTTAAATGAGCAATAACAGATTAACTGAGGAATTATTCTGAAGCATTTGACCATGAATTTTGTGATTGTGCCATACTGGGGATGAAAAGCCCTCAGAATCAATAGGCAAATGGCCTAGAACTGAGATGTATTCCCAGTTTTATTTTTATGTATTTGAAAGTTAATCAGCATAAATATCTGTTAAAGTTGACTCATATAATCATATATAGAAATCTCAAAAAAATATTCTGTGTTAAACATGAGCAGCATTACAGGATCGATGATCATACTATAAATGTTGAAATAGGAAAGTTAATGTAAAGCAACCCAAGGACGGTCATGAGCTGCCTGGGTATGGGATGCAGGAGAGAAGCAGGAAAGGGAGAGATTGCAGAAGAGCCTCAGGACACACTAAGGATGACACATGAGTTCACTACTGTGATTTTGTGTGTGTGTGTGTGTGTGTGTGTGTGTGTGTGTGTGTGTGTGGTTGTACAAGTGTTCTTCTGTTTTAATACTTCTTAAGCACATATTTTTTTCTATGGGAAGTTTATGTGTTATTTCTGATGAAGCTATCACAACACACAAAGTCTCAACACAGAAAAAGAGTAAGAGAGTTCATGAGAGGGAAAATAAGAGACTCAGTAGTAGGCATACAGATGGACAAAGGATGTGTTTTCTCTCAGCAGACAGAAGAATGCAGCAAAGTCACACATGTTCCCCCTGTAGGAAGAGGGGAAGAGAGTCATCCCAGGTGTGTGAACTCTGTTTAGGACCTGAAACGGGAAACAGTTTGTGTACAGCTTAGGAGAGCAAAGGTCCAGGGTGTGAGGAGGACATTTATAGCACAGCAGCTCTCCTGTAGGAAAGGAAAAGTGTTTCTGACAATTTGATAATTTTATGTATTTCCAAAGTCAACAAATACAAGTATGCATGTTATTGGTACATAAAAGAAAAAAATAGATGAGAGATAAAGACCAAGAATTCATCTCATAATGAATTTTTACATTGTATTGAATGACATCATTGCTACCAAATGTTCTCAGTAGATGACTATCACATGTGAGCTCTGTCTGTCCTCTCTGAGTTTTTCATGCCCAGAGCTGTCGATATAGCAGCAGGCCATCCAAATAGTGCCTCCCTGTGCTGATGAAAAGCAGCCCAGCCCTCACCCTGCAGCTCTACAGAGGAGCTCAGTCCTGGTGCTCTGCTGTTCCTACTCAGTGACCAGGACTGAGCACAGAGGGCTCAACATGGAATTTGGGCTAAGTTGGGTTTTCTTGTTTGCATTTCTGAAAGCTAAATTATTGAGAACAGAGAATATCAAATGAGGAGGTGGATATGACTGGGATAAACAGTGGACATGTGTGACAGTTTCTTGAACAGGATGTTCTTGTGGTTGCAAGTGTTCAGGCTGACAAGCAGTTGGGAGTCTGGGGGAGGCTTGGTTCAACTTTGTGGGGGTCCCTGAAACTCTCCTGCATGGCCTCAGGATTCACCATCAGTAGCTCTGCCATAAGCTGGATCCTCAAGGCACCAGGGAAGGTGCTGGGCTGGATTTCATGCATCAGTAGCAGTAGTAGCACCTACTATGCAGACTCCATGAAGGACCGATTCAACATCTCTAGAGACAATAAGAATATGCTGTATCTGCAAATGAGCAGCCTGAGACCCAAGAACACAGCCATGTATTATTGTGTGAGGCACACAATGAGGGAACATTAGTGTGAGCCTAGTCAAAAACCTCCCTAAAGCAACGCATATGCCCAGGAGAGGTCACTGTAGTCTGTGGAGAACCATGCAGGGCCGCTGGAGCAGGGTCAGAGAAGGAAGCCGGAGAATGAGGTCATCCTGGGGCCTCTGGGGTTCTCTTCAATATTAATGTCTTAGGTCCTGAGCTGACCCACAATGAAGTACCCAAGTTCAAGAAAAATTCTCTGTTAAATGTAATTGCATGACTATATAAGAAGCACTGATTGTTTTCATTTCCTATGTAAGAATTTTACTTATGGGTAGACAAAACTTGCACCCACTCAAACTTACCTGTACATTTTGTGAAGTTAATTTTCTATTCAGTGTCATATACTCATTATGTAAAAATGGATCTGCTGGTTTAATTTGGGTGATGAGGAACTGTCTCACATAGTAACAAATGCTTCAGATAAGGAAATTAAATCCTCCCATCCCTCTCCATGGGGTCTAAGGACACACAGCTCCCTCTTCTCCTTGGTTAACTCAGGAGACCTGATCCCCTGGTTCCCAGGTCCCCTGGCTCAGGCCCAGCACCATGAGGAGACCTTATCTCAGGGAAGGAGCAAGGGCAGCCTTACTGGATGCAGAGAAGTGTCTATGGACCTTGATGTGCTCTTTATAGGCAAGAGAGATGAGCAGGACATGGTCCTGTGCCTTTCTTTTGCATCTTACAAATGAAAAAATTTATAAAATACAACAATACCATCCTCTATGTTAATCTCTATTTCTTTCTGTGTGTCAACTTTTTGTGTTTTTTTAGTTTTTATTTTAAAAGAGGAAAATAGGATATTAAAGTGAAACAAAACAAAACAGTGACAGGACACTAAGAAACTCACTATTGTTACTGTATTGAATAATCTCATCCTTATTATTTGCTCTAGCTCCAGGCCCCAGGCTTGCAAAGTCAATCAAACAATTTAAATGTCAGGTTACTGCCTTGTTTCAGTTAGTAACATCTTAGCCTGTGCTGCATCCCATTGCTTATGTGTGTGTTACTGGGGGCAAGAGGTGGGAGGCTGCATGGCTTCCTTGCTGCTTCTCCCAGGCTGACAGGGAATCTACCAGCACATGCAGTGTGGGGATTGCACTGCTTCCTGCTATTTTCCTCCTCTAGACAGGCCACCACCCCTGGCTCCCTTATTCTTCCTGAGTTCCTGAATTCTCTCTCTCCCTGGGTTTCCACCCACAGTTCCAAACCTCCCTATGTCCAGGGTCCTGAGCTGACCCACAATGAAGTACCCAAGTTCACCACCTCTGTCCTCTTGTTCCCCATTTTGTTGCTGTAGCCAAAGCTCTGGACAGCAGATGAGCAGCGGGTCTTTCTCTGCTGCTCACCACTCCTCTCTTCTCCTGTAACTGTTGTCTCTTTCTTTCTCATTCCTCAGTGTTCAATCTATCAAGGAAACAATGAGGGTTTCACCTCAATGGATTGCCACAAGTCTGCCTTGATGCATTTTATTTTATCTCAATAAATTCTGTATTTAACAGTCACATATATATTTGTAAATTTTTCTAGAACAATCAAATATACCCCTATGTTACTAATATCACTCTCATTCTTGCAGTTTCCTGTGACCAGTAACATAGCAAGCAGCATGAAATCACTTGCACACACATCCATGGCTCCTGAAAGCAGGGCGGAGCTGATAGTCTCACATACAGTCCCCATCTCTCAGATGTGACCAAGGACCTCACCCTCACACTCATCCACAAAAGCTGAGGCACCTCCACCTCCTCATCCTGCTCTGCTCCTCACCTGGTCCAGCATCCTCACTGTGTACCTCAGTTAAGGGCTCAAAATTCTTGTACTTCATGTGGTGTCTCAGGGGCATCTGTTGTTTCTCACTCAGGACAGGGCCATCTTTGAGAATATGGCTTTCCTGAGATGGAGTCTGATCCTCTCCATTGCATCTTCTGACTTACAGTTTCCTGCAGATATCCGAAATTCTGAATATTTTATGGTTTTTTTTCTGTTTCATTTTTCTCTGTTGTTCAAGGTTCATTTATGATTGTGCAAATATCATTTTCAAATTGAGATTCTGGAAACTCACCTAAAGTAAGAGTTCAAATTTATCACTAATGTTGTAACTTGTGTGTCAAAGTAAAGTAGTGAAATGATCCAGGAGGAACATGGAGCTCCTGGATGTTCATCTCACCATGCACCTCAGCTGAGCTTTATTCAGCAACACTGCAGCTCCCCTGTGTCACTGCATCTGCAGATTCTTGACCTGACATATACAAAAGGCCTCATTTCTTCTCAGATGTGTTTCACAAAGTTCACCTCTCACCCTTAGTTTATGTTCTCGTCTCATCATGGAGAGGAAAATCCATCAGTGAACCATCCTCATGTCCTAAGCGTGAAATCCACCACCATCTTAGTCCCTGATTATCAACTTCCTCCTCACTGACACCTTCCAGATATTTTCCTTCTCCTCTTTGAAAGGATTTTGCCCAGAACACTGTAGCTGTGAGAGGCTGGGAGGTGAAACGTCACCTTCCCCATCCCTAAGCAATTTACCTGTGGCATGAAATGAATTCCAATGGGTTACCTGTGCATCAGTAATGCCCCTTAGGTGCCACCCCAAACCTAAACTACATGTATGCCCCCACACCAAGTGTCCAGCAGAGAGAAAGCCAATCCTCAGTGGTCAGGGGGGCTTCTCTCTCCGTATTCTTAAAATAAAGGCCACTTTATATTCTGTCTTCTATCTGGGCCGAAAACTCTTTCATAATGGTGCCTGTGTGACTCGGATGGCAGAGTGAGTGGCTCCTGAGAATCCCTCCCAGTTTGAGTCCCCCTGCCTAAGAACCACCTTTGTCTTCCTCTGCAACTGTTTACTTGCTGCCTCTCATCTGAATGCAACCTTCCTCACTTCCCAACATTTGGGAGCTGCTCAACTTGTCGCTGCTGGTTTGCAAACACCACCAATCTAATTCATTTACCACAGGTGAGCCAAGGCCAAAGATTACTCCCTGGTAGTGGACTGGGCCCCATGTCAGATTTTCTTTCTGTTCCCTGGACTGGGTAGCACTCTCACATCCCTTGGGCAACCCCAAGACAGGTCATTACTATAATCCATGGGAACTCCACTCGGTGCCTTTTGGTGACGATTAAAAAGCACAAGTTTTGGAACTGATTACCGTTTGTCTAAGAGGCCAGGTGATAGCCTGACCTTCCTTAGGCCATGGTCTATTGGCTCACTTTCCCATGATTCAGTAATGGGGACCACTTCCTGTCCCCCAAAAAACATACCTAGGGGATGCCTGGTTCAAAAGGCTACCTAAAACCATAAAGGCTGATCTTTTATTTATGGCTTATCACACTGATGACAAGTTTGCAAAAACTCTCCATCTTTAGGCCTTTATTTTAAGAATGTGTCCCTGTCTCCTTCTGCTTCTCCAGGATCCCTCCCCCTCCCCACACTTGGGGGGTGGCTTCTTTCTTTACAGCTTTTCCCCTATATGTCACACACCAAATCCCGCAGCTTTCTTAGTGTTGTCCTTTCCTCCCCGCTTCACCCATTTATCAATCCCTCCCTGCACCACTAGCCAACCTGCCTTTCCCAGTGCACACCCACCAGGATGGGGGAGGTGGTCATGGACAACCTTGGACTGCATGCAGGCAGTGCAGGTGGCGCAGGTGGGGCGTGCGCATTGCGTACCAATGGGCCTATGTGGGTTGCTCTGGGCTTTCACGCTGTGTCCCAGTTCTGTGGCTCCTCTGCATTCTCCATGCACCTCCCGAGCAGTCCCAGCCCCCAGCTCCAACCTCCACCCCAAGCGCAAGCACGGCTCTGGGCAGCAGCCTGGAGGAGGAGACATCTGGAAGCGGCAGGAGGAAAAGAGGCCAACTCTTATTTAAAGAGATCTCTATTAATTAATCAACAAAAAGGTTCACACAAGTCTTATTTAATATAGTTCAAATTGGCCAAATATATTTAAGTGCACTCTGATTTTACAAGATATATCTGTTGTTCATTCAGTCCATTTATAATGCCTGCTCTGTACATAGCAGTTCAAGTTTTTATTTGAGCTTGACAATTTTTCCCTTTTTTACATCCTCAAATCATTTAATCGAGGTTTATTTGGGTTATAGATTAAAAAACATGCTTCCACTTAGTTTGCCAGCTGGTCAAAACAGTGCTAAAACTGGTTAAATAAAATCTCTTGTGGTGAGGAGACATTGGACAAGACTTCAATTGATAGATGGGAAAAGTAGCCACCTGGTAATTTTACCACTGTTGTTTACCAATCAAAGCCTCTAATAATCTCCATACCCTTATGGGAGACACCTCAAGTAAAGTTCATATAACTAAGACAATTCATTGTTGCTGATCTGATGGTATATTCATGCTTTCAAATATAAAATTGGGATTGTTTCTGAAAGCTGCCCTTTTTTTGTGTTGCAGTCAAGGGATACAAATCAGACCAACATGAGTAAACCAGTCAAATAATAATTTTTAAACAAAAATTTATATAATGTATGATGACGTGTTTTCTTTCAGATCCAGACATATGCTTAGAGATGCTTCACAAATTTCTTCAGCGCTAAAGTGTTAAAACACTCATGGCTAATAGCCATTTAATGTTCTATGTTAAGCTTACTGCCTATACTGTACTGTACTGTTATCAATCTTCTAGATGTTCAACAACTAAAATTAAGAGATAATTATAAATTCCTTTCGGGTGCCTTTTGCTGGGATCCACTAGATGTTTTCCAGAAAAAAGATTGTATGATGCATGCAAAACAACAAGACCAGCACTGGGGCAGAGGCCAGGTTTGAGCCTTTCCCAGCCTGACTGCCTGCTCCAGCTCAGCCCTCGGTTGAGCCATAATTAACTATACTCAACTGGTGTTAAATGACAACATGGGTGATCTCTCTCCTAAATAAAAAGGTAAAATTAATAAAAACAGGCCATCCTCCAAAAATCAGATGGCATTAGATATTCTAACAGCATAAAGAGATACATATATATGACAAATAAATGACATATCAGTTCCTAAAGTTCCCTGGACCTTATCCTCTTTATGGGAAGCCATTACTAAAGGTATGATCCTAAATACCCTGTTGATTGTATTATTTGACTCCTGCATACTTAATTGATTCTACAGATACCTTCCACTGTGGGCCAGATCCCAAGACAAAAGGCTAAACTTGGCCCTCAAACCCCATAGGGAGACCTTCTTAATATGGCTTTTGGTGTTTTCAATCACAGAGATAAAAAATAACAATCTGACCTTTTAACAGTGACACTTGGAGCTCTGAGACAGGTAAACCAAAACAATGTGGAGCTGCCTGAGCCCCTCCTGGACCATACTTCAAATGCAGCAGGAGGACATTGGGCAAGACAATGCCCAGTGGCATTACTTTGGGGCCTTGCCCCAGAGCCAATGCCTTTTTATTCCTTTGTGTTTATGCAGACTGACCCAGACACTCTGAGGTCTCAACAGCTTACACCTATTATCTCTAGTAAAACCTCTCCTCGGGGATACATAGCACCCCCTTCCCTTCCAATTCACCAATTTCTCAGACACAAACCTGGTCAAGACTGACAGATAAATTTTACACACATGCCCTGTCACAAAACTCTCAAATATATTCTCACCTTTGTTTGTACCTTTTCAGGATAATAAAAGCCTTTCCCACAACCAGGGAGACTGCTGATATACTTACAAAAGTCCTGTTACATAAAATCATTGCAAGGACTACAACCAAGATGAAACAGCCCATACCTGGTCTTCTCGGCAACCTCAACAGTGGTCAAAGTTGCTAGACTGCCATCCTGATTTTACACCACTAAGGCTAAGTGGGGCCCTCTCAGCCCTAGATCTATCCAGCCTTTTGCCCACGCATCTCTGCCTCACCAAGGTCTCACAGCCACAACTCTCAGGCTAATTCATGTTTTGTTATCCAATTTGTTTCCTAATTTCTTACATTCTAATAATTATCCTTTTACAGCAGGACTCTCAATAGTCTTTCCTAAAGACTCCCACACCATATGTACCAGAGACAAGTCTTACCTACCTACTCTCTTAACTTTTACCCCTTCAGATGGGGGAATAATCACCTCTCATAACTTCACTCCTCCTAACCCCACACTTATTTTTTAGAATTCTACCTCACTGTGGCAATGATTCTGTGTCAACATGGTTCTGATAAAATGACATATCTAAATCAAAGGCACCTTTCCTTCCACCTCACCTGGGTCCTTAATTATGATAGTGGCATGCCTTCTCATAACACCTTGTCTCTTTGTTTTTGCAGTCATGCGGGCATTCACCAGTGATAAAGTTGTCCTGGTTAAAACACCTGGCACCAGCTTCTGCATGGGCATCAACCATCATCCCATCAACCCTTCTAAACCCCAGTACAGTGCCCTTTCAGCAGGAAGAAGTAAAAGAAAGAAAAACTTTGCCCTTTTTCCTAATAATAAAAAAAATGGGAATGAAAGGATTTTGCCCTGGAGGGGACACCACAGCAGTGGGAGGCTGGGAGGTTAAAGGTCACTTTCCCAGCCCCTAAGCAATTTACCTGTGGTGCAAAATGAATTCCAATGGGCTACCTGTGCATTATAATGCCCTTAGGCTCCACCCCGAACCTAAGCTACATGTGTGCCCCCACACCACGTGTCTGGCAGAGAGAAAGGCAGACTTCAGTGGTCAGGGGGCATCTCTCTCTGCATTCTTAAAATAAAGGCCACTTTACTTTATATTCTGTCTTCTAACAGCACCAAAAACTCACTCTTCATGTGTCAGGGCCTGTTAATTGTTGAATCTTCCCACCAGAACTGTCAAACCACATAGAGTACAGGCAACACTTGCCAATAATAAAACCCACAAAGGAAACAGCCACTATCCTAATCTTAGTGACCAAATCCTCACTGACCTTCCAAGGATTTAGCAGAACCTGTGACATTCTCCCCACAAGAGCCTATGCATAACTAAATCTTTATTCTTCTCTCTATGGAATACATGTCATTCTTCCTACCATCCCATCAAAGTTGTGTAATTCAGAACAGAGATCAGAACTGTGAATGCAGGCAAGAGTAACTCTTTTTTATTTTAAAAAAGATGAAGATGAAAGAGGACATAACAACACAGGTCAGAACAGAACAATTTAAGCAACATAGTGTTTCACCACAAGACAACCTGACATAACAGTAGCTACCAAAGTGTCTCTTTCCTTCAAATATTTGAGTATACCTTCAAACACTATAGTATCAAATATAACAAGACAGTGTAAAAACATTCAAGAGAATGAAAGTATTACAGGGTATTCAGAACCAACGAACAGAAAATGAACAATGGTTACTATATTATCTCCTGGTTCATAAAAAAATTTGTTTATGCTATCACATATTAAAAAATCCAGTAAGATACCACATCATAAAACTGATGGAGACAGAAGAACAAAAGCTTGGTAGGACTTCAAAACAAAAGATATTAAATCAGCACTAGCTATTATAATGCCTTGTATTCTTCAAAATAGTTGTTCATATCATAACATATGATAAAATCAAACAACCCAGAATAAAACCATACCAACTAATGAATGAAAATACTATAGATTTCAAAGCAATATTATGGGGAATCATGATTACCACATATTTTTATATTCTTATCATTTCTTACACTAGGGAAACAATTCGGTATTTATACATGTGAGTTTGATTTATTCACTTGTGAGTATGGTCTCAAGCTGTGTCTATTTATTTATAAATATCTCAATTTTATCATTCTTTATAGCTGATTAGTACTCCATTGTATAAAAATACCACAACTGTTTTATCCATTCCTCAGTTGATGTGACACTTAGGTTATTTGCAAGATCTGGCTATTACAAATTGTGCTGCTATAAACATGGGTGCACATATATCACTGTGGTATGATGTTTTCAGTTCTTCTGGGAATATGCCTAGAAGTGAAATAGCTGGAACAAATGGGACCTCAAATCCCAGGTTTCTGAGAATTATCCAGACTCACCTCCACAATGATTGTACCAGTCTACACTCCCACCAACAGTACAGGAGAGTTCCTTTTTCCCCACAGCCTCTCCAGCATTTGTTGTTGGTAGTTTTCTTGATCCTGGCCATTCTTTCAGGAGTGAGATGGAATCTCAGTGAGGTTTTAATCTGCATTTCTCTAATGAGTAATGATGATGAACATTTTTTCATGTATTTATTTGTCAATTGTATTTCTTCCTCTGAGAACTATGTATTCATCTCAGATGCCCATTTTTGGATTGGATCTTTGAATTTGGGGGGGTCTGTTTTTTTAACTCTTTATATGTTTTTAGATAGAGGGACAGTTGACTAAGTTGTATGAGAGCAGTTCACTAAGATTTTTTTCCCAGTTTGTGGGTTTTCTTTTCACTATGTTGGAGATCTCTTTTGATGTGCAGAAGAATCAATAATTGGTATCACATCTTAACGCAGGAGTAACTCTTAAGATGACCTCAGAGCAGAGAAGTAGAGGGGTCCTGTATCAAAGATCCAAACCAGTGCCCACCCAGAGAGGAACAGACTCTCCTACTTCTGGATGTCAGAGTCAGTGCTCTCCTGCTTCGACTCAGAACATCTCTGCCCCCTTTCCAGATCCTACCCTGAGGGCCCATGTATAACATGTTAAACTATTTCTCCTTACTACTATAGACTCGACTGTTACCTGCATTCAGGACACCTGATTATGAGTGTATCTGAGGAGGGGGAGAAAAGGGTAGAAAAACATGTTCTGTTATCTAACTAACAATTAGGAATGCAATCATTATATCCTGCAAATATGTACTAATGAAAAAATCTTTTTAAAATGTGCACAAAGAGTGCAATATCCTACATTACAGTCTCTCCAGGAAGTAACATAGAAAAATAAGAATTTCAAAGGACATGAATAAAGATCAGGCAATGCATTGATAGGAGAGTGCACTGAAGGGCAGGGACCCAGGCCAGTCACAGGTGTGACACAATAGCACAGCATACCAGATGTCTGGTGGATCACAGGTGATGGTTCCATGGATCTTGTCCTTTCCCAAAATAGACAAGTAGCATTCAGGGCAGGGGTGATGATGCTGGACACTTGTACCTCCCTGCTGAAGAGATCACATCCAGATTGAACCCTGCTTCCAGCATTTGTGTCTCTTCACACTGGGAGTCAGAAGTCTCAATGCTTAGGGTCTCCCAGTAGGAGGGATGGAGCTAGGCTCTGCTCTCCATCATGACTCACTCAGGAATCCTGAGCCCCACTTACCTGACTCAGAGACAGATTGATAAGGATGTCAACTCAGGGAAGAATTCTTCAAGAAGTTCTAAATAATGGCATTCATAGATTCCATATGTTTGTGGTGACCTTAATGAATCTGTAAAGCATTTGTTATGGAACTGAGTTGCAAAAAGTCATGAGAGTTCTTGCTGTATTGTACTGGAAAACATCGCACTGAATCCCCGGTGCACCAATGGTGAACAAGAAATGCACACTTCTGGATGAAAAAAGATTGGAAATAAAGAAGTAAGTTTTAATTTTAGGACATTGTCATCATGAGGATAGTGGCCATAGTGCATAGTTATTCACAAAGACACAACTGTAATTAGGTAAGCGTTTACAATTTAGGGATCACCTCCAGGAAAAAAGAGGAGAAGGTGAATCTAGAAAGGAAATGACACCCAGCACCCACACAAGGTCAGGTGGAGAAGGGACACTTAGAGCAGACAGCCTCCTTCCTCCCACAGGGAGGCTTCTGTGTGAGGGAATCACAGGACACACATCCTCATCTCCAGTCTCTGAGAGCTCTGGTCAGTGGATGTCTTGGATCACAGGACATCTCAGAGCAGGAGGCAGGAGGATCTCTCCTAACAGCACTAATGGTAGTGAAGGGAGCTCTTCAGCAGCACAGATGACACCAGAGAGTAGAGGTCAGGGAGAGGAGGAAAGGGCTATGTTCGTCTTTGTCCTGCAGAAGCAGTACCAGAGCCCTGTGGGAGGGCAGGGTCAGGCTGGGAACAAGGGTGCAAGACTGGAGGAAACTGGGGTGGAGTCAGGAAGGGGAGTCATGACTCTGCTTCCTCCACTCTTTACCTGCCACATAGCATTCCACTCCTTTCCAGTATAGGAAATAAGAGATGTTTCACACTGGATTGGTATATCACCAGCATCCTTCAAGCGGGAAGTTGCTGGAAGGCGAGAATCATTTCCACCGGAGGCTGCTCAACAGGAAAATAGAGAAATGATCCAAAGTGGGCTTAAAATCTGCCACTCCCACCACAAGACAAGAGCGAGGACTTGACAACTTGACAGCATCACATATGGAAGACATGAACTGAAGTCTCATTTCTCAGGATTTCCTCAAGTGTCAGTAACTGTAGGTGGAGAGGGTGCAGACCAACTTAGGTATGAAGAACCCACACACACACCTCACTGCAGGCATTCACAGGACCAGCAGTATGCACGCAGGACACACAGAGAACAAGGGATCAACAGAAGAGCAGCTGAGAATAACTGAACTGTTTTCTTTCCACTACATTGTTCTCTCTGCCAGGACACTGGAACTTATAGGAGCTCTCATCTCTAAGCCTACACTGCTGTGTGTTTATGCATTTTTAGCATGTAACACATGACAAGGTGATTTTTGCATGTAGCACATGACAAGATGCACTTCATGGTCTTCAGTGAATTCTTATTTAAACCCAGGTGATTGCACAGTGTAACTCAGTGTTTCTTCTAGAAATACCTGATGATTACTGACCCCCTGTTAAGTACACATCTCCATCCACCATCAGGCGCATCTCCACATCATCCACTCCTGGTTCATGCAAAGCCCCTTGGTCCTAAAGTTTAAGAAACATTTTCTATGTGGATGTGTTTGTCCACGCATTGATGTAGGTATTTTACCTTCCCCTGAGAACCTGACAGAAGACACAGAGCACTGATACTGAAGCTGCTCACCTGCTGACTCAGGGGAAACTTCCCTGGCACCACCAAACACTCTCTGCTCCCTGCTTCCCTCCTCTAGTCCTCCTCCCCAGCCTGCTCTTCACCAGCAAGGCTGTGGGGCCCGGTGCATCTACTCATGACTATACTTCCTGGTGGTCGTGATCAATGCTGTGTAGAAATCATGCAGACACTCCCTCTAACTGCACATGCATGGGGGAGGACTGCTGTCTTTTTAAGCTTACTCAAAGTGTACGAAGGATTAAATCAGTCATGATGTTCAAGTACATTTTAATATAAGAAAATAATAATAAAAAGCATTTCAAGAGCCAGGAAAATGGTCTGCCTGAATGTGTGACCTCAGAACCACGTGAATCTGCTGCATTAGCCTGGTTCAAGGAACAACCCCATGCAGAGAGGACCTGGGAGTGAGGACTGTGTGCCAAGGGATCAGTGGGTGAAATGCTTCTGCTGATGACATTGTTGGGTCCACTGTGGCACCCTGAGATCTGTTCATTGTTTTCTCCCATGGCAACACTTGTGCTGGTGACATGTGGCGGGGTGTGATGATCATACCCGGTTCCTGTCTGGGGAGAGCTGTAGGACTCAGGCCCTGAGCAGGACATGTATGTATTAATACTCTCAGTTTTCCATTTCCCCTACCAGTCATTATGAAGGTCTTACCTCAGAGAACATATTATAACATGTAAATGATAGATCTATAATTTCTTAGATTTATTACCTGTAATGAAAGGGCACAGAATCGCTGAATAAATTGAAGTAGTTCACAAATTTCTCACATGCAGACCTGAAGAATCCAATGTATGTGACCTCAGGGACACATCCCTGCTCAGAGGGCCTGGAGTAGCCTCCTGTCTATATCTTTTATTCTGCAGGGAGAGGAACCATTAAAATATTTCCTGTGCTGTAGAGATCTTCCAGAAACACACACAAAGTCATGTGTAAGATGGTAGAGCAGTGTGTGACCTCTGGTTATGTCTGTTTGAGAGGAGACTGAGGAACCCATTCCCATGGTGTCATTTTCTCTGGCCAAATATCCTCCTCCATACTATGGACAGCATTCTATTTGGGTAGAGCAATAAAAATGGAGACATAGATCAATGAGCTAGAAAAAACATTACGTCATGGTTTTAAGGAAAACCACAAAGAACACAGGGAACCAACTCAAGCACAGGAAAGAAGAAGACATGAATGTCTTAGATGCAGGTCTCACACAGGGAGCACCAGACTGACCACAGAGGACCTGTGCAGGTGAACAAGCTCCAGAGTTTACACTTGAGAGAGGTCCTGGGGTTTCATCCCACTCATATCCCCAAGCTCACTCCCATGGATAAATGTCTGCCTGAATGGGGAACAAACACTGGTGCTTGCCATGATATGGGGAGGCTCCCTCTCCTTTTGTGTAATTCCCCAGGGAAATCACTAGAGATTTCCTAGGGTGACACAACACATATTGTAGGTGGATCCTGCACTGAAGGACCGAAACTCAAGGCCCCACACAAATTATGTCTGCTGTGCTCTGTACTGGTTATGGTAACGATATTTTGAGCTTTCCTCAGTTTTTTCTCAAAGGAGAGATCAAAGACTTCATGAGAATTTGCTGGAATAAGGCAGTATGCAAACACTATACTTTTCTCTAGAAGTTATGTGCATCTTAATAGTGGGTGATTTTTCCTCAAAACTGTTTAATTTGGTGAGCTTTTTCAGTTTGCAAGCAAGAAATTCATTAAACAGACCTCAACTCTCCTTCCACAGAGAATAATATCATCTTCAGGTTGGACCTTTATATAGAAGATGTTAAAACTGGAGTAGAAATACAGAACAAAAAAATTAAGAAAATAAAAGTTTCAGTGTGGTCTGGACTACATATATAAGGACAATTAAAAAAGAATTGGGTCACAAAGCAGGAGTGTTAGTCCATATGCACACTGCCAGAAAATGGAATTCTGAAGAAATACAATCACAAAATCAAGACTAAGGTCAACTTCTGATAAAATCCATCCTCACAAAAGAGAGAAAAGCAAATGTATGTTTTGTGCGAGACATGTCATCACAACCTTGTAATTTTTACCCTCAGTAGGACATCAGCACATATTTGAGGTCAGCCCTTGCTCCTAATGAGTGAAAAGTAAACCTCATATCCTGGATTGTAAAATGACACTGTCTTTCAGAAAACCAACTGAAAAGAATGTGGATTCAGTTAGGCCACCTAACTGTAGAATGTGGGGAGCTTTATCAGTTTGCAAGCAACGAATTGATTAAATGGACCTCAACTTTCCATCCACAGAGAAGAATATCATTATCAGACTAGTTATCTATCTAGAAGATGTTAAAACTGGAGTAGAAACATGGAACAAAACAATTAAAAACAGTGGAAACTCAATGTGGTGGGAAACTATGTTTCTAAGGGTGATTAAAAAAAGAAAAATTGGATCACAAAGCAGGAATGCTGGTACATATGCATATGGCAAGTTAATGAAGGTCTGAAGAAACAGAATCACAAGGTCAAGACTAAGGTGAACTTGTAATAAAATCCATTCTCAGGGAAGAAAGCAAAGCAAATGTGTGTTTTGGTGTCGCAATCCTGTAATTCTGACCCTTAGTTGGATGAGGTAGCAATATCACAACACGTTTCAGGCCACCCTTTGCCACCTAGCAAGTTAAAAGTCAACCTCATATCTTAGAAAATAAAATTACACTGTCTTTCAGAAAACCATCCAAAAAGGAAATGGATACAATATAAGGGGCATTGTTATAGTGCACATGGGTCCATAATACATAATTGTTGAAAACAGAAAATTAACATGAATTAAATACTTGTAATATAGAAATACCACCCAGAAAACAAGAGGAGAAGGTGAATCTAGCCGGGCAATGGTCACCAAGTTGCTCCACAAGATCGTTTGGAGAGAGGAAATCTAACACAGATGGCCTCCTTCTCTTCCCATATGATTAGAAACTTCTGTGAAGTAAGCACAGAACTCACAGCCTTATTTCCAGTTTCTTCTGGCTCTGCTCAGGTGGGACTTGGATCACAGGATATCTTAGAGCAGGAGGCAGGTGGACCTCTCCTGACAACAGAAATGACAGTGAAGGAACGTGTCATGCAGCATGAATGGAACTGTAGGAGAGAGACCAGGAGACATAGAGGGAGCTGTGCTCAATTTGGTCCTGAGAACCAGTACCAGAGCTTGGACAGGAAGAGAATTGGACTGGTGTACACGAAGGGAGAAGGGTCGGGAGGAATCCATTCCTGCGATCAGGAAGACGGGGTCATCATTACCCTGCTCTGATCACTCCTCTAAATTTAAATTATCACAGACTCAAATCCAGCTGAAATTCAGAACAAGAGGCTCCACTCAGTAGCACAAAAGGAGTAGACAGAGCCTGACCTCAATATCCCCCTCATATACAAAGTGTGCGCCTTATATGCAAATATCTGCTCCAACTTTAGATTCATAAGCTGCTCCCAGTTTATGAAACCTCACACCTCCATCTCCAGACAACGCTGAGATCCCTCAGGAAGGCAGGAGTGTGGTCTATAAGATGAAACTTTTGGGTGTTTTCCTGTGTTTGGTGGCATCCCTTCATGGTGAGTACTGTCAGTGTTAGACATGGGTCTATGGAAAGGTTACCAAAGCATGTGACTGACTGGTTTTTATTGTTTCCAGGTGTCCTGTCCCAGGTGCAGCTGCAGGAGTCGGGGCCTGGCCTGGTGAAGCCATCGCAGAGCCTGTCCATCACCTGCACGGTCTCTGGATTCTCCATCACAACTACAAATTACTGGTGGCACTGGATCTGTCAGCCTCCAGGAAAGAGTCTGGAGTGGTTAGGGGAGATAAGCTACGATGGTAACACTAAATACAACCCGTCTGTTAAGAGCCGCCTTTCCATCGCCAGAGACACAGGCAAGAACCAGTTCTCTCTGCAGCTGACCTCTGTCACCACAGAGGACACAGCCACCTATTACTGTGCAAGAAACACAGTGCTTTGATGCAAGTGTGAGCCAAGACATAAACCTCTCTGCAGGGAACCACAGGACCAGCAGAGGGCGCGCTGCACAAACAGCTCTAGGGGACCAGCTTCCTAGACCTTTGTAAAAGACTGGATGGTTACTTTTTTTTTTTTAAAGAATAAAACCAAATGTGACAAAACAAAACAGAGTCAGTTAGAACAGAAGGATAGACATAGGATATGATGCAAAAATACAATACCAGGTGATCAAAAAAAGTAATAAGAACTATGGGAGTAATAAATCCCAAAAAGTGTAGTTGTTATTGTAAGAAAGACAGGAAAAGAAAGTGGCCTAAAGGATATAACTACATGTATATTTAAGTGTGTAGGATAGAAAAGCATATTACTGAGTTTTTGTTGGATCATTGAGCAGAACTCTCTTCAATCTCACTGTATTAATGTCCACTTTGTATGTTTTAATTTTGTAATTTGGACAACTGTTTCTAAGATGACAACATGTAACCTATTAACTAGTGATTTCTGCCTATTCTGGAAATTCTGTACTACTTGTACCCTTTTACTGCTTTGGGGTTTTTTTCTCTTTTTTTCTTTAAATAAAAAAAAGACTGGAGGGTTTTTTTTTCTACTTAGGGAACAGAGATTCTAGGGACCTTCAATGTCGCCTATCCTACAGGGTTATATTTTCAAGGAATCAGATTTTTATTCATTTACCATCTATTTCATGGTTCATTGCACAACGCATGTTCAATTAAGCAGGTGTTCTCAGCGCAACTGACACACTGTCTCAATAGTTTTTAGGTGTAGAAATATTTAACCATGAAAATTATTTCCCTGTTGACCAGAAGTCTGCCTGCTCCCCTCTAATGCATATGCCAGGCATCTCATCCTGAATGGCGTTTTCCAACTGTGTTCATGCAGAGATATTTACTCTGAATGGCTAGACATCACTGTGTGTTGATCTGACTGTTCACCTGTTATTGGAGCTCTTCATTTTCCAACCCTTAGCTATGTAGGGTAATGCCTTGGAGAACTGTGATAGATTTCACTGTGGAGGGACCTCTCTCAGCATCTCATTGGTAGAGACCATCTTGCTGTCACACACCCTGCAGTCATAGGGCACTGTCAGAGTAGTATTTATTAGGACCTGGAGTCAGTAGCACTGAGTCTCAGAAACTCTTATGGAATGTCTTAAATATTGCGTCTGTTTGTATTGCAACCTGAATTGATACATTTACATTACCCTCCATAAATTTGGACATCTCTTCAATCTGCTGTCAGCATATGAGGAAACATTTTTGTCCTCCTCTGTCAGTTGACCTGGGAACAGTGAAGGACCTGATCATGGATTCATCAAAAAACAAGGTGCCCACAGCAGAGTCAAGACCAGAGAGGAGGCCAGAGCCTGTCCACAGAGGAACCTGGACTGAAGCTCTCTCTGTGCTCTTCTGAGTCCCTGAGGACAAGGCTGGACCAGGACTGGATTCTAACTCCATCTCATATAAAATGATTAGGAGAGAACTTTGGGATCATAAGGATTAGGACCATGGTAAAATGCTGTTGAGTCGATTCCCTAAAATGCAAATTAAGCTTGCGGTAAATCTACAGGTTCAGATATATAACCAATTATTCATAATCTCAAAATTATGAACAAAATAAATATTACAGAAGGCATTTAGGCAAGCATTTTAATATAATTATCTATTCATCTTTCTATTGTCTATCAAAGTGTGCTTTTCTATTTCCATCTATCATCATTGTATCCATCTGGGCTCACTCGTATTTCTGCTGGCCCATCAACTGTCTATGCATTTGCTTTTTATTTGTGTATCTATTATAAATTTATTATTCATTCACATTCTTGTTATCTATCTTTTAACTTTGTACCTTGTTATTTTCTGTCCTTTGTGCCTGTATATTTAAAAATTTAACTATTTTGTACCACTCTGTCCATGCACATCTTAACTATATCATCAACTGTCATCTCCCTATCATTGGTGGAGGTATCATCTGCTTATCTTAACTGCTTTATTAACATAGATGAGACACAAAACTCTTGGTATGTAGTCTGTAAAGATTGATATACGGGGCTGGGGATTTATCTCAGCGGCATAAGTGCCTGCCTTGCAAGCAGGCAGTCGTGAGTTTGATCCCTGGTACCGATAAAAACGAAAAAGACCAAAAAAAAAAAAAAAGATTGATATACATGAGAGGGTTGCCTAAGAGTCTGAGAAAAAGGTATCACAACAAGACTGGTTTCCCATGATTTACTTACTCATGTAAACTAAAGGACAACAATACGCTGGAGGAGACTACATTTTCTTAAAAATTATGCTTGCCCTAAACGTAGAAGTCCCTTTCTTCAGCATTTGCTACAGTAGAATCAAATTTGAAGTTCACTCTGCAATTATTTATCCTGCAACACAGTTAATGCAATGTATGTAGTGAAAACTAAAAAAAGCACAAATGACTTTTAACATTGCAGCAAGTGTACAAGCTAGAAAATGTCCAAAGATAGCTGGTTTTCCATAAAAACAAAATGTTTATGGCTGCATATGGGTGACACGGCAACCTTAGTGCTAGGTAAGGATGTAGCTTACAAATATCAACAACACCCAGAGAAGCCCAGCTGTACTGGGTGACATGGTCTGACTGCTCTCCTGTCTCTCCCTAGACACCTTTCATGACTAAGAGACTCAATGTCCTGCTATGTCCAGCAGTGCCCTGAAGTGGGAGCAGTCTACACAGTTGCTGTCTGCTCTTCCCCTGGACCCACCTTTAGCTGCTCACCCCTTTGGCCTGTGAGAACCAGCAGCTCCAAGTAAATCCACTTATCCAGTGATCCTCCTGTCTGCTGCCACCTTCACTTCAGCATGCACTCGATGGTGTGGAGAGCAGTTTAGGTGCAGGTTTCTCTTGCTCTTGTGCATGCAGTTCATTCTCCTAGGTACCCACTCCAAATGCTGCCTCAGTGCCTTCCTCCATCTCCTCCTTACTGCCGGGAACTACTCTGAATCGAGCTGCAGGTGGAGACAGAGGTGGTCTCAATACCCTGTCAGGCTGCTTTCCTATGCTCAGCAGCCCAAGGGGCAGCAGTCTCCTCTTCTCAGCTTGTCCCTCACTGCTGCTTCTGTACACTGCTCTGTGAGAAAGGGGTGGAACCAGGGGCCTACCAAGCCCCTGTGCTGCTCCAGGGCACAGCTTAGTGTAAGATGCAACTTAATGGAAGCCTGTATCTCCCTGAATCAAGCCCTCGGGATTTGGTGCAGCACTGAGGAACAGGGCCACAGGGCTGATATCTTGAGTCCTGCAGATGAGGACACTGACAAAAGGAGGCACCACATGCTTGCTTGGCTGCTTGATCTGGAAAAATTAAAGTTGATTTACTTGAAGGGATTTAAGTAAAATTTGATCCTCCACTCAAAGTAAGTTGATTTCTGGCACTGTGGCCCTGTGAGTCTTTGCAGACCTAATTAAAGTTGCTGCTCAGCAGTGTGTTGCAGAGTGGGTCCTCAGAGCTTCACCTTCTGTCACAGGAGAGTGAGATGTGTCTTCCCTTGTGGAGGAAACATCTACACTGCACAGAGCACTAGGGATCAGCTCCCCACTTCTCCATCTGCCCCATACACCTGACCTGTGCCAGTCATTCTTTCTCTATGAGGTCAGCTATGTAACGTACCCCAGTAGCAGTGGTTTCCTGAATTGTCTGCCCTGTGTCCTTGCTTTTGTTCTCTCTTAACTTTAAGACTCCCTAGTTTGTGTCTCTGCTTTCTTTCACTAGAGCAAATTCCTGACACAATAAATTTTAAAGAGAAATGAGTTGTTTTGTCTCACATTTTCACAGCTTCAAACCCATCATCAGAGGTACTCATAGTTTCTAGGATATTGCTAAGTAGAATGGATGATAATGAACTTCACATTCTGTGCAGATAAACTGTCCAAATATCCAGAAATCACCAAAGAAAGAATAGATTAGATTCTGGGAATCCCCTACAGAAGTGTGCTCCTACTGGATATTTCTATGCATATTGCTCCAACCCCATCTTCCAAAGCTCTGCCAGCTCCATGGGCTGGGTCCAAAACCTGAAAAAAAGGCCTTCACTGAGTGACTATTCACACGACAGCACCAACTCTATGAATTCTGTCCTAAAATGGATTTTACATATATCTTTGGTTGAAAACTCCATGGTATCATTCTGGCTGCACTTGGAGAACAGTGGAGTTTCCAGCAAGCAGGCGGGCACACCCTATCCCCGGACACCCAAATAGGAGTCCCCTATTTGGGACTCCTGCACTGCACCATGTGGGTGCAGAGGAAGGGCTGGGCGGATCTGGGGCACCTGCATCCGCATCCCCGTGTGTCTGGAGGACTGTGAATATCTCAGCAAGCAGGCGAGCATCTCAGGTTCCAGAGGCCCCATGGCCTGCGGTAAGTGCTCAGTGCACTCTGCCCCAAGCCCAAACTGTTCGGGACTTCCGGGTGCAGTGAAGTGCATAAGTGGGTTTCAGGCATCTACATCTGCCTCCCCATTCTGGCTGCACTTGGAGAACTGTGGAGCTTCCAGCAAGCAGGTGGGCGCACAGTGTCCCTGGAGCCCAGCTTATCTGGAACTACAGAGTTCTAAACAGGCAGAAGAGGGCCACTGGATATACAGGCCCAGTGGATTGGGGTAACGGGGTGCCAGAGTCTCAGGAGCTGCAAACATAGAAGGGGATTTCCAACAGACTCTGAGGAAGCTTTCAAAGAACACTTGAAACACAGAAATATAGGAAAATGACAAAATGAAAGACCAAATTACAACCTCAAACCTCCAGCCCATCTCAAGAAACCTTAGGAGCGATGTATATAGAAGAAAATATATGTCATTCACCTCAAATATCAGACACAATAGCTACTGAAACTAACAAGCAACTCCAAGAAGCTTTAAAGGAATTCAAACTCGAAATAATCTCCCAAGTAAAAGAAGAAATGATAAAAGAAATGAAAGAGATTCTGAATATATCTAAAGAAAACACGGTTAAAAAATTGAAGGAACTAAACAAAAAGATAGAATCCCTACATGAGTAATATAAGAAACAAACAGAATACATAATGCAGATGCACAGAGATGTACAGGAGATAAAAAACTCCACTGAAAGTTGTAAAAACCACCTCAATGAAAGTGAAGGTAGAATTTCAGACCTTGAAGACAGGATTGCAGCTAGTGAACAGGAAAGGAAAGATATTTTAGAAATAACAAGAAATCAGGAAATAACAATTCAACACTGCAAGATGATGCAAAGAAAAATAACATATGATTGATAGGGATTAATGAAAAAGAAAGAGACAACATAAATGATGTCAAGAAGATATTTGTAGAAGTAATAGCAGAAAATTTCCCAAGCATGAGATCAGAGACCGACATCAGGATCAGTGAAGCCTATAGAACTCGAAATAGTCATAACCAAATAAAACTACACCCAGACATATAATAATCACCATCCCAGAAATCCAACACAAGAATAGATTATTAAAAGCTGTCAGAGAAAAAAGACAGGTCACTTATAAAGGAAAACCTATTTGAATCACAGCAGACTTCTCAGCACAAACAATAAACTCAAGAAGAGCATGGAGTGCAGTCTTCCAGATCCTAAAGCAAAATGATTTCCAACCTAGATTGATGTACCCTGCAAAACTATCATTCAAAATTGACGGTGAAATATAATACTTCCATGACAAAAAACAGCTGAAGAACTTCATGAACACCAAGCCAACCTTGCAAAAAATATTGAAAGACAATTTAGATACAAACGGGGAAAAACCCTTAAGCAAAGCACATAATTAAACAGAACAGAAAGATAAAGATTCAACGGCAGAGAGATAACATGTCAACAATAAACCAGCATTTAACAGTAATAACCATTAATGTAAATGGTCTCAGTGCACCAATCAAAAGAAACAGACTAGCAGAATGGATCAAGAAACAAAATCCAACCACATGCTGTTTACAGGAAACCCATCTAACCCAAAAGGGTACTCACAGGTTGAAAATCAAATGATGGAAAACAATACTTCATGCAGCAGGAATCCAAAATAAAAGCAAGAATAGCCATTCTGTTTGCAGACAACATGAACTCTAAACCAACAATGACCATAAAGGACAAAGAAGATCACAACATATTTTTTAGGGGAAAACTCCAAGAGGAAGAGATAACTATCTTAAATATATATGCACCAAACTCCAGAGCACCCAGTTATATAACAGATAAGAAATATTAACAGATAAGAAAACTCAAATTATCAGTAACACAATTGTAACAGGAGACCTTAATACGCCATTGACACCAAGGGACAGATCAACCAGACAGAAAATGAACAAAGAAATAACAGAACTGAATCACACCTGTGAACAAATGGATTTGATGGACATATACAGAATGTTCCACCCAACAACATCAGAATACACATTCTTCTCAGCAGTACATGGGTCATTCTCTAAAACAGACCATATATTAGCTCACAGAACACATTTAAACAAATGCAAAAGAGTTGAAATCATCCCTTGCATGTTATTGGATCATAGCGCTCTGAAATTAGAAATTAATAATAAAAGATACTGCAAAAATCCCACAAACACATGGAAACTGAACAACACACTCTTGAGTAATCAGTGGGTCACAGAAGAAATTAAAGAAGAAATTAAACAATACCTACAAGAAAATGAAAATGCAGATACAACTTACTGGAATCTGTGGGATGCATTGAAAGCCGTCCTCAGAGGAAAGTTTATTGCACTGAGTTCCCACATCAGGAAAACAGAACGAATACAAATAAATAACTTGATGATACACCTCAAACAGCTAGAAAAAGAAGAGGAAGTCAAGCCCAAAGCCAGAAGAAGAGAGGAAATTATAAAAATCAGAGCAGAAATCAATGCAATAGAGACTAAGAAAACAATCGAAAGAATCAATGAATCAGAGTTGGTTCTTTGAAAGAATAAATAAAACTGATAAGCCCCTAGCCAACCTTATTTTAAAAAGGGAAGAAAAAACTCAAATCGATGCAATAAGAAATGAAAAAGGTGAAGTCACTACAGACTCTACAGAAATACAGAAGATCACCAACACCTATTCCAAAAACCTCTACTCTCAAAGGTTTGATAACACAGAAGAAATAGACAGATTCTTAGAAACCTATGAAGTACCAAAGCTAGATCAAGAGGATGTAAAACTGCTGAATAATCCAATCTCTATTAATGAAATTGAAAATGTAATTAAGTCCTTACCCACCAAGAAGAGCCCAGGCCCAGATGGATTCACTGCAGAATTCTACAAGAAATACAAAGAAGACCTAATGCCGACACTCCTCAAACACTTCAATGAAATTGAAAGGGAAGCAATCCTTCCTAAGTCATTCCTGGAAGCAAATATTACTCTAGTACCAAAACCTGAGAAAAACCCAACTAAAAAAGAAAACTATAGACCAATCTCCCTAATGAACACAGATGCAAAAATCCTCCATAAAATATTGGCAAATATGATGCAGCAAACCATCAAGAAGATTATACATCATGACCAAGTGGGATTCATCCCAGGAATTCAAGGATGGTTCAACATACATAAATCAATAAATGTAATCCACCATATCAATAAAGCCAAAAGTAAGAATCACATGATCATTTCTATCAAAGCAGAAAAAGCCTTAGATAAGGTCCAACATTCATTGATGATAAGAACTTTACAGAAAATTGGAATAAATGGTCTTTACCTCAATATAATAAAGGCCATTTATGACAAACCAATATCCAGCATCATACTAAATGGCCAAAAATTGAAAGCCTTGACTTTAAAATCAGGCTCAAGACAAGGATGTCCTTTATTACCACTCCTATTTAATATAGTACTGGAAGTACTAGTTAGAGCAATTAGACAAGAGAGAGAAATAAAAGTGGTAAAGATAGGAAAAGAAGAAGATAAATTATCATTGTTTGCAGATGACATGATACTCTACATAGAAGACTCCCTAAACTCCATTGAAAGACTCTTAGATATAATAAATAAATTTATTAATGTAGCTGGATACAAAATCGTTACTCAGAAATCAATAGCACTCCTATACACTAACAACAAAATCACAGAGAGGGAAATAAGTGAAACTACACTCTTCATACTAGCAAGCAAAAAAATGAAATATTTAGGAATTACTCTTACAAAAGAAGTGAAAGACCTATACAGGGAAAATTATAATACACTGAAAAAAGAAACTGAAGATGATCTCAGAAAATGGAAAGACATCTCTTGCTCATAGATAGGAAGAACAAACATTGTGAAAATGGCCATTCTCTCAAAACAGTTATACAGATTAAATGCAATCCCAATAAAAATACCATCAACATACCTTATAAATCTAGAGAAATCACTCATAAATTCATCTGGAACCAGAAGAGACCTAGAATAGCAAAGGCAGTTCTAAGCAGCAAAGGCAAGGCAGAAGGAATCACATTCCTGACTTGAAGTTATACTACAAAGCAACAGTAGTAAAATCAACATGGTACTGGAATCAAAACAGAGACGAACATCAATGGAATAGATTAGAAGATACAACCACAACTACAAACACACTCAACCACCTTATCTTTGATAAAGGAGCCAAGCAGGTTCACTGGAAGAATGACAGTCTCTTTAATAAATGGTGCTGGAAAAACTGGCTCTCCATTTGCCGAAAACTAAAGCTAGACCCATGTCTATCAACATGTACCAAATTAAAATCTAAATGGGTCAAAGATCTGAATATTAAAATAGAAATACTAAATCTATTGAAGACAAATTGGGTAGAAACCTTGAAGACATAGGGGTAGGTAGAGAATTCATGAACAGAACTCAAACCACATGGTAAATACTTCCCAGAATCAATAACTGGGACCACTTCATATTAAAAAGTTTCTGCATACCAAAAGTAATCTCCAGCATAGTGAAAAGAAAACCCACAAACTCTAAAAAAGATTTTAGTGAACTCTCTCTCAGACAAGGGACTCTTATCTAAAACATATAAAGAATTCAAAAAACTCAGACCTCCAAAATTCAAAGATCCAATCCAAAAATGGGCATCTGAGATAAATATGCCCTTCTCAGATGAAGAAATACAAATGGCAAATAAATACATGAAAAAATGCTCATCATCATTCGTCGTTAGAGAAATGCAAATTAAAACCACACTGAGATACCATCTCACTCCTGAAAGAATGGCCAGGATCAAGAAAACCAACAACAACAAATGCTGGAGAGGCTGTGGGGAAAAAGGAACTCTCCTACACTGTTGGTGGGAGTGTAGACTGGTACAACCTTTGTGGAGGTCAGACTGGAGATTTCTCAAAATGCTGGGATTGGAAGTCCCATTTATTCCAGCTATTCCACTCCTAGGCATATTCCCAGAAGAACTGAAAGCATCATACCACAGTGATATATGTGCGCCTATGTTTATAGCAGCACAATTTGTAATCGCCACGTCTTGGAAACAACCCAAGTGTCCATCAACTGAGGAATGGATAAAAAAGTTGTGGTATTTCTATACAATGGAGTATTACTCAGCTATAAAGAAGGATCACATTGAGATATTTATCAATAAATGGGCACAACTTGAGACCATACTCATAAGTGAAATAAATCAATCTCGCATGTGTGAATACTGAATAGTTTCCCTAATGTAAGTAGTGATTCAAATATATAAAAGTATATGGTAATCATGATTCCCCATTATGTGGCCTTGAAGCCTTATAAAGTTTTCACTTATTAATTGAAAAGGCTTTATTCTGGGCTTCTTGATATGGAAATATTTGAAGCTATAGTATATGAAGTTTTATTCAAATATTTCAAGGAAAAAGACAGACACTATGGTAACTACTATTCAGTCGGGTTATTTGGTGGTGAACCACTAGGTTGCTGAAACAGTCATGCTTTGACCTGTATTGTTATGTTGTTATATCCTCTTTTATCTCAATCTCTTCCTTATTCATTAAAAAATTATTTAGTTATTTTTAATGGTTTTTTTAATTAAGGGGAAAAATTTAAAAATTAGCAGGATATATGTAGTAACTTTTTTTGATTTCCTATTAACTTGTTTTGAAGTCCTATAATACTCCCACTCTCTTGTTTTGACTGATTAGACTCTGTTCCATTCTGTATGATAGTATCAAGTTTGAGGGTATAGGCAACTACTTTGAAGGCAATAAGATTCACTAAGATGTCCATTCTGGTTTGACTATTATCTCCTTTGGAAGTCCTGTAGTGTTTACAATGTTTAGGCTTTATTGGTCTTGTTCTCTACTGTTTTGTTCAACTTTATAATACCTAACGAGATAGACAATTCTTTTTAAGGAAACAAGATGCATTATGGTAACCATTGTTGATAACCTTGTATTTTGTTTTTACATCATGTACTATGCCTATCCTTGGTTTTGACTGACAGCTTTGTTTGGTCATATTTGACTTTATTCTCTTCCAAAAAAAAGTAATAAGAACTAAGGAGTAATAAAACCCAAAATGTATAAATTTTGTTGTATAAAAGAGAGGGGGAAAAAGTGCTCTAAAGGGTATAACTGCAAGTGTGTTTAGGGGTGTTAAATAGCTGACCATATTAATGTTTTTGGTTGGATCATTGAACACAACTATTTGCAGTCTCTCTGTTTGAATGTTCACTTTGTATGCTTTGATACTGTGACTTGAGCAACTATCTCTAGGATGATAATGTGTAATCTATTAACTGGTGATTTCTTACTGTTTTTTTTTTTTGTAGTTCTGTATTACTTGTACCCTTACACCGCTTTGTTTTGTTTTGTTTTTTCTCTTTTTCCTTCTAAATAAAATTTTAAAAAAAGAAAACTCCATGGCATGTTTATTATCCATTCATTTCTTGAAGGACACTTTGCCTGACTCAGGAACTTAGCCAGCGAGAATAGAGCTGTAATAAACATGATAGCACATGATTTCTTTTGAGATACAAGTTTCAGAAACTGAATATATCCTAGAAAGGCGATTTATGGATTAAACAGAATTTCTGTGCTTTAAAGTTTATAGAAAATTCATGCCACTTTCTAACAAGGCTAAACCAATTCATATATTTTACAGAACTGTAATGACTTCCCTTTTCTATTCACCCTTATCAGTGATCATCACTATTTTATTCTTTATCTTGCAATCATTTAAAATGAGGTGGCAGCGAATGGTCCTGCATTTTCCACCTTCATTTACATTTCTAGAATTGCTTTGTTGAGAATATTTTCTGAGCCATTTTGTCCATTTTTAATTCCCTTAGACAGGTATGTATTAAGATTATATTTCAATTTTAAACTACTTATTATCATTATGATTGCTGTTATTGTTATCATTATGATCATTATGCTGTAAAGTTTTTTTTTACTTAATTATGCATTGTTAGTACAACCATGTTGTCACCTAATATTGGGCCAAAACATTTAGATTATGTCTTTGCTTTCTGTTGATTATTTCCTTTATGCAAATATTTCTTTCTAGGTTGGTGCCATTCCATTTTATTTTTGTGTCAATTTACAAATGCAAGAGACAGGATTCTGACCTCATGAGCACCATTTTCTGAAGTGAACACCAATGTCCAAACCTGTGCTCCTGCTGCTTGTTTCGAACATATTTTGGCTGCAAAGGGTATGGTTTGTCAGTTTTTTATTCTTTGCATTGCTGTACCTGCTAATTTTTGTCAGCAGCACGCTTTTTTGGATACTCTAACTATATCTAATCTATCTCCATTTATATCATCTGCTACAGTAGTGTTGGATAATGTCATCAGCATTGTTCTTTTTAATCCAAGAATATTGTGTGTCCTAGATTATTTTTGTTAGCATAGGAATTGAGGGATTTTGTTTTTACTTCAGGGGAAAACACCATTGTTGCTACTACAGGGACTGGATTAAGTGTGAGTATTTATTTAGATAATTCTAATTTTGCATGTTGAGTGTTCTCCAAATGTAGATGAGTAAAGTCCTCATTTCCAACACCATGTTTAGGGGATGCTATGCACATTTAAATTTTGTCCTTGTGGGAGGTCTCTAGGTAACTGGATCACGCACTAGGCGAGATCATGAAACCCAGGTGCCCGCAGTGCTCTGTCTGCTCTACTGTGGAGATGACCTCTTTTTCGTGCTTATCTCCCACTGTCACGTGCCACCCTTCACTGCTCTCACCAAAGGCCAAACCAACCACGTGGCAAGGGCTTTATGAACAGAACCATCGCTGTACAGGAAATAGTACCGAGAACCCATGAATGGGATCATAGCAAATTAAAAGTCAGCTGCACAGCAAAAAATACAGCTGGTAATGGTGTGCAGAGGCAAAATCACAGTTCCCTTATGCAGGAAAACTCGCAAGTTTTCTGCCATGCCAGACCCATTCTGGTGAGGAGCCCTAGGAGAGCACTGTGAGACCACCTAACTGAGCAATCTGCTCTGCACAGAAGCAGCAAGAGCTGATGCTGGAGCTCTGTGAACACCGGATAAACATCAGGGCAGGAACAGCCTCACACTCCTTTCCTATCATCACTGACAGCGCAGCGGACATGGCAGGGGAGAGCACCTGTCTGTCTTGGGGAAGTTTGTCTGTGAATCTCATGACCTGGGAGAGGGCTCTGTGTGCCTCACGCCTTCTGAGGCTGATGCAGAAATTCTGGCTGTGGAATTTCACATTACATTAGCTGTGAAATGGGGCTGAGGTACACAGTATTGGGCTGGCCAGGCTTACAGTGTGTCCAGTGCATTTTCTTCTGAAATGAACATTGTTACCTCCAGAGTTTGAGAAAAATGTCCCTAAGCTGTCTACACATTCTGCTCTTCCTGTGCCTCAAACACATAGTTGGAAAAATCAGTGCTTTCATTGGGAGGCTCATTTGCATTAAGAACAATTGAGAAACTTTGATCTTTATTCCGTCTATCACCAAAACTGCTATTAGAGTTTGGCTGTATAATTTCTGTTCTTTTTCAGGATAGTGTAGAAAAAGGTAAAATACAGAAAGAAATATTTCATTCTCAATGGACAGGAAAGGTGACATATTTGAGGTTTTAGTGGATCTCCTGCAAGCAATATTTTTATATTTAGATGGCATAAATAGTGACAAAAATGATATAGTTTTCAACAGTATCAAATAGTATAGTTCTCCAAGCATTTGTCATGAAGTAACAGATCTTGATTTTAGTATTATATTTGACATTTTTTAAATGTTTAACTTTTAATGATCCTTTAGAAAAAGTCTCCAGAGACAAACATCTGATGTCTTTTTTGCAGGCAGTAGGTTGGGCCTTATAGATGATTCGGCAGCATTAAAATCATCCTGAAAATTTGAGAATTTGATAACATGAGTCTTTAGAGTCCTAAAAAGAAAGTGCAGATTAACTCTGATCCTACGGATTCCCAGAATTTCCAGACAGCAGGACTGAGCCCCATTTTGACAGTGCTGAGAATGGGCATTGGTAGAAATACAAGGTTATAAATTTTCAGGTAAGTCAATGGGGAATGGGAATGGATTTGAGTGAGGATACCATCATGGATCCTGACATTGATGTGTACCTATACTGTCAATTTCCATTGTGTATTGAGCACATTTGCACACAAACCTGTGATGCAGGTAACTCTCACTTGTTATCCCTGGGAACTGTGTGCTAGTTTCATCTCCCCAAAGCCACCCTTCATTTGAGAGCACACCCAGCTGCCCAGCCAGCTCTACCCACCACCAATGTCTTGTCATGGAGTGACAGGACCTTGACCCAGAGCAGTGGACTCCACAAAGAGCACTGGGCTCTCTGAAGACCTCAACCTCTGCCCAGGGCAGCCCTCGAACAAGGACCTCCCCTTTTTTCCCTTGGGTCTTTCTCTACAGCAGTGCATTCCACATGCACATGTCTAAGGAGCACCCAGACACTCATTTAAATTTGGGTTCTTTCTCAGATTTTCAGGCATTGTGAGGGATCTAAGGACCTGTTCTTTAAGATCACTGAGCAATGCCCACTCCTCTGTGGTCATGGCTCCCACATGTGAACATCACAGGAACTCAGCCAGGACAATGTGAAGAAGCTGCACCTGAGCTCAGTGTTCCCTGTGGTTCTCTCAGCTGCAGCTTCAGGAGTCGATATGTGGCCTAGTGAAGCCCTAGTAGACCCCGCTCCTCACCGGGCCCTAACTGTTCATTCCTTCGCTCATGGTGTCTCTTGAGGGCTAGATCCATCCGCACAGAGAGGAGGAGACTGAACAGAAGGGGCAGGATGATGATAGTGGAGGTCCAGCTGATAACTCATAGCCAATTCACCAAGTTATCATCACAGGTGCCACATCCAAGAAGCAGCTCTCCCTTTAGCTTCACCCAGTGACCAATAGGGACCTTACAAAATACTATTGTGCAAGAGGCATTGTGAAGAGACATCAGTGTCTAACCACACACAAACTTCTCCACAGGGATGCTGAAGACCTAGTGGGGTATTCATGGGCTGCAGGGGATACACAGGACAAAGCCAAGATTGAAGCCTCACATCAGCAGTGGGTGCTGCGAAGTGGGAGAGAATTGTTAGAATAGCAGAGGGCCCTGGGGATGCACAGAGAACCAGTAGGGGCCCAAGGAACAGGTACAGAGAAGAAAGTTTGGGAGCCAGCTTCCTGTCAGCATCTGCATTTCCTTTCTGGCTTAGCATTATGTGAACTCTGCAGACCACACCATGCATCCACTCTAGGTTACGTAGGAGGTTTCCATGCTCTGAACTGTGAAGAATGTAGGGGGTTTTTGGTGATCAATTACAACACACACCAAACAAATGCATCACATAGGCCATCCGTGGACTGCGGAGGGAGAGAACCAACCCCATGGGAGGAGAGCCCTGCCCTGAAACCATATCACTGTCTTGTTTTTTCTTTTGGGTTGAGGTTTATTCTCTTTTGTTTTACTGACGTTAACTCTGAGGGCAGGAGCAGCTATTTGAAAGATAGCAAGACATGTTATGGAAGCCATTATGTATTTACTATTGGCTTGTTTTGATGTCTTTTATTGCATTCATTGTTTTGTTTTTATTGTTTCTATTCTATCCTATTCTGTTCAATTTTCAATATGTCTGAAGGAGGCATCTGCAGCTATTTTGAAGACAGCAAAGGCATTGTGGTAACTATTGCTGATTTCAAAAGATTTGAAAGTCCTAATGATTTAATTTGATTGATTTTATTGTTTTATTTTCTTTGCTTTTGTTCACTGTAAAATTAAAAATGCATCACACATTATTTATTAATCTTCATCTGAAATTAAGTGCAAGGGCAATTATGAATTTCTTATACTGTAATTTTTAGGAAATTGGATGCTTTGGAAAATCCAGCCATCATGACTATCACCATCAATTTATGTGCTTATATCTATGAGGAAATAATGTCTCATACAAGGATAAATATTTCTCTTTAAGAAAACATGCCATACACGAAGACAAAAATAGGGCAATTTATAGGAAACTGTATGAGAATATGTGGGTACCGTTTCATTACCTGTCTTTACCATGAAAATGGTTACATTAATATTTGACAGATTATATATGTGTCAAAATGTGTTGACTTATCCATAATTTAAAATATTATGTATAAATACAAAATTATTAGTGAAAATTAAGTCATACATAGATAATAAACCAAGATGTGTCACACTTAAACATATGCTTGAAAGAATATTGGGTTTCTATTTATTATAAAAACATAGAAATGCAGAAAAGTCACATCATGTTCTCTCACTTGAGGAAAAAGTTAGGCAATCATTGCAAAACATGACTACACTATCTTACAATTCTTCAAGTACCAGTTCAGTACTATTGGAAGATTTCTATTGGAAGTACTATTGGAACATATAACATGGGAGCTCAGAGCTCATAGGTGTGTTGTGCTTCTCACTCTACATTCACATCTGCAAAACATAAAAAATAACCAAAACCATTAATTGCATGCACATATAACTATGATAAAACCCCCCACATGCTTTTCACAACACAGACAAATATTGTTCACTATCTCAGGGAGCCTCTGTAATCTGCTGTTATCTATCTGCCATCTTTACTGGAACCCCCCATATTTATGATTTTTTAAGGCAGAGCTAGTGATGTCCTCACACTGAAATCCCTGCCTCTCTAAAGTCACCATAGACCTCGAGATCCAGCTCATCTTGTGAAGCTAAGCAAACTTCATCCTTCATCCTTCTCTGTTCCTCACCTGAGACCAGCATAATCACTGATCTTTCCTTGTTTAGGGTCTGAGAGTTCATGTCACTGGTGTGATGTCCCAGGCGCTCTTGCACCATCCAGCCAGGGTGGGACCACCTCCCAGAACATGTCATCAACTGTAATGAAGCCAGTGCTTCACTGTGGCTCTTTTAAATTTGTGCTTCCCAGCAGATCCTTCAAATCCCTGATAATTTCTTGAGTGCATCCTGTTGTGTCTTTTTCAGTTGTAGGGATGAATAGTGATATTTGTATTTGTTGGATCAGACTCTTGATTCTTGCTAGTAACACATTAAATGTAACCTCTGAAGTCATATAAGTTTCCTGCTCCAAGCTCATAAGAAGTGAAAAAGATATTTTCAATGTTGAAAAACTAGAAAAAGTCTTTGGACTCACAAGAGTTATATTGCAGAGAGATCAATTACCTTAAGAAATGGATGACTGGAAAATCCAGCATCACTGGTGACAACTATTTCCTTGGTACCAAAGTCAGTGGGGGCACACAGTGGAGGACACTGTGACATGGTAAGAATGGGTGGCTGGAAGACAGCAGAGAACCATGGTGAATGTGAAAGCTCATTGGGTCACTAAACACACAGGTTCCCCCAGAGCCCTCCATGATCTCAAGGTGAGGACCAAATAGACCCTCAGGGCTCTGATAGGGAGACAGGAGGGAGAAAGGAGAACAGATCCCTGACATCATCACCAAATGCCTTCTCCAGACCCTCAGGGAAAGGGCTTTGGTTACAGCTTTTATCTAGATGCTCCCCTAAAGCCTCATATTGCCATACATGAGGAGATGTAAAGATGGCTTGGTGTGACACTGGTGTAAGGGTGTGACCCTCGGATTCATTGTGTGGATGAGGGAAGGCAAAACCTGGATGCGACTGGCAGCACCCAAAAACCTTTTGGCCTGGATGAGGTAAAAGGGAGAGGCAGACTGCCTCCTGCTGCTGCCGCTGCTTGCTGTCTTCTGCCATGTCTTCTGTGTGTCTCTCTGACATGAAATAGGCTTTTCACCTCTTTGGTGCTTCTCGGCCATCACATCTTGCTTCAGAACAGGTAACTAAGGACTGAATCTTGTACAAAGTATGAGCTAAACAAACCATTATTCACTTAACTTTCATGTCAGAATTTTTGTCAGCAACCACAATGGTAACCAAGGTGGCTTTGGTGGTGGACTGATGACTGCTGATAAACAATACCAGCTGAACTGAATCAGCATGGTGCTGAATATGGATGGCCCCTGAGGATTGTTGCCAAAAGCATAAAAGAACTGGAGTGGAATAAGTGTTGTTTTTGTGTGGCTATGTTGGCTTTCCTAGGTGCTGTTGGTTTTCCTGTTGCCGTGGGCTCACCTGGAGGAGCTTATTGAGCTTCTTTCCTGATATGAACTTAGCTGTTGTCATCATCAGAGAAGCTCCGGACCTTTAGGGAGCACTGGTCCATATTTCGCTTGTTGCTTCCTGGCTCCAGAGGGGAAGATGTGTGCTGTTCAATCTCCTGGAGAAGTTGTCATGCTGGCTTCCTGATACAAACTGTGCTATTTTCATCAGAAGAGGATCTTGGGACCTCGATGTTACTCAGGGTAGCTGTAGTACACTTTAGAAGAGCTCTGGTCCTTAACTTGAGTGCAGCTTCTTGGTTCCAGTGTGGATCCCTCAGTCTGCTAGCACCAATCCTTCAGCCTGCTGGTAAGACATTCTAGCTTCTACCCCTGACCTTTGGGGCTTCCAGGGCAGATCTGAGAAACAGACTTGCATGAGGCATTGTCATGGGCTCTAGGTCTCCTGCTGGACTCATGTGGGACATTTCCACAAGATCCAGGACCTTAGCTGGATCCTTTTGGTCTTGGTGTATGAATAGCTCTCCTGCAATCTTTCTTCTGAGTGATTATCAGAAAAAAATACTATAATGTGTCTTGTATTGTATTCATCTCCTTGCAAATTCTGACCACAACAGCTTTCAGAAAATTATTCATGGTAGCCACTGAATTTTAAATTTTAAAAATTTCAGGAGTGCGAAAATAGCAGCTTGCTAGGGGGCTGGGTGCAGAGTCTCTGCAGAGAAATCAGATCAGATGCTAGAATATGACAACATCGAGAGGGCCAGACGAATGGATAATGGTTCTTATTAACCAAGGCAGTAACCGAAGGGAAAAATAAAACTAGGAAGCGGAAGGAAAAGCACAGGTGGAGAGCTGAAGCTGGATGTACTCACTGAGCCCCATTCCATGCTGTACTAACTGAGCCCCATTCCATGCTGTACTAGGCATGCCCAGAGGATCTAAGGTTGTGCTGAGACCGTAGCTGCAGATAACGGGAGTCTGTGAATCCCAGACCCTTAACAGGAGGACGCAGTACAGTGAACAGTATATCCAAGGAGAAAAGCTGTATTGGCTCTTGGAGACTGCTAGAAATTGAGACCTGGGACCCCTCAAAGCAGCCAAAGCCACCAGGCCGCCCCAGAGGAGACTGTGAGAAGCTCCAGAGCTCTGAAGCTGGACATCATGCAGTTTTCTGACCAATCTGCACTGTGCTGGGAATGCAGTGAAGACAAGTGGTGCAGTGTGCAGTGAACTCAAGAGGAAGATCTGCATTGAGTCCCAGTGAGTACTAGGGACTCGGTCCCATGGCTGCTATTACTGGATGGAGGACATCTTGGCATTGGGCAGAGTCCGGAACCATGGTGGTATCAGTGACAGAGACAGGACTGGTGGAGGACATCTTGGAGATGGGCAGAGCCTGGCACCATGGGGACATCAGATAGTCGCCCCTGGTGCAGAGAGGTCTGATGGAGGACATTGTGAAATTGGGCAGAGCCTGGCAACATGACAGCGTCAGTGACACAGAGAGGACTGGTGGAGGACATCTTGGAATTGGGCAGAGCCCAGCACCACAGTGACATCAGATAGTTGCCCCTGGTGCAGAGAGGTCTGGTAGAAAACAGCTTGGATTTGGCAGAACCCTGCACCACGGTGACATTAGTCAGCCACTTCTGGTGCAGAGAGAGTTGGCAGGGTCTGCTGGGGCTGAACCACACCTCTGGCTGGGACCCAATAAGCAGATACAAAATAGTCATGACTCTGTGATGTCCACAAGATACAGCCTAACTTGTGGATTGACTGTCACAGAGGCTAGCCTGCACCATCCCTGCATCCCTGCCTAACTCAGGTAACACCAAATTGGGGAGGGCAGCAAAAACTCAAGTCAGCATGCTTCAAAAGACCCTAAGCAATACGGAGAGGGCCAGAGACCCCCAAGACACACCAGTCTGAAAAAAACCAGAAATATGACAAGAGATAGAAATAAAAAAACTCCAGCTGCTGAACCTGGGAAAATAAGCCCAGAAGAAGTAAATACAGAAGAGGACCAGTACAGTAGCCATCCAATACTAGACACAGCATCAGCTGATATAAAGAAATACCTTCATGACCTCATAGACGAATTTAAAACTGTACTTTGGATCCAAGTAAGGCAAGATATAAAGAGATTAATTAATGAAATGATAAGCTCATCCCAAGAGAACACAGATGGAAGAACGAAGGAAATCAGAAAAGAAAGAGAAACCTCTAATGAAGAATTTAAACATAGCCTAGAATACATGAAACAGATCCAAAGAGATTACCAGGAAAATAAAAATTCCACTGAAAACTGGCAAAATGCCTTGACAGAAACTAAAGTTAGCCTTGAAATTAACTTTAAGAGAGATTTATGAAACTTGAAGAGTGATTTATGATATATGATCACGAAAGAAAAGACCTCTTAAAAATAACGAGGAACCAGAAAGAAACAATTCAAAGACTAGAAGATGACAAAAGGATACATAACTTAAGAATAAAGCACATGAGCAAGGAAGCAGGAGTAACCAAAAATGAATTACAAAGAATATTCACAGATATATTAAAGCAAAACTTCCCAAGCATGGGAAAAAGAAATGATATCCAGATAAATGAGGCTTATAGAACTCCAGCCACCTACAACTAAAACAGATCTACACCCAGACATATAATAAAGATTCCAGAAATCCACCAAAAGAATAGCAGCCAGGGAGGGAAAAGAAGCAGATTACCTACATTATTAAATAATTATAAAAAAAAGCAGACTTATCAACACAAACTCTCAAATTGAGAAGGGCTGGGGGGGGGGAATAGTCCAAGCCCTGAAAGAAAATAATTTACAACCAAGACTGATACACCCAGAAAAACTCTCTCTCAAAATTAATGGAGGAATTAAGATGCTTCCAAGACAAGGAGGAACTGTGGGAGTTCATGGGCACCAACCCTACCCTACAGAGACTGCTGAAAGACATTCCAGAGAAAGGAAGAAATACCAAGATTCCAGAAACAGTGGCAGAGAGGCCTCAATGAATGGGGCAGACAATGGAATGAGGGAGTAAGGTGGACAAATTTTAGCAGTAAAGTGAAGTAGCAGACATGAGGCAGAGACGGTAAGCTATAATCTTTAGTATAGATAGCTTTGATACACTATAATAAAAAAGACAGAGGTCATTGTTAATAGTGTATCAGGATTTACAAGTCACAGTAGTCTTATCATTCTGTTTTGTTTCAATTTACTTTGTTCCAGTCTGTCCACTCATATCAGATTTGAGGGCACAGACATCTAACCCAAAAATAGCAGGTTATACCATTGTAACTATCCTTAATTTCCTATTAACTTAAACTGAAACCCTGTATTACTTACATTGTCTTACTATGACTGATCTTATTTGAGTCTGATTTGTTAGACTGTGGTTTTTGCCTTGGCTGATTTTATTCAAATTTGCTATGCTTGATAGTATCAAGTCTAAAAGTAGAGGCAACTACTCTGAAGATGACAAGATGTAAAAGATATACATACCAGTTTTGATTATTAACAGCTCTGAAGTCCTACAATGTTTTCAAAGTTGTGTTATTATAAAAATATCCATGTAATACTATGCTTAATATTAAGCCTGATGATGTGGACAAGTCTACTGAAAATAACAAGAGAAATCATAGTAACTATGGTAGATCACCTAATATCATAGTCGTATGTGACTTTTTCATTGCATGTTTTTCTAGGAATTTGTTTTCCTGTCTTGTTATGATTTGTTTTTCCCTATAATACAGAGAGGATATATATACATGTATAAATTCACACATGGGAAGAATTTTTTAAACTATGTATGGGAACAGATTATATAATGCAAGAAGTAATGAACAGATACTCTGAAGAAGAGACACTAAGAAACCCAATGCTAATTCTGTAGCATTATGATATAAAATCTAGCAATACTATTATTCACTGTTTAGAGTGATATTAGTCTAGTTTCTTAAGTTCAATTTCAGCATAAGTAAAGATAAGGACAGCTACTATGAAGAGAATGAGAGACACTATGGTAGTTATTATTGTCCTCCCAATGTCATATCTTGAAGACCTAAAAAGCCTTCATCATCCTGTAATGATTTGATTAGTTATATAATATGCAGTATGTATTTAATGTGTGTGAAGATGGGGACAACTATTTGGAAGGAGACTAGAGACAATAAGATAGACAGTGAAGAACTCCACTGGACTTGCTTTGAAATCTGTATTTATTTAAATTGTTTCTTTTTGAACTGTTTTGTTATGCTTAATCTTACCCTCTTTAAAATTAAAAAACAAATGTGTAGGACTGATAGCCATATTACTAAGTTTTTGCTGGATCATTGAGCAGAACTGTTGGCAGTGTCACTATTTGAATGTCACTTTACATACTTTAGTTTTGTAACCTGAACAACCATTTCTAAGATGACAATATGTAACTTATTAACTGGTGATTTCTTACTGTTTATTTTTCTGTAATTCTGTATTATTTTTACCCTTTTTCCTCCATTTTTTGTTTCTCTTTAAATAAGTAAAAAAATCTAAATAAAAAATCTGCTTAGAAATTTTAAAAATATCATTAACAAATTTCAAGTTTATGTGAACACTACCACTTCTTATACCAGCATGATGGTATCACTTGCCTCATGTTCATAATACATAATTATTCAAAGGAGAAAACTCTAAAGAGACAAATGTTTTGAATTTAAAAATAACTTCCAGAGTACATGAGGAGTATCTGAATCTACAAAGGAATGACCATCCTGTAAACACTTAAGGTCCTTTAGGGACAGGAAACCTAACCCAGATGTCATTTTTTCTTGCCAGATGATTAGAAACTTCTCTGTGAAGGTAGAGAATTGAAGTTCTTAATTCCAGTTTCTGATGGATCTGTTCAGATAGGACTTAGATCACAGGATGCCTCAGAGCAGAAGGCAGTGACCCTCTCCTGATAACATAAACTACAGTGAAGCAAGCTCTCAAAGTAACAGGAATGGAATCAAAGCAGAGAGCTAAGGGAGGCATATAGTAAGTTGTTCTGAATGTTTTCATGAAGAACAAGCACCAGATTGTTATTAGGAAGAGAGTCAGGCTGGGGTACAGGAAGAGAGAAGGATCAGGATGAATCCTTCCACCAATCAGAAAGGTAGAGTCATTGCCCTGCTTCTACCACTCCTCTGAACTTAACTTCCATTAACACCCAGCTAGAATTCATAACAAGAGGTTCCTTTCAGCAGCACAAAAAGACTAGACATACCCTGGCCTTAACATCCCTTCATATAAGAAGTATGCTCTGTATATGCAAATATATGCTCCAGCATTAGATTGAAAATCCACCCATGGGTTGTAGGAGCTCACAGTTGCATCCCCAGATAGGGCTGAGGTCCCCTAGGAACACAGCATTGTGGTGTAGTTGATGAAACTGCTGGGTCTTCTCCTGTGCCTGGTAATGGGTCCCCAACATGAGTGTCCTCAACATTAAATATAGACCATGAGTGTCCTCAATGTCAGACATGGGTCTACGAAAAGATTACTAAAGCACATGACTGACTGATTATTATTGTCCCCAGGTGTCCTGTCCCAGGTGCAGCTGCAGGAGTTGGGGCCTGGAATGGTGAAGCCCTCGCAGACCCTATCCCTCACCTGCTTAGATTCTGGATTGTCTATTACAACCAGTGGCTCCTACTGGAGCTGGATTTGTCATCCCCTGGGAAAGAGCCTGGAGTACATGGGGTACCTACATTCCAGTGGTAGCCCCAACTACAATCCATCTGTTAAGAGCCAATTCTCCATCTTCAGAGATATAGACAGGAAACAGTCCTCCCTACAGCTGAACTCTGTCACTGGGGAGGACACAGCCACCTATTACTGTGCAAAAACCACAGTGATTTCTTATAAGTGTGAGCCCAGACATAAATCTCCCTGCAGGAAAACTCAGGATCACCATGGGGTGTGCTTCTCACACTGTTCTAGGAAACCAACTTCTTAGCCTTGTGATGTCAGCCTGGAGTGTGTGTTCAGTAGTCCAGAGACAGAGATTCTAGGGATCTTTTATGCCACTGACCCTACAGTGTTATGGTTTCATGGAATCAAGCTTTTATTCATTTCCCCATCTATTTCATTTTTGATTGCACAATGCATTTTAAATGAAGCCCTTGTTCACAGCACAAGTGATTACACTGTCTCAATAGTTTTTAGGTGTAGAAATATTTAATGTTATGCAATAAGGAATTAAAAGTGCGAAATCATTACAGAACCTGTGGATATACAGAAGATCATCTATACCTATTTTGAAATCCTCTAATCTCATAGGCTTGATAATTCAGAGAAATGGACAGATTCCTGGAAATATATGAATTACCAAAGCTGGGTCAAGAAGATGTAAAACTGCTGAATAACCCAATTTCAATTAACAAAATTGAAAATGTAATTAATTCCTTACCAACAAAGAAAAGCCCAGGTCCAAAGGGATTCACTGTGGAATTCTATAAGAAATTCAAAGAAGATTTAATGCTGACATTCCTCCAACTCTTCAATGAAATTGAAAATGAAGCCAGTCTCTCTGACTCATTCCTGGAAGCAAGTATTACTCTAATACCAAAACCTGGGAAAGACCCAACCACAAAAAGAGAACTATAGGCCAAACTCCCTAATGAGCATAGATGCAAAAATTCTCAATAAAATATTGGCAAACAGAATGCAGCAAATCATCAAGAAGATTATACACCGTGACCAATTGGGATTCATCTCATGAATACAAGGATGGTTCAACATATTCAGATCAATAAATGTAATCCACCACATCAATAAAACCAAAAATAAAAATCACGTGATCATTTCTATAGATGCAGAAAATGCTTTTGATAAGGTCCAACATTATTCATGATAAGAACCTTACAGAAAATTGGGATAGATAGTCTTTACCTCAATATAATAAAAATCATCTACGACAAACCAACAGTCAGCATCATATTAAATGTCCAAAAACTGAAAGCCTTTACCCTAAAATCAGGCACAAGACAAAGATGTCCATTATCATCACTCCTACTCAATATAGTGCTGGAAATACTAGCCAGAGCAATCATACAAGAGAGAGAAATAAAAGGAGTAAGAATAGGAAAAGAAGTTAAATTATCATTATTTGCCAATGCAGATTGCACCTTCCTACGATCAGAAAGGCGGAGTCAATACCCTGCTTCCACCATTCCTCTGAACTTAACTTCCATTTATCAGACTAACACCCAGCTAGAATTCAGAACAAGAGGTTCCTCTCAGCAGCACAAAAAGACCACACATAGCCTGGCCTTAATGTTCCCTTCATATAGGAAGTGTCTCTGTATATGCACAAAGACACCCAGAACTCCATTGAAAGACTCCTAGGTATAATAAATAAATTCAATAAAGTAACTGAATACAACATTCAAAAATCAATAACGTTTCTATACACTAACAACAAAATCACCAAGAGAGAAACAAGAGAAACCACACTCTTCACAACAGCATCCAAAAAAATTAAATATTTGGAACCAATCTAACAAAAGAAGTTAAAAATCTATTCAGGTAAAATTGTAATACCATGAAAAAAATTAAAAAGAACCTCAGAAAATGGAAATACATCCCTTGTTAATGGATAGGAAGAACAAACGTGAAAATGGCCATTCTAAAAGTAATAAGAACTATGGGAGTAATAAAACCCAAATGTGTAATTGTTATTGTAAGAAAGAGAGGGAAAGAGAGTTCTCTAAAGGATATAACTGCATGTATATTTAAGTGTGTAAGATAGAAAACCATATTACTAAGTTTTTAGTAATCATTGAACACAACTGTTTTCAGTCTCACTGTTTGAATGTCCACTTTGTATGCTTTAATTTTGTAACTTCAACAACTATTTCTAAGATGACAATATTTAATCTGTTAACTAGTGATTTCTTACTGTTTGTTTTTTTGAAATTCTGTATTACTTGTATTTTTTACTATTTTGTTTTGTTTTTTCCTCTTTAAATAAAAAATTTTAAAAAAGAAAATGACCATTCTTCCAAAATTGTTATACATATTTAATGCAACCCCAATCAAAATACCAGCAGCATATCTCAGAGATCCAGACAAATCACTCCTAAAATTCATTTGTAACCAGAAGAGACCTAGAATAGCAAAAGCAATTGTAAGCAACAAAGGCAAGGCAGGAAGCATCACAATCCCTGACTTGAAGTTATACTATAAAGCTACTATAATAAAATCAGCATGGTACTAGAATAAAAACAGACATGAAGAATAGATTAGAAAATACGACTACTACTACAAACACACTCAGCCACCTTATTTTTGATAAAGGTCCAAATACATTCACTGAAATAAAGATAGTCTCTTATAAATGGTGCTGGAAAAACTGGCTGTCCATATACTGAAAACTAAAACTTGACCCATGCCTATCACTATATACTAAATTGAAGTCTAACTGAATCAAAGATCTAAATATTGAAAGAGAAACACTAAATCTGTTGGAAAACAAAGTAGGTAGAAATCTTGAAGACATAAGGGTAGGTAGAAAATTCATGACAAGAATCAAACTGCACGTGAAATGATTCACAAAATCAACAACTGGTATCACATCGTATTAAAGAGCTTTTGCATGTTGAAAGAAATCTCCAGCATAGTGAAAAGAAAACCCACAAACTGGGAAAAAAGTCTTAGTGAATTGTCCCTCAGACAAAGGACTTCTGTCGAGAATATACCAAGAACTAAAAAACATCAGATCCCCAAAATTCAAAGACCCAATCCAAATTTAGAAACTGATGTTTGGTTTCTGCTAGCTGGTTCTAAACACCCTGCAATAATTTCATTCTCTTGATCGGTTTCACACTGTCTTGATAAGTTTGATGCTATAGTATACGAAGTTAGACTCAAATATTTCAAGGAAAGAGTCACTATGGTAACTACTATTAATGTCAGGCTACCTAGTGGTGAAACACAATGATGCTTAAATTTTTCGGTTCTGACCAGGGTTGTTCTATTGATATTGTTTTTTTCATCTCAATCTCCCCCCTTTTTCTTTTCTTTTTTAAAATTAATTTATTGCTTAGTATCTTTTAACTAAGGGAAAACTAAATTTAAAATAGTGCAATAGATTATAGTAACTTTTTTGTTTCCCTATTAACTTGATTTGAACCCCTGTGTTGTTCTCCACATCTTGTTCTGACTGATTTTATTATATTCTGTTTTGCTTAATAGTATCAAGTTTGAGGGTATAAGCAACCATTTGGAAGGCAACCAGATATTCTATGATGCTTGTTATTGTTTGACTATTATCTTCTTTGGAAGTCCTGTAAGCTCTCCAATGTGAGTTTTATTGGTCTTCTGAACTGTTTTGTTCAATTCTTTTATACCAGCTGATATAGGCTACTCTTTTTAGGATAACAAGAGGCATAATGGTAACCATTGTTGATCACCTAGTAATCTTTTTTTTTTGCATTATATACTATGTCCATCCTCTTGTTCTAACTGACTCTGTTTTGCTTTATCACATTGGGTTTTTCTTTGGTCTGTCTTGTTTTGTTTTTTTGGTTTTTTGTTTTTTATCTTTTTTCTTTTCCTCTTCAAAGAAAAAGTTATAAGAACTGTGGGAGTAATGGAAACCAAAATGTGTGATTGTTAGCGTAAAAAAGAAAGGAAGGAAAGTGATCTAAAGGATATAACTGCAAGTGTATTTAAATGTGTAGGATAGAGAACCATATTGCTGAGTTTTTCTTGGATCATTGAACAGAACTGACTGCAATCTCACTGTATTAATGTCCACTTTGTATACTTTAATTTTGTAATCTGGACAACTGTTTCTAAGATGACAATGTGTTATCTATTAACTGGTGAATTCTTACTGTATATTTTTTTCTATTGAAATTCTGTATTACTTCTAGCCTTTTACTGTTTTGCTTCATTTAGTTTTATTTTTCTCTTTAAATAAAAATTTAAAAAACAAAGACCCAATCCAAAAATGGGCATCTGAGATGAATACACAGTTCTCAGATGAAGATATATCAATGGCAAATAAATACATGAAAAAATGTTCATTATCATTGGTCATTAGAGAGATGCAAATTAAAACCACATTGAGATTCCATATCACTCCAGAAAGAATGGTCAGGATAAAGAAAACTACCAACAGCAAATGCTGGAGAGGCTGTGGAGAAAAGGAACTCTTCTGCACTGTTGGTGGGAGCGCAAACTAGTGCAACCACTATGGAGGTCAGTCTGGAGGCTCCTCAAAAAGCTGGAATTGGAAGTCCCATTTGTTCCAGCTATTCCACTTCTAGGCATATTCCCAGAAGAACTGAAAACATCAAACCACATTGATATATGTGCACCCATGTTTATAGCAGCACAATTTGTAATAGCCAGATCTTGGAAACAACCTAAATTCCCATCCACTGAGGAATGGATAAAAAAAATGTGGCATTTTTATAGAATGGAATACTACTCAGCTATAAAGAATGATCACATTGAGATATTTATAAGTAAATGGATGCAACTCAAGAGCATACTCATAAGTAAAATAAATTAAACACACATGTGTAAATCCCATGAATACCATAGTGTAAGAAATGGTAAGAGTACATAAGATACAAAAAACTCAGCAAATACAAAGGATACATATCTGATTAAAGGGGAAAAATAATATCTCAAGGAAAATGAGGAAAAGAAAAAATATCTAAAATTATATAAACAGACTTAGGATAGCTAAGATGATTGTGCTACAAATTCTGTAAGTTCTGCAACAAAAAGTTAACATTTGCAGCATTGGAACAATTGTGCGTATTATTGTATGGTGAACTCTTGAAGAGCATTATGTAAATTAGCAACAGTAGTTATGCATCTACTGCCTTGTTTTGAAGGCCTATATTGTCAGTGTTTTGGGCTCTTTGCTATTGTTATATATTTGTCTTTTTTGTTTCATGTTTTTCTAGGAATTTGTTTTGTTTTGTCTTGTTTTGTTTTTCCCTCTAATTCTGGAAGGATAGGTATACATGTAGAGACTCAGACGTGCGTAGAACTTCTCCTAAACAGTTTATGAGAATCAATTATATAATGTATGATGAAATGAATAGCTACTTTGAAGGAAAAGAGAAACTATGATATCCAGTGTCGATTCCATAGCATCATGCTGTGAAACCCAGCAGTACTATTAATCTTTGTTCAAAGTGATTTTAGTCTGTTATGTACTGTTTAATTTCAATGTACATGAAAGTATGGACTATTTTGAAGTGAATCAGAGACATTATGGCAGCCATTGTTGATTTCTCTGTTGTCTGGTATTGAAGGCCTATAATGCCTTTATCTCTCTGTTATGATCAAGTTAATGCTATTTTGTTTTGTATGAATTCATTGCATGTGAAGACATAGGCAACAATTTAGAAGAAAACAAGAGACAATATGATAGAAAGTAAAGAGCTCCTGTTGCCTGGCTTTGAAATCTGTGTCACTGACATTGTTTTCCTCTGATCTGCTTTGTTCTGTTTTGTTATGTTTAGTTTTACCCTCTTTAAAATAAAATTTTTAAAAAGAAATATTTAATATTTATTTCTCTGTTGACTGGAAGTCTGCCCTCCACCCTCAGATGCATCTGTGGGGCCTCTCATACTGAAAGATCCTTTCCAATTCTGTTCATGCAGAGACTTTTACTCTGAATGGTTGGACATTTGTGTGTTGATCTGAATGTTCACCTGTTATTGGAGCTGTTCATTTCCCCACCCTTGGAAATGTAGGGCAATGACTTGGAGAGCTGTGGTAGATTCCACTGCAATGGGGCCTCTCAGCATCTCATTGATAGACACCATCATATTGTCACACATCCTGCACACACTGCCTGAACTGTGTTTATTAGGGCCTACCATCAGTAGCCAAAAACTCTTATATAATGTCTTAAATATAGTGTCTATTTTTATACAAAGTGAATCTGCTATATTTACATTACCCTTCATAAAATTTGGACATCTCTGCAAGCTGCTTTAAGAGTATCTGGAAACGTTGCTATCCTTATCTGCCAGCTGACCTAGGAAGATGACCATGAAGACGAGAAAGAACAAGGTGCCCACAGCAGAGTCAAGACCAGAGAGGAGGCCAGGAGCTTCTCACAGAGGAACCTGGACTCCAGGTGTCTCTGAGCTCTCCTGAGTAGCTGAGGACAAGGCTGGACCAGTAATGGACACTGACTTCTGCCTGGTGTAAAATATTTGAGAGGGAGATTTGGGATCACAGGGATTTGGGATCATGGGAAAATATCATTGAGCAGACTCCCTAAGATGCAAATCACAGTGGCTATGTCTCTATATGATCAGATATGCAAGCAGCCATTTATTCATAGTTTCAAAATTTTGAACACCATTAAATATTATGGAAGAAATCTGAGCAAGTATTTTACATAATTATTTTTCCTTTTTCTCATCTGTCCATTGATCTATGTGCATTGGTATCTACGATCATCATTCTATCTGTCTATGGTCTCTCATATTTTTATGCACCCACCAACTCTATGCTTTTGCCTTGGTTTATGTATCTGTTATAAATTTATTATTTATAAACATTCTTGTTATCTATTTTTCATTTTGTGCCTTGTAATTTATCAGTCCTGCATGTATGTATCACTCAAAATTTAACTATTTTGCATCCCTCTGTCCATCCACATCTTAACTACTTCATCATCTTTCATCTATCTATCATTAATGGATGCGTCATCTGCTTGTCTCTATCAATATACATGATAAAAAGACCACTGATGTTATTGGTAAAGATTGATATACTTGACAAAACTGCCTAAAGAGACAGAGAACAAGATATAACCCACAAGACCTCTTGCCCATGGTTTACTTCCTCATGTAAATCAGCTGACAGCACTGCACTGGAGGAGACTTGCATTTTCTTAAAAAGTGAAACTTGCACAAAACACACAAGCTAGCAGTTCCTGTCCTGAGTATTTGCTAGAGAACAATAAAATCTAATGTCTACTGAGCAGTTAGCAATCCTGCAACACAGTTAATGCAATGTCTGTATTGAAAACTAGAAATAGCACACAGAGTTTTAAAGCCAGAGCAGGTGTGAAAATTAGAAATCATCCACAGGTTGACTGTTTTCCATAAAAGCACAATATTTATTTCTGGGTCATACTGCAGATTTCATGCTAGGTGAGGATGCAGCTTACAGATATCACACCCATACCCAGGGATTCCCAGCTGTACCGGGTGACATGATCTGACTGCTCTCCTGTCTCTCCCTGAACACAGTCTATGACTAAGAGACTGAAGGTTGTGCTGTGGCCAGCAGTGCACTGAGGTGGGAGCTGACTCAATGCTTGGTCCACACATCTGCTGTCTGCTCTTGCCCTAGACCCACATGGCACTGCTCGCTCTTTGGGCCTCTGAGAACCAGCAGCTCCAAGGTCAATCCACCTCTCCAGGGACCCCCCCATATGTTGCCACCTGCACTTCAGCATGTTTAGGTGTGGGTTTCTCACACTGTTGTGCATGCAGTTTATTCTCGTAGACACCGACTCCAGATGCTGCCTCAACGCTTTCTCCCATCTCCTCCTCACTTCCAGGAACCACTCTGAATTGAGGTTCTGCAGCTACAGGTAGAGATAGAGGCCCCTTTGGGCTTGTTTCCTATGCTCAGGAGAGGAGTGGGCAGCAGCCTTCTCTTCTCATCTTGTCCCTCACTGCTGCCTCTGTGAGAAAGGGCTGAGAACCAGAGGCCTCCAAAGCCCTGGTGCTACCCCAGGGTAAAGCTTAGTGCAAAATGCAGCAGAATAGCAGCTTCTGTCTCTCTGAATCAAGTGCTCAGAATTTGGCTCAGCACTAAGGGGCAAGGACATAGGGCTGCTTCCTTGAGCCCCAAGGTTGAGGTCACTGACAGAAACCTGATTACAAGCAGCTGGGTGCTAGACTGATTCAGGTGAACAAATTAAATTTGGTTTTCTTGAAATAGATCAAGTACAGTTTGAATTCCCATTCAAGGCTAGTTGATTTTTTTGCACTGTGCCCCTTTGAGTCTTTGCAGACAGAATTAAAGGTACTGCTCAGCAGTGTGTTGCAGAGTGGGTCCTTAGAGCTTCATCTTCTGTCACAGTAGAGTGAGACGCATGTCTTCCCTTGTGGAGGAAACATCTGCACTGCACAGAGCACTAGGGATCAGCTCCCCACGTCTTCTGCCCCATACACCCGACCTGTGCCAATCAGCCATTCTTTCTCTGTGAAGTTAGCTGTTTAGTGTTCCCCAATAGCAGTGGGTCCCTGAATTGTCCACTCTATGTCCTTGCTTTTGTTTCCTCTGAACTTTAAGATTCCCTAGTGTGTGTCTCTGCTTTCTTTCACTACAGCAAATTCCTGAGATAATAAATTTCAAAGGGAAATGGGTTGTTTTGTATCTCAGTGTCACAGCTTTAAAGCCATCTTCAGAAGTTCTCAAGGTTTCTAGGAGTTTCCTATTGCAATGGATGATAGTGCAGTGCATGTCCTGTGGAAGTAAACTGTCCAAACTCCTAGAAATCCCAAAAGAGAGAAGAATCTGTGTCTGGGAATCCCCTACAGAGGTGTGCTGCAGGGATCTAAAGACTTTCCTCCAGCTTCATCTTCCAAAGCTCTGACATCTCCTAATGCTCCATGGGCTGTGGCCAAGGCCTGAACACATGGCTTCCAGTGGGTAATGAGTCACACCACAGCACCAACTCTGTCTATGCTTTTTCAATGACAGGATTTTAAACGTTTCTTTGGTTGAAAACTCCATGACATTTTTATTGTTCATTCATTTCTTGAAGGACACTTTGCTTGATTCAGTAACTCAGCTAATGAAAATAGTGCTGCAATAATCATGATAGTAGATGATTTATTTTGGTACATCAATTTCCAAAACTTTGAATGTATCCTAGCAGGGGGATTTATGGATTATACAGAATTTCTGTGCTCTAATGCTTACAAAAAATTCATGACACTTTCTACTCAGGCTGAACCAATTCATATATTTTACAGAATTGTAACAATTTCCTCCTTCTAAACAACTTCTCCAGTGATCATCATTATTTTACCTTTATCTTGTACCTATTTAAAATGAAGTGGCAGTGAATGGTGCTGCATTTCCCACTTTCATTTACATTACTAGAATTGTTTTGTTGAGAATATTTTCTGAGCCATTTTGCTCATTTTACTTCCCTTAGACAGGTATTTATTAAGATTATACTTCAGTTTTAAACTACTTATTATCATTATGATCACTATTGTTGTTACCATTATGCTTTAAAGTTTTTTATACTTAATTATGCATTGTTAGTATAACCATGTTGTCATCTAATATTGGACCAAAACATTTAGATGATGTCTTTGCTTTCTGTCAACTATTTCCTTTATGCAAACGTTTCCTTCTAGTTTGGTGTCATTCCATTTTAAGTGTTTGTGTCAATTTACAAACACAAGAGACAGTTTCCTGATCTCATGGTTCACCACAAGAACACACATTTTCCTGACCAATATTTTCTGAAGTGAACACCAATGTCCAAATCCGTGCTCCTACTGACTGGTTGTGTTGAACATATTTTGGCTGCACAGAGGAGGATTCATTTCTCAGTTTTTTTATTTTGCAATGCTGTACCTGTTAATTTTTGTGAGCAGCATGCTTTTTTGGACACCGTGTCTATATCTAATCTATCTCCATTTGTATCATCTATTACAATGGTGCTCCATGATGCCATCAGCATTGTTCTTTTTATCCAAAAACAATGTATGTCCTAGATTATTTTTGTTAGCATAGGAATTGTGGGATTTTGTTTCTACTTCAGGGAAAATACCATTGTTACTACCACATGAATTGGGTTAAGTGTGCGTATTTATTTAGGTAACTCTAATCTTGCATGTAAAGTGTTCTGCAAATGTAAGTGGGTAAAGTCTTCATCCCAGCACCATGTTTAGGGGGTGCTATGGACATGTAAATTTTCTCCTTCTGAGCAGTGTCTAGGTAACTGGATCATGCACTGGAAGGGATCATGGAACTCAGGTGCCTGCTGTGCTCTGTCTGCTCTGTTGTGAGAGGCGACCTCTTATTCATGCTCATCTACCACCATCATGTACCACCCTTCACTGCTGTCACCAAAGGCCAAACCAATAGTGTGGCAAGGGCTTTATGAACAGAACCATCACTAAAATGGTACTGGTACAGAAAATGATACTGAGAACCCATGAATAGGATCATAGCAAATAAAAAGTCAACTGCACAGCAAAGAATACAGATAGCAACAGTATGCAGAGGAAAAATCACAGTTCCCTTATGCAGGAAAACTTCCAAGGTTTCTGCCATGCCAGATCCATCCTAGTGAGGAGCCCTAGGAAAGTGCTGTGAGACCACCACTGTGAGCACATTGCTCTGCACAGAAGCAGCAGGAGCTGATGCTGGAGATCTGTGAACACCGGATAAACATCAGGGCAGGAACAGCCTCACAATCCTTTCCCATCCTCACTGATGGCGCAGGAGACATGGCAGGGAAGAGCCCTTACCTATCTTGGGGAGGTTTCTCCGTGAATTTCATGACCTGGGAAAGCGCTATGTGGGCCTCCTGGCTTCTGAAGCTGATGCAGAAATTCTGGCTGTGGAATCTCACATAACAGTAGCTGTGAAATGGGGCCGAGGTATGCGGTATTGTGCTGACCAGGCTTGCATTGTGTCTCATGGATTTTCTTCTGAAATGAAAGTTGTTGCCTCCAGACTTTGACTTCCTGTGCCTCAAACACGTGGTTGGAAAAATCAGTTCTTTCATTGGGAGGCTCAGTTACATTAAGAACAATTGAGAAATTTTGATCTTTATTCCATCTACCACCAAAACTGCTTTTAGAATTTGGCTGTATGATTTATTTTCTTTTTTAAGATAGTGAAGAGCAGATTAAAGTGCAGAAGGAAATATTTCATTCTCAGTAGACAGGAAGGGATGATGCATTTGAAGTTTTAGTGGATCTTCTGCAAGCAATATTTTTATTTCTAGATGGTATAAATAGTAACAAAATTAAATAGTACAGTTCTCCAAGCCTTTGTACTCTGCCATGAAGTAACAGATTTTGTTTTTATTATTACCATTATCATTTTCAAAAATGTCTTAACTTTTGCAAGGTTCTTTTGAAAAAATCTCCAGCATGTCTGTTTCGCAGCCAGTATGCTTAGATTGGGCCTTATAAGTGATTCTGAAGCATTGAAATCAGCCTACAAATTTGTGAATTTGACATGTCGTGATAACATGAGTCTTCAGGGTCCTGGAAGAAGGTGCAGATTGACTCTGCTTGAGGATTCCCAGAATTTCCAGACAGCAGGGCTGAGCCACACTTTGATAGTACTGAGAATGAGCATCAATAGAGATGAAAGCTTATAAATTTTCAGGATGAGTCAACAGAGAATTGAAATGGATTTGAGTGAGGACACCAACAATGACACTGACACTGATGCGTCTCTATACTGTGGATTTCCATTGTGTGGTGAGCACGTGTGTACACACACCTGTGATACAGGTAACTCTCATCCTGGGAACTGTGTGCTGCTTGCTGCTTTCCATCTCCCCAAAGCCACCCTTCATCTGGAGCACATCCTGCTCCCCAGACAGCTCATCCCACATCCAGTACCCTGTCCTGGAGTGACAGGACCTTTCTCTGGAGCAGTGAACCCCACAAAGAGTGCTGGGCTCTCTAAGGGCTTAGTCAGCATCCTCTACCCAGGGCAGGCCTCCAACAGGGAACTCCCCTTTCTCCCTTGGGTCTTTCTGTACAGGAGTGCATTTCATATGTGCACCATTTCCATGGAGCACCAAGATACTGGCTTAAATTCGGGTCTTTTCTCAGATTTTAAGACATTGTGAGGGGTTTGTGACCTGCTCGTTAAGGTCACTGAGCAATGTGCACTTCTTCTGTGTGGTGGATGCTCCCACATGTGAACATCACAGGAACTCAGCCAGGACAATATGGGGAAGCTGCACCTGAGCTCAGCACTCCATGTGGTTGTTTTAGCTGCAGCTTCAGGAGTTCAGACCTGGCCTAGTGAAGCCCTCATAAACCCTGCTCCTCACTGGGCTCTGTCTGTTCACTCCCTCACTGGTGATGTCTCTGGGGGCTGGATCCATCAGAGAGAAGGAGACTGAACAGAGGAGGCTGGATGATGAGAGCTGCGGTCCAGCTGATAATTCATCACCAGTTCACGAAGTTAGCATCACAGTTACCACATCCAAGAACCAGTTCTCCCTGAAACACCAAGTGACCAAGGGGGATCTTACCGTGTACTACTATGCAAGAGACACTGTGAGGAATCATCAGTATATTCCCAGACACAAAACTGTTCACAAGGGTGCTAAGGACCGAGTGCGGTGATTATGGGCTGCATGAGGTGCACAAGACAAAGCAAAGATCGATACCTTCGATCAGAATAGGATTCTGGGCACTAGGAGAGAATGTGCTAGAGGAGCAGAGGGCCCTGGGGATACACAGAGACCCAGGAGGGGCCCAAGGAACAGGTGCAGAGAAGGAAGTTGGGGAGCTGGCTTCCTGTCAGCCTCTGGGGTTTCCTTTCTGACTTAGCATTATGTGAACTCTTCAGACCCCACCATGCATCCACTCCAAACTTAGGTTTCCATGCTCCAAACCACAAAGAATGTAAGGGTTTTGTTGATGATCAGTTACAACACACACATGTACAAATATGTTATGTATTCATTTATTATTCACCTTTATCTGAAAATATGTGGAAGGGCAATTATGATTTTCTTACACTGTGAAGAACTCTGACTTTTAAGAGCATAGTTATTTTGGAAAATCTAGCCATCATGATCAGCACCATCAACTTCTCTGCTACTTTCTATGAGGAAATAGTGTCTCATGCAGGGCTAAATATTTCAGTTTAGGAAAATGTGGAATACAGGAAGACACAGGTAGGACAATTTACAGAAAACTACATGAGAATTTATGGGTACCGCTTCATTACCTATCTTGACCTTGCAAATGATTATATCAATATTCAACCAATTATATGGATGTCAACATGTGTTGATCTATCCATAATTAAAATTATTATGTATAAATATATAATTATTAGAGGAAAATTAAGTCAAACATAGATGATAAACCAAGATATATCACACTCTTGAACCTATGCTTGGAAGAACACTGTGTTTCTATTTATTATAAAAAAATAAGAATGCAGAAAAATCACATCACGTTCTCTCACTCTAGGAAGAGGTGTGGTAATCATAGCTAAACATGACTACTCTGTCTTACAATTCTTCAAGTACCAGTTCAGTACTGTTGGAAGATTTCTAGACCCAAATACATAAGAGATTCTCATGAGGTGTGGTAATCATAGCTAAACATGACTACTCTGTCTTACAATTCTTCAAGTACCAGTTCAGTACTGTTGGAAGATTTCTAGACCCAAATACATAAGAGATTCTCATTTCATGTGAGTTCATAGCTTACAGGTGTGTTGTGCTTCTCACTCTATATGCACATCTTCAAACCACAGAAAATGACCAAAACCATTAATTGCATATATATGCAACTATGATAAAACTCACACGTGTTTTTCACAACACAGACACATAGTGAGAATTCATATTCTCATTAGCATTTTGAATATTGCAAAATATCACCCAGAACATTCTCATGTGCACTGTCTCTTTCCTATCTGAGGCACCCACAATTCAGGAGTCTCTGTAGCAAGGGCCCAGCCCAACCTAGACCCTGTGGCACTGCAGAGCAACCCAACCCTGGACACCACGTGTACCTGCTGTGGAATCAGGACTGAACAGAGATGTCGCACCATGGAATTTTCAATGAGCAGCTTTTCCACCTTGGTGTTTTAAAACTTAATTCATGGAGAACAAGTATGTGGGTGGACATGATTGGAAGAAACAGCTCACCTATGTGACAGCTTCCTGAAGAGGATGTCTCTGTGTTTACAGGTATCCAGTGTGAGGTGTAGCTGGTGCAGTGCAGAAGAGCAGGCTTGATGCAGCCTTGGGGTTCCTTGAGACTCTATTGTGCAGCCCTCAGATTCACTTTCTGTGAATACTAGATCATCTCAGTCCAGCAGCACCACGGAAAGGGCTACATTGTGTACAAGTGGTGGTAGCATATAGTACCCCGAATCTGTGAAGGGCTGATTCACCATCTCCAGAGGGAACTCCAACATACAGCACACTGTATCCTCAAATGAGAAGCCTGAGATCCAGGGACACAGCCTTATGTTACCATGCAAGAGATATGTGAGGGGACATCAGTGTAGCCCAGACACAAAACTTCCTGCAGGGCACCCAGGGCCTGCAGGCAGCAGTTGATTCACACAGAGAGCACAGGGCTTCCTTAAGAGATTTAGAAAAAGGTTCTTGAACTTCTTCATATAATACTTACCCCACATATTGCAATTTCATGTTTGGCTTTCTCTTGAAAGTCTCTGAGTTAGGCATGATTGTTTGCCTAGAATTTATCTTTCTTTATAGCTGAGAAGTGGTCCATTATGTATACTTACTGTATGTTCTTTGTAAATTCATATGTTTGTGATATACAGGCTGATTCCAAGATTTAGGTATTATGAATCATGTTGTATACACATTGATATGCATATGATTTTGTACTGTGATGTTGTTAGCTGTGTAGTAAAGGTGTGTAGAATGAAAAATAGCTGGATCATGTGTAATTTCTTTTTTTTTTATTCAAGAGGAAAAAGAGAAAAACACAAAACAAAACAAAGCAGTGTCATGTGTAATTTCTAACTTCAGTTCTTTGAAGAATCTCCATACCAATTTAAAATGCTTGAAGGATGTCTCTGTGTTTGCAGTTTCCATCCATAGGAATACTGTAGCAGGGTTCATAGGAAGGAAAGTTAACATGACGCAGCCTGAGGATGATCACGAGCTGCCTAGTGACAGGATGTGGGAGGGAGGAAAAAAGGGAGGGAGAGATTGCAGAGCAGCTTCAGGACACACTGAGGATGACACGTGTGCTCCTTGCTTCGGGAGAATGTGGTTATGCAAGTGTCTCTGTGTGTTAGTACTTCTCAGGGTCATCCTTTCCCTATGGGCAGTTTATGTCTTATATCTGGTGAAGCTTTTACAGATAAACAACAGGTGAGAAGAAAAAAAAGAACGAAAGAGATAACAACAGTCAGCAATGAGAGAGCTGCTAACAGGCACTAACACGATCACCATTCAATTTCCTGTCAGCAAGCAGCAGAACGCATCAAAGTCACACAAGCTCTCACGTGTTGGGAGCCACCACATTGCCGAGCCGCCGCATATAGCGATCATGCGGCCTGTGGTAAAGAGTAAAGCCTGAGTTAGATTACCCCTCCCATCGAGCACGTTAGTTTCCTGCTTACCGCGTAAACAACCCGCTCAATAATATGTTAGCCAATCAGCTTGCCTTGCTTACTTTAATATGATTGGACACTGTATCCGTATATATACTGGTGCCACCCCTGGGGGGTAGTAGAAGCCCGGAAGGAGCCGCGGAGAGCGGACCGGTAGAGGCTTCGGAGCGAAGCACGGAAGGAGCCGCGGGGAGCGGACCAGAGGAGGCTTCGGCTGGGAGCGATCCCAGGGCAGGCTGTACGGAGAGAAAATTTAAAAAAAGGTTGTCCACTGCCAGACTTTGTCGTGTGTCCTTCCTGCCGGCCGGGAGCGACATCGACATCTGGTGGCCCGTACGGGGACTGATCACCCCCGAGACGTGGCAGTGGACAACGCTCCAACGCAGAGCTGCAAGACAGGTGAGTAGAGGATAAACCTGGGCCCTGGGTGGCACGCACCTACAGGGTTTGTAGACTCCTCTCAGGCTCACGCGTAAGTGGCGGATTCCTTGGGCCTCACGCGGTGAGTAACATATTAAAAAATGGGAAACATGCTAGGTAGCGGCACTAAGAGTGAGGGTGGTTGCGGGGAAAGCTCTCAAGAGCTTACAAAAGTACGCAGGGTATTTGAGCAGGCCCAGTCAGGGAGCTCCCGAGAGGGGTCCATCAAGGGGAACAAAGATGCTAAGGAGGAGGACGGGGCTCAAGCCTCGGAGTCGTCTGACTCCGAGGACGAGGGAAGGTTGAATGGTGAGGAGGCCAAAGAGACCAGCTGTCAGGGGCCTAAGTCGCTTGATGGGGAGACGCAAGGCTCTTTCGCTGCGTTGCGCCGCGAATTGCGCTCCGCTCAGCTAGGCTTACAAAAAAGCAGAGAGCTTCTGAGCGCCCCCTGGCAGGGGAGGGAGACAGAACCTTCTGCTCCGCCCTGGAACTCGTTCCCGGAAGCGGTCCCTCGCCGTGATGCCGCCGCATGGGAACTCCCCCCTCTTCCGTCAGTACAGGAAATAACGCACAGGCCGCCATTTTCTGTTCAGCCACGGCCGCCATCTTATGATGCTCCGCCACCGGCGGGACGTTATTTCCACAGACAGCTGTGGCGTGGGGGTCGTGTGTCTAATGAAGACCACCCGTTCCCAGGGATAGATAGCGGCCCCTATGGGATATATCCTGTACAGATGGCCATGGGTCAGGGACGTAATGTGTGGGAACCCTTTGAAATAAAGCAGATTAGAGAACTTAAAAATGCAGTTACAACCTTTGGGCCGACTGCGCCTTACACCATTGCCATGCTGGAGAACCTGTCATCTGGGCCCCTCACCCCCGCGGACTGGACTCAGCTGGCAAAGGCGTGTCTGCCCTTGGGTAGTTACCTGGATTGGCGAGCCTGGTACGCCGAGTTCGCTGCCGAACAGGCGGAAAGAAACGCTAACCGAGGGAACCGGGGGTGGAATAGAGACATGCTTATGGGGAAAGGCCAACACACTGATAATCAGACTCAGTTCCCTGGTGCAGTTTATGAGCAGATCAATACCATTGGGCTTCGCGCCTGGAAGCAGGTGAGTGGTGCCGGAACGGCATCCTTGTGCCTTTCTAAAATAGTCCAGGGCACAACAGAGCCATTCGTTGATTTTGTGGCTCGGATGCAAGATGCCGCCGATAAGATCTTTTCCGATAGGGAAGTGGCTCAACCGCTGGTTAGGCAGTTGATTTTCGAACAATGCACAAAGGAATGTATGCAGAGAAATAGGGGGGCCGCTTTCTAATTTGGGAGTTGCAGCTCTTCTGGCTGCGGCAGTGCAACAAAGGGGACCTCGCCGGCCTAGAGAGGAACATAAAGCCAATCATTGAGAGGGCTCATAGAAGCCTCAAAGAAATTTTACAAAAACAAAAAGGGGGAGTAGGCCAAGGCCTGGCCCCAAAGGCACGATTATCCATGGCACTATTCACACACAATTTTTTAAATTTAAATAATGATAATTGCTCCCCAGCTATGGAGCACTGCAACCCTTCCCCCAACCATAAAGGGTGGGTTAAATGGAAAGATGTCCTAACAGGACAATGGATGGGCCCGGATCCGGTAATCAGCTGGAGCCGAGGCGCGCTTTGTGTTTTCCCACAGGAACCGGGACGAGAACCACTGTGGGTACCGGAGAGACTGACACGGGCAACAAAGCCCTCGATTGAAGATCAGACCTGCCCTACCGGAGATCCATCACAGACCAACCAACAAGATGAATAGAAATAGCGGTAGCCCGAAATGGACAAGAAGATCCTCAGGCATATGCATGGCTCGCTCGCCTAGCCTACGACCGAGTCTAGGGACGGTGAGCTTCCCACACTCCTCCTCTAAAAAATTATGATATAACAGGGTAGATGAGTCAATGACGGGTAAGAGCATGCCTCCCCAGCATGACTCAACCTAAGACAGGCCCTACCCCATACCGCACGAAAGCATCTAAATTACTAGGTTTCGCCCAAACCAAATGTCGCCCCGGGGGGATCATGCGGAGCGACATGAGTGTATGCCTGTGTGCATCCAGGTTCCGTCCGGTTCCTTCCTGGCCCTGGAAAAAGGACGAGGGCCTCGGGGCCTCGGCAGACTCGGGGACGGCCGACCCAGGCCGACGCCGAGAGCCCTTGGTGGGCCTCCTATCAGGGCACAGGCCTCTACACTCAATTCAGGAAGGGCTACGATGCGCACATTCATAAAAAATAAAAAAGGGGGAGATGTTGGGAGCCACCACATTGCCGAGCCGCCGCATATAGCGATCATGCGGCCTGTGGTAAAGAGTAAAGCCTGAGTTAGATTACCCCTCCCATCGAGCACGTTAGTTTCCTGCTTACCGCGTAAACAACCCGCTCAATAATATGTTAGCCAATCAGCTTGCCTTGCTTACTTTAATATGATTGGACACTGTATCCGTATATATACTGGTGCCACCCCTGGGGGGTAGTAGAAGCCCGGAAGGAGCCGCGGAGAGCGGACCGGTAGAGGCTTCGGAGCGAAGCACGGAAGGAGCCGCGGGGAGCGGACCAGAGGAGGCTTCGGCTGGGAGCGATCCCAGGGCAGGCTGTACGGAGAGAAAATAAAAAAAAAAGGTTGTCCACTGCCAGACTTTGTCGTGTGTCCTTCCTGCCGGCCGGGAGCGACATCGACACTCACCACAGAGAGAGGGGATGTGAACTTCAGCAGCTGTGTCCCTCTCTGACCAGGAGCCTGATCAAGAAGCTCTCCACAACCTAGGAGAGCATAGAGCCAGACGATGGGCATAAATTTATGACACGGGATCAAATATAGAGAATACAAAAGTTTGTAGCACTTTCATTGTTTTACATGATTACGAAGTAAACGACATCTAAAAAGCCATAACCATGTATATTCACATAACTGAAAGATGATTGAGCGATACACACAGTATAAGATTCTATCATATAATTGTTTATCATTTGTTTCACTGGTACCATTGTTACCAAACTTCCTCAGCACACTAATACCTGCTGTGTGCCATGCCCTTTCTGAGATATCCATCCCCAGTGCTGTCTGTTTAATAGGATGTCATGCAAATAGGGCCTCCCTGTGCTGTTGAAAACCAGTTGAGCCCTCACCCTAAAGCTCTGCAAAGGAGGCCAGCCCTGGATGCTCAGCTGTTCCTGCTCAGTGATCAGCAGTGAGCACAGAAAGCTCACCACGGAGTTCACAGTGAGCTGGGTTTTTCTTCTTGTTGTTTTAAAATTTTAATTCAAAAAAAAAAGAGAGAAACTGAGTGTGGGAGTGAAAATGAATGGGATAAACAGTGGCCCTTAATGACAGTTTCCTGAGCAGGATGTCTCTGTGTTTGCAGGTGTCCAGCAGATGGTGCACACTGGAGGATCCCTGAAACTCCCCTGCATGGCCTTGTGTTTCACCTTCAGTGACTGCTGGATGCACTGGATCTGCCAGACTCCAGGGAAGGGGCTGGAGTGGATCTCGTGCATCAGTTAGGTTAGTAGTTACATAAACTATGCAAACTCCTTGAAGGGCTGATTTACCATCTCCAGAGACAATGGCAAGAACATGCTGTATCTGCAGATGAGCAGCCTGAGAACCGAGGACACAGCCCTGTATTACTGTGCTAGAGACACAGTGAGGGGACATCAGCATGAGCCCAGACATAAACCTCCCTGCACAGGCGATGTTAAGCAAGAGGGGGCACTTGGGACTCACAGCTCAGAGTCTCCCCCCAGAACACATATAAAGTACTGTGCAAAGAAAGAAATAACAAAGGCTGAGTAGAAGAGGACAAGGAGATGGTTCTCTTGCAGTAGGGAAGCAGTCCAAGGCATAACATGAGCTCAGTAAGATCAACATCCACAGGAATGAAACCTGGAATAGAGAAATTGGAGGAGAGGCTTGCAGGTGAGGGAGCTCAATGGGATTTAAAAGAAGGAACCGAGCTCTCATATGTGCACCTAACCACTCCCTAAGATGATGATTGAGTGCATGCACTGCAAACATAAACCAATAAAAGTAAAATAGAAGAAAGTGAAGTAAAATGTGGGGTTTTTTCAGGGTCTGGGGTTGCTCCATGACATATTTATCCATGATCCTTCAAATTCACATGTCCACCCTCACCTCAAAGTCTCAGCCTAGTTGCTGTTGCTCTTTGGATAGAAAATATTCTCAGCTGTGCAGAGCTCACGTTACAGTGGATCAAAATGACTCTGCTGTGTTCCTCTCCCAGGTCCTGGTGAAGTTCGGGGAACCTAACAGTCTGAATGGAAACTGGATCCACAGTGAGGAGCAGTCACTGTGAGCCCAGCCACAATGCTCACCTCTGTAAGGGTCAGTACCCACTGACCCTAGTCCTCACAGCCCAGGGCTGTGCAGTCCCTTCAGAGGGAGCCAAGAAACACTCAGGGTGATCCTGTTCCCCGGAGCCAGCCCTAACAGGTCCCAGCACAGGAGCAGCTTCACAGAGACCCTGGGGGGACTTTAGCTGCTGAGACCCTGGATCTTCCTCACTCTTCATCCTCCTGTGACCCACTTCCCTCTATGGAAGTGGAGTAATAATGGGCCCTATGTGTCTTTCATTACATGTTCTACACGCAAGTTAGACTAATAACACCTTATAACTACAAATCTGTTAGTCCTTTACAAAATTGTTGAACCAATTCATGTATAAACAACATCCATAATGAAAAGTTAAGAAGGTCACTATTTGTGAGTATATGTTATTAAAAGCTGCAACAATCACTGCAAAGTCATTATAAATCAGTTTGCTCAATGCCAAAGGGACACCAGCCTTGTTCAGCTCTCCCTGTCCATTCTGGCACAGCCCACTCCCTGACCCCATCAGGGGAGTAAAGATCCATTTATGCCTTTATGGATTTGCCATTTCTGGAAAACTTCCATAAGACTCTTAAAATAGGCTTTATCTAAATTTGATGCTTAGTAAAATAATTTCATTTTTGGCATTTTATACCACTTTCTGTGATTAGGATACAAATTACAGGCAATGCACACACTACTATGGATATGGGACCATTAGAGTACTTGAAAATGGTGATACAAGTGAGAGATTTCACAGTTCATCTACTAGTTTAGTATCTTTTTAAATTAACACAATGAATTCCTCATGTGATTTTATCATTGGAAAATTAGCAAAAAGTTTTCAAATTGTGAATTTGCACAAAATTTTGCAAGCTGAGATTCCTATAAAAATTCTGAAGGCAAACAAAACTCAGAAACTATTGAAAAGTCTATCAATTCATAGAAGAGAATCAAACGATTTATTTCCACACATGAGATATTTCTCTTGCATAAAAAGTGAAACTTACATCTTTGTGATTGCCTGACCATTCACTGAAACACATTCACTGAAACACATGCTCGTAGAGGCAAAAACTCCCTCCTGTCTGACTCTAGAGACATATAATACCCACGTCATACAAATGCATCCATAAAATTGTGTTACAATGTGCAGTGACTACAGGGTCATAAATTACACAGGGAAAAATTAAAAGTATCTTAACTTACAGTGGTGAAATGTAATCTTACAGTGGTAAGCTTACAGAGTAAGAACTCTTCAGACACAGTCACAAGTAATTTAATAGTGAAAATTCCATTCAACAAGGTACTTAGAGTTTGATCTCACTGTGTGTGAGTAAAAGTCCCACAAGTTGCCATTGTAAAAGACAAACCAAAAGCTCTAGCAAACAAGAGTCCAGAAACCAAATGTAAAGTTCAAACTTTCTGCAAAGTTTTAGTGCTACACTAATGTGGAAACCATGCATAGATGTATAAGAATAATACAACAGGAAAGAAGTGTTATGCACAAATGGCACAGTAGAGCTCATCTCCAATGACACAATGATTGAAAACCAGATCAAAGAAAAGGAAACTTAATAATTTAGTGATTTCCTAGAGTGGCTAAGGTATAAATGACACAGGTTTACTAGAGGGAACATTGAGGACACATAAAGGTAGCCAGTGATAAGGAGAGCAGCACAGATGGAGAGAAATCAGAGGCTGCTCAACAGGAAAACAGAGAAAAGATCCAAAGGGATTTAGAAACTGCCACTCCCACCACAAGACAAAAGCGAGGATTTAAGAGCTTGACAGCATCACACATGGAAGAAGTGACCTAAGTCTCATTTCTTGGGGTTTCGTCAAGTGTCAGTCACAAATAATTGGGAGCCACCAACCTCAGTAACCACCCATGAAACTCCTGTGTGTCCAATAACAGTGTGTGCAGTGTGCAGACTGCATTGGATATGATGAGCACACACACACCTCCATGCAGGCATTCACAGGACTAGCAGGGGGCACACAGCACACACGGAGCACAAGGGATCAGCAAGACAGCACCTGAGAATACCTGAAGGGTTTTCTTTTCACTACATTGTCCTCTCTGCCAGGACTCTGGAGCCTGGAGGAGCTCTAGTCTCTAAGTCTACACTGCTGTGTATTCATGGAAGAAGCCTTTTTGTCTTCTGGCATCTAGCTCAAGACAAGATGCACTTTGTGTTCTTCAGTGAATTCTTATTTACACCCAGGTGACTACACAATATAACTCAAATGTTTGGTCTAGAAATATCTGCTGATTACTCACCCTATTAAGTTTGCATCTGCCTTCCACCATCAGGCGCATCTCCATGTCATCCAGTCCTGTTTCATGCAAAGCCCTTTGATCCTAATGTGTATGAAACATTTTCTATGTGGATGTGTTTGTCCACACACTGCTGTTGGTCCTTTACCTTCCCCTCAGAACCTGACAGAGGACATAAAGCACCGATATTGAAGTTGCTCACCTGCTGACTCAGAGGCATCTTCTCTGTCACCCCAACATTTTCTGCTTTCTGCCTCTCTCCTCAACTCCTCCTCCTCAGCCTGCTCTTCACCAGAGAGACTGTAGGGCCCAGTTCATCTGTGCCTGGCCACACTGCCCTGTGGTCATGATCAACATTGGGAAGAAAACATGCAGATACTCCCTCCAGCAGCACATGCATGAGAGAGGACTGTTGTATTTTTAACCTTACTCAAATTGTAACAAGACTTAAAGCATTCATGTATGTTCAAGTAAACTTTATTTTAAAAATAATAAGATGAAGCATTTCAAGATTGATGAGAAAAGTCTACCTGAATTTGTGCACTCAGAATCATGTGAATCTGAAGGTGCTGTTTTGGCCTGGTGCAAGGATCAACTCCATGCAAAGAGGACCTGGAAGCCAGGGCTGTGTGTCAAAAGCAATAGTCGGTGAAAGGCTTCTCTTGATGGCACTGCAAGGTATACATTAGCACCCTGAGGTCTACCCATTGTTGTGGACCAACATTACACTTGTGCTGGTGACAAAGGACTATATGTGATGGGTACAGCAGCAGGAGCAGCATCTTATCTGTCCCATTACAACAGCAAGTGGGGCCATGTGTGTTTCCTGGTGAGGATCCTCCCCAGTGCCTGTCTGCAGAGAGCTGCATGACTCAGGCCCTGAGTAGGACGTGTATGTATTAATACTTTCTCATTTTTCCACTTCCCGTAGGAGCTATTATGACTGTCTTACCTCACAGAACATATAATGACTTGAAGATATTAGATCCATAATTTTGTAGATTTATTATGTGTAATGGAAGGACACAGAATCACTGAATAAATTGATGTAGTTCATAGATTTCTCCCATGCAGACCTGAATAATCCAGGGTGTGTCACTGCACAGACACAGCCCTGTCCAAAGTGCCTGGATTAGCCTCCTGGCTATACCTTTTATTCTGCAAGGAGAACAACCATTAAAATATTTCCTGTGTTGTAGAGATCTGCCAGAAACACACAGAAGGTCACATGTAAAGTAGTAGAGCAGGATTTGATCCCTGATTTTGTCTGTTGGAGAAGAGACTGAGTAACCAGTTCCCACATTTTTTCTGGCCAAACATCCTCCTCCATACTATGACTAGCTTTCTATTTTGGATAGAGTCTTAAACTGGAGACATAGGTTAGTATGGTGTCACAACACTATAATTCTGACTCTTAGTAGGATGAGCCATAATGATCACAAAACATTTGATGCCACCCTTTGCCACCTAGCAAGTTAAAGGTCAACCTCATGTCCTGGATGATAAAGTGACACTGTCTTTCAGAAAACTAGCCAAAAAACAATGTGGAAACAATATGATTACCAAATGTTCAAAAGACTTTTAGAGGCATTGCTATAGTGCACTAACATCCATGATATATAATTGTTTAAAACAGAAAATTAACAGGAGTTAAATATTTGTAATGTAGAAATACCACCCAGAAAACAAGAGGAGAAGCTGAATCTAGACAGGTAGTAACCACCTAATTGGTCCACAAGGTTGTTTGTGGAGAAGAAACCTAACGCACATGGCCTTCTTCTCCTGCCAGAGGATTAGAAAATTATCTGTGAGGTAAGCACAGAGCTCACAGCCTGATTTCCAGTTTCTGCTGGCTCTGCTCAGGTGGGACTTGGATCACAGGATGTCTTAGAGCAGGAGGCAGGTGGACCTCTTTGGACAACAGTAATGATGGTGAAGCAAGCTCTCAAGCAGCATGAGTGGAACCACAGGAGAAAGACCAGGCTGACACAGAGGGAGCTGTGCTTAATTTGGTCCTGAGAACCAGTACCTGAACCTGGATGGGCAGAGAGTCGGATTGAGGTATAAGAAGGAAGAAGGGCCAGGAGGAATCCATTCCTGGGATCAGGAGGATGGGGTTATCATGGCCCTGCTTCCACCACTCCTCTAAATTTAACTTCCCACTTATCACAGACTCAAACATCGCTAAAATTCAAAACAAGAGTTTTCTCTCAGTAGTACAAAAGGAAAAGACATATCCAGGCCTTAGTTTCCCCTTCATATAGAAAGTGTGCACTCTATATGCAAATATATGACCCAACTTTAGATTGAAAAATCTGCCCATGGATTGTGTGAGCTCACAGCTCCATCCCCAGACAGGGCTGAGGTCTGTCAGGAAGGCTGTGGTGTGCCCTAAAGATGAGACTGCTGTGTCTTCTCCTGTGCCTGGTGACAGCTCCCCATGGTGAGTGTCCTCATTGTCAGACATGGGTCCTGGCAAGGGTACCAAAGCATGTGACTCATTGGATGATTTTGTTGTCCCCAGATGTCCTGTCCCAGGTGCAGCTGAAGGAGTCGGGGCCTGGCTTAGTGAAGCCCTCACAAATCCCATCTCTCACCTGCTCAGTCTCTGGATTTTCCATCACAACCAGTGGTTATTCTTGGAGCTGGATCCATCAGCCCCCAGAAAAGAGCCTGGAGTGGATGGGGTACACATATTCTGCTGGTGGCACTAACTACAGCCTTTCCCTCAAGAGCCACATCTCCATCTCCAGAGACACAGGCAAGAACCAGTTCTCTCTGCAGCTAAACTCTCAACACAAAGGACACAGCCACCTATTACTATGCAAGAGACACAGTGCTTTGATCCAAGTATGAGCCCAGACATAAATCTCCCTGCAGGGAAATTCTGGATCAGCAGGGGCGAGCTGTATACACTGCTTTAGGGGACCAGCTTCACAGTCCCTTGTAAAAGACTGGAGGGTTTTTTAACTACTCAAGGGACAGAGATTCTAGGGACCTTCCATGTCGATGATCCTAAAGGATTATCTTTTCATGGAATAAGGCTTTTATCATTTACCCATTAATTTCATTATTGATTGCACAATGCATTTTAAACAAAGCTGTTGTTCATAGTGCAAGTGATTGTACTGTTTCAAAGGATTTTAGATGTTGAAATATTTAACCAGGAAAATTGTTTCTCTGTTGGCTAGAAGTCTGTCCTCCACTTGCAGGGCATCTGATCCTGAAGGACACTTTCCAATTCTGTTCATGCAGAGGCTTTTACTCCGAATGGCTAGACATCACTGTGTGTTGATCTTAGTGTTCACCTATTCATTTCCCCACCCTTGGCAATGAAGGCCAATGCCTTGGAGAGCTGTGCTAGATTCCACTGTGGAGGGGCTCTCTTGGCATTCATTGGTAGGAACCATCACTCTGTCATACATCCTGAAGTCACAGGGCACTGCTCAAGCAGTATTTATAGCAGTATTTATAGACCCAGCATTAGTAATAGTGACTCTCAGAAATTCTTATGGAATGTCTTAAACATTGTGTCTGTTGGTATTAAAAAGTGAATTTGTTATATTTACATAACCCTTAATAAAATTTGGCCATCTGTGAAAGCTCCTATCAGCATGTTTTAGAAACACGGCTGTCTTAATCTGTCAGTTGACATAGGAACAATGAGTGACCTGACCATGGATCCATGGGATAACAAGGTATTCACAGCAGAGTTAAGACAAGGGATGAGGCCAAGGCCTGCCCACATAGGAACCTGGATTCAGGTCTCTCTGTGCTCTCCTGAGTCCCTAAGGTCAAGACTGGCCCAGGGCTGGACTCTGACTTCTTCTCATGTAAAATATTTAGGAGAGAGCTTTGGGATCACTGGGATTTAGGGACATGAGAAAATGCTGTTGAGTCGATTCTCTAAGATGCAGATGATGGTGGCCATATTTCTACAGATGCAGATATATAACCATTCATTTTTTCATTTTTCAAAATTATGAACAAAATTAAGCATCAGAGAGGGAATCTGGGCAAGCACTTTAATACCGTTATCTATCCATCTTTCTGTCATCTGTCTATTGAACTATTTCTCTATATTTCCATGTATCATCAATGTATCCATCTATGCTCTGTCATATGTCTTTTATCCGTCAACTCTTTATGCATTCGTCTTTCATTTATATATCTATTATAAATTTGTTATTTAATCATATGCTTCTTATCTATTTTTTAGTTTTGTGCCTTGCAATTATCTGTCCTTTTTGCTTGTATTATTCTAAATTTAACTATTTTGTACCACTGTGTCCGTGCACATCTTAAAAATTTCATCATCTGTCAGCTACCTCTCACTGATGGATGAATCATCTGTTTATTTTCACTGCTTTGTTAACATAGGAGAGACACAGAACTGTCGCTGTGCAGTCTACAGAGATTGATATACTTGAGAAGAATGTCTCAGAGGCAGAGGAAAAAGGTGTAACCAACAAGACCACTTTCCCTAATAAGCACTAAGGAGTAATAAAATCCAAGATGTGTAAATTTTGTTGTAAAAAAGAGAGGGAAAAAAAAAAGAAAAAGAGCTCTAACGGATATAACAGCAAGTGTGTTTGGGGGTGTTAAATAGCTGACTTTATCAATGTTTTTGGAACATTGAACACAGTTGTTTGCAGTCTCCCTGTTTGAATGTCCACCTTGTGTTCTTTGATACTGTGATTTGAGGAACTATTTTCAAGAAGATAGTGTGTAATCTACTAGCAGGTAATTTCTTACTGTTATGTTTTTTGTTTTGTTTTGTTTTGTTTTGTTTTGTTTTGTTTTGTTTTGTAGTTCTGTATTGCGTGTACCCTTATGCCGCTTTGGTTTGTTTTGTGTTTTTCTCTTTTTCCTCTTAAATAAAAAAAAAAAAAACAAGACCACTTTCCCATGCTTTACTTCCTCATGTAAACCCACCGACAGTATAACACCAAAAGAGACATTTTATGCTTGCTTAAAAGTAGCTGTCCCTTTCCTGAGTATTTGCTCTAGAATAATCAAATTTTATGTGCACTCTGCAATCAGCAGTCCTACAACACAATGAGTGTAATGTGTGTATCGAAAACTGAAAACAGCACAAATGACTTTTAAATTTGGAGCAAGTAGGCAAAGTAGAAAACATCCATTGACTGACTATAGCTTTTTCCATAAAAACACAATATTTATTCCTGCATATGGGTGACATTGCAGACTTTGTGCTAGGTGAGGATGAGCTTACAGATGTCACACCGCACACCCAGGGACTCCCAGCTGTACCGGATAACATGTTCTGACTGCTCTCCTGTCTCTCCCTGGACATGGTCAATGACTAAGAGACTAAATATCGTGCTATGCCCAGCAATACCCTGAGGTGGGAGCTGTCCTAGTGCTTGGTCCACACATCCGCTGTTTGCTCTCATCCTGGACCCACCTGGCGCTGCTCACTCCTTGGCCCTGTGAGAATCAGCAGCTCCCAGGTCAGCCCAAGTCTCCAGGGACCCTCCTGTCTGCTGTCACCTGCACTTCAGCATGTGCTCACTGCTGTGGAGAGCAGTTTAGATGCAGATATCTCACATTCTTATGCATGAAGTTCATTCTCGTAGGCATCAACTCCAGATGCTGCTTCAGTGCCTTCATCCACCTCCTCCTCACCACCAGGAACCACTCTGAACCAAGGTATTTTATGTGTAGAAGGGAGAAATCATTACACTCCTGGAAGATATGTAAATTGGTTCAGGCACTGTAGAAACGAATATGAAATTCCCATAAATTTCTGCAGCTGCAAGTGGGGACAAAAGAGGTATTGCTGCCCACTCAGGCTGGTTTTCTATGCTCAGGAGAGGGCTGGGCAGGCAGTTTCCCTTTCTCAGCTTGTCTCTCACTGCTGCCTCTGTCCACTGCTCTGTGAGAAAGGGGAGGGAACCAGGGGTCTTCCAAGCCCCAGTGCTGCTCCAGGGCATAGCTTAGTGCAAAATGCAACTGAATAGAAGCTTGTGTCTCTCTGAATCAAGTGCTCAGGATTTGGCTCAGCACTGAGTATCAGGGCAACAGGGCTGATATATTGGGTCCTGAGGTTGAGGTCAATGACAGAAACCTGGTTAGAATGCACTACATGCTTGGCTGCTAGATCTGAGCACATTAAAGTTGATTTTCTTGAAGTAGATTAAGTAAAATTTGATATTGCGTTTAAAGCAAGTTTATTTTCTTGCACTGTGCTCCTTTGAGTCTTTGCAGACCTAATTAAAGGTGCTGCTCAGCAGTGTGTTGCAGAGTGGGTCCTCAGAGCTTAATATTCCATCACAGGAGAGTGAGACACATGTCTTCCCTTGTAGAGGAAACATCTGTACTGCACAGAGCACTAAAGATCAGCTCCACACTTCTCCATCTGCCCCATACACCCGACCTGTGTCGGTCAGTGGTTCTTTCTCTATGAATACCCCAATAGCAGTGGATCCCTGAATTGTCTGCCCTGTGTCCTTGCTTTTATTTTCTGCTTTTATTTTCTTAAGTTTAAGATTCCCTAATGTATGTCTCTGTTTCTTTCACTACAGCAAATTCCTGAGATAATAAATTTCAAAGAGAAATGTGTTGTTTTGTCTCACAGTTTCACAGCTCCAAAGCCATCTTCAGAAGTTCTCATAGTTTCTAGCAGTTTCCTAAGTGCAATGGATGATAATACAGTGCACATTCCGTGCAAATAAACTGTCCAAATTCCCAGAAATCCCAAAAGAGAAGAGCCTGGGTTATGAGAGTCCCCTATAGAGGTGTGCTTCAGGGATATAAAGATATTCCTCTAGTCCCATCTTCCAAATCTCTGCCATCTCCTAATACTCCACGGGCTGCATATTCCTAATACACATGGCCTTTAGTGGGTGCTTATTCATAAAATATCGTGAGTTCTTCCCATGTTGCCTCAGATGAATGGGTTTACACATTTCTTTGATCAGAAAATCCATGACATTTTTATCACTCATTCATTCATTGAAGGAACCATTGGTTGAGTCAATGTCTTAGCTCTTGAGAATAGTGCCACAATAAATGTGATAGTGATGGTTACTTTGATATACACATTTCAGAAACTTTGAATATGTCTCAGCAATAGATTTGTGGATTACAGTGAAATTCTGTACTTTAGTGTTTATAGAAATTTCATACCCCTTTCTATAGTGACTGAACCAATTTACATATCTTCCAGGGGTGTAATGATTTCCCACTTCTGCACATGGTCACCAGGGATCATTAAGGTTTTATCTTTTGTTTTGTACACATTTAAAATGAGGTTGTGGTGGATGATAATGCATTTTCATTTACAGAGCTAGAATTGTTACATTGAACATTTTTCTGAGCCAATTTGTCCTTTTGTTCTTCCCTCAGACAAATATCTACTAAGATTATTAGTGAATTTTAAATTATCATCCTTATGATTATTATTATCATTTTGATTTAAGCATTTTGACTTCATTGTGCATTCTTTATATAAACATGTTACTACTCAGTGTTATACCAAATCATGCGGTGATGTCTTTACCTTCTGTTGATCATTTCTTTTGTGCATGACATTTCTTTCTAGTTTGCTGTACTCCCATTTTTCTACCTTTGCTTTTGTTTCCTGTGTGTTTACATTCTACTTAGAAAAATACTTTTGTAGACCTAGAAGATTCAGAGGTTGATATATATTTTCATTAATTTTTAAGATTTTATTTTAAACACTTATGTATTTAGTTTTTAGTATAAATTTGCAGATGGTGAGAGACAGGTTTCTAATCTATGGTTCACCATGGGGATTCACATTTTCCCAAGCATCATTTGCTGAAGTAACACCAATGGCTAAACATATACTCTGGTTGCTTTTGTTGAAAATATTTTGGCTGTACAGAGTGTTTATTTTGCAGTATTTTATTCTTTTGCATGGTTGTACTTGTCCATTTTTGCCAGCATCAGACTGTTTTGGTTCTGTGTTTTTATCTAATCTGTATCTACTTACACCATCTATTACACTGGTGTATGATGATGCCATCAGCACTGTTTTTTTAACACAAAATTGTTTTGTGTCCTGGATTTTACTGTATTTACTGTAGGAATAGAGGGATTTTGCTTCTATTCAAGGAGAAAATACCATTAGAATTCGATTAGATATGCATATTTATTAAGGTAACACTACGGGGTTTGTTTTGTTGTTTTTTTTTTTTTTTTTTTTTTTTTGGTACTGGGAATTGATGTCACAACCTAGCACTTTCCAAGCAGTTGCTTATCCCACTGAGTTAAATCCCCAGCCCATACTGTTGTATTTTGAGTGTTCTCCAAGGTAAGTGGGTGCGATCTTCATTCTCAGCATCATGCTATGTGGATGTGATTGGAATTTCAAATTGCACCCTTCTGTAAGGTTTTTGGTACCTGGATGACTCACCAAAAGAGATCATGAAGCCATCTTTCCCCTCTGTGCTGTGTCTTTTCCTGTGTGCTCTTGTGTAGTTCATCTCTGATGATGCAATGATATAAACCAGGAATAGCATAGGGTGGAATATCAACTCAAGAAAAGAAAACTTTATAACTTGGTAACTTCCTAGACCGGCCAAATTATAAATCACACAAAGCTTTTTTTCAAATTCATTTTATTCAAAATTAAAAAGAAAGATAAAGAGAAGAGGAAGAGTAACAGGAAGAAGGAGAAGGAGAAAGAGAGAGAGAAGGAGAAGGTGGAGAAAGAGAAGGAGAAGGAGAAGATGACTACAATGAAATTTCAAAACACATCCATCGGGGGCAACAATGGTACATTGCGAACTGTCATCCCAATTGTTTCATGCAAAGCACAAGACATTGGCACTCAATTGTCTGAATAATATCAGCACAAATATTTCTCTTCAGCTAACTCTGAGAAATCAGTGGTATAACTATCTAAACTATTTTATACACAAATACATATTTTTCTCTTTCAGCTCATCACACTAACCAGTATGTTTCCACATGTGTATCTTATTACACCAATGAGTATGTTCTCTGGTTGCATCTGTTTACTTACAAAAGTGTCCTGTTTATTCTTCTTCATGAATGAGAAGAATTCCATTGTATTAAATACTTCATCTTTCTTATTCTTTCCTCGTCAATGGGCATTCAGGCATTGTTTCCAAGATCTGGCTATTATGAACTATGCACATATATCACTGTGGGACAATTTGTTTAATTCTACACACAGTTTACTAGTGTCAACACTGACATTACATAAAGGGAACCTTGATAAGGTTGGAGGGAAACCAGAGACTGCTCAACAGGAAAATAGAGAAATGATCCAAAGTGGATTTAGAAACCACCACTTCCACCACAAGAGGAGAGCAGAGATTTGAGAGCTTGACAGAATCACACATGGAAGATGTGACCTCAAGTCTCAGTTCTCATGGTTTCCTCAAGTATCAGTCACAAATATTTTGTAGCCACCTCCCTCAGTTACCACCCACAGGTTCCTATGTGTCCCATAACAGTGTGGGCCATCATGACGGTAGTGCGAGGTGTGTGGACCTCATGTGCTCATGTATGCATGGGGTGCTTGCTCTGCGTGTGTGCATAGTCCAATAGCTATGGGACACCAACACTGCTATCTGGTTGTCAGAGCAAGACCCAGACCCTCTCAGGTGCAGGCAGTGAGCCCCGCAGAAAGGAGGCAGAGCCTCCTGCCAAGGCCACACTGGCCTGAGCAAGGGGCTGGAGCCGACAGAAAGCAGCCCCTGAGGACAGTGCCTCGAACATCTGTGTGATCTCATTTCTTACTACACCCCGACTGCAGAGCCATCACCATAAAGAGTGGGTCCAGGACATTTCAGGCTGCAGGTCCAATCTAAATGGAGCCTTATCCCAGCTGCACCCTGAATATCTGGGGACCGGGGTGCCAGGACCCTGTCCAGGAGTGACATAAAGTCACAGTGAGAGTAAGCAAGGAGCATAACTCTGGGTCACTAAGAAGAAATGTGAATCTAGTTAGGTTTGGTTGATGTTGACTTTGTTTTCCTTTCTGTGCTTTTATTGGGAATGTCCACCCCATGCCAAGCCCACTGCTGTATTTAGAAAACACTTAAATTGTTTAATTCCAGAAATACAAACAGAGGGGTACCATCACAAAATGTCACCCATCGTTTATTTAGAGGATATTTACATCAGACTTTTAATTTGGTACTTTAGAGAGACTGAAAGCTTTGGGGTCATTAGGGAAGAGTAAAATGACTTCAGTAAGAGGTAAGAAGAGGATGGAGAGCTGGGATCTAAGAGCCTAGGCTCTCATGTTTCCATATGGGAGCACATGAGCCCCCCTGGAGGATGTGATTACCACATGGAGTCTTTTTGAGAGATTTTCCTGGAAGAAACCAGAGTTCCTAGAGGAAATCAGGGCTCTTAAGACCTGAGCTGATCTCTTGTTTTGTCTCCTTGCAAAGGAGGGACCCAGTGTGCATCTCTTCTGCCACCTAAGGGTGCAGAAACTAAGCAAGGGTTGGAGCACACAGCTGCCTCCTACCAGACACCAGCTCTGTCATTGCCTGTGCTTGAACTTTCAGGGTTCATACATGAAAGGAAACGTATATTTCATGTAATTTGGTCCTTGTGGAGTATTTTTATAGCAGCCATCATAGACATACTCACCCCCTAAGTTTCTGCATGTGTCATGTTAACACTCTGATGCTTCAGCACACGCAACCTTTAGTAACCCAGGAATTGCTTCCAGGTGAACCACCTGATCACATAGCCTAGGATGACCTCGGGCCCAGGTAGATAAGATTTCATCCTATGTGTTATGTAAGCCTGCTATCTCCAAATTCAGAATTTTTATGTCCTTGTAATTTCATTATTTTAATGTGCTTAGAAATTATTAATTTAGGTAATCTAGCATTTGTTTATAGTTGCGCAGTTTGTTAGGAAAAAAATCAACTTTATTCACGTTTCTACATTTTCAAGATGATGATCAGTGGTCTTTGTAATAACCAGAATCTTAGAACACTTAAATGAGCACTAATAGATTAACTGAGGAATTAAATCTGAAATGTCTGACCTTTAATTTCCTTTTTATTTTTTGCCTTACTAGGAATGAAAAAGTCCTTAGAATCAATAGGCAAATAGCCTAGCACTCAGCTGTATCCCCAGCTTTATTTTTATGCATTTGTAAGTTGATCGGCATAAATATCTGTGAATGTTGACTCATATAAACATATATAGATACTTTAAGTAAATATTATGTGTTAAACATGACCAGCTTTATAAGACACATGCTCATAGTATAAATGTTGAAATAGGAAAGTTAATGTAAAGCAACCCAAGGATGCTCATGAGCTGCCTAGAGATGGGATGCAGGAGAGAAGCAGGGGAGGGAGGGATTACAGAGGAGCCCCAGGACACACTGAAGATGACACATGAGTTCACTATTGAGATTGTGTGTGTGTGTGGTTGTACAAGTATCCCTCTGCTTTAATACTCTTCAGGCTCACATTTTTTCTATGACAAGTTTATGGAAAGTATAGCTTCTGATGAAGCTATCACAGACACATAAAGTCTCAACACAGAGAAAGAGTGAGAGAGTTAATGAGAAGTGAAATAAGAGACTCAGTAGCAGGCATCCACGTGGACAAAGGCTCTCTTTTCTCTCAGAAGACAGCAAAACGCAGCAAAGTCATACATGTCCTCTCTGCCCAGGACCTGGAATGGGAAACAGTTTGTTCACAGCTTATGAGAGCATAGGCCTTGACAGTGGAGAGAACATTTACAGCCCATCAGCCCTCCAGTAGGAAAGGAAGATGTTCCCGACAATTTGATAATTATATGTTTTTCCAAAGCAAATACAAATATGCATGTTATGGGTACATGAAAAATAAAAACAAAGAGATAAAGACCAAGAATTCATTTCATTATGAGTTTTTATGTTGTCTTGAATGACATCATTGCTACAAAATGTTCTCAGCGCCTTAACATCAGATGTGAGCTCTGCCCTTTCTGAATTTCTCATGTCCAGAACTGTCTATATAGTAGGAGGCCAGGCAGATAGGGCCTCCCTGTGATGATGAAAAACAGCCCATCTCTGACCCTGCAGCTCTATAGAGGAGCCCAGCCCTGGTGCCCAGCTGTTCCCACTCGGTGATCAGGATCACAGATGGCTCACCATGGAGTTTGCTTTTCCTGCTTGCATTTCTGAAAGGTAATTTATTGAGAACAAAGGATATGGAATGGGGAAGTGAACGTAACTGGGACAAACAGTGGACATGTGTGACAGTCTTCTGAACAGAATGTTATTGTGTTTGCAGGTGTCCAGGCTGAGGAGCAGCTGGTGGAGTCTGGAAGAGGCTTGATGCAGCCTGTGGGGCACAAGAAATTCTCCTGCGTGGCCTCAGGAATCACCTTCAGTAGCTGTGGCATGAGCTGGATCCATCAGACTCCAGTGATAGGGCTGGAGTAGATCTCATACATCAGTAGTGATGTTAGTAATACGTAGACTCCGTAAAGGGCCGATTCACCATCTCCAGAGACAACGGTAAGAACACTGCAGATGAGCAGCCTGAGACTCAAAGACAGGGCCATGTATTATTGTGCAAGAGACACAATGAGGGAACTTCAGTGTGAGCCCAGACAAAATCTCCCTGTAGGGGCGCTCATGCCCAGCAGGAAATGCTGTGGTCTGGGGAGAACCAGGTAGGGCCAGAAGAGCAGGTGCAGAGTAGGGAGGGCTTCCTGGGTCCTCTAGAGTTCTCTTCTGTACTAACGTCTTAGGTCCTCAACTGACCCACAAACAAGTACCCAAATTCAAGGAAAAAATCTCTGTTAAATGGAATTGCATAAATACATAGGAAGCACTGATTTTTTTCATTTTCTGTGTATGAATTTTACTTATGAGTAAACAAAACTTGCACCCATCTCAAAGTAACCTGTGCATTTTGTGAAGTTAATTTTCTATTCAGTGTCATATCCTCATCATCTAAAAGTGGATTTGCTGGTTTAGTTTGAGTGATGAAGAACTGTCTCACGCAGTAATAAATGCTTCAGATTAGGTGATTAAATCATTCTTATCCCTCTCCATGGGGTCTGAGATCACACAGCTCCCTTCTCTCCTAGGCCACCTCACAAGACCTGGTACCCAGGCTCAGCCCAAGCACCATGAGTAGCTCTGAGCTCAGGGGAAGAGGAACAGGGGCGTACTGACTGGACTCAGGGCAGTGTCTGTGGACCTTGAGGTGCTCTTTCTAGACAACAGAGCTGAGCAGGAGTTGGTTCTGTGCCTTTCTTCTGCACCTTACAAATCCAAAAGTATATAAAGTACAGCAAAACAATTCTGTATCTGTTGCACCTCTTTCCTTTTCTGTTTTTTTTTTAATTTTTACTTTAAATGAAGAAAATAGAACAGTAAAGTGAAACAAAACAAAATAGTGATAGGACAGTAGGAAACTCACCGTCCTTACCATATTGCTTAATCTCATCCTCTAATTAGTTGCTCAAGCTCCTGGCCTCAGGTTTGCAAAGTTAATCAAATAATTCAATGTCAGGTTGCTACCTTACCTCAGTTAGTGACATCTCAGCCTGCACTATGTCCCATTGCTTATGTGGGTGTTACTGGGGGGAATGAGGGGGAGGCTGCATGGCTTCCTTGCTGCTTCTCCTTGGCTGGCAAGACCTCTGCCAGGGCGTGCAGTGTGGAAACTACACTGCTTCCTGCTGTTTTTCTCTTCCAGTTGGGCTTCCCACCCCCGTTCTCTTATTCTTGAATGCTCTGCCCCTTTGAGATTCAACCCACAGGTCTGATCCTTCCCGTGTTCGTGGGCCCCACCTCTGTCCTCCTGCTCTCACTCGTGTTGTGGTAGTCCAGGGACTGAATAGCAGACAAGGTGCGATTCTTCCTCTGCTGCTCAGTGCTCCATTCTCCTATAAGCATCGTCTCTTTCTTACTCATCTCTTAATTTTCAGTCTATCTGGAAAACAGAGGAGAATTGATGAGGTGAAACCTTCCATTCTTATAATGTGCATGGTTTTTCCTAAATGCATTTTCATAATTCTGCCTTGATTCATTTTGTCTCCCTTAATTCTGTATTTAACAGTAACACATGTATTTGTAAATTTTTCTAAAACAATCAAATATACCCCTATGGTTACTAATATCACTCTTATTGTTACGGTTTTCTGTGACCAGGTACATAGTGAACAGCACGAAATCACTTGCATGCACATCCATGACTCCTGAAGGCAAACTGGAGCTGGCATTATCACACACAGTCCCCATGTCTCAGATATGACCAAGGACTGCACCCTCACACTCATCCCCAGAGACTAACATACCTCCACCTCTACATCCTGCTCTGCTCCTCATGTGGTCCAGCATCCTCGCTGATATGTCCTGTCTACGGACTGAAAATTCACATTCTTGATGTCGTGTCTCAGGGGCATCCGTTGTTTTCCACCTAGGATGCAGACGTCTTTGAAAATATCCCCTTCCCTGAGACGGAGTCTGATCCTCTCCATTTCATCTTCTGAATTATAGTTTCCTGCAGGTCCCTGAAAATCTGAAATATTTTATGAGTTTTCTTCTTTTTCATTTTTCTCTATTATTGTGTTCAGTCACAATTGTGCAGATACCATTTTCAAATTGTGACCTTAGAAATGCAGCTGAAGTAAGAATTCAAATTTATTGTTGCAACTTGTGTTTCAAAAAAAGTAGTGAATGAGACTGTGAGGAACGTGGAGCTCCTGGCTGTGCATCTCACCACGCACCTCAACTGAGCTTTATTCAGCAACACTGCCACTCCTCTGTCTCAGTGTCTCCACATTCCTGACCTGACAGTTATGAAGAGCCTCATTTCTTCTCAGATGTGTTTCACAAAGTTCACCTCCCACCTTAGTTTATGCTCTCCTCTCATATTGGAGGAAAAAAATCCATCAGTGAACCATCCTCACTTCCTAAGCATGAAACCGACCACCATCTTCACTCTGGCTATCAATTTCCTCCTCACTGATACCTTCCAGGTTCCGTGCTCTCCTCTTCATGTGCCAGTATCTGTTAATTGTTGGATCTTCCCACAAGATCTGTAACATGATGTAAAGTACAGGCAATGCTTGTCAATTATAGAACCCACAAATGAAACATGCATTTTCCTAACCTTAGTGACCAAATCCTCACTGACTTCCAAGGCTATAGTAGAGCCTGTGACCCCCTTCCAGCACTAGAGCTTATGCATAACTGAACCTTTATTCTTCTCTCTATGGAATACATGTCAGTCTACCTACAACTCCATTAAAATCATGTAACTCAGAACAGAAATCATAACTGTGCACGCAGCAGTAACTCTAAGAACAACCTCAGAGCAGGGAGGAAGAAGGGTCTTGTATCAAAGATCAGAACCAGTGCCCAACCAGGGAGAAACAAACTGGCCTCCTTCTGGATGTCAGGGTCAATGCTCTCCTGCTTGGACTCAGAACAGCTCCACCCCGTGTCTGGAGCCTACCCTGAGGGTCCACATGTAGCCTGTTAATCTATTTCTCTTTACTACTGTAGATTCAACTGCTATCTGCATTCAGGTCAAAAATGGCAGAAAAGCATGTTGCATTATCTAACACATGATGCATGCAATCATTATATCCTGCAAATATGCACTAATAAAAAATCTTTTAAAAGTAAATTATATCCTGCAAATATGCACTAATGAAAAAAAAACTTAAATAATAAATTAACAGAGAGTCCTTGCTGCATTGTACTGGAAAACATGTGTTTGCACTGAATGTGCAGTGCAACAATAATGCACTGAATGTGCAGTGCAACAATAGTGAACAAGAACTGCACACTTCTGGCTGAAAAAAGATTGGAAATTCAGAGATAAGTTTTAATTTTAGGGACATTCTCACCATGGGTAAAGTGTTTATCATGCATAACTGTTCTCAAAGACACAACTGTAATTAGGTAAGTGTTTGGAATTTAGGACTGACTTTCAGGAAACAAGAGGAGAAGGTGAAACTAGAAAGGAAATGACAACAAGCAACTACACAAGGTCAAAGAGGGAAGGCACACTTAGCACAGACCACCTCCTTCCCTACCCAGTGAGGCTTCTCAGTGAGGGAGGCAGAGGACACACATCCTCATCTCCAGTCTCTACAGGCTCTGGTCAGTGGGACCTGGATCACAGGACATTTCAGAGCAGGAGGCAGGAGGACCTCTCCTGACAACGTTAATGGTGGTGAATCAAGCTCTCCAGAAGCACGTATGACACAAGAGGGGAGAGATCGGGAGAGGAGGAAGGGGCTGTGCTCATCTTTATACTGTGGAAGCAGCACCACAGCCAGTGTGGGAGGGCAGAGTCAGGCTGGGAACAAGAAAGAGAACAGGACCGGAGGAAGCTGGGGTAGGGTCAAGAAGGAGGGGTGATGACTCTGTGCCCTCCACTTCAGGGAAGGCAGCTTTCTGCCTATCACAGACATGGACACCATGCAAGTGCAGGGGAGGAGATTCCTCTCTGCAGCACGAGTACCAGACACACCCTAACATCTGCATCACCACCATAAAGGAAATGGCCTCCCTCATGGAAATTTGTCTCTCAAATCTATACTCAAATTCCCTTCTTGGGCTGATGGATCTGACAGCTCCTTCCTCAGACACCTCTAAGATCTCTGCAGAAGGTGAAGCTGTGGCCTATAATATGAAATTGCTGGGTCTGCTCCTGTGCCTGGTGACAGTTCCGCATGGTGACTGTCCTCGATATCAGACACAGGTCCATGGGGAGATTAAGAAAGCAATTGGCTGACAGGAATTTTACACTTGTTTCAAGGTGTCTTGTCACAGGTGCAGCTGAAGGAGTTGGGGCCTGGCCTGGTGAAACCCTCACAGACCCTGTCCATCACCTGCTCAGTCTCTTGATTATCCATCACAACCAGTAGTTACAAGTGGAGCTGGATCCATCAGCCCCCAGAAAGAGCCTGGAGTGGATGGGGTACATGTATTTCAGTGGTGGCACTAACTACAGCCCTTCCCTCAAGAGCCACATCTCCATCTCCAGAGACACAGGCAAGAACCAGTTTTCTCTGCAGCTGAACTGTGTCACTGCAGAAGACACAGCCATCTATTACTGTCAAGAGACACAGTGTTTGGGGGGACTTCCGGGAGAACATGGTGGATAGATAGCAGCAACTATGGAGGATCTCTGAGATACCCTGCTTAGAATCCAGGAATGAGGTGGTGCAAGGAGTCCTAAGCAAGGAGAGATACACCCTGCCAACCCAGGAATGAACTAAGCTAAGAGAAACCAACTGGAAATGCAATCCCGGTGCTATAACAGGAACAGATAAAATCTCAACGCAGAAACTGGATCCCACACCATTGGAAGCCACGATTTGAATTTCCTGCTGCCACTACTGCATCCAAATTGGCACAGCAGGGAGAGAGACACACGAGTGTCTGAGAGTGGGAATCTGTGAACAGAGTTGAGAACGGGACTGGCAGGGAGCCCCGCATCAACCTGCAGTGAGTGAGTGGAACAGGGACCCTTCCATAGAGTAGGGGGCTTCAGCAAAGGACATACTGGGACCAGGCAGACTAGCTGGAACAGGACGCTGCAGTGTCCTTAGTCGCATATTCCTCTCTCAAGTGGGATTGGTGGGGAGTGCCTGGCCTGGGTGACGCCGCAGACTAAGACCTAGTAGGCTAGCCCAAACCAGGTCCCAGCGCCTGGAGGTGCACCCTAGCAGTGAAGCCTTTGGCAGGTTGACCTGGAGGGGCAGGCCCAGCAGAGGATTCCCAGGTCTGTGTCTCCCTAGTACACTGCAGTGGGCAGGAACACCTAGCCAGTGGATTCAACAAACTGCAACAGACAAAGAAAAAAAATTGAGCCTCCTACATACGCTTGTATGGAAGGAACAAAAAGTATGGGAAAAGGAAGCAACAAGAAAGGGTCCTCAGTCCCCAGTCCTGAGAACACTGATCCAGGAAAGGTAAATGCAAAAGAGAATGAAGACAGAAAACATGCAATATCAGACACGGCATCTATAAACATAAAGCGGTATCTCCGAAGCCTCATAGATGAGTTCAAAAATGAAGTATTTAATGAATTAAAGCAAGAAATAAGTAGAATAGTTAGAGAAATGCTAAGCACTGCACAAGAAAAAATAGATGGTAGAATGGAAGAACAGAAAAAAAGGGGAAAATTGTTTGATGGAGAAAATAGTGAAAACATAGAATATGTGAAGCAGGTTCAAAGAGATTACCAGGAAACTAAAAACTCTATCAAAAGCTGGCATAACAGCTTGAAAGAAACAAAGGGTAGATTATCTGAACTGGAGGGCAGTTTTGTAATGTGGGAGCATGAAATGAAAAACTTCTTAAAAATAACAAGAAAACAAACAGCAATAATACAAAGGCTAGAAGATGATAAGAGGGTCTATAACTTAAGAATTAAGAACATAAAAGAAGAAGTAGGGACACAAACAAATGGACTATAAAAGCTATTCACAGAAATAATCCAGGAGAATTTCCCTAATTTACAAAAGGTAAAGATACTCAGATGTATGAGGCATACAGGACACCAGCCACCTACAACCCAAACAGAGCTACACCCAGGCATATAATAATCAAAATTCCAGAAATCCAATATAAGAACAGAATATTAAAAGCCATCAGAGACAAGAAACAGATCACTTACAAAGGAGCACCCATCAGAATTACAGCAGACTTCTTGGCACAAACCAACAAATCATGAAGAGCATGGGGGGAAATAATCCAAGCTTTGAAAAATAATAACCTCCAGCCAAGATTGATATATCCTGCACAACTGTCCCTAGAAATTGATGGAAAAACCAGGTGCTTCCAGGATAAAGAGGAACTAGGGTAATTTGCAACCACCAATTCAACTCTACAGAGAATACTGAAGGATATTCTAAAAAAGGAAAATATCAAGATTCCAGAAACAGTAGCAGAGAGGCCACAATGAATGGAGTAGAAAGCAAAATGAAGACAAACTGACAACAAACAACAGAAAAAGATCTCAACAGAAATGAGGCAGAGAAGATTGGGTGGTAGGAACAGCTATTTTGGAGAAAACAAGGCATTGTAATAGCTAGTGCTGATTTAGTATTATCTTGTTTTGAAGTCCCATCAACCTTTTATTCTTCTGTCTCCATCGGTCTTAAGTTATATCTTATTGGATTTTATTATATGTGATAATATAAGCAAAAACTTTTATGGACAAGGAGATTATACAGAAACCATTATTCATTTTCTGATAGTTGGTTCTAAATACCCTGTAATACTGTCATTCTCTTTTGGTTTTACATTGTCTTGATATGTTTGGTGCTACAGTATACAAAGTTATACTCAAAGATTTCAAGGAAAGAGACACTATGGTAACTACTTTTACATCAGGATATCTTGTAGTGAAACACTCTTTTTCTTAAATGGTTATGTTTCAACCTGTGCTGTTTTGTTGTTATGCCCTCTTTTATCTCAATATCCTTTTTTTAATTATTTACTTTTTTGTTTTTATCTTTTTAATTAAGGGAAAAATAAAATAAAAATATCAGGATACATTACAGTAACCTACTTTGATTTCCTATTAACTTGATTTGAAACCCGGGATTGCCCTCACCGTCTTGTTTTGACTGATTTTCCCCTATTCTGCTTTGCTTGATAGTACCAAGTTTGAAAGTATAGGAAACAACTGTGAAGACAATAAGATTCATTATGATGCCCATTCTGGTTGACTATTATCTTCTTTTAAAGTCCTGTAATATCTCCAGTGTTTTGGTTTTGTTCTTTACTGTTTTGCTCAATTTTATTACAACAGATCATGAAAAATTCTTTTTAAGATAGCAAGAGGCAGTATGGTAACCATTCTTGATCACCTTGTATTTTGTTTTTACATTATCTATTATGTCCATCCTTTTGATTTGACTGACTCTTCTGTTATGTTATGTCACATTTGGTTTTACTCTCTTCAAAAAAAAAAAAAGGTAATAAGAACTGAGGGAGTAATATAACCCAAAATGTGTGATTGTCATTGTACAAAAGAAAGGAAAAGAAAGTGCTCCAAAGGATATAACTGCATAGATATTTAAGTGTATAAGATGAATAACCATATTACTAAGTTTTGTTGGATCATTGAACAAAACTGTTTGCAGTCTCACTGTTTGAAAGTCCACTTTATATGCTTTAATTTTGTAACTTGAACAACTATTTCTAAGATAACAATATGTAATCTATTAACTAGTGATTTCCTACTGTTTATTCTTTCTGAAATTCTGTATAACTTGTACCCTTTTTCTGTTTTTTTTTTCTTTTTCTCCTTATATAAAATTTTTAAAAAAGAGAGAGAGAGACACAGTGTTTTGATGCAAGTGTGAGCCCAGACACAAACCTCCATGCAGGGAAACTAAGGACCAGCAGGGGGCGCGCAGAACCCATTGATGTAAGGAACCACCTTCCCAGCAAAGGAGGAGAGAAAGTTGAGAGGGTTTTCTCTGCAGTTGATTCACATGCCCATCAATGGCCCCAGGCACAGATTATCCAAGGATCTTTTATATCTCTGATCAAGCAGGGTCATAATTACATGGACTGAGGTTTCTTTGTTTCTTTTTTCAGACATTTATGTCATAATAGGTTGCACAGTAAATTTTTTCAATAAAACTATTGATTATAACTTAATGCACTGTATTTTATCCTTAATTTTTAAGATAAATTTATTTTGTTGTCCAGTTATTTTCTTTAAAACGTTTAATGCTTGATAAAATAAAACAAACTTTTAGTACCATGGGAAACGTCTAGCAAGTACAATGACACATTATTACTACGTACCATTTCACAAAGAAAAGCTTCCACTTCCAAGGAAAGTGTTATTGAATATCCTGACTATCCTTACACTATAAGAAATTTCCTAGATGGCCAGTGTTTCCCTTGACTTGGAAATAAATCAGACAATCTAAAAATATAAATCAAACTTTCAGTGAGCTGAGAATCATGAAAATGCTGTCAGAAGCTCAGTCATCTGGACCTTGAGAGTCTGTGGTAGACGTAAGACTTCAACAAGCAGCATGAAACCTTGTGAATGTTTACCCTTCAGTCTCCTGGGACAGGTCTTGTAGGCTTCCAGTTGGTCTATTAATAATAAAAAGTTATGTCAGAACCTGGTGACTCATAAGCCATTATTCACCAGCTCATGGACTCCATTCCCATCAGTGATTAAAGATGCATGGAATTCTTTACCTGCCACATAACTTTCTCATCCTTCTCAAGTGTAGGAAATAAGAGGAGAGGTTTCACACTGAATTGGTGCATCACTGGCATCTTTCAAACAGGGAATCTCTGGAAGGCAAGAACCATCTCCACCTATGAGCACTGAGCACCCAGCAATGGTGCAGGGAACCAAAACACTCATAGGGTTGTCCTTGCCACTCTGACCATCTGCATCCTTTAACAGAAAAAAATCCATCCTTCCGAAATCCTTCACACACCATAAGCTTCTCTGCAATCTGGAAGATGTCAGAGGCTACTTTTGGTGTCTTTATTCCACTTGACTTGTCTGGTGTAATTAACTCGCCCCAGGATTCCACATACAGAATCTTCCAGTGAGCCAGGTGGCACTGCAGCTGAGGTGCATCAACACCAACAGCATCTCTCAGACATGGGACAGTGAAGACGTGATTGATGGTGCTGCCTGAATTGAACAGCACTGGTACATCTGAGCTTTGTTTCTGAGTCATTGCCAGGGGAATTTCGCTATAATTCTACCACCCAGTTGTCCCTCAAGGCAGTTCATGGTCTTCTTATAGATGTGATGATTTCCACAGATGAGAGGCAGAAGCAGAAACTACTGGCCAATCAGTGGGATAAGCAATAACTGACATTTAAGTGAGAATGTGTACCTAGTATCCAAGATAATGTCACAGTTATACATGGATGAGTCCAACTCCATTATAGTCCTTGGAAATGTAATATGGTTAAAAAAAGTTTCCATGAAGGGAACCAGTAGATGAAATCACATTCACTAGGTGTATTGTTCTGAATTAGTATAAATATTATTGAAAAAAGATGATACAGATAAGTAGGCAGATAAATAGATAATAGATACATATACCAGGTTCTGTCCTAGATCCCCGATCACCCCAACTAGTGTACAACAGAGGTTAAATAAAAAGAGACAAATTGTATGATTTTTAGGGCTCCCGGAGGGTCAAAACCCTTTAATTAAGCTTGAGACTTAGGGTAAAGACAAAAGCTTCTCTGGATCAGTCCACTTATGTTAGGACCAAGGACAAAGAGCAGAGAGACTGAGGAAAGTGCAGGCAGTGAGCAGGACCTTCAAGGACGTCTCCAAATCATGAATCAAGTCAATTCAGTAACACTGTCTTATCATGAAGACATGGTAGAAGTGAGACCTTAGGAGTAATTTTTGCAGCTGGAGCCAGAGTGCCCGAAGCTATGGCCTTATCTTGCCATTTGAGGTATCACTGGCCTCACAGGCCACTACAGGCCTCAGCCAGGACCAGTGATTCAGAGACGTTCACTTACTATGAATCAACTCCCTTCACCAGGCAAGGGGCCAAGGTCTAGGAAACCCACAGATAAACATAGAAAGCCAATTAGTAAAATTGAAATCCTGCTCAGAGATGCTTCATAGTGGTCTCCAACATACATAGATAGATCAATAAAGAAATTATGTTAGACAGATATATAGATTATTTAATGCCTGTATATTATAGTTTTCTTACCAAATTTATGTACATTGTACACAAACCAAATTGCAGCAGCATTTTTGTTTGATGCACCCATGCAAACCTAATTCACCTGAAAGGAAGCAACACTGCCTCCCAGGCGACCTACATCCTTCCTCAATGCTGAGTTACCCGGATGTGCAGAGAGTGACGCATCCCTGAAGCACAGGTAACTCTGCAGGAAGACAAATAAGAGCACATTTTCAGTACAGTAAAGAGGCTCTGTGGATCTCACTGCACATGTCCAACTCTATACTGTAGGTCATGAAGTAGGACCTGGGTCCACTGTACTTCTCACATAATATATCAATAATTGATCACATTATATCATTCACTCTTGCATCTATGAGAAATTCTACATTTGTACAATGATTTGCATGTATATTCTTTGAATCTGTAAAAATAAATTAAGATTATGAATTGGACGTGAACATCATAACAGCATTACATGAAATTCTTATTTTACATAATGATGTTATTTTCACCAAGCTTGATTTGAAAATTCACATGTAATGTGTTTCTGAACATTTTCTGCTTCCTGGCAACAGAGCTATCTATGCAAATAGGGCCTCCCTCTCCCGATAAAAACCAGCCCAGCCCTCACTCTGCAGCTCTGCAGAGGTGCCCAACCTTGGATGTCCAGGTGTTTTCTCTCGAGGATCAGGACTGAGCACAGACGGCCCACCATGGAGCTCGCACTGACCTGGGCTTGCCTTGTTATTGTTTTGAAAGGTAATTAATGAAGAACAAGAGATACTTAGTGGAAGAGAGTGGGATAAATAGACATATGTGACAGTTTCCTGAGCAGGATGTCCGTTTTTCTAGGTGTCCAGGCTGAGGTTGCAGCTGGTAGAGTGCGAGGAGGATTGGTGGAGCCTGGGGAGTCGCTGAGACTCTCCTACATCGCTTCTGGATTCACTTTCAGTGACTGATACATGCACTGGATCTGCCAGGCTCCAGGAAAGGATCTAGAGTGCGTTGCTCTTATCAGAAACAAGGCAAATAGTCACACAACGGAGTATGCTACATCTGTGAAAGGCAGATTCTTATCTCCAGGGATGACGCCAAAAGCATATTTTATCTTCAAATGACCAAACTGAAACCCGAGGACATGGCCATGTACTCCTGTGCAAGAGACACAGTGAAAGGATGTCAGTGTGAGCCTGTGCTGAGCAGGAACAGCAGGGGTTGCACAGGAAACACGGAGTTCAGCCACGTCCCTGACAGGAGCAGAGCATGAACAGCCTGATTTCTTGTGCAGGTGTGAGTCTTACAGTCCACGTGACATAGTCCCTGGGAGACTCTGCACTCATGAGTCTGTGCCTATCTTTCATGCTCCTGAAGGAGAAATTTGACTCAATAGTTAGATATACATCCGTTTCCCCATCCTGGCTGCACTTGGAGAATGGTGGAGCTTCCAACAAGTAGGCGGGCACACGCTATCCGCGGAGCCCAGCCTATTTGGGACTCCTGCACCTCACCATGGGTGTGCAGAGGAGGAGCTGGCAGATCTGGGGCACCTGCATCCCCCACCCATGTGTCTGGAGGACTTTGAATATCTCAGCAAGCAGGGGAGCATTGCAGGTTCCAGAGGCCCTGTGGCCTGTGGTAAGTGCTCAGTGCACTCTGCCCAAAGCCCAGACTGTTTGGGACCCTCCAGGCTTCCGGGTGCAGTGAAGTGGATAAGTAGGTTTGAGGCATCTACATCCGCCTCCCCATCCCAGCTGTGCTTGGAGAACTTTGGAGCATCCAACAAGGAAGGGAGCACACAGTGTCCCTGAAGCTGAGCTTATCTGCAACTACGGAGTTCTAAACAGGCAGAAGAAGGCCATTGGATCTACAGGACCACTGGCTTGGGGTAACAGGGTGCCAGAGTCTCAGGAGCAGCGAACATAGAAGGGGATTTCCAACAGACCTTGAGGAAGCTTTCAAATAACACTTGAAACACAGAAATATAGGAAAATGACAAAACGAAAGACCAAATTACAACCTCAAACCTCCATCCCATCTCAAAAAAACCTAGGAGCAATGTATGTAGAAGAAAATATATGCCATTCACCTCAAATATCAGACACAATAGCTACTGAAATTAACAAGCACCTGCAGGAGGCTTTAAAGAAATTCAAACTCGAAATAATCTCATAGGTAAAAAAACAAATGATAAAAGAAATGAAAGAGATTCTGAATATATCTAAAGAAAACACAGTTAAAAATTGGAGGAACTAAACAAAAAAATAGAATCCCTAGATGAGCAATATAAGAAACAAAAAGAATACATAATGCAGATGCACAGAGATATACAGGAAATAAAAAATTCCACTGAAAGTTGTAAAAACTGCCCTAATGAAAGTGAAGATAGAATTTCAGACCTTGAAGACAGGATCGCAGCTAGTGAACAGGAAAGGAAAGATCTTTTAAAAATAACAAGGAATCAGGAAACAACAATTCAACAACTGCAAGACGATGCAAAGAAAAATAACATAAGAATGATAGGGATTAATGAAAAAGAAGGAGACAACATAAAGGATGTGAAGAGGATATTTTGAGAAGTAATAGCTGAAAATTTCCCAAGCATGAGATCATAAACTGACATCAGGATCAGTGAAGCACATAGAACTCCAAATAGTCATAACCAAAATAAAACTACACGCAGACATATAATAATCACCATCCCAGAAATTCAACACAAGAATAGATTATTAAAAGCTGTCAGAGAGAAAATACAGATCACTTACAAAGGAAAACCTATCAAAATCACAGCAGACTTCTCAGCACAAACAATAAAGTCAAGAAGAGCATGGAGTGCAGTATTCCAGATCCTAAAGCATAATGATTTCCAGCCTAGACTGATGTATCCTGCAAAACTGTCATTCAAAATTGATGGTGAAATACAATACTTCCATGACCAAGAACAGCTGAAGAACTTCATGAACACCAAACCAACCCTGCAAAAAATATTGAAAGACAGTTTAGATATACAAAGGAAAAAACCACTAACCAAAGCAGATAATTAAACAGAACAGAAAGATAAAGAAGCAACAGCAGAGATATAACATGTCAACAATAAACCAGCATTTAACAGTAATAACCATTAGTGTAAATGGTCTCAATGCACCAATCAAAAGAAACAGACTAGCAGAATGGATCAAGAGATAAAATCCAACCATATGCTGTTTACAGTTTCTAACCCAGAAGGATACTCACAGACTGAAAGTCAAAGGATGGAAAACAATACTTCATGCAGCAGGAATCCAAAAAAAGCAGGAGTAGCCATTATGTTTGCAGACAACATGAACTTTAAACCAACAATGACTATAAACCACAAAGAAGGTCACCACATACTCGTTAGGGGAAAACTCCAAGAGAAAGAGATAACTATCTTAAATATATATGCACCAAACTCCAGAGCACACAGTTATGTAAAACAACTATTAACAGAAATGAAAAATCAAATTATCAGTAACACAATTGTAACAGGGGACCTCAATACGCCATTGACACCAAGGGACAAATCAACCAGACAGAAAATGAGCAAAGAAATAACAGAACTGAGTCACACCTGTGAACAAATGGATTTGATAGACATATACAGAATGTTCCACCCAACACCATGAGAATACACATTCTTCTCAGCAGTACATGGGTCATTCTCTAAAACAGACCATATATTAGCTCACAGAACATATTTAAACAAATGCAAAAGAGTTGAAATCATCCATTGCATGTTATCGGATCATAGCGCTCTGAAATTAGAAATTAATGATAAAAGATACTGCAAAAATCCCGCAAACACATGGAAACTGAATAACACACTCTTGAGGAATCAGTGGGTCACAGAAGAAATTAAACAATACCTAAAAGAAAGTGAAAATGCAGATACAACTTACCGGAATTTGTGGGATGTAATGAAAGCCGTCCTGAGAGGAAAACTTATTACACTGAGTTCCCACATCAGGAAATCAGAACGAATACAAATAAATAACTTGATGTTACACCTCAAACAGCTAGAAAAAGAAGAGCAAGTCAAGCCCAAAGCCAGAAGAAGAGAGGAAATTATAAAAATCAGAGCAGAAATCAATGCAATAGAGAGTAAGAAAACTATCCAAAGAATCAACGAATCAAAGAGTTGGTTCTTTGAAAGAATAAATAAAATCAATAAACCCCTAGCCAACCTTATTTAAAAAGGGGGGAGGGGAAGCTCAAATTCACGCAACAAGAAATGAAAAAGGTGAAATAATTACAGACCCAATAGAAATACACCTATTTTGAAAACCTCTACTCTCAAAGGTTTGATAACACAGAAGAAATAGACAGATTCTTAGAAACATATGAAGTACAAAAGCTAGATCAAGAGGATGTAAAACTGTTGAATAACCCAATCTCTGTTAATGAAATTGAAAACATAATTAAGTTCTTACCTACAAAGAAGAGCCCAGGCCCAGATGTATTCACTGCAGAATTCTACAAGAAATACAAAGATGACCTAATGCCGACACTCCTCAAACTATTCAATGAAATTGAAAGGGAAGCAATCCTTCCTAAGTCATTCCTGGAAGCAAATATTACTCTAGTACCAAAACCTGAGAAAGACCCAGCTAAAAAAGAGAACTATAGACTGATCTCCCCAATGAACACAGATGCAAAAATCTTCAATAAAATATTGGCAAATAGGATGCAACAAATCACCAAGAAGATTATACATCGTGACCCAGTGGGATTCATCCCAGGAATGCAAGGATGGTTCAACATACATAAATCAATAAATGTTATCCACCATATCAATAAAGTCAAAAGTAAGCATCACATGGTCATTTCTATAGATGCAGAAAAAGCCTTCGATAAGGTTCAACATTCATTCATGCTAAGAACTTTACAGAAAATTGGAATAGATGGTCTTTACCTCAATATAATAAAGGCCATTTATGACAAACCAACAGCCAGCATCATACTAAATGGCCAAAAATTGAAAGCCTTTACTTTAAAATCAGGCACAAGACAAGGATGTCCTTTATCACCACTCCTAGTTAATATAGTACTGGAAATACTAGCCAGAGCAATTAGGCAAGAAAGAGAAATAAAAGGGGTAAAGATAGGAAAAGAAGAAGTTAAATTATCATTGTTTGCAGATGACATGATACTCTACATAGAAGACCCCCTAAACTCCATTGAAAGACTCTTAGATACAATAAATAAATTCAGTAATGTAGCTGGATACAAAATCAATACTCAGAAATCAATAGCATTCCTATACACGAACAACAAAATCACAGAGAGGGAAAAAAGAGAAACCACACTCTTCACATTAGCAAGCAAAAAAATGAAATATTTAGGAATTACTCTTATGAAAGAAGTGAAAGACCTATACAAGGAAAATTATAATACACTGAAAAAAGAAATTGAAGATGATCTAAGAAAATGGAAAAACATCCCTTGCTCATGGATAGGAAGAACAAACATTGTGAAAATGGCCATTCTCCCAAAACTATTATACAGATTCAATGCAATCCCAATAAAAATACCATCAACATACCTTATAGATCTAGACAAATCACTCCTAAAACTCATCTGGAACCAGAAGAGACCTAGAATAACAAAGGCAATTCTAAGCAGCAAAGACAAAGCAGGAGGCATCACAATCCCTGACTTGAAGTTATACTACAAAGCAACAGTAGTAAAATCAATATGGTATTGGAATCAAAACAGAGCCGAAGATCAATGGAATAGATTAGAAGATACAACCACAACCACAAACACACTCAACCACCTTATCTTTGATAAAGGAGCCAAGCAGGTTCACTGGAAGAATGACAGTCTCTTTAATAAATGGTGCTGGAAAAACTGGCTCTCCATTTGCCAAAAACTAAAGCTAGACCCATGTCTATCACCATGTACTAAATTAAAATCTAAATGGGGCAAAGATCTGAATATTAAAACAGAAACACTAAATCTATTGGAAGATAAATTGGGTAGAAACCTTGAAGACATAGGAGTGGGTAGAGAATTCATTAACAGGACTCAAACCGCACGGGAAATACTTCCCAGAATCTATAACTGGGACCACTTCTTATTAAAAAGTTTCTGCATGTCAAAAGAAATCTCCAGCATAGTGAAAAGAAAACACAAAAACCGGGAATAGATTTTAGTGAACTCTCTCTCAGACAAGGGACTCTTGTCTAAAACATATAAAGAATTAAAAAAACTCAGACCCCCAAAATTCAAAGATCCAATCCAAAAATGGGCATCTGAGATGAATACACACTTCTCAGATGAAGAAATACAAGTGGAAAATAAATACATGAAAAAATGTTCATCATCATTGGTCATTAGAGAAATGCAAATTAAAATCACACGGAGATACCATCTCACTCCTGAAAGAATGGCCAGGATCAAGAAAACCAACAACAACAAATTTTGGAGAGGTTGTGGGGAAAAAGGAACTCTCCTACACTGTTGGTGGGAGTGTAGACTGGTGCAACCTTTGTTGAGGTCAGTCTGGAGATTTCTCAAAAAGCTGGAATTGGAAGTCCCATTTATTCCAGTATTCTTAATACTGAAGTGGAAATATGGAATAAAACAATTAAGAACAGAGAGAATTCAGTGTGGGCTGGACTACCATTCAAAGGATGGTTAGAAAACAAAAAAAAGAGTCACAAAGCAGGAATGCTGGTTCATGTGCCTACTGCCAGAAAATGAAAGTATCAGGAAACAGAATCACAAGATCAAGACTAAGGTGAACTTGTAATAAAATCCACTCTCACAAAACAAAGCAAAGCAAATGTGTGTTTCACATCAGACATGGTGTCACAATCCGGTAATTCTGACCTTAGCAGGATGAGGCAAGAAAACCACAACACATGTGAGGTCAGCCCTTGCTAACTAATGAAAATCAACCTTATATCCTGGGCTGTAAAAATGGCACTGTCTTTCAGAAAAACAACTAAAAAGAATGTGGATTCAATATGATTAGCAAGTGGTCAGGTTGAATATTAGAGACATTCATATCGTTTCCATGGTGCACATAGTATATAATTGTTCAAAACAGAAAATTAACACGAGTTAAATATTTGCAGTGTTGAAATATCTGACAGAGAACAAGAGCAGAAGCTGAATCCAAACAGGCAATGACCACCTAGTTGCTCCACAAGCTCATTTGGGGAGAGGAAAACTAACCCAGATTGCCTCCTTCTCTTCCCAGAGGATTAGAAACTTCTCTGTGAGGTAAGCACAGAACTCATATCCTGATTTCCAGTTTCTTCTGGCTCTGCTCAGCTGAGACTTGGATCATAGAATGTCTTAGAGCAGGAGGCAGATGGACCTCTCCTGACAACAGAAATGACAGTGAAGCAAGCTCTCAAGCAGCATGTGTGGAACCGAAGGAGAGAGACCAGGGAGACACAGAGGGAGCTGTGCTCAGTTTGGCCTGAGAACCAGTACCAGAGCCTGGATGGGAAGAGAGTTGGATTGGGGTACAGGAGGGCAGAACATCCAGGAGGAATCCATTCCTGGGATCAACAAGGTGGGATCATCATTGCCCTGCTCCCACTATTCATCTGAATTTAATGTTCCACTTGCCACAGACTCAATCCAGCTGAAATTCAAAATATTAGTAATAAAGAAGCAAACATAGCATGAACTCAATGTCCCCTTGACATAGGAATTGTGCTCAGTATATGCAAATATATGCTCCAACATTAGATTGAAAGTCTTCCATCGAATGTGGGAGCTCACAGCTCCATCCCCAGACAGGGCTAAGGTCTCTCAGCAAGGCAGCAGTGTGTTATATAAGATGAGACTGCTGGATCTTCTCCTGTGCCTGGTGACAACTCCCCAAGGTGAGTTTTCTCGATGTCAGACATGAGTTCATGGAAAGGTTACCCAAGCATGTGACTAATGGCTTTTTATTGTCCCCCAGTATCCTGTCCCAGATGCAGCTGCAGGAGTTGGGGCTTGGCCTGGTGAAGCCCTCACAGATCCTGTCCCTCACCTGCTCAGTCTCTGGCTACTCCATCACAACCAGTTATTCCTCCTGGACCTGGATCTGTCAACCCCCAGGAAAGAGCCAGGAATGGTTTGGGCACATAAACTAAGATGGTAGCACTAACTAAAATCCTTCCATTAAGAGCTGTAGCTCCATCTCCAGAGACATGGGCAAGAATCAGTTCTCCCTGTAGCTGAACTCTGTCACCTCAGAAGACTCGGCCGCCTAATACTGTGCAAGGGACACAGTGCTTTGATGCAAGTGTAAGCCCAGACATAAACTTCCCTGCAGGAAAATTCACATCCAGCAGGGGGCGCACTGCACACCCTGCTCTAGGGAACCAAGTTCACACCCCTGTGGTAAAAGCCTGGAGGGTTTTTTCAGTATCCAGGGACAGACACTCTATGAATCTCTTGTATCACTATTCCTACAGTGTTATATTTTCTTGAAACCAGGGTTTTATTCGTTTCCCCATCTATTTATGATTCATTACACAATGCATTTTCAATGAAGACCTTGTTCAAAGTGAAAGTGATTACACTGTCTCAATAGTTTTTAGGTGTAGAAATATTTAACCATGAAAATTATTTCTCTGTTGACTACAAGTCTTGTCTCCACGTCTAAGGCTTCATCCTGAGGGGCACTTTCCAATTCTGTTCATGCAGAGACTTTTACTCTGAACAGCTAGATATCATTGATCTGAGTGTTAACCTGTTATTGGAGCTGTTCATTTCACTGCCCTTGGCAATGTAGGGCAATGCCTTCGAGACCTGTGCTAGATCCCACTGTGGAGGGGCCTTTCTCGGCATCTCATTGGTAGAGACCATCACACTGTCACACATCCTACAGTCATACAGCACTGCCTGAGCATTATTTATTAGATCTTAGAATCAGTAGCAGTGAATCTCAGAAACTCTTAGAGAATGTCTTAAACATCGTGTCTATTGGCATTACAAAGTGAATCTGGTATATTCACATTTCCATTCATAAAATTTGAACATCAAAAGCTGGCATCAGCACATTTGGAAACAATGTCGCCCAAATCTGTCAACTGAGAAGGGAACACTGAGGGACCTGACCATGAATCCACAAAAGAACAAGATACCCACAGCATAGTCTAGACCAGAGAGAAAGCCGGGGCCTGCCACAGAGGAGCCTGGACTCCAGCTCTTTATGTGCCCTCCTGGGTCCCTGAGGACGAGCCTGGGCCAGGACTGGACACTGACTCCCTCTCATGTGAAATGATTAGGAGAGAGCTTTGGGATCACCAGGATTTAGGGACATGGGAAAATGTTGAGTTGATTCCCTAAGATGCAGATCATTCCTGCTGTATCTCTAGAGCTTCAGCTATATAACAGTAATTTATTTATAGTTTCAAAATTATGATCAAAATTAAGTATTACAGAGAGAATCTGGCCAATAATTTTAATATGACTATGCATCTTTCTATGATCTGTTGATTGAACTATTTGTCTATATTTCCTTCTATCATCATTATATCTATCTATGCTCTGACATATCTACAGACCCATCAATTCTCTACGCAGTTGCTGTTCATTTATGTATGTACTATAAATTTATTATTTATTCACATACTTGTTATTTATTTTTTAACATTGTGCCTTGTAATTTTCTGTCCTTTGTGCCTTTGTCATCCAAAATAGACTATTTTGTATCACTGTGTCCACACACATCTTGAATATTTCATCAATTGCCACCTATCTATCATTTGTGGATGTACCATCTGCTTATCTTAACTACTTTATTGACATAGATGACACACAAAACAGTCAATATGTAGTCTAAAGATTGATACACTTGAGAAAGTTGCCTAAGAGGCTAAGAAAATGGTATACCCAACAATACCAGCTTCCCATGATTTACTCCCATTTGTAAAAATCCTTGACAGCACTATGCTGAAGGAGACCACATTTTCTTTTAAACTTGTGCTTGCAAGAGGCTAGGAAGCTGGAGTGAGTGTCTTCTCACCATGCCCAAGCCCAGCTTGTTAGGGATCCTCGCTCAGCCCCAGACAGGGAACTCTACATCTTCCTGTTGCACTGGACCAACTCAGTGAGTCTTAAGTGGGCCTCGCAGCTCTCTTCCATGCTTGGTGGACTCTGGAGTTCTAGGCATGCTGGTGCCATCACTTCCAGAGGCTGGGCAGCCTGGGGTGAGTGTCCCCCCATGATCCACGAGCCCAGCTAGTTTGGAACCCTCAGTCGGCATCGGGCAGGGAACTCCATGTCTTCCTGTAGTACTGGACCAGCTTAGCAGGTCTTGAGCCAGCCTGCCCTACCCCCAGTGACCCTCTGTCAGTCCAGGGAACTGGGCAGCCAGAGTCACAGGAGCTGAGGGCATAGAAGAGGATTTCAAACAGGCCCTGGGGAAGCCTTGGAATAACACTTGAAACACAGAAATATAGGAAAATGACCCAAAAAATGACTAAATTACAATCTCAAACCTCTAGCCCATCCCAAGAAACCTTAGGAGCGATGTACATAAAAGAAAATATATGCCAAGCACCTGATATATCGGACATAATAGCAATTAAAATAAAGAAGCAACTCCAGGAAGCTTTAAAGGAATTCAAACTAGAAATGATCTCCCAGGTAAAAGAAGAAATGATAAAAGTAATGAAAGAGATACTGAACAAATCTAAAGAAGACAAAGTTTAAAAACCTGGAGGAACTAAACAAAAGGTAGAATCCCTGGATGAACAATATAAGAAACAAACAATACATAAAGCAGATACAAAGAGATATACAGGTAATCAAAAATTCCATTGAAAGCTGTAAAAACTACCTCAATGAAAGTGAAAATAGAATTTCAGACCTCAAAGACAAGATTTCAGCTAGTGAACAGAAAGGCAAGATCTTTTAAAAACAACAAGGAATCAGAAAATAACAATTCAACAACTGCAAGATGATGCAAAGAAAAACAACATTGATAGGAATAAATGAAAAAGAAAGGTACAACATAAAGGATGTCAAGAGGATATTTAGAGAAGTAATACATGAAAATTTGCCAACCATGAGACTGGAAATTGACATCAGGATCAGTGAAGCATATAAAACTTCAAATAGCTATAACCAAAATAAAACTAAACCCAGACATATAATAATCACCATCCCAGAAATGCACCATAAGAACAGAATATTAAAAGGTGTCAGAGAGAAAAGATAGATCACTTATAAAGGAAAACCTATCAGAATCACAGCAGACTTCTCAGCACAAACAATAAAGTCAAGAAGAGCATGGAGTGAAGTATTCCAGATCCTAAAGCAAAATGACTTCCAACCTAGACTGATATATCCTGCAAAAGTATCATTCAAAATTGATGGTGAAATATGATACTTCCATGACAAAGAACAGCTGAAGAACTTCATGAACACCAAACCAACCCTGCAAAAAATATTGAAAGACAGTTTAGATACACAAAGGAAAAAACCACTAAGCAACGCAGATAATTAAACAGAACAGAAAGATAAAGAAGCAACAGCAGAGAGATAACATGTCAACAATAAACCAGCATTTAATAGTAATAACCATTAATGTAAATGGTCTCAATGCACCAATCAAAAGAAGACTAGCAAAATGGATCAAGAAACACAGCAGACTTCTCAGCACAAACAATAAAGTCAAGAAGAGCATGGAGTGAAGCATTTCAGATCTTAAGCAAAATAATTTCCAACCTAGACTGATGTACCCTGCAAAACTGTCCTTCAAAATTGATGGAGAAATAAGACACCTCCATGATACTTCCATGACAAAGAACAGCTGAAGAACTTCATGATCACCAAACCAATCCTGCAAAGAATACTGTAAGACAGTTTAGATACACTTGGGGAAAAAAAAACCCTAAACAAAGCAGACAATTAAACAGAACAGAAAGATAAAGATGCAATAGCACAAATATAACATGTCAACAAAAAAACAACATATAACAGTTATAACCATTAATGCAAATGGTCTTAATGCACCAATTAAAAGAAACAGACTAGGAGAACATGGTGGACAGATAGCAGCAGCTACGGAGGCTCTCTGAAAGACCGAGCTTAGAATTCAGGAATGGTGTAGAGTAAGGAATCATAAGCAAGTGGAGATATGCCCTGCTGACCCAACAACGAACTGGGCTGAGAGAAACCAACTGGGAATGCAATCCTGCTGCTATAACAGGAACAAAAAAGCCTCAGTGTGGAAGCTGGGGCCCGTGCCATTGGAAGCCGCAATTTGGGTTTTCTGCCACCACTGCTGCATCTACATCTGCTTGGCAGGGAGAGAGACAAGCGAAAGCTCTGAGAACGGGAATTGGTGAACAGAGTTGAAAGCAGGACAGGTAGGGAGCTGTGCATTGACCTGCAGTGAATGAGAGAAACTGGGACTCTTCCACGGTCTAGGAGACTATAACAGAGGACATTCTGGTACTGGGCAGACTTGAGGGAACAGGGCGCTGCAGTGACTTCAGTCACATATCCACCTCTCAAGCAGGACTGGTGAGAAATGCCTAGCCTACGTGACACTGCTGGCTGAGACCCAGTAGGCTAGCACAACCCAGGTCCCAGCGCCTGAAGGAAGATTGACCTAGAGGGGCAGGCCCCGCATAGGCTGCCTGGTCTGCAACTTCCTGGTGTGCTGCAGTGGGCGGGAACACTGACACAAATCAGACTGTGGCTGAGAGGGAAGGAAACTGGGCCTCTAACATACGTTTGCATATGTAAGGAACAAAGAATATGGGAAGAGGCAGCAACAAGAAAGGCTCCTCGGTCCCCAATCCTGAGAAAGAGGCAATAGCAGACACAGCACCAATAGATATAAAGCGCTATCTCCAGAGCCTCATAGACAAGTTCAGGAATGAAGTTATTAATGACCTGAAGCTAGAAATAAACAGAATAGTTAGAGAAATGCTAAGAACCACCCAAGAAAAAACAGATGGTGGGATGGAAGAACAGCAAAAGGGGGAGAATTGTTTGATGGAGAAAATAGAGAAAGCATAGAATACGTGAAGCAGGTTCAAAGAGATTACCAGGAAACTAAAAACTCTATCGAAAACTTGCATAACAGCTTGAAAGAAACTAAGGACAGATTATCTGAACTGGAGGACAGATTTGTAATATGGGAGAATGAAATGAAAAACTTCTTAAGAATAACAAAGAAACAAACAGCAATAATACAAAGACAAGAAGATGATAAGAGGATCTATAACTTAAGAATTAAGAACATAAAAGAAGAAGTAGGGACACAAACAAATGAACTACAAAAGCTACTCACAGAAATAATCCAGGAGAATTTTCCTAATTTAGCAAAAGGTAAAGATACTCAGTTGTATGAAGCATACAGGACCCCAGCCAACTACAACCCAAACAGAGCAACACCCAGGCATATAATAATTAAAACTCCAGAAATCCAATATAAGAACAGAATATTAAAAGCCATCAGAGACAAGAAACAGATCATTTTCAAGGAAACACCCATCAGAATTACAGCAGATTTCTCAGCACAAACCATCAAATCACAAAGAGCGTGGGGAGAAATAATTCAAGCTTTGAAAGATAATAATATCCAGCCAAGATTGAGATATCCTGCACAACTATCCCTGGAAATGAGTGGAAAAACAAGGTGCTTCCAGGATAAAGAGGAACTAGGGGAATATGCAACCACCAATTCAGCTCTACAGAGAATACTGCAAGATATTCTAAAAAAGAAAAATATGAAGAATCCAGAAATAGTGGCAGGGAGGCCACAATGAATGGAGCAGAAAACAAAATGAAGAAGACAAACTGACAACTAATGACAGAAAAAGAGCTCAACAGAAATGAGGCAAAGAAGATTGGATGAGAGGAACAGCTATTTTGGAGAAAATGACATCCTAATAGGTAATGCTGATTTAGTATCATCTTGTTTTGAAGTCTCATCAAGCTTTTGTTCTTCTGTTGCCATTGGTCTAAACAGGTTGTATTTTATTGGATTTTGTTATATATGATAGTATAAGCAAAAACTTTTATAGACAAGGAGATTATACAGAAACCATTGTTCATTTTCTGTTAGTTGATTCTAAATACCCTGTAATACTGTCATTCTCTTAAATGGTTTTACATTGTTTTGATATATTTGATGCTACAGTATACAAAGTTATACTCAAAGATTTCACAGAAAGAGACAATATGGTAACTACTTTTATGTCGGGATTATCTTGTGGTGAAACACTATTTTGCTTAAATGGTTATGTTTTGATCTGTGCTGTTTTGCTGTTATGCCCTCTTTTATCTCAATCTCCATTTTATTATTTACTTTTTTATTTTTATCCTTTTAATTAAGGGAAAAATAAATAAAAAAGTAGCAGGATATATTACAGTAACCCACTTTGACTTTCCATTATCTTGATTTAAAGCCCTGTATTGCTCTCACCATCTTGTTTTGACTGATGTCCCTCTATTCTGTTTTGCTGGATAGTACCAGGTTTGAAAGTTTAGGCAACAGCTGTGAAGATAGTGGGATTCATTATGATGCCCATTCTAGTTGACTATTATCTACTTTTGAAGACCTGTAATATCTCCAATGTTTTGGTTTTGTCGGTTTTGTTCTTTACTCTTTTGTTCGATTTTATTATAACTGATGATATAGGCAATTCTATTAGAGATAGCAGGAGGCATTATGGTAACCATTCTTGATCACCTTGTATTATGCTTTTACATTATCTATTATGTCCACACTTTTGATTTGACTGACTCTGTTCTGTTATGTCACATTTGGTTCTACTCTCTTCCAAAAAAGTAATAAGAACTGTGGGAGCAACAAATCCCAAAATGTGTAATTGTCATTGTACAAAAGAGAGGAAAAGAAAGTTCTCTAAATGGTATAACTGCATGTACATTTAAGTGTATAAGATAGATAATGATATTACTGAGTTTTGTTGGATCATTGAACAGAACTGTTGCAGTCTCACTGTTGGAATATCCACATTATAAGCTTCAATTTTGTAACTTGAACAACTATTTCTAAGATGACAATGTGTAATCCATTAACTAGTGATTTCCTGCTGTTTATTTTTTTCTGTAAATCTGTATAACTTATACCCTTTCTCTGCTTTTTTTATTTTTCTCTTTAAATAAAATTTTTAAAAAACAATAGAAAAAAAGAAAGAAGGCACCTATCCATCAGTGTGCAGAGGAGGGGCTGGGCAGATCTGGGGAGCCTGCATCAGCCACCCCATGTGTCTGGAGGACTGTGGATATCTCAGCAAGCAGGGAGGGATTGCAGGTTCCTGAGGCACCGTGGCCTGCGGTGAGTGCTCAACGCACTCTGCCCAAATCCCAGATTGTTCCGGACCCTCCAGGCTTCCGGGTGCAGTGAAGTGGAGAAGTGGGTTTGAGGCCTCTACATCCGCCTCCCCATCCCAGCTGCACTTAAACAACTGCTGAGCTTCCAACGGGTGGGTGGGCCCACACTATTCCCAGAGCCCAGCCTGTTTCAGACTGCTGCACCTAGCCATCGGTGTGCAGAGGAGGGGCTGGGCGAATCTGGGGGACCTGTATGGGCCTCCCTGTGTGTCTGGAGGACTGTGGATGTCTCGGCGGGCAGTGGAGTATCGCGGATTCTGGAGGCCCTGCAGCCTGTGGTGAGTGCTCAGCACACTCTGCCCAGAACCCAGACTGTTTGGGTCCCTCCAGGCTTCCAGGTGCAGTGACGTGGAGAGGTGGGTTTGAGGCGTCTACATCAGCCTAAACATCTCAGCTGTGATTGGAGAGCTGTGGAGCTTCCAAGGGGCAGGTGGGAGCACAGTGTCACTGAGGCCCAGCTTGTCTGGAACTGTGGAGTTCTGAGCAGGCAGAGGAGGGCCATTGGTTCTGCAGGCCCAGTGGCTTGGGGTAGCATGGTGCCAGAGTCTCAGTAGCTACAAACATAGAAGGGGATTTTCAACAGATCCTGAGGAAGCTTTTAAATAACACTTGAAACACACAAATATAGGAAAATGACAAAACGAAAGACCAAATTACAACCTCAAACCCCAGCCCATCTCAAGAAACCCTAGGAGCAATGTATATACACGAAAATATATGCCATTTACCTCAAATATCGGACACAATAGCTACTGAAATTGACAAGCAACTCCAGGAAGCTTTAAAGAAATTCAAACTCGAAATAATCTACCAGATAAAAGAAGAAATGATAAAAGAAATGAAAGAGATTCTGAATATATCTAAAAGAAAAAACAGATAAAAAGTTGGAGGAACTAAACAAAAAGATAGAATCCCTAGATGAGCAATATAAGAAACAAACAGAATACATAATGCAGATGCACAGAGATATACAGGAAATAAAAATCTCCACTGAAAGTGTAAAAACCGCCTTACTGAAAGTGAAGATAGAATTTCAGACTTTGAAGACAGGATTGCAGCTAGTGAACAGGAAAGGAAAGATCTTTTAAAAATAACAAGGAATCAGGAAACAACAATTCAACAACTGCAAGATGATGCAAAGAAGAATAACATAAGAATGATAGGGATTAATGAAAAAGAAGGAGACCAAATAAAGGATTTGAGGAGGATATTTAGAGAAGTAATAGCTGAAAATTTCCCAAGTATGACATCAGAAACCGACATCAGGATCAGTGAAGCATATAGAACTCCAAATAGTCATAACCAAAATAAAACTACACCCAGACATATAATAATCACCATCCCAGAAATCCAACACAAGAATAGATTATTAAAAGCTCTCAGAGAGAAATGACAGATCACTTATAAAGGAAAACCTATCAGAATCACAGCAGACTTCTCAGCACAAACAATAAAGTCAAGAACACCATGGAGTGAAATATTCAGGATCCTAAAGCAAAATGACTTCCAACCTAGACTGATATATCCTGCAAAAGTATCATTCAAAATTGATGGTGAAATATGATACTTCCATGACAAAGAACAGCTGAAGAACTTCATGAACACCAAACCAACCCTGCAAAAAATATTGAAAGACAGTTTAGATACACAAAGGAAAAAACCACTAAGCAACGCAGATAATTAAACAGAACAGAAAGATAAAGAAGCAACAGCAGAGAGATAGCATGTCAACACTAAACCAGCATTTAATAGTAATAACCATTAATGTAAATGGTCTCAATGCACCAATCAAAAGAAGACTAGCAAAATGGATCAAGAAACAAAATGCAACTATATGCTGTTTACAGGAAACCCATCTAACCCAGAAGGATACTCACAGACTGAAAGTCAAAGGATGGAAAACAATACTTCATGCAGCAGGAATCCAAAATAAAGCAGGAGTAGCAATTCTGTTTGCAGACAACCTGAACTTCAAACCACCAATGACCATAAAGGACAAAGAAGGTCACTACATACTCGTAAGGGGAAAACTCCAAGAGGATGAGACAACTATCTTAAATAGATACGAACCAAACTCCAGAGCACCAAGTTATATAAAACAAGTATTAACAGAAATGAAAACTCAAATTATCAGTAACACAATTGTAACAGGAGACCTTAATACACCATTGACACCAAGGGACAGATTAACCAGACAGAAAATGAGCAAAGAAATAACAGAACTGAATCATACCCGTGAACAAATGGGTTTGATAGACATATACAGAATGTTCCACCCAACAACATCAGAATACACATTCTTCTCAGCAGTAAATGGATCATTCTCTAACATAGACCATATATTAGCTCACAGAACATATTAAAACAAATGCAAGAGTTGAAATCATCCCTTGCATGTTATCAGATCATAGTGCTCTGAAATTAGAAATTAATGATAAAAGATACTGCAAAAATCCCGCAAACACATGGAAACTGAATAGCACACTCTTGAGTAATGAGTGGATCACAGAAGAAATTAAACAATACCTAAAAGAAAATGAAAATGCAGATACAACTTACCGGAATCTGTGGGATGCAATTAAAGCCGTCCTGAGAGGAAAATTTATTGTACTGAGTTCCCACATCAGGAAAGCAGAACGAATACAAATAAATAACTTGATGCTACACCTCAAACAGCTAGAAAAAGAAGAGCAAGTCAAGCAAAAAGCCAAAAGAAGAGAGGAAATTATAAAAATCAGAGCAGAAATCAATGCAATAGACACTAAGAGAACAATCCAAAGAATCAACGAATCAAAGAGTTGGTTCTTTGAAAGAATAAATAAAATCAATAAGCCCCTAGCCAACCTTATTTTAAAAAGGGAAGAAAAAGCTCAAATTCATGCAATAAGAAATCAAAAAGGTGAAATCACTACAGACCCAATAGAAATACAGAAGATCTAAGGAGTAATAAAATCCAAAATGTGTAAATTTTGTTGTAAAAAAGAGAGGGAAAAAAAAAGAAAAAGAGCTCTAACGGATATAACAGCAAGTGTGTTTAGGGGTGTTAAATAGCTGACTATATCAATGTTTTTGGATCATGGAACACAGCTGTTTGCAGTCTCCCTGTTTGAATGTCCACCTTGTATTCTTTGATACTGTGATTTGAGGAACTATTTTCAAGATGATAATATGTAATCTACTAACAGGTGATTTCTTACTGTTATGTTTTTTTTTTGTAGTTCTGTATTATGTGTACCCTTACACCACTTTGGTTTGTTTTGTGTTTTTCTCTTTTTCCTCTTAAATAAAAAAAAAGAAATACAGAAGATCATCAACACCTATTTCGAAAACCTCTACTCTCAAAAGTTTGATAACACAGAAAAAATAGACAGATTCTTAGAAACATATGAAGTACCAAAACTAGATCAGGAGGATGTAAAACTGTGGAATAACCCAATCTCTGTTAATGAAATTGAAAATGTAATTAAGTCCTTACCCACCAAGAGAAGCCCAGGCACAAATGGATTCACTGCAGAATTCTACAAGAAATACAAAGATGACCTAATGCCGACACTCCTCAAACTATTCAATGAAATTGAAAGGGAAGCAATCCTTCCTAAGTCATTCCTGGAAGCAAATATTACTCTAGTACCAAAACCTGAGAAAGACCCAACTAAAAAAGAAAACTATAGACCGATCTCCCTAATGAACACAGATGCAAAAATCCTCAATAAAATATTGGCAAATAGGATGCAGCAAATCATCAAGAAGATTATACACCATGACCAAATGGAATTCATCCCAGGAATGCAAGGATGGTTCAACATACGTAAATCAATAAATGTAATCCACCATATCAATAAAGCCAAAAATAAGAATCACATGATCATTTCTATAGATGCAGAAAAAGCCTTTGATAAGGTCCAACATTTATTCATGATAAGAACTTTACAGAAAATTGGAATAGATGGTCTTTACCTTAATATAATAAAGGCCATTTATGACAAACCAACAGCCAGGATCATACAAAATGGCAAAAAATTGAAAGCCTTTACTTTAAAATCAGGCACAAGACAAGAATGTCCTTTATCACCACTCCTATTTAATATAGTACTGGAAGTACTAGCCAGAGCAATTAGGCAAGAAAGTGAAATAAAAGGGGTAAAGATAGGAAAAGAAGAAGTTAAATTATCATTGTTTGCAGATGACATGATACTCTACATAGAAGACCCCCTAAACTCCATTGAAAGACTCTTAGATACAATAAATAAATTCAGTAATGTGGTTAGATACAAAATCAATACTCAGAAATCAATAGCATTCCTATACACGAACAACAAAATCACAGAGAGGGAAATAAGAGAAACTGCACTCTTCACATTAGCAAGCAAAAAAATGAAATATTTAGGAATTACTCTTATGAACGAAGTGACAGACTTATACAGTGAAAATTATAATACACTGAAAAAGGAAATTGAGTATGATCTAGGAAAATGGAAAGACATCCCTTGCTCATGGATAGGAAGAATAAACATTGTGAAGATCGCCATTCTCCCAAAACTGTTGTATAGATTCAATGCAATCCCAATACAAATACCGTCAACATACCTTATAGATCTAGAGAAATCACTCCTAAATTTCATCTGGAATCAGAAGAGACCTAGAATAGCAAAGGCAATTCTAAGCAGCAAAGGCAAAGCAGGAGACATCACAATACCTGACTTGAATTTATACTACAAAGCAACAGTAGTAAAATCAACATAGTATTGGAATCAAAACAGAGCCGAAGATCAATGGAATAGATTAGAAGATACAACCACAACTACAAACACACTCAACCACCTTATCTTTGATAAAGAAGCCAAGCAGGTTCACTGGAAGAATGACAGTCTCTTTAATAAATGGTGCTGGAAAAACTGGCTCTCCATTTGCCGAAAGCTAAAGCTAGACCCATGTCTATCACCATGTACTAAATTAAAATCTAAATGGGTCAAAGATCTGAATATTAGAACAGAAACACTAAATCTACTGGAAGGCAAATTGGGTAGAAACCTTGAAGTCATAGGAGTGGGTAGAGAATTCATGAACAGGACTCAAACCACACAGGAAATACTTCCCAGAATCAATAACTGGGACCACTTCTTATTAAAAAGTTTCTGCATGTCAAAAGAAATCTCCAGCATAGTGAAAAGAAAACCCACAAACTGGGAAAAGATTTTAGTGAACTCTCTCTCAGACAAGGGACTCTTGTCTAAAACATATAAAGAATTAAAAAAAACTCAGACCCCCAAAATTCAAAGATCCAATAAAAAATGGGCATCTGAGATAAACACGCACTTCTCAGATGAAGAAATGCAAATGGAAGATAAATATGAAAAAATGTTCATCATCATTGGTCATTAGAGAAATGCAAATTAAAACCACACTGAGATACCATCTCACTCCTGAAAGAATGGCCAGGATGAAGAAAACCAACAACAACAAATGCTGGAGAGGCTTTGAGGAAAAAGGAACTCTCCTGCACTGTTGGTGGGAGTGTAGACTGGTACAGCCTTTGTGGAGGTTGTCTGGAGATTTCTCAAAAAGTTGGGATTGGAAATCCCATTTACTGCAGGTATTCCACTTCTAGGCATATTCCCAGAAGAACTGAAAGCATCATACCACAGTGATATATGTGCACCTATGTTTATAGCAGTACAATTTGTAATTGCCAGATCTTGGAAACAACCCAAGTGTCCATCAACTGAGGAATGGATAAAAAAAAGTTGTGGTATTTCTATACAATGGAGTATTATTCAGCTATAAAGAAGGATCACATTGAGATATTTATCAATAAATGGGCGCAGCTTGAGGCCATACTCATAAGTGAAATAAATCAATCTCGCATGTGTGAATACAGAATAGTTTCCCTAATGTAAGTAATGATTCAAATATATAAAAATATGTGGTAATCATGATTCCCCATTATGTGGCCTTGAAGCCTTATAAAGTTTTCACTTATTAATTGGAAAGGCTTTATTCTGGGCTTCTTGATATGGAAATATTTGAAGCTATAGTATATGAGGTTTTATTCAAATATTTCAAGGAAAAAGACAGACACTATGGTAACTGCTATTAAGTTGGGTTATATGGAGGTGAAGCACTAGGTTTCTGAAACAGTCATGCTTTGACCTGTATTGTTATATTGTTATGTCCTCTTTTATCTCAATCTCTCCCTTGTTCATTAAAAAAATTATTTAGTTATTTCTTATGTTTTTTTTAATTAAGGGGAAAAATTAAAAAATTAGCAGGATATACAATAGTAACTTTTTTTGATTTTCTATTAACTTGTTTTGAAGTCCTGTAATACTCCCACGATCTTGTTTTGATTGATTAGACTCTATTCCATTCTGTATGATAGTATCAAGTTTGAGGGTATAGGCAACTACTTTGAAGGCAATAAGATTCACTAAGATGCCCATTCTGGTTTGACTATTGTCTCCTTTCGAAGTCCTGTAATGTTTACAATGCCTAAGTTTTATTGGTCTTGTTCTCTACTGTTTTGTTCAACTTTATAATATCTAATGAGATAGACAATTCTTTTAAAGGAAACAAGAGACATTGTTGATAACCATTGTTGATAACCTTTTACTCTGTTTTACATCATGTGCTATGTCTATCCTTGATTTTGACTGACAGCTTTGTTTTGCCATATTTGACTTTATTCTCTCCCCCCCCAAAAAATAAGAACTAAGGAGTAATAAAACCCAAAATGTGTAAATTTTGTTTAAAATTTGTTTTGTAAAAAATTTGTTTAAAAAAGAGAGGGAAAAAAGAGCTCTAAAGGATTCAACAGCAAGTGTGTTTAGGGGTGTTAAATAGCTGACCGTATTAATGTTTTTGGTTGGATCATTGAACACAACTGTTTGCAGTCTCACTGTTTGAATGTCCACTTTGTATGCTTTGATAAACTGTGATTTGAGCAACTATTTCTAAGATGATAATATGTAATCTATTAACTGGTGATTTCTTACTGTTTTTTTATTTTTTTTTGTAGTTCTGTATTACGTGTACACTTACACCGCTTTGTTTTGTTTTGTGTTTTTCTCTTTTTACTTACAAATAAAAAATTCAGTTAAAAAAAAGACCAAGAATTCATCTCATGATGAGTTTTTATGTTGTCTTGAATGACATCATTGTAGCCAAATATTCTCAGCACATTAACATCAGATGGGAGCTCTGTGCTTTCTGAGTTTTTGATGCCCAGAGCTGTCTATATAGCAGGAGGCCATGCAAATAGGGCTTCCCTGTGCTCATGAAAACAAGCCCATTCTTCACCCTGCAGCTCTGCAAAGGAGCCCAGCCCTCGATACCCAGCTGTTCCCACTTGGTGATCCAGACTGAGCACAGACAATCACTATGGAGTTTGGGCTGAGTTGGGTTTTTCTGTTTGCACTTCTGAAAGGTAAATTATTGAGAACAAAGGATACGGAATGAGAAAATGGACATGTCTTGGACAAACAGTGGACATGTGTGACAGTTTCCTGAACAGAATGTTCTTGTGTTTTTCAGGTGTCCAGGCTGAGGAGTAGCTAGTGGAGTCCCTGAGACTCACCTGGGTGACCTCAGGATTCACCTTCAGTAGCTATGACATGAGCTGGATACCCCAGGCTCCAGGGAAGGGGCTGGAGTGGATCACATACATCAATACTGGTGGTAGCACATACTATGCAGACTCTGTGAAGGGCAGATTCACCATCTCAAGACACGACGGCAAGAAAACGCTGTCTTTGCAGATGACCAGCCTGAAAACTGAGGACACAGCGGTGTATTATTGTGCCAGACTAGTGTGAACCCAAAAACCTCACTGCAATGGAGCACATGGCCAGCAGAGGTAGCTGTGGTCCGTGGAGAACTAGACAGGGCCTAAGGAGCAGGTGCAGAGAAGGAAGCAGAGGAGAGAGGGCTTCCTGGGGCCTCTGGGGTTCCCTTCTGCTTTAAGGCCTTCGGTCCTGAATTGAACCACAATGAAGTACCCAAGCTCAAGCAAAATTTCTCTGTTACATGGAATTGTGTGAGTACATAAGAACTGATATTTTTTTTCATTTTCTGTGTATGAATTTTACTTGCACCCATCTCAACTAACCTATGCCTTTTATATAGTTAATTTTTTATTCAGTGTCATATTCTCATCATATAGAAATGGATCTGCTCGTTTAGTTTGGGTGATGAGGAACTATCTCACGCAGTAATAAATGCTTCAGATTAGGAAATTAAATCCTTCCCATCTCTCTCTGTGGGAACTCAGATCACACAGCTCCCTCCCCTCTTTGGCCACCTCAGGAGACCTGGTCCCCAGGCTCAGCCCCAGCACCATGAGGAGCCCTGAGCTCAGGAGAGGAGAGAGAGGGGCAGCCTGACTGGACTCAGGGCAGTATCTGTGGGCGGAAATTGCTCTTCCTAGACAAGAGGGCTGAGTAGGACTTGGTCCTGTGCCTTTCTTTTGTACCTGACAAATTAAAAAATTTATAAAATACAGCAAAACCATCCTCTATCTTAATCTCCATTTCTCTCTGTTGCACCACTTTCTTTTCCTGTTTTTTTACATTTTTACTTTACAGTGAAACAAAACAAAACAGTGATAGGACAGTAGGAGACTCACCATTGTTACTATACTGCATATCCTCATCCTCTAATTAGTTGCTCAGGCTCTGGCCCCAGGCTTGCAAAGTCAATCAAACAATTTAAGTGTCCGGTCGCTGTCTTACTTCAATCAGTAACATCCTAGCCTGCACTGCATCCCATTGCTTATGTGTGTGTTACTGAGGGGCAAGAGGGATAGGCTGCATGGCTTCCTTGCTGCTTCTCCCCACTTGACAGGGCCTCCACCAGCACATGTGGTGAAGGGACTGCCCTGCTTCCAGCTGTTTTCCTCATCCAGCCAGACCAGCACCCCTGGCTCTCTTATTCTTGCTTGGTCCCTGAATTCTCTCTCTCCATGGATTTCAACTCACAAGTGCGACCCTTCCCGTGTCCATGGGCCTCACTGCTGTTTTCCTGCTCTCCCTCATGTTGCTTTGATCCAGGGTCTGGATAGCAGGCAAGGAGCAGTTCTCCCTGGAACTCACTCCTCCTCCGTTCTCCTGTGTTGTCTCTTTCTTACTCATCTCTCCGTTTCAGTCTATCAGGAAAACAATGGAGAATAGAGGAGATGAAACCCTCCAGTCTCACAGAGTTCATGGTTTTTCCTAAATGGATTCTCATGATTCTGCCTTGATGCATTTTATTTTATCTCACTTAATTCTGCATTTGACAGTCATCCATGTATTTGGAAATTTTTCTAAAACAATCAAATATACTCCAATGGTTACTAATATCACTCTTATCACTACAGTTCTCTGTGACCAGGTCCCTAGTGAACAGCACTAAATCACTTGCATGCACATCCATGGCTCCTGAAGGCAGAGCAGAGCTGACATTCTCACACACAGTCCCCATCTCTCAGATGTGACCAAGGACCTCACCCTCACACTCATCCCCAGAAGCTAACACACCTCCACCTCCTCACCCTGCTCTGTTCCTCATCTGGTCCAGCATCCTCACTGATGTGTCCTGTGGTTAAGGACTGAGAATTCATTTTCTTGATGTGATGTCTCTGGGGCATCTGTTGTTTCCTACCCAGGACCTCCCCATCTTTGAGAATATGCCCTTCCCCAAGATGGTGTCTGATCCTCTCCACTGCACTTTCTGAATTACAACTTCCTGCAGATTCCTGAAAATCTGAAATATTTTATGAGTTTTCCTTGTTTCGTTCATCTCTGTTGCTCTGAGTTAAGTCATGATTGTGCAGATACCATTTTCAAATTGAGACCTTAGAAATCTGGCTCAGGTAAGAGTTCAAATTTAGCATTAATGTTGTAAAAAGAAAAGTAGTGAATGGAACCAGGAGGAACATGGAGCTCCTGGGTGTTCATCTCATCACGCACCTCAGCTGAGCTTTATTCAGCAAATCTGCTGCTCCTCTGTGTCAAAGTGTCTCTACATTCCTGACCTGACAGTTATGAACAGCCTCATTTCTTCTCAGATGTGTTTCACAAAGTTCACCTCCCACACTTAGTTTATGCTCTCATCTCATCATGGAGGGAAATCCATCAATGAGCCATCCTCACTTCCTACTTATGAAATCCACCACTGCCTTAGTCCCTGGTTTTCAACTTCCTCATCACTGCTACCTTCCAGGGGTTTTCCTCTTCCTCTTCCGGTGTCAGTGTCTGTTAATTGTTGGAACTTCCCACCAGAACTGTAACACAATGTAGATTACAGGCAATGCTTGTCAGTTTAAAAACCCACAAAGGAAACAGGCACTTTCCTAACCTTAGTGAACAAATGCTCACTGGCCTCCCAAGGATTTAGCAGAGCCTGTGACCTCCCCTCCCCACCACGAGAGCTTATGCATAACTAAATGATTATTCTTCTCTCTGTGGAATATATTTGTCTTCCTACAAATCTGTCAAAGTCGTGTAATTCAGAACAGAGATCAGAACCGTGGATGCAGGAGTAACTCTAAGCATGACCTCAGAGCAGGGAGGTAGAGGGGTCTGGTATCAAAGATCAGAACCAGTTCCTACCCAGAGAGGTACAGACACACTTACTTCTAGATGTCAGGGTCAGTGCTCTCTTACTAGGATCAGAACAGCTCCACCTGCTTGACCTGATCCTACCCTGAGAGTTCATGTACAGCCTGGTAATCTACTTCTCCTTATTATTATTGACTGCACAGTTACCTGCATGCAGGCTACCTGAATTGAGTAGATTTGGGGAAGGAGATAAAAAGGGTAAAAAGCATATTGTATTGCCTAACTAACCCTGATGAATATAATCATTATATCCTGAAAATATGTACTAATGAAAAATATCTTTAAAAATGATAAATGTAAACAGAGTGCATATGCTAGATTGAGGTCTCTATCCAGGGAGTGACATGATGAAATAAGAATTTCAGAGGACATGGATAGAGATCAGTCAATGCATTGAAAGGACAGTGCACTGAAGGGCAGGGTCCCATCCCAGTCACAGGTGTGACACAATAGCACAGTAGACCTAGTCTTGTAGATCACAGGTAAGATTTCCATGGGTCTTTTCCTTTTCCAAAGTAGACAAATAGCACTCAAGGCAGTGGTGATGATGTTGGACATTTGTGTCTCCCTGCTGAAGAGGTCCCACACACAGAGTGACCCCTTCATCCAGAATCTGCTCCTCTTCACACTGGAGGTCAGAATGCACAGTCCCCATGCTCAGGGTCTCCCAGTTAGGTGGAATGGCGCTGGGCTCAGATCTCCATCATGACTCACTCAGGAATCCTCAGCCCCACTTTCCTGACTCACAGATGAATTGATAAGGAGGTGAGCTCACACAGGAATAAATTTGGGACATCTAATTAATGACATTGGTAGATTCCATCTCTTTGTGGTAACCTTAGAAAATTTATAAAGTGTTTGCTATGGAACTGAGTGGCAAGAAATCATTAGAGTGCTTGCTGCACTGCACTGGAAAACATTTCACCGAATCCCCAGTGTACCAACAGTGACCAAGTACTGCAGGCTTCTGGCTGAAAAAGATTGGAAAGTCAGAGGTAAGTTTTAATTTTAGGTACATTGTCATGATGAGCATAGTGTTTATAGTGGATAATTGTTCAAAAAGGGACAACTGTAATTAGATAAGCATTTGGAATTTAGGAATCACTAAACAAGAGATGAAGGGGAAGCTAGAAAGGAAAAGATAGCCAGCACCTACAGAAGATCAGGTAGGGAAGGGACACTTAGCACAGACAACCTCCTTCCCTCCCCCAGTGAGGCTTCTCTGTGAGGGAGGCACAGGACACACATCCTCATCTCCAGTCTCTGTGGGCTCTGGTCAGTGAGACCTGGTGTCTCAGAGCAGGAGGCAGGAAGACCTCTCCTGACAAAGTTAATGGTGGTGAAGTGAGCTTTACAGCAACACAGACCAAACCAGAGGGGAGAGATTGGGGAAAGGTGGAGGGAGTTATGCTCGTCTTCATCCTGTGGAAGCAGCACCAGAGCTCCTGTACGAGGGCACAGTCAGTATGGAAACAAAAAGGGAGCAGGACTGAAGGAAGCTGGTGTAGGATTAGGAAGGAGGGGTCATGGCCATGCTTCCACCACTGCAGGGAAGGCAGCTTCCCACCTCTCACAGATGTGGACACCACATGAGTGCAGGGGAGGAGATTCCTTTCTGCATCACAAGGACCAGAGATATCCTGAACCGTACGTCATCATCATAAAGAAAAGGAGCCTCCCTAATGCAAATTTGTCTCCCAAATCTAGACTCAAATTCCCCTCTTGAACTGGTGGAATGGACAGCTCCTTCCTCAGACACCTCTAAAATCTCTGCAGAAGGTAAAGGTGTGGCCTAGAATATGAAATTTCTGGGTCTTCTCCTGTGCCTGGTGACAGGTCCGCATGGTGAGTGTGCTCAGTGTCAATGTTGGGTCAATGGGAAGATTAGAAAACCAGGTGGCTGATAGGAATATTACCCTTGCTTCCAGGTGTCCTGTCTCAGGTGCAGCTTCAGGAGTAAGGGCCTAGCCTGGTGAAGCCCTGGAAGATCCTGTCCCTCACCTGCTCAGTCTCTGGATTCTCCATCACAACCAGAGGTCATGACTGGAGCTGGATCCATCAGCCTCCAGGAAAGAGCCTGGAGTGGATGGGGAACATAAGTATCAGTGGTGGCACTGATTACAGCCCTTCCCTCAAGAGCCGCATCTCTATTTCCAGAGACACAGGCAAAAACCAGTTCTCCCTGCAGCTGAACTCTGTCACCAAGGAAGACACAGCCACCTATTACTATGCAAGAGACATGGTGCTTTGATGCAAGCATGAGCCCTGACATAAACCTCCCTGCAGGGAAATCAAGGAACAGCAGGGGCATGCAGAACACATTGATATAAGCAACCACCTGCCCAGCAAATAAGGAGAAAAAGTTGAGAGGTTTTTCCCTCCATTTAATTTGCATGCCCTTAAGTGGTCCCAGGCACAGAGCTCCCATAAATCTCCTATATGCCTGGTGAGGCAGCGTCATGCTTACGTGGAATGAGGTTTCTTTCTTTTTTTCTTTTCCAACTTCTGTATCACAATCTGTTGCACAGTAATTTTTTTAAAGACTATTGATTACAACTCACCTGACTGCAGAGTCTCCTTAGTATTTTTAAGGTGTTTATTTTGTTGTCCAATTATTTTCTTAAGAAAGTTTAATGCAGGGCTGGGGATTTAGCTCAGCGGCATAAGGGCCTGCCTTGAAAGCAGGCAGTCTCGAGTTCGAACGCTGGTACTGGTAAAAATGAAAAAGCAAAAAAAAAAAAAAAAAGAAGAAGAAGAACAAGAAAGTTTAATGCCTGATAAAATAAAATGAACTGTTTTTACCGTAAGTACCTTCTAACTAGTACAATAATATATTGTTACTATGTACAATTTCAAAACAAAAGCTTCCACTTCCCAGGAAAGTGTTGTTGAACGTCCTCACTAAGCTTGATGGAAGCTATAAGAAATTTGCTTGATGACCAATGTTTTCCTTGACTTGGAAATAAATCAGACAATGAAAAACATAAATCAAACTTTCAGTGAGCTGAGAACCATGAAAATGCTGTCAGAAGCTCAGTCATCTGGACCTTGGGAGTCTGCAGTAGCTATAAGAGTTCATCAAGCAGCATAATACCTTGTGACTGTTTTCCCTCTAGTCTACTGGGACAGGTCCAGTAGGTTCCAAGTTGGTCTATTAATAATAAAAAGCTGTGCCCTGTTGTGTCAGAACCTGGTAAGTGACTCGTAAGCCATTCTTTATCAGCTCATGGATTCCATCACCATCAGTGATTAAAGCTGTATGGAATTCCTTACCTGCCACATTACTTTCCAGTTCTTCTCCAGCATAAGAAATAAGAGGAGAGGTTTCACATTGGATCTGTGCCTCACTGGCATCATTCAAGTGGGGAATCGCTGGAAGGGGAGAACCATTTCCACCTGTGAGCACTGCACACCCAGCAGTGGTGTAGGGCAACAAAGCACTTGGGTTGTCCTTCCCACTGTGACTGTCTGCATCCTTTAGCTGGGAAAATCCATCCTCCGATAAACCTTCATACACAGCAAGCTTCTCTGCAATCTGGAAGATGTCAGAAGCTACTTTTGGCAATTTATTCCACATGACTTGTCTGGCATAATTAACTCACCCCAGGAATCCACATATGGAATCTTCCTGTGAGCCAGATGGCGCTAAAGCTGAGGTTCATCAACATCAACAGCATCTCTCAGACATGGGACGATGAAGATGTGATTGGTGATGCAGCCCACACAGAACAGCACTTGTCCATCCGAGCTCCGTACCTGAGATGTTGCCAGGGAAATTTTGCTCTATTCTACCACCCATTATCCACCAATCACCGCACAAACCACTCCACCTGGCTCTGTAGTGTTATCTCCTCTATCATCTTTGCTCCACAGTCTGCCCTTTCTCAACATGGAATTCAATAACCATTGGCTTCACTTTAACCAATGCATCATCCACGTAGCAGATGCAAGTGCACCAGGTGCCTTTTTGTTCCACATCCTCCACCATATCCTGGGCTGCAAAACCCTGAAAAAAACCTCATTTCCATCTGGGGCCATAGAAATTTTGTGCTTTTCTTCCAAAGGAATTTTCCCATTAAAACTCATAACAGGCAGCATGCCCTGATCAAAATAGATTACATTTTCTTTTTTCAACCAAAGTGCTTGTGTTTTATGAAGAACTCCTTTGACACTTCTGTTTTTCTGCCACTGGCCCCTATCTAGCATGGACTGATCCACTTGAGGCCATGATAGCTTTAGCTAACAGCTGTAGCTTCAGGACATACTCTGCTAAATCTGAAAATGTCTTATGGGATAGTGAACCCACATCACACTTCCTTCTGGGATATGCCATTCCAACTGTTGCCCTCTGTCCATCTTCTAGCAGGGGAACTGCTCCTTTGTTCTAAAAAATCTGGAAAAGTCACTGTCTCAGGCCTGGCACTGATCTTGGTCCCTAGTAGCCCCGCCACCACCACTCCAGGGGCAGTTTTCATTGGTGCATCTGCTTTCTCATGCTAAGAGAACTAGTTAAATCCTTCAGTTGGTGTTTGATACATCTGTGCATACCTGCTTCACCTGATCTGAATCAAGGCTGTCTCCCAGGCAACCTACAGCCTTCCTCAATGCTGCTCAACCTGGATGTGCACAGGGGGATGCATCCCTGAACCACAGATTAAGTCTACAGGTAGAGAAATAGGAGCAAATTTTAACTACAGGAAAGAGGCTCTGTGAATCTCACTGCGCATGCCCAACTCTAATCTGCAGATCACAAGGGAGGACCTGGTTCCCCTGGACTTCTCACACCATGTATCAACACTTGGTCACACCTAATCACTCACTTGTGTTTCTGTAATGAATTCAACATTTGTACAATGGAGCAAACACTAACACCTGTTTAATGTATTTAAATATGTAAAAATGAATTAAGGCTATGAATTAGAATTGAGTGTCATAACAGTTACATGAAATTCTTGTTTTACATAATGATATTATTTCCACCAAACTTGATCTGCAGACTTACATGTAATCTGCTACTGAAGTTTTTCTACTTCCTGGCCTCAGAGCTCTATCTATAGCAGGAAGCCATGCAAATAGAGCCTCCCTGTCCCAATGTAAACCAGCCCAGCCCTCACTCTGCAGCTCTGCAGAGGAGCCCAGCCCTGGAGTCCCAGGTGTTTCCTTTCGGGGATCGGGACTGAGCACAGACAGCCCACAATGGAGCTTGCGCTGAGATGGGTTTTCCTTGTTGCTGTTTTAAAAGGTAATCAGTGAAGAACAACAGATATTTAGTGGGAGAGAGTGGGATAAATGGTAGACATACGTGACAGTTTCCTGAGCAAGATGTCTCTGTGTTTGTAGGTGTCCAGGCTGAGGTGCTGCTGGTGGAGTCTGGGGGAGGCTTGGTGCAATCTGAGGGGTCCCTGAGACTCTCCTGCGTGACCTCGGGATTCACCTTTAGCAATTACTACATGCACTGGATCCGCCAGGCTCCAGGAAAGGGCCTAGAGTGGGTTGGATTAATTAGAAACGCGGCTAAGAGTCACACTACAGAGTACGCTGCATCCGTGAAAGGCAGATTCACCATCTCCAGGGATGACTCCAAAAGCACACTGTATCTTCAAATGACCAAACTGAAACCCGAGGACACCGCTGTTTACTACTGTGCAGGAGACACAGTGAGAGGACATCAATGTGAGCCCTGACACAAACCTCCCTGCTGTGGTGCTCTGGACCAGCAGGGGGCGCACAGGACACACGGAGTTCAGCCTTGTGCAGGACAGGAGCACAGGATGGAGCAGAATTATTTCCTGTGGAGATGTGAGGCTTCGGTCCACGTGACGTATTTCCCGGGAGACTCTGCATTCATGAGTCTGTGCTTATCTTTCATGCTCCTGAAGTAAAAATTTAACTCAATAGTAAGAGTTATTCTCATCTGTACGCATGTTCAAGTGTATTTGTTGAAGGTAAAAATGGGTCTTCTGTGATCACAGGACTGGAACTTGAGGACACACAGGCAGTAATTCAAACTTTTTTCCATTGAAAAGGTCCTTATTGATGTTTCCTTTCACCACCAGTTTTGGTATTTAGATTAGAGGCAGAAGAGAGATAACCCGAGATTAATAATGGATAAAACTTTGGAAAACTTATATCTTACATTCCTTGTGCTGTATAACTGCATAAATCAAACTCAGAGCTCATTTAATTATCTTTTTAAATAATGTATATTTCACTTAGTTTTTATTCTCCAATCTGTTTTTTAAATCTACTTTCTTAGAATGAAAGACAAGACCTTCCTACAGAATCTCCCATGGACTCACCAGTGTACACCCATGTGTGCCCTGGTCCCTCAGGAAGAGAGCTAGGAGACCAGTGGTATCCAATGCACGGAGAGCAGGACATGAGAAAGAGCCGCCAGGAAATATTTGACAGGAACTGAAGGTGCATCCACCATAGAACGTCATCTTTTAAAATTTTCGTATCAATATATCAAATACGTCTCCTTCATCTAAGAAAATGATCTTGACAAAGTAAACCAAGAACCACTGACTCTAATACCATGTGTAGAATACCTTCACTACTCTCCCATAACTAGAAACAGACCCAGCCACACCTGTGCAATTTATTTTTACAGCGTAAGACAGTAGTTGACTAGAGGTGTTTATTTCAACGAATATTTAAACTAATAACAAGATGAATAATAGCAAGTGTTATAAAGTATGTTGAAGAAATGAAACCCTAGTGCATCGTTGGAGGGAATGTAAATTATTGCAATGAGGGAGTGATTATTCTATAGGACAGCGACTCTGGAATCTTCTGAGCGCGCTTACGACCAATTTGCCGGAAGAATTCGCCGCGTCCATTAAGAAAACCAGGGAAGCTTTGAAAAGCCAGGAGTAAAGCCCTTAAATGCTACTATGGTCAGGCTTGATGAGAGTTACACAGGAGAGCATAGTCCAGAAGAGAATTGCTTCTCTGGCGGCTCAGCTGTCAGACAATAGAGCAGAAGCCAATCAGCAATGAAGGCGGCGCCTGGATGAGCTACCCAATCAGGTGGGCCGAGGGGAAGGGCACGTCCTGTGTCATGGCATACAGTGGCCTTCATTGGTGTTGCTGAGAGTCCCTGCTGGCTAGACCGGGTTTTGTGTGCTATCGCCTGGAATCGCCATGCATTCAAAGGCTCCCAGGAGACCATCAAGCCACACAATGGTGACGTTGTAGGACGGGAGCCGAGGATTGGACGAAATCGGGTGTATTCTGGAGGGAAGTGGTCGGAAACGGCTGTGGCAGTGCACAGCCTCCCTGCTCAGCTCCAGACGCCGAGGTCTCCCTGGTCCTTGGTGCTATGTCGTCATTCGTAACACTTCCTCCTTTGCTTGGGCAGGGACAGTGCTGGGTCCCCAGGGCACAGTGCTAGCTCGCACACTGCTAACCTAGGATGTCTTGGTTGGCCCCGGCGCAGCTGTGTCTGCACCATTCAGCAGGGAGCAAGAGCTTTGGGCAAACCATCACTGTAGTTTTTCACGTGATTCCTCCACTTGCAGTGATGTTACTGAAGGAACAAGGTTCTTGGTCTCACAGCATTGAAGAATGAGGTTGCAACCAAAGGAAAAATGTTAGCAGAGAGTTTATTGGAAGTAGGAATAATACTAGCGCGCTGATTCTGGAAGTGTCCCAAGTGAGTTGCCCCATAGCCCTGCAATCCAGAGCTAATTATGAATAAGCAGAGCCCAGGAAATACTCAGCTGTTTAGTGACCACCTATCACTGAGGGCTCTGTGGATTAAAACAACTCCTTTGAACTCAGGCTCTCTCACCCATTTCCTCAGCATGCACTGTTAAAAAGAAAATGGGATTTTAGAGAAACGTTAGATAACTTGTATTTTCTTTCATTTGACTTTTAAATTTTATTTATTTATTTATCTATTCTTGTGTCTTTTTGAGACAGGGTTTCATTCTGCAGCTTAGATTGGCTTTAAACTTTATTTTGTAGAGCAAAAGAATGTTCCTGTGTTTGCAGGTGTCCAGGCTTACAAGCAGCTGGTGGCGCCTGGGAGACGCTTGGTGCAGCCTGGGGCATCCCTGAAACTCTCCTGCATGACTTCAGGATTCACTGTCAGAAGCTGTGCCATAAGCTGGATCCAAAGGCTCCAGGGAAGGGGCTAGAGTGGATCTCATACATAGGTACTGGTGGTAGCACATACTATGCAGACTCTGTGAAGGGCTGATTCACCCTCTCCAGAGACAACGGCAAGAACATGCTGTATCCATAGATGAGCAGCCTGAAACAGGAGAACACAGCCCTGTATTAGTGTCCATGACACACAGTGAAGGAACATTAGTGTGAGCCCAGAAAAAACCTCCTGGAAACAGGGCTTATGCCCAGCAGAAGTCGATGTAAGGCGAGAGAATCACATGCAGGCCCCAGAAGCAGGAGCTGAGAAGAAAGCAGGGGAGGGAGCTCTTCCTGGGGACTCTGGGGTTCTCTTCTGTTTTAACGTTTTAGGTCCTGAACCAACCCACATTGAAGTACCCAAGTTCAAGGAAAAATTCTCTGTTAAATGTAATTGCATGAGTACATAAGAAACACTGATTTTTTTTTCATTTTCTGTGTATGAATTGTACTTATGGGTAAACAAAACTTGCACCCATCTCAAAGTAACTTGTGCATTTTGTGAAGTTAATTTTGTTTTCAGTGTCAAATTCTCACCATCTAAAGTGGGTCTGTTGGTTTAGTTTGGGTGATGAGGAACTGTCTCACGCAGTAATAAATGCTTCAAATTAGGAAATTAAATCCTTCTCATCTCTGTCTGTGGGGTCTCAGATCACACAGCTCCCTCCCCTCTTTGGCCACCTCAGCAGACCTGGTCCCCAGGCTCAGCCCCAGCACCATGAGGAACCCTGAGCTCAGGGGAGCAGTGAGAGGGGCAGCCTGACTGGACTCAGGGCAGTGTCTGTGGACCTAGATGTGCTCTTTCTAGACAAGAGGGCTGAGTAGGACTTGGTCCTGTGCCTTTGTTTTGCACCTTACAAATTAAAAAAATTGATAAAATACAGCAAAACCATCCTCTATCTTAATCTCCATTTCTCTCTCTCTCTCTCTCTTAACATTTTGGGTTTTTTTTAATTTTATTTTAAACAAGAAAAATAGAACATTAAAGTGAAACAAAACAGAACAGTGTTAGGACACTGGGGAATTCACTGTTGTTACTGTATTAGATAATCTCATCCTCTAATTAGTTGCTCAGGCTCCCTGTCCCAGGCTTGCAAAGTCGATCAAATAATTTAAATGTTGCTGCCTTAATTTAGTTAGTAACATCTTAGCCTGCACTCCGTCCCATTGCTTATGTGTGTGTTACTGGTGGAGAAGGGGGAGGCTGCACAGCTTCCTTGCAGCTTCACCCACATGACAGGGCCTTGCCAACACATGTGGTGTGGTGACTGCAATGCTTCCTGCTATTTTCCTCATCCAACCACACCACCAACCCGGCTCTCTTATTCTTGCTGTGTTCCTGAATTCTCCCTCTCTGGATTTCAACCCACGGGTCTGACCCTTCCCGTGTCTGTGGGCCCCACCTCTGTCGTCCTGCTCTCCCTCATGTTGCTGTAGCCCAGGGTATGGACAGCAGATGAGAAGCAGAGGGTCTTCCTCTGCTGCTCACGGCTTCTCCGTTCTCCTGTTAGTGTTGTCTCTTTTTTACTCATTTCTCAGTTTTCAGTCTTTTCGGAATACAAGGGAAAATAAATGAGATGAAAATCTCTATTCTCAAAATGTGCATGGTTTTTCCTAAATGGATTCCCATGATTCTACCATGATGTATTTTATTTTATTTCAATAATTTCTGTATTTAACAGTCACACATGTATTTGTAAATTTTTCTAAAACAACCAAATATACCTCTATGGTTACTAATATCACACTTATTGTTACAGTTTCCTGTGACCAGTAACATAGTGAACAGCAGGAAATCACTTGCATGCACATCCATGGCTCCTGAACAAAGCGAAGAGCTGAAATTCTCACACACAGTCCCCATCTCTCAGATGCGACCAAGGACCTCACCCTCACACTCATCCCCAGAGGCTAACACACCTCCACCTCGAGCTCTGCTCTTTACCTAGTCCAAGGTCCCAATAATGTGTCCCTTGTCTAAGGACTGAAAATTCATGTACTTGATGTGATGTCTCAAGGGCATCTGTTATTTTCCCTCAGGGTAGGGACATCTTTGGGAATATGCCCTTCCCTGAGATGGAGTCTGATCCTCTCCATCGCACCTTCTGAATTACAGCTTCCTTCAGATCACCGAAAATCTGAAATATTTTATGAGTTCCCTTCCATTTCATTTGTCTTTGTTGTTCAGAGTTTAGTCATGATTGTGTAGATATCATTTTCAAATTGAGACCTTAGAAACACACCTCAAGTAAGAGTTCAGATTTAGCACTAATGTTGTAACTTGTGTGTCAAAGAAAAGTAGTGCATGACACCAGGAAGGACATGGAACTCCTGGGTGTTCATGTCACCACGCATCTCAGCTGAGCTTGATTCAGCTATGCCGCTGTTCCTCTGTGTCACTGTGTCTCCGAATTCTTGACCTGATAGTTACGAAGAGCCTCATTTCTTCTCAGATGTGTTTCACAAAGTTCACCTCTCACCCTTAGTTTGTACTATCATCTCATCTTAGAGGAAAATCCATCAGTGAACCATCCTCATGTCCTAAGCGTGAAATCCATCACTGTCTTAGTCCCTGATTTTCAACTTCCTCCTCACTGACACATTCCAGGTGTTTTCTTCTTCCTCTTCATGTGTCAGTATTGGTTAATTGTTGGATCTTCCCACCAGAACTGTAACATGATGTAGAGTACAGGCAACACTTGCCAATAACAAAACCCACAAAGGAAACATGCACATTCCTAACTTTAGTGACCAAATCTTCACTGACCTTCCAAGGATTTAGTAGAGCCTGTGACATCCTCCCCACCACAAGAGCTTAGGCATAACTGAACCTTTATTCTTTTCTCTGCGGAATACATGTCAGTCTTGCTAAAATTCCATCAAAGTCGTGTAATTCAGAGCAGAGATCAGAACCGTGGGTGCATGACCTCAGAGGAGGGAGGTAGAGGGATCTGGTATCTAAGATCAGAACCAGTGCCCACCCAGAGAGTAACAGATTTGTCTAATTCTGGATGTCAGGGTCAGTGCTCTCTTGCTTGGACTCAAAACCGCTCAAACCCCTTGTCCAGAGCCTACCCTGAGGGTCCATATAAAACCTGTAAATCTATTTCTCCTTACTAATGTGGACTCGACTGTTACCTGCATTCAGGCCACATGATTATGACTAGATTTGGGGAGAGGGAGGAAAAAGGTAGAAAAGCGCCTTGTATTATCTAACTGACCATGAGGAATGCAATCATTATATCCTTCAAATATGTACTAATGAATAAATAATAATAGTACAGAGTACAATATTCTATATTTCAGTCACTCTCCAGGAAATGACATGGAGAAATAAGAACTTCAGAAGACATGGATACAGACCAGTCAATGTATTGAGTGGACAGTGCACTGAAGCCAGGGACACATCCCAGTCACAGGTGTGACACAATAGCCTGGGGGTCTTGTGGATCACAGGTGAGGATTCCAATGGGGCTTTTCCTTTTCCAAAGTTGACAAGTAGGCCTCATGGCAGTGGTGATGATGCTGAACACTGTGCCTCCCTGCTGAAGAGGTCACATCCAGAGTGACCCCTGATTCCAGCCTTTGCCTCTCTTCACATTGGAGATCATAAGATGCAGTCCCCATCCTCAGCGTCTCCCAGTGATGGAGCTGGCCTCTGCTCTCCATCGTGATTCACTCAGGAATCCTCAGCCCCACTTTCCTGACTCATAGACACGTTGATAAGGATGTCAGCTCAGAGAAGAATTCTTCAAAGAGATTTCAATAATGGAATTCATAGATTTCATTTGTTTGTGGTGATCTTAATGAATCTGTACAGCATGTGCTATGGATTTGGGTAGCAAAACATCATGAGAGTTCTTGCTACACTGTACTGGAAAATATTTCACTGAATGCCCAGTGCACCAATAGTGAACAAGAAATGCCCACTTCTGGCTGAAAAAAGATTGGAAAGAAAGAGGGAAGGTTTAATTTTAGGACATTGTCTTCATGAGCATAGTGTTCATAATGAATAATTGATCACAAAGGGAGAACTGTAATTAAGTAAGCATTTAGAATTTAGGAATCACCTCCAGGAAACAAAAGCAGGAGAATCTAGTAAGAACATGCTGCCCAGCACCTACACTAGGTCAGTTAGGGAAGGGCCATTTAGTACAGACAACCTCCTTCCTTCCTCCAGTGAGGCTTCTCTATCAGGGAGGCACAGGACCCACATCCTCATCTCCAGGCGCTGCATGCTCTGTTCAGTGGGACCTGGATCACAGGACATCTCAAAGCAGGAGGTAGGAGGACCTCTCCTGACCACGTTAATGGTAGTGAAGCAACCTCTACAGCAGCACAGATGGCACCAGAAGGGAGAGATCAGGGAGGGGGGGGCTGTGCTTGCTTCATTCTGTGGAAGCAGCACCAGAGCCTGTGTGGGAGTACAGAGTTAGAACACGAAGGGAGCAGGACTGGAGGACGCTGGGGTGGGAACAGGAAGGAGGGCTCATGGCCATGCTTCCTCTACTCCAAGGAAGGCAGCTTCCCGCCTAACACAGACATGAACACCACTTGAGTGTAGGGGAAGAGATTATTCTCTGCAGGATAAGGAACATAGACATCCTGGGCTGTGTCTCACCATCCTAAAGTAAAGGGGCCACTCATGCAAATTTGTTTCCCAAATCTAGACTCAAACTTCCCTCCTGGGCTGAAGGAGCTGATAGCTCCTTCCTCAGATACCCCTAAGATCTCTGGAGAAGGCAAAAGTGTGGCCTAGAATATGAAATTTCTGAGTCTTCTCCTGTGCCTGGTGGCAGGTCCGCATGGTGAGTATCCTCAATGTCAGACATGGGTCCATGGAAAGATTAGGAAAGCAGGTAACTGATAGGAATGTTATTCATGTTTCCAGGTGTCCTGTCCCAGGTGCAGCCACAGGAGTCAGGACCTGGCCTGGTGAAGCCCTTGCAGACCCTGTCTCTCACCTGCACGATCTCTGGATTCTCCATCACAACCAGTGGTTATGACTGGAGCTGGGTCCATCAGACTCCAGGAAAGACTCTGGAGTGAATGGGGGCCATAAGTAACTGTGGTGGCACTGGTTACAGTCTTTCCCTCAAGAACCACATCTCTATCATCAGTGAAAGAGTTTTCCCCTAGTACAGATTTCTGTACAGTTATGGCAGTGGTCTAATGTGGCAGAAGGCAAAATCAGAAATGCCTCTCGCTTCCTGCTTCTTCTTCTGCCCTAAATGCAACACCTCTTCCTGGTTACACACAAGGAGAATTCCAATTGGTTCCTCACACATCATCAATATCTGCCCCATGGGCCACTTCAGTCAGATGTCATGTAACTTTCTGGCTCTCTGGATCTGGTTGAAGGAAACAGCCCAGCCGCCATGGGTCACGTGCTCCTTTCCACATCCTCAACTCAATAAACCTGTTCATTTTGTACTTTTGCTTCTCTATTCTGCCAGAATATTCTAACAGTCAGGTTTTCGATGAATTCTGAAAATATAAAAATTGGAGGAGAAATAGGGAACCAATAAAGATAAGTGACTGTAGTTGGGAACTAAATTTCTAAATGAATGAAGCCACAAAACAAGATTGCTACGAAGTATGCATATTGCCATAAAATGGAAGTCTTAGGAAACAAAATCACAAGATCAAGGCTAAGATGAACTTGGAATATAAGCCAATTTTCACAAAACAAAAGAAAGAAATGTAAGTTATGAAGCAGGCATGGTGTCACCACCGTGTAATACTGACCCTCAGAAGGACAAAACGGAAGACTGTCACACATTTGAGCCCAGCCTTTGTCACCTAAAGAATAGGAAGGCAATCTCATAGCATGTACTGTAGAGTGACATTTTCTTTCAAAATCCAAACAGCAAAAAGAATGTAGAAACAATATGATTAGCAATTGTTCAGCTTTATGTTTAGAGACATTGTTATCCTATGCATGATGCTCATAGTACATGATTGCCCAAAAAATGAAAACTACAATGTGATACATTTTTTGATTTAGGAATAAACTCCAGAGAACAAGAGGAGAAGCTGAATCTGGAAAGATAATGAACACTCAATAGACACACATGGTCATGTGAGTGCAGGAAATCATACATTCTGTGAGATTACAAATTTCCCTGTGAGGTAGCACAGAACTCACATGCTTATTTCCATTTTTTGTGCTCCTCTACTAAGGTGGGACTCGGATCCCAGGATGTCTTAGAGCAGGAGGCAGGTGGACCTCTCCTGAAAACAAAAATGACAGAGAAGCCAGCTCTCAAGCAGCATGGATGGAACCCTAGGAGAGAGACCAGGGAGACACAGAGGGAGCTGTGCTCAATTTGGTCCTGACAATGAGCATCAGAGCCTGGGTGGGAAGAAAGTTGGACTGCGGTAAGGTAAGGGAGAAGGACCAGGAGGAATCCATTCCTGGGATTAGAAAGGTGTGGTCATCATTGCCCTGCTTCCACCACTCCTCTAAACTTAACTTCCCACTTATCACAGACTCAAACCCAGCTGGAATTCAGAACAGGAGGCTCCTCTCAGTAGCACAAAAGGAGCAGTCATAGCGTGGGATCAATGTCCCCTTCATATAGGAAGTGTGTACCCTATATGCAAATATATGCTCTGAATTCAGATTCATAATCTGCTCACAGTTTGTGGAACTCACAGCTCCATCCCAAGACATGGTTGAGGTCTCCCAGGAGGGCAGAGGGGTGGTCAAAAGACGAGACTTCTGGGTCTTCTCCTGTGCCTGGTGACAGCCCCTCATGGTGAGTGTCCTCAGTGTCAGACATGGGTCCATGGAAAGGTTAACAAAGCATGTGACTAACTGGTTTTTATTTTCCCCAGGTTTCCTGTGCCAGGTGCAGGTGCAGGAGTCAGGACCTGGCCTGGTGAAGCCCTCACAGAACCTGACCCTCACCTGCTTAGTCTCTGGCTACTCCATCACCAGTGATAGTGTTTGGAACTGGATCCATCAGCCCCAGGAAAGAGTGTGCAGTGGATACGGCATGTTTGGTATGATGGTGATACTAAGTATAACCCGACTCTCCAGAGTCGCATCTCCATCTCCAGAGACACAGGCAAGAACCAGTTCTCCCTGAAGCTGAATTCTGTCACCACAGAAGACACAGCCACCTATTACTGTGCAAGATGCACAGTGGTTTCTCACAACAGTGAGCCCAAACATAAACCTCCCTGCAGGGAAATTCAGGACCAGCGTGGGGGCGTGCTGTTCACACTGCTCTAGGGAACCAACTTCTCAACCATGTAGCGGCAGCCTGGAGGATTTTTCAGTAATCAAGTGATAGAGATTCTAGGTATCTTCTATGTCGCTGATCCTACACTGCTGTGTTTTCATGGAATCAAGCTTTTTTTTCGTTTCCCTGCCCATTTTATTATTGATTGCACAACATATTGTCAATGAAGTCTTCGTTCACAGCACAAGTGATTACAATGTCTCAATAGTTTTTAAGGTGTAAAATGTTTAATACTTATTTATCTATTGACTGGAAGTCTGCCATCCACCCTCAGATACATCTATGAGACCTCTCATCCTGAAGAACATTTTCCAATTCTGTTCATGCATACTTTTACTGTGAATAGCTGGACATCACTGTGTGTTGATCTGAGTGTTCGCCTGTTATTGGAGCTGTTCATTTCCCCACCCTTGGTGATGTAGGGTGATACGTTGGAGAGCTGTGGTAGATTAGACTGTGCAGGGTCTCTCTCAGGATCTCATTTGTAGAGAACATGACGCTCTCACACATCCTGCAGTCATGGAGCATTGCCTGAGCAGTGTTTATTAGGACCTACGGTCAGTAGCCAAAAACTCTTATACAATGTCTTAAATATTGTGTCTATATTTACCGCAAAGTGAATTTGCTGTATTTACATTACCCTCCATAAAACCTGGACATCTCAGCAAACTGCTATCAGTGTGTCTGGAAACACTGCTGTCCTCATCTGGCAGCTGACCTGAAAGAACAAGGTGCCCACAGTAGAGTCAAGACTATAGAGAAGACCAGTGCCTTCCCAAAGAGGAACCTGGGCTCCAGCTCTCTCTGTGCACTTCTGAGTCCCTGAGGACAAGGCTGGCCAGGCCAGGACACTGACTCCTACCTGGTGTAAAAGTGTGAAATCATTGACAGAGAGATTTGGGATCAATGGGATTTGGGTGCCTGGGAAAATGTCACCAAGAGGATTGGTTCAGATGCAAATCATGGTGGCTGTATCTCTATACATTCAGATATATAAGCAGTCATTTATTCGTAGTTTTGAAATTTTGAACAAAATTAAATACTAGAGAGAAAATCTGAGCAAGGATTTTATATAACTATCCATCCTGTTATCATCTGTCCATTGATCTATGTGTGTTAGTATCCATGATCACCATTCTATCCATCTGTGCTCTGTCATATTTCTATTCACCCACCAACTCTATGCATGCACCTTTCATCTATGTATCTATTATAAATTTATTAGTTATACACGTTCGTCTTATCTGTTTTTAATTTTTTGCCTTGTAATTATCTGCCCTTCATATATGTATCACTCAAAATTTAAGTAGTTTATATCACTCTGCCCCTCCACATCTTAACTGTTTCATCATCTTTCATCTGCCTATCAGTGGTGCATATATTATCTGCTTTATTCTTAGGTGCTTTATTAATACAGGTGATACAAGAAGCTGTTGGTGTGATTGTAAAGATTGATATACTTTAGAAAATTCTCTAAAGAGGCTGAAAATAGGGTATAACACAAAAACCACTTTCTCATGATTTACTTCCTCATCTCAATCAACTAACAGCTCTACACTGGAGAAGACTACATTTTCTCAAAAAATTAAGCTTCCACATAACGCAAAACTATCCTGAGTGTTTTTTAAAGCAGAGTAAAATTTGATGTTCATTGTGCAACCAGCAGTTCTGAAGCACACTTAATGCAATGTGTGTGTTTAAAACTAGAATCACTACAAATGAGTTTTAAAGTTGGAGCAGGTGTGCAAACTAGAAGTCATCCATAGACGGACAAAAATTTTTCCATAAAAGCGATATGTATTCCTGCACATGCTTCAGGAGTTTGGATCTGACCTAATGAAGCCCTCATAGACCCTACTCCTCACTGGGTCCTGTCTGTTCACTCCCTCACTGTTGATATCTCTGGGGGCTGGATCTATCAGCACAGAGAGAAGGAGACTGAACAGAGGGGGTGGGATGGTGAGAGCTGACACACAGCTGATAACTCACCACTGATTCACGAAATTAACATCACCTCAGAAAGAGGGTTCTGGGGGAAAAAGAAAAAAGCGGTAGAGGAGCAGAGGGCCCTGGGGATCCAAAGAGAACCAGGAAGTGTCAAAAGAACAGGTGCAGAGAGGGAAGTGGGGAGCCGGCTTGCTGTCAGCCTCTGTAGTTTCCTTGTTGGCTTAGCATTATGTGAACTGACCATCATGCATCCACTCTAGGTAACATAGGAGGTTTCCACACTCCAAACTCCAAGCAAAGAATGTAAGGGTTTATTGATGATCAGTTACAACACACACACACAAACACACACACACAAACACACACACACACACACACACACACACACACACACACACACCAAATACATTGCATATGTATTTATGAATTTTATCTGAAAATAGGTAGCAGGGATATTATTACTTTTTATATTGCAAGGAACTATGATTTTAAGAAATTAAATGCTTAAATAACTCCAGTCATGATGATCATCACCATCAATTCATCTGCTAATTTCTGTGGGGAAATATTGTCTCATGGAGGGCTAAACATTTCAGTTTAGAAAAATGTACCATATAAGAAGACATAGGAAAGATGTCTTTGTAGAAAAGTATAAAAGAACTTATGGGTACCACCTCTTCACTGGATCCTGTCTGTTCACTCCCTCACTGTTGCATGCAGGGGATGCATTACATTCCCTGACCACGAAAATGAATATAATAATACTAAACAAATTACATGGTGTTAAAATGTATGTCATTAATTCATAATTAAAATTAATATGTATTCCATATATAACTATTCTGGGATAATAAAGCTGGAGATAGATCATAATTCAAGATACAGCACACTCTATAACATACTTATGATAGAATCATGGTAGTCTAATTATTATGAGAAGTTGAAGGGCAGAAAAATCGTGTCATGTTCTCTCATTGAGGAAGGAGTTTGACAACATCACTGAGCATGACTTCTCTCTTGTAAGTTTGCAGGGCCAATTCATCACCACAGGAAGATTTCTAGACCCAAATCCATAAGATCATATCACACATGAGCTCACATCTCATAGGTCTGTTGTGTTTCTGGTAATGTATCACATCTGCAAAATGCAGAAAGTGACCAAAATATTTAATCTCATACATATATAATGGTGAGAAAACTAATAAGTTTTTCAGAATACAAATACATAATGAAGAATCATATCCCCATTAGTATAAGGAATATTGCAAAATATCTCTCAGATCATTCTCTTGTGCACTGTACCTTCCCTATCTGAGGGATCCACACAATACAGGAGTCTCTGTAGCAGGGGCCCCAGCCCAGCCTGCAGCCTGCAGATCTGCAGAAGAACCCAGCCCTGAATGTCAGGTGTACCTGCTGCAGAACAAGGACTGAAAAGAGATGGTGCCATGGAGTTTACAATGAGTTGGCTTTTCCTTCTTGCCATTTTAAAAGGTAATTCATGAAAGAACAAAAAGTGATATTGAGTGTGTGAGTGAACATGAATGGGATAAACACTGGACCTCTGTGAAAGTTTCCTGATCAGGATGTCTCTGTATTTGTAGGGGTCCAGTGTAAGGAGCAGGTGTTGGGGTTCAGGGAAGGCTTGGTGCAGTTTTCAGGGTCCCTTACACTCTCCTGTGCAGCCCCTGGATTCAGCTTCACTGATTACTGAACCTCAGTCAAGTAGCTCCGGGGCCTACAGTGGGTTTCAAGTGATGGTAGCACATAGTACCTCAAATGTGTGAAGAGCTGATTTACCATCTCCAGAGGGAACACAAAGAACACATTGTATCTGCAAATGAACAGCCTGATATCCAGGGACACAGCCATATGTCACCATGCAAGAGACACAGTGAGGGACCTCAGTGTGAGCCCAGAAACAAAGCTTCCTACAGGGCACCCAGGATTAGCAATCAGCATTCGGGTCACAGACAGAGCACCGGGTCTACCTCAAGAGAAGATTTAGAAGAAGGTAAAAGGAGGTTTCTTGTCAGGATCCAGGATTTCTCTGTATAATATTTACCCTGGATACTCCAAATTCATGTGTCTGTCCTTACCTCGGAAGTCTCTCAGTTAGGTATGGTCATTTGTCTACAATTTATTCTTCTTTATAACTCTGAAATATTTCATGATGTACAAATACTATATTTTCTTTATACATTCATATGTTTATGATATACTGGCTGATTCCAAGATTTAGCTATCATGAATCATGCTGTACACAGATTGCTATGTATATAATGCTGTACTGTGATGCTTTTGCTTATAGCTCTTTGAGGAAGATGTGTAGAATGGGAATAGCTGGATCCTATGGAGTTTCTAACTTCACTTCTTTGAAGAATATCCATACTGATTTAAAATCTCTGAACTACTTTCCATCCCTAGCAACAATGTAGCAGGGTTCATAGGAAGGAAAGTTAACATGAAGCAGACCATGAGGATGGTCTCGGGCTGCCTGGTGACAGGATGCGGGAGGGAAGCAGGGAGGGAAGGATTGCAGAGCAACCTCAGGACACACTGAAGATGACACCTGTGCTCCCTGCTTCGGATGTGTGTGGCTGTGCAAGTGTCCATGTGTGGAAATGCTTCTCAGGGACACACATTATGTGCGGGCAGCCCATGCCTTATGTCTGGTGAAGCTTTTACAGATAAACAAAAGGTGAGAACAGAAGAAGAGTGAGAGTGATAACAACAGTCAACTATGAGAGAGCTGCTAACAGGCACCAACACAACCACCACTCGTTTTCCCCTCAGCAGGCAGTGGAATGCAGCAAAGTCACACAAGTTCTCACCACAGGAAGAGGGGACATGAACTTCAGCAGCTGTGTCCCTCTCTGTCCACGACCCGGATCAGGAAGCTCTCCACAGCCTAGGAGAGCACAGAGCCAGACAATGGGTACAAACTTATGACATGAGATCTAATGTAGATAATGCAATGGTTTGTGATACTGTCATTGTTTTTGCATGATTACAAAATATGCCACATCAAGAAAAATCCATGATCTGTGTACATGGCCATAGTGAAGGGAGCACCATTGATATACATAGAACAAGACTCTATCACATAGCTGCATTCATAATTATTTTCACTGCTGTCTTTGTTACCAAATTACCTCAGTACACTAATGCCTGCAGTGTGTGATGCTCTCTCTGAATTATCCAATTTCAGAGCTGTCTAGATGGCAGGATGCAATGCAGATAGGGCCTCCCTGGGTTGATGAAAACCAGCCCAGCCCTCACCCTGCAGCTCTGCAGACGAACCCAGCCCTAGAGCCCAGCTGTTCCCTCTTGGTGTTCAGCACTGAGCACAGAGGGCTTGCCATGGCATTCACAAGGAGCTGGGTTTTCCTTCTTGCTCTTTTAAAAGCTAATTCGAGAAAAACAAGACACACTAAGGGTTCGAGTGGACATGAATGGGATAAACACTGGACAGCTGTCACAGTATCCTGAGTAGGATATTTCTATTTGCAGGTGTCCAGGCAAAAGTGCAGCTGGTGGAGTCCAGGGGAGGCTGGGCACAGCCTGGGGGGTCCCTGAGACTCTCCTACATGGCCTCAGGATTTACCTTCAGTGATTACTGGATGCACTGGATTCACCAGGCTCCAGGGAAGGGGCTGGAGTGGATCTCACACATCAGTAGGAGTTGTAGCACGTTCTAGGTGAAGGACCAATTTACCATCTCCAGGGACAATGGCAAGAACATGCTGTATCTGTAGATTAGCAGTCTGAGCCCCGAGGATACTGCTGCATATTACTGTGCACAGTGAGGGGACATCAGTGTGAGCCCAGATAAAAAAAACTTCCAGGCAGGGGCGCTTGGGACCAGCAGGAGGAGTAGGGGACACATAGCTCAGAGTCTACCCCAGAGGACATCTAAAATACTGGGCAAAGAAACAAAATATTGAAGGCTGAGTAGAGGAGGGCAAGGAGATGGCCCTCATGCAGTAGGGAAGGAGTCCAAAGAAACAAAGACAAGTGGTGAAGTGGAGGGAAAAAGGAAATGAGTAAAATTTTGTTGTATAGAGGAGCCCAATAACTTCAATTACTGTAAACATTATATGCCGTAACATGAGCTAAATAAGATTAATATCCAAAGGAGTGAAAAATGGAATGTGGAAATTAGAGGAGGGAAGTTAGATATGAGGGGGCAGAACGGGATTTAAAAGAAGCAGCCAAGCTTTAAGGTCTGCACCTAGATCTCGCTGAGGACTTGCAGTGCTGGCGCTGGTCCTCCAGGTCTGGTTTCAGGAAAGCCAGGCCTGGGAGGCCTCTACATCTGCCTCCCCATCCCAGCTGCACTTGGAGAAAGGTGGAGCTTCCAACAGGTGGGCAGGCGCACGCTATCCCCAGAGCCCAGCCTGTTTGAGACTCCCACACCTAGCCATCGTTGTGCAGAGGAGGAGATGGGCAGATCTGGGGCACCTGCATGAGCCTCCTATTGTGTCTTGAGGACTGTGGAAGTCTCAGCGGGCAGGGGAGCATGGCAGGTTCCAGAGGACCCGTGCGTGGCCTGTGGTGAGTGCTCAGCGCACTCTGCCCAAAACCCAGACTGTTCGGGACCCTCCAGGCTTCTGGGTGCAGTGAAGTGGAGAAGTGGGTTTGAGACCTCTACATCTGCCTCCCCATCCTGGCTGCACTTGGAGAACTGATGAGCTTCCAACAAGCAGGCAGGCACACGCTATCCCTGCAGCCCAGCCTGTTTGGGACTCCCGCACCTCACCAGGGGTGTGCAGAGGAGGGGCTGGGAAGATCTGGGGCACCTGCATCAGCCTCCCCGAGTGTCTGGAGGAATTTGGATGTCTCAGGGGGCAGTGGAGCATCGCAGGTTCCAGAGGCCCCACAGGCTGTGGTGAGTGCTCAGCGCACTCTGCCCAAAGCCCAGACTGTTCGGGTCCCACCAGGCTTCTGGGTGCAGTGAAGTGGAGAGGTGGGTTTAAGGCCTCTACATCCACTTCCGCATCCAGGCTACACTTGGAGAGCTATGGAGCTTCCAACGGGCAGGTGAGCGCACAGTGTCCCTGAAGCCCAGCTTATCTGGAACTGCAGAGTTCTCAACAGGCAGATGAGGGCCATTGGTTCTGCAGGCCCAGTGGCTTGGGGTAATGGGGTGCCAGAGTCTCAGGAGCTGCAAACACAGAAGGGGATTTCCAACAGACCATGAGGAAGCTTTCAAATAACACTTGAAACACAGAAATATAGGAAAATGACAAAATGAAAGACAAAATTACAACCTCAAACCTCCAGCCCATCTTAAGAAACCCTAGGAGCAATGTATATAGAAGAAAATATATGCCATTCACCTCAAATATCGGACACAGTAGCTACTGAAATTAACAAGCAACTCCAGGAAGTTTTAAAGAAAATCAAACACGAAATAATCTCTTAGGTAAAAGAAGAAATGACAGAAGAAATGAAAGAGATTCTGAATATATCTAAAGAAAACACAGTTAAAAAATTGGAGGAACTAAACAAAAAGATAGAATCCCTAGATGAGCAATATAAGAAACAAACAGAATACATAATGCAGATGCACAGAGATATACAGGAAATAAAAAACTCCACTGAAAGTTGTAAAAACCGCCTTAATGAAAGTGAAGATAGAATTTCAGACCTTGAAGACACGATTGCAGCTAGTGAACAGGAAAGGAAAGATCTTTTAAAAATAACAAGGAATCAGGAAACAACAATTCAACAACTGCAAGACGATGCAAAGAAAAATAAGAAAGACAGGGATTAATGAAAAAGGAGACAACATAAAGGATGTCAAGGGGATATTTAGAGAAGTAATAGCTGAAAATTTCTCAAGCATGAGATTAGAAACTGACATCAGGATCAGTGAAGCATATAGAACTCCAAATAGTCATAACCAAAATAAAACTACACCCAGACATATAATAATCACCATCCCAGAAATCTAACACAAGAATAGATTATTAAAAGCTGTCCAAGAGAAAAGACAGATCACTTATAAAGGAAAAACTATCAGAATCACAGCAGACTTCTCAGCACAAACAATAAAGTCAAGAAGAACATGGAGTGAAGTTTTCCAGATCCTAAAGCAAAATCATTTCCATCCTAGACTCATGTATCCTGAAAAACTATCATTCAAAATTGATGGTGAAATACGATACTTCCATGTCAAAGAACAGCTGAAGAACTTCCTGAACACCAAACCAACCCTGCAAAAAATATTGAAAGACAGTTTAGATACACAAAGGAAGAAACTACTAAGCAAAGCAGATAGTTAAACAGAACAGAAAGATAAAGATACAACAGCAGAGGGATAACATGTCAACAATAAACCAGCATGTAACAGTAATAACCATTAATGTAAATGGTCTCAATGCACCAATCAAAAGAAACAGACTAGCAGAATGGATCAAGAAACAAAATCCAAACATATGCTGTTAACAGGAAACCCATCTAACCCAGAAGGATACTCACAGACTGAAAGTCAAAGGATGGAAAACAATTCTTCATGCAGCAGGAATCCAAAAAAAAGGCAGGAGTAGCCATTCTGTTTGCAGACAATGTGAACTTTAAACCAACAGTGACCATAAAGGACAAAAAAGGTCACTACATACTCGTAAGGGGAAAACTCCAAGAGGAAGAGATAACTATCTTAAATATATGTGCACCAAACTCCAGAGCACCCAGTTATTTAAAACAACTATTAACAGAAATGAAAACTCAAATCATCAGTAACACAATTGTAACAGGAGACCTTAATATGCCATTGACACCAAGGGACAGATCAACCAGACAGAAAATGAGCAAACAAATAACAGAACTGAATCACACCTGCGAACAAATGGATTTGATAGACATATACAGAATGTTCCACCCAACAACATCAGAATACATATTCTTCTCAGCAGTACATGGATCATTCTCTAAAATAGACCATATATTAGGTCACAGAACATATTTAAACAAATGCAAAAGAGTTGAAATCATCACTTGCATGTTATCGGATCATAGCGCTCTGAAATTAGAAATTAATGATAAAAGATACTGCAAAAATCCCACAAACACATGGAAACTGAATAACACACCTTAAATAATCAGTGGGTCACAGAAGAAATTAAAGAAGAAATTAAACAATACCTAAAAGAAAATGAAAATGCAGATACAACTTACCAGAATCTGTGGGATGCAATGAAAGCCGTCCTGAGAGGAAAATTTATTGCACTGAGTTCCCACATCAGGAAAACAGAAAAAATACAAATAAATAACTTGATGCTACACCTCAAACAGCTAGAAAAAGAAGATCAAATCAAGCCCAAAGCCAAAAGAAGAGAGGAAATTATAAAAATCAGAGCAGAAATCAATGCAATAGAGACTAAGAAAACAATCCAAAGAATCAATGAATCAAAGAGTTGGTTGTTTGAAGAATAAATAAAATCGATAAGCCACTAGCCAACCTTATTAATAAAGGGAAGAAAAAGCTCAAATTCATGCAACAAGAAAGGAAAAAGGTGAAAACACTACAGACCCAATACAAATACAGAAGATCATCAACACCTATTTCGAAAACATCTACTCTCAAAAGTTTGATAACAAAAAAGAAATAGATTCTTAGAAACACATGAAGTACCAAAGTTAGATCAAGAGGATGTAAAACTGTTGAATAACTCAATCTCTGTTAATGAAATTGAAAATGTAATTAAGTCCTTACCTACAAAGAAGAGCCCAGGCCCAGATGGATTCACTGCAGAATTCTACAAGAAATACAAACAAGACCTAATGCTGACACTCCTCAAACTATTCAATGAAATTGAAAGGGAAACAATCCTTCCTAAGTCATTCCTGGAAGCAAATATTACTCAAGTACCAAAACCTGAGAAAGACACAACTAAAAAAGAGAACTATAGAGCAATCTCCTTAATGAACACAGATGCAAATATCCTCAATAAAATATTGGCAAATAGGATGCAGCAAATCATCAAGAAGATTATACACCATGACAAAGTGGGATTCATCTCAGGAATGCAAGGATGGTTCAACATACGTAAATCAATAAATGTAATCCACCACATCAATAAAACCAAAAGTACATGATCATTTCTATAGATGAAGAAAAAGCCTTCGATAAGGTCCAACATTTATTCATGATAAGAACTTTACAGAAAATTGGAATAGATGGACTTTACCTCAATATAATAAAGACCATTTATGACAAACCAACAGCCAGCATCATACTAAATGGCCAAATATTCAAAGCCTTTACTTTAAAATCGGGCACAAGACAAGGATGTCCTTTATCACCACTCCTATTTAATATAGTACTGGAAGTCCTAGCCAGAGCAATTAGGCAAGAGAGAGTAATAAAAGGGGTAAAGATACGAAACGAAGAAGTTAAATTGTCATTGTTTGCAGATGACATGATACTCTACATAGAAGACCCCCTAAACTCCATGGAAAGACTCTTAGATACAATAAATAAATTGAGTAATGTGGCTGGATACAAAATCAATACTCAGAAATCAATAGCATTCCTATACACGAACAACAAAATCACAGAGAGGGAAATAAGAGAAACTACACTCTTCACATTAGCAAGCAAAAAAACGAAATATTTAGGAATTACTCTTATGAAAGAAGTGAGAGACCTATACAGTGAAAATTATAATACACTGAAACAAGAAATTGAAGACGATCTCAGAAAATGGAAAGACATCCCTTGCTCATGGATAGGAAGAACAAACATTGTGAAAATGGCCATTCTCCCAAAACTGTTATACAGATTCAAAGCAATCCCAATAAAAATATCATCAACATACCTTATAGATCTAGAGAAATCACTCCTAAATTTCATCTGGAACCAGAAGAGACCTAGAATAGCAAAGGCAATTCTAAGCAGCAAAGGCAAAGCAGGAGGCATCACAATCCTTGACTTGAAGTTATACTAAAAAGCAACAGTAGTAAAATCAACATGGTTTTGGAATCTAAACAGAGCTGAACATTAATGGAATAGATTAGAAGATACAACCACAACTACAAACACACTCAACCACCTTATCTTTGATAAAGGAGCCAAGCAGGTACACTGGAAGAACGACAGTCTCTTTAATAAATGGTGCTGGAAAAACTGGCTCTCCATTTGCTGAAAACTAAAGCTAGACCCGTGTCTATCACCATGTACTAAAATAAAATCTAAATGGGTCAAAGATCTGAATATTAAAACAGAAACACTAAATCTATTGGAAAACAAATTGGGTAGAAACCTTGAAGACATAGGAGTAGGTAGAGAATTCATGAACAGGACTCAAAACGCATGGGAAATACTTCCCAGAATACTTCCCACTTCTTATTAAAAAGTTTCTGCATGTCAAAAGAAATCTCCAGCATAGTGAAAAGAAAACCCACAAACTGGGAGAAGATTTTAGTGAACTCTCTCTCAGACAAGGGACTCTTGTCTAAAACATATAAAGAATTAAAAAAAACTCACACGCCCAAAATTCAAAGATCCAATCCAAAAATGGGCATGTGAGGTGAATACGCACTTCTCAGATGAAGAAATGCAAATGGAAAATAAATGCATGAAAAAATGTTCATCATCATTGGTCATTAGACAAATGCAAATTAAAACCACACTGAGATACCATCTCACTCCTGAAAGAATGACTGGGATCAAGAAAACCAACAACAACAAATGCTGGAGAGGCTGTGGGGAAAAAGGAACTCTCCTACACTGTTGGTGGGAGTGTAAACTAGTGCAGCCTTTGTGGGTCAGTCTGGAGATTTCTCAAAAAGCTGGGATTGGAAGTCCCGTTTATTCAAGCTATTCCACTTCTAGGCATATTCCCAGAAGAACTGAAAGCGTCATACCACAGTGATATATGTGCACCTATGTTTATAGCAGTACAATTTGTAATCGCCAGATCTTGGAAACAACCCAAGTGTCCATCAACTGAGCAATGGATAAAAAAAGTTGTGGTATTTCTATACAATGGAGTATTATTCAGCTATAAAGAAGGATCACATTGAGATATTTATTAATAAATGGGCACATCTTGAGACCTTATTCATAAGTGAAATAAATCAACCTCGCATGTGTGAATACCGAATAGTTTCCCTAATGTAAGTAATGATTCAAATATATAAAAATATGTGGTAATCATGATTCCCCATTATGTGGCCTTGAAGCCTTATAAAGTTTTCACTTATTAATTGGAAAGGCTTTATTCTGGGCTTCTTGATATGGAAATATTTGAAGCTATAGTATACGAAGTTTTATTCAAATACTTCAAGGAAAAAGACAGACACTATGGTAACTACTATTAAGTCGGGTTATTTGGTGGTGAAGCACTAGGTTGCTGAAACAGTCATGCTTTGACCTGTATTGGTATATTGTTATGTCCTGTTTTATCTCAATCTCTCCCATATTCCTTAAAAAAATTACTTAGTTATTTTTTATGGTTTTTTTAATTAAGGGGAAAATTTTTAAAAATTAGCAGGATATATAATAGTAACTTTTTTTGATTTTCTATTAACTTGTTTTGAAGTCCTGTAATACTCACACGATTTTGTTTTGACTGATTAGACTCTGTTCCATTCTGTATGATAGTATCAAGTTTGAGGGTATAGGCAACTAATTTGAAGGCAATAAGATTCACTAAGATGCCCATTATGGTTTGACTATTGTCTCCTTTGGAAATCCTGTAATGTTTACAATGCTTAAGTTTTATTGATCTTGTTCTCTACTGTTTGGTTCAACTTTATAATACCTAATGAGATAGACAATTCTTTTAAGGAAACAAGAGACATTGTTGATAACCATTGTTGATAACCTTGTACTCTGTTTTACATCATGTGCTATGTCTATTCTTGGTTTTGACTGACAGCTTTGTTTTGCCATATTTGACTTTATTCTCTCCCAAAAAAATAAGTAATAAGAACTAAGGAGTAATAAAACCCACAATGTGTAAATTTTGTTGTAAAAAAGAGAGGGGAAAAAGTGCTCTAAAGGATGCAACAGCAAGTGTCTTTAGGGGTGTTAAATAGATGACCATATTAACGTTTTTGGTTGGATCATTGAACACAACTGTTTGCAGTGACACTGTTTGAATGTCCACTTTGTATGCTTTGATACTGTGATTTGAGCAACTATCTCTAAGATGATAATATGTAATCTATTAACTGGTGATTTCTTACTTTTTTTTGTAGTTCTGTATTACTTGTACCCTTACACCGCTTTGTTTTGTTTTGTTTTTTCTCTTTTTCCTTTTAAATAAAATTTTTTTAAAAATGGTCTGCACCTAACCACTCCCCAGGATGATTGTCGAGAGCATGAGCTGCAAATATAAACCAATAAAATTATAACATAAAGAAACTGAGGTAAAATGTGGCTTCCTACCAGGATCTGGGGCCTCTCCATGTAATATTTATCTCAACTGTTTCAAATTCACATGTCCATCCTCATCATGAAGTCTCATCCTAGTGGTTGGATAGAACATGTTCTCAGCTGTGCAGAATTCACATTATAGTGGGTCAAAATGACTCTGCTGTGTTCATCTGGCACAGGACCCAGTGAAGCTCAGCGAACCTGGTAACAGTCTGGATGGAAGCTGGATCCACTGTGAGGAGCAGTCAGTGTGAGCCTAATCACAACCCTCACGCCTACAGGGAACAGGACCCACAGACCCTGCATTTCACAGCCCAGGGGTGTGCAGTCCCCTCAGAGGGAGCCAAGGAGCGCTCAGTAGGATCAGGTTTCCCAGGACTCAGCCCTCCCAAGTCCCAGCACAGGAGCAGCTGCACGGAGACCCATTAGCTGCTGAGACCCTGGTCCTCCTCACTCCTCATCCTCCTTTCCCACTTTCCTCTATGGAAGTAGAGTAATAATGGGCCCTGTGTGTCTTTCATTACATGTTTTACATAGATGTTAGGATAATAACATTTTATAAGCATTAATCTGATAATCATTTACAAACTTATTGAAATAACTTGTATATCAAAAATGTCACCAATTAAAAGTTTAAAGGTCATTATTTGTGAATTTATGCTATGAAAACTGCAACCATCCAAAGTCCTTTTAAATCATATTTCTAAATTCCAAAGGGACACCACATTTTTTGCTGTCCTGTCCATTCTTGCACAGCCCACTACCTAATTCCACCACATGAGAATAAAACTATTTCTGTCGTTATGGGTTTCCCATTTCTGGAAATTTTTCTTAAGGTTCCTAAAATAAGGAAGGTTTTATCCAAATTCAATGCTTAGCAAAACAATTTCAGTTGTTTGCATTTTATGCCACTTTCTGTGGTTAGGCTACAAACTACAGGAAATACACAGACTACTGTGGATGTGGAAATATTAGAGTCCTTAAAAATGTTGGTGAAAGTGACAGATTTCCTAGCTCATCTAGTAGATTAGTATCTTTTAAAATTAACACAAGGAATTCCTCATGTGACTTTACAGTTGGGTAACTAGCCAACAGTATTGAAACTGCATATTTATACAACATTTTTAACCTAAGATTCCTGTAAAAATTCTTCTTGGTAAGCAAACTTAGAAAATACCCAAAAGTCCATCACTTCAGAGAACGAAATCAACTAACTTATGTCCACATGCGAGATATCCTTCATCCATAAAGGAAATGAAATTTATATCTTTGTGATTGCATGAATGTTCCTTCAAAAACATACTCATAGATATAAAAAATCCCTCCCATGTGACTCTACAGATGTGTAATATCCACATTTTTTGTAGCATTGCATCCAGAAAATAGTTATACCTTCCAGTGATACAAGGACATGGATTACACAGGGAAAATATAGAAATATCATGAATTTAAATTTTTTTTAAAAATAAATATCATGAATTTCCTTACAATGCTGAACATGCAGAGTAAGTGCTCTTAGAAGAGAGTCACAAATAACTTAATGCTGAAAATCCCACTCAACTGTGTACTTACAATTTGCTCTCACTGTATGTGGGTAAAATTCCTGCAAAGTGCCATCGTAAAAGATAAATCAAAAGAGCTAACACATAATACATTTCTGAAGCAAGCAAACAGTCCAAAAAACAAATTTAAAGTTCAAAAACTACTGTAAAGTTCTAGCAATACACTAATGTGGAAACCATGCACAGATGTATAAGAATAATACAAGGGACTTCCGGGAGAACATGGCGACAAATGACAGCAGCCACGGAGGCTTTCTGAGATTACCAGCTTAGAATCCAGGAGCGGTGCCGTGTGAGGAGCCCTAAGCAAGGGGAGATGTATCCTGCCAACCCAGGAACTGAACTGAGAGAAACCAACTGGAAATGCAATTCTCAGGCTATAACAGGAACAGATAAATTCTCAGCGTGGAAGCTGGATCCTGCACCATTGGAAGCCATGATTTGAATTTCCTGCTGCTGCTGCTACTATGTCCCAATCTGCACCGCAGGTAGAGAGATGCGCAAAAGCTTTGAGAGTGGGAATCGACAAACCAAAGAGCGTTGAGAGGGGGACTGGCAGGGAGCCCTGCATCAACCTGCGGTGAGTGAGAGAAATGGGGACCCTTTCATAGGCTAGGAGGCTCCAACAGAGGACATTCTGGGAACAGGCAGACTAGCCGGAACAGGGCCCTGCAGTGACTTTAGTCGCATTTCCCCTCTCAAGCGGGATTTGTGGGGAGCGCTTGGCCTGATGACGCATTTGCTACACCAGAATCAGATTTGATGATCATTCTGCTATAAGCAATCTTGCAAAACAGTTAGTGCATTGTGTGTTTTGAAAACTAGAAATAGCAAAAATGAGTTTTAAATATGGAGCAGGGGTACAAACTAGAAAGCATTTGGAGACTCTCTCTCTCTCTCTCTCTCTCACACACACACACACACACACACACACACACACACACAGGGATTTCAATACACATATCCATTTCATTTAAGAAAAATATATTTAAACTTTGAATGCCCACATTTTCACAAAATTCATTTATCTTTGCCAGAGCTCTCAGTTTCTTTATTGTGCTTCATTACTTGTGTAATTATCAATCACTCATCTGTATGTGATGTTGCATGAAATAGGAAATGACTTCTGAAAACTAAATAATGTCTCCCTCCTATAATCAGTTTCTTGTGAGTTAAGAATACACTGACCTGAAGGAAATGACCTACACTGCTGACCCCTTCACATTCATGACTCCTGAAGGCAGAGCTAGTGATGTCCTGACACTGAAATACCTGCCTCTCTCAAGTCACAATGGACTTCACCATCAAGCTCATCATGTGAAACTAAACAACCCTCATCTCTTCATCCTTCACTGCTCCATCTGGCTGTCAGAGCAAGACCCAGACCAACTCAGGTGCAGGAAGTGAACTGCGCAGAAGGTAGGAAACTGCAGAGCCTCCCGAAAAATGACGCCAGCACAAGAGTGGGATTGGATCCGGGGCAGAGAAGCCACAGAGTGCACGTCTGTGGTCTCATTTGTTGCAAAACCTTGACCTACAGAGTCATCATCATAAAAAGCGGTCAAGGATACTTCAGGCTTCAGCCACCCTTCATTTATTTAGAGGATATTTGCATTCGACCTTTAATTTGGTACTAGACAGATTGAAAGCTTTGGGGCCATTAAGAAAGAGTAAAATGACTTCAGTAAGAGATAGAAGGAGGATGGAGAAGAGGATGGAGAGCTAGGTCTGAGAGACTAGGCTCCCAGTGTTTCCATATGGGAGCTCATGAGTCCCTTGGAGGACGTCATTACCACGTGGAGTCTTTTTTGAGAGATTTGCCTGGAAGAGAGCAGAGTTCCTAGTTGAAATCAGTTGAGACATGAGCTGATCTCTTGTTTTGCCTCCCTGCAATGGAGGGACCCAGTGTGCATCTCTTCCACTATCTGAGGGTGCAGAAACTAGACAAGAGTTAGAGCACACAGCTGAATCCTGCCAGGTACCAGCTCCGTCATTGCCTGATCTTGAACTTTCAGGACCAGAAATGTAAGAAAAAACATGTATTTCATGTAAGTTGCTCTTGTGGAGTATTTTTACAGGGGCTGTCATAGACATGCTCACCCCCTAAGTTTCTGCACCTATCTGTTAACACTCCGATGTTTCAGCACACGCAGCCTTTAGTAATCCAGAAATTGCTTCCAGGTTAATCACCTGATCACATGGACTAGGATGACCTGGGACCTAGGTAGATAAAGTTTCATCCTATTTATTATGTAAAGCTTGTATCCCCAAATTCTGTATATTTTTTGCCTTATAATTTCATTCCTTTTATGTGGCTACAAATTATTGGTTTAGTTAATCCAGTTTTTTATGGTTGTACTGTTTGTTATTTAAAAACAACTTTTTTGGTCTGTCTACATTTTGAAGATGATGATCAGAGGCCTTTGTAATGACCAGAAGCTTGGAACACTTAAATGAACACTAACAGACTACCTGAGGAATCAATCTGAAGCATTTAACCATTAACTTACTGATTATTTTTAAGTTACTGGGGAAGAAAAGTCCTCAGAATCAATAGGTAAATAGCCTAGCACTGAGCTGTATCTCCAGTTTTATTTTTACATATTTGTGAGTGAATCAGCTTAAATATCTGTGACTGCTCATTCATATAGTCATATACAGATATCTCAAATAAATATTCTGTGTTAAACATAACCAGCATTATAGAGGGTATGCTCTTAGTATATATGTTGAAATAGGAAAGTTAATGTAAAGCAACCTGAGGATGGTCACAATCTGCCTGGAGTAGGGGAGGGAGGGATTGCAGAGGAGCCTCAGGATACACTGAGGATGACCCATGAGTTCACTGCTGAGATTGTGTGGGTTGTGGTACAAGTGTTCCTGTGTTTAAATCCTTCTCAGGTGCACACTTTTTCTATGGGAAATTTATGTGTTATGTCTAATGAAGCTATCACAGACACACAAAGGCTCAACACACAGAAAGAGTGAGAGAGTTCATGAGAGGTGAAACTAAGAGCCTCAGTAGCAGGCATCCACATGGACAAAGCTTGTGTTTTCTCTCAGCAGATAGAAGAATGCAGCAAAGTCACACATGTCCTCCCTGTAGGAAGAGGGGAATCAGTCATCCCAGGGGTGTGTGATCTATCCAGGACGTGGACAGGAAGCAGTTTGTTCACAGCTTAGGAGAGCGTAGGCCCAGAGATTGGGAGGACATTTACAGCACATCAGCTCTCCTATAGGAAAGGAAAATGTTCCTGACAATTTTATAAATTTACAAATTTCCAAGGCAGAAAAATATAAATAATCATGTTATGAGTACACGAAAAATAAAGATAGACAAAGAGATAAAGACCAACAATTCATCTCATGATGAGTTTTTATGTTGTCTTGAATGACATCATTTAGCCAAACATTCTCAGCACATTACCATCAAATGGGAGCTCTGTGCTTTCTGAGTTTTTCATGCCCAGAGCTGTCTATATAGGAGGAGGCCATGCAAATAGGGCCTCCCTGTGCTCATGAAAACAAGCCCAGCCTTCATCCTGCAGCTCTGCAAAGTAACCCAGCCCTCGATGCCCAGCTGTTCCCACTTGGTGATCCAGACTGAGCACAGACAATCACTATGGAGTTTGGGCTGACTTGGGTTTTTCTGTTTGCACTTCTGAAAGGTAAATTATTGAGAACAAAGGATACAGAGTGGGAAAATGGACATGTCTGGGATAAACAGTGGACATGTGTGACAGTTTCCTGAACAGAATGTTCTTGTGTTTTCAGATGTCCAGGCTGAGGAGTAGCTAGTGGAGACCCTGAGACTCACCTGGGTGACCTCAGGATTCACGTTCAGTAGCAATGACATGAGCTGGATCCCCCAGGCTCCAGGAAAGGGGCTGGAGTGGATCTCATACATCAGTACTGGTGGTAGCACATACTATGCAGATTCTGTGAAGGGCCGATTCACCATCTCCAGACACGACAGCTAGAACACGCTGTATTTGCAGATGACCAGCCTGAAAACCGAGGACATAGCGGTGTATTATTGTGCCAGACACACAGTAAGGGAACATTAGTGTGAGCCCAAAAACCTCACTGCAATGGAGCCCATGCCCAGCAGAGGTCGCTATAGAGAACTAGGCAGGGCCTAAGGAGCAGGTGCAGAGAAGGAATCAGAAGAGAAAGGGCTTCCTGGGGCCTCTGGGGTTCCCTTCTGCTTTAAGGCCTTAGGTCCTGAATTGACACACAATGAAGTACCCAAGTTCAAGGGAAAATTCTCTGTTACATGGAATTGTGTGAATACTTAAGAACTGATATTTTTTTCATTTTCTGTTTATGAATTTTACTTGCACCCATCTCAACTAACCTATGCCTTTTATATAGTTAATTTTTTATTCAGTGTCATATTCTCATCATCTAAAAGTGGATCTGCTGGTTTAGTTTGGGTGATGAGGAACTATCTCACGCAGTAATAAATGCTTCAGATTAGGAAATGAAATCCTTCCCATCTCTCTCTGTGGGATCTCAGATCACACAGCTCCCTCCCCTCTTTGGTCACCTCAGGAGACCTGGTGCCCAGGCTCAGCCCCAGCACCATGAGGAGCCCTGAGCTCAGGGGAGGAGGGAGAGGGGCAGCCTGACTGGACTCAGGGCAGTGTCTGTGGGCCCAAATGTGCTCTTCCTAGACAAGAGGGCTGAGTAGGACTTGGTCCTGTGCCTTTCTTTTGTACCTTACAAATTAAAAAATTTATAAAATACAGCAAAACCTTACTCTATAGTAATCTCCATTTGTCTCTCTTGCACCACTTTCTTTTCCTGTTTTTTTACAGTTTAACTTTACAGGAATAAAGTACAACAGTAAAGTGAAACAAAACAAAACAGTGATAGGACAGTAGGAGACTCACCATTGTTACTATACTGCATAACCTCATCCTCTAATTAGTTGCTCAGGCTCTGGCCCCAGGCTTGCAAAGCCAATCAAACAATTTAAGTGTCAGGTCGCTGCCTTACTTCAATCAGTAACATCCTAGCCTGCACTGCGCCCCATTGCTTATGTGTGTGTCACTGAGGGGCAAGAGGGATAGGCTGCATGGCTTCCTTGCTGCTTCTCCCCACTTGACAGGGCCTCCACCAGCACATGAGGTGAAGGGACTGCCCTGCTTCCTGCTGTTTTCCTCATCCAGCCAGACCAGCACCCCTGGCTCTCTTATTCTTGCTTGGTCCCTGAATTCTCTCTCTCCGTGGATTTCAACTCACAAGTCCGACCCTTCCTGTGTCCATGGGCCTCACTGCTGTCTTCCTGCTCTCCATCATGTTGCTGTGATCCAGGGTCTGGATAGCAGGCAAGGAGCAGTTCTCCTCTGCTGCTCACTGCTCCTCCGTTCTCCTGTGTTGTCTCTTTCTTATTCATCTCTCCTTTTCAGTCTATCAGGAAAACAAAGGAGAATAGATGAGATGAAACCCTCCAGTCTCACAGAGTTCATGGTTTTTCCTAAATGGATTCTCATGATTCTGCCTTGATGCATTTTATTTTATCTCACTTAATTCTGCATTTGACAGTCATCCATGTATTTGGAAATTTTTCTAAAACAATCAAATATACTTCAATGGTTACTAATATCACTCTTATCATTACAGTTTTCTGTGACCAGGTCCCTAGTGAACAGCACTAAATCACTTGCATGCACATCCATAGCTCCTGAAGGCAGAGCAGAGCTGACATTCTCACACACAGTCCCCATCTCTCAGATGTGACCAAGGACCTCACCCTCACACTCATCCCCAGAAGCTAACACACTTCCACCTCCTTTCCCTGCTCTGTTCCTCATCTGGTGCAGCATCCTCACTGATGTGTCCTGTGCTTAAGGACTGAGAATTCATTTTCTTGATGTGATGTCTCTGGGGCATCTGTTGTTTCCTACCCAGGACATCCCCATCTTTGAGAATATGCCCTTCCCCGAGATGGTGTCTGATCCTCGCCACTGCACCTTCTGTATTACAGATTCCTGGAGATTCCTGAAAATCTGAAATATTTTATGAGTTTCCCTCTGTTTCATTCATCTCTGTTGCTCTGAGTCATGATTGTGCAGATACCATTTTCAAATTGAGACCTTAGAAATCTGGCTCAGGTAAGAGTTCAAATTTAGCATTAATGTTGTAAAAAGAAAAGTAGTGAATGGAACCAGGAGGAACATGGAGCTCCTGGGTGTTCATCTCACCATGCAACTCAGCTGGGCTTTATTAAGCAACACTGCTGCTCCTCTGTGTCACTGTGTCTCTATATTCCTGATCTGACAGTTATGAACAGCCTCATTTCTTCTCAGATGTGTTTCACAAAGATCACCTCCCACCCTTAGTTTATGCTCTCATGTCATCATGGAGGGAAATCCATCAGTGAGCCATCCTCACTTCCTACTTATGAAATCCACCACTGCCTCAGTCCCTGGTTATCAACTTCCTCCTCACTGCTACCTTCCAGGGATTTTCCTCTTCCTCTTCCTGTGTCAGTGGCTGTTAATTGTTGGATCTTCCCACCAGAACTGTAACACAATGTAGATTACAGGCAATGCTTGTCAGTTTAAAAACCCACAAAGGAAACAGGCACTTTCCTAACCTTAGTGAACAAATGCTCACTGGCCCTCCTAGGATTTAGCAGAGCCTGTGACCCCCCCCTCCCCACCATGAAAGCTTATGCATAACTGAATGTTTATTCTTCTCTCTGTGGAATATATTTGTCTTCCTACAAATCCGTCAAAGTCGTGTAATTCAGAACAGAGATCAGAACCATGGATGCAGGAGTAACTCTAAACATGACCTCAGAGCAGGGAGGTAGAGGGGTCTGGTATCAAAGATCAGAACCAGTTCCTACCCAGAGAGTTACAGACACACTTACTTCTAGATGTCAGGGTCAGTGCTCTCTTACTAGGACTCAGAACAGCTCGACCTGCTTGACCAGATCCTATCCTGAGAGTCCATGTACAGCCTGCTAATCTATTTCTCCTTATTATTATTGACTGGACTGTTACCTGCATGCAGGCTACCTGAATTGAGTAGATTTGGGGAAGGAGATAAAAAGGGTAAAAAGCATACTGTATTGCCTAACTAACCCTGATGAATGTAATCATTATATCCTGAAAATATGTACTAATGAAAAATATCTTTAAAAATGATAAATGTAAACAGAGTGCATATGCTAGATTGAGGTCTCTATCCAGGGAGTGACATGATGAAATAAGAATTTCAGAGGACATGGATAGAGATCAGTCAATGCATTGAAAGGACAGTGCACTGAAGGGCAGGGTCTCATCCCAGTCACAGGTGTGACATAATAGCACAGCAGACCTAATCTTGTAGATCACAGGTAAGATTTTCATGGGGCTTTTCCTTTTCCAAAGTAGACAAATAGCACTCAAGGCAGTGGTGATGATGTTGGACATTTGTGTCTCCCTGCTGAAGAGGTCCCACACACAGAGTGACCCCTTCATCCAGAATCTGCTCCTCTGCACACTGGAGGTCAGAATGCACAGTCCCCATGCTCAGGGTCTCCCAGTTAGGTGGAATGGCGCTGGGCTCAGATCTCCATCATGACTCACTCAGGAATCCTCAGCCCCACTTTCCTGACTCACAGATGAATTGATAAGGAGGTGAGCTCACACAGGAATAAATTTGGGACATCTAATTAATGACATTGGTAGATTCCATCTCTTTGTGGTAACCTTAGAAAATTTATAAAGTGTTTGCTATGGAACTGAGTGGCAAGAAATCATTAGAGTGCTTGCTGCACTGCACTGGAAAACATTTCACCGAATCCCCAGTGTACCAACAGTGACCAAGTACTGCAGGCTTCTGGCTGAAAAAGATTGGAAAGTCAGAGGTAAGTTTTAATTTTAGGTACATTGTCATGATGAGCATAGTGTTTATAGTGGATAATTGTTCAAAAAGGGACATCTGTAATTAGATAAGCATTTGGAATTTAGGAATCACTAAACAAGAGATGAAGGGGAAGCTAGAAAGGAAAAGATAGCCAGCACCTACAGAAGATCAGGTAGGGAAGGGACACTTAGCACAGACAACCTTCTTCCCTCCCCCAGTGAGGCTTCTCTGTGAGGAAGGCACAGGACACACATCCGCATCTCCAGTCGCTGTGGGCTCTGGTCAGTGAGACCTGGTGTCTCAGAGCAGGAGGCAGGAAGACCTCTCCTGACAAAGTTAATGGTGGTGAAGTGAGCTCTCCAGCAACACAGACCATACCAGAGCCGAGAGGTCGGGGAAAGGTGGAGGGAGTTATGCTCGTCTTCATCCTGTGGAAGCAGCACCAGAGCTCCTGTAGGAGGGCACAGTCAGGATGGGAACAAAAAGGGAGTAGGACTGCAGGAAGCTGGTGTAGGATTAGGAAGGAGGGGTCATGGCCATGCTTCCTCCACTGCAGGGAAGGCAGCTTCCCACCTCTCACAGATGTGGACACCACATGAGTGCAGGGGAGGAGACTCCTTTCTGCATCACAAGGACCGTAGACATCCTGACCTGTACGTCACCATCATAAAGAAAAGGAGCCTCCCTAATGCAAATTTGTCTCCCAAATCTAGACTCAAATTCCCCTCTTGAACTGGTGGAATGGACAGCTCCTTCCTCAGACACCTCTAAAATCTCTGCAGAAAGTAGAGGTGTGGCCTAGAATATGAAACTTCTGGGTCTTCCCCTGTGCCTGTGACAGGTCCACATGGTGAGTGTGCTCAGTGTCAGACATGGGTCAATGGGAAGATTAGAAAAGCAGGTGGCTGATAGGAATTTTACCCTTGCTTCCAGGTGTCCTGTCTCAGGTGCAGCTTCAGGAGTAAGGGCCTAGCCTGGTGAAGCCCTTGAAGATTCTGTCCCTCACCTGCTCAGTCTCTGGATTCTCCATCACAACCAGAGGTTATCACTGGAGCTGGATCCATCAGCCTCCAGGAAAGAGCCTGGAGTGGATGGGGAACATAAGTATCAGTGGTGGCACTGATTACAGCCCTTCCCTCAAGAGCCGCATCTCTATTTCCAGAGACACAGGCAAAAACCAGTTCTCCCTGCAGCTGAACTCTGTCACCAAGGAAGACACAGCCACCTATTACTGTGCAAGAGACATGGTGCTTTGATGCAAGCATGAGCCCTGACATAAACCTCCCTGCAGGGAAATCAAGGAACAGCAGGGAGCATGCAGAACATATTGATGAAAACAACCACCTTCCCAGCAAATATGGAGAAAAAGTTGAGAGGTTTTCCCTTCATTTGATGTGCATGCCCTTCAGTGGTCCCAGGCACAGAGCTCCCAAAAATCTCCTATATCCCTGGTGAGGCAGCGTCATGCTTACATGGAATGAGGTTTCTTTCTTTTTTCTTTTCCAACTTCTGTATCACAATCTGTTGCACAGTAATTTTTTTAAAGACTATTGATTACAACTCACTTGACTGCAGAGTCTCCTTAGTTTTTTTTCAGGTGTTTATTTTGTTGTCCAATTATTTTCATAAGAAAGTTTAATGCGGGGCTGGGGATTTAGCTCAGCGGCATAAGCACCTGCCTCGAAAGCAGGCAGTCTCGAGTTCGATCCCTGGTACTGGTAAAAACGAAAAAGCAAAAAAAAAAAAAAAAAGAAGAAGAAGAAGAAGAAGAAGAAAGCTTAATGCTTGATAAAATAAAACGAACTGTTTTTACCATAAGTACCTTCTAAGTAGTACAATAATATATTGTTACTATGTACAATTTCAAACAAAAGATTCCACTTCCAAGGAAAGTGTTGCTGAACGTCCTCACTAAGCTTGATGGAAGCTATAAGAAATTTCCTTGATGGCCAATGTTTTCCTTGACTTGGGAATAAATCAGATAATAAAGAAACATAAGTCAAACTTTCAGTGAGCTGAGAACCATGAAAATGCTGTCAGAAGCTCAGTCATCTGGACCTTGGGAGTCTGCAGTAGATACAAGAGTTCATCAAGCAGCATAATACCTTGTGACTGTTTTCCCTATAGTCAGCTGGGACAGGTCCTGTAGGTTCCCAGTTGGTCTATTATTAATAAAAAGCTGTGCCCTGTTGTGTCAGAACCTGGTAAGTGACTCGTAAGCCATTCTTTATCAGCTCATGGATTCCATCACCATCAGTGATTAAAGCTGTATGGAATTCCTTACCTGCCACATTACTTTCCAGTTCTTCTCCAGCATAAGAAATAAGAGGAGAGATTTCACATTGGATCTGTGCCTCACTGGCATCATTCAAGTGGGGAATCGCTGGAAGGGGAGAACCATTTCCACCTGTGAGCACTGCACACCCAGCAGTGGTGTAGGGCAACAAAGCACTTGGGTTGTCCTTCCCACTGTGACTGTCTGAATCCTTTAGCTGGGAAAATCCATCCTCCGATAAACCTTCATACACAGCAAGCTTCTCTGCAATCTGGAAGATGTCAGAAGCTACTTTTGGCAATTTATTCCACATGACTTGTCTGGCATAATTAACTCACCCCAGCAATCCACATATGGAATCTTCCTGTGAGCCAGATGGCGCTAAAGCTGAGGTTCATCAACATCAACAGCATCTCTCAGACATGGGACAATGAGATGTGATTGGTGATGCAGCCCACACAGAACAGCACTTGTCCATCCGAGCTCCGTACCTGAGATGTTGCCAGGGAAATTTTGCTGTATTCTACCACCCATTATCCGCCATTCACGGAACAAACCACTCCACCTGGCTCTGTAGTGTTATCTCCTCTATCATCTTTGCTCCACAGTCTGCCCTTTCTCAACATGGAATTCAATAACCATTGGCTTCACTTTAACCAATGCATCATCCACGTAGCAGATGCAAGTGCACCAGGTGCCTTTTTGTTCCACATCCTCCACCATATCCTGGGCTGCAAAACCCTGAAAAAAACCTCATTTCCATTTGGGGCCATAGAAATTTTGTGCTTTTCTTCCAAAGGAATTTTCCCATTAAAACTCATAGCAGGCAGCATGCCCTGATCAAAATAGATTACATTTTCTTTTTTCAACCAAAGTGCTTGTGTTTTATGAAGAACTCCTTTGACACTTCTGTTTTTCTGCCACTGGCCCCTATCTAGCATGGACTGATCCACTTGAGGCCATGATAGCTTTAGCTAACAGCTGTAGCTTCAGGACATACTCTGCTAAATCTGAAAATGTCTTATGGGATAGTGAACCCACATCACACTTCCTTCTGGGATATGCCATTCCAACTGTTGCCCTCTGTCCATCTGCTAGCAGGGGAACTGCTCCTTTGTTCTAAAAAATCTGGAAAAGTCACTGTCTCAGGCCTGGCACTGATCTTGGTCCCTAGTAGCCCCGCCACCACCACTCCAGGGGCAGTTTTCATTGGTGCATCTGCTTTCTCATGCTAAGAGAACTAGTTAAATCCTTCAGTTGGTGTTTGATACATCTGTGCATACCTGCTTCACCTGATCTGAATCAAGGCTGTCTCCCAGGCAACCTACAGCCTTCCTCAATGCTGCTCAACCTGGATGTGCACAGGGGGATGCATCCCTGAACCACAGATTAAGTCTACAGGTAGAGAAATAGGAGCAAATTTTAACTACAGGAAAGAGGCTCTGTGAATCTCACTGCGCATGCCCAACTCTAATCTGCAGATCACAAGGGAGGACCTGGTTCCCCTGGACTTCTCACACCATATATCAACACTTGGTCACACTGAATCACTCATTTGTGTTTCTGTAATGAATTCAACATTTGTACAATGGAGCAAACTCTGACACCTGTATAATGTATTTAAATATGTAAAAATGAAATAAGGCTATGAATTAGACTTGAGTGTCATAACAGAGTTACATGAAATTCTTGTTTTACATAATGATATTATTTTCACCAAACTTGACCTGCAGACTTACATGAATCTGCTACTGAAGTTTTTCTACTTCCCGGCCTCAGAGCTCTCTATATAGCAGGAAGCCATGCAAATAGAGCCTCCCTGTCCCAATGTAAACCAGCCCAGCCCTCACTCTGCAGCTCTGCAGAGGAGCCCAGCCCTGGAGTCCCAGGTGTTTCCTTTCGGGGATCGGGACTGAGCACAGACAGCCCACAATGGAGCTTGCGCTGAGATGGGTTTTCCTTGTTGCTGTTTTAAAAGGTAATCAGTGAAGAACAACAGATATTTAGTGGGAGAGAGTGGGATAAATGGTAGACATATGTGACAGTTTCCTGAGCAAGATGTCTCTGTGTTTGTAGGTGTCCAGGCTGAGGTGCAGCTGGTGGAGTCTGGGGGAGGCTTGGTGCAACCTGAGGGGTCCCTGAGACTCTCCTGCGTGACCTCGGGATTCACCTTTAGCAATTACTACATGCACTGGATCCGCCAGGCTCCAGGAAAGGGCCTAGAGTGGGTTGGTTTAATTAGAAACGCGGCTAAGAGTCACACTACAGAGTACGCTGCATCCGTGAAAGGCAGATTCACCATCTCCAGGGATGACTCCAAAAGCACACTGTATCTTCAAATGACCAAACTGAAACCCGAGGACACCGCTGTTTACTACTGTGCAGGAGACACAGTGAGAGGACATCAATGTGAGCCCTGACACAAACCTCCCTGCTGTGGTGCTCTATCCCCACGCTATCCCCAGAGCCCAGCCTGTTTTGGACTGCCACACCTAGCGATCAGTGTGCAGAGGAGGGGCTGGGCAGACCTGGGGCACCTGCATCGGCCTCCCTGTGTGTCTAGAGGACTGTGAATGTCTCGGCGGGTGGTGGACCATTACGGGTTCTGGAGGCCCTGCAGCCTGTAGTGAGTGCTCAGCACACTCTGCCCAGAGCCCAGACTGTTTGGGTCCCTCCAGGCTTACAGGTGCAGTGAAGTGGAGAGGTGGGTTAGAGGAGTCTACATCTGCCTCCACATCCCGGGTGCGATTGGAGAGCTGTGGAGCTTCCAAGGGGCAGGTGGGCACACAGTGTCCCTGAGGCCCAGCTTGTCTGGAACTGTGGAGTTCTGAGCAGGCAGAGGAGGGCCACTGGTTCTGTAGGCCCAATGGCTTGGGGTAGCGTGGTGCCAGAGTCTCAGTAGCTCCAAACATAGAAGGGGATTTTCAACAGATCCTGAGGAAGCTTTCAAATAACACTTGAAACACAGAAATATAGGAAAATGACAAAATGAAAGACCAAATTACAACCTCAAACCTCCAGCCCATCTCAAGAAACCCTAGGAGCGATGTATATAGAAGAAAATATATCCCATCCACCTCATATATCAGACACAATAGCCACTGAAATTGACAAGCAACTCCAGGAAGCTTTAAAGAAATTCAAACTCAAAATAATCTCCCAGATAAAAGAAGAAATGATAAAAGAAATGAAAGAGATTCTAAATATATCTAAAGAAAACAAAGATTAAAAATTGGAGGAACTAAACAAAAAGATAGAATCCCTAGACGAGCAATATAAGAAACAAACAGAATACATAATGCAGATGCACAGAGATATACAGGAAATAAAAAACTCCACTGAAAGTTGTAAAAACCGCCTTAATGAAAGTGAAGATAGAATTTCAGACCTTGAAGACAGGATTGCAGCTAGTGAACAGGAAAGGAAAGTTCTTTTGAAAATAACAAGGAATCAGGAAACAACAATTCAACAACTGCAAGATGATGCAAAGAAGAATAACATAAGAATGATAGGGATTAATGAAAGAGAGGGAGACAACATGAAGGATGTCAGGAGGATATTTAGAGAAGTAATAGCTGAAAAATTCCCAAGCATGAGATCAGAAACTGACATCAGGATCAGTGAAGCATATAGAACTCCAAACATTCATAACCAAAATAAAACTACACCCACACATATAATAATCACCATCCCAGAAATCCAACACAAGAATAGATTATTAAAAGCTGTCAGAGAGAAAAGACAGATCACTTATAAAGGAAAACATATCAGAATCACAGCAGACTTCTCAGCACAAACGATAAAGTCAAGAAGAGCATGGAGTGAAGTATTCCAGATCCTAAAGCAAAATGATTTCCAACCTAGACTGATATATCCTGCAAAACTATCATTCAAAATAGATGGTGAAATACGATACTTCCATGACAAAGAACAGCTGAAGAACTTCAGGAACACCAAACCAACCCTGCAAAAAATGTTGAAAGACAGTTTAGATACACAAAGGAAAAAACCACTAAGCAAAGCAAATAATTAAACAGAACAGAAAGATAAAGATGCAACAGCAGAGAGATAACATTCCTACAATTAACCAGCATTTAACAGTAATAACCATTAATGTAAATGGTCTCAATGCACCAATCAAAAGAAACAGACTAGCAGAATGGATCAAGAAACAAAATCCAACCATATGCTGTTTACAGGAAACCCATCTAACCCAGAAGGATACTCACAGACTGAAAGACAAAGGATGGAAAACAATTCTCCATGCAGCAGGAATCCAAAAAAAGGCAGGAGTAGCCATTCTGTTTGCAGACAACGTGAACTTTAAACCAACAATGACCATAAAGGACAAAGAAGGTCACTACATACTCGTAAGGGGAAAACTCCAAGAGGAAGAGATAACTATCTTAAATATATATGCACCAAACTCCAGAGCACCCAGTTATATAAAACAATTATTAACAGAAATGAAAACTCAAATTATCAGTAACACAATTGTAACAGGAGACCTTAATACACCACTGACACCAAGGGACAGATCAACCAGACAGAAAATGAGCAAAGAAATAACAGAACTGAATCACACCTGTGAACAAATGGGTTTGATAGACATGTACAGAATGATCCACCCAACAACATCAGAATACACATTCTTCTCAGCAGTACATGGATCATTTTCTAAAATAGACCATATATTAGCTCACAGAACATATTTAAGCAAATGCAAAAAAGTTGAAATCATCCCTTGCATATTATCGGATCATAGCGCTCTGAAATTAGAAATTAATGACAAAAGATACTGCAAAAATTCCACAAACACATGGAAACTAAATAACACACTCTTGAGTAATCAGTGGGTCACAGAAGAAATTAAAGAAGAAATTAAACAATACCTAAAAGAAAATGAAAATGCAGATACAACTTACCGGAATCTGTGGGATGCAATGAAAGCCGTTCTGAGAGGAAAATTTATTGCACTGAGTTCCGACATCAGGAAAACAGAATGAATACAAATAAATAACTTGATGCTACACCTCAAACAGCTAGAAAAAGAAGATCAAATCAAGCCCAAAGCCAAAAGAAGAGAGGAAATTATAAAAATCAGAGCAGAAATCAATGCAATAGAGACTAAGAAAACAATCCAAAGAATCAATGAATCAAAGAGTTGGTTCTTTGAAAGAATAAATAAAATCGATAAGCCCTTAGCCAACCTTATTTTAAAAAGGGAAGAAAAAGCTCAAATTCATGCAATAAGAAATGATAAAGGAGAAATCACTACAGACCCAATTGAAATACAGAGGATCATCAACACCTATTTTGAAAACCTCTACTCTCAAAAGTTTGATAACACAGAAGAAATAGACAGATTCTTAGAAGCATATGAAGTACCAAAGCTAGATCAAGAGGATATAAAACTGTTGAATAACCCAATCTCTGCTAATGAACTTGAAAATGTAATTAAGGCCTTACCCACCAAGAAGAGCCCAGGCCCAGATGGATTCACTGCAGAATTCTACAAGAAATATAAAGAAGACCTAATGCCGACACTCCTCAAACTATTCAATGAAATTGAAAGGGAAGCAATCCTTCCTAAGTCATTCCTGGAAGTAAATATTACTCTAGTACCAAAACCTGAGAAAGACCCAACTATAAAAGAGAACTATAGACCGATCTCCCTAATAAACACAGATGCAAAAATCCTCAATAAAATATTGGCAAATAGGATCCAGCAAATCATCAAGAAGATTATACACCATGACCAAGTGGGATTTATCCCAGGAATGCAAGGATGGTTCAACATACGCAAATCAATAAATGTAATCTACCATATCAATAAAGCCAAAAATAAGAATCACATGGTCATCTCTATAGATGCAGAAAAAGCCTTCGATAAGGTCCAACACTTATTCATGATAAGAACTTTACAGAAAATTGGAATAAATGGTCTTTACCTCAATATAATAAAGGCCATTTATGACAAACCAACAGCCAGCATCATACTAAATGGCCAAAAATTGAAAGCCTTTACTTTAAAATCGGGCACAAGACAAGGATGTCCTTTATCACCACTCCTATTTAATATAGTACGGGAAGTACTAGCCAGAGCAATTAGGCAAGAAAGAGAAATAAAAGGGGTAAAGATAGGAAAAGAAGAAGTTAAATTATCATTGTTTGCAGATGACATGATACTCTACATAGAAGACCCCCTAAACTCCATTGAAATACTCTTAGATACAATAAATAAATTCAGTAATGTGGCTGGATACAAAATCAATACTGAGAAATCAATAGCATTCCTATACACGAACAAAAAAATACAGAGAGGGAAATAAGAGAAACTGGACTATTCACATTAGCAAGCAAAAAAATGAAATATTTAGGAATTACTCTTACGAAAGAAGTGAAAGTCTTATACAGTGAAAATTATAATACACTGAAAAAGGAAATTGAAGATGATCTCAGAAAATGGAAAGACATCCCTTGCTCATGGATAGGAAGAACACACATTGTGAAAATGGCCATTCTCCCAAAACTGTTATACAATGCAAAGCAATCCCAATAAAAATATCATCAACACACCTTATAGATCTAGAGAAGTCACTCCTAAAATTCATCTGGAGCCAGAAGAGACCTAGAATAGCAAAGGCAATTCTAAGCAGCAAAGGCAAAGCAGGAGGCATCACAATCCCTGACTTGAACTTATACTACAAAGGAACAGTAGTAAAATCAACATGGTATTGGAATCAAAACAGAGCCTAAGATCAATGGAATAGATTAGAAGATACAACCACAACTACAAACACACTCAACCACCTTATCTTTGATAAAGGAGCCAAGCAAGGTCACTGGAAGAACAACTGTCTCTTTAATAAATGGTGCTGGAAAAACTGGCTCTCCATTTGCTGAAAACTAAAGCTAGACCCGTGTCTATCACCATGTACTAAAATAAAATCTAAATGGGTCAAAGATCTGAATATTAAAACAGAAACACTAAATCTATTGGAAAACAAATTGGGTAGAAACCTTGAAGACATAAGAGTAGGTAGAAAATTCATGAACAGGACTCAAAACGCATGGGAAATACTTCCCAGAATACTTCTCACTTCTTATTAAAAAGTTTCTGCATGTCAAAAGAAATCTCCAGCATAGTGAAAAGAAAACCCACAAACTGGGAAAAGATTTTAGTGAACTCTCTCTCAGACAAGGGCCTCTTGTCTAAAACATATAAAGAATTAAAGAAACTCAGACCTCCAAAATTCAAAGATCCAGTCCAAAAATGGGCATCTGAGATGAATACGCAATTCTCAGATGAAGAAATGCAAATGGCAAATAAATACATGAAAACATGCTCATCATCATTGATCATTAGAGAAATGCAAATTAAAACCACACTGAGATACCATCTCACTCCTGAAAGAATGGCCAGGATCAAGAAAACCGACAACAAATGCTGGAGAGGCTGTGGGGGAAAAGGAACTCTCCTGCACTGCTGGTGGGAGTGTAGACTGGTACAGCCTTTGTGGAGATCTGTCTGGAGATTTCTCAAAAAGCTGGGATTGGAAATCCCATTTATTCCAGATATTCCACTTCTAGGCATATTCCCAGAAGAACTGAAAGCATCATACCACAGTGATATATGTGCACCTATGTTTATAGCAGCACAATTTGTAATCGCCAGATCTTGGAAACAACCCAAGTGTCCATCAACTGAGGAATGGATAAAAAAGTTGTGGTATTTCTATACAATGGAGTATTATTCAGCTATAAAGAAGGATCACATTGAGATATTTATCAATAAATGGGCGCAGCTTGAGACCATACTCATAAGTGAAATAAATCAATCTCGCATGTGTGAATACCGAATAGTTTCCCTAATGTAAGTAATGATTCAAATATATAAAAATATGTGGTAATCATGATTCCCCATTAGGTGGCCTTGAAACCTTATAAAGTTTTCACTCATTAATTAGAAAGGCTTTATTCTGGGCTTCTTGATTTGAAAATATTTGAAGCTAGAGTATATGAAGTTTTATCCAAATATATCAAGGAAAAAGACACTATGGTAACTACTATTAAGTCAGGTTATATGGTGGTGAAGTACTAGGTTGTTGAAACAGTCATGCTGTGACCTCTATTGTTATATTGTTATGTCCTGCTTTATCTCAATCTCCCCCTTATTGTTTTAAAAAAAATTATTTAGTAATTTCTTATGTTTGTCTTAATTAAAGAAAAAATTCAAAAAACTAGGATATATAAATAGTAACTCTTTTTGATTTCCTATTAACTTGTTTTGAAGTCCTGTAGTACTCCCACGATCTTGTTTTGACTGATTAGACTCTGTTCCATTCTATATGGTAGTATCAAGTTTGAAGACATAGGCAACTACTTTGAAGACAATAAGATTCACTAAGATACCCATTCTGGTTTGACTATTGTCTTCTTTGGAAATCCTGTAATGTTTACAATGCCTAAGTTTTATTGGTCTTGTTCTCTACTGTTTTGTCCAACTTTATAATATCTAATGACATAGACAATTCTTTTTAAGGAATGAAGGGACAACGTTGATAACCATTGTTGATAACCTTGTACTCTGTTCTACATCATGTGCTATGTCTATCCTTGGTATTGACTGACAGCTTTGTTTTGCCATATTTGACTGTATTCTTCCCCCCCCCCCAAAAAAAAGTAATAAGCACTAAGGAGTAATGAAATCCAAAGTGCGTGAATTTTGTTGTAAAAAAGGGGGCGAAAAAAAAAAAAAGAAAAAGAGCTCTAACGGATATAACAGCAAGTGTGTTTAGGGGTGTTAAATAGCTGACTGTATCAATGTTTTTGGATCACTGACCACAGCTGTTTGCAGTCTACCTGTTTGAATGTCCACCTTGTATTCTTTGATACTGTGATTTGAGGAACTATTTTCAAGATGATAATATGTAATATACTAACAGGTGATTTCTTACTGTTATGTTTTTGTTTGTTTGTTTGTTTTGTTTTTTTTGTTTTGTTTTGTTTTTTTGTAGTTCTGTATTATGTGTACCCTTACACCGCTTTGGTTTGTTTTGTGTTTTTCTCTTTTTCCTCTTAAATAAAAAAAAAAATAAAAATAAAAACAATAAACCAGCATTTAACAGTAATAACCATTAATGTAAATGGTCTCAATGCACCAATCAAAAGAAACAGACTAGCAGAATGGATCAAGAAACAAAATCCAACCATATGCTGTTTACAGGAAACCCATCTAACCCAGAAGGATACTCACAGACTGAAAGTCAAAGGATGGAAAACAATACTTCATGCAGCAGGAATCCAAAAAAAAGCAGGAGTAGCCATTCTGTTTGCAGACAACGTGAACTTTAAACCAACAGTGACCATAAAGGACAAAGAAGGTCACTACATACTCGTAAGGGGAAAACTCCAGGAGGAAGAGATAACTATCTTAAATATATGTGCACCAAACTCCAGAGGACCCAGTTATATAAAACAAGTATTAACAGAAATGAAAACTCAAATTATCAGTAACACAATTGTAACAGGAGACCTTAATACGCCATTGACAACAAGGCACAGATCAACCAGACAGAAAATGAGCAAAGAAATAACAGATTGAATCACACCTGTGAACAAATGGATTTGATAGACATATACGAATGTTCCACCCAACAACATCAGAATACACATTCTTCTCAGCAGTACATGGATCATTCTCTAAAATAGACTATATATTAGCTCACAGAACATTTTTAAACAAATGCAAAAGAATTGAAATCATCCCTTGCATGTTATCGGATCATTCCGCTCTGAAATTAGAAATTAATGATAAAAGATACTGAAAAAATCCCACAAACACATGGAAACTGAATAACACACTCTTGAGTAATCAGGGGGTCACAGAAGAAATTAAAGAAGAAATTAAACAATACCTAAAAGAAAATGAAAATGCAGATACAACTTACCGGAATTTGTGGGATGCAATGAAAGCCGTCCTGAGAAAATTTATTGCACTGAGTTCCCACATCAGGAAAGCAGAACAAATACAAATAAATAACTTGATGCTACACCTCACACAGGTAGAAAAAGAAGATCAAATCAAGCCCAAAGCTAAAATAAGAGAGGAAATTATAAAAATCAGAGCAGAAATCAATGCAATAGAGACGAAGAAAACAATCCAAAGAATCAATGAATCAAAGAGTTGGTTCTTTGAAAGAATAAATAAAATCGATAACCCCCTAGCCAACCTTATTTTAAAAAGGGAAGAAAAAGCTCAAATTCATGCAACAAGAAAGGAAAAAGGTGAAATCATTACAGACCCAATAGAAATACAGAAGATCATCAACACCTATTTTGAAATCCTCTACTCTCAAAAGTTTGATAACACAGAAGAAATAGACAGATTCTTAGAAGCATATGAAGTACCAAAGCTAGATTAAGAGGATGTAAAACTGTTGAATAACTCAATCTCGGTTAATGAAATTGAAAATGTAATTAAGTCCTTACCCACCAAGAAGAGCCCAGGCCCAGATGGACTCACTGCAGAATTCTACAAGAAATACAAAGAAGACCTAATGCCGACACTCCTCAAACTATTCAATGAAATTGAAAGGGAAACAATCCTTCCTAAGTCATTCCTGGAAGCAAATATTACGCTAGTACCAAAACCTGAGAAAGACACAACTAAAAAAGAGAACTATAGGCCAATCTCCTTAATGAACACAGATGAAAAAATCCTCAATAAAATATTGGCAAATAGGATGCAGCAAATCATCAAGAAGATTATACACCATGACCAAGTGGGATTCATCCCAGGAATGCAAGGATGGTTCAACATACGTAAATCAATAAATGTAATCCACCACATCAATAAAACCAAAAGTACATGATCATTTCTATAGATGCAGAAAAAGCCTTCGATAAGGTCCAACATTTATTCATGATAAGAACTTTACAGAAAAATTGGAATAGATGGACTTTACCTCAATATAATAAAGGCCATTTATGACAAACCAATAGCCAGCATCATACTAAATAGCCAAAAATTGAAAGCCTTTACTTTAAAATCAGGCACAAGACAAGGATGTCCTTTATCACCACTCCTATTTAATATAGTACTGGAAGTCCTAGCCAGAGCAATTAGGCAAGAGAGAGTAATAAAAGGGGTAAAGATACGAAATGAAGAAGTTAAATTGTCATTTTTTGCAGATGACATGATACTCTACATAGAAGACCCACTAAACTCCATTGAAAGACTCTTAGATACAATAAATAATGTGGTAATGTGGCTGGATACAAAATCAATACTCAGAAATCAATAGCATTCCTATACACGAACAACAAAATCACAGAGAGGGAAATAAGAGAAACTACACTCTTCACATTAGCAAACAAAAAAATGAAATATTTAGGAATTACTCTTATGAAAGAAGTGAGAGACTTATATGGTGAAAATTATAATACACTGAAACAAGAAATTGAAGATGATCTCAGAAAATGGAAAGACATCCCTTGCTCATGGATAGGAAGAACACACATTGTGAAAATGGCCATTCTCCCAAAACTGTTATACAATGCAAAGCAATCCCAATAAAAATATCATCAACACACCTTATAGATCTAGAGAAGTCACTCCTAAAATTCATCTGGAGCCAGAAGAGACCTAGAATAGCAAAGGCAATTCTAAGCAGCAAAGGCAAAGCAGGAGGCATCACAATCCCTGACTTGAACTTATACTACAAAGGAACAGTAGTAAAATCAACATGGTATTGGAATCAAAACAGAGCCTAAGATCAATGGAATAGATTAGAAGATACAACCACAACTACAAACACACTCAACCACCTTATCTTTGATAAAGGAGCCAAGCAAGGTCACTGGAAGAACAACTGTCTCTTTAATAAATGGTGCTGGAAAAACTGGCTCTCCATTTGCTGAAAACTAAAGCTAGACCCGTGTCTATCACCATGTACTAAAATAAAATCTAAATGGGTCAAAGATCTGAATATTAAAACAGAAACACTAAATCTATTGGAAAACAAATTGGGTAGAAACCTTGAAGACATAAGAGTAGGTAGAAAATTCATGAACAGGACTCAAAACGCATGGGAAATACTTCCCAGAATACTTCTCACTTCTTATTAAAAAGTTTCTGCATGTCAAAAGAAATCTCCAGCATAGTGAAAAGAAAACCCACAAACTGGGAAAAGATTTTAGTGAACTCTCTCTCAGACAAGGGACTCTTGTCTAAAACATATAAAGAATTAAAAAAACTCAGACCTCCAAAATTTAAAGATCCAGTCCAAAACTGGGCATCTGAGATGAATACGCACTTCTCAGATGAAGAAATGCAAATGGCAAATAAATACATGAAAAAATGTTCATCATCATTGGTCATTAGAGAAATGCAAATTAAAACCACACTGAGATACCACCTCACTCCTGAAAGAATGGCCAGGATCAAGAAAACCAACAACAACAAATGCTGGAGAGGCTGTGGGGAAAAAGGAACTCTCCTACATTGTTGGTGGGAGTGTAAACTAGTACAGCCTTTGTGGGGGTCAGTCTGGAGATTTCTCAAAAAGCTGGGATTGGAAATCCCATTTATTCCAGATATTCCACTTCTAGGCATATTCCCAGAAGAACTGAAAGCATCATACCACAGTGATATATGCACACCTATGTTTATACCAGCACAATTTCTAATCGCCAGATCTTGGAAACAACCCAAGTGTCCATCAACTGAGGAATGGATAAAAGAGTTGTGGTATTTCTATACAATGGAGTATTATTCAGCTATAAAGAAGGATCACATTGAGATATTTATTAATAAATGGGCGCATCTTGAGACCTTATTCATAAGTGAAATAAATCAATCTCGCATGTGTGAATACCAAATAGTTTCCCTAATGTAAGTAATGATTCAAATATATAAAAATATGTGGTAATCATGATTCCCCTTTATGTGGCCTTGAAGCCTTATAAAGTTTTCACTTATTAATTGGAAAGGCTTTATTCTGGGCTTCTTGATATGGAAATATTGAAGCTATAGTATATGAAGTTTTATTCAAATACTTCAAAGAAAAAGACAGACACTATGGTAACTACTATTAAGTCAGGTTATTTGGTGGTGAAGCACTAGGTTGCTGAAACACTCATGCTTTGACCTGTATTGTTATATTGTTATGTCCTCTTTTATCTCACTCTCTCCCTTATTCCTTAAAAAAATTATTATTTTTTATGGTTTTTAATTAAGGGGGAAAATTTTAAAAATTAGCAGGATATATAATAGTAACTTTTTTTTGATTTTCTATTAACTTGTTTTGAAGTCCTGTGATACTCCCATGATTTTTTTGACTGATTAGACTCTGTTCCATTCTGTATGATAGTATCAAGTTTGAGGGTATAGGCAACTAATTTGAAGGCAATAAGATTCACTAAGATGCCCATTCTGGTTTGACTATTGTCTCCTTTGGAAATCCTGTAATGTTTACAATGCTTAAGTTTTATTGATCTTGTTCTCTACTGTTTGGTTCAACTTTATAATACCTAATGAGATAGACAATTCTTTTTAAGGAAACAAGAGACATTGTTGATAACCATTGTTGATAACCTTGCACTCTGTTTTACATCATGTGCTATGTCTATTCTTGGTTTTGACTGACAGCTTTGTTTTGCCATATTTGACTTTATTCTCTCCCAAAAAATAAGTAATAATAACTAAGGAGTAATAAAACCCAAAGTAATAAGAAGGAGTAATAAAACCCAAAATGTTTAAATTTTGTTGTAAAAAAGAGAGGGGAAAAAAGTGCTCTAAAGGATGCAACAGCAAGTGTCTTTAGGGGTGTTAAATAGATGACCATATTAACGTTTTTGGTTGGATCATTGAACACAACTGTTTGCAGTCTCACTGTTTGAATGCCCACTTTGTATGCTTTGATACTGTGATTTGAGCAACTATCTCTAAGATGATAATATGTAATCTATTAACTGGTGATTTCTTACTTTTTTTTGTAGTTCTGTATTACTTGTACCCTTACCCCGCTTTGTTTTGTTTTGTTTTTTCCTCTTTTTCGTTTTAAATAAAATTTTATAAAAAATGGTCTGCACCTAACCACTCCCCAGGATGATTGTCGAGAGCATGAGCTGCAAATATAAACCAATAAAATTATAACATAAAAAAACTGAGGTAAAGTGTGGCTTCCTATCAGGATCTGGGGCCTCTCCATGTAATATTTATCTCAATTCTTTCAAATTCACATGTCCATCCTCATCATGAAGTCTCAGCCTAGTGGTTGGATAGAACATGTTCTCAGCTGTGCAGAATTCACATTATAGTGGGTCAAAATGACTCTGCTGTGTTCATCTGGCACAGGACCCAGTGAAGCTCAGCGAACCTGGTAACAGTCTGGATGGAAGCTGGATCCACCGTGAGGAGCAGTCAGTGTGAGCCTAATCACAACCCTCACCCCCACAGGGATCAGGACCCACAGACCCTGCACCTCACAGCCCAGGGGTGTGCAGTCCCCTCAGAGGGAGCCAAGGAGCACTCAGTAGGATCAGGTTTCCCAGGAGTCAGCCCTCCCAAGTCCCAGCACAGGAGCAGCTGCACGGAGACCCATTAGCAGCTGAGACCCTGTTCCTCCTCACTCCTCATCCTCCTTTCCCACTTTCCTCTATGGAAGTAGAGTAATAATGGGCCCTGTGTGTCTTTCATTACATGTTCTACATAGATGTTAGGATAATAATATTTTATAAGCATTAATCTGATAATCATTGACAAACTTATTGAAATAACTTGTATATCAAAAATGTCACCAATTAAAAGTTTAAAGGTCATTATTTGTGAATTTATGCTATGAAAACTGCAACCATCCACACAAAGTCCTTTTAAATCATATTTCTAAATTCCAAAGGGACACCACATTTTTCGCTGTCCTGTCCATTCTTGCACAGCCCACTACCTAATTCCACCACATGAGAACAAAACTATTTCTGTCGTTATGGGTTTCCCATTTCTGGAAATTTTTCTTAAGGTTCCTAAAATAAGGAAGGTTTTATCCAAATTCAATGCTTAGCAAAACAATTTCAGTTGTTTGCATTTTATGCCACTTTCTGTGGTTAGGCTACGAACTACAGGAAATACACAGACTACTGTGGATGTGGAAATATTAGAGTCCTTAAAAATGTTGGTGAAAGTGACAGATTTCCTAGCTCATCTAGTAGATAAGTATCTTTTAAAATTAACACAAGGAATTCCTTATGTGACTTTACAGTTGGGTAATTAGCCAACAGTATTGAAACTGCATATTTATACAACATTTTGCAACCTAAGGTTCCTGTAAAAATTCTTCTTGGTAATCAAACTTAGAAACTACCCAAAAGACCATCACTTCAGAGAGGGCAATCAAATAACTTATGTCCACATGCGAGATATCCTTCATCCATAAAGGAAATGTAATTTATATCTTTATGATTGCATAATGTTCCTTCAAAAACAGTCATAAATATAAAAAATCCCATAAATATAAAAAATCTACAGATATGTAATATCCACATTTTTTGTGGCATTACATCCAGAAAATAGTTGTACCTTCCAGTGATGTAAGGACATGGATTACACAGGGAAAATATAGAAATATCATGAATTTAAAATTTTTTTAAAAATAAATATCATGAATTTCCTTACAATGCTGAACATGCAGAGTAAGTGCTCTTAGAAGAGAGTCACAAATAACTTAATGCTGAAAATCCCACTCAGCTGTGTACTTACAATTTGCTCTCACTGTATGTGGGTAAAATTCCTGCAAAGTGCCATCGTAAAAGATAAATCAAAAGAGCTAACACATAATACATTTCTGAAGCAAGCAAACAGTCCAGAAAACAAATTTAAAGTTCAAAAACTACTGTAAAGTTCTAGCAATACACTAATGTGGAAACCATGCACAGATGTATAAGAATAATACAAGGGACTTCCGGGAGAACATGGCGACAAATGACAGCAGCCACGGAGGCTTTCTGAGATTACCAGCTTAGAATCCAGGAGCGGTGCCGTGTGAGGAGCCCTAAGCAAGGGGAGATGTACCCTGCCAACCCAGGAACTGAACTGAGAGAAACCAACTGGAAATGCAATTCTCAGGCTATAACAGGAACAGATAAAATCTCAGCGTGGAAGCTGGATCCTGCACCATTGGAAGCCATGATTTGAATTTCCTGCTGCTGCTGCTACTATGTCCCAATCTGCACCGCAGGTAGAGAGATGCGCAAAAGCTTTGAGAGTGGGAATCGACAAACCAAAGAGCGTTGAGAGGGGGACTGGCAGGGAGCCGTGCATCAACCTGCAGTGAGTGAGAGAAATGGGGACCCTTTCATAGGCTAGGAGGCTCCAACAGAGGACATTCTGGGAACAGGCAGACTAGCCAGAACTGGGCCCTGCAGTGACTTTAGTCACATTTCCCCTCTCAAGCGGGATTTGTGGGGAGCGCTTGGCCTGGTGACGCATTTGCTACACCAGAATCAGATTTGATGATCATTCTGCTATAAGCAATCTTGCAAAACAGTTAGTGCATTGTGTGTTTTGAAAACTAGAAATAGCAAAAATGAGTTTTAAATATGGAGCAGGGGTACAAACTAGAAAGCATTTGGAGACTCTCTCTCTCTCTCTCTCTCTCTCTCTCTCTCTCTCACACACACACACACACACACACACACAGGGATTTCGATACACATATCCATTTCATTTAAGAAAAGTATATTTAAACTTTGAATGCCCACATTTTCACAAAATTCATTTATCTTTGCCAGAGCTCTCAGTTTCTTTATTGTGCTTCATTACTTGTGTAATTATCAATCACTCATCTGTATGTGATGTTGCATGAAATAGGAAATGACTTCTGAAAACTAAATAATGTCTCCCTCCTATAATCAGTTTCTTGTGAGTTAAGAATACACTGACCTGAAGGAAATGACCTACACTGCTGACCCCTTCACATTCATGACTCCTGAAGGCAGAGCTAGTGATGTCCTGACACTGAAATACCCGCCTCTCTCAAGTCACAATGGACTTCACCATCAAGCTCATCATGTGAAACTAAACAACCCTCATCTCTTCATCCTTCACTGCTCCATCTGGCTGTCAGAGCAAGACCCAGACCAACTCAGGTGCAGGAAGTGAACTGCGCAGAAGGTAGGAAACTGCAGAGCCTCCCGAAAAATGACGCCAGCACAAGAGTGGGATTGGATCCGGGGCAGAGCAGCCACAGAGTGCACGTCTGTGGTCTCATTTGTTGCAAAACCTTGACCTACAGAGTCATCATCATAAAAAGCGGTCAAGGATACTTCAGGCTTCAGCCACCCTTCATTTATTTAGAGGATATTTGCATTCGACCTTTAATTTGGTACTAGACAGATTGAAAGCTTTGGGGCCATTAAGAAAGAGTAAAATGACTTCAGTAAGAGATAGAAGGAGGATGGAGAAGAGGATGGAGAGCTAGGTCTGAGAGCCTAGGCTTCCAGTGTTTCCATAGGGGAGCTCATGAGTCCCCTGGAGGACATCATTACCACGTGGAGTCTTTTTTGAGAGATTTGCCTGGAAGAGAGCAGAGTTCCTAGTTGAAATCAGTTGAGACATGAGCTGATCTCTTGTTTTGCCTCCCTGCAATGGAGGGACCCAGTGTGCATCTCTTCCACTATCTGAGGGTGCAGAAACTAGACAAGAGTTAGAGCACACAGCTGAATCCTGCCGGATCGCAGCTCCGTCATTGCCTGCTCTTGAACTTTCAGGACCAGAAATGTAAGAAAAAACATGTATGTCATGTAAGTTGCTCTTGTGGAGTATTTTTACAGGGGCTGTCATAGACATGCTCACCCCCTAAGTTTCTGCACCTGTCTGTTAACACTCTGACGTTTCAGCACACGCAGCCTTTAGTAATCCAGAAATTGCTTCCAGGTTAATCACCTGATCACATGGCCTAGGATGACCTGGGACCTAGGTAGATAAAGTTTCATCCTATTTATTATGTAAAGCTTGTATCCCCAAATTCTGTATATTTTTTGCCTTATAATTTCATTCCTTTTATGTGGTTACAAAATTTGATTTAGTTAATCCAGTTTTTTATGGTTGTACTGTTTGTTATTTAAAAACAACTTTTTTGGTCTACATTTTGAAGATGATGATGAGAGGCCTTTGTAATAACCAGAAGCTTGGAACATTTAAATAAACACTAACAGACTACCTGAGGAATTAATCTGAAGCATTTAACCATTAATTTACTGATTATTTTTACCTTACTGGGGAAGAAAAGTCCTCAGAATCAATAGGTAAATAGCCTAGCACTGAGCTGTATTTCCTGTTTTATTTTTACATATTTGTGAGTGAATCAGCTTAAATATCTGTGACTGCTCATTCATATAGTCATATACAGATATCTCAAATAAATATTCTGTGTTAAACATATTCAGCATTATAGAGGGTATGCTCTTAGTATATATGTTGAAATAGGAAAGTTAATGTGAAGCAACCTGAGGATGGTCACAAACTTGCTGGAGATGGGATGCGGGAGGGGAGTAGGGGAGGGAGGGATTGCAGAGGAGCCTCAGGATACATTGAGGATGACCCATGAGTTCACTGCTGAGATTGTGTGGGTTGTGGTACAAGTGTTCCTGTGTTTAAATACTTCTCAGGTGCACACTTTTTCTATGGGAAGTATATGTGTTATGTCTAATGAAGCTATCACAGACACACAAAGTCTCAATACACAGAAAGAGTGAGAGAGTCAATGAGAGGTGAAACTAAGAGCCTCAGTAGCAGGCATCCACATGGACAAAGCGTGTGTTTTCTCTCAGCAGACAGAAGAATGTAGCAAAGTCACACATGTCCTCTCTGTAGGAAGAGGGGAAGACAGTCATCCCAGGTGTGTGTGATCTATCCAGGATGTGGAACAAGAAGCAGTTTGTTCACAGCTTAGAAGAGCGTAGGCCCAGAGATTGGGAGGACATTTACAGCACATCAGCTCTCCTATAGGAAAGGAAAATATTCCTGACAATTTGATAAATTTACAAATTTCCAAAGCAGAAAAATACAAATAATCGTGTTATGAGTACATGAAAAATAAAGAGACAAAGAGATAAAGACCAAAAATTCATCTCATGATGAGTTTTTATGTTGTCTTGAATGACATCATTGTAGCCAAACATTCTCAGCACACTAACATCAGATGGGAGCTCTGTGCTTTCTGAGTTTTTCATGCCCAGAGCTGTCTGTATAGCAGGAGGCCATGCAAATAGGGCCTCCCTGTGCTCATGAAAACAAGCCCAGCCTTCATCCTGCAGCTCTGCAAAGGAGCCCAGCCCTCGATGCCCAGCTGTTCCCACTTGGTGATCCAGACTGATCACAGACAATTACTGTGGAGTTTGGGCTGAGTTGGGTTTTTCTGTTTGCACTTCTGAAAGGTAAATTATTGAGAACAAAGGATACGGAATGGGAAAATGGACATGTCAGGGATAAACAGTGGACATGTGTGACAGTTTCCTGAACAGAATGTTCTTGTGTTTTCAGGTGTCCAGGCTGAGGAGTAGCTAGTGGAGTCCCTGAGACTCACCTGGGTGACCTCAGGATTCACGTTCAGTAGCAATGACATGAGCTGGATCCCCCAGGCTCCAGGAAAGGGGCTGGAGTGGATCTCATACATCAGTACTGGTGGTAGCACATACTATGCAGATTCTGTGAAGGGCCGATTCACCATCTCCAGACACGACAGCTAGAACACGCTGTATTTGCAGATGACCAGCCTGAAAACCGAGGACACGGCGGTGTATTATTGTGCCAGACACACAGTGAGGGAACATTAGGGTGAACCCAAAAACCTCACTGCAATGGAGAACATGCCCAGCAGAGGTCGATATGGAGAACTAGGCAGGGCCTAAGGAGCAGGTGCAGAGAAGGAAGCAGAGGAGAGAGGGCTTCCTGGGGCCTCTGGGGTTCCCTTCTGCTTTAAGGCCTTAGGTCCTGAATTGACACACAATGAAGTACCCAAGATCAAGGGAGAATTCTCTGTTACATGGAATTGTGTGAATACTTAAGAACTGATATTTTTTTCATTTTCTGTGTATGAATTTTACTTGCACCCATCTCAACTAACCTGTGCCTTTTATATAGTTAATTTTTTATTCAGTGTCATATTCTCATCATCTAAAAATGGATCTGCTGGTTTAGTTTGGGTGATGAGGAACTATCTCATGCAGTAATAAATGCTTCAGATTAGGAAATTAAATCCTTCCCATCTCTCTCTGTGGGATCTCAGATCACACAGCTCCCTCCCCTCTTTGGTCACCTCAGGAGACCTGGTGCCCAGGCTCAGCCCCAGCACCATGAGGAGCCCTGAGCTCAGGGGAGGAGGGAGAGGGGCAGCCTGACTGGACTCAGGGCAGTATCTGTGGGCCCAAATGTGCTCTTCCTAGACAAGAGGGCTGAGTAGGACTTGGTCCTGTGCCTTTCTTTTGTACCTTACAAATTAAAAAATTTATAAAATACAGCAAAACCATTCTCTATCTTAATCTCCATTTCTCTCTCTTGCACCACTTTCTTTTCCTGTTTTTTTTACAGCTTTACTTTACAGGAATAAAATAGAACAGTAAAGTGAAACAAAACAAAACAGTGATAGGACAGTAGGAGACTCACCATTGTTACTATACTGCATAACCTCATCCTCTAATTAGTTGCTCAGGCTCTGGCCCCAGGCTTGCAAAGTCAGTCAAACAATTTAAGTGTCAGGTCGCTGCCTTACTTCAATCAGTAACATCCTAGCCTGCACTGCGCCCCATTGCTTATGTGTGTGTCACTGAGGGGCAAGAGGGATAGGCTGCACGGCTTCCTTGCTGCTTCTCCCCACTTGACAGGGCCTCCACCAGCACATGAGGTGAAGGGACTGCACTGCTTCCAGCTGTTTTTCTCATCCAGCCAGACCAGCACCCCTGACTCTATTATTCTTGGTTGGTCCCTGAATTCTCGGTCTCCATGGATTTCAACTCACAAGTCTGACCCTTCCCGTGTCCATGGGCCTCACTTCTGTCTTCCAAATCCCCCTCATGTTGCTTTGATCCAGGGTCTGGATAGCAGGCAAGGAGCAGTTCTCCTCTGCTGCTCACTGCTCCTCCGTTCTCCTGTGTTGCCTCTTTCTTACTCATCTCTCCTTTTCAGTCTATCAGGAAAGCAATGGAGAATAGATGAGATGAAACCCTCCAGTCTCACAGAGTTCATGGTTTTTCCTAAATGGATTCCCATGATTCTGCCTTGATGCATTTTATTTTATCTCACTTAATTCTGCATTTGACAATCATCCATGAATCTGTAAATTTTTCTAAAACTATCAAATATACTCCAATGGTTACTAATATCACTCTTATCATTACAGTGTTCTGTGACCAGGTCCCTAGTGAACAGCACTAAATCACTTGCATGCACATGGATAGCTCCTGAAGGCAGAGCAGAGCTGACATTCTCACACACAGTCCCCATCTCTCAGATGTAACCAAGACCTCACCCTCACATTCATCCCCAGAGGCTAACACACCCCCACCTCCTCACCCTGCTGTGTTTCTCATCTGGCCAGCATCCTCACTGATGTGTCGTGTGGTTAAGGACTGAGAATTCATTTTCTTGATGTGATGTCTCTGGGGCATCTGTTGTTTCCTACCCAGGACCTCCCCATCTTTGAGAATATGCACTTCCGCAGTATGGTGTCTGATCCCCTCCACTGCACTTTCTGAATTACAACTTCCTGCAGATTCCTGAAAATCTGAAATATTTTATGAGTTTTCCTCTGTTTCATTCATCTCCATTGCTCTGAATTAAGTCGTGATTGTGCAGATACCATTTTCAAATTGAGACCTTAGAAATCTGGCTCGGGTAATAGCTCAAATTTAGCATTCATGTTGTAAAAAGAAAAGTAGTGAATGGAACCAGGAGGAACATGGAGCTCCTGGGTGTTCATCTCACCACGCACCTCAGCTGAGCTTTATTCAGCAACACTGCTGCTCCCCTGTGTCACGGTGTCTCTACATTCCTGATCTGACAGTTATGAACAGCCGCTTTTCTTCTCAGATGTGTTTCACAAAGTTCACCTCCCACCCTTAGTTTATGCTCTCATGTCATCATGGAGGGAAAGCCATCAGTGAGCCATCCTCACTTCCTACTTATGAAATCCACCACTGCCTTAGTCCCTGGTTATCAACTTCCTCCTCACTGCTCCATTCCAGGGGTTTTCCTCTTCCTCTTCCTGTGTCAGTGTCTGTTAATTGTTGGATCTTCCCTCCAGAACTGTAACACGATGTAGATTACATGCAATGGTTGTCAGTTTAAAAACCCACAAAGGAAACAGGCACATCCCTAACCTTAGTGAACAAATGCTCACTGGCCTCACAAGGATTTAGCAGAGCCTGTGACCGCCCTCCACACCATGAAAGTTTATGCATAACTGAATGTTTATTCTTCTCTCTGTGGAATATCTTTGTCTTCCTACAAATCTGTTAAAGTCATGTAATTCAGAACAGAGATCAGAACCATGGATGCAGGAGTAACTCTAAGCATGACCTCAGAGCAGGAAGGTAAAGGGGTCTGGTATCAAAGATCAGAACCAGTTTCTACCCAGAGAGGTACAGACACACTTACTTCTAGATGTCAGTGTCAGTGCTCTCTTACTAGGACTCAGAACAGCTCCACCTGCTTGACCTGATCCTATCCTGAGAGTCCATGTACAGTCTGCTAATCTATTTCTCCTTATTATTATTTACTGGATTGTTACCTGCATGCAGGCTACCTGATTTGAGTAGATTTGTGGAAGGAGATAAAAAGGGTAAAAAGCACATCGTATTGTCTAACTAACCCTGATGAATGTAATCATTATATCCTGAAAATATGTACTAATGAAAAATATCTTTTAAAATGATAATGGTGCACAGAGTGCAATATGCTAGGTTGAGGTCTCGATCCAGGGAGTGACATGGTGAAATAAGAATTTCAGAGGACATGGATAGAGATCAGTCAATGCATTGAAAGGACAGTGCACTGAAGGGCAGGTTCCCATCCCAGTCACAGGTGTGACATAATAGCACAGCAGACCTAGTGTCTTGTAGATCACAGGTAAGATTTCCATGGGGCTTTTCCTTTTCCAAAGTAGACAAATAGCACTCAAGGCAGTGGTGATGATGTTGGACATTTGTGGGTCCCGGCTGAAGAGGTCCCACACAGAGTGACCCCTTCATCCAGAATCTGCTCCTCTGCACACTGGAGGTCAGAATGCACAGTCCCCATGCTCAGGGTCTCCCAGTTAGGTGGGATGGAGCTGGGCTCAGATCTCCATCATGACTCACTCAGGAATCCTCAGCCCCACTTTCCTGACTCACAGATGAATTGATAAGGATGTGAGCTCACACAGGAATAAATTTGGGAGATCTAATTAATGACATTGGTAGATTCCATCTCTTTGTGGTAACCTTAGAAAATTTATAAAGTGTTTGCTATGGAACTGAGTGGCAAGAAATCATGAGAGTTTTTGCTGCACTGCACTGCACTGGAAAACATTTCACTGAATCCCCAGTGTACCAACAGTGACCAAGTACTGCATGCTTCTGGCTGAAAAAGATTGGAAAGTCAGAGTTAAGTTTTAATTTTAGGTACATTGTCATGATGAGCATAGTGTTTATAGTGGATAATTGCTCAAAAAGGGACAACTGTAATTAGATAAGCATTTGGAATTTAGGAATCACAAAACATGAGAAGAAGGGGAAGCTAGAAGGGAAAAGATAGCCAGCACCTACACAAGGTCAGGTAGGGAAGGGACACTTAGCACAGACAACCTTCTTCCCTCCCCCAGTGAGGCTTCTCTGTGAGGAAGGCACAGGACTCACATCCTCATCTCCAGTCTTTGTGGGCTCTGGTCAGTGAGACCTGGTGTCTCAGAACAGGAGGCAGGAAGACCTCTCCTGACAAAGTTAATGGTGGTGAAGTGAGCTTTCCAGCAATGTGGACCACACCAGAGGCGAGAGGTCGGGGAAAGGTGGAGGGAGTTATGCTCGTCTTTATCCTGTGGAAGCAACACCAGAGCTCCTGTAGGAGGGCACAGTCAGGATGGGAACAAAAAGGGAGCAGGGCTGGAGGAAGCTGGTGTAGGATTAGGAAGGAGGGGTCATGGCCATGCTTCCTCCACTGCAGGGAAGGCAGCTTCCCACCTCTCACAGATGTGGACACCACAGGAGTGCAGGGGAGGAGATTCCTTTCTGCATCACAAGGACCAGAAACATCCTTACCTCTACGTCACCATCATAAAGAAAAGGAGCCTCCCTAATGCAAATTTGTCTCCCAAATCTAGACTCAAATTCCCCTCTTGAGCTAGTGGAACAGATAGCTCCTTACTCAGACACCCTAAGATCTCTGCAGAAGGTAAAGGTGTGACCTAGAATATGAAACTTCTGGGTCTTCTCCTGTGCCTGGTGATAGGTCCGCATGGTGAATGTCCTCAGTGTCAGACATGGGTCAATGGGAAGATTAGAAAAGCAGGTGGCTGATAGGAATTTTACCCTTGCTTCCAGGTGTCCTGTCTCAGGAGCAGATTCAGGAGTAAGGGCCTGGTCTGGTGAAGCCATAGCAGACCCTGTCCCTCACCTGCTCAGTCTCTGGATTCTCCATCACAATCAGAGGTCATGACTGGAGCTGGATCCATCAGCCTCCAGGAAAGATTCTGGAGTGGATGGGGTACATAACTATCAGTGGTGGCACTGATTACAGCCCTTCCCTCAAGAGCCGCATCTCTATTTCCAGAGACACAGGCAAAAACCAGTTCTCCCTGCAGCTGAACTCTGTCACCAAGGAAGACACAGCCAACTATTATCCGCCATGCACCGGGCAAACCATTCCACCTGGCTCTATAGTGTTCTCTCCTCTATCACCTTTGTTCCACAGTCTGCCCTTTCTCAACGTGGAATTCAATAACCATTGGCACCGCTTTAACCAATGCATCATCCACATAGCATATGCAAGTGCACCAGGTACCTCTTTGTTCCAACATCCTCCACCATATTCTGGGCTGCAAAATCCCGAGAAAACCCTCATTTCCATCTGGGGCCATAGAAAATTTGTGCTTCTCTTCCAAAGTAATTTTCCCATTAAAACTCATAGCAGGCAGCATGCCCTGATCAAAATAGATTACATTTTCTTTTTTCAACCAAAGTGCTTGTGTTTTATGAAGAACTCCTTGTCTCTTCCATTGTTCTTCCACTGGCCCCTATATACCATGGACTGATCCACTTGAGGCCATGATAGCTTTAACTAACAGCTGTATCTTCAGGACAAGCTCTGCTGGAATCTGAAAATGTCTTATGGGATACTGAACCCCCATCACACTTCCTTCCAGGATATGCCATTCCAACTGTTGCCCTCTGTCCATCTGCTAGCAGGGGAACTGCTCCTTTGTTCTGAGAAATCTTGAAAAGTCACTGTCCCAGGCCTGGCACTGATCTTCGTACTAGTAGCACTGCTCACCACCTCTCCAGGGGCAGTTTTCATTGGTGCATGTGCTTTCTCTTGCTAAAAAAAACAGTTAAATCCTACAGTTGGTGTTTGATACATCTGTGCATACCTGCTTCACCTGATCCGGATCTAGGCTGCCTCCCAGGCAACCTACAGCCTTCCTCAATGCTGCTCGACCTGGATGTGCACAGGGGGATGCATCCCTGAAGCACAGATTAAGTCTAAAGGTAGAGAAATTGGAGCAAATTTTAACTACCGGAAAGAGGCTCTGTGAATCTCACTGCACATGCCCAGCTCTATTCTGAACATCACAAGGGAGGACCTGGTTCCCCTGGACTTCTCACACCATATATCAACACTTGGTCACACTGAATCACTCATTTGTGTTTCTGTAATGAATTCAACATTTGTACAATGGAGCAAACTCTGACACCTGTATAATGTATTTAAATATGTAAAAATGAAATAATGCTATGAATTAGACTTGAGTGTCATAACAGAGTTACATGAAATTCTTGTTTTACATAATGATATTATTTTCACCAAACTTGACCTGCAGACTTACATGAATCTGCTACTGAAGTTTTTCTACTTCCCGGCCTCAGAGCTCTCTATATAGCAGGAGGCCATGCAAATGGGGCCTCCCCGTCCCAATGTAAACCAGTCCACCCCTCACTCTGCAGCTCTGCCGAGGAGCCCAGCCCTGGAGTCCCAGGTGTTTCCTTTCAGGGATCGGGACTGAGCACAGACAGCCCACAATGGAGCTTGCGCTGAGATGGGTTTTCCTTGTTGCTGTTTTAAAAGGTAATTAGTGAAGAACAAGAGATATTTAGTAGGAGAGAGTGGGATAAATGGTAGACATATGTGACAGTTTTCTGAGCAAGATATCTCTGTGTTTGCAGGTGTCCAGGCTGAGGTGCAGCTGGTAGAGTCTGGAGGAGGCTTGGTGCAACCTGAGGGGTCCTTGAGACTGTCCTGCGTGACCTCCGGATTCACCTTTAGCGATTACTACATGCACTGGATCCGCCAGGCTCCAGGAAAGGACCTAGAGTGGGTTGGTTTTATCAGAAACGCAGCTTATAGTCACACAACAGAGTACGCTGCATCCGTGAAAGGCAGATTCACCATCTCCAGGGATAATGCCAAAAGCACAGTGTATCTTCAAATGACCAAACTGAAACCCGAGGACACCGCTGTGTACTACTGTGCAAGAGACACAGTGAGAGGACATCAATGTGAGCCCTTACACAAACCTCCCTGCTGTGGTACTCTGGACCAGCAGGGGGCGCACAGGACACACGGAGTTCAGCCCTGTGCAGGACAGGAGCACAGGATGGAGCAGAATTATTTCCTGTGGAGATGTGAGGCTTCGGTCCACGTGACGTATTTCCCGGGAGACTCTGCATTCGTGAGTCTGTGCTTATCTTTCATGCTCCTGGAGTAAAAATTTAACTCAATAGTAAGATATATTCTCATCTGTACACATGTTCAAGTGTAATTGTTGAAGGTAAAAATGAGTCTTCTGTGAACACAGGACTGGAACTTGAGGACGCACAGGCAGTAATTCATACCTTTTTCCATTGAAAAGGACCTTATTGATGTTCCCTTTCACCACCAGTTTTGATACTTAGATTAGAGGCAGTAGAGAGATAACCCGAGATTAATAATGGATAAAACTTTGGAAAACTTAAATCTTACATTCCTTGTGATATATAACTGCATAAATCAAACTCAGAGCTCATTTAATTATCTTTTTAAATAATGTATTTTTCACTTAGTTTTTATTCTCGAATCTCCTTTTTTAAATCTACGTTCTTAGAATGAAACACAAGACCTTCCTGCAGAATCTCCAATGGAGTCACCAGTGTACACCCATGTGTGCCCTGGTCCCTCAAGAAGGGAGCTAGGAGACCAGTGGTATCCAAGGCACGGAGAGCAGGTCATCAGAAAGAGCCGCCAGGAAATATTTGACAGGAACTGAAGGTGCACCCACCATAGAACTTCATCTATTAACATTTTCGTTTCAATATATCAAATACGTCTCCTTCATCTAAGAAAATGATCTTGACAAAGTAAACGAAGAACCACTCAGCCTCAATACCATGTGTAGAATACCTTCACTGCTCTCCCATAACTAGAAACAGACCCATCCACACATGTAAAATTTATTTTTTACAGGGTAACACAGTAGTTGACTAGAGATGTTTATTTCAACGAATATTTAAACAAATAACAAGATGAATAATAGCAAGTGTTATAAAGTACGTTGAAGAAATTAACCCCTAGTGCACTGTTGGAGGGAATGTAAATTATTGCAATGAGGGGAGTGATTATTCTATAGGACAGCGACTCTGGAATCTCCTGAGCGCGTTTATGACCAATTTGCAGGAAAAATTCGCCGCGTCCATTAAGAAAACCAGGAAGGCTTTGAAAAGCCAGGAGTAAAGCCCTTAAATGCTAATATGGTCAGGCGAGATGAGAGTTACACGGGAGAGCCTAGTCCAGAAGAGAATTGCTTCTCTGGCAGCTCAGCTGTTAGACAATAGAGCAGGAGCCAATCAGCAAGGAAGGCGGCGCCTGGATGAGTTACCCAATCAGGTGGGCTGAGGGGACGGGCACTTCCTGTGTCATGGCATACAGTGGGCTTCGTCGGTGTTGCTGAGAGTCCCTGCTGGCTAGACCGGGTTTTGTGTACTATCGCCTGGCTGCGCGCTGCATTCGAAGGCTCCCGGGAGACCCTCAAGCCACACAATGGTGACGTTGTAGGACGGGAGCCGGGGATGGGACGAAATCGGGTGTATTCTGGAGGGAAGTGGTCGGAAACAGCTGTGGCAGTGCACAGCCTCCCTGCTCAGCTCCAGACTCCGAGGTCTCCCTGGTCCTTGGTGCTACGTCGTCATTCGTAACACTTCCTCCTTTGCTCGGGCAAGGACAGTGCTGGGTCCCCAGTGCACAGTGCTAGCTCGCACACTGATAACCTAGGATGTCTTGGTTGGCCCCTGCGCAGCTGTGTCTGCACCACTGGGCAGGGAGCAAGAGCTTTGGGCAAACAATCACTGTAGTTTTTCACGTGATTCCTCCACTTGCAGTGATGTTACTGAAGGAACAAGGTTCTTGGTCTCACAGCATTGAAGAATGAGGTTGCAACCAAAGGAAAAATGTTAGCAGAGAGTTTATTGGAAGTAGGAAGAATAATAGCGCGCTGATTCTGGAAGTGTCCCAAGTGAGTTGCCCCATAGCCAGAGCTAATTATGAATAAGCAGAGCCCAGGAAATACTCAGCTGTTTAGTGACCACCTATCACCGATGGCTCTGTGGATTTAAAACAACTACTTTGAACTCAGGCTCTCTCACCCATTTCCTCAGCATGCACTGTTAAAAAGAAAATGGGATTTTAGAGAAACGTTAGATAACTTGTATTTTCTTTCGTTTGACTTTAAATTTTATTTATTTATTTATCTATTCTTGTGTCTTTTTGAGACAGGGTTTCATTCTGCAGCTTAGATTGGCTTTGAACTTTATTTTGTAGAGCAAAAGAAGGTTCCTGTGTTTGCAGGTGTCCAGGCTGACAAGCAGCTGGTGGCGCCTGGGAGACGCTTGGTGCAGCCTGGGGCATCCCTGAAACTCTCCTGCATGACTTCAGGATTCACTGTCAGAAGCTGTGCCATAAGCTGGATCCAAAGGCTCCAGGGAAGGGCCTAGAGTGGATCTCATACATAGGTACTGGTGGTAGCACATACTACGCAGACTCTGTGAAGGGCGGATTCACCATCTCTAGAGAAAACGGCAAGAACATGCGGTATCCATAGATGAGCAGCCTGAAACAGGAGAACACAGCCCTGTATTAGTGTCCATGACACACAGTAAAGGAACATTTGTGTGAGCCCAGACAAAACCTCCTGGAAGCAGCGCTTATGCCCAGCAGAAGTCGGTGTAAGATGACAAAATCACTTGCTGGCCCCAGAAGCAGGAGCTGAGAAGAAAGCAGAGCAGGGAGCTCTTCCTGGGGATTCTGGGGTTCTCTTCTTTTTTAACATTTTAGGTCCTGAACCAACCCACATTGAAGTACCCAAGTTCAAGGAAAAATTCTCTGTTAAAAGTAATAGCATGAGTACATAAGAAACACTGATTATTTCATTTTCTGTGTATAAATTGTACTTATGGGTAAACAAAACTTGCACCCATCTCAAAGTAACTTGTGCATTTTGTGAAGTTAATTTTGTTTTCAGTGTCAAATCCTCACCATCTAAAGGGGGTCTGCTGGTTTAGTTTGGGTGATGAGGAACTGTCTAAGCAGTAATAAATGCTTCAGATTAGGAAATTAAATCCTTCTCATCTCTCTCTGTGGGGTCTCAGATCACACAGCTCCCTCCCCTCTTTGGCCATCTCAGGAGACCTGGTCCCCAGGCTCAGCCCCAGCACCATGAGGAACCCTGAGCTCAGGGGAGGAGGGAGAGGGGCAGCCTGACTGGACTCAGGGCAGTGTCTGTGGACCTAGATGTGCTCTTTCTAGACAAGAGGCCTGAGTAGGACTTGGTCCTGTGCCTTTTTTTGCACCTTAAAAATTAAAAAATTGATAAAATTCAGCAAAACCATCCTCTATCTTAATCTCCATTTCTCTCTCTCTCTCTTAACTTTTTGGTTTTTTTAATTTTATTTTAAACAAGAAAAATAGAACATTAAAGTGAAACAAAACAAAACAGTGTTAGGACACTTTGGATTCACTATTGTTACTGTATTAGATAATCTCATCCTCTAATTAGTTGCTCAGGCTCTCTGTCCCAGGCTTGCAAAGTCGATCAAATAATTTAAATGTTGCTGCCTTAATTTAGTTAGTAACATCTTAGCCTGCACTCCGTCGCATTGCTTATGTGTGTGTTACTGGTGGGAGACGGGGGAGGCTGCATAGCTACCTTGCTGCCTCTCCCCACCTGACAGGGCCTTGCCAACACATGTGGTGTGGTGACTGCAATGCTTCCTGCTATTTTCCTCATCCAACCACACCACCAACCCGGCTCTCTTGTTCTTGCTGGGTTCCTGAATTCTCCCTCTCTGGATTTCAACCCACGGGTCCGACCCTTCCCGTGTCTGTGGGCCCCACCTCTGTCGTCCTGCTCTCCCTCATGTTGCTGTAGTCCAGGGTATGGACAGCAGATGAGAAGCAGAGGGCCTTCCTCTGCTGCTCACGGCTTCTCCGTTCTCCTGTTAGTGTTGTCTCTTTTTTACTCATTTCTCAGTTTTCAGTCTATTCGGAATACAATGGTAAATAAATGAGGTGAAAATCTCTATTCTCACAATGTGCATGGTTTTTCCTAAATGGATTCCCATGATTCTACCATGATGTATTTTATTTTATTTCAATAATTTCTGTATTTAACAGTCACACATGTATTTGTAAATTTTTCTAAAACAACCAAATATACCTCTATGGTTACTAATATCACACTTATTGTTACAGTTTCCTGTGACCAGTAACATAGTGAACAGCAGGAAATCACTTGCATGCACATCCATGGCTCCTGAAGGCAGAGAAGAGCTGAAATTCTCACACATGGTCCCCATCTCTCAGATGCGACCAAGGACCTCACCCTCACACTCATCCCCAGAGGCTAACACACCTCCACCTCCAGCTCTGCTCTTTACCTAGTCCAGCATCCCCACTAATGTGTCCCTTGTCTAAGGACTGAAAATTCATGTACTTGATGTGATGTCTCAAGGGCATCTGTTATTTTCCCTCAGGGTAGGGACATCTTTGGGAATATGCCCTTGCCTGAGATGGAGTCTGATCTGCTCCATTGCACCTTCTGAATTACAGCTTCCTTCAGATCACTGAAAATCTGAAATATTTTATGAGTTCCCTTCCATTTCATTTGTCTTTGTTGTTCAGAGTTTAGTCATGATTGTGTAGATATCATTTGCAAATTGAGACCTTGGAAACCCACCTCAAGTAAGAGTTCAGATTTAGAATTAATGTTGTAACTTGTGTGTCAAAGAAAGTAGTGAATGAAACCAGGAAGAACATGGAACTCCTGGGTGTTCATGTCACCACGCATCTCAGCTGAGCTTTATTCAGCTATACCGCTGCTCCTCTGTGTCACTGTGTCTCCGAATTCTTGACCTGATAGTTATGAAGAGCCTCATTTCTTCTCAGATGTGTTTCACAAAGTTCACCTCTCACCCTTAGTTTATACTATCATCTCATCATACAGGAAAATCCATCAGTGAACCATCCTCACGTCCTAAGCGTGAAATCCATCACCGTCTTAGTCCCTGATTATCAACTTCCTCCTCACTGACACATTCCAGGTGTTTTCTTCTTCCTCTTCATGTGTCAGTATTGGTTAATTGTTGGATCTTCCCACCAGAACTGTAACACGATGTAGAGTACAGGCAACACTTGCCAATAACAAAACCCACAAAGGAAACATGCACATTCCTAACTCTAGTGACCAAATCCTCACTGACCTTCCAAGGATTTAGTAGAGCCTGTGACATCCTCCCCACCACAAGAGCTTAGGCATAACTGAACCTTTCTTCTTCTCTCTGTGGAATACATGTCAGTCTTCCTACAAATCCATCAAAGTCGTGTAATTCAGAACAGAGATCAGAACCGTGGGTGTATGACCTCAGAGCAGGGAGGTAGAGGGATGTGGTATCAAAGATCAGAACCATTGCCCATCCAGAGAGTAACAGATGTGTCTACTCCTGGATGTCAGGGTCAGTGCTCTCTTGCTCAGACTCAGAACAGCTCAAACCCTTGTCCAGAGCCTACCCTGAGGGTCCATATAAAACCTGCAAATCTATTTCTCCTTACTAATGTGGACTCGACTGTTACCTGTGTTCAGGCCACATGATTGTGACTAGATTTGGGGAGGGGGAGGAAAAAGGTAGAAAAGCACCTTGTATTATCTAACTGACCATGAGGAATGCAATCATTATATCCTGCAAATCTGTACTAATGAATAAGTAATAATTGTACAGAGTACAATATGCTATATTTCAGTCTCTCTCCAGGAAATGACATGGAGAAATAAGAACTTCAGAAGACATGGATACAGTCCAGTCAATGTATTGAGTGGACAGTGCACTGAAGCCAGGGACACATCCCAGTCACAGCTGTGACACAATAGCCTGGGGGTCTTGTGGATCACAGGTGAGGATTCCAATGGGGCTTTTCCTTTTCCAAAGTTGACAAGTAGTCCTCATGGCAGTGGTGATGATGCTGAACACTGTGCCTCCCTGCTGAAGAGGTCACATCCAGAATGACCCCTGCTTCCAGCCTTTGCCTCTCTTCACATTGGAGATCATAAGATGCAGTCCCCATCCTCAGCATCTCCCAGTGATGGAGCTGGCCTCTGCTCTCCATCGTGATTCACTCAGGAATCCTCAGCCCCACTTTCCTGACTCATAGACACCTTGATAAGGATGTCAGCTCAGAGAAGAATTCTTGAAAGAGATTTTAATAATGGAATTCATAGATTTCATTTGTTTGTGGTGATCTTAATGAATCTGTACAGCATGTGCTATGGAACTGGGTAGCAAAACATCATGAGAGTTCTTGCTACACTGTACTGGAAAATATTTCACTGAATGCCCACTGCACCAATAGTGAACAAGAAATGCCCACATCTGGCTGAAAAAGATTGGAAAGAAAGAGGGAAGGTTTAATTTTAGGACATTGTCTTCAGGAGCATAGTGTTCATAATGAATAATTGATCACAAAGGGAGAACTGTAATTAAGTAAGCATTTAGAATTTAGGAATCACCTCCAGGAAACAAAAGGAGGAGAACCCAGTAAGAACATGCTGCCCAGCACCTGCACTAGCTCAGTTAGGGAAGGGCCACTTAGTACAGACAACCTCCTTCCTTCCTCCAGTGAGACTTCTCTAACAGGGAGGCACAGGACCCAAATCCTCATCTCCAGTCTTTGCAAGCTCTGGTCAGTGGGACCTAGATCACAGGACATCTCAGAGCAGGAGGCAGGAGGACCTCTCCTGACCACGTTAATGGTAGTGAAGCAACCTCTACAGCAGCACAGATGGCACCAGAAGGGAGAGATCAGGGAGAGGAGGAGGGAGCTGTGCTTGCTTCATCCTGTGGAAGCAGCACCAGAGCCTGTGTGGGAGTACAGAGTTAGAACAGGAAGGGAGCAGGACTGGAGGACGCTGGAGTGGGGATAGGAAGGAGGGCTCATGGCCATGCTTCCTCCACTCCAAGGAAGGCAGCTTCCCGCCTAACTCAGACATGAACACCACTTGAGTGCAGGGGAAGAGATTATTCTCTGCAGGATAAGGACCATAGACATCCTGGGCTGTGTCTCACCATCCTAAAGTAAAGGGGCCACTCTCATGCAAATTTGTCTCCCAAATCTAGACTCAAACTTCCCTCCTGGGCTGAAGGAGCCCATAGCTCCTTCCTCAGATACCCCTAAGATCTCTGGAGAAGGCAAAAGTGTGGCCTAGAATATGAAATTTCTGAGTCTTCTCCTGTGCCTGGTGGCAGGTCCGCATGGTGAGTATCCTCAATGTCAGACATGGGTCCATGGGAAGATTAGGAAAGCAGGTAACTGATAGGAATGTTACTCATGTTTCCAGGTGTCCTGTCCCAGGTGCAGCCACAGGAGTCAGGACCTGGCCTGGTGAAGCCTTTGCAGACCCTGTCTCTCACCTGCACGATCTCTGGATTCTCCATCACAACCAGTGGTTATGACTGGAGCTGGGTCCATCAGCCTCCAGGAAAGACTCTGGAGTGAATGGGGGCCATAAGTAACTGTGGTGGCACTAGTTACAGTCTTTCCCTCAAGAGCCACATCTCTATCATCAGTGAAAGAGTTTTCCCCTAGTACAGATTTCTGTACAGTTATGGCAGTGGTCTAATGTGGCAGAAGGCAAAAGCAGAAATGCCTATCACTTCCTGCTTCTTCTTCTGCCCTAAATGCAACTCCTCTTCCTGGTTACACACAAGGAGAATTCCAATTGGTTCCTCACACATCATCAGTATCTGCCCCATGGGCCACTTCAGTCAGATGTCATGTAACTTTCTGGCTCTCTGGATCTGGTTGAAGGAAACAGCCCAGCCGTCATGGGTCACGTGCTCCTTTCCACATCCTCCACTCAATAAACCTGTTCATTTTGTACTTTTGCGTCTCTATTCTGCCAGAATATTCTAACAGTCAGGTTTTCGATGAATTCTGAAAATATAAAAATTGGAGGAGAAATAGGGAACCAATAAAGATAAGTGACTGTAGTCGGGAATTAAATTTCTAAATGAATGAAGCCACAGAACAAGAATGCTAGAAAGTATGCATATTGCCAGAAAAGGGAAGTCTTAGGAAACAAAATCACAAGATCAAGGCTAAGATGAACTTGGAATATAAGCCAATTTTCACAAAACAAAAGAAAGAAATGTAAGTTATGCAGCAGGCATGGTGTCACCACCGTGTAATACTGACCCTCAGAAGGACAAAACAGGAAGACTGTCACACATTTGAGCCCAGCCTTTGCCACCTAATGAATAGAAAGGCAGTCTCATAGCCTGTACTGTGGAGTGACATTTCCTTTCAAAATCCAACCAGCAAAAAGAATGTAGAAACAATATGATTAGCAATTGTTCAGGTTTATGTTCAGAGACATTGTTATCCTATGCGTGATGCTCATAGTACATGATTGCTCAAAAAATGAAAACTACAATGTGATACATTTTTTGATTTAGGAATAAACTCCAGAGAACAAGAGGAGAAGCTGAATCTGGAAAGATAATGAACACTCAATAGACACACATGGTCATGTGAGTGCAGGAAATCATATATTCTGTGAGATTACAAATTTCCCTGTGAGGTAGCACAGAACTCACATGCTTATTTCCATTTTTTTGCTCCTCTGCTCAGGTGGGACTCGGATCCCAGGATGTCTTAGAGCAGGAGGCAGGTGGACCTCTCCTGAAAACAAAATACAGAGAAGCGAGCTCTCAAGCAGCATGGATGGAAGCCTAGGAGAGAGACCAGGGAGACACAGGGGGAGCTGTGCTCAATTTGGTCCTGACAATGAGCATCAGAGCCTGGGTGGGAAGAAAGTTGGACTGCGGTACAGTAAGGGAGAAGGGCCAGGAGGAATCCATTCCTGGGATCAGGAAGGTGTGGTCATCATTGCCCTGCTTCCACCACTCCTCTGAATTTATCTTCCCACTTATCACAGACTCAAACCCAGCTGGAATTCAGAACAGGAGGTTCCTCTCAGTAGCACAAAAGGAGCAGACATAGCATGGAATCAACGTCCCCTTCATATAGCAAGTGTGCAACCTATATGCAAATATATGCTCTGAATTCAGATTCATAATCTGCTCACAGTTTGTGGAACTCACAGCTCCATCCCAAGACATGGTTGAGGTCTCACAGGAGGGCAGAGGGGTGGTCCAAAGACAAGACTTCTGGGTCTTCTCCTGTGCCTGGTGCCAGCCCCTCATGGTGAGTGTCCTCAGTGTCAGACATGGGTCCATGGAAAGGTTAACAAAGCATGTGACTGACTGGTTTTTATTTTCCCCAGATTTCCTGTGCTAGGTGCAGGTGCAGGAGTCAGGACCTGGCCTGGTGAAGACCTCACAGACCCTGACCCTCACCTGCTTAGTCTCTGGCTACTCCATCACCAGTGATAGTGTTTGGAACTGGATCCATCAGCCCCAGGAAAGAGTCTGCAGTGGATACGGCATGTTTGGTACGATGGTGATACTAAGTATAACCTGACTCTCCAGAGTCGCATCTCCATCTCCAGAGACACAGGCAAGAACCAGTTCTCCCTGCAGCTGAATTCTGTAACCACAGAAGACACAGCCACCTATTACTGTGCAAGATGCACAGTAGTTTCTTACAACAGTGAGCCCAAACATAAACCTCCCTGCAGGGAAACTCAGGACCAGCGTGGGGGCGTGCTGTTCACACTGCTCTAGGGAACCAACTTCTCAAGCCTGTAGTGGCAGCCTGGAGGATTTTTCAGTAATCAAGGGATAGAGATTCTAGGTATCTTCTATGTCGCTGATCCTACACTGCTGTGTTTTAATGGAATCAAGCTTTTTTTTCGTTTCCCTGCCCATTTTATTATTGATTGCACAACTAATTGTCAATGAAGTCTTCGTTCACAGCACAAGTGATTACAATGTCTCAATAGTTTTTAAGGTGTAAAATGTTTAATACTTATTTATCTATTGACTGGAAGTCTGCCATCCACCCTCAGATACATCTATGAGACCTCTCATCCTGAAGAACATTTTCCAATTCTGTTCATGCATACTTTTACTCTGAATAGCTGGACATCACTGTGTGTTGATCTGAGTGTTCACCTGTTATTGGAGCTGTTCATTTCCCCGCCCTTGGTGATGTAGGGTGATACCTTGGAGATCTGTGGTAGATTAGACTGTGCAGGGTCTCTCTCAGGATCTCATTTGTAGAGAACATGACACTGTCACACATCCTGCAGTCATGGAGAACTGCCTGAGTAGTGTTTATTAGGACGTACTGTCAGTAGCCAAAAACTCTTATACAATGTCTTAAATATTGTGTCTATATTTACCACAAAGTGAATTTGCTGTATTTACATTACCCTCCATAAAATCTGGACATCTCAGCAAACTGCTATCAGTGTGTCTGGAAACACTGCTGTCCTCTTCTGCCAGCTGACCTGAAAGAACAAGGTGCCCACAGTAGAGTCAAGACTATAGAGAAGACCAGGGCCTTCCCAAAGAGGAACCTGGGCTCCAGCTCTCTCTGTGCACTTCTGAGTCCCTGAGGACAAGGCTGGCCAGCCCTGGACACTGACTCCTACCTGGTGTGAAAGTGTGAAATCATTGACAGAGAGATTTGGGATCAATGGGATTTGGGTACCTGGGAAAATGTCACCAAGAGGATTGGTTCAGATGCAAATCATGGTGGCTTTATCTCTATACATTCAGATATATAAGCAGTCATTTATTCATAGTTTTGAAATTTTGAACAAAATTAAATACTAGAGAGAAAATCTGAGCAAGGATTTTATATAACTATCCCTCCTGTTATCATCTGTACATTGGTCTATGTGTGTTAGTATCCATGATCACCATTCTATCCATCTATGCTCTGTCATATTTCTATTCACCCACCAACTCTATGCATGCACCTTTCATCTATGTATCTATTATAAATTTATTAGTTATACACGTTCGTCTATCTGTTTTTAATTTTTTGCCTTGTAATTATCTGCCCTTCATATATGTATCACTCAAAATTTAAGTAGTTTATATCACTCTGCCCCTCCACATCATAACTATTTCATCATCTTTCATCTACCTATCAGTGATGCATATATTATCTGCTTTATTCTTAGGTGCTTTATTAATATAGGTGATACAAAAAGCTGTTGATGTGATTGTAAAGATTGATATACTTTAGAAAATTGTCTAAAGAGGCTGAACATAGGGTATAACACAAAAACCACTTTCTCATGATTTACTTCCTCATCTCAATCAACTAACAGCTCTATACTGGAGAAGACTACATTTTCTCAAAAAATTAAGCTTCCACATAACGCAAAACTATCCTGAGTATTTGCTAAAGCAGAGTAAAATTTGATGTTGACTGTGCAACCAGCAGTTCTGCAGCACACTTAATGCAATGTGTGTGTTTAAAACTAAAATCAGTACAAATGAGTTAAAGTTGGAGCAGGTGTGCAAACTAGAAATCCTCCATAGACTGACAAAAAATTTTCCATAAAAGCAATATGTATTCCTGCACATGCTTCAGGAGTCTGGACCTGACCTAGTGAAGCCTTCATAGACCCTATTCCTCACTGGATCCTGTCTGTTCACTCCCTTACTGTTGATATTTCTGGGGCTGGATCCATCAGCACAGAGAGAAGGAGACTGAACAGAGGGGGTGGGATGGTGAGAGCTGACACACAGCTGATAACTCACCACTGATTCACGAAGTTAACATCACCTCAGACAGAGGGTTCTCGGGGAAAAAGCAAAAAGCAGTAGAGGAGCAGAGGGCCCTGGGGATCCAAAGAGAACCAGGAAGTGTCAAAAGAACAGGTGCAGAGAGGGAAGTGGGGAGCCGGCTTGCTGTCAGCCTTTGTAGTTTCCTTGTTGGCTTAGCATTATGCGAACTGAGCAGAGTCGATCATGCATCCACTCTAGGTCACATAGGAGGTTTCCACACTCCAAACTCCAAGCAAAGAATGTAAGGGTTTGTTGATGATCAGTTACAACACACACACACACACCATATACTAAAATCTATTTATGAATTTTATCTGAAAATAGGTAGCAGGGATATTATTACTTTTTATATTGCAAGGAACTATGATTTTAAGAAATTAAATGCTTAAATAACTCCAGTCATGATGATCATCACCATCAATTCATCTGCTAATTTCTGTGGGGAAATATTGTCTCATGGAGGGCTAAACATTTCAGTTTAGAAAAATGTACCACATAACAAGACATAGGAAAGATGTCTTTGTAGAAAAGTATAAAAGAACTTATGGGTACCACCTCCTCACTGGATCCTGTCTGTTCACTCCCTCACTGTTGCATGCAGGGGATGCATTACATTCCCTGACCACGAAAATGAATATAATAATATTAAACAAATTACATGGTGTTAAAATGTATGTCATTAATTCATAATTAAAATTAATATGTATTCCATATATAACTAATCTGGGATAATAAAGCTGGAGATAGATCATAATTCAAGTTACAGCACACTCTATAACATACGTATGATAGAATCATGGTAGTCTAATTATTATGAGAAGTTGAAGGGCAGAAAAATCGTGTCATGTTCTCTCATTGAGGAAGGAGTTTGACAACATCACTGAGCATGACTTCTCTGTCTTGTAAGTTTTCAGGGCCAGTTCATCACCACGGGAAGATTTGTTAGACCCAAATCCATAAGATCATATCACACATGAGCTCACATCTCATAAGTCTGTTGTGTTTCTGGTAATGTATCACATCTGCAAAACACAGAAAGTGACCAAAACATTTAATCTCATACATATATAATGGTGAGAAAACTAATAAGTTTTTCAGAACACAAATACATAATGAAGAATCATATCCCCATTAGTATAAGGAATATTGCAAAGTATCTCTCAGATCATTCTCTTGTGCACTGTACCTTTCGTATCTGAGGCTTCCACAATAGAGGAGTCTCTGTAGCAGGGGCCCCAGCCCAGCCTGGAGCCTGCAGATCTGCAGAAGAACCCAGCCCTGAATGTCAAGTGCACCTGTTGCAGAACCAGGACTGAAAAGAGATGGTGCCATGGAGTTTACAATGAGTTGGCTTTTCCTTCTTGCCATTTTAAAAGGTAATTCATGGAAGGAAAAAAAGCAATATTGAGTGTGTGAGTGAACATGAATGGGATAAACACTGGACCTCTGTGAAAGTTTCCTGATCAGGATGTCTCTGTATTTGTAGGGGTCCAGTGTAAGGAGCAGGTGTTGGGGTTCAGGGAAGGCTTGGTGCAGCTTTCAGTGTCCCTTAGACTCTCCTGTGCAGCCCCTGGATTCAGCTTCACTGATTACTGGACCTCAGTCAAGTAGCTCCGGGGCCTACAGTGGGTTTCAAGTGATGGTAGCACATAGTACCTCAAATGTGTGAAGAGCTGATTTACCATCTCCAGAGGGAACACAAAGAACACATTGTATCTGCAAATGAACAGCCTGATATCCAGGGACACAGACATATGTCACCATGCAAGACACACAGTGAGGGATGTCAGTGTGAACCCAGAAACAAAGCTTCCTAGAGGGTACCCAGGATTAGCAATCAGCATTCGGGTCACAGACAGAGCACAGAGTCTACCTCAAGAGAAGATTTAGAAGAAGGTAAAAGAAGGTTTCTTGTCAGGATCCAGGATTTCTCTGTATAATACTTACCCTGGATACTCCAATGTCATGTGTCTGTCCTTACCTCGGAAGTCTCTCAGTTAGACATGGTCACTTGTCTAGAATTTATTCTTCTTTATAGCTGTGTAATAGTTCATGATGTACAAATACTATATTTTCTTTATACATTCATAAGTTTATGATATACAGGCTGATTCCAAGAATTAGCTATCATGAATCATGCTGTATAGAGATTGCTATGTATATAATGCTGTACTGTGATGCTTTTGCTTATAGCTCTTTGGGGAAGATGTGTAGAATGGGAAGAGCCAGATCCTATGGAGTGTCTAACTTCAATTCTTTGAAGAATATCCATACTGATTTAAAATGTCTGAACTAGTTTCCATCCCTAGCAACAATGTATCAGGGTTCATAGGAAGGAAAGTTAACATGAAGCAGCCTGGTGACAGGATGCGGGAGGGAAACAGGGAGGGAAGGATTGCAGAGCAACCTCAGGACACACTGAAGATGACACCTGTGCTCCCTGCTTCGGATGTGTGTGGCTCTGCAAGTGTCCATGTGTGGAAATGCTTCTCAGGGACACACATTATGTGTGGGCAGCCCATGCCTTATGTCTGGTGAAGCTTTTACAGATAAACAACAGGTGAGAGCAGAAAAAGAGTGAGAGTGATAACAACAGTCAACTATGAGGGAGCTGCTAACAGGCACCAACACAACCACCACTCGTTTTCTCCTCAGCAGGCAGTGGAATGCAGCAAAGTCACACAAGTTCTCACCACAGGAAGAGGGGACATGAACTTCAGCAGCTGTGTCCCTCTCTGTCCACGACCCGGATCAGGAAGCTCTCCACAGCCTAGGAGAGCACAGAGCCAGACAATGGGTACAAACTTATGACATGAGATCTAATGTAGATAATGCAATGGTTTGTGATACTGTCATTGTTTTGCATGATTACAAAATATGCGACATCAAGAAAAATCAATGATCTGTGTACATGGCCATAGTGAAGGGAGCACCATTGATATACATAGAACAAGACTCTATCACATAGCTGCATTCATAATTATTTTCACTGCTGTCTTTGTTACCAAACTACATCAGTACACTAATGCCTGCAGTGTGTGATGCTCTCTCTGAGTTATCCAATTTCAGAGCTGTCTAGATGGCAGGAGGCAATGCAGATAGGGCCTCCCTGGGTTGATGAAAACCAGCCCTCCTGCCCAGCTGTTCCCTCTTGGTGTTCAGCACTGAGCACAGAGGGCTTGCCATGGTGTTCACAACGAGCTGGGTTTTCCTTCTTGCTCTTTTAAAAGCTAATTTGGGAAAAACAAGACACACTAATGGTTTGAGTGGACATGAATGGGATAAACAGTGGACAGCTGTCACAGTATCCTGAGTAGGATATTTCTATTTGGAGGTGTCCAGGCAAAAGTGCAGCTGGTGGAGTCCAGGGGAGGCTTGGCACAGCCTGGCGGGTCACTTAGACTCTCCTGTGTGGCCTCAGGATTTACCTTCAGTGATTGCTGGATGCACTGGATTCACCAGGCTCCAGGGAAGGGGCTGGAATGGATCTCACACATTAGTAGGAGTGGTAGCACATTCTAGGTGAAAGACCAATTTACCATCTCCAGGGACAATGGCAAGAACATGCTGTATCTGTAGATGAGCAGCCTGAGCCCCGAGGATACTGCTGCATATTACTGTGCACAGTGAGGAGAATTCAGTGTGACCCCAGATAAAAAACCTCCAGGCAGGGTCGCTTGGGACCAGCAGGAGGAGTAGGGGACACATAGCTCAGAGTCTACCCCAGAGGACATCTAAAATACTGGGCAAAGAAACAAAATATTGAAGGCTGAGTAGAGGAGGGCAAGGAGATGGCCTTCATGCAGTAGGGAAGGAGTCCAAAGAAACAAAGGCAAGTGGTGAAGTGGAGGGAAAAAGGAAATAAGTAAAATTTTCTTGTATAGAGGAGCCCAATAACTTCAATTACTGTAAACATTATATGCCGTAACATGAGCTAAATAAGATTAATATCCAAAGGAGTGAAAAATGGAATGTGGAAATTATAGGAGGGAAGTTAGATATGAGGGCACAGAATGGGATTTAAAAGAAGAAGCCAAGCTTTAAGTTCTGCACCTTGATTGCGCTGAGGACTGGCAGTGCTGGCACTGGTCCTCTGGGTCTGGTTTCAGGAAAGCCAGGCCTGGGAGACCTCTACATCTGCCTCCACATCCTGGCTGCACTTGGAGAATGGTGGAGCTTCCAACAGGTGGGCGGGCGCACGCTATCCCCAGAGCCCAGCCTGTTTGGGACTCCCACACCTCGCCATCGTTGTGCAGAGGAGGGGATGGGCAGATCTGGGGCACCTGCATCCGCCTCCCCGAGTGTCTTGAGAACTGTGGAAGTCTCAGCGGGCAGGGGAGCATGGCAGGTTCCAGAGGACCCGTGGCCTGTGGTGAGTGCTCAGCGCACTCTGCCCAAAACCCAGAGTGTTCCGGACCCTCCAGGCTTCTGGATGCAGTGAAGTGGAGAAGTGGGTTTGAGACCTCTACATCCGCCTCCCCATCTGGGCTGCACTTGGAGAACTGTGGAGCTTCCAAAAAGTAGGCAGGCACACGCTATCCCTGCAGCGCAGCATGTTTGGGACTCCTGCACCTCACCAGGGGTGTGCAGAGGAGGGGCTGGAAAGATCTGGGGCGCCTGCATCAGCCTCCCCATGTGTCTGGAGGAATTTGGATGTCTCAGGGGGCAGTGGAGCATCGCAGGTTCCAGAGGCCCCACAGGCTGTGGTGAGTGCTCAGCGCACTCTGCCCAAAGCCTAGACTGTTCGGGTCCCACCAGGCTTCCGGGTGCAGTGAAGTAGCGAGGTGGGTTTGAGGCCTCTACATCCACCTCTGCATCCTGGCTACACTTCGAGAGCTATGGAGCTTCCAATGGGCAGGTGGGCGGCACAGTGTCGCTGAGGCCCAGCTTATCTGGAACTGCAGAGTTCTCAACAGGCAGATGAGGGCCATTGGATCTGCAGGCCCAGTGGCTTGAGGTAATGGGGTGCCAGAGTCTCCAGAGCTGCAAACATAAATGGGGATTTCCAACAGACCATGAGGAAGCTTTCAAATAACACTTGAAACACAGAAATATAGGAAAATGACAAAAATGAAAGACCAAATTACAACCTCAAACCTCCAGCCCATCTCAAGAAACCGTAGGAGCAATGTATATAGAAGAAAATATATGCCATTCACCTCAAATATCGGACACAATAGCTACTGACATTAACAAGCAACTCCAGGAAGTTTTAAAGAAATTCAAACACAAAATAATCTCTTAGGTAAAAGAAGAAATGATAGAAGAAATGAAAGGGATTCTGAATATATCTAAAGAAAACACAGTTAAAAAATTGGAGGAACTAAACTAAAAGATAGAATCCCTAGATGAGCAATATAAGAAACAAACAGAATACATAATGCAGATGCAAAGAGATATACAGGAAATAAAAAACTCCACTGAAAATTGTAAAAACTGCCTTAATGAAAGTGAAGATAGAATTTCAGACCTTGAAGACACGATTGCAGCTAGTGAACAGGAAAGGAAATATCTTTTAAAAATAACAAAGAATCAGGAAACAACAATTCAACAACTGCAAGACGATGCAAAGAAAAATAACATAAGAAAGACAGGGATTAATGAAAAGGAAGGAGACAACATAAAGGATGTCAAGAGGATATTTAGAGAAGTAATAGCTGAAAATTTCTCAAGCATGAGATCAGAAATCGACATCAGGATCAGTGAAGCACATAGAAATCCAAATAGTCATAACCAAAATAAAACTACACCCAGACATATAATAATCAGCATCCCAGAAATCCAACACAAGAATAGATTATTAAGAGCTATCAGAGAGAAAAGACAGATCACTTATAAAGGAAAACCTATCAGAATCACAGCAGACTTCTCAGCACAAACAATAAAGTCAAGAAGAGCATGGAGTGAAATATTCCAGATCCTAAAGCAAAATGATTTCCATCCTAGACTGATGTATCCTGCAAAACTATCATTCAAAATTGATGGTGAAATACAATATTTCCATGACAAAGAACAGCTGAAGAACTTCATGAACACCAAACCAACCCTGTAAAAAATATTGAAAGACAGTTTAGATACACAAAGGAAAAAACCCCTAAGCAAAGCAAATAATTAAACAGAACAGAAAGATAAAGATGCAACAGCAGAGGGATAACATGTCAACAATAAACCAGCATTTAACAGTAATAACCATTAATGTAAATGGTCTCAATGCACCAATCAAAAGAAACAGACTAGCAGAATGGATCAAGAAACAAAATCCAACCATATGCTGTTTACAGGAAACCCATCTAACCCAGAAGGATACTCACAGACTGAAAGTCAAAGGATGGAAAACAATACTTCATGCAGCAGGAATCCAAAAAAAAGCAGGAGTAGCCATTCTGTTTGCAGACAGCGTGAACTTTAAACCAACAGTGACCATAAAGGACAAAGAAGTTCACTACATACTCATAAGGGGAAAACTCCAGGAGGAAGAGATAACTATCTTAAATATATGTGCACCAAACTCCAGAGCACCCAGTTATATAAAACAAGTATTAACAGAAATGAAAACTCAAATTATCAGTAACACAATTGTAACAGGAGACCTTAATACGCCATTGACACCAAGGGACAGATCAACCAGACAGAAAATGAGCAAAGAAATAACAGATTGAATCACACCTGCGAACAAATGGATTTGATAGACATATACAAATGTTCCAACCAACAACATCAGAATACACATTCTTCTCAGCAGTACATGGATCATTCTCTAAAATAGACTATATATTAGCTCACAGAACATATTTAAACAAATGCAAAAGAATTGAAATCATCCCTTGCATGTTATCAGATCATAGCGCTCTGAAATTAGAAATTAATGATAAAAGATACTGCAAAAATCCCACAAACACATGGAAACTGAATAACACACTCTTGAGTAATCAGTGAGTCACAGAAGAAATTAAAGAAGAAATTAAACAATACCTAAAAGAAAATGAAAATGCAGACACAACTTACCGGAATTTGTGGGATGCAATGAAAGCCGTCCTGAGAAAATTTATTGCACTGAGTTCCCACATCATGAAAACAGAACAAATACAAATAAATAACTTGATGCTACACCTCACACAGCTAGAAAAAGAAGATCAAATCAAGCCCAAAGCTAAAAGAAGAGAGGAAATTATAAAAATCAGAGCAGAAATCAATGCAATAGAGACGAAGAAAACAATCCAAAGAATCAATGAATCAAAGAGTTGGTTCTTTGAAAGAATAAATAAAATCGATAAGCACCTAGCCAACCTTATTAAAAAAGGGAAGAAAAAGCTCAAATTCATGCAACAAGAAAGGAAAAAGGTGAAATCACTACAGACCCAATAGAAATACAGAAGATCATCAACACCTATTTCGAAAACCTCTACTCTCAAAACTTTGATAACACAGAAGAAATAGACAGAATCTTAGAAGCATATGAAGTACCAAAGCTAGATTAAGAGGATGTAAAACTGTTGAATAACTCAATCTCGGTTAATGAAATTGAAAATGTAATTAAGTCCTTACCCACCAAGAAGAGCCCAGGCCCAGATGGATTCACTGCAGAATTCTACAAGAAATACAAAGAAGACCTAATGCCGACACTCCTCAAACTATTCAATGAAATTGAAAGGGAAACAATCCTTCCTAAGCCATTCCTGGAAGCAAATATTACGCTAGTACCAAAACCTGAGAAAGACACAACTAAAAAAGAGAACTATAGGCCAATCTCCTTAATGAACACAGATGAAAAAATCCTCAATAAAATATTGGCAAATAGGATGCAGCAAATCATCAAGAAGATTATACACCATGACCAGGTGGGATTCATCCCAGGAATGCAAGGATGGTTCAACATACGCAAATCAATAAATGTAATCCACCACATCAATAAAACCAAAAGTACATGATCATTTCTATAGATGCAGAAAAAGCCTCCGATAAGATCCAACATTTATTCATGATAAGAACTTTACAGAAAAATTGGAATAGATGGTCTTTACCTCAATATAATAAAGGCCATTTGTGACAAACCAACAGCCAGCATCATACTAAATGGCCAAAAATTCAAAGCCTTTACTTTAAAATCAGGCACAAGACAAGGATGTCCTTTATCACCACTCCTATTTAATATAGTACTGGAAGTCCTAGCCAGAGCAATTAGGCAAGAGAGAGTAATAAAAGGGGTAAAGATACGAAACGAAGAAGTTAAATTGTCATTGTTTGCAGATGACATGATACTCTACATAGAAGACCCACTAAACTCCATTGAAAGACTCTTAGATACAATAAATAATGTGGTAATGTGGCTGGATACAAAATCAATACTCAGAAATCAATAGCATTCCTATACACGAACAACAAAATCACAGAGAGGGAAATAAGAGAAACTACACTCTTCACATTAGCAAGCAAAAAAATGAAATATTTAGGAATTACTCTTATGAAAGAAGTGAGAGACTTATATGGTGAAAATTATAATACACTGAAACAAGAAATTGAAGATGATCTCAGAAAATGGAAAGACATCCCTTGCTCATGGATAGGAAGAACACACATTGTGAAAATGGCCATTCTCCCAAAACTGTTATACAATGCAAAGCAATTCCAATAAAAATATCATCAACACACCTTATAGATCTAGAGAAGTCACTCCTAAAATTCATCTGGAGCCAGAAGAGACCTAGAATAGCAAAGGCAATTCTAAGCAGCAAAGGCAAAGCAGGAGGCATCACAATCCCTGACTTGAACTTATACTACAAAGGAACAGTAGTAAAATCAACATGGTATTGGAATCAAAACAGAGCCTAAGATCAATGGAATAGATTAGAAGATACAACCACAACTACAAACACACTCAACCACCTTATCTTTGATAAAGGAGCCAAGCAAGGTCACTGGAAGAACAACTGTCTCTTTAATAAATGGTGCTGGAAAAACTGGCTCTCCATTTGCTGAAAACTAAAGCTAGACCCGTGTCTATCACCATGTACTAAAATAAAATCTAAATGGGTCAAAGATCTGAATATTAAAACAGAAACACTAAATCTATTGGAAAACAAATTGAGTAGAAACCTTGAAGACATAAGAGTAGGTAGAGAATTCATGAACAGGACTCAAAACGCATGGGAAATACTTCCCAGAATACTTCCCACTTCTTATTAAAAAGTTTCTGCATGTCAAAAGAAATCTCCAGCATAGTGAAAAGAAAACCCACAAACTGGGAGAAGATTTTAGTGAACTCTCTCTCAGACAAGGGACTCTTGTCTAAAACATATAAAGAATTAAAAAAAAAACTCACACGCCCAAAATTCAAAGATCCAATCCAAAAATGGGCATGTGAGGTGAATACGCACTTCTCAGATGAAGAAATGCAAATGGAAAATAAATGCATGAAAAAATGTTCATCATCATTGGTCATTAGATAAATGCAAATTAAAACCACACTGAGATACCATCTCACTCCTGAAAGAATGACCAGGATCAAGAAAACCAACAACAACAAATGCTGGAGAGGCTGTGGGGAAAAAGGAACTCTCCTACACTGTTGGTGGGAGTGTAAACTAGTGCAGCCTTTGTGGGGGTCAGTCTGGAGATTTCTCAAAAAGCTGGGATTGGAAATCCCATTTATTCCAGATATTCCACTTCTAGGCATATTCCCAGAAGAAATGAAAGCATCATACCACAGTGATATATGCGCACCTATGTTTATAGCAGCACAATTTCTAATCGCCAGATCTTGGAAACAACCCAAGTGTCCATCAACTGAGGAATGGATAAAAGAGTTGTGGTATTTCTATACAATGGAGTATTATTCAGCTATAAAGAAGGATCACATTGAGATATTTATTAATAAATGGGCGCATCTTGAGACCTTATTCATAAGTGAAATAAATCAATCTCACATGTGTGAATACCGAATAGTTTCCCTAATGTAAGTAATGATTCAAATATATAAAAATATGTGGTAATCATGATTCCCCTTTATGTGGCCTTGAAGCCTTATAAAGTTTTCACTTATTAATTGGAAAGGCTTTATTCTGGGCTTCTTGATATGGAAATATTGAAGCTATAGTATATGAAGTTTTATTCAAATACTTCAAAGAAAAAGACAGACACTATGGTAACTACTATTAAGTCAGGTTATTTGGTGGTGAAGCACTAGGTTGCTGAAACACTCATGCTTTGACCTGTATTGTTATATTGTTATGTCCTCTTTTATCTCACTCTCTCCCTTATTCCTTAAAAAAATTATTATTTTTTATGGTTTTTAATTAAGGGGGAAAATTTTAAAAATTAGCAGGATATATAATAGTAACTTTTTTTGATTTTCTATTAACTTGTTTTGAAGTCCTGTAATACTCCCATGATTTTTTTGACTGATTAGACTCTGTTCCATTCTGTATGATAGTATCAAGTTTGAGGGTATAGGCAACTAATTTGAAGGCAATAAGATTCACTAAGATGCCCATTCTGGTTTGACTATTGTCTCCTTTGGAAATCCTGTAATGTTTACAATGCTTAAGTTTTATTGATCTTGTTCTCTACTGTTTGGTTCAACTTTATAGTACCTAATGAGATAGACAATTCTTTTTAAGGAAACAAGAGACATTGTTGATAACCATTGTTGATAACCTTGTACTCTGTTTTACATCATGTGCTATGTCTATTCTTGGTTTTGACTGACAGCTTTGTTTTGCCATATTTGACTTTATTCTTTCCCAAAAAATAAGTAATAAGAACTAAGGAGTAATAAAACCCAAAGTAATAAGAAGGAGTAATAAAACCCAAAATGTTTAAATTTTGTTGTAAAAAAGAGAGGGGAAAAAAGTGCTCTAAAGGATGCAACAGCAAGTGTCTTTAGGGGTGTTAAATAGATGACCATATTAACGTTTTTGGTTGGATCATTGAACACAACTGTTTGCAGTCTCACTGTTTGAATGCCCACTTTGTATGCTTTGATACTGTGATTTGAGCAACTATCTCTAAGATGATAATATGTAATCTATTAACTGGTGATTTCTTACTTTTTTTTGTAGTTCTGTATTACTTGTAGCCTTACACTGCTTTGTTTTGTTTTGTTTTTTTCTCTTTTTCGTTTTAAATAAAATTTTATAAAAAATGGTCTGCACCTAACCACTCCCCAGGATGATTGTCGAGAGCATGAGCTGCAAATATAAACCAATAAAATTATAACATAAAGAAACTGAGGTAAAGTGTGGCTACCTATCAGGATCTGGGGCCTCTCCATGTAATATTTATCTCAATTCTTTCAAATTCACATGTCCATCCTCATCATGAAGTCTCAGCCTAGTGGTTGGATAGAACATGTTCTCAGCTGTGCAGAATTCACATTATAGTGGGTCAAAATGACTCTGCTGTGTTCATCTGGCACAGGACCCAGTGAAGCTCAGCGAACCTGGTAACAGTCTGGATGGAAGCTGGATCCACCGTGAGGAGCAGTCAGTGTGAGCCTAATCACAACCCTCACCCCTACAGGGATCAGGACCCACAGACCCTGCACCTCACAGCCCAGGGGTGTGCAGTCCCCTCAGAGGGAGCCAAGGAGCACTCAGTAGGATCAGGTTTCCCAGGAGTCAGCCCTCCCAAGTCCCAGCACAGGAGCAGCTGCACGGAGACCCATTAGCAGCTGAGACCCTGTTCCTCCTCACTCCTCATCCTCCTTTCCCACTTTCCTCTATGGAAGTAGAGTAATAATGGGCCCTGTGTGTCTTTCATTACATGTTTTACATAGATGTTAGGATTGTAACATTTTATAAGTATTAATCTGATAATCATTGACAAACTTATTAAAATAATTTGTATATCAAAAATGTCACCAATTAGAAGTATAAAGGTCATTATTTGTGAATTTATGGTATGAAAATGCAACCATCCACACAAAGTCCTTTTAAATCATATTTCTAAATTTCAAAGGGACACCACATTTTTCGCTGTCCTGTCCATTCTGGCACAGCCCACTACCTAATTCCACCACATGAGAACAAAATTATTTCTGTCCTTATGATTTTCCCATTTCTGGAAATTTTTCTTAAGGTTCCTAAAATAAGGAAGGTTTTATCCAAATTCAATGCTTAGCAAAACAATTTCAGTTGTTTGCATTTTATGCCACTTTCTGTAGTTAGGCTACAAATTACAGGAAATACACAGACTACTGTGGATGTGGAAATATTAGAGTCCTTAAAAATGTTGGTGAAAATAACAGATTTCCTAGCTCATCTAGTAGATTAGTATCTTTTAAAATTAACACAAGGAATTCCTCATGTGACTTTACAGTTGGGTAATTAGCCAACAGTATTGAAACTGCATATTTATACAACATTTTGCAAGCTAAGATTCCTGTAAAAATTCTTCTTGGAAACCAAACTTAAAAACAACCCAAAAGTCCATCAATTCAGAGAGGGCAATCAAATAACTTATGTCCACATGCGAGATATTCTTCATCCATAAAGGAAATGAAATTTATATCTTTGTGATTGCATGAATGTTCCTTCAAAAACATACTCATAGATATAAAAAATCCCTCCCATGTGACTCTACAGATGTTTAATATCCACATTTTTTGTAGCATTACATCCACAAAATAGTTATACCTTCCAGTGATACAAGGACATGGATTACACAGGGCAAATATAGAAATATCATGAATTTAAAAATTTTTTTAAATAAATATCATGAATTTCCTTACAGTGATGAACATACAGAGTAAGTGCTCTTAGAAGAGAGTCACAAATAAATTAATGCTGAAAATCCCACTCAGCTGTGTACTTACAATTTGCTCTCACTGTATGTGGGTAAAATTCCTGCAAAGTGCCATTGTAAAAGATAACTCAAGAGTGCTAACACCTAATACATTTCTGAAGTAAGCAAACAGTCCAGAAAACAAATTTAAAGTTCAAAAACTACTGTAAAGTTCTAGCAATACACTAATGTGGAAACCATGCACAGATGTATAAGAATAATACAAGGGATTTCCGGGAGAACATGGCGGACAAATAGCAGCAGCCACAGAGGCTCTCTGAGATTACCAGATTAGAATCCAGGAGCGATGCCGTGTGAGGAGTCCTAAGCGAGGGGAGATGTACCCTGCTGGCCCAGGAATGAACTAAGCTGAGAGAAACCAACTGAAAATGCAGTCCTGATGCTATAACAGGAACAGATAAAATCTCAGCATGGAAGCTGGATCCCGTACCATTGGAAGCTGTGATTTGAATTTCCTGCTGCTGCTATTGCATACCAATCAGCACGGCAGGGAGAGACACACGCTAAAGCTCTGAGAGTGGGAATCAGCAACCCAAATGGCGTTGAGAGCTGGACTGGCAGGGAGCCCTGCATTGACCTGCAGTGAGTGAGAGACATGGGGACCCTTTCATAGACTAGGAGGCTCCAACAGAGGACATTCTGGGAATGGGCAGACTAGTCGGAACAGGGCCCTGCAGTGACTTTAGTCGCATATTGCCTTCTCAAGTGGGATTGCCTGGGAGCACTTGGCCTGGTGACACCATGGACTAAGATCCAATAGGCTAGCACATATCAGGTCCCTGCACCTGGCAGTGCACCCTAGCAGTGAAGGCTTCACTAGGTTGATCTGGAGGGGTGGGCCCAGCAGAGGCTGCCCAGGTCTGTGTCTCCCTAGTACACTGCAGTGGGTGGGAACACCTAGCCGGCGGATTCAAACCAACTATACCAGACAAAGAGAAAAAAAAACACTGGGCCTCCTACATAGGCTTGTATGGAAGGAACAAAAATTATGGGGAAAGGGAGCAACAAGAAAGGGTCCTCAGTCCCCAATCCTGAGAACACTGATCCAGGAAGGGTAGATGCAAAAGAGAATGAACAGAAAACATGCAATATCAGACACGACACCAATAGACATAAAGTGGTATCTCTGGAGCCTCATAGACGAGTTCAAAAGTGAAGTATTTAATGAAATAAAGCAAGAAATAAGTAGAATAGTTAGAGAAATGCTAAGCACCACCCAAGAAAAAACAGATGGTGGAATGGAAGAACAGAAAAAAAGGGGAGAATTGTTTGATGGAGAAAATAGAGAAAACATACAATATGTGAAGCAGGTTCAAAGAGATTACCAGGAAGCTAAAAACTCTATTGAAAGCTGGCATAACAGCTTGAAAGAAACTAAGGACAGATTATCAGAACTGGAGGACAGATTTGTAAGGTGAGAGCATGAAATGAAAAACTTCTTAAAAATAACAAGAAAACAAACAGCAATAATACAAAGGGGGAAGAAGTGTTCTGCACAAATGGCACATTAGAACTCATCTCTAATGACACAGAGATGGAAACCAGAATAGCAAGGGGGAAAATTAACTCAAAGGAAAGGAAACTTAGTAACTTGGTGATTTCTTACAGTAGCCATGGTATAAATGACACAGATTTACTAGAGGGATCACTGAGATCACATAAAAGGTGTTTGTGATAAGGAGAGCCAGGTAGACAGAGAGAAACCAGAGACTTCCCAACAGAAAATAGAGAAATGATCCAAAGTGGATTTAGAATATGCCACTCCCACCACAAGACCAGAGCGAGGACTTGAAAGCTTTAGAGCGTCACACATGGAAGACGCGACCTCAAGTCTCGTTTCTCGGGGTTTCCTCAAGAGTCATCACAAATATTTTGGAGCTACCTATCTCAGTCACCCATGAAGCTCCTGTGAATCCAAAAACGGTGCAGAACAAGGTGCACACCTTAGGTATGATGAGCCCACACACACACACACACCTGCAGGCATTCACAGGACCAGCAGGGGGCGCGCTGTTCACACTGCTCTAGGGAACCAACTTCTCAGCCCTGTCTTGACAGCCTGGAGGGTTTTTTCAGTAATCCAGGGAGAGATTCTAGGGATCTTCTATGTCGCTGATCCTACAAAGCTATGTTTTCATGGAATCGGGCTTTTGTTAGTTTCCTGTCAATGCACGATGCATTTTCAATGAAACCCTTGTTCACAGCACAATGATTACACTGTCCCAAGAAATTTAGATGTAGAAATATTTAACTATGAATATTGTTTCTCTGTTGAATGCAAGTCTGCCTTCCACCTGTAGGGTCTCGCGTCCTGAAAGGCACTTTCCAATTCTGTTCATGCAGAGACTTTTGCTCTGAATGGCTGGACATCTCTATGTGTTGATCTGAGTGTTCATCTGTTAGTGGAACTGTTGATTTCCCCACACTTGGCAATGTAGGGTGATGCCTTGGAGAGCTGTGGTAGATTCCACTGTGGAGGGGCCTCTCTCAGCATCTCACTGGTAAGGACCATCACACTGTCCCACACCTTGCAATCATAGGGCAGTGCCCAAGGGGTATTTATTAGGTCCTATTGTTAGTAATAGTGAGTCTCAGAAATTTCTGTTGAATATATTAAATATCATGTTTGTGTGTCTTGCAGAGTGAATTTAGTATATTTACATTACCTTCCATAAAATTTGGACATTTCTGCAAGCTGGCATCAGCATGTTTGGAAACAATGTTGTCAACTTTTTCCTTATGCACCAGTTGACCTGGGAACCTGACCAAGGGTCCATGGAAGAACAAGGTACCCACAGCAGAGTCAAGACCAAGATATAAGTCCAGGGCCTGACCACATAGGATCCTGGACTCCAGTTCTCTCTGTGTTCTCCGGAGTCCCTGAGGACAAGACTAGATGAAATCTTCATTCTGATTCCTTCTCATGTAAAATGTTTAGGAGAGAGATTTGGGATCATAGGGATTTGGGGACATGGGAAATTGCCATTGAGTTGATTCCCTAAGATGCAAATCATGGTTGCATCTCTACAGGTTCAGATATATAACAGTCATTTATTCATAGTTTCAAAATTATGAACAAAATTAAGTATTACAAAGGGAATCTGGGCAAGCATTTTAATATAATTATCTATCCATTTTTGTATCATCTATCTATTGAACTATTTGTCTATATTTCCATCTATCATCATTGTATCCATCCATGCTCTGTCATATTTCTATTGACCCATCAACTCACTATGCATTCACCTTTCATTTCTTTCTACTGTAAATGTATTATTTATTCACATAATTGTAATCTATCTTTTAACTGTGTGCCTTATTTCTGTCTTTATGCCTGTATCATCCAAAATTTAACTATTTTGTTTCACTCCCTCCATGCAAATCTTAACTATTTCATCAGCTCTCATCTACCTATCATTGATGGTTGTATCATCTGCTCCTTAACTGTTTATTAACATAGGGGAGACAAAAAACTGTCCTTGTGTAGTCTGTAAAGATTGATGTAATTGAAAATTTGTCTAAGAAGCTGAAAAAATGGTACAACCAATAAGACCAGTTTCCCATGATTTACTTCCTTTTGTAAAAAAAAAAAGAAGTGGCAGAACTATGCTGGAGAAGACCACATTTTTTCTTTAAAAATTATGCTTGCCCTAAACATAGCAGTCCCTGTCCTGAGCATTTGCTACAGCAGAATCAGATTTGATGGTCATTCTGCTATAAGCAATCCTGCAAAACAGTTAGTGAATTGTGTGTTTTGAAAACTAGAAATAGCAAAAATGAGTTTTAAATTTGGAGCAGGAGTACAAACTAGAAAGCATTTGTAGACCCTTTCTCTCTCTCTCTCTCTCTCTCTCTCTCTCTCTCTCTCTCTCTCTCTCTCTCCTTCTTTGTCTCTCTCTCTCACACACACACACGTGCGTGCGTGCACACACACAGGGATTTCCATACACATACCCATTTCATTTAAGAAAAGTATATTTAAACATTGAATGCCCACATTTTCACAAAATTCATTTATCTTTGCCAGAGCTCTCAGTTTCTTTATTGTGCTTCATTACTTGTGTAATTATCAATCACTCATCTGTATGTGATGTTGCATGAAATAGGAAATGACTTCTGAAAACTAAATAATGTCTCCCTCCTATAATCAGTTTCTTGTGAGTTAAGAATACACTGACCTGAAGGAAATGACCTACACTGCTGACCCCTTCACATTCATGACTCCTGAAGGCAGAGCTAGTGATGTCCTGACACTGAAATCCCTGCCTCTCTCAAGTCACAATGGACTTCACCATCAAGCTCATCATGTCAAAGTAAACAACCCTTATCTCTTCATCCTTCACTGCTCCATCTGCTGTCAGAAAAAGACCGAGAGCCCCTCAGGTGCAGGAAGTGAACCCTGCAGAAGGTAGGAAACTGCAGAGCCTCCTGAAAAATGACGCCAGCACAAGAGTGGGATTGGATCCGGGGCAGAGAAGCCACAGAGTGCACGTCTGTGGTCTCATTTGTTGCAAGACCTTGACCTACAGAGCCATCATCATAAAAAGCGGTCAAGGATACTTCAGGCTTCAGCCACCCTTCATTTATTTGGAGGGTATTTGCATTCCACCTGTAATTTGGTACTAGACAGGCTGAAAGCTTTGGGGCCATTAAGAAAGAGTAAAATGACTTCAGTAAGAGATAGAAGAGGATGGAGGACAGGATGGAGAGCTAGGGTCTGAGAGCCTAGGCTCCCAGGATTTCCATATGGGAGTCATGCTCCACCTGGAGGACGTCATTATCACGTGGAGTCTTTTTTGAGAAATTTGTCTGGAAGATACCAGAGTTCCTAGTTAAAATCGGTTGAGACCTGACTGGATCTCTTGTTTTGCCTCCCTGCAATGGAGGGACCCAGTGTGCATCTCTTCCACTATCTAAGGGTGCAGAAACTAGACAAGGGTTAGAGCACACAGCTGAATCGTGCCGGATAGCAGCTCCGTCATTGCCTGCTCTTTAACTTTCAGGACCAGAAATGTAAGAAAAAACGTATACTTCATGTAAGTTGCTCTTGTGGAGTATTTTTACAGGGGCTGTCATAGACATGCTCACTCCCTAAGTTTCTGCACCTGTCTGTTAGCACTCTGATGCTTCAGCACACGCAGCCTTTAGTAATCCAGGAATTGCTTCCAGGTTAATCACCTGATCACATGGCCTAGGATGACCTGGGACCTAGGTAGATAAAGTTTCATCCTATTTATTATGTAAAGCTTGTATCCCCAAATTCTGTATATTTTTTGCCTTATAATTTCATTCCTTTTATGTGGTTACAAATTATTGGTTTAGTTAATCCAGTTTTTTATGGTTGTACTGTTTGTTATTTAAAAACAACTTTTTTGGTGTGCCTACATTTTCAAGATGATGATCAGAGGCCTTTGTAATAACCAGAAGCTTAAATGAACACTAACAGACTGCCTGAAGAATTAATCTGAAGCATTTAACCATTAATTTACTGATTATTTTTACCTTACTGGGGAAGAAAAGTCCTCAGAATCAATAGGTAAATAGCCTAGCACTGAGCTGTATCTCCAGTTTTATTTTTACATATTTGTGAGTGAATCAGCTTAAATATCTGTGACTGCTCGTTCATATAGTCATATACAGATATCTCAAATAAATATTCTGTGTTAAACATAACCAGCAATATAGAGGGTATGCTCTTAGCATATATGTTGAAATAGGAAAGTTAATGTGAAGCAACCTGAGGATGGTCACAAACTGCCTGGAGATGGGATGCAGGAGGGGAGTAGGGGAGGGAGGGATTGCAGAGGAGCCTCAGGATACACTGAGGATGACCCATGAGTTCACTGCAGAGATTGTATGGGTTGTGGTACAACTGTTCCTGTTTAAATCCTTCTCAGGTGCACACTTTTTCTATGGGAAGTTTGTGTGTTATGTCTAATGAAGCTATCACAGACACACAAAGGCTCAACACACAGAAAGAGTGAGAGAGTTCATGAGAGGTGAAACTAAGAGCCTCAGTAGCAGGCATCCACATGGACAAAGCTTGTGTTTTCTCTCAGCAGACAGAAGAATGCAGCAAAGTCACACATGTCCTCCCTGTAGGAAGAGGGGAAGACAGTCATCCCAGGGGTGTGTGATCTATCCAGGACGTGGACAGGAAGCAGTTTGTTCACAGCTTAGGAGAGCGTAGGCCCAGAGATTGGGAGGACATTTACAGCACATCAGCTCTCCTATAGGAAAGGAAAATGTTCCTGACAATTTGATAAATTTACAAATTTCCAAGGCAGAAAAATATAAATAATCATGTTATGAGTACACGAAAAATAAAGATAGACAAAGAGATAAAGACCAACAATTCATCTCATGATGAGTTTTTATGTTGTCTTGAATGACATCATTTAGCCAAACATTCTCAGCACATTAACATCAAATGGGAGCTCTGTGCTTTAGGAGTTTTTCATGCCCAGAGCTGTCTATATAGGAGGAGGCCATGCCAATAGGGCCTCCCTGTGCTCATGAAAACAAGCCCAGCCTTCATCCTGCAGCTCTGCAAAGGAACCCAGCCCTCGATGCCCAGCTGTTCCCACTTGGTGATCCAGACTGAGCACAGACAATCACTATGGAGTTTGGGCTGAGTTGGGTTTTTCTGTTTGCACTTCTGAAAGGTAAATTATTGAGAACAAAGGATACGAATGGGAAAATGGACATGTCTGGGATAAACAGTGGACATGTGTGACAGTTTCCTGAACAGAATGTTCTTGTGTTTTCAGATGTCCAGGCTGAGGAGTAGCTAGTGGAGACCCTGAGACTCACCTGGGTGACCTCAGGATTCACCTTCAGTAGCAATGACATGAGCTGGATCCCCCAGGCTCCAGGAAAGGGGCTGGAGTGGATCTCATACATCAGTACTGGTGGTAGCACATACTATGCAGATTCTGTGAAGGGCCGATTCACCATCTCCAGACACGACAGCTAGAACACGCTGTATTTGCAGATGACCAGCCTGAAAACCTAGGACATAGCGGTGTATTATTGTGCCAGACACACAGTGAGGGAACATTAGTGTGAGCCCAAAAACCTCACTGCAATGGAGCACATGCCCAGCAGAGGTCGCTATAGAGAACTAGGCAGGGCCTAAGGAGCAGGTGCAGAGAAGGAAGCAGAAGAGAAAGGGCTTCCTGGGGCCTCTGGGGTTCCCTTCTGCTTTAAGGCCTTAGGTCCTGAATTGACACACAATGAAGTACCCAAGATCAAGGGAAAATTCTCTGTTACATGGAATTCTGTGAATACTTAAGAACTGATATTTTTTTCATTTTCTGTGTATGAATTTTACTTGCACCCATCTCAACTAACCTATGCCTTTTATATAGTTAATTTTTTATTCAGTGTCATATTCTCATCATCTAAAAGTGGATCTGCTGGTTTAGTTTGGGTGATGAGGAACTATTTCACGCAGTAATAAATGCTTCAGATTAGGAAATGAAATCCTTCCCATCTCTCTCTGTGGGATCTCAGATCACACAGCTCCCTCCCCTCTTTGGTCACCTCAGGAGACCTGGTCCCCAGGCTCAGCCCCAGCACCATGAGGAGCCCTGAGCTCAGGGGAGGAGGGAGAGGGGCAGCCTGACTGGACTCAGGGCAGTATCTGTGGGCCCAAATGTGCTCTTCCTAGACAAGACGGCTGAGTAGGGCTTGGTCCTGTGCCTTTCTTTTGTACCTTACAAATTAAAAAATTTATAAAATACAGCAAAACCTTACTCTATAGTAATCTCCATTTGTCTCTCTTGCACCACTTTCTTTTCCTGTTTTTTTACAGTTTTACTTTACAGGAATAAAGTAGAACAGTAAAGTGAAACAAAACAAAACAGTGATAGGACAGTAGGAGACTCACCATTGTTACTATACTGCATAACCTCATCCTCTAATTAGTTGCTCAGGCTCTGGCCCCAGGCATGCAAAGCCAATCAAACAATTTAAGTGCCAGGTCGCTGTCTTACTTCAATCAGTAACATCCTAGCCTGCACTGCGTCCCATTGCTTCTGTGTGTGTCACTGAGGGGCAAGAGGGATAGGCTGCACGGCTTCCTTGCTGCTTCTCCCCACTTGACAGGGCCTCCACCAGCACATGAGGTGAAGGGACTGCGCTGCTTCCAGCTGTTTTCCTCATCCAGCCAGACCAGCACCCCTGACTCTCTTATTCTTGTTTGGTCCCTGAATTCTCTCTCTCCATGGATTTCAACTCACAAGTGCGACCCTTCCCGTGTCCATGGGCCTCACTGCTGTCTTCCTGATCTCCCTCATGTTGCTTTGATCCAGGGTCTGGATAGCAGGCAAGGAGCAGTTCTCCTCTGCTGCTCACTGCTCCTCCGTTCTCCTGTGTTGTCTGTTTCTTACTCATCTCTCCTTTTCAGTCTATCAGGAAAACAATGGAGAATAGATGCGATGAAACCCTCCAGTCTCACAGAGTTCATGGTTTTTCCTAAATGGATTCTCATGATTCTGCCTTGATGCATTTTATTTTCTCATTTAATTCTGCATTTGACAGTCATACATGTATTTGGAAATTTTTCTAAAACAATCAAATATACTTCAATGGTTACTAATATCACTCTTATCATTACAGCTTTCTGTGACCAGGTCCCTAGTGAACAGCACTAAATCACTTACATGCACATCCATAGCTCCTGAAGGCAGAGCACAGCTGACATTCGCACACACAGTCCCCATCTGTCAGATGTGACCAAGGACCTCACCCGCACACTCATCCCCGGAAGCTAACACACCTCCACCTCCTTACCCTGCTCTGTTCCTCATCTGGTGCAGCATCCTCACTGATGTGTCCTGTGGTTAAGGACTGAGAATTCATTTTCTTGATGTGATGTCTCTGGGGCATCTGTTGTTTCCTACCCAGGACCTCCCCATCTTTGAGAATATGACCTTCCCCGAGATGGTGTCTGATCCTCGCCCCTACACCTTCTGTATTACAGCTTCCTGGAGATTCCTGAAAATCTGAAATATTTTATGAGTTTCCCTCTGTTTCATTCATCTCTGTTGCTCTGAGTCATGATTGTGCAGATACCATTTTCAAATTAAGAGCTTAGAAATCTGGCTCGGGTAAGAGTTTAAATTTAGCATTAATGTTGTAAAAAGAAAAGTAGTGAATGGAACCAGGAGGAACATGGAGCTCCTGGGTGTTCATCTCGCCACACACCTCAGCTGGGCTTTATTCAGCAATACTGCTGCTCCTCTGTATCACTGTGTCTCTAAATTCCTGATCTGACAGTTATGAACAGCCTCATTTCTTCTCAGATGTGTTTCACAAAGTTCACCTCCCACCCTTAGTTTATGCTCTCATGTCATCATGGAGGGAAATCCATCAGTGAGCCATCCTCACTTCCTACTTATGAAATCCACCACTGCCTTAGTCCCTGGATATCAACTTCCTCCTCACTGCTACCTTCCAGGGGTTTTCCTCTTCCTCTTCCTGTGTCAGTGTCTGTTAATTGTTGGATCTTCCCACCAGAACTGTAACACAATGTAGATTACAGGCAATGCTTGTCAGTTTAAAAACCCACAAGTGAAAAAGGCACTTTCCTAACCTTAGTGAACAAATGCTCACTGGCCTCCCAAGGATTTACCAGAGCCTGTGACCTCCCCTCCCCACCATGAGAGCTTATGCATAACTAAATGTTTATTCTTCTCTCTGTGGCATATATTTGTCTTCCTACAAATCCATCAAAGTCGTGTAATTCAGAACAGAGATCAAAACCGTGGATGCAGGAGTAACTCTAAGCATGACCTCAGAGCAGGGAGGTAGAGGGGTCTGGTATCAAAGATCAGAACCAGTTCCTACCCAGAGAGGTACAGACACACTTACTTCTAGATGTCAGGGTCAGTGCTCTCTTACTAGGACTCAGAACAACTCCACCTGCTTGACCTGATCCTACCCTGAGAGTCCATGTACAGCCTGCTAATCTACTTCTCCTTATTATTATTGACTGGACTGTTACCTGCATGCAGGCTACCTGAATTGAGTAGATTTGGGGAAGGAGATAAAAAGGGTAAAAAGCATACTGTATTGCCTAACTAACCCTGATGAATATAATCATTATATCCTGAAAATATGTACTAATGAAAAATATCTTTAAAAATGATAAATGTAAACAGAGTGTATAAGCTAGATTGAGGTCTCTATCCAGGGAGTGACATGATGAAATAAGATTTTCAGAGGACATGGATAGAGATCAGTCAATGCATTGAAAGGACAGTGCACTGAAGGGCAGGGTCCCATCCCAGTCACAGGTTTTACATAATAGCACAGCAGACCAAGTGTCTTGTAGATCACAGGTAAGATTTCCATGGGGCTTTTCCTTTTCCAAAGTAGACAAATAGTACTCAAGGCAGTGGTGATGATGTTGGACATTTGTGTCTCCCTGCTGAAGAGGTCCGACACACAGAGTGACCCCTTCATCCAGAATCTGCTCCTCTGCACACTGGAGGTCAGAATGCACAGTCCCCATGCTCAGGGTCTCCCAGTTAGGTGGGATGGAGCTGGGCTCACATCTCCATCATGACTCACTCAGGAATCCTCAGCCCCACTTTCCTGACTCACAGATGAATTGATAAGGATGTGAGGTCACACAGGAATAAATTTGGGAGATCTAATTAATGACATTGGTAGATTCCATCTCTTTGTGGTAACCTTAGAAAATTTATAAACTGTTTGCTATGGAACTGAGTGGCAAGAAATCAGTAGAGTGCTTGCTGCACTGCACTGGAAAACATTTCACCGAATCCCCAGTGTACCAACAGTGACCAAGTACTGCAGGCTTCTGGCTGAAAAAGATTGGAAAGTCAGAGGTAAGTTTTAATTTTAGGTACATTGTCATGATGAGCATAGTGTTTCTACTGGATAATTGTTCAAAAAGGGACAACTGTAATTAGATAAGCATTTGGAATTTAGGAATCACTAAACAAGAGATGAAGGGGAAGCTAGAAAGGAAAAGATAGCCAGCACCTACACAAGATCAGGTAGGGAAGGGACACTTAGCACAGATAACCTCCTTCCCTCCCCCAGTGAGGCTCTCTGTGAGGAAGGCACAGGACACACATCCTCATCTCAAGTCTCTGTGGGCTCTGATCAGTGAGACCTGGTGTCTCAGAGCAGGAGGCAGGAAGACCTCTCCTGACAAAGTTAATGGTGGTGAAGTGAGCTCTCCAGCAACACAGACCACAACAGAGGCGAGAGGTCGGGGAAAGGTGGAGGGAGTTATGCTCGTCTTCATCCTGTGGAAGCAGCACCAGAGCTCCTGTACGAGGGCACAGTCAGTATGGAAACAAAAAGGGAGCAGGACTGAAGGAAGCTGGTGTAGGATTAGGAAGGAGGGGTCATGGCCATGCTTCCACCACTGCAGGGAAGGCAGCTTCCCACCTCTCACAGATGTGGACACCACATGAGTGCAGGGGAGGAGATTCCTTTCTGCATCACAAGGACCAGAGACATCCTGACCTGTACGTTACCATCATAAAGAAAAGGAGCCTCCCTAATGCAAATTTGTCTCCCAAATCTAGACTCAAATTCCCCTCTTGAACTGGTGGAATGGACAGCTCCTTCCTCAGACACCTCTAAAATCTCTGCAGAAAGTAGAGGTGTGGCCTAGAATATGAAACTTCTGGGTCTTCCCCTGTGCCTGTGACAGGTCCACATGGTGAGTGTGCTCAGTGTCAGACATGGGTCAATGGGAAGATTAGAAAATCAGGTGGCTGATAGGAATTTTACCCTTGCTTCCAGGTGTCCTGTCTCAGGTGCAGCTTCAGGAGTAAGGGCCTAGCCTGGTGAATCCCTCAAAGATCCTGTCAATCACCTGCTCAGTCTCTGGGTTCTCCATCACAACCAGAGGTTATCACTGGAGCTGGATCCATCAGCCTCCAGGAAAGAGCCTGGAGTGGATGGGGTACATAAGTATCAGTGGTGGCACTGATTACAGCCCTTCCTTCAAGAGCCGCATCTATATTTCCAGAGACACAGGCAAAAAACCAGTTCTCCCTGCAGCTGAACTCTGTCACCAAGGAAGACACAGCCACCTATTACTGTGCAAGAGACACAGTGCTTTGATGCAAACATGAGCCCTGACATAAACCTCCCTGCAGGGAAAACAAGGAACAGCAGGGGGCATGCAGAACACATTGATGTAAGGAAGCACCTTCCCAGCAAATAAGGAGAAAAAGTTGAGAGGTTTTTCCCTTCGTTTGATTTGCATGCCCTTCAGTGGTCCCAGGCACAGAGCTCCCAAAAGTCTCCTATATCCCTGGTGAGGCAGTGTCATGCTTACATGGAATGAGGTTTCTTTCTTTTTTCTTTTCAAATTTTTATATCACAGTCTGTTGCACACTAATTTTTTTAAAGACTATTGATTACAACTCACCTGACTGCAGTCCCCTTAGTTTTTTTAAGGTGTTTATTTTGTTGTCCAATTATTTTCTTAAGAAAGTTTAATATGGGGCTGGGGATTTAGCTCAGCGGCATAGGCACCTGCCTCGAAAGCAGGCAGTCTCGAGTTCGATCCCTGGTACTGGTAAAAACGAAAAAGCCAAAAAAAAAAAAAAAAAACAAGAAGAAGAAGAAGAAAAAGAAAGTTTAATGCTTGATAAAATAAAACGAACTGTTTTTACCATAAGTACCTTCTAAGTAGTACAATAATATATTGTTACTATGTACAATTTCAAAACAAAGGCTTCCACTTCCAAGGAAAGTGTTCTTGAACGTCCTCACTAAGCTTGATGGAAGCTATAAGAAATTTCCTTGATGGCCAATGTTTTCCTTGACTTGGAAATAAATCAGACAATAAAAAACATAAATCAAACTCTCAGGGAGCTGAGAACCATGAAAATGCTGTCAGAAGCTCAGTCATCTGGACCTTGGGTGTCTGCAGTAGATACAAGAGTTCATCAAGCAGCATAATACCTTGTGACTGTTTTCCCTCTAGTCTGCTGGGACAGGTCCTGTAGGTTCCCAGTTGGTCTATTAATAATCAAAAGCTGTGACCTGTTGTGTCAGAACGTGGTAAGTGACTCGTAAGCCATTCTTTATCAGCTCATGGATTCCATCACCATCAGTGATTAAAGCTGTATGGAATTCCTTACCTGCCACATCACTTTCCAGTTCTTCTCCAGCATAGGAAATAAGAGGAGAGGTTTCACATTGGATCTGTGCATCACTGGCATCATTCAAGTGGGGAATCGCTGGAAGGGGAGAACCATTTCCACCTGTGAGCACTGCATACCCAGCAGTGGTGTAGGGCAACAAAGCACTTGGGTTGTCCTTCCCACTGTGACTGTCTGCATCCTTTAGCAGGGAAAATCCATCCTCCAATAAACCTTCATACACCGCAAGCTTCTCTGCAACCTGGAAGATGTCAGAAGCTACTTTTGGCAATTCATTCCACATGACTTGTCTGGCATAATTAACTCACCCCAGTACTTCACAGATGGAATCTTCCTGTGAGCCAGATGGCGCTGAAGCTGAGGTTCATCAACACCAACAGCATCTCTCAGACATGGGACAATGAGATGTGATTGGTGATGCAGCCCACACAGAACAGCACTTGTCCATCTGAGCTCCGTACCTGAGATGTTGCCAGGGAAATTTTGCTGTATTCTACCACCCATTATTCACCATTCACCGCACGAACCACTCCACCTGGTTCTGTAGTGTTCTCTCCTCTATCACCTTTGCTCCACAGTCTGCCCTTTCTCAACGTGGAATTCAATAACCATTGGCTTCACTTTAACCAATACATCATCCACATAGCAGATGCAAGTGCACCAGGTGCCTTTTTGTTCGACATCCTCCACCACATTCTGGGCTGCAAAAGCCTGAAAAAAAACCACATTTCCATCTGGGGCCCTAGAAATTTTGTGCTTTTCTTCCAAAGTAATTTTCCCATTAAAACTCATAGCAGGCAGCATGCCCTCATAAAAATAGATTACATATTCTTTTTTCAACCAAGTGCTTGTGCTTTATGAAGAACTCCTTTGTCTCTTCTATTTTTCTGCCACTGGCCCCTATTTACCATGGACTGATCCATCTGAAGCCATGATAGCTTTAGCTAACAGCTGTAGCTTCAGGACATGCTCTGCTGGAATCTGAAAATGTCTTATGGGATAGTGAACCCACATCACACTTCCTTCAGGGATTTGCCATTTCAACTGTTGCCCTCTGTCCATCTGCTAGCAGGGGAACTGCTCCTTTGTTCTGAGAAATCTGGAAAAGTCACTGTCCCAGGCCTGGCACTGATCTTGGTCTTGGTAGGACCGCCACCGCCTCTCCAGGGGCAGTTTTCATTGGTGCATCTGCTCTCTCATGCTAATAGAACTAGTTAAATCCTTAGGTTGGTGTTTGATACATTTGCACATACCTGCTTCACCTGATCTGAATCAAGGCTGCCTCCCAGGCAACCTACAGCCTTCCTCAATGCTGCTTGACCTGGATGTGCACAGGGGGATGCATCCCTGAAGCACAGATTAAGTCTACAGGTAGAGAAATAGGAGCAAATTTTAACTACAGGAAAGAGGCTCTGTGAATCTCACTGCACATGCCCAGCTCTATTCTGCAGATCACAAGGGAGGACCTGGTTCCCCTGGACTTCTCACACCATGTATCAACACTTGGTCACACTGAATCACTCACTTGTGTTTCTGTAATGAATTCAACATTTGTACAATGGAGCAAAAACTGACACCTGTATAATGTATTTAAATGTGTAAAAATGAATTAAGGCTATGAATTAGACTTGAGTGTCATAAAAATTACATGAAATTCTTGTTTTACATAATGATATTATTTTCACCAAACTTGATCCGCAGACTTACATGTAATCTGCTACTGAAGATTTCTACTTCCCGGCCTCAGAGCTCTCTATATAGCAGGAGGCCATGCAAATAGGGCCTCCCTGTCCTAATGTAAAGGAGCCCAGCCCTCACTCTGCAGCTCTGCAGAGGAGCCCAGCCCTGGAGTCCCAGGTGTTTCCTTTCGGGGATCGGGACTGAGCACAGACAGCCCACAATGGAGCTTGCGCTGAGATGGGTTTTCCTTGTTGCTGTTTTAAAAGGTAATCAGTGAAGAACAAGAGATATTTAGTGGGAGAGAGTGGGATAAATGGTAGACATATGTGACAGTTTCCTGAGCAAGATGTCTCTGTGTTTGCAGGTGTCCAGGCTGAGGTGCAGCTGGTGGAGTCTGGGGGAGGCTTGGTGCAACCTGAGGGGTCCCTGAGACTCTCCTGCGTGACCTCGGGATTCACCTTTAGCAATTACTACATGCACTGGATCTGCCAGGCTCCAGGAAAGGGCCTAGAGTGGGTTGGTTTAATCAGAAACGCGGCTAAGAGTCACACTACGGAGTACGCTGCATCCGTGAAAGGCAGATTCACCCTCTCCAGGGATGACTCCAAAAGCACACTGTATCTTCAAATGACCAAACTGAAACCCGAGGACACCGCTGTTTACTACTGTGCAGGAGACACAGTGAGAGGACATCAATGTGAGCCCTGACACAAACCTCCCTGCTGTGGTACTCTGGACCAGCAGGGGGCGCACAGGACACACGGAGTTCAGCACCTAGCAGGGCAGGAGCACAGGATGGAGCAGAATTATTTCCTGTGGAGATGTGAGGCTTTGGTCCACGTGACGTATTTCCCGGGAGATTCTGCATTCATGAGTCTGTGCTTATCTTTCATGCTCCTGAAGTAAAAATTTAACTCAATAGTAAGATATATTCTCATCTGTACAAATGTTCAAGTGTATTTGTTGAAGGTACAAATCAGTCTTCTGTGATCACAGGACTGGAACTTGAGGACACACAGGCAGTAATTCAAACTTTTTTCCATTGAAAAGGACCTTGTTGATGTTCTCTTTCACCACCAGTTTTGGTATTTAGATTAGAGGCAGAAGAGAGATAACCCGAGATTAATAATGGATAAAACTTTGGAAAACTTACATCTTACATTCCTTGTGCTGTATAACTGCATAAATCAAACTCAGAGCTCATTTAATTATCTTTTTAAATAATGTATTTTTCACCTAGTTTTTATTCTCCAATCTGTTTTTTTAAATCTACTTTCTTAGAATGAAAGACAAGACCTTCCTACAAAATCTCCCATGGACTCACCAGTGTCCACCCATGTGTGCCCTGGTCCCTCAGGAAGGGAGCTAGGAGACCAGTGGTATCCAAGGCACGGAGAGCAGGACATCAGAAAGAGCTGCCAGGAAATATTTGACAGGAACTGAAGGTGCATCCACCACAGAACTTCATCTTTTGAAATTTTCGTATCAATATATCAAATACGTCTCCTTCATCTAAGAAAATGATCTTGACAAAGTAAACCAAGAACCACTGACTCTAATACCATGTGTAGAATACCTTCACTACTCTCCCATAACTAGAAACAGACCCATCCACACCTGTGCAATTTATTTTTACAGCGTAAGACAGTAGTTGACTAGACGTGTTTATTTCAACGAATAATTAAACTAATAACAAGATGAATAATAGCAAGTGTAATAAAGTATGTTGAAGAAATGAAACCCTAGTGCATCATTGGAGGGAATCTAAATTATTGCAATGAGGGAGTGATTATTCTATAGGACAGCGACTCTGGAATCTTCTGAGAGCGTTTACGACCAATTTGCCGGAAGAATTCGCCGCGTCCATTAAGAAAACCAGGGAAGCTTTGAAAAGCCAGGAGTAAAGCCCTTAAATGCTAATATGGTCAGGGGAGATGACAGTTACACAGGAGAGCATAGTCCAGAAGAGAATTGCTTCTCTGGCAGCTCAGCTGTCAGACAATAGAGCAGGAGCCAATCAGCAAGGAAGGCGGCGCCTGGATGAGCTACCCAATCAGGTGGGCCGAGGGGACGGGCACTTCCTGTGTCATGGCGTACAGTGGGCTTCATTGGTGTTGCTGAGAGTCCCTGCTGGCTAGACCGGGTTTTGTGTACTATCGCCTGGTTGCGCGCTGCATTCGAAGGCTCCCGAGAGACCCTCAAGCCACACAATGGTGACGTTGTAGGACGGGAGCCGGGGATGGGACGAAATCAGGTGTGTTCTGGAGGGAAGTGGTCGGAAACAGCTGTGGCAGTGCACAGCCTCCCTGCTCAGCTCCAGACGCCGAGGTCTCCCTGGTCCTTGGTGCTACGTCGTCATTCTTAACACTTCCTCCTTTGCTCGGGCAGGGACAGTGCTGGGTCCCCAGTGCACAGTGCTAGCTCGCACACTGCTAACCTAGGATGTCTTGGTTGGCCCTGGCGCAGCTGTGTCTGCACCACTGGGCAGGGAGCAAGAGATTTGGGCAAACCATCACTGTAGTTTTTCACGTGATTCCTCCACTTGCAGTGATGTTACTGAAGGAACAAGGTTTTTGGTCTCACAGCATTGAAGAATGAGGTTGCAACCAAAGGAAAAATGTTAGCAGAGAGTTTATTGGAAGTAGGAAGAATAATAGCGCGCTGATTCTGGAAGTGTCCCAAGTGAGTTGCCCCATAGCCAGGGCTAATTATGAATAAGCAGAGCCCGGGAAATATTCAGCTGTTTAGTGACCACCTATCACCGAGGGCTCTGTGGATTTAAAACAACTACTTTGAACTCAGGCTCTCTCACCCATTTCCTCAGCATGCACTGTTAAAAAGAAAATGGGATTTTAGAGAAACGTTAGATAACTTGTATTTTCTTTCGTTTGACTCTTAAATTTTATTTATTTATCTATTCTTGTGTCTTTTTGAGACAGGGTTTCATTCTGCATCTTAGGTTGGCTTTAAACTTTATTTTGTAGAGCAAAAGAATGTTCCTGTGTTTGCAGGTGTCCAGACTGACAAGCAGCTGGTGGAGCCTGGGAGATGCTTGGTGCAGCCTGGGGCATCCCTGAAACTCTCCTGCATGACTTCAGGATTCACTGTCAGAAGCTGTGCCATAAGCTGGATCCAAAGGCTCCAGGGAAGGGGCTACAGTGGATCTCATACATAGGTACTCGTGGTAGCACATACTATGCATACTCTGTGAAGGGCTGATCCATCATCTCCAGAGACAACGGCAAGAACATGCTGTATCCGTAGATGAGCAGCCTGAAACGGGAGAACACAGCCCTGTATTACTGTCCATGACACACAGTGAAGGAACATTAGTGTGAGCCCAGACAAAACCTCCTGGAAGCAGCGCTTATGCCCAGCAGAAGTCGGTGTAAGATGACAAAATCATGTGCAGGGCCCAGAAGCAGGAGCTGAGAAGAAAGCAGGGGAGGGAGCTCTTCCTGGGGATTCTGAGGTTCTCTTCTGTTTTAACATTTTAGGTCCTGAACCAACCCACATTGAAGTACCAAAGTTCAAGGAAAAATTCTCTGTTAAATGTAATTGCATGAGTACATAAGAAACACTGATTTTTTTCATTTCCTGTGTATGAATTGTACTTATGGGTAAACAAAACTTGCACCCATCTCAAAGTAACTTGTGCATTTTGTGAAGTTAATTTTGTTTTCAGTGTCAAATCCTCACCATCTAAAGTGGGTCTGCTGGTTTAGGTAGGGTGATGAGGAACTGTCTCACGCAGTAATAAATGCTTCAGATTAGGAAATTAAATCCTTCTCATCTCTCTCTGTGGGGTCTCAGATCACACAGCTCCCTCCCCTCTTTGGTCACCTCAGGAGACCTGGTCCCCAGGCTCAGCCCCAGCACCATGAGGAACCCTGAGCTCAGGGGAGGAGGGAGAGGGGCAGCCTGACTGGACTCAGGGCAGTGTCTGTGGACCTAGATGTGCTCTTTCTAGACAAGAGGGCTGAGTAGGACTTGGTCCTGTGCCTCTCTTTTGCACCTTACAAATTAAAAAATGTATAAAATACAACAAAACCATCCTCTAAATCTCCATTTCTCTCTCTCTCTCTTAACTTTTTGGTTTTTTTTTTTAATTTTATTTTAAAAAAGAAAAATAGAACATTAAAGTGAAACAAAATAAAACAGTGTTAGGACACTGGGCAATTCACTGTTGTTACTGTATTAGATAATCTCATCCTCTAATTAGTTGCTCAGGCTCCCTGTCCCAGGCTTGCAAAGTTGATCAAATAATTTAAATGTTGCTGCCTTAATTTAGTTAGTAACATCTTAGCCTGCACTCCGTCCCATTGCTTATGTGTGTGTGTGTTACTGGTGGGAGAAGGGGGAGGCTGCACAGCTACCTTGCTGCTTCTCCCCACCTGACAGGGCCTTGCCAACACATATGGTGTGGCGACTACAATGCTTCGTGCTATTTTCCTCATCCAACCACACCACCAACCCGGCTCTCTTATTCTTGCTGGGTTCCTGAATTCTCTGGATTTCAACCCAAGGGTCCGACCCTTCCCGTGTCTGTGGGCCCCACCTCTGTCATCCTGCTCTCCCTCATGTTGCTGTAGCCCCGAGTATGGACAGCAGATGAGAAGCAGAGGATCTTCCTCTGCTGCTCACGGCTTCTCCATTCTCCTGTAAGTGTTGTCTCTTTTTTACTCATTTCTCAGTTTTCAGTCTATTGGGAAAACAATGGAAAATAAATGAGGTGAAAATCTCTATTCTCCCAATGGGCATGGTTTTTCCTAAGTGGATTCGTGTGATTCTACCATGATGTATTTTATTTTATTTCAATAATTTCTGTATTTAACAGTCACACATGTATTTGTAAATTTTTCTAAAACAACCAAATATACCTCATGGTTACTAATATCACACTTATTGTTACAGTTTCCTGTGACCCGTAACATAGTGAAGAGCACGAAATCACTTGCATGCACATCCATGGCTCCTGAAGGCAGAGAAGAGCTGAAATTCTCACACACAGTCCCCATCTCTCAGATGCGACCAAGGACCTCACCCTCACACTCAACCGCAGAGGCTAACACACCTCCACCTCCTGCTCTGCTCTTTACCTAGTCCAGCATCCCCACTAATGTGTCCCTTGTCTAAGGACTGAAAATTCATGTACTTGATGTGATGTCTCAAGGGCTTCTGTTATTTTCCCTCAGGGTAGGGACATCTTGGGAATATGCCCTTGCCTGAGATGGAGTCTGATCCTCTCCATTGCACCTTCTGAATTACAGCTTCCTTCAGATCACTGAAAATCTGAAATATTTTATGAGTTCCCTTCCATTTCATTTGTCTTTGTTGTTCAGAGTTTAGTCATGATTGTGTAGATATCATTTTCAAATTGAGACCTTGGAAACCCACCTCAAGTAAGAGTTCGATTTAGAATTAATGTTGTAACTTGTGTGTCAAAGAAAGTAGTGAATGAAACCAGGAAGAACATGGAACTCCTGGGTGTTCATGTCACCACGCATCTCAGCTGAGCTTTATTCAGCTATACCGCTGCTCCTCTGTGTCACTGTGTCTCCGAATTCTTGACCTGATAGTTATGAAGAGCCTCATTTCTTCTCAGATGTGTTTCACAAAGTTCACCTCTCACCCTTAGTTTATACTATCATCTCATCATACAGGAAAATCCATCAGTGAACCATCCTCACGTCCTAAGCGTGAAATCCATCACCGTCTTAGTCCCTGATTATCAACTTCCTCCTCACTGACACATTCCAGGTGTTTTCTTCTTCCTCTTCATGTGTCAGTATTGGTTAATTGTTGGATCTTCCCACCAGAACTGTAACACGATGTAGAGTACAGGCAACACTTGCCAATAACAAAACCCACAAAGGAAACATGCACATTCCTAACTCTAGTGACCAAATCCTCACTGACCTTCCAAGGATTTAGTAGAGCCTGTGACATCCTCCCCACCACAAGAGCTTAGGCATAACTGAACCTTTCTTCTTCTCTCTGTGGAATACATGTCAGTCTTCCTACAAATCCATCAAAGTCGTGTAATTCAGAACAGAGATCAGAACCGTGGGTGTATGACCTCAGAGCAGGGAGGTAGAGGGATGTGGTATCAAAGATCAGAACCATTGCCCATCCAGAGAGTAACAGATGTGTCTACTCCTGGATGTCAGGGTCAGTGCTCTCTTGCTCAGACTCAGAACAGCTCAAACCCTTGTCCAGAGCCTACCCTGAGGGTCCATATAAAACCTGCAAATCTATTTCTCCTTACTAATGTGGACTCGACTGTTACCTGCGTTCAGGCCACATGATTGTGACTAGATTTGGGGAGGGGGAGGAAAAAGGTAGAAAAGCACCTTGTATTATCTAACTGACCATGAGGAATGCAATCATTATATCCTGCAAATCTGTACTAATGAATAAATAATAATTGTACAGAGTACAATATGCTATATTTCAGTCTCTCTCCAGGAAATGACATGGAGAAATAAGAACTTCAGAAGACATGGATACAGTCCAGTCAATGTATTGAGTGGACAGTGCACTGAAGCCAGGGACACATCCCAGTCACAGCTGTGACACAATAGCCTGGGGTCTTGTGGATCACAGGTGAGGATTCCAATGGGGCTTTTCCTTTTCCAAAGTTGACAAGTAGTCCTCATGGCAGTGGTGATGATGCTGAACACTGTGCCTCCCTGCTGAAGAGGTCACATCCAGAGTGACCCCTGCTTCCAGCCTTTGCCTCTCTTCACATTGGAGATCATAAGATGCAGTCCCCATCCTCAGCATCTCCCAGTGATGGAGCTGGCCTCTGCTCTCCATCATGATTCACTCAGGAATCCTCAGCCCCACTTTCCTGACTCATAGACACCTTGATAAGGATGTCAGCTCAGAGAAGAATTCTTGAAAGAGATTTTAATAATGGAATTCATAGATTTCATTTGTTTGTGGTGATCTTAATGAATCTGTACAGCATGTGCTATGGAACTGGGTAGCAAAACATCATGAGAGTTCTTGCTACACTGTACTGGAAAATATTTCACTGAATGCCCACTGCACCAATAGTGAACAAGAAATGCCCACATCTGGCTGAAAAAGATTGGAAAGAAAGAGGGAAGGTTTAATTTTAGGACATTGTCTTCAGGAGCATAGTGTTCATAATGAATAACTGATCACAAAGGGAGAACTGTAATTAAGTAAGCATTTAGAATTTAGGAATCACCTCCAGGAAACAAAAGGAGGAGAACCTAGTAAGAACATGCCGCCCAGCACCTACACTAGGTCAGTTAGGGAAGGGCTACTTAGTACAGACAACCTCCTTCCTTCCTCCAGTGAGGCTTCTCTATCAGGGAGGCACAGGACCCACATCCTCATCTCCAGGCTCTGCAGGCTCTGGTCAGTGGGACATGGATCACAGCACATCTCAAAGCAGGAGGCAGGAGGACCTCTCCTGACCACGTTAATGGTAGTGAAGCAACATCTACAGCAGCACAGATGGCACCAGAAGGGAGAGATCAGGGAGAGGAGGAGGGGGCTGTGCTTGCTTCATCCTGTGGAAGCAGCACCAGAGCCTGTGTGGGAGTGCAGAGTTAGAACAGGAAGGGAGCAGGACTGGAGGACGCTGGAGTGGGAATAGGAAGGAGGGCTCATGGCCATGCTTCCTCCACTCCAAGGAAGGCAGCTTCCAGCCTAACACAGACATGAACACCACTTGAGTGCAGGGGAAGAGATTATTCTCTGCAGGATAAGGACCATAGACATCCTGGCCTGTGTCTCACCATCCTAAAGTAAAGGGGCCACTCTCATGCAAATTTGTCTCCCAAATCTAGACTCAAACTTCCCTCCTGGGCTGAAGGAGCCCATAGCTCCTTCCTCAGATACCCCTAAGATCTCTGGAGAAGGCAAAAGTGTGGCCTAGAATATGAAATTTCTGAGTCTTCTCCTGTGCCTGGTGGCAGGTCGCATGGTGACTATCCTCAATGTCAGACATGGGTCCATGGAAAGATTAGGAAAGCAGGTAAGTGATAGGAATGTTCCTCATGTTTCCAGGTGTCCTGTCCCAGGTGCAGCCACAGGAGTCAGGACCTGGCCTGGTGAAGCCCTTGCAGACCCTGTCTCTCACCTGCAAGATCTATGGATTCTCCATCACAACCAGTGGTTATGACTGGAGCTGGGTCCATCAGCCTCCAGGAAAGACTCTGGAGTGAATGGGGGCCATAGGTAACTGTGGTGGCACTGGTTACAGTCTATCCCTCAAGAGCCACATCTCTATCATCAGTGAAAGAGTTTTCCCCTAGTACAGATTTCTGTACAGTTATGGCAGTGGTCTAATGTGGCAGAAGGCAAAAGCAGAAATGCCTATCACTTCCTGCTTCTTCTTCTGTCCTAAATGCAGCTCCTCTTCCTGGTTACACACAAGGAGAATTCTAATTGGTTCCTCACACATCATCAATATCTGCCCCATGGGCCACTTCAGTCAGATGTCATGTAACTCTCTGGCTCTCTAGATCTGGTTGAAGGAAACAGCCCAGCCGCCATGGGTCACGTGCTCCTTTCCACATCCTCAACTCAATAAACCTGTTCATTTTGTACTTTTGCTTCTCTATTCTGCCAGAATATTCTAACAGTCAGGTTTTCGATGAATTCTGAAAATATAAAAATTGGAGGAGAAATAGGGAACCAATAAAGATAAGTGACTGTAGTTGGGAACTAAATTTCTAAATGAATGAAGCCACAAAACAAGATTGCTACGAAGTATGCATATTGCCAGAAAATGGATGTCTTAGGAAACAAAATCACAAGATCAAGGCTAAGATGAACTTGGAATATAAGCCAATTTTCACAAAACAAAAGAAAGAAATGTAAGTTATGAAGCAGGCATGGTGTCACCACCGTGTAATACTGACCCTCAGAAGGACAAAACAGGAAGACTGTCACACATTTGAGCCCAGCCTTTGTCACCTAAAGAATAGGAAGGCAATCTCATAGCATGTACTGTAGAGTGACATTTTCTTTCAAAATCCAAACAGCAAAAAGAATGTAGAAACAATATGATTAGCAATTGTTCAGCTTTATGTTTAGAGACATTGTTATCCTATGCATGATGCTCATAGTACATGATTGCCCAAAAAATGAAAACTACAATGTGATACATTTTTTGATTTAGGAATAAACTCCAGAGAACAAGAGGAGAAGCTGAATCTGGAAAGATAATGAACACTCAATAGACACACATGGTCATGTGAGTGCAGGAAATCATATATTCTGTGAGATTACAAATTTCCCTGTGAGGTAGCACAGAACTCACATGCTTATTTCCATTTTTTGTGCTCCTCTACTAAGGTGGGACTCAGATCCCAGGATGTCTTAGAGCAGGAGGCAGGTGGACCTCTCCTGAAAACAAAAATGACAGAGAAGCCAGCTCTCAAGCAGCATGGATGGAACCCTAGGAGAGAGACCAGGGAGACACAGAGGGAGCTATGCTCAATTTGGTCCTGACAATGAGCATCAGAGCCTGGGTGGGAAGAAAGTTGGACTGCGGTAAGGTAAGGGAGAAGGACCAGGAGGAATCCATTCCTGGGATTAGGAAGGTGTGGTCACCATTGCCCTGCTTCCACCACTCCTCTAAACTTAACTTCCCACTTATCACAGACTCAAACCCAGCTGGAATTCAGAACAGGAGGCTCCTCTCAGTAGCACAAAAGGAGCAGTCATAGCGTGGGATCAATATCCCCTTCATATAGGAAGTGTGTACCCTATATGCAAATATATGCTCTGAATTCAGATTCATAATTTGCTCACAGTTTGTGGAACTCACAGCTCCATCCCGAGACATGGTTGAGGTCTCCCAGGAGGGCAGAGGGGTGGTCCAAAGACGAGACTTCTGGGTCTTCTCCTGTGCCTGGTGACAGCCCCTCATGGTGAGTGTCCTCAGTGTCAGACATGGGTCCATGGAAAGGTTAACAAAGCATGTGACTAACTGGTTTTTATTTTCCCCAGGTTTCCTGTGCCAGGTGCAGGTGCAGGAGTCAGGACCTGGCCTGGGGAAGACCTCACAGACCCTGACCCTCACCTGCTTAGTCTCTGGCTACTCCATCACCAGTGATAGTGTTTGGAACTGGATCCATCAGCCCCAGGAAAGAGTCTGCAGTGGATACGGCATGTTTGGTATGATGGTGATACTAAGTATAACCCGACTCTCCAGAGTCGCATCTCCATCTCCAGAGACACAGGCAAGAACCAGTTCTCCCTGCAGCTGAATTCTGTCACCACAGAAGACACAGCCACCTATTACTGTGCAAGATGCACAGTGGTTTCTCACAACAGTGAGCCCAAACATAAACCTCCCTGCAGGGAAACTCAGGACCAGCGTGGGGGCGTGCTGTTCACACTGCTCTAGGGAACCAACTTCTCAACCATGTAGCGGCAGCCTGGAGGATTTTTCAGTAATCAAGTGATAGAGATTCTAGGTATCTTCTATGTCGCTGATCCTACACTGCTGTGTTTTCATGGAATCAAGCTTTTTTTCGTTTCCCTGCCCATTTTATTATTGATTGCACAACATATTGTCAATGAAGTCTTCGTTCACAGCACAAGTGATTACAATGTCTCAATAGTTTTTAAGGTGTAAAATGTTTAATACTTATTTATCTATTGACTGGAAGTCTGCCATCCACCCTCAGATACATCTATGAGACCTCTCATCCTGAAGAACATTTTCCAATTCTGTTCATGCATACTTTTACTGTGAATAGCTGGACATCACTGTGTGTTGATCTGAGTGTTCGCCTGTTATTGGAGCTGTTCATTTCCCCACCCTTGGTGATGTAGGGTGATACGTTGGAGAGCTGTGGTAGATTAGACTGTGCAGGGTCTCTCTCAGGATCTCATTTGTAGAGAACATGACGCTCTCACACATCCTGCAGTCATGGAGCATTGCCTGAGCAGTGTTTATTAGGACCTACGGTCAGTAGCCAAAAACTCTTATACAATGTCTTAAATATTGTGTCTATATTTACCGCAAAGTGAATTTGCTGTATTTACATTACCCTCCATAAAACCTGGACATCTCAGCAAACTGCTATCAGTGTGTCTGGAAACACTGCTGTCCTCATCTGGCAGCTGACCTGAAAGAACAAGGTGCCCACAGTAGAGTCAAGACTATAGAGAAGACCAGTGCCTTCCCAAAGAGGAACCTGGGCTCCAGCTCTCTCTGTGCACTTCTGAGTCCCTGAGGACAAGGCTGGCCAGGCCAGGACACTGACTCCTACCTGGTGTAAAAGTGTGAAATCATTGACAGAGAGATTTGGGATCAATGGGATTTGGGTACCTGGGAAAATGTCACCAAGAGGATTGGCTCAGATGCAAATCATGGTGGCTGTATCTCTATATATTCAGATATATAAGCAGTCATTTATTCGTAGTTTTGAAATTTTGAACAAAATTAAATACTAGAGAGAAAATCTGAGCAAGGATTTTATATAACTAACCATCCTGTTATCATCTGTCCATTGATCTATGTGTGTTAGTATCCATGATCACCATTCTATCCATCTATGCTCTGTCATATTTCTATTCACCCACCAACTCTATGCATGCACCTTTCATCTATGTATCTGTTATAAATTTATTAGTTATACACGTTCGTCTTACCTGTTTTTCATTTTTTGCCTTGTAATTATCTGCCCTTCATATATGTATCACTCAAAATTTAAGTAGTTTATATCACTCTGCCCCTCCACATCTTAACTGTTTCATCATCTTTCATCTGCCTATCAGTGGTGCATATATTATCTGCTTTATTCTTAGGTGCTTTATTAATACAGGTGATACAAGAAGCTGTTGGTGTGATTGTAAAGATTGATATACTTTAGAAAATTCTCTAAAGAGGCTGAAAATAGGGTATAACACAAAAACCACTTTCTCATGATTTACTTCCTCATCTCAATCAACTAACAGCTCTACACTGGAGAAGACTACATTTTCTCAAAAAATTAAGCTTCCACATAACGCAAAACTATCCTGAGTGTTTTTTAAAGCAGAGTAAAATTTGATGTTCATTGTGCAACCAGCAGTTCTGAAGCACACTTAATGCAATGTGTGTGTTTAAAACTAGAATCACTACAAGTGAGTTTTAAAGTTGGAGCAGGTGTGCAAACTAGAAGTCATCCATAGACGGACAAAAATTTTTCCATAAAAGCAATATGTATTCCTGCACATGCTTCAGGAGTTTGGATCTGACCTAATGAAGCCCTCATAGACCCTACTCCTCACTGGGTCCTGTCTGTTCACTCCCTCACTGTTGATATCTCTGGGGGCTGGATCTATCAGCACAGAGAGAAGGAGACTGAACAGAGGGGGTGGGATGGTGAGAGCTGACACACAGCTGATAACTCACCACTGATTCACGAAATTAACATCACCTCAGAAAGAGGGTTCTGGGGGAAAAAGAAAAAAGCGGTAGAGGAGCAGAGGGCCCTGGGGATCCAAAGAGAACCAGGAAGTGTCAAAAGAACAGGTGCAGAGAGGGAAGTGGGGAGCCGGCTTGCTGTCAGCCTCTGTAGTTTCCTTGTTGGCTTAGCATTATGTGAACTGACCATCATGCATCCACTCTAGGTAACATAGGAGGTTTCCACACTCCAAACTCCAAGCAAAGAATGTAAGGGTTTATTGATGATCAGTTACAACACACACACACAAACACACACACACAACACACACACACACACACACACACACACACACACACACACACCAAATACATTGCATATGTATTTATGAATTTTATCTGAAAATAGGTAGCAGGGATATTATTACTTTTTATATTGCAAGGAACTATGATTTTAAGAAATTAAATGCTTAAATAACTCCAGTCATGATGATCATCACCATCAATTCATCTGCTAATTTCTGTGGGGAAATATTGTCTCATGGAGGGCTAAACATTTCAGTTTAGGAAAATGTACCATATAAGAAGACATAGGAAAGATGTCTTTGTAGAAAAGTATAAAAGAACTTATGGGTACCACCTCTTCACTGGATCCTGTCTGTTCACTCCCTCACTGTTGCATGCAGGGGATGCATTACATTCCCTGACCACGAAAATGAATATAATAATACTAAACAAATTACATGGTGTTAAAATGTATGTCATTAATTCATAATTAAAATTAATATGTATTCCATATATAACTATTCTGGGATAATAAAGCTGGAGATAGATCATAATTCAAGATACAGCACACTCTATAACATACTTATGATAGAATCATGGTAGTCTAATTATTATGAGAAGTTGAAGGGCAGAAAAATCGTGTCATGTTCTCTCATTGAGGAAGGAGTTTGACAACATCACTGAGCATGACTTCTCTCTTGTAAGTTTGCAGGGCCAGTTCATCACCACAGGAAGATTTCTAGACCCAAATCCATAAGATCGTATCACACATGAGCTCACATCTCATAGGTCTGTTGTGTTTCTGGTAATGTATCACATCTGCAAAATGCAGAAAGTGACCAAAATATTTAATCTCATACATATATAATGGTGAGAAAACTAATAAGTTTTTCAGAATACAAATACATAATGAAGAATCATATCCCCATTAGTATAAGGAATATTGCAAAATATCTCTCAGATCATTCTCTTGTGCACTGTACCTTCCCTATCTGAGGGATCCACACAATACAGGAGTCTCTGTAGCAGGGGCCCCAGCCCAGCCTGCAGCCTGCAGATCTGCAGAAGAACCCAGCCCTGAATGCCAGGTGTACCTGCTGCAGAACAAGGACTGAAAAGAGATGGTGCCATGGAGTTTACAATGAGTTGGCTTTTCCTTCTTGCCATTTTAAAAGGTAATTCATGAAAGAACAAAAAGTGATATTGAGTGTGTGAGTGAACATGAATGGGATAAACACTGGACCTCTGTGAAAGTTTCCTGATCAGGATGTCTCTGTATTTGTAGGGGTCCAGTGTAAGGAGCAGGTGTTGGGGTTCAGGGAAGGCTTGGTGCAGTTTTCAGGGTCCCTTACACTCTCCTGTGCAGCCCCTGGATTCAGCTTCACTGATTACTGGACCTCAGTCAAGTAGCTCCGGGGCCTACAGTGGGTTTCAAGTGATGGTAGCACATAGTACCTCAAATGTGTGAAGAGCTGATTTACCATCTCCAGAGGGAACACAAAGAACACATTGTATCTGCAAATGAACAGCCTGATATCCAGGGACACAGCCATATGTCACCATGCAAGAGACACAGTGAGGGACCTCAGTGTGAGCCCAGAAACAAAGCTTCCTACAGGGCACCCAGGATTAGCAATCAGCATTCGGGTCACAGACAGAGCACCGGGTCTACCTCAAGAGAAGATTTAGAAGAAGGTAAAAGGAGGTTTCTTGTCAGGATCCAGGATTTCTCTGTATAATATTTACCCTGGATACTCCAAATTCATGTGTCTGTCCTTACCTCGGAAGTCTCTCAGTTAGGTATGGTCATTTGTCTACAATTTATTCTTCTTTATAACTCTGAAATATTTCATGATGTACAAATACTATATTTTCTTTATACATTCATATGTTTATGATATACAGGCTGATTCCAAGATTTAGCTATCATGAATCATGCTGTACACAGATTGCTATGTATATAATGCTGTACTGTGATGCTTTTGCTTATAGCTCTTTGAGGAAGATGTGTAGAATGGGAATAGCTGGATCCTATGGAGTTTCTAACTTCACTTCTTTGAAGAATATCCATACTGATTTAAAATCTCTGAACTACTTTCCATCCCTAGCAACAATGTAGCAGGGTTCATAGGAAGGAAAGTTAACATGAAGCAGACCATGAGGATGGTCTCGGGCTGCCTGGTGACAGGATGCGGGAGGGAAGCAGGGAGGGAAGGATTGCAGAGCAACCTCAGGACACACTGAAGATGACACCTGTGCTCCCTGCTTCGGATGTGTGTGGCTGTGCAAGTGTCCATGTGTGGAAATGCTTCTCAGGGACACACATTATGTGCGGGTAGCCCATGCCTTATGTCTGGTGAAGCTTTTACAGATAAACAACAGGTGAGAACAGAAGAAGAGTGAGAGTGATAACAACAGTCAACTATGAGAGAGCTGCTAACAGGCACCAACACAACCACCACTCGTTTTCCCCTCAGCAGGCAGTGGAATGCAGCAAAGTCACACAAGTTCTCACCACAGGAAGAGGGGACATGAACTTCAGCAGCTGTGTCCCTCTCTGTCCACGACCCGGATCAGGAAGCTCTCCACAGCCTAGGAGAGCACAGAGCCAGACAATGGGTACAAACTTATGACATGAGATCTAATGTAGATAATGCAATGGTTTGTGATACTGTCATTGTTTTTGCATGATTACAAAATATGCCACATCAAGAAAAATCCATGATCTGTGTACATGGCCATAGTGAAGGGAGCACCATTGATATACATAGAACAAGACTCTATCACATAGCTGCATTCATAATTATTTTCACTGCTGTCTTTGTTACCAAATTACCTCAGTACACTAATGCCTGCAGTGTGTGATGCTCTCTCTGAGTTATCCAATTTCAGAGCTGTCTAGATGGCAGGATGCAATGCAGATAGGGCCTCCCTGGGTTGATGAAAACCAGCCCAGCCCTCACCCTGCAGCTCTGCAGACAAACCCAGCCCTAGAGCCCAGCTGTTCCCTCTTGGTGTTCAGCACTGAGCACAGAGGGCTTGCCATGGCATTCACAACGAGCTGGGTTTTCCTTCTTGCTCTTTTAAAAGCTAATTCAAGAAAAACAAGACACACTAAGGGTTCGAGTGGACATGAATGGGATAAACACTGGACAGCTGTCACAGTATCCTGAGTAGGATATTTCTATTTGCAGGTGTCCAGGCAAAAGTGCAGCTGGTGGAGTCCAGGGGAGGCTGGGCACAGCCTGGGGGGTCCCTGAGACTCTCCTACATGGCCTCAGGATTTACCTTCAGTGATTACTGGATGCACTGGATTCACCAGGCTCCAGGGAAGGGGCTGGAGTGGATCTCACACATCAGTAGGAGTGGTAGCACGTTCTAGGTGAAGGACCAATTTACCATCTCCAGGGACAATGGCAAGAACATGCTGTATCTGTAGATGAGCAGTCTGAGCCCCGAGGATACGGCTGCATATTACTGTGCACAGTGAGGGGACATCAGTGTGAGCCCAGATAAAAAAAACTTCCAGGCAGGGGCGCTTGGGACCAGCAGGAGGAGTAGGGGACACATAGCTCAGAGTCTACCCCAGAGGACATCTAAAATACTAGGCAAAGAAACAAAATATTGAAGGCTGAGTAGAGGAGGGCAAGGAGATGGCCCTCATGCAGTAGGAAAGGAGTCCAAAGAAACAAAGACAAGTGGTGAAGTGGAGGGAAAAAGGAAATAAGTAAAATTTTGTTGTATAGAGGAGCCAAATAACTTCAAATACTGTAAACATTATATGCCGTAACATGAGCTAAATAAGATTAATATCCAAAGGAGTGAAAAATGGAATGTGGAAATTAGAGGAGGGAAGTTAGATATGAGGGGGCAGAACGGGATTTAAAAGAAGAAGCCAAGCTTTAAGGTCTGCACCTTGATCGCGCTGAGGACTTGCAGTGCTGGCGCTGGTCCTCTGGGTCTGGTTTCAGGAAAGCCAGGCCTGGGAGGCCTCTACATCTGCCTCCCCATCCCAGCTGCACTTGGAGAAAGGTGGAGCTTCCAACAGGTGGGCAGGCGCACGCTATCCCCAGAGCCCAGCCTGTTTGAGACTCCCACACCTAGCCATCGTTGTGCAGAGGAGGAGATGGGCAGATCTGGGGCACCTGCATGAGCCTCCCCATGTGTCTTGAGGACTGTGGAAGTCTCAGCGGGCAGGGGAGCATGGCAGGTTCCAGAGGACCCGTGCGTGGCCTGTGGTGAGTGCTCAGCGCACTCTGCCCAAAACCCAGACTGTTCGGGACCCTCCAGGCTTCTGGGTGCAGTGAAGTGGAGAAGTGGGTTTGAGACCTCTACATCTGCCTCCCCATCCTGGCTGCACTTGGAGAACTGTGGAGCTTCCAACAAGCAGGCAGGCACACGCTATCCCTGCAGCCCAGCCTGTTTGGGACTCCTGCACCTCACCAGGGGTGTGCAGAGGAGGGGCTGGGAAGATCTGGGGCACCTGCATCAGCCTCCCCGAGTGTCTGGAGGAATTTGGATGTCTCAGGGGGCAGTGGAGCATCGCAGGTTCCAGAGGCCCCACAGGCTGTGGTGAGTGCTCAGCGCACTCTGCCCAAAGCCCAGACTGTTCGGGTCCCACCAGGCTTCTGGGTGCAGTGAAGTGGAGAGGTGGGTTTAAGGCCTCTACATCCACTTCCGCATCCAGGCTACACTTGGAGAGCTATGGAGCTTCCAACGGGCAGGTGAGCGCACAGTGTCCCTGAAGCCCAGCTTATCTGGAACTGCAGAGTTCTCAACAGGCAGATGAGGGCCATTGGTTCTGCAGGCCCAGTGGCTTGGGGTAATGGGGTGCCAGAGTCTCAGGAGCTGCAAACATAGAAGGGGATTTCCAACAGACAATGAGGAAGCTTTCAAATAACACTTGAAACACAGAAATATAGGAAAATGACAAAATGAAAGACAAAATTACAACCTCAAACCTCCAGCCCATCTTAAGAAACCCTAGGAGCAATGTATATAGAAGAAAATATATGCCATTCACCTCAAATATTGGACACAGTAGCTACTGAAATTAACAAGCAACTCCAGGAAGTTTTAAAGAAAATCAAACACGAAATAATCTCTTAGGTAAAAGAAGAAATGATAGAAGAAATGAAAGAGATTCTGAATATATCTAAAGAAAACACAGTTAAAAAATTGGAGGAACTAAACAAAAAGATAGAATCCCTAGATGAGCAATATAAGAAACAAACAGAATACATAATGCAGATGCACAGAGATATACAGGAAATAAAAAACTCCACTGAAAGTTGTAAAAACCGCCTTAATGAAAGTGAAGATAGAATTTCAGACCTTGAAGACACGATTGCAGCTAGTGAACAGGAAAGGAAAGATCTTTTAAAAATAACAAGGAATCAGGAAACAACAATTCAACAACTGCAAGACGATGCAAAGAAAAATAACATAAGAAAGACAGGGATTAATGAAAAAGGAGACAACATAAAGGATGTCAAGGGGATATTTAGAGAAGTAATAGCTGAAAATTTCTCAAGCATGAGATTAGAAACTGACATCAGGATCAGTGAAGCATATAGAACTCCAAATAGTCATAACCAAAATAAAACTACACCCAGACATATAATAATCACCATCCCAGAAATCTAACACAAGAATAGATTATTAAAAGCTGTCCAAGAGAAAAGACAGATCACTTATAAAGGAAAAACTATCAGAATCACAGCAGACTTCTCAGCACAAACAATAAAGTCAAGAAGAACATGGAGTGAAGTTTTCCAGATCCTAAAGCAAAATCATTTCCATCCTAGACTCATGTATCCTGAAAAACTATCATTCAAAATTGATGGTGAAATACGATACTTCCATGTCAAAGAACAGCTGAAGAACTTCATGAACACCAAACCAACCCTGCAAAAAATATTGAAAGTCAGTTTAGATACACAAAGGAAGAAACTACTAAGCAAAGCAGATAATTAAACAGAACAGAAAGATAAAGATACAACAGCAGAGGGATAACATGTCAACAATAAACCAGCATGTAACAGTAATAACCATTAATGTAAATGGTCTCAATGCACCAATCAAAAGAAACAGACTAGCAGAATGGATCAAGAAACAAAATCCAAACATATGCTGTTAACAGGAAACCCATCTAACCCAGAAGGATACTCACAGACTGAAAGTCAAAGGATGGAAAACAATTCTTCATGCAGCAGGAATCCAAAAAAAAGGCAGGAGTAGCCATTCTGTTTGCAGACAATGTGAACTTTAAACCAACAGTGACCATAAAGGACAAAAAAGGTCACTACATACTCGTAAGGGGAAAACTCCAAGAGGAAGAGATAACTATCTTAAATATATGTGCACCAAACTCCAGAGCACCCAGTTATTTAAAACAACTATTAACAGAAATGAAAACTCAAATTATCAGTAACACAATTGTAACAGGAGACCTTAATATGCCATTGACACCAAGGGACAGATCAACCAGACAGAAAATGAGCAAACAAATAACAGAACTGAATCACACCTGCGAACAAATGGATTTGACAGACATATACAGAATGTTCCACCCAACAACATCAGAATACATATTCTTCTCAGCAGTACATGGATCATTCTCTAAAATAGACCATATATTAGCTCACAGAACATATTTAAACAAATGCAAAAGAGTTGAAATCATCACTTGCATGTTATCGGATCACAGCACTCTGAAATTAGAAATTAATGATAAAAGATACTGCAAAAATCCCACAAACACATGGAAACTGAATAACACACCTTAAATAATCAGTGGGTCACAGAAGAAATTAAAGAAGAAATTAAACAATACCTAAAAGAAAATGAAAATGCAGATACAACTTACCAGAATCTGTGGGATGCAATGAAAGCCGTCCTGAGAGGAAAATTTATTGCACTGAGTTCCCACATCAGGAAAACAGAAAAAATACAAATAAATAACTTGATGCTACACCTCAAACAGCTAGAAAAAGAAGATCAAATCAAGCCCAAAGCCAAAAGAAGAGAGGAAATTATAAAAATCAGAGCAGAAATCAATGCAATAGAGACTAAGAAAACAATCCAAAGACTCAATGAATCAAAGAGTTGGTTCTTTGAAGAATAAATAAAATCGATAAGCCCCTAGCCAACCTTATTAATAAAGGGAAGAAAAAGCTCAAATTCATGCAACAAGAAAGGAAAAAGGTGAAAACACTACAGACCCAATACAAATACAGAAGATCATCAACACCTATTTCGAAAACATCTACTCTCAAAAGTTTGATAACAAAAAAGAAATAGATTCTTAGAAACATATGAAGTACCAAAGTTAGATCAAGAGGATGTAAAACTGTTGAATAACTCAATCTCTGTTAATGAAATTGAAAATGTAATTAAGTCCTTACCTACAAAGAAGAGCCCAGGCCCAGATGGATTCACTGCAGAATTCTACAAGAAATACAAACAAGACCTAATGCTGACACTCCTCAAACTATTCAATGAAATTGAAAGGGAAACAATCCTTCCTAAGTCATTCCTGGAAGCAAATATTACTCAAGTACCAAAACCTGAGAAAGACACAACTAAAAAAGAGAACTATAGAGCAATCTCCTTAATGAACACAGATGCAAATATCCTCAATAAAATATTGGCAAATAGGATGCAGCAAATCATCAAGAAGATTATACACCATGACAAAGTGGGATTCATCTCAGGAATGCAAGGATGGTTCAACATACGTAAATCAATAAATGTAATCCACCACATCAATAAAACCAAAAGTACATGATCATTTCTATAGATGCAGAAAAAGCCTCCGATAAGATCCAACATTTATTCATGATAAGAACTTTACAGAAAATTGGAATAGATGGACTTTACCTCAATATAATAAAGACCATTTATGACAAACCAACAGCCAGCATCATACTAAATGGCCAAAAATTCAAAGCCTTTACTTTAAAATCGGGCACAAGACAAGGATGTCCTTTATCACCACTCCTATTTAATATAGTACTGGAAGTCCTAGCCAGAGCAATTAGGCAAGAGAGAGTAATAAAAGGGGTAAAGATAGGAAACGAAGAAGTTAAATTGTCATTGTTTGCAGATGACATGATACTCTACATAGAAGACCCCCTAAGCTCCATTGAAAGACTCTTAGATACAATAAATAAATTCAGTAATGTGGCTGGATACAAAATCAATACTCAGAAATCAATAGCATTCCTATACTCAAACAACAAAATCACAGAGAGGGAAATAAGAGAAACTGGATTATTCACATTAGCAAGCAAAAAAATGAAATATTTAGGAATTACTCTTATGAAAGAAGTGAGAGACCTATACAGTGAAAATTATAATACACTGAAACAAGAAATTGAAGACGATCTCAGAAAATGGAAAGACATCCCTTGCTCATGGATAGGAAGAACAAACATTGTGAAAATGGCCATTCTCCCCAAACTGTTATACAGATTCAAAGCAATCCCAATAAAAATATCATCAACATACCTTATAGATCTAGAGAAATCACTCCTAAATTTCATCTGGAACCAGAAGAGACCTAGAATAGCAAAGGCAATTCTAAGCAGCAAAGGCAAAGCAGGAGGCATCACAATCCTTGACTTGAAGTTATACTAAAAAGCAACAGTAGTAAAATCAACATGGTATTGGAATCTAAACAGAGCTGAACATTAATGGAATAGAATAGAAGATACAACCACAACTACAAACACACTCAACCACCTTATCTTTGATAAAGGAGCCAAGCAGGTACACTGGAAGAACGACAGTCTCTTTAATAAATGGTGCTGGAAAAACTGGCTCTCCATTTGCTGAAAACTAAAGCTAGACCCGTGTCTATCACCATGTACTAAAATAAAATCTAAATGGGTCAAAGATCTGAATATTAAAACAGAAACACTAAATCTATTGGAAAACAAATTGGGTAGAAACCTTGAAGACATAGGAGTAGGTAGAGAATTCATGAACAGGACTCAAAACGCATGGGAAATACTTCCCAGAATACTTCCCACTTCTTATTTAAAAGTTTCTGCATGTCAAAAGAAATCTCCAGCATAGTGAAAAGAAAACCCACAAACTGGGAAAAGATTTTAGTGAACTCTCTCTCAGACAAGGGACTCTTGTCTAAAACATATAAAGAATTAAAAAAAACTCACACGCCCAAAATTCAAAGATCCAATCCAAAAATGGGCATGTGAGGTGAATACGCACTTCTCAGATGAAGAAATGCAAATGGAAAATAAATGCATGAAAAAATGTTCATCATCATTGGTCATTAGACAAATGCAAATTAAAACCACACTGAGATACCATCTCACTCCTGAAAGAATGACTGGGATCAAGAAAACCAACAACAACAAATGCTGGAGAGGCTGTGGGGAAAAAGGAACTCTCCTACACTTTTGGTGGGAGTGTAAACTAGTGCAGCCTTTGTGGGTCAGTCTGGAGATTTCTCAAAAAGCTAGGATTGGAAGTCCCATTTATTCAAGCTATTCCACTTCTAGGCATATTCCCAGAAGAACTGAAAGCGTCATACCACAGTGATATATGTGCACCTATGTTTATAGCAGTACAATTTGTAATCGCCAGATCTTGGAAACAACCCAAGTGTCCATCAACTGAGGAATGGATAAAAAAAGTTGTGGTATTTCTATACAATGGAGTATTATTCAGCTATAAAGAAGGATCACATTGAGATATTTATTAATAAATGGGCACATCTTGAGACCTTATTCATAAGTGAAATAAATCAACCTCACATGTGTGAATACCGAATAGTTTCCCTAATGTAAGTAATGATTCAAATATATAAAAATATGTGGTAATCATGATTCCCCATTATGTGGCCTTGAAGCCTTATAAAGTTTTCACTTATTAATTGGAAAGGCTTTATTCTGGGCTTCTTGATATGGAAATATTTGAAGCTATAGTATACGAAGTTTTATTCAAATACTTCAAGGAAAAAGACAGACACTATGGTAACTACTATTAAGTCGGGTTATTTGGTGGTGAAGCACTAGGTTGCTGAAACAGTCATGCTTTGACCTGTATTGGTATATTGTTATGTCCTGTTTTATCTCAATCTCTCCCATATTCCTTAAAAAAATTACTTAGTTATTTTTTATGGTTTTTTTAATTAAGGGGAAAATTTTTAAAAATTAGCAGGATATATAATAGTAACTTTTTTTGATTTTCTATTAACTTGTTTTGAAGTCCTGTAATACTCACACAAATTTGTTTTGACTGATTAGACTCTGTTCCATTCTGTATGATAGTATCAAGTTTGAGGGTATAGGTAACTAATTTGAAGGCAATAAGATTCACTAAGATGCCCATTATGGTTTGACTATTGTCTCCTTTGGAAATCCTGTAATGTTTACAATGCTTAAGTTTTATTGATCTTGTTCTCTACTGTTTGGTTCAACTTTATAATACCTAATGAGATAGACAATTCTTTTAAGGAAACAAGAGACATTGTTGATAACCATTGTTGATAACCTTGTACTCTGTTTTACATCATGTGCTATGTCTATTCTTGGTTTTGACTGACAGCTTTGTTTTGCCATATTTGACTTTATTCTTTCCCAAAAAATAAGTAATAAGAACTAAGGAGTAATAAAACCCACAATGTGTAAATTTTGTTGTAAAAAAGAGAGGGGAAAAAATGCTCTAAGGATGCAACAGCAAGTGTCTTTAGGGGTGTTAAATAGATGACCATATTAACGTTTTTGGTTGGATCATTGAACACAACTGTTTGCAGTGACACTGTTTGAATGTCCACTTTGTATGCTTTGATACTGTGATTTGAGCAACTATCTCTAAGATGATAATATGTAATCTATTAACTGGTGATTTCTTACTTTTTTTTGTAGTTCTGTATTACTTGTACCCTTACACCGCTTTGTTTTGTTTTGTTTTTTCTCTTTTTCCTTTTAAATAAAATTTTTTTAAAAATGGTCTGCACCTAACCACTCCCCAGGATGATTGTCGAGAGCATGAGCTGCAAATATAAACAAATAAAATTATAACATAAAGAAACTGAGGTAAAATGTGGCTTCCTATCAGGATCTGGGGCCTCTCCATGTAATATTTATCTCAATTCTTTCAAATTCACATGTCCATCCTCATCATGAAGTCTCAGCCTAGTGGTTGGATAGAACATGTTCTCAGCTGTGCAAAATTCACAGTATAGTGGGTCAAAATGACTCTGCTGTGTTCATCTGGCACAGGACCCAGTGAAGCTCAGCGAACCTGGTAACAGTCTGGATGGAAGCTGGATCCACTGTGAGGAGCAGTCAGTGTGAGCCTAATCACAACCCTCACGCCTACAGGGAACAGGACCCACAGACCCTGCATTTCACAGCCCAGGGGTGTGCAGTCCCCTCAGAGGGAGCCAAGGAGCACTCAGTAGGATCAGGTTTCCCAGGACTCAGCCCTCCCAAGTCCCAGCACAGGAGCAGCTGCACGGAGACCCATTAGCTGCTGAGACCCTGGTCCTCCTCACTCCTCATCCTCCTTTCCCACTTTCCTCTATGGAAGTAGAGTAATAATGGGCCCTGTGTGTCTTTCATTACATGTTTTACATAGATGTTAGGATAATAACATTTTATGAGCATTAATCTGATAATCATTGACAAACTTATTGAAATAACTTGTATATCAAAAATGTCACCAATTAAAAGTTTAAAGGTCATTATTTGTGAATTTATGCTATGAAAACTGCAACCATCCACACAAAGTCCTTTTAAATCATATTTCTAAATTCCAAAATGACACCACATTTTTTGCTGTCCTGTCCATTCTTGCACAGCCCACTACCTAATTCCACCACATGAGAATAAAACTATTTCTGTCCTTATGGGTTTCCCATTTCTGGAAATTTTTCTTAAGGTTCCTAAAATAAGGAAGGTTTTATCCAAATTCAATGCTTAGCAAAACAATTTCAGTTGTTTGCATTTTATGCCACTTTCTGTGGTTAGGCTACAAACTACAGGAAATACACAGACTACTGTGGATGTGGAAATATTAGAGTCCTTAAAAATGTTGGTGAAAGTGACAGATTTCCTAGCTCATCTAGTAGATTAGTATCTTTTAAAATTAACACAAGGAATTCCTCATGTGACTTTACAGTTGGGTAACTAGCCAACAGTATTGAAACTGCATATTTATACAACATTTTTCAACCTTACATTCCTGTAAAAATTCTTCTTGGTAAGCAAACTTAGAAAATACCCAAAAGTCCATCACTTCAGAGAGGGCAATCAAATAACTTATGTCCACATGCGAGATATCCTTCATCCATAAAGGAAATGAAATTTATATCTTTGTGATTGCATGAATGTTCCTTCAAAAACAGTCATAAATATAAAAAATCACTCCCATGTGACTCTACAGATGTGTAATATCCACATTTTTTATGGCATTGCATCCAGAAAATAGTTGTACCTTCCAGTGATGTAAGGACATGGATTACACAGGGAAAATATAGAAATATCATGAATTTAAATTTTTTTAAATAAATATCATGAATTTCCTTACAATGGTGAACATGCAGAGTAAGTGCTCTTAGAAGAGAGTCACAAATAACTTAATGCTGAAAATCCCATTCAGCTGTGTACTTACAATTTGCTCTCACTGTATGTGGGTAAAATTCCTGCAAAGTGCCATCGTAAAAGATAAATCAAAAGAGCTAACACGTAATACATTTCTGAAGCAAGCAAACAGTCCAGAAAACAAATTTAAAGTTCAAAAACTACTGTAAAGTTCTAGCAATACACTAATGTGGAAACCATGCACAGATGTATAAGAATAATACAAGGGACTTCCGGGAGAACATGGCGACAAATGACAGCAGCCACGGAGGCTTTCTGAGATTACCAGCTTAGAATCCAGGAGCGGTGCCGTGTGAGGAGCCCTAAGCAAGGGGAGATGTACCCTGCCGACCCAGGAACGAACTGAACTGAGAGAAACCAACTGGAAATGCAATCCTGAGGTTATAACAGGAACAGATAAAATCTCAGCGTGGAAGCTGGATCCCGCACCATTGGAAGCCACGATTTGAATTTCCTGCTGCTGCTACTATGTCAAAATCGGCATGGCAGGGAGAGAGACGCCTGAAAGCTCTGAGAGTGGGAATCGACAAACCAAACAGTGTTGAGAGCTGGAATGCCAGGGAGCCCTGCATCAACCTGCGGTGAGTGAGAGAAATGGGGAACCTTTCATAGGCTAGGAGGCTCCAACAGAGGACATTCTGGGAACAGGCAGACTAGCCAGAACAGGGCCCTGCAGTGACTTTAGTCGCATTTCCCCTCTGAAGCGGGATTTGTGGGGAGCGCTTGGCCGGTGACATATTTGCTACACCAGAATCAGAATTGATGATCATTCTGCTATAAGCAATCTTGCAAAACAGTTAGTGCTTTGTGTGTTTTGAAAACTAGAAATAGCAAAAATGAGTTTTAAATATGGAGCAGGGGTACAAACTAGAAAGCATTTGGAGACTCTCTCTCTCTCTCTCTCTCTCTCTCACACACACACACACACACACACACACACACACAGGGATTTCGATACACATATCCATTTCATTTAAGAAAAGTATATTTAAACTTTGAATGCCCACATTTTCACAAAATTCATTTATCTTTGCCACAGGTCTCAGTATCTTTATTGTGCTTCATTGCTTGGGTAATTATCAATCACTCATCTGTATGTGATGTTTCATGAAATAGGAAATGACTTCTGAAAACTAAATAATGTCTCCCTCCTATAATCAGTTTCTTGTGAGTTAAGAATACACTGACCTGAAGGAAATGACCTACACTGCTGACCCCTTCACATTCATGACTCCTGAAGGCAGAGCTAGTGATGTCCTGACACTGAAATACCTGCCTCTCTCAAGTCACAATGGACTTCACCATCAAGCTCATCGTGTGAAACTAAACAACCCTCATCTCTTCATCCTTCACTGCTCCATCTGCTGTCAGAGCAAGACCCAGACCAACTCAGGTGCAGGAAGTGAACCGCGCAGAAGGTAGGAAACTGCAGAGCCTCCTGAAAAATGACGCCAGCACAAGAGTGGGATTGGATCCGGGGCAGAGCAGCCACAGAGTGCACGTCTGTGGTCTCATTTGTTGCAAAACCTTGACCTACAGAGTCATCATCATAAAAAGCGGTCAAGGATAATTCAGGCTTCAGTCACCCTTCATTCATTTAGAGGATATTTGCATTCAACCTTTAATTTGGTACTAGACAGATTGAAAGCTTTGGGGCCATTAAGAAAGAGTAAAATGACTTCAGTAAGAGATAGAAGGAGGATGGAGAAGAGGATGGAGAGCTAGGTCTGAGAACCTAGGCACCCAGTGTTTCCATACGGGAGATCATGAGTCCCCTGGAGGACGTCATTACCACGTGGAGTCTTGTTTGAGAGATTTGTCTGGAAGAGACCAGAGTTCCTAGTTGAAATCAGTTGAGACCTGAGCTGATCTCTTGTTTTGCCTCCCTGCAATGGAGGGACCCAGTGTGCATCTCTTCCACTATCTGAGGGTGCAGAAACTAGACAAGAGTTAGAGCACACAGCTGAATCCTGCTGGATACCAGCTCCATCATTGCCTGCTCTTGAACTTTCAGGACCATAAATGTAAGAAAAAACATGTATTTCATGTAAGTTGCTCTTGTGGAGTATTTTTACAGGGGCTGTCATAGACATGCTCACCCCCTAAGTTTCTGCACCTGTCTGTTAACACTCGGATGTTTCAGCACATGCAGCCTTTAGTAATCCAGAAATTGCTTCCAGGTTAATCACCTGATCACATGGCCTAGGATGACCTGGGACCTAGGTAAAGTTTCATCCTATTTATTATGTAAAGCTTGTATCCCCAAATTCTGTATATTTTTTGCCTTATAATTTCATTCCTTTTATGTGGTTACAAATTATTGATTTAGTTAATCCAGTTTTTTATGGTTGTACTGTTTGCTATTTAAAAACAACTTTTTTGGTGTGTCTACATTTTGAAGATGATGATGAGATAATAACCAGAAGCTTGGAACACTTTGTAATAACCAGAAGCTTGGAACACTTAAATGAACACTAACAGACTACCTGAGGAATTAATCTGAAGCATTTAACCATTAATTTACTGATTATTTTTACCTTACTGGGGAAGAAAAGTCCTCAGAATCAATAGGCAAATAGCCTAGCACTGAGCTGTATCTCCAGTTTTATTTTTACATATTTGTGAGTGAATCAGCTTAAATATCTGTGACTGCTCGTTCATATAGTCATATACAGATATCTCAAATAAATATTCTGTGTTAAACATAACCAGCATTATAGAGGGTATGCTCTTAGTATATATGTTGAAATAGGAAAGTTAATGTGAAGCAACCTGAGGATGGTCACAAACTTGCTGGAGATGGGATGCGGGAGGGGAGTAGGGGAGGGAGGGATTGCAGAGGAGCCTCAGGATACACTGAGGATGACCCATGAGTTCACTGCTGAGATTGTGTGGGTTGTGGTACAAGTGTTCCTGTGTTTAAATCCTTCTCAGGTGCACACTTTTTCTATGGGAAGTTTATGTGTTATGTCTAATGAAGCTATCACAGACACACAAAGTCTCAACACACAGAAAGAGTGAGAGAGTTCATGAGAGGTGAAACTAAGAGCCTCAGTAGCAGGCATCCACATGGACAAAGCTTGTGTTTTCTCTCAGCAGACAGAAGAATGCAGCAAAGTCACACATGTCCTCTCTGTAGGAAGAGGGGAAGACAGTCATCCCAGGTGTGTGTGATCTATCCAGGACGTGGAACAGGAAGCAGTTTGTTCACAGCTTAGGAGAGCGTAGGCCCAGAGATTGGGAGAACATTTACAGCACATCAGCTCTCCTATAGGAAAGGAAAATATTACTGACAATTTGATAAATTTACAAATTTCCAAGGCAGAAAAATATAAATAATCATGTTATGAGTACACAAAAAATAAAGATAGACAAAGAGATAAAGACCAAGAATTCATCTCATAATGAGTTTTTATGTTGTCTTGAATGATATCATTTAGCCAAACATTCTCAGCACATTAACATCAAATGGGAGTTCTGTGCTTTCTGAGTTTTTCATGCCCAGAGCTGTCTATATAGGAGGAGGCCATGCAAATAGGGCCTCCCTGTGCTCATGAAAACAAGCCCAGCCTTCATCCTGCAGCTCTGCAAATGAACCCAGCCCTCGATGCCCAGCTGTTCCCACTTGATGATCCAGACTGAGCACAGACAATCACTATGGAGTTTGGGCTGAGTTGGGTTTTTCTGTTTGCACTTCTGAAAGGTAAGTTATTGAGAACAAAGGATACAGAATGGGAAAATGGACGTGTCTGGGATAAACATGGACATGTGTGACAGTTTCCTGAACAGAATGTTCTTGTGTTTTCAGATGTCCAGGCTGAGGAGAAGCTAGTGGAGACCCTGAGACTCACCTGGGTGACCTCAGGATTCACCTTCAGTAGCTATGACATGAGCTGGATACCCCAGGCTCCAGGAAAGGGGCTGGAGTGGATCTCATACATCAGTACTGGTGGTAGAATACACTATGCAGACTCTGTGAAGGGCCGATTCACCATCTCCAGACACGACAGCAAGAACACGCTGTATTTGCAGATGACCAGCCTGAAAACTGAGGACACGGCGGTGTATTATTGTGCCAGGCACACAGTGAGGGAACATTAGTGTGAACCCAAAAACCTCACTGCAATGGAGCACATGTCCAGCAGAGTTCGAGGAGAACTATGCAGGGCCTAAGAAACAGGTGCAGAGAAGGAAGCAGAGGAGAGAGGGCTTCCTGGGGCCTCTGGGGTTCCCTTCTGCTTTAAGGCCTTAGGTCCTGAATTGACCCACAATGAAGTACCCAAGTTCTAGGAAAAATTCTCTGTTATATGTAATTGTGTGAGTACATAAGAACTGATATTATTTTCATTTTCTGTGTATGAATTTTACTTGCACCCATCTCAACTAACCTGTGCCTTTTATATAGTTAATATTTCTCCAGTGTCATATTCTCATCATCTACAAATTGATCTGCTGGTTTAGTTTGGGTGATGAGGAACTATCTCATGCAGTAATAAATGCTTCAGATTAGGAAATGAAATCCTTCCCATCTCTCTCTGTGGGATCTCAGATCACACAGCTCCCTCCCCTCTTTGGTCACCTCAGGAGACCTGGTGCCCAGGCTCAGCCCCAGCACCATGAGGAGCCCTGAGCTCAGGGGAGGAGGGAGAGGGGCAGCCTGACTGCACTCAGGGCACTATCTATGGACCCAAATATGCTCTTCCTAGACAAGACAGCTGGGTAGGACTTGGTCCTGTGTCTTTCTTTTGTACCTTACAAATTAAAAAATTTATAAAATACAGCAAAACCATTCTCTATCTTAATCTCCATTTCTCTCGGTTGCACCCCTTTCTTTTCATGTTTTTTTACATTTTTACTTTACAGGAATAAAATAGAACAGTAAAGTGAAACAAAACAAAACAGTGATAGGACAGTAGGAGACTCACCATTGTTACTATACTGCATAACCTCATCCTCTAATTAGTTGCTCAGGCTATGGCCCCACGCTTGGAAAGTCAGTCAAACAATTTAAGTGTCAGGTCGCTGCCTTACTTCAATCAGTAACATCCTAGCCTGTACTGTGCCCCATTGCTTATGTGTGTGTCACTGAGGGGCAAGAGCGATAGGCTGCACGGCTTCCTTGCTGCTTCTCCCCACTTGACAGGGCCTCCACCAGCACATGAGGTGAAGGGACTGCCCTGCTTCCAGCTGTTTTCCTCATCCAGCCAGACCAGCACCCCTGACTCTCTTATTCTTGCTTGGTCCCTGAATTCTCTGTCTCCATGGATTTAAACTCACAAGTCTGACCCTTCCCGTGTCCATGGCCTCACTTCTGTCTTCCTGCTCTCCCTCATGTTGCTTTGATCCAGGGTCTGGATAGCAGGCAAGGAGCAGTTCTCCTCTGCTGCTCACTGCTCCTCCGTTCTCCTGTGTTGTCTCTTTCTTACTCATGTCTCCTTTTCAGTCTATCAGGAAAGCAATGGAGAATAGATGAGATGAAACCCTCCAGTCTCACAGAGTTCATGGTTTTTCCTAAATGGATTCTCATGATTCTGCCTTGATGCATTTTATTTTATCTCACTTAATTCTGCATTTGACAGTCATCCATGTATTTGGAAATTTTTCTCAAACAATCAAATATACTTCAATGGTTACTAATATCACTCTTATCATTACAGTTTTCTGTGACCAGGTCCCTAGTGAACAGCACCAAATCACTTGCATGCACATCCATAGCTCCTGAAGGCAGAGCAGAGCTGACATTCTCACACACAGACCCCATCTCTCAGATGTGACCAAGGACCTCACCCTCACACTCATCCCCAGAAGCTAACACACCTCCACCTCCTTACCCTGCTCTGTTCCTCATCTGGTGCAGCATCCTCACTGATGTGTCCTGTGGTTAAGGACTGAGAATTCATTTTCTTGATGTGATGTCTCTGGGGCATCTGTTGTTTCCTAACCAGGACCTCCCTATCTTTGAGAATATGACCTTCCCCGAGATGGTGTCTGATCCTCACCACTGCACCTTCTGTATTACATCTTCCTGGAGATTCCTGAAAATCTGAAATATTTTATGAGTTTCCCTCTGTTTCATTCATCTCTGTTGCTCTGAGTCATGATTGTGCAGATACCATTTTCAAATTGAGACCTTAGAAATCTGGCTCAGGTAAGAGTTCAAATTTAGCATTAATGTTGTAAAAAGAAAAGTAGTGAATGGAACCAGGAGGAACATGGAGCTCCTGGGTGTTCATCTCACCACGCACCTCAGCTGAGCTTTATTCAGCAACACTGCTGCTCCCCTGTGTCACGGTGTCTCTACATTCCTGATCTGACAGTTATGAACAGCCGCTTTTCTTCTCAGATGTGTTTCACAAAGATCACCTCCCACCCTTAGTTTATGCTCTCATGTCATCATGGAGGGAAATCCATCAGTGAGCCATCCTCACTTCCTACTTATGAAATCCACCACTGCCTCAGTCCCTGGTTATCAACTTCCTCCTCACTGCTACCTTCCAGGGGTTTTCCTCTTCCTCTTCCTGTGTCAGTGGCTGTTAATTGTTGGATCTTCCCACCAGAACTGTAACACAATGTAGATTACAGGCAATGCTTGTCAGTTTAAAAACCCACAAAGGAAACAGGCACTTTCCTAACCTTAGTGAACAAATGCTCACTGGCCTCCCAAGGATTTAGCAGAGCCTGTGACCCCCTCTCCCCACCATGAAAGCTTATGCATAACTGAATGTTTATTCTTCTCTCTGTGGAATATATTTGTCTTCCTACAAATCCGTCAAAGTCGTGTAATTCAGAACAGAGATCAGAACCATGGATGCAGGAGTAACTCTAAGCATGACCTCAGAGCAGGGAGGTAGAGGGGTCTGGTATCAAAGATCAGAACCAGTTCCTACCCAGAGAGTTACAGACACACTTACTTCTAGATGTCAGGGTCAGTGCTCTCTTACTAGGACTCAGAACAGCTCGACCTGCTTGACCAGATCCTATCCTGAGAGTCCATGTACAGCCTGCTAATCTATTTCTCCTTATTATTATTGACTGGACTGTTACCTGCATGCAGGCTACCTGAGTTGAGTAGATTTGGGGAAGGAGATAAAAAGGGTAAAAAGCATACTGTATTGCCTAACTAACCCTGATGAATATAATCATTATATCCTGAAAATATGTACTAATGAAAAATATCTTTAAAAATGATAAATGTAAACAGAGTGCATATGCTAGATTGAGGTCTCTATCCAGGGAGTGACATGATGAAATAAGAATTTCAGAGGACATGGATAGAGATCAGTCAATGCATTGAAAGGACAGTGCACTGAAGGGCAGGGTCTCATCCCAGTCACAGGTGTGACATAATAGCACAGCAGACCTAGTCTTGTAGATCACAGGTAAGATTTTCATGGGGCTTTTCCTTTTCCAAAGTAGACAAATAGCACTCAAGGCAGTGGTGATGATGTTGGACATTTGTGTCTCCCTGCTGAAGAGGTCCCACACACAGAGTGACCCCTTCATCCAGAATCTGCTCCTCTGCACACTGGAGGTCAGAATGCACAGTCCCCATGCTCAGGGTCTCCCATTTAGGTGGAATGGCGCTGGGCTCAGATCTCCATCATGACTCACTCAGGAATCCTCAGCCCCACTTTCCTGACTCACAGATGAATTGATAAGGAGGTGAGCTCACACAGGAATAAATTTGGGACATCTAATTAATGACATTGGTAGATTCCATCTCTTTGTGGTAACCTTAGAAAATTTATAAAGTGTTTGCTATGGAACTGAGTGGCAAGAAATCATTAGAGTGCTTGCTGCACTGCACTGGAAAACATTTCACCGAATCCCCAGTGTACCAACAGTGACCAAGTACTGCAGGCTTCTGGCTGAAAAAGATTGGAAAGTCAGAGGTAAGTTTTAATTTTAGGTACATTGTCATGATGAGCATAGTGTTTATAGTGGATAATTGTTCAAAAAGGGACATCTGTAATTAGATAAGCATTTGGAATTTAGGAATCACTAAACAAGAGATGAAGGGGAAGCTAGAAAGGAAAAGATAGCCAGCACCTACAGAAGATCAGGTAGGGAAGGGACACTTAGCACAGACAACCTCCTTCCCTCCCCCAGTGAGGCTTCTCTGTGAGGAAGGCACAGGACACACATCCGCATCTCCAGTCGCTGTGGGCTCTGGTCAGTGAGACCTGGTGTCTCAGAGCAGGAGGCAGGAAGACCTCTCCTGACAAAGTTAATGGTGGTGAAGTGAGCTCTCCAGCAACACAGACCATACCAGAGCAGAGAGGTCGGGGAAAGGTGGAGGGAGTTATGCTCGTCTTCATCCTGTGGAAGCAGCACCAGAGCTCCTGTAGGAGGGCACAGTCAGGATGGGAACAAAAAGGGAGCAGGACTACAGGAAGCTGGTGTAGGATTAGGAAGGAGGGGTCATGGCCATGCTTCCTCCACTGCAGGGAAGGCAGCTTCCTACCTCTCACAGATGTGGACACCACATGAGTGCAGGGGAGGAGACTCCTTTCTGCATCACAAGGACCGTAGACATCCTGACATGTACGTCACCATCATAAAGAAAAGGAGCCTCCCTAATGCAAATTTGTCTCCCAAATCTAGACTCAAATTCCCCTCTTGAACTGGTGGAATGGACAGCTCCTTCCTCAGACACCTCTAAAATCTCTGCAGAAGGTAAAGGTGTGGCCTAGAATATGAAACTTCTGGGTCGTCTCCTGTGCCTGGTGACAGGTCCGCATGGTGAGTGTGCTCAGTGTCAGACATGGGTCAATGGGAAGATTAGAAAAGCAGGGGGCTGATAGGAATTTTACCCTTGCTTCCAGGTGTCCTGTCTCAGGTGCAGCTTCAGGAGTAAGGGCCTAGCCTGGTGAAGCCCTTGAAGATTCTGTCCCTCACCTGCTCAGTCTCTGGATTCTCCATCACAACCAGAGGTTATCACTGGAGCTGGATCCATCAGCCTCCAGGAAAGAGCCTGGAGTGGATGGGGAACATAAGTATCAGTGGTGGCACTGATTACAGTCCTTCCCTCAAGAGCTGCATCTCTATTTCCAGAGACACAGGCAAAAACCAGTTCTCCCTGCAGCTGAACTCTGTCACCAAGGAAGACACAGCCACCTATTACTGAGCAAGAGACATGGTGCTTTGATGCAAGCATGAGCCCTGACATAAACCTCCCTGCAGGGAAATCAAGGAACAGCAGGGAGCATGCAGAACATATTGATGAAAACAACCACCTTCCCAGCAAATAAGGAGAAAAAGTTGAGAGGTTTTCCCTTCATTTGATGTGCATGCCCTTCAGTGGTCCCAGGCACAGAGCTCCCAAAAATCTCCTATATCCCTGGTGAGGCAGCGTCATGCTTACATGGAAGGAGGTTTCTTTCTTTTTTCTTTTCCAACTTCTGTATCACAATCTGTTGCACAGTAATTTTTTTAAAGACTATTGATTACAACTCACCTGACTGCAGAGTCTCCTTAGTTTTTTTTCAGGTGTTTATTTTGTTGTCCAATTATTTTCATAAGAAAGTTTAATGCGGGGCTGGGGATTTAGCTCAGCGGCATAAGCACCTGCCTCGAAAGCAGGCAGTCTCGAGTTCGATCCCTGGGAGCAGGACTGGAGGACGCTGGAGTGGGAATAGGAAGGAGGGCTCATGGCCATGCTTCCTCCACTCCAAGGAAGGCAGCTTCCAGCCTAACACAGACATGAACACCACTTGAGTGCAGGGGAAGAGATTATTCTCTGCAGGATAAGGACCATAGACATCCTGGCCTGTGTCTCACCATCCTAAAGTAAAGGGGCCACTCTCATGCAAATTTGTCTCCCAAATCTAGACTCAAACTTCCCTCCTGGGCTGAAGGAGCCCATAGCTCCTTCCTCAGATACCCCTAAGATCTCTGGAGAAGGCAAAAGTGTGGCCTAGAATATGAAATTTCTGAGTCTTCTCCTGTGCCTGGTGGCAGGTCGCATGGTGACTATCCTCAATGTCAGACATGGGTCCATGGAAAGATTAGGAAAGCAGGTAAGTGATAGGAATGTTCCTCATGTTTCCAGGTGTCCTGTCCCAGGTGCAGCCACAGGAGTCAGGACCTGGCCTGGTGAAGCCCTTGCAGACCCTGTCTCTCACCTGCAAGATCTATGGATTCTCCATCACAACCAGTGGTTATGACTGGAGCTGGGTCCATCAGCCTCCAGGAAAGACTCTGGAGTGAATGGGGGCCATAGGTAACTGTGGTGGCACTGGTTACAGTCTATCCCTCAAGAGCCACATCTCTATCATCAGTGAAAGAGTTTTCCCCTAGTACAGATTTCTGTACAGTTATGGCAGTGGTCTAATGTGGCAGAAGGCAAAAGCAGAAATGCCTATCACTTCCTGCTTCTTCTTCTGTCCTAAATGCAGCTCCTCTTCCTGGTTACACACAAGGAGAATTCTAATTGGTTCCTCACACATCATCAATATCTGCCCCATGGGCCACTTCAGTCAGATGTCATGTAACTCTCTGGCTCTCTAGATCTGGTTGAAGGAAACAGCCCAGCCGCCATGGGTCACGTGCTCCTTTCCACATCCTCAACTCAATAAACCTGTTCATTTTGTACTTTTGCTTCTCTATTCTGCCAGAATATTCTAACAGTCAGGTTTTCGATGAATTCTGAAAATATAAAAATTGGAGGAGAAATAGGGAACCAATAAAGATAAGTGACTGTAGTTGGGAACTAAATTTCTAAATGAATGAAGCCACAAAACAAGATTGCTACGAAGTATGCATATTGCCAGAAAATGGATGTCTTAGGAAACAAAATCACAAGATCAAGGCTAAGATGAACTTGGAATATAAGCCAATTTTCACAAAACAAAAGAAAGAAATGTAAGTTATGAAGCAGGCATGGTGTCACCACCGTGTAATACTGACCCTCAGAAGGACAAAACAGGAAGACTGTCACACATTTGAGCCCAGCCTTTGTCACCTAAAGAATAGGAAGGCAATCTCATAGCATGTACTGTAGAGTGACATTTTCTTTCAAAATCCAAACAGCAAAAAGAATGTAGAAACAATATGATTAGCAATTGTTCAGCTTTATGTTTAGAGACATTGTTATCCTATGCATGATGCTCATAGTACATGATTGCCCAAAAAATGAAAACTACAATGTGATACATTTTTTGATTTAGGAATAAACTCCAGAGAACAAGAGGAGAAGCTGAATCTGGAAAGATAATGAACACTCAATAGACACACATGGTCATGTGAGTGCAGGAAATCATATATTCTGTGAGATTACAAATTTCCCTGTGAGGTAGCACAGAACTCACATGCTTATTTCCATTTTTTGTGCTCCTCTACTAAGGTGGGACTCAGATCCCAGGATGTCTTAGAGCAGGAGGCAGGTGGACCTCTCCTGAAAACAAAAATGACAGAGAAGCCAGCTCTCAAGCAGCATGGATGGAACCCTAGGAGAGAGACCAGGGAGACACAGAGGGAGCTATGCTCAATTTGGTCCTGACAATGAGCATCAGAGCCTGGGTGGGAAGAAAGTTGGACTGCGGTAAGGTAAGGGAGAAGGACCAGGAGGAATCCATTCCTGGGATTAGGAAGGTGTGGTCACCATTGCCCTGCTTCCACCACTCCTCTAAACTTAACTTCCCACTTATCACAGACTCAAACCCAGCTGGAATTCAGAACAGGAGGCTCCTCTCAGTAGCACAAAAGGAGCAGTCATAGCGTGGGATCAATATCCCCTTCATATAGGAAGTGTGTACCCTATATGCAAATATATGCTCTGAATTCAGATTCATAATTTGCTCACAGTTTGTGGAACTCACAGCTCCATCCCGAGACATGGTTGAGGTCTCCCAGGAGGGCAGAGGGGTGGTCCAAAGACGAGACTTCTGGGTCTTCTCCTGTGCCTGGTGACAGCCCCTCATGGTGAGTGTCCTCAGTGTCAGACATGGGTCCATGGAAAGGTTAACAAAGCATGTGACTAACTGGTTTTTATTTTCCCCAGGTTTCCTGTGCCAGGTGCAGGTGCAGGAGTCAGGACCTGGCCTGGGGAAGACCTCACAGACCCTGACCCTCACCTGCTTAGTCTCTGGCTACTCCATCACCAGTGATAGTGTTTGGAACTGGATCCATCAGCCCCAGGAAAGAGTCTGCAGTGGATACGGCATGTTTGGTATGATGGTGATACTAAGTATAACCCGACTCTCCAGAGTCGCATCTCCATCTCCAGAGACACAGGCAAGAACCAGTTCTCCCTGCAGCTGAATTCTGTCACCACAGAAGACACAGCCACCTATTACTGTGCAAGATGCACAGTGGTTTCTCACAACAGTGAGCCCAAACATAAACCTCCCTGCAGGGAAACTCAGGACCAGCGTGGGGGCGTGCTGTTCACACTGCTCTAGGGAACCAACTTCTCAACCATGTAGCGGCAGCCTGGAGGATTTTTCAGTAATCAAGTGATAGAGATTCTAGGTATCTTCTATGTCGCTGATCCTACACTGCTGTGTTTTCATGGAATCAAGCTTTTTTTTCGTTTCCCTGCCCATTTTATTATTGATTGCACAACATATTGTCAATGAAGTCTTCGTTCACAGCACAAGTGATTACAATGTCTCAATAGTTTTTAAGGTGTAAAATGTTTAATACTTATTTATCTATTGACTGGAAGTCTGCCATCCACCCTCAGATACATCTATGAGACCTCTCATCCTGAAGAACATTTTCCAATTCTGTTCATGCATACTTTTACTGTGAATAGCTGGACATCACTGTGTGTTGATCTGAGTGTTCGCCTGTTATTGGAGCTGTTCATTTCCCCACCCTTGGTGATGTAGGGTGATACGTTGGAGAGCTGTGGTAGATTAGACTGTGCAGGGTCTCTCTCAGGATCTCATTTGTAGAGAACATGACGCTCTCACACATCCTGCAGTCATGGAGCATTGCCTGAGCAGTGTTTATTAGGACCTACGGTCAGTAGCCAAAAACTCTTATACAATGTCTTAAATATTGTGTCTATATTTACCGCAAAGTGAATTTGCTGTATTTACATTACCCTCCATAAAACCTGGACATCTCAGCAAACTGCTATCAGTGTGTCTGGAAACACTGCTGTCCTCATCTGGCAGCTGACCTGAAAGAACAAGGTGCCCACAGTAGAGTCAAGACTATAGAGAAGACCAGTGCCTTCCCAAAGAGGAACCTGGGCTCCAGCTCTCTCTGTGCACTTCTGAGTCCCTGAGGACAAGGCTGGCCAGGCCAGGACACTGACTCCTACCTGGTGTAAAAGTGTGAAATCATTGACAGAGAGATTTGGGATCAATGGGATTTGGGTACCTGGGAAAATGTCACCAAGAGGATTGGCTCAGATGCAAATCATGGTGGCTGTATCTCTATATATTCAGATATATAAGCAGTCATTTATTCGTAGTTTTGAAATTTTGAACAAAATTAAATACTAGAGAGAAAATCTGAGCAAGGATTTTATATAACTAACCATCCTGTTATCATCTGTCCATTGATCTATGTGTGTTAGTATCCATGATCACCATTCTATCCATCTATGCTCTGTCATATTTCTATTCACCCACCAACTCTATGCATGCACCTTTCATCTATGTATCTGTTATAAATTTATTAGTTATACACGTTCGTCTTACCTGTTTTTCATTTTTTGCCTTGTAATTATCTGCCCTTCATATATGTATCACTCAAAATTTAAGTAGTTTATATCACTCTGCCCCTCCACATCTTAACTGTTTCATCATCTTTCATCTGCCTATCAGTGGTGCATATATTATCTGCTTTATTCTTAGGTGCTTTATTAATACAGGTGATACAAGAAGCTGTTGGTGTGATTGTAAAGATTGATATACTTCAGAAAATTCTCTAAAGAGGCTGAAAATAGGGTATAACACAAAAACCACTTTCTCATGATTTACTTCCTCATCTCAATCAACTAACAGCTCTACACTGGAGAAGACTACATTTTCTCAAAAAATTAAGCTTCCACATAACGCAAAACTATCCTGAGTGTTTTTTAAAGCAGAGTAAAATTTGATGTTCATTGTGCAACCAGCAGTTCTGAAGCACACTTAATGCAATGTGTGTGTTTAAAACTAGAATCACTACAAGTGAGTTTTAAAGTTGGAGCAGGTGTGCAAACTAGAAGTCATCCATAGACGGACAAAAATTTTTCCATAAAAGCAATATGTATTCCTGCACATGCTTCAGGAGTTTGGATCTGACCTAATGAAGCCCTCATAGACCCTACTCCTCACTGGGTCCTGTCTGTTCACTCCCTCACTGTTGATATCTCTGGGGGCTGGATCTATCAGCACAGAGAGAAGGAGACTGAACAGAGGGGGTGGGATGGTGAGAGCTGACACACAGCTGATAACTCACCACTGATTCACGAAATTAACATCACCTCAGAAAGAGGGTTCTGGGGGAAAAAGAAAAAAGCGGTAGAGGAGCAGAGGGCCCTGGGGATCCAAAGAGAACCAGGAAGTGTCAAAAGAACAGGTGCAGAGAGGGAAGTGGGGAGCCGGCTTGCTGTCAGCCTCTGTAGTTTCCTTGTTGGCTTAGCATTATGTGAACTGACCATCATGCATCCACTCTAGGTAACATAGGAGGTTTCCACACTCCAAACTCCAAGCAAAGAATGTAAGGGTTTATTGATGATCAGTTACAACACACACACACAAACACACACACACAAACACACACACACACACACACACACACACACACACACACACACCAAATACATTGCATATGTATTTATGAATTTTATCTGAAAATAGGTAGCAGGGATATTATTACTTTTTATATTGCAAGGAACTATGATTTTAAGAAATTAAATGCTTAAATAACTCCAGTCATGATGATCATCACCATCAATTCATCTGCTAATTTCTGTGGGGAAATATTGTCTCATGGAGGGCTAAACATTTCAGTTTAGGAAAATGTACCATATAAGAAGACATAGGAAAGATGTCTTTGTAGAAAAGTATAAAAGAACTTATGGGTACCACCTCTTCACTGGATCCTGTCTGTTCACTCCCTCACTGTTGCATGCAGGGGATGCATTACATTCCCTGACCACGAAAATGAATATAATAATACTAAACAAATTACATGGTGTTAAAATGTATGTCATTAATTCATAATTAAAATTAATATGTATTCCATATATAACTATTCTGGGATAATAAAGCTGGAGATAGATCATAATTCAAGATACAGCACACTCTATAACATACTTATGATAGAATCATGGTAGTCTAATTATTATGAGAAGTTGAAGGGCAGAAAAATCGTGTCATGTTCTCTCATTGAGGAAGGAGTTTGACAACATCACTGAGCATGACTTCTCTCTTGTAAGTTTGCAGGGCCAGTTCATCACCACAGGAAGATTTCTAGACCCAAATCCATAAGATCGTATCACACATGAGCTCACATCTCATAGGTCTGTTGTGTTTCTGGTAATGTATCACATCTGCAAAATGCAGAAAGTGACCAAAATATTTAATCTCATACATATATAATGGTGAGAAAACTAATAAGTTTTTCAGAATACAAATACATAATGAAGAATCATATCCCCATTAGTATAAGGAATATTGCAAAATATCTCTCAGATCATTCTCTTGTGCACTGTACCTTCCCTATCTGAGGGATCCACACAATACAGGAGTCTCTGTAGCAGGGGCCCCAGCCCAGCCTGCAGCCTGCAGATCTGCAGAAGAACCCAGCCCTGAATGCCAGGTGTACCTGCTGCAGAACAAGGACTGAAAAGAGATGGTGCCATGGAGTTTACAATGAGTTGGCTTTTCCTTCTTGCCATTTTAAAAGGTAATTCATGAAAGAACAAAAAGTGATATTGAGTGTGTGAGTGAACATGAATGGGATAAACACTGGACCTCTGTGAAAGTTTCCTGATCAGGATGTCTCTGTATTTGTAGGGGTCCAGTGTAAGGAGCAGGTGTTGGGGTTCAGGGAAGGCTTGGTGCAGTTTTCAGGGTCCCTTACACTCTCCTGTGCAGCCCCTGGATTCAGCTTCACTGATTACTGGACCTCAGTCAAGTAGCTCCGGGGCCTACAGTGGGTTTCAAGTGATGGTAGCACATAGTACCTCAAATGTGTGAAGAGCTGATTTACCATCTCCAGAGGGAACACAAAGAACACATTGTATCTGCAAATGAACAGCCTGATATCCAGGGACACAGCCATATGTCACCATGCAAGAGACACAGTGAGGGACCTCAGTGTGAGCCCAGAAACAAAGCTTCCTACAGGGCACCCAGGATTAGCAATCAGCATTCGGGTCACAGACAGAGCACCGGGTCTACCTCAAGAGAAGATTTAGAAGAAGGTAAAAGGAGGTTTCTTGTCAGGATCCAGGATTTCTCTGTATAATATTTACCCTGGATACTCCAAATTCATGTGTCTGTCCTTACCTCGGAAGTCTCTCAGTTAGGTATGGTCATTTGTCTACAATTTATTCTTCTTTATAACTCTGAAATATTTCATGATGTACAAATACTATATTTTCTTTATACATTCATATGTTTATGATATACAGGCTGATTCCAAGATTTAGCTATCATGAATCATGCTGTACACAGATTGCTATGTATATAATGCTGTACTGTGATGCTTTTGCTTATAGCTCTTTGAGGAAGATGTGTAGAATGGGAATAGCTGGATCCTATGGAGTTTCTAACTTCACTTCTTTGAAGAATATCCATACTGATTTAAAATCTCTGAACTACTTTCCATCCCTAGCAACAATGTAGCAGGGTTCATAGGAAGGAAAGTTAACATGAAGCAGACCATGAGGATGGTCTCGGGCTGCCTGGTGACAGGATGCGGGAGGGAAGCAGGGAGGGAAGGATTGCAGAGCAACCTCAGGACACACTGAAGATGACACCTGTGCTCCCTGCTTCGGATGTGTGTGGCTGTGCAAGTGTCCATGTGTGGAAATGCTTCTCAGGGACACACATTATGTGCGGGCAGCCCATGCCTTATGTCTGGTGAAGCTTTTACAGATAAACAACAGGTGAGAACAGAAGAAGAGTGAGAGTGATAACAACAGTCAACTATGAGAGAGCTGCTAACAGGCACCAACACAACCACCACTCGTTTTCCCCTCAGCAGGCAGTGGAATGCAGCAAAGTCACACAAGTTCTCACCACAGGAAGAGGGGACATGAACTTCAGCAGCTGTGTCCCTCTCTGTCCACGACCCGGATCAGGAAGCTCTCCACAGCCTAGGAGAGCACAGAGCCAGACAATGGGTACAAACTTATGACATGAGATCTAATGTAGATAATGCAATGGTTTGTGATACTGTCATTGTTTTTGCATGATTACAAAATATGCCACATCAAGAAAAATCCATGATCTGTGTACATGGCCATAGTGAAGGGAGCACCATTGATATACATAGAACAAGACTCTATCACATAGCTGCATTCATAATTATTTTCACTGCTGTCTTTGTTACCAAATTACCTCAGTACACTAATGCCTGCAGTGTGTGATGCTCTCTCTGAGTTATCCAATTTCAGAGCTGTCTAGATGGCAGGATGCAATGCAGATAGGGCCTCCCTGGGTTGATGAAAACCAGCCCAGCCCTCACCCTGCAGCTCTGCAGACAAACCCAGCCCTAGAGCCCAGCTGTTCCCTCTTGGTGTTCAGCACTGAGCACAGAGGGCTTGCCATGGCATTCACAACGAGCTGGGTTTTCCTTCTTGCTCTTTTAAAAGCTAATTCAAGAAAAACAAGACACACTAAGGGTTCGAGTGGACATGAATGGGATAAACACTGGACAGCTGTCACAGTATCCTGAGTAGGATATTTCTATTTGCAGGTGTCCAGGCAAAAGTGCAGCTGGTGGAGTCCAGGGGAGGCTGGGCACAGCCTGGGGGGTCCCTGAGACTCTCCTACATGGCCTCAGGATTTACCTTCAGTGATTACTGGATGCACTGGATTCACCAGGCTCCAGGGAAGGGGCTGGAGTGGATCTCACACATCAGTAGGAGTGGTAGCACGTTCTAGGTGAAGGACCAATTTACCATCTCCAGGGACAATGGCAAGAACATGCTGTATCTGTAGATGAGCAGTCTGAGCCCCGAGGATACGGCTGCATATTACTGTGCACAGTGAGGGGACATCAGTGTGAGCCCAGATAAAAAAAACTTCCAGGCAGGGGCGCTTGGGACCAGCAGGAGGAGTAGGGGACACATAGCTCAGAGTCTACCCCAGAGGACATCTAAAATACTAGGCAAAGAAACAAAATATTGAAGGCTGAGTAGAGGAGGGCAAGGAGATGGCCCTCATGCAGTAGGAAAGGAGTCCAAAGAAACAAAGACAAGTGGTGAAGTGGAGGGAAAAAGGAAATAAGTAAAATTTTGTTGTATAGAGGAGCCAAATAACTTCAAATACTGTAAACATTATATGCCGTAACATGAGCTAAATAAGATTAATATCCAAAGGAGTGAAAAATGGAATGTGGAAATTAGAGGAGGGAAGTTAGATATGAGGGGGCAGAACGGGATTTAAAAGAAGAAGCCAAGCTTTAAGGTCTGCACCTTGATCGCGCTGAGGACTTGCAGTGCTGGCGCTGGTCCTCTGGGTCTGGTTTCAGGAAAGCCAGGCCTGGGAGGCCTCTACATCTGCCTCCCCATCCCAGCTGCACTTGGAGAAAGGTGGAGCTTCCAACAGGTGGGCAGGCGCACGCTATCCCCAGAGCCCAGCCTGTTTGAGACTCCCACACCTAGCCATCGTTGTGCAGAGGAGGAGATGGGCAGATCTGGGGCACCTGCATGAGCCTCCCCATGTGTCTTGAGGACTGTGGAAGTCTCAGCGGGCAGGGGAGCATGGCAGGTTCCAGAGGACCCGTGCGTGGCCTGTGGTGAGTGCTCAGCGCACTCTGCCCAAAACCCAGACTGTTCGGGACCCTCCAGGCTTCTGGGTGCAGTGAAGTGGAGAAGTGGGTTTGAGACCTCTACATCTGCCTCCCCATCCTGGCTGCACTTGGAGAACTGTGGAGCTTCCAACAAGCAGGCAGGCACACGCTATCCCTGCAGCCCAGCCTGTTTGGGACTCCCGCACCTCACCAGGGGTGTGCAGAGGAGGGGCTGGGAAGATCTGGGGCACCTGCATCAGCCTCCCCGAGTGTCTGGAGGAATTTGGATGTCTCAGGGGGCAGTGGAGCATCGCAGGTTCCAGAGGCCCCACAGGCTGTGGTGAGTGCTCAGCGCACTCTGCCCAAAGCCCAGACTGTTCGGGTCCCACCAGGCTTCTGGGTGCAGTGAAGTGGAGAGGTGGGTTTAAGGCCTCTACATCCACTTCCGCATCCAGGCTACACTTGGAGAGCTATGGAGCTTCCAACGGGCAGGTGAGCGCACAGTGTCCCTGAAGCCCAGCTTATCTGGAACTGCAGAGTTCTCAACAGGCAGATGAGGGCCATTGGTTCTGCAGGCCCAGTGGCTTGGGGTAATGGGGTGCCAGAGTCTCAGGAGCTGCAAACATAGAAGGGGATTTCCAACAGACAATGAGGAAGCTTTCAAATAACACTTGAAACACAGAAATATAGGAAAATGACAAAATGAAAGACAAAATTACAACCTCAAACCTCCAGCCCATCTTAAGAAACCCTAGGAGCAATGTATATAGAAGAAAATATATGCCATTCACCTCAAATATTGGACACAGTAGCTACTGAAATTAACAAGCAACTCCAGGAAGTTTTAAAGAAAATCAAACACGAAATAATCTCTTAGGTAAAAGAAGAAATGATAGAAGAAATGAAAGAGATTCTGAATATATCTAAAGAAAACACAGTTAAAAAATTGGAGGAACTAAACAAAAAGATAGAATCCCTAGATGAGCAATATAAGAAACAAACAGAATACATAATGCAGATGCACAGAGATATACAGGAAATAAAAAACTCCACTGAAAGTTGTAAAAACCGCCTTAATGAAAGTGAAGATAGAATTTCAGACCTTGAAGACACGATTGCAGCTAGTGAACAGGAAAGGAAAGATCTTTTAAAAATAACAAGGAATCAGGAAACAACAATTCAACAACTGCAAGACGATGCAAAGAAAAATAACATAAGAAAGACAGGGATTAATGAAAAAGGAGACAACATAAAGGATGTCAAGGGGATATTTAGAGAAGTAATAGCTGAAAATTTCTCAAGCATGAGATTAGAAACTGACATCAGGATCAGTGAAGCATATAGAACTCCAAATAGTCATAACCAAAATAAAACTACACCCAGACATATAATAATCACCATCCCAGAAATCTAACACAAGAATAGATTATTAAAAGCTGTCCAAGAGAAAAGACAGATCACTTATAAAGGAAAAACTATCAGAATCACAGCAGACTTCTCAGCACAAACAATAAAGTCAAGAAGAACATGGAGTGAAGTTTTCCAGATCCTAAAGCAAAATCATTTCCATCCTAGACTCATGTATCCTGAAAAACTATCATTCAAAATTGATGGTGAAATACGATACTTCCATGTCAAAGAACAGCTGAAGAACTTCATGAACACCAAACCAACCCTGCAAAAAATATTGAAAGTCAGTTTAGATACACAAAGGAAGAAACTACTAAGCAAAGCAGATAATTAAACAGAACAGAAAGATAAAGATACAACAGCAGAGGGATAACATGTCAACAATAAACCAGCATGTAACAGTAATAACCATTAATGTAAATGGTCTCAATGCACCAATCAAAAGAAACAGACTAGCAGAATGGATCAAGAAACAAAATCCAAACATATGCTGTTAACAGGAAACCCATCTAACCCAGAAGGATACTCACAGACTGAAAGTCAAAGGATGGAAAACAATTCTTCATGCAGCAGGAATCCAAAAAAAAGGCAGGAGTAGCCATTCTGTTTGCAGACAATGTGAACTTTAAACCAACAGTGACCATAAAGGACAAAAAAGGTCACTACATACTCGTAAGGGGAAAACTCCAAGAGGAAGAGATAACTATCTTAAATATATGTGCACCAAACTCCAGAGCACCCAGTTATTTAAAACAACTATTAACAGAAATGAAAACTCAAATTATCAGTAACACAATTGTAACAGGAGACCTTAATATGCCATTGACACCAAGGGACAGATCAACCAGACAGAAAATGAGCAAACAAATAACAGAACTGAATCACACCTGCGAACAAATGGATTTGACAGACATATACAGAATGTTCCACCCAACAACATCAGAATACATATTCTTCTCAGCAGTACATGGATCATTCTCTAAAATAGACCATATATTAGCTCACAGAACATATTTAAACAAATGCAAAAGAGTTGAAATCATCACTTGCATGTTATCGGATCACAGCGCTCTGAAATTAGAAATTAATGATAAAAGATACTGCAAAAATCCCACAAACACATGGAAACTGAATAACACACCTTAAATAATCAGTGGGTCACAGAAGAAATTAAAGAAGAAATTAAACAATACCTAAAAGAAAATGAAAATGCAGATACAACTTACCAGAATCTGTGGGATGCAATGAAAGCCGTCCTGAGAGGAAAATTTATTGCACTGAGTTCCCACATCAGGAAAACAGAAAAAATACAAATAAATAACTTGATGCTACACCTCAAACAGCTAGAAAAAGAAGATCAAATCAAGCCCAAAGCCAAAAGAAGAGAGGAAATTATAAAAATCAGAGCAGAAATCAATGCAATAGAGACTAAGAAAACAATCCAAAGACTCAATGAATCAAAGAGTTGGTTCTTTGAAGAATAAATAAAATCGATAAGCCCCTAGCCAACCTTATTAATAAAGGGAAGAAAAAGCTCAAATTCATGCAACAAGAAAGGAAAAAGGTGAAAACACTACAGACCCAATACAAATACAGAAGATCATCAACACCTATTTCGAAAACATCTACTCTCAAAAGTTTGATAACAAAAAAGAAATAGATTCTTAGAAACATATGAAGTACCAAAGTTAGATCAAGAGGATGTAAAACTGTTGAATAACTCAATCTCTGTTAATGAAATTGAAAATGTAATTAAGTCCTTACCTACAAAGAAGAGCCCAGGCCCAGATGGATTCACTGCAGAATTCTACAAGAAATACAAACAAGACCTAATGCTGACACTCCTCAAACTATTCAATGAAATTGAAAGGGAAACAATCCTTCCTAAGTCATTCCTGGAAGCAAATATTACTCAAGTACCAAAACCTGAGAAAGACACAACTAAAAAAGAGAACTATAGAGCAATCTCCTTAATGAACACAGATGCAAATATCCTCAATAAAATATTGGCAAATAGGATGCAGCAAATCATCAAGAAGATTATACACCATGACAAAGTGGGATTCATCTCAGGAATGCAAGGATGGTTCAACATACGTAAATCAATAAATGTAATCCACCACATCAATAAAACCAAAAGTACATGATCATTTCTATAGATGCAGAAAAAGCCTCCGATAAGATCCAACATTTATTCATGATAAGAACTTTACAGAAAATTGGAATAGATGGACTTTACCTCAATATAATAAAGACCATTTATGACAAACCAACAGCCAGCATCATACTAAATGGCCAAAAATTCAAAGCCTTTACTTTAAAATCGGGCACAAGACAAGGATGTCCTTTATCACCACTCCTATTTAATATAGTACTGGAAGTCCTAGCCAGAGCAATTAGGCAAGAGAGAGTAATAAAAGGGGTAAAGATAGGAAACGAAGAAGTTAAATTGTCATTGTTTGCAGATGACATGATACTCTACATAGAAGACCCCCTAAGCTCCATTGAAAGACTCTTAGATACAATAAATAAATTCAGTAATGTGGCTGGATACAAAATCAATACTCAGAAATCAATAGCATTCCTATACTCAAACAACAAAATCACAGAGAGGGAAATAAGAGAAACTGGATTATTCACATTAGCAAGCAAAAAAATGAAATATTTAGGAATTACTCTTATGAAAGAAGTGAGAGACCTATACAGTGAAAATTATAATACACTGAAACAAGAAATTGAAGACGATCTCAGAAAATGGAAAGACATCCCTTGCTCATGGATAGGAAGAACAAACATTGTGAAAATGGCCATTCTCCCCAAACTGTTATACAGATTCAAAGCAATCCCAATAAAAATATCATCAACATACCTTATAGATCTAGAGAAATCACTCCTAAATTTCATCTGGAACCAGAAGAGACCTAGAATAGCAAAGGCAATTCTAAGCAGCAAAGGCAAAGCAGGGGGCATCACAATCCTTGACTTGAAGTTATACTAAAAAGCAACAGTAGTAAAATCAACATGGTATTGGAATCTAAACAGAGCTGAACATTAATGGAATAGAATAGAAGATACAACCACAACTACAAACACACTCAACCACCTTATCTTTGATAAAGGAGCCAAGCAGGTACACTGGAAGAACGACAGTCTCTTTAATAAATGGTGCTGGAAAAACTGGCTCTCCATTTGCTGAAAACTAAAGCTAGACCCGTGTCTATCACCATGTACTAAAATAAAATCTAAATGGGTCAAAGATCTGAATATTAAAACAGAAACACTAAATCTATTGGAAAACAAATTGGGTAGAAACCTTGAAGACATAGGAGTAGGTAGAGAATTCATGAACAGGACTCAAAACGCATGGGAAATACTTCCCAGAATACTTCCCACTTCTTATTTAAAAGTTTCTGCATGTCAAAAGAAATCTCCAGCATAGTGAAAAGAAAACCCACAAACTGGGAAAAGATTTTAGTGAACTCTCTCTCAGACAAGGGACTCTTGTCTAAAACATATAAAGAATTAAAAAAAACTCACACGCCCAAAATTCAAAGATCCAATCCAAAAATGGGCATGTGAGGTGAATACGCACTTCTCAGATGAAGAAATGCAAATGGAAAATAAATGCATGAAAAAATGTTCATCATCATTGGTCATTAGACAAATGCAAATTAAAACCACACTGAGATACCATCTCACTCCTGAAAGAATGACTGGGATCAAGAAAACCAACAACAACAAATGCTGGAGAGGCTGTGGGGAAAAAGGAACTCTCCTACACTTTTGGTGGGAGTGTAAACTAGTGCAGCCTTTGTGGGTCAGTCTGGAGATTTCTCAAAAAGCTAGGATTGGAAGTCCCATTTATTCAAGCTATTCCACTTCTAGGCATATTCCCAGAAGAACTGAAAGCGTCATACCACAGTGATATATGTGCACCTATGTTTATAGCAGTACAATTTGTAATCGCCAGATCTTGGAAACAACCCAAGTGTCCATCAACTGAGGAATGGATAAAAAAAGTTGTGGTATTTCTATACAATGGAGTATTATTCAGCTATAAAGAAGGATCACATTGAGATATTTATTAATAAATGGGCACATCTTGAGACCTTATTCATAAGTGAAATAAATCAACCTCACATGTGTGAATACCGAATAGTTTCCCTAATGTAAGTAATGATTCAAATATATAAAAATATGTGGTAATCATGATTCCCCATTATGTGGCCTTGAAGCCTTATAAAGTTTTCACTTATTAATTGGAAAGGCTTTATTCTGGGCTTCTTGATATGGAAATATTTGAAGCTATAGTATACGAAGTTTTATTCAAATACTTCAAGGAAAAAGACAGACACTATGGTAACTACTATTAAGTCGGGTTATTTGGTGGTGAAGCACTAGGTTGCTGAAACAGTCATGCTTTGACCTGTATTGGTATATTGTTATGTCCTGTTTTATCTCAATCTCTCCCATATTCCTTAAAAAAATTACTTAGTTATTTTTTATGGTTTTTTTAATTAAGGGGAAAATTTTTAAAAATTAGCAGGATATATAATAGTAACTTTTTTTGATTTTCTATTAACTTGTTTTGAAGTCCTGTAATACTCACACAAATTTGTTTTGACTGATTAGACTCTGTTCCATTCTGTATGATAGTATCAAGTTTGAGGGTATAGGTAACTAATTTGAAGGCAATAAGATTCACTAAGATGCCCATTATGGTTTGACTATTGTCTCCTTTGGAAATCCTGTAATGTTTACAATGCTTAAGTTTTATTGATCTTGTTCTCTACTGTTTGGTTCAACTTTATAATACCTAATGAGATAGACAATTCTTTTAAGGAAACAAGAGACATTGTTGATAACCATTGTTGATAACCTTGTACTCTGTTTTACATCATGTGCTATGTCTATTCTTGGTTTTGACTGACAGCTTTGTTTTGCCATATTTGACTTTATTCTTTCCCAAAAAATAAGTAATAAGAACTAAGGAGTAATAAAACCCACAATGTGTAAATTTTGTTGTAAAAAAGAGAGGGGAAAAAATGCTCTAAGGATGCAACAGCAAGTGTCTTTAGGGGTGTTAAATAGATGACCATATTAACGTTTTTGGTTGGATCATTGAACACAACTGTTTGCAGTGACACTGTTTGAATGTCCACTTTGTATGCTTTGATACTGTGATTTGAGCAACTATCTCTAAGATGATAATATGTAATCTATTAACTGGTGATTTCTTACTTTTTTTTGTAGTTCTGTATTACTTGTACCCTTACACCGCTTTGTTTTGTTTTGTTTTTTCTCTTTTTCCTTTTAAATAAAATTTTTTTAAAAATGGTCTGCACCTAACCACTCCCCAGGATGATTGTCGAGAGCATGAGCTGCAAATATAAACAAATAAAATTATAACATAAAGAAACTGAGGTAAAATGTGGCTTCCTATCAGGATCTGGGGCCTCTCCATGTAATATTTATCTCAATTCTTTCAAATTCACATGTCCATCCTCATCATGAAGTCTCAGCCTAGTGGTTGGATAGAACATGTTCTCAGCTGTGCAAAATTCACAGTATAGTGGGTCAAAATGACTCTGCTGTGTTCATCTGGCACAGGACCCAGTGAAGCTCAGCGAACCTGGTAACAGTCTGGATGGAAGCTGGATCCACTGTGAGGAGCAGTCAGTGTGAGCCTAATCACAACCCTCACGCCTACAGGGAACAGGACCCACAGACCCTGCATTTCACAGCCCAGGGGTGTGCAGTCCCCTCAGAGGGAGCCAAGGAGCACTCAGTAGGATCAGGTTTCCCAGGACTCAGCCCTCCCAAGTCCCAGCACAGGAGCAGCTGCACGGAGACCCATTAGCTGCTGAGACCCTGGTCCTCCTCACTCCTCATCCTCCTTTCCCACTTTCCTCTATGGAAGTAGAGTAATAATGGGCCCTGTGTGTCTTTCATTACATGTTTTACATAGATGTTAGGATAATAACATTTTATGAGCATTAATCTGATAATCATTGACAAACTTATTGAAATAACTTGTATATCAAAAATGTCACCAATTAAAAGTTTAAAGGTCATTATTTGTGAATTTATGCTATGAAAACTGCAACCATCCACACAAAGTCCTTTTAAATCATATTTCTAAATTCCAAAATGACACCACATTTTTTGCTGTCCTGTCCATTCTTGCACAGCCCACTACCTAATTCCACCACATGAGAATAAAACTATTTCTGTCCTTATGGGTTTCCCATTTCTGGAAATTTTTCTTAAGGTTCCTAAAATAAGGAAGGTTTTATCCAAATTCAATGCTTAGCAAAACAATTTCAGTTGTTTGCATTTTATGCCACTTTCTGTGGTTAGGCTACAAACTACAGGAAATACACAGACTACTGTGGATGTGGAAATATTAGAGTCCTTAAAAATGTTGGTGAAAGTGACAGATTTCCTAGCTCATCTAGTAGATTAGTATCTTTTAAAATTAACACAAGGAATTCCTCATGTGACTTTACAGTTGGGTAACTAGCCAACAGTATTGAAACTGCATATTTATACAACATTTTTCAACCTTACATTCCTGTAAAAATTCTTCTTGGTAAGCAAACTTAGAAAATACCCAAAAGTCCATCACTTCAGAGAGGGCAATCAAATAACTTATGTCCACATGCGAGATATCCTTCATCCATAAAGGAAATGAAATTTATATCTTTGTGATTGCATGAATGTTCCTTCAAAAACAGTCATAAATATAAAAAATCACTCCCATGTGACTCTACAGATGTGTAATATCCACATTTTTTATGGCATTGCATCCAGAAAATAGTTGTACCTTCCAGTGATGTAAGGACATGGATTACACAGGGAAAATATAGAAATATCATGAATTTAAATTTTTTTAAATAAATATCATGAATTTCCTTACAATGGTGAACATGCAGAGTAAGTGCTCTTAGAAGAGAGTCACAAATAACTTAATGCTGAAAATCCCATTCAGCTGTGTACTTACAATTTGCTCTCACTGTATGTGGGTAAAATTCCTGCAAAGTGCCATCGTAAAAGATAAATCAAAAGAGCTAACACGTAATACATTTCTGAAGCAAGCAAACAGTCCAGAAAACAAATTTAAAGTTCAAAAACTACTGTAAAGTTCTAGCAATACACTAATGTGGAAACCATGCACAGATGTATAAGAATAATACAAGGGACTTCCGGGAGAACATGGCGACAAATGACAGCAGCCACGGAGGCTTTCTGAGATTACCAGCTTAGAATCCAGGAGCGGTGCCGTGTGAGGAGCCCTAAGCAAGGGGAGATGTACCCTGCCGACCCAGGAACGAACTGAACTGAGAGAAACCAACTGGAAATGCAATCCTGAGGTTATAACAGGAACAGATAAAATCTCAGCGTGGAAGCTGGATCCCGCACCATTGGAAGCCACGATTTGAATTTCCTGCTGCTGCTACTATGTCAAAATCGGCATGGCAGGGAGAGAGACGCCTGAAAGCTCTGAGAGTGGGAATCGACAAACCAAACAGTGTTGAGAGCTGGAATGCCAGGGAGCCCTGCATCAACCTGCGGTGAGTGAGAGAAATGGGGAACCTTTCATAGGCTAGGAGGCTCCAACAGAGGACATTCTGGGAACAGGCAGACTAGCCAGAACAGGGCCCTGCAGTGACTTTAGTCGCATTTCCCCTCTGAAGCGGGATTTGTGGGGAGCGCTTGGCCGGTGACATATTTGCTACACCAGAATCAGAATTGATGATCATTCTGCTATAAGCAATCTTGCAAAACAGTTAGTGCTTTGTGTGTTTTGAAAACTAGAAATAGCAAAAATGAGTTTTAAATATGGAGCAGGGGTACAAACTAGAAAGCATTTGGAGACTCTCTCTCTCTCTCTCTCTCTCTCTCACACACACACACACACACACACACACACACACAGGGATTTCGATACACATATCCATTTCATTTAAGAAAAGTATATTTAAACTTTGAATGCCCACATTTTCACAAAATTCATTTATCTTTGCCACAGGTCTCAGTATCTTTATTGTGCTTCATTGCTTGGGTAATTATCAATCACTCATCTGTATGTGATGTTTCATGAAATAGGAAATGACTTCTGAAAACTAAATAATGTCTCCCTCCTATAATCAGTTTCTTGTGAGTTAAGAATACACTGACCTGAAGGAAATGACCTACACTGCTGACCCCTTCACATTCATGACTCCTGAAGGCAGAGCTAGTGATGTCCTGACACTGAAATACCTGCCTCTCTCAAGTCACAATGGACTTCACCATCAAGCTCATCGTGTGAAACTAAACAACCCTCATCTCTTCATCCTTCACTGCTCCATCTGCTGTCAGAGCAAGACCCAGACCAACTCAGGTGCAGGAAGTGAACCGCGCAGAAGGTAGGAAACTGCAGAGCCTCCTGAAAAATGACGCCAGCACAAGAGTGGGATTGGATCCGGGGCAGAGCAGCCACAGAGTGCACGTCTGTGGTCTCATTTGTTGCAAAACCTTGACCTACAGAGTCATCATCATAAAAAGCGGTCAAGGATAATTCAGGCTTCAGTCACCCTTCATTCATTTAGAGGATATTTGCATTCAACCTTTAATTTGGTACTAGACAGATTGAAAGCTTTGGGGCCATTAAGAAAGAGTAAAATGACTTCAGTAAGAGATAGAAGGAGGATGGAGAAGAGGATGGAGAGCTAGGTCTGAGAACCTAGGCACCCAGTGTTTCCATACGGGAGATCATGAGTCCCCTGGAGGACGTCATTACCACGTGGAGTCTTGTTTGAGAGATTTGTCTGGAAGAGACCAGAGTTCCTAGTTGAAATCAGTTGAGACCTGAGCTGATCTCTTGTTTTGCCTCCCTGCAATGGAGGGACCCAGTGTGCATCTCTTCCACTATCTGAGGGTGCAGAAACTAGACAAGAGTTAGAGCACACAGCTGAATCCTGCTGGATACCAGCTCCATCATTGCCTGCTCTTGAACTTTCAGGACCATAAATGTAAGAAAAAACATGTATTTCATGTAAGTTGCTCTTGTGGAGTATTTTTACAGGGGCTGTCATAGACATGCTCACCCCCTAAGTTTCTGCACCTGTCTGTTAACACTCGGATGTTTCAGCACATGCAGCCTTTAGTAATCCAGAAATTGCTTCCAGGTTAATCACCTGATCACATGGCCTAGGATGACCTGGGACCTAGGTAAAGTTTCATCCTATTTATTATGTAAAGCTTGTATCCCCAAATTCTGTATATTTTTTGCCTTATAATTTCATTCCTTTTATGTGGTTACAAATTATTGATTTAGTTAATCCAGTTTTTTATGGTTGTACTGTTTGCTATTTAAAAACAACTTTTTTGGTGTGTCTACATTTTGAAGATGATGATGAGATAATAACCAGAAGCTTGGAACACTTTGTAATAACCAGAAGCTTGGAACACTTAAATGAACACTAACAGACTACCTGAGGAATTAATCTGAAGCATTTAACCATTAATTTACTGATTATTTTTACCTTACTGGGGAAGAAAAGTCCTCAGAATCAATAGGCAAATAGCCTAGCACTGAGCTGTATCTCCAGTTTTATTTTTACATATTTGTGAGTGAATCAGCTTAAATATCTGTGACTGCTCGTTCATATAGTCATATACAGATATCTCAAATAAATATTCTGTGTTAAACATAACCAGCATTATAGAGGGTATGCTCTTAGTATATATGTTGAAATAGGAAAGTTAATGTGAAGCAACCTGAGGATGGTCACAAACTTGCTGGAGATGGGATGCGGGAGGGGAGTAGGGGAGGGAGGGATTGCAGAGGAGCCTCAGGATACACTGAGGATGACCCATGAGTTCACTGCTGAGATTGTGTGGGTTGTGGTACAAGTGTTCCTGTGTTTAAATCCTTCTCAGGTGCACACTTTTTCTATGGGAAGTTTATGTGTTATGTCTAATGAAGCTATCACAGACACACAAAGTCTCAACACACAGAAAGAGTGAGAGAGTTCATGAGAGGTGAAACTAAGAGCCTCAGTAGCAGGCATCCACATGGACAAAGCTTGTGTTTTCTCTCAGCAGACAGAAGAATGCAGCAAAGTCACACATGTCCTCTCTGTAGGAAGAGGGGAAGACAGTCATCCCAGGTGTGTGTGATCTATCCAGGACGTGGAACAGGAAGCAGTTTGTTCACAGCTTAGGAGAGCGTAGGCCCAGAGATTGGGAGAACATTTACAGCACATCAGCTCTCCTATAGGAAAGGAAAATATTACTGACAATTTGATAAATTTACAAATTTCCAAGGCAGAAAAATATAAATAATCATGTTATGAGTACACAAAAAATAAAGATAGACAAAGAGATAAAGACCAAGAATTCATCTCATAATGAGTTTTTATGTTGTCTTGAATGATATCATTTAGCCAAACATTCTCAGCACATTAACATCAAATGGGAGTTCTGTGCTTTCTGAGTTTTTCATGCCCAGAGCTGTCTATATAGGAGGAGGCCATGCAAATAGGGCCTCCCTGTGCTCATGAAAACAAGCCCAGCCTTCATCCTGCAGCTCTGCAAATGAACCCAGCCCTCGATGCCCAGCTGTTCCCACTTGATGATCCAGACTGAGCACAGACAATCACTATGGAGTTTGGGCTGAGTTGGGTTTTTCTGTTTGCACTTCTGAAAGGTAAGTTATTGAGAACAAAGGATACAGAATGGGAAAATGGACGTGTCTGGGATAAACATGGACATGTGTGACAGTTTCCTGAACAGAATGTTCTTGTGTTTTCAGATGTCCAGGCTGAGGAGAAGCTAGTGGAGACCCTGAGACTCACCTGGGTGACCTCAGGATTCACCTTCAGTAGCTATGACATGAGCTGGATACCCCAGGCTCCAGGAAAGGGGCTGGAGTGGATCTCATACATCAGTACTGGTGGTAGAATACACTATGCAGACTCTGTGAAGGGCCGATTCACCATCTCCAGACACGACAGCAAGAACACGCTGTATTTGCAGATGACCAGCCTGAAAACTGAGGACACGGCGGTGTATTATTGTGCCAGGCACACAGTGAGGGAACATTAGTGTGAACCCAAAAACCTCACTGCAATGGAGCACATGTCCAGCAGAGTTCGAGGAGAACTATGCAGGGCCTAAGAAACAGGTGCAGAGAAGGAAGCAGAGGAGAGAGGGCTTCCTGGGGCCTCTGGGGTTCCCTTCTGCTTTAAGGCCTTAGGTCCTGAATTGACCCACAATGAAGTACCCAAGTTCTAGGAAAAATTCTCTGTTATATGTAATTGTGTGAGTACATAAGAACTGATATTATTTTCATTTTCTGTGTATGAATTTTACTTGCACCCATCTCAACTAACCTGTGCCTTTTATATAGTTAATATTTCTCCAGTGTCATATTCTCATCATCTACAAATTGATCTGCTGGTTTAGTTTGGGTGATGAGGAACTATCTCATGCAGTAATAAATGCTTCAGATTAGGAAATGAAATCCTTCCCATCTCTCTCTGTGGGATCTCAGATCACACAGCTCCCTCCCCTCTTTGGTCACCTCAGGAGACCTGGTGCCCAGGCTCAGCCCCAGCACCATGAGGAGCCCTGAGCTCAGGGGAGGAGGGAGAGGGGCAGCCTGACTGCACTCAGGGCACTATCTATGGACCCAAATATGCTCTTCCTAGACAAGACAGCTGGGTAGGACTTGGTCCTGTGTCTTTCTTTTGTACCTTACAAATTAAAAAATTTATAAAATACAGCAAAACCATTCTCTATCTTAATCTCCATTTCTCTCGGTTGCACCCCTTTCTTTTCATGTTTTTTTACATTTTTACTTTACAGGAATAAAATAGAACAGTAAAGTGAAACAAAACAAAACAGTGATAGGACAGTAGGAGACTCACCATTGTTACTATACTGCATAACCTCATCCTCTAATTAGTTGCTCAGGCTATGGCCCCACGCTTGGAAAGTCAGTCAAACAATTTAAGTGTCAGGTCGCTGCCTTACTTCAATCAGTAACATCCTAGCCTGTACTGTGCCCCATTGCTTATGTGTGTGTCACTGAGGGGCAAGAGCGATAGGCTGCACGGCTTCCTTGCTGCTTCTCCCCACTTGACAGGGCCTCCACCAGCACATGAGGTGAAGGGACTGCCCTGCTTCCAGCTGTTTTCCTCATCCAGCCAGACCAGCACCCCTGACTCTCTTATTCTTGCTTGGTCCCTGAATTCTCTGTCTCCATGGATTTAAACTCACAAGTCTGACCCTTCCCGTGTCCATGGCCTCACTTCTGTCTTCCTGCTCTCCCTCATGTTGCTTTGATCCAGGGTCTGGATAGCAGGCAAGGAGCAGTTCTCCTCTGCTGCTCACTGCTCCTCCGTTCTCCTGTGTTGTCTCTTTCTTACTCATGTCTCCTTTTCAGTCTATCAGGAAAGCAATGGAGAATAGATGAGATGAAACCCTCCAGTCTCACAGAGTTCATGGTTTTTCCTAAATGGATTCTCATGATTCTGCCTTGATGCATTTTATTTTATCTCACTTAATTCTGCATTTGACAGTCATCCATGTATTTGGAAATTTTTCTCAAACAATCAAATATACTTCAATGGTTACTAATATCACTCTTATCATTACAGTTTTCTGTGACCAGGTCCCTAGTGAACAGCACCAAATCACTTGCATGCACATCCATAGCTCCTGAAGGCAGAGCAGAGCTGACATTCTCACACACAGACCCCATCTCTCAGATGTGACCAAGGACCTCACCCTCACACTCATCCCCAGAAGCTAACACACCTCCACCTCCTTACCCTGCTCTGTTCCTCATCTGGTGCAGCATCCTCACTGATGTGTCCTGTGGTTAAGGACTGAGAATTCATTTTCTTGATGTGATGTCTCTGGGGCATCTGTTGTTTCCTAACCAGGACCTCCCTATCTTTGAGAATATGACCTTCCCCGAGATGGTGTCTGATCCTCACCACTGCACCTTCTGTATTACATCTTCCTGGAGATTCCTGAAAATCTGAAATATTTTATGAGTTTCCCTCTGTTTCATTCATCTCTGTTGCTCTGAGTCATGATTGTGCAGATACCATTTTCAAATTGAGACCTTAGAAATCTGGCTCAGGTAAGAGTTCAAATTTAGCATTAATGTTGTAAAAAGAAAAGTAGTGAATGGAACCAGGAGGAACATGGAGCTCCTGGGTGTTCATCTCACCACGCACCTCAGCTGAGCTTTATTCAGCAACACTGCTGCTCCCCTGTGTCACGGTGTCTCTACATTCCTGATCTGACAGTTATGAACAGCCGCTTTTCTTCTCAGATGTGTTTCACAAAGATCACCTCCCACCCTTAGTTTATGCTCTCATGTCATCATGGAGGGAAATCCATCAGTGAGCCATCCTCACTTCCTACTTATGAAATCCACCACTGCCTCAGTCCCTGGTTATCAACTTCCTCCTCACTGCTACCTTCCAGGGGTTTTCCTCTTCCTCTTCCTGTGTCAGTGGCTGTTAATTGTTGGATCTTCCCACCAGAACTGTAACACAATGTAGATTACAGGCAATGCTTGTCAGTTTAAAAACCCACAAAGGAAACAGGCACTTTCCTAACCTTAGTGAACAAATGCTCACTGGCCTCCCAAGGATTTAGCAGAGCCTGTGACCCCCTCTCCCCACCATGAAAGCTTATGCATAACTGAATGTTTATTCTTCTCTCTGTGGAATATATTTGTCTTCCTACAAATCCGTCAAAGTCGTGTAATTCAGAACAGAGATCAGAACCATGGATGCAGGAGTAACTCTAAGCATGACCTCAGAGCAGGGAGGTAGAGGGGTCTGGTATCAAAGATCAGAACCAGTTCCTACCCAGAGAGTTACAGACACACTTACTTCTAGATGTCAGGGTCAGTGCTCTCTTACTAGGACTCAGAACAGCTCGACCTGCTTGACCAGATCCTATCCTGAGAGTCCATGTACAGCCTGCTAATCTATTTCTCCTTATTATTATTGACTGGACTGTTACCTGCATGCAGGCTACCTGAGTTGAGTAGATTTGGGGAAGGAGATAAAAAGGGTAAAAAGCATACTGTATTGCCTAACTAACCCTGATGAATATAATCATTATATCCTGAAAATATGTACTAATGAAAAATATCTTTAAAAATGATAAATGTAAACAGAGTGCATATGCTAGATTGAGGTCTCTATCCAGGGAGTGACATGATGAAATAAGAATTTCAGAGGACATGGATAGAGATCAGTCAATGCATTGAAAGGACAGTGCACTGAAGGGCAGGGTCTCATCCCAGTCACAGGTGTGACATAATAGCACAGCAGACCTAGTCTTGTAGATCACAGGTAAGATTTTCATGGGGCTTTTCCTTTTCCAAAGTAGACAAATAGCACTCAAGGCAGTGGTGATGATGTTGGACATTTGTGTCTCCCTGCTGAAGAGGTCCCACACACAGAGTGACCCCTTCATCCAGAATCTGCTCCTCTGCACACTGGAGGTCAGAATGCACAGTCCCCATGCTCAGGGTCTCCCATTTAGGTGGAATGGCGCTGGGCTCAGATCTCCATCATGACTCACTCAGGAATCCTCAGCCCCACTTTCCTGACTCACAGATGAATTGATAAGGAGGTGAGCTCACACAGGAATAAATTTGGGACATCTAATTAATGACATTGGTAGATTCCATCTCTTTGTGGTAACCTTAGAAAATTTATAAAGTGTTTGCTATGGAACTGAGTGGCAAGAAATCATTAGAGTGCTTGCTGCACTGCACTGGAAAACATTTCACCGAATCCCCAGTGTACCAACAGTGACCAAGTACTGCAGGCTTCTGGCTGAAAAAGATTGGAAAGTCAGAGGTAAGTTTTAATTTTAGGTACATTGTCATGATGAGCATAGTGTTTATAGTGGATAATTGTTCAAAAAGGGACATCTGTAATTAGATAAGCATTTGGAATTTAGGAATCACTAAACAAGAGATGAAGGGGAAGCTAGAAAGGAAAAGATAGCCAGCACCTACAGAAGATCAGGTAGGGAAGGGACACTTAGCACAGACAACCTCCTTCCCTCCCCCAGTGAGGCTTCTCTGTGAGGAAGGCACAGGACACACATCCGCATCTCCAGTCGCTGTGGGCTCTGGTCAGTGAGACCTGGTGTCTCAGAGCAGGAGGCAGGAAGACCTCTCCTGACAAAGTTAATGGTGGTGAAGTGAGCTCTCCAGCAACACAGACCATACCAGAGCAGAGAGGTCGGGGAAAGGTGGAGGGAGTTATGCTCGTCTTCATCCTGTGGAAGCAGCACCAGAGCTCCTGTAGGAGGGCACAGTCAGGATGGGAACAAAAAGGGAGCAGGACTACAGGAAGCTGGTGTAGGATTAGGAAGGAGGGGTCATGGCCATGCTTCCTCCACTGCAGGGAAGGCAGCTTCCTACCTCTCACAGATGTGGACACCACATGAGTGCAGGGGAGGAGACTCCTTTCTGCATCACAAGGACCGTAGACATCCTGACATGTACGTCACCATCATAAAGAAAAGGAGCCTCCCTAATGCAAATTTGTCTCCCAAATCTAGACTCAAATTCCCCTCTTGAACTGGTGGAATGGACAGCTCCTTCCTCAGACACCTCTAAAATCTCTGCAGAAGGTAAAGGTGTGGCCTAGAATATGAAACTTCTGGGTCGTCTCCTGTGCCTGGTGACAGGTCCGCATGGTGAGTGTGCTCAGTGTCAGACATGGGTCAATGGGAAGATTAGAAAAGCAGGGGGCTGATAGGAATTTTACCCTTGCTTCCAGGTGTCCTGTCTCAGGTGCAGCTTCAGGAGTAAGGGCCTAGCCTGGTGAAGCCCTTGAAGATTCTGTCCCTCACCTGCTCAGTCTCTGGATTCTCCATCACAACCAGAGGTTATCACTGGAGCTGGATCCATCAGCCTCCAGGAAAGAGCCTGGAGTGGATGGGGAACATAAGTATCAGTGGTGGCACTGATTACAGTCCTTCCCTCAAGAGCTGCATCTCTATTTCCAGAGACACAGGCAAAAACCAGTTCTCCCTGCAGCTGAACTCTGTCACCAAGGAAGACACAGCCACCTATTACTGAGCAAGAGACATGGTGCTTTGATGCAAGCATGAGCCCTGACATAAACCTCCCTGCAGGGAAATCAAGGAACAGCAGGGAGCATGCAGAACATATTGATGAAAACAACCACCTTCCCAGCAAATAAGGAGAAAAAGTTGAGAGGTTTTCCCTTCATTTGATGTGCATGCCCTTCAGTGGTCCCAGGCACAGAGCTCCCAAAAATCTCCTATATCCCTGGTGAGGCAGCGTCATGCTTACATGGAAGGAGGTTTCTTTCTTTTTTCTTTTCCAACTTCTGTATCACAATCTGTTGCACAGTAATTTTTTTAAAGACTATTGATTACAACTCACCTGACTGCAGAGTCTCCTTAGTTTTTTTTCAGGTGTTTATTTTGTTGTCCAATTATTTTCATAAGAAAGTTTAATGCGGGGCTGGGGATTTAGCTCAGCGGCATAAGCACCTGCCTCGAAAGCAGGCAGTCTCGAGTTCGATCCCTGGTACTGGTAAAAACGAAAAAGCCAAAAAAAAAAAAGAAGAAGAAGAAGAAAGTTTAATGCTTGATAAAATAAAACAAACTGTTTTTACCATAAGTACCTTCTAACTAGTACAATAATATATTGTTACTATGTACAATTTCAAACAAAAGATTCCATTTCCAAGGAAAGTGTTGTTGAACGTCCTCACTAAGCTTGATGGAAGCTATAAGAAATTTCCTTGATGGCCAATGTTTTCCTTGACTTGGCAATAAATCAGACAATAAAAAAACATAAGTCAAACTTTCAGTTAGCTGAGAACCATGAAAATGCTGTCAGAAGCTCAGTCATCTGGATCTTGGGAGTCTGCAGTAGATACAAGAGTTCATCAAGCAGCATAATACCTTGTGACTGTTTTCCCTCTAGTCTGCTGGGACAGGTTCTGTAGGTTTCAAGTTGGTCTATTATTAATAAAAAGCTGTGCCCTGTTGTGTCAGAACCTGGTAAGTGACTCGTAAGCCATTCTTTATCAGCTCATGGATTCCATCACCATCAGTGATTAAAGCTGTATGGAATTCCTTACCTGCCACATTACTTTCCAGTTCTTCTCCAGCATAGGAAATAAGAGGAGAGGTTTCACATTGGATCTGTGCATCACTGGCATCATTCAAGTGGGCAATCGCTGGAAGGGGAGAACTATTTCCACCTGTGAGCACTGCATAGCCAGCAGTGGTGTAGGGCAACAAAGCACTTGGGTTGTCCTTCCCACTGTGACTGTCTGCATGCTTAAGCGGGGAAAATCCATCCTCCGATAAACCTTCATACACCGCAAGCTTCTCTGCAATCTGGAAGATGTCAGAAGCTACGTTTGTCAATTTATACCACATGACTTGTCTGGCATAATTAACTCACCCCAGGAATCCACATATGGAATCTTCCTGTGAGCCAGATGGCGCTAAAGCTGAGGTTCATCAACACCAACAGCATCTCTCAGACATAGGACGATGAAGATGTGATTGGTGATGCGGCCCACACAGAACAGCACTTGTCCATCCGAGCTCCGTACCTGAGATGTTGCCAGGGAAATTTTGCTCTATTCTACCACCCATTATCCACCATTCACCGCACAAACCATTCCACCTGGCTCTGTAGTGTTCTCTCCTCTATCACCATTGCTCCACAGTCTGCCCTTTCTCAACGTGGAATTCAATAACCATTGGCTTCACTTTAACCAATGCATCATCCACGTAGCATATGCAAGTGCACCAGGTGCCTTTTTGTTACAAATCCTCCACCATATTCTGGGCTGCCAAAGCCCAAAAAAAACCCTCATTTCCATCTGGGGCCATAGAAATTTTGTTCTTTTCTTCCAAAGTAATTTTCCCATTAAAACTCATAGCAGGCAGCATGCCCTGATCAAAATAGATTACATTTTCTTTTTTCAACCAAAGTACTTGTGTTTTATGAAGAACTCCTTTGTCTCTTCTATTTTTCTGCCACTGGCCCCTACCTACCATGGACTGATCCATTTGAAGCCATGATAGCTTTAGCTAACAACTGTAGCTTCAGAACATGCTCTGCTGGAATCTGAAAATGTCTTATGGGATAGTGAACCCACATCACACTTCCTTCCGGGATATGCCATTCCAACTGTTGCCCTCTGTCCATCTGCTAGCAGGGGAACTGCTCCTTTGTTCTGAGAAATCTGGAAAAGTCACTGTCCCAAGCCTGGCACTGATCTTGGTACCTAGTAGCACCGCCACCATCTCTCCAGGGGCAGTTATCATTGGTGCATCTGCTTTCTCATGCTAAGAGAACTAGTTAAATCCTTCAGTTGGTGTTTGATACGTCTGTGCATACCTGCTTCACCTGATCTGAATCAAGGCTGCCTCCCAGGCAACCTACAGCCTTCCTCAATGCTGCTCGACCTGGATGTGCACAGGGGGATGCATCCCTGAAGCACAGATTAAGTCTACAGGTAGAGAAATAGGCGCACATTTTAACTACAGGAAAGAGGCGCTGTGAATCTCATTGCACATGCCCAACTCTATTCCGCAGATCACAAGGGAGGACCTGGTTCCCCTGTATTTCTCACTCCATCTATCAACACTTGGTCACACTGAATCACTCACTTGTGTTTCTGTAAAGAATTCAACCTTTGTATAATGGAGCAAACACTGACACCTGTATAATGTATTTAAATATGTAAAAATGAATTAAGGCTATGAATTAGAATTGAGTGTCATAACAGTTACATGAAATTCTTGTTTTACATAATCATATTATTTTCACCAAACCTGACCTGCAGACTTCATGTAATCTGCTACTGAAGTTTTTCTACTTCCCGACCTCAGAGCCCTCTATATAGCAGGAGGCCATGCAAATTGGGCCTCCCTGTCCCAATGTAAACCAGCCCAGCCCTCACTCTGCAGCTCTGCACTCTCCAGCCCTGGACTCCCAGGTGTTTCCTTTCGGGGATCGGGACTGAGCACAGACAGCCCACAATGGAGCTTGCGCTGAGATGGGTTTTCCTTGTTGCTGTTTTAAAAGGTAATCAGTGAGGAACAAGAGACATTTAGTGGGAGAGAGTGGGATAAATGGTAGACATATGTGACAGTTTCCTGAGCAAGATGTCTCTGTGTTTGCAGGTGTCCAGGCTGAGGTGCAGCTGGTAGAGTCTGGGGGAGGCTTGGTGCAACCTGAGGGGTCCCTGAGACTCTCCTGCGTGACCTCGGGATTCACCTTTAGCGATTACTACATGTACTGGATCCGCCAGGCTCCAGGAAAGGACCTAGAGTTGGTTGGTTTTATCAGAAACGCGGCTAATAGTCACACTACGGAGTACGCTGCATCCGTGAAAGGCAGATTCACCATCTCCAGGGATAATTCCAAAAGTGTATCTTCAAATGACCAAACTGAAACCCGAGGACACCGCTGTGTACTACTGTGCAAGAGACACAGTGAGAGGACATCAATGTGAGCCCTGACACAAACCTCCCTGCTGTGGTACTCTGGACCAGCAGGGGGCGCACAGGACACACGGAGTTCAGCCCTGTGCAGGACAGGAGCACAGGATGGAGCAGAATTATTTCCTGTGGAGATGTGAGGCTTCGGTCCACGTGACGTATTTCCCGGGAGACTCTGCATTCGTGAGTCTGTGCTTATCTTTCATGCTCCTGGAGTAAAAATTTAACTCAATAGTAAGATATATTCTCATCTGTACACATGTTCAAGTGTAATTGTTGAAGGTAAAAATGAGTCTTCTGTGAACACAGGACTGGAACTTGAGGACGCACAGGCAGTAATTCATACCTTTTTCCATTGAAAAGGACCTTATTGATGTTTCCTTTCACCACCAGTTTTGATATTTAGATTAGAGGCAGAAGAGAGATAACCCGAGATTAATAATGGATAAAACTTTGGAAAACTTAAATCTTACATTCCTTGTGCTATATAACTGCATAAATCAAACTCAGAGCTCATTTAATTATCTTTTTAAATAATGTATTTTTCACTTAGTTTTTATTCTCGAATCTGCTTTTTTAAATCTACTTTCTTAGAATGAAACACAAGACCTTCCTGCAGAATCTCCCATGGAGTCACTAGTGTACACCCATGTGTGCCCTGGTCCCTCAAGAAGGGAGCTAGGAGACCAGTGGTATCCAAGGCACGGAGAGCAGGACATCAGAAAGAGCCGCCAGGAAATATTTGACAGGAACTGAAGGTGCACCCACCATACAACTTCATCTTTTAAAATTTTCGTATCAATATATCAAATACGTCTCCTTCATCTAAGAAAATTATCTTGACAAAGTAAACCAAGAACCACTGACTCCTATACCATGTGTAGAATATCTTCACTGCTCTCCCATAACTAGAAACAGACCCATCCACACATGTGAAATTTATTTTTTACAGGGTAACACAGTAGTTGACTACAGATGTCTATTTCAACGAATATTTAAACAAATAACAAGATGAATAATAGCAAGTGTTATAAAGTACGTTGAAGAAATTAACCCCTAGTGCATTGTTGGAGGGAATGTAAATTATTGCAATGAGGGAGTGACTATTCTATAGGACAGCGACTCTGGAATCTCCTGAGCGCGTTTATGACCAATTTGCAGGAAGAATTCGCCGCGTCCATTAAGAAAACCAGGAAGGCTTTGAAAAGCCAGGAGTAAAGCCCTTAAATGCTAATATGGTCAGACGAGATGAGAGTTACACAGGAGAGCCTAGTCCAGAAGAGAATTGTTTCTCTGGCGGCTCAGCTGTCAGAAAATAGAGCAGGAGCCAATCAGCAAGGAAGGCGGCGCCTGGATGAGCTACCCAATCAGGTGGGCTGAGGGGACGGGCACTTCCTGTGTTATGGCGTACAGTGGGCTTCGTCGGTGTTGCTGAGAGTCCCTGCTGGCTAGACCGGGTTTTGTGTACTATCGCCTGGCTGCGCGCTGCATTCAAAGGCTCCCGGGAGACCCTAAAGCCACACAATGGTGACGTTGTAGGACGGGAGCCGGGGATGGGACGAAATCGGGTGTGTTCTGGAGGGAAGTGGTCGGAAACGGCTGTGGCAGTGCACAGCCTCCCTGCTCAGCTCCAGACGCCGAGGTCTCCCTGGTCCTTGGTGCTACGTCGTCATTCGTAACATTTCCTCCTTTACAGGGACAGTGCTAGGTCCCCAGTGCACAGTGCTAGCTCGCACACTGCCAGCCTAGGATGTCTTCTTGGATGGCCCCGGCACAGCTGTGTCTGCACCACTCGGCAGGGAGCAAGAGATTTGGGCAAACCATCACTGTAGTTTTTCACGTGATTCCTCCACTTGCAGTGATGTTACTGAAGGAACAAGGTTCTTGGTCTCACAGCATTGAAGAATGAGGTTGCAACCAAAGGAAAAAATGTTAGCAGAGAGTTTATTGGAAGTAGGAATACTACTAGCGCGCTGATTCTGGAAGTGTCCCAAGTGAGTTGCCCCATAGCCAGAGCTAATTATGAATAAGCAGAGCCCAGGAAATACTCAGCTGTTTAGTGACCACCTATCACCGAGGGCTCTGTGGATTTAAAACAACTACTTTGAACTCAGGCTCTCTCACCCATTTCCTCAGCATGCACTGTTAAAAAGAAAATGGGATTTTAGAGAAACGTTAGATAACTTGTATTTTCTTTCATTTGACTTTTAAATTTTATTTATTTATTTATCTATTCTTGTGTCTTTTTGAAACAAGGTTTCATTCTGCAGCTTAGGTTGGCTTTAAACATTATTTTGTAGAGCAAAAGAATGTTCCTGTGTTTGCAGGTGTCCAGGCTGACAAGCAGCTGGTGCCCCTGGGAGACGCTTGGTGCAGCCTGGGGCATCCCTGAAACTCTCCTGCATGAATTCAGGATTCACTGTCAGAAGCTGTGCCATAAGCTGGATCCAAAGGCTCCAGGGAAGGGCCTAGAGTGGATCTCATACATAGGTGCTGGTGGTAGCACATACTATGCAGACTCTGTGAAGGGCTGATTCACCATCTCCAGAGACAACGGCAAGAACATGCTGTATCGATAGATGAGCAGCCTGAAACGGAGGAACACAGCCCTGTATTAGTGTCCATGACACACAGTGAAGGAACATTTGTGTGAGCCCAGAAGAAACCTCCTGGAAACAGGGCTTATGCCCAGCAGACGTCGCTGTAATGTGAGAGAATCACGTGCATGCCCCAGAAGCAGGAGCTGAGAAGAAAGCAGGGGAGGGAGCTCTTCCTGGGGACTCTGGGGTTCTCTTCTGTTTTAACATTTTAGTTCCTGAACCAACCCACATTGAAGTACCAAAGTTCAAGGAAAAATTCTCTGTTAAATGTAATTGCATGAGTACATAAGGAACAATGATTTTTTTCATTTTCTGTGTATGAATTGTACTTATGGGTAAACAAAACTTGCACCCATCTCAAAGTAACTTGTGCATTTTGTGAAGTTAATTTTGTTTTCAGTGTCAAATCCTCACCATCTAAAGTGGGTCTGTTGGTTTAGTTTGGGTGATGAAGAACTGTCTCACGCAGTAATAAATGCTTCAAATTAGGAAATTAAATCCTTCTCATCTCTGTCTGTGGGGTCTCAGATCACACAGCTCCCTCCCCTCTTTGGCCACCTCAGGAGACCTGGTCCCCAGGCTCAGCCCCAGCACCATGAGGAACCCTGAGCTCAGGGGAGCAGTGAGAGGGGCAGCCTGACTGGACTCAGGGCACTGTCTATGGACCTAGATGTGCTCTTTCTAGACTAGAGGGCTGAGTAGGACTTGGTCCTGTGCCTTTCTTTTGCACCTTACAAATTAAAAAATTGATAAAATACAGCAAAACCATCCTCTATCTTAATCTCCATTTCTCTCTCTCTCTCTCTTAACTTTTTAGGTTTTTTTTATTTTATTTTAAAAAAGAAAAATAGAACATTAAAGTGAAACAAAACAAAACAGTGTTAGGACACTGGGGATTCACTGTTGTTACTGTATTAGATAATCTCATCCTCTAATTAGTTGCTCAGGCTCCCTGTCCCAGGCTTGCAAAGTCGATCAAATAATTTAAATGTTGCTGCCTTAATTTAGTTAGTAACATCTTAGCCTGCACTCCGTCCCATTGCTTATGTGTGTGTTACTGGTGGGAGAAGGGGGAGGCTGCACAGCTTCCTTGCTGCTTCCCCCACCTGACAGGGCCTTGCCAACACATGTGGTGTGGCGACTGCAATGCTTCGTGCTATTTTCCTCATCCAACCACACCACCAACCCGGCTCTCTTATTCTTGCTGGGTTCCTGAATTCTCCCTCTCTGGATTTCAACCCACGGATCCGACCCTTCCCATGTCTGTGGGCCCCACCTCTGTCATCCTGCTCTCCCTCATGTTGCTGTAGCCGAGGGTATGGACAGCAGATGAGAAGTGGAGGGTCTTCCTCTGCTGCTCACGGCTTCTCCGTTCTCCTGTTAGTGTCGTGGCTTTTTACTCATTTCTCAGTTTTCAGTCTATTGGGAAAACAATGGAAAATAAATGAGGTGAAAATCTCTATTCTCACAATGTGCATGGTTTTCCTAAATGGATTCCCATTATTCTACCATGATGTGTTTTATTTTATTTCAATAATTTCTGTATTTAACAGTCACACATGTATTTGTACATTTTTCTAAAACAACCAAATGTACCTCTATGGTTACTAATATCACACTTATTGTTACAGTTTCCTGTGACCAGTAACATAGTGAACAGCATGAAATCACTTGCATGCACATCCATGGTTCCTGAAGGCAGAGAAGAGCTGAAATTCTCACACACAGTACCCATCTCTCAGATGGGACCAAGGACCTCACCCTCACACTCATCCCCAGGGCTAACACAACCTCCAAGTCCTGCTCTGCTCTTTATCTAGTCCAGCATCCCCACTAACGTGTCCCTTGTCTAAGGACTGAAAATTCATGTACTTGATATGATGTCTCAAGGGCATCTGTTGTTTTCCCTCAAGGTAGGGACATCTTTGGGAATATGCCCTTCCCTGAGATGGAGTCTGATCCTCTCCATTGCACCTTCTGAATTACAGCTTCCTTCAGATCACTGAAAATCTGAAATATTTTATGAGTTCCCTTCCATTTCATTTTTCTTTGTTGTTCAGAATTTAATCATGATTGTGTAGATATCATTTTCAAATTGAGACCTTGGAAACACACCTCAAGAAAGAGTTCATATTTAGCATTAATGTTGTAACTTGTGTGTCAAAGAAAAGTAATGAATGAAACCAGGAAGACCATGGAACTCCTGGGTGTTCATCTCACCATATATCTCAGCTGTGCTTGATTCAGCTATACCGCTGCTCCTCTGTGTCACTGTGTCGTTTGATTCTTGACCTGATAGTTATGAAGAGCCTCGTTTCTTCTCAGATGTGTTTCACAAAGTTCACCTCTCACCCTTAGTTTATACTATCATCTCATAATAGAGGAAAAATCAATCTGTGAACCATCCTCACATCCTAAGTGTGAAATCCATCACCATATTAGTCCCTGGTTATCAACTTCCTCCTCACTGACACCTTCCAGGTGTTTTCTTCTTCCTCTTCATGTGTCAGGATTGGTTAATTGTTGGATCTTCCCACCAGAACTGTAACACGATATAGAGTACAGGCAACACTTCTCAATAACAAAACCCACAAAGGAAACATGCACATTCCTAACTTTAGTGAACAAATCCTCAGAGACCTTCCAAGGATTTAGTAGAGCCAGTGACATCCTCCCCACCACAAGAGCTTAGGCATAACTGAACCTTTATTCTCTTTGTGGAATACATGTCAGTCTTCCAACAAATCCATCAAAGTCGTGTAATTCAGAACAGAGATCAGAACCGTGGGTGTATGACTTCAGAGCAGGGAGGTAGAGGGATCTGGTATCAAAGATCAGAACCATTGCCCACCCAGAGAGTAACAGATTTGTCTACTCCTAGATGTCAGGGTCAGTGCTCTCTTGCTTAGACTCAGAACAGCTCAAACCCTTGTCCAGAGCCTACCCTGAGGGTCCATATAAAACCTGTAAATCTATTTCTCCTTACTAATGTGGAATCGACTATTACCTGCATTCAGGTCACATGATTATGACTAGATTTGGGGAGGGGGAGGAAAAAGGTAGAAAAGCACCTTGTATTATCTAACTGACCATGAGGAATGCAATCATTATATCCTGCAAATCTGTACTAATGAATAAATAATAATTGTACAGAGTACAATATGCTATATTTCAGTCTCTCTCCAGGAAATGACATGGAGAAATAAGAACTTCAGAGGACATGGATACAGACCAGTCAATGTATTGAGTGGACAGTGCACTGAAGCCAGGGACACATCCCAGTCACAGGTGTGACACAATAGCCTGGGGGTCTTGTGGATCACAGGTGAGGATTCCAATGGGGCTTTTCCTTTTCCAAAGTTGGCAAGTAGTCCTCACGGCAGTGGTGATGATGCTGAACACTGTGCCTCCCTGCTGAAGAGGTCACATCCAGAGTGACCCCTGCTTCTAGCCTTTGCCTCTCTTCACATTGGAGATCATAAGATACAGTCCCCATCCTCAGCATCTCCCAGTGATGGAGCTGGTCTCTGCTCTCCATCGTGATTCACTCAGGAATACTCAGCCCCACTTTCCTGACTCATAGACAGATTGATAAGGATGTCAGCTCAGAGAAGAATTCTTCAAAGAATCTCAATAATGGAATTCATAGATTTCATCTGTTTGTGGTGATCTTAATGAATCTGTACAGCATGTGCTATGGAACTGGGTAGGAAAACATCATGAGAGTTCTTGCTACACTGTACTGGAAAATATTTCACCGAATGCCCAGTGCACCAATAGTGAACAAGAAATGTCCACTTCTGGCTGAAAAAAGATTGGAAAGAAAGAGGTAAGGTTTAATTTTAGGACATTGTCATCATGAGCATAGTGTTCATAATGAATAATTGATCACAAAGGGAGAACTGTAATTAAGTAAGCATTTAGAATTTAGGAATCACCTCCTGGAAACAAAAGGAGGAGAACCTAGAAAGAAAATCCCACCCAGCACCTACACTAGGTCAGTTAGGGAAGGGCCACTTAGTACAGACAACCTCCTTCCTTCCTCCAGTGAGGCTTCTCTATCAGGGAGGCACAGGACCCACATCCTCATCTCCAGGCTCTGCAGGCTCTGGTCAGTGGGACCTGGATCACAGGACATCTCAGAGCAGGAGGCAGGAGGACCTCTCCTGACCACGTTAATGGTAGTGAAGCAACCTCTACAGCAGCACAGATGGTACCACAAGGGAGAGATCAGGGAGAGGAGGAGGGGGCTGTGCTTGCTTCATCCTGTGGAAGCAGCACCAGAGCCTGTGTGGGAGTGCAGAGTTAGAACAGGAAGGGAGCAGGACTGGAGGACGCTGGGGTGGGAACAGGAAGGAGGGCACATGTTCATGCTTCCTCCACTCCAAGGAAGGTAGCTTCCCGCCTAACACAGACATGAACACCACTTGAGTGCAGGGGAAGAGATTATTCTCTGCAGGATAAAGACCATAGACATCCTGGCCTGTGTCTCACCATCCTAAAGTAAAGGGGCCACTCTCATGCAAATTTGTCTCCCAAATCTAGACTCAAACTTCCCTCCTGGGCTAAAGGAGCTAATAGCTCCTTCCTCAGATACCCCTAAGATCTCTGGAGAAGGCAAAGGTGTGCCCTAGAATATGAAATTTGTGAGTCTTCTCCTGTGCCTCGTGGCAGGTCCGCATGGTGAGTATCCTAAATGTCAGACATGGGTCCATGGGAAGATTAGGAAAGCAGGTGACTGATAGGAATTTTACTCATGTTTCCAGGTGTCCTGTCCCAGGTGCAGCTACAGGAATCAGGACCTGGCCTGGTGAAGCCCTTGCAGACCCTGTCTCTCACCTGCACAATCTCTGGATTCTCCATCACAACCAGTGGTCATGACTGGAGCTGGGTCCATCAGCCTCCAGGAAAGACTCTGGAGTGAATGGGGCCATAGGTAACTGTGGTGGCCCTGGTTAAAGTCTTTCCCTCAAGAGCCACATCCCTATCTCCAGACACAAGCAAGAAACAGTTCTCCCTGCAGCTGAACTCTGTCACCGCGAAATACACAGCCACCTATTACTGTGCAAAAGACAACAGTGCTTTGATGCAAGTGTGAGCCAAGACATAATCGCCCTGCAGGGGCACTCTGGAACACCAGGGGTGCGTAGAACACACTGGGATAAGGAACCAGCAAATGAGGAGAAAAAGTTGAGAGGGTTTTCTCTGCAGTTGATTTGCATGTCAATCAGTGGCCCCAGGCACAGAGCTCCCAAGGATCTTGCATATCTCTGGTTAGGTGCTCACATGGACAGAGATTACTTTCTTTTTCTGATATCCATATCATGACAGGTGAGGTCTGGATATTTAGCTCAGCGACATAAGTTCCTGCCTTGCAAGCAGGCAGTCATGAGTTCAATCCCTGGTGCGAATAAAAAGAACAAAAAAAAAAAAAAAAAAAAAAAAACAAAGACTACCATGATGGGTTGCACAGAAAATGTATTTCAGTAAAATCATTGATTATAACACAATGGACTGTACATTCTCCTTAGGTTTTTTAAGGCAACTTTATTTTGCTGACCAATTATCTTTGTTTAAAAATTTAATACGTGATAAAATACAATAAACTTTTAGCACCATAGAAAACTTCTAGCAAGTACAATGATACATTATTACTACATAAAATTTCACAAAAGAAAAGCTTCCACTTCCAAGGAAAGTGTTGTTGAACATCCTAACTATCCTTAAGCTATAAGAAATTTCCTAGATGCCTAGTGTTTTCCTTGACTTGGAAATAAATCAGACAATCTAAAAATATAAATCAAACTTTCAGTGAGCTGAGAATCATGAAAATGCTGTCGGAAGCTCAGTCATCTGGAACTAGGGAGTCTGTAGCAGCTGTAAGAGTTCAATAAGCAGCATGAAACCTTTTAACTGTTTACACTTCAGTCTTCTAGGACAGGTCCTGTAGGCTCCCAGTTGATCTGTTAATAATAAAAAGCTGTGCCTTGTTGTGTCAGAACCTGGTAAGTGACTCATAAGCCATTGTTTACCAGCTTTATCAGTGATTAAAACTTCATGGAATTCTTTACCTGCCACATAACTTTCCAGTCCTCCAGCATAGGAAATAAGAGGAGACCTTTCACACTGGGTCGATGCATCACTGGCATCCTTCAAGTGAGGAATCGCTGGAAGGCAAGAACCATTTCCACTATGAGCACTGAGCACCCAGCAGTGGTGTAGGGAAACAAAGACCTTGTGGGGTCGTCCTTCCCACTCTGACTGCCTGCATCCTTCAGCTGGGAAAATCCGTCCTCCCATTATCCCTCACACACCTCAAGCTTCTCTGCAGTCTGGAAGATGTCAAAGGCTACTTTTGGCAACTTTATTCCACTTGACTTGCCTGGTGTAATTAACTCTCCCAGGAATCCACATACAGAATCTTCCTGTGAGCCAGATGGCACTGCAGCTGAGGTTCATGAGCACCGACGGCATCTCTCAAATATGGGACGGTGAAGACATGACTGGCAGTGCTGCCCATGTGCAACAGCACTCATCCATCTGAGCTTCATTTCCGAGATGTTGCCAGGGGAATTGAGCTAGCATCCAGTTGGCCCTCAAGGCCGTTCATGGTGTTCTTGTACATGTGATAGTTTCCACTGATAAGAGGCAGAAGCAGAAACTATTAGTCAATCAATGGGATAAGAATTAGCTGGCATCTAAGTGACAATGTGTACCTAGTACCCAAAACAGTTACATGTGAATAATATCCAACTTTAATCCAGTCCTTGGAAATGTAATATGGTTAAGAAGTTTCCATGAAGGGAAGCAGTAGATGAATTCACATTCACTAGGTGCACTGTTCTGAATTAGTATAAATATTATATAAGATGCACCTTGATAATCTGAGCAGAAGCAATAAAGAATTAAAAATGTATTTGAATGGGCAGAGCATAAATTAGTTCCAGTACTATGGAATATTTGATAATTAACAAAAAAGATGATATAGATAAGTAGGGAGATAAATAGATAATAGATACATCAATAGATAAATGAGTTAGACAGATAGGGAGATTATTTAATGCCTGTATATTATACATTTCTTAACAAATTTATGTACATTGGACACAAACAAATTGCAGCAGCATTTGTGTTTGATGCATCCGTGTAAACCCAATTCACCTGAAATGTAGAAACACTGCCTTACAGGCAACCTACAGCCTTCCTCAATGCTGAGTTACCTGGATGTGCACAGGGCGACACATCTCTGAGGCACAGGTAACTAACTCTTCAGGAAGAGAAATAGGAGCATATTTTTAATACACTAACGAGGCTCTGTGAGTTTCACTGCATATGCCCACCTCTGTCCTGCAGATCACAAAGGAGGACCTGGGTCCATTGGACTTCTCACACCATATATCAAAAATTGATCACATATAACACTATCTCTTGCTTCTGTGAGAAATTCTACATTTGTACAATGCAGTAAACACTTGTACCTCATTGTATATTTTTTGAATCTGTAAAAATAAAGTAAGATTATGAATTGGAAGTAAACATCATATCAGAGTTACATAAAATTCTTATTTTACATAATGGTATGATTCTCACCAAGCTTGACCTGCAGACTCATATGTATTCTGTTATTGAAGTTTTTCTGCTTCCTGACCACTGAGTTCTCTATATATCAGGAGGTCTTGCAAATAGATGTAAACCTACTCTCATGATGTAAACCAGCCCAGCCCTCACTCTGCAACTCTACAGAGGAGCCCACTTGGTGATTGGGACTGAGCACAGACGGCTTACCATGGATCTGGCACTGAGCTAGGTTTTCTTTGTTACTGTTTTAAAAGGTAATTAATGAAGAATAAGAGGTACTGTGTGGAAAGAAGTGGGACAAATGGTAGACACATGTGACAGTTTTCTGAGCAGGATATCTCTGTGTTTGCAGGTGTCCAGGCAGAGGTGCAGTGGTGGAGTCCGATGGAGGCTTGGTGCAGCCTGGAGGGTCCCTGAGATTCTCCAGCGTGGCCTCTGGCTTCGCCTTCAGTGTTTACTACAAGTACTGGATCCGCCAGGCTCCAGAGCCTAGTGGGTTGCTCTTATTAAAAATAAAGCTAATAGTCACACAACAGAATACGTTACGTCCGTGAAAGGCAAATTCACCATCTCCAGGGATGACTTCAAAAGCACACTGTATCTGCAAATGACCAAACTGAAACCCGAGGACATGGCCATATACTACTGTGCAAGACATAGTGAGAGAGCATCAGCTGAGCCCACACAAACCTCCCTGCTGTGGTGCACAGGACCAGCAGGGGTCGCACAGGACACACAGAGTTCAGTTCTGCCCAGGACAGAAGCACAGGGTGGAGCAGTCTGATTTCCTGTGGAGGTGTGAGGCTTCCAGTCCATGTGATATATTCCCTGGGAGACTCTGCATTCATGAGTCTGTGCTTATCTTTCATGCTCCTGAAGGAGAAATTTGACTCAATAGTACGGTATTTTCTCACATGTACACATATTCAAGTTGCATTTTTGAAGGAAAAAATTACTGCTCTCCGGTCATCAGGACTGGAACTTGAGAACACACAGACAGCGTTTCAAAAATTTTCAAACGCAGAAGACATCTTTGTGATATTCCCTTTTCACCACCAGTTTTGGTATTTAGAACACAAGCCCGAAAAAGAGAGCCCAGCCTTGATGATGAATAAAACTTTTAAAATGTAAATCTTGCACTCTTTCATAGATAATAACAGTACTCTAACTCAGAACTCATCTCATTTTCTTTTAAAATAAATAATATATTTTCCTTGCTTTTTTATTCTCTTACATTTTTTTAATCTGTTTTCTCAGAATGAAAGACAAGTTCTCTGGTTTTAATCCTATGATTCAGGTCCATTACCTGGAGCTCAGAAGAGGATTAGAAATGACTTCTGTGTACCCAAGTAATGGTTGAAGACTTCTTCTCACTCATACTTTTGCAAAACACTCACTCTTTCCTCTAAATTTATATTTATTTTACAAATTATACATATTTATCTTTTATTTTCAAATTTAAAGACAATAAAAAGAGGGTATTACTAATGCAAAAGTAAAATTTCTTTCTTAATGTGGGATGTGATGTCAGAACTGATTGTGCTCATCTGACTGTCATGGAGTCTCCTCCTTCCCGAGTCTCCTAGGGAATCACCAGTGTGTACCATTGTACCATTGTCTCTCAGCAAGTGAGATAGAAAACCGCGGTATGCAAGACACGTAGAGCAGGGCATCAGAAAGAGCAGCCAGGAAATATCTGACAGGAGCTAAATTGCAGCCACCACAGGACTTTGCCATTTAAATTTTGGTATCTGTATCAAATAAGTCCTCTTTGTCTAAGAAAACTATCCTGATAGTGTAAACAGAGGATGATACACCCTAACACCATGCACAAAATGCCTTCACTGCATTACCGTAACTCGAAACAGACCCATGCACATATGTGCAATTTATTTTTTACATTGTGTGAGACAGTAGTTGAAAAAAGTGTTTAATAAATAATGCTGTAACATCTGTTGCAATGACCATTAAAAAGATGAATAATAGCAAGTGTTGTAAAGTATGTTGAAGAAATGGAGCCCTAGTGCATAGTTGAGGGAATATAAATTGTTGCAGACAAAACTGTATTTATATTGTCTGTAGGAAGCTTCCTCATGAAACTTTAGATGGAAATACCATGTGATCCAGCTGCCTTAGTTTCTTTCCTGCAGCCACGTCTACACATAAGCCTACAAAAATGGATAAATTCCTGAACTTACTCTGCCAAACATGAACCAAAAAGCAAGGAAAATCTAAGCAGAGCTATGACTAATAATGATAAAGAGTCCAAATAAAAGGACATTGTCTCAAAACAAAACCAGAATTTGATGAAATAAACACTGAATTTTATCAAATAAATAAAAATGAAAAATTTCAACTCTTACCCATCTATTCCAAAACATTTTCTTCATTTCTGTTTAAGTATATTTTACTGATTCTTACAAGATTCATGTATGCATATTGATGTATTGTTTAGTAGATAAAGTTTTGCATTTACTTTTTTAAGCATATTTACAAATGAACTGAAAAATATTACTGCCACACTTATTTTATGAAGCTATGGTCCACCTTATAAATGGAGGAAAAACAAAGGAATGCTAAAGGCCAATATCTCTCATGAATGTAGGTGCAAAATTCCTCAAAAAATTATTTTACAAAACAAAAAATAAAAAATACTTAAATACAATTAAGCCTGACCCACTGCCACCTGTGGGATCCTCTCACGGAATAAAGAGGAGCAGTTTCTTCACCTTTCACTTTCACAAAGCTGTTATACTTTTGGATCTTACTTAATCTTTTGGTTTCTCACACTAGGGAGATTTTATGATGCTTATCTATGTGAGTCTGATTATTTATGAGTATGTTTTCAAGTTGCAAAATAAAATAATTGAAAAGCAAAAAGTTCTCTGTGGGTAAATAATTTTAAAATGCAAAGACAATACATAGCAAATATAGAATCATATCAAATAATGCTAAATAGAAACATGGTTAAATTCAACATCTGTGTGTGATAAAATCTCTCAAAGAGATTTCTGTACAAGAATACACCCATTAACTATAATGAACCAAAAAACAGGTAACGCAGTAAGGAGTGGACAAAAGGGGAAACTTTGTTTCCCTAAAATGAAGAACAAGAAAGGATGGCCAATCCCATGACTTCTATTAAATGTCCTCATTTGAAAAGGAAAAAATATAACTTAAAACCATACACACTGGGAAGGAAGAATTCAAGCTTTGTGTTTACACATGACATAAATATATCTGCAAATTTTAAAGGACCCACCACAAAGTATAAAATTCAAAACAAATTCAATAAAAATAAATAACACATAATCAAACCATGAAAGTAAATATTTCTGGATGACTTTAGTGAAGTTTTTGAAGTAAATTATAAGAATTAAGCCACACACTGTTGTGCACTCCAGTAATGCCGGCACTTAAGAGGCTGAGGCAGGAGGATTGTTGTAGCTTGCCCAACAAAGTGAATTTTAGGCCACTCCGAACTTTGTAGTGAGGCCCTGCCTCAAAAAGACAAAAAAAAAAAAAAAGTTCGAGAATTAAATTGCAATGGCTACATAAAACAAACTAGAAATGAGTTTAACCTAAAGATTGAAACACTGATGTATTGAAAGGTATAAAGCATTGTTGAAACAAATGAAAAATTACACAAAATTAAAAAGAGATGTCTGTCAATGAATGGAAAACATAATATTGTCACATGAGCACAACTATTGTATAAGCCAGGTTTCTCTTGCTGAAACAAACAACAGTGATTAAACTGATTTAAAAGCGGGCAGTTTTGTTGGCCTAGTATTCTATAGGTTTTGTTCTATTTTCACGTTGTGCTGTTTCCTTGGATCTGTGGAAACTCAGTACATGACAGTGGGAGTAGTGGTGGACAAGACATGGTCCCCTCATGCTGTCTGTCTGTAAAGCAAAGAGTGAGAAATACAGTGCTGGGTCCCAAATCTCCTCATTGACATCACCCTCATAATCTAAAATCCTTCCAGTATTTAGTATATATATCAGGAGGGGAGCAAGATGTGACCCATGGTTGTGTCTGCTGATGTGAAAGAGAGGAACCAGTTCCTCAGAGTCATTCGCTCTGGCCTAACACCCTCCTCTACAGCGTGAATAGCATTCTATTTGGGGTAGAGCAGTAAAATGGAAGCGTGGATGAATGGGATAAAAGAGCATTACCGCAGGATTTCAAGGGAAACCATTAAGGACAAAAGGCACCAGGTAAAGCTTAGGAAAGGGGCCAACAGCATTGTCATAGCTGCAGATCTCACACAGAGAGCTCCATCCTGACCACAGAGGACCTCTGCAGGTGAATAAGCTCTAGAGTTTACACTTGAGAAAAGGACTTGACCTTTCACCCCACTCGCATACCCCATGTTCACCCTCAGGGACAAATGTCTTGCCAAATAGGGCACAAACACTGCTACTTGCTAAATGGTGGGGAAGCTCCCTCACCATTTGTGTAATTCCCCATGAGAAATCACTAGAGATTTCCTATAGTGACACAGCACATATCCTAGGTGGAGTCTGCACAAAAGGACAGGGACATATGTGCCTCACTGACTATGTCTGTTATGCTCTGAACTGGATATGGTAATGACATTAATAAATATTCTTTATGCTGTTCTGGAAGGAAACATCAGAGACTTGCATGAAAATTTGCTGAAACAAGGCCAGACCTGATGACTTTGCTTTGGTTGAGAAAATGCGTGAAATTTAATACTGAGTATCTCGACCTCAAAACTCTTAAATGTGATGAGGGTTGTTGGTTTTGAAGGCAAGGATTCATTAAAAGGACCTCAGTGATCAATGCATGGAGAAGATCATCATCAGTGAAAGAGTTTTGCCCTAGTACAAATTACTGTATAGTTATGGCGGTGGTCTAATGTGGCAGAAGGCCAAAGCAGAAATGCCTATCACTTCCTGCTTCTTCTTCTGCCCTAAATGCAACTCCTCTTCCTGGTTACACACACAGAGAATTCCAATCGGTTCCTCACACATCATCAATATCTGCCCCATGGGCCACTTCAATCAGACGTCATGTAACTCTCTGGCTCTCTGGATCTGGTTGAAGGAAACAGCCCAGCCGCCATGGGTCACATGCTCCTTTCCACATCCTCAACTCAATAAACCTATTCACTTTGTACTTTTGCTTCTCTGTTCTGCCAGAATATTCTAACAGTCAGGTTTTCGAAGAATTCTGAAAATATAAAAATTGGAGTAGAAATAGGGAACCAATAAAGATAAGTGACTGTAGTCAGGAATTAAATTTCTAAATGAATGAAGCCACAAAACAAGATTGCTACAAAGTATGCATATTGCCTGAAAATGGAAGTCTTAGGAAACAAAATCACAAGATCAAGGCTAAGATGAACTTGGAATATAAGCCAATTTTCACAAAACAAAAGAAAGAAATGTAAGTTATGAAGCAGGCATGGTGTCACCACCGTGTAATACTGACCCTCAGAAGGACAAAACAGGAAGACTGTCACACATTTGAGCCCAGCCTTTGCCACCTAATGAATAGAAAGGCAATCTCATAGCCTGTACTGTAGAGTGACATTTTCTTTCAAAATCCAACCAGCAAAAAGAATGTAGAAACACTATGATTAGCAATTGTTCCGGTTTATGTTTAGAGACATTGTTATCCTATGCATGATGCTCATAGTACATGATTGCCCAAAAAATGAAAACTACAATGTGATACATTTTTTGATTTAGGAATAAACTCCAGAGAACAAGAGGAGAAGCTGAATCTGGAAAGATAATGAACACTCAATAGACACACATGGTCATGTGAGTGCAGGAAATCATATATTCTGTGAGATTACAAATTTCCCTGTGAGGTAGCACAGAACTCACATGCTTATTTCCATTTTTTGTGCTCCTCTACTAAGGTGGGACTCGGATCCCAGGATGTCTTAGAGCAGGAGGCAGGTGGACCTCTCCTGAAAACAAAAATGACAGAGAAGCCAGCTCTCAAGCAGCATGGATGGAACCCTAGGAGAGAGACCAGGGAGACACAGAGGGAGCTGTGCTCAATTTGGTCCTGACAATGAGCATCAAAGCCTGGATGGGAAGAAAGTTGGACTGGGGTACAGTAAGGGAGAAGGACCAGGAGGAATCCATTCCTGGGATCAGGAAGGTGTGGTCATCATTGCCTTGCTTCCACCACTCCTCTAAATTTATGTTCCCACTTATCACAGACTCAAACCCAGCTGGAATTCAGAACAGGAGTTTCCTCTCAGTAGCACAAAAGTAGTAGACATAGCGTGGCACCAATGTCCACTTCATATAGGAAGTGTGCACCCTATAGGCAAGTATACGCTGTGAATTCAGATTCATAATCTGCTCACGGTTTGTGGAACTCACAGCTCCATCACAAGACATGGTTGAGGTCTCCCAGGAGGGCAGAGGTGTGATCCAAAGATGAGACTTCTGTGTCTTCTCCTGTGCCTGGTGACAGTCCCTCATGGTGAGTGTCCTCAGTGTCAGACATGGGTCCATGGAAAGGTTAACAAAGCACGTGACTGACTGGTTTTTACTTTCCCCAGGTTTCCTGTGCCAGGTGCAGGTGCAGGAGTCAGGACCTGGCCTGGTGAAGCCCTCACAGACCCTGACCCTCACCTGCTTAGTCTCTGGCTACTCCATCACCAGTGATAGTGCTTGGAATTAAATCCATCAGTCCCCAGGAAAGAGTCTGCAGTGGATAGTGCATGTTTGGTACGATGGTGATACTGAGTATAACCCGACTCTCCAGAGTCGCATCTCCATCTCCAGAGACACAGGCAAGAACCAGTTCTCCCTGCAGCTGAATTCTGTCACCACAGAAGACACAGCAACCTATTACTGTGCAAGATGCACAGTGATTTCCTACAACAGTGAGCCCAAACATAAACCTCCCTGCAGGGAAACTCAGGACCAGCGGGGGGCAGGCTGTTCACACTGCTCTAGGAAACCAACTTCTCAACCCTGTAGTTGCAGCCTGGAGGATTTTTCAGTAATCAAGGGACAGAGCTTCTAGGTATCTTCTATGTCGCTGATCCTACAGTGCTGTGTTTTCATGGAATCAAGCTTTTTTTCGTTTCGCTGCACATTTTATTATTGATTGCACAACATATTGTCAATGAAGTCTTCGTTCACAGCACAAGTGATTACAATGTCGTTTTTAGGTGTAGAAATGTTTAATACGTATTTCTCTATTGGCTGGATGTCTGCCATCCACCCTCAGATACATCTATGAGACCTCTCATCCTTAAGAACATTTTCCAATTCTGTTCATGCAGACGTTTACTCTGAATAGCTGGACATCACTGTGTGTTGATCTGAGTGTTCGCCTGTTATTGGAGCTGTTCATTTCCCCACCCTTGGTGATGTAGGGTGATACCTTGGAGAGCTGTGGTAGATTAGACTGTGCAGGGTCTCTCTCAGCATCTCATTGGTAGAGAACATGACGCTGTCACACATCTTGCAGTCATGGAGCACTGCCTGAGCAGTGTTTATTAGGACCTACTGTCAGTAACCAAAACTCTTATAGAATGTCTTAAATATTGTGTCTATTTTTACCACAAAGTGAATTTGCTGTATTTACATAACCCTCCATAAAATCTGGACATCTCAGCAAACTGCTATCAGTGTGTCTGGAAACACTGCTGTCCTCTTCTGCCAGCTGACCTGAAAGAACAAGGTGCCCACAGTAGAGTCAAGACTATAGAGAAGACCAGTGCCTTCCCAAAGAGGAACCTGGGCTCCAGCTCTCTCTGTGCACTTCTGAGTCCCTGAGGACAAGGCTGGCCAGGCCAGGACACTGATTCCAACCTGGTGTGAAAGTGTGAAATCATTGAGAGATATATTTGGGATCAATGGGATTTGGGTACCTGGGAAAATGTCACCAAGAGGATTGGTTCAGCTGCTAATCATGGTGGCTGTATCTCTATATATTCATATATATAAGCAGTCATTTATTCAAAGTATTGAAATTTTGAACAAAATTAAACACTAGAGAGAAAATCTGAGCAAGGATTTTAGATAACTATCCATCCTGTTATCATCTGTACATTTATCTATGTATGTTAGTATCCATGGTCACCATTCTATCCATCTATGCTCTGTCATATTTCTATTCACCCACCAACTCCATGCATGCATCTTTCATCTGTGTATCTATTATAAATTTATTAGTTATACACGTTCTTCTTATCTGTTTTTCATTTTTTGCCTTGCAATTATCAGCCCTTCATATATGTATCACTCAAAATTTCAGTAGTTTATATCACTCTGCCCCTCCACATCTTAACTATTTCATCATCTTTCATCTACCTATCAGTGGTGCATATATTATCTGCTTTACTCTTAGGTGCTTTATTAATATAGGTGATACAAAAAGCTGTTGATGTGATTGTGAAGATTGATATACTTCAGAAAATTGTCTAAAGAGGCTGAAAATAGGGTATAACACAAAAAACACTTTCTCATGATTTACTTCCTCATCTCAATCAACTGACAGCTCTATACTGGAGAACACTACATTTTCTCAAAAAATTAAGCTTCCACATAACGCAAAACTATCCTGAGTATTTGCTAAAGGAGAGTAAAATTTGATGTTCACTGTGCAACCAGCAATTCTGCGGCACACTTAATGCAATGTGTGTGTTTAAAACTAGAATCAGTACAAATGAGTTTTAAAGTTGGAGCAGGTGTGCAAACTAGAAATCACCCATAGACTGACAGAAATTTTTCCCTAAAAGCAATATGTATTCCTGCACGTGCTTCAGGAGTCTGGACCTGACCTAGTGAAGCCCTCATAGACCCTACTCCTCACTGGATCCTGTCTGTTCACTCTCTCACTGTTGATATCTCTGGGGCTGGATCCATCAGCACAGAGAGAAGGAGACTGAACAGAGGGGGTGGGATGGTGAGAGCTGACACACAGCTGATAACTCACCACTGATTCATGAAGTTAACATCACCTCAGAAAGAGGGTTCTGGGGGAAAAGGAAAAAAGCGGTAGAGGAGCAGAGGGCCCTGGGGATCCAAAGAGAACCAGGAAGTGTCAAAAGAACAGGTGCAGAGAGTGAAGTGGGGAGACGGCTTGCTGTCAGCCTCTGTAGTTTCCTTGTTGGCTTAGCATTATGTGAACAGAACAGAGTCCATCATGCATCCACTCTAGGTCACATAGGAGGTTTCCACACTCCAAACTCCAAGCAAAGAATGTAAGCATTTGTTGATTATCAGTTACAACACACACACACACACACACACACACACACACACACACACGTGGGAAGCCGCCTATGAATGGTGCCCATTTCCTGCTTCCGGGTTCTTCCCGGCCTGAACAAGCCCGCCAAATTGTCATATCTGCCCAGTTACCCGTGACGCTAGCCTATCAGCTTGTTAGGCGCGCTTCTCTGTGATTGGATACTGCTTCCCCTTATAAGAGGTTGTTCCTGCCCCCAACGGCGGAAGAGGAAGCAACACTGAGGGTGGCGGACCTTGTCAGGTCCGGTTCGCTGTATGTAATAAAGTTTGAGAGCTGATCCTGCTCGAGTTTGGTCTCCTGTCTCCCGCGGCTCCGGTCATCTGGTGGCCCGTACGGGGAAAAAGGTAAAAGACTCAGCGATGTGCCTCTTCGGCCGGGAGGTGCGATTGCTGTCGCCTGCGGTACGACGGAGGACCTGGCCCAATAACAACGGAAGGCCCCGAGCACCTCTTCTCTTCACCCTGATCAGCTACGTGAGATACAGCGGTTCCCGGGACAGGTGAGTACTGAATCGCCTGGGTTGGGTGGACGCACCTAACAGATTTTGAGCGCCACACGGGTGGACGCCGGTCTTTTTTTTTCTTTCCCCTTGCATTTGTTTCGCTTTCGCTTTGCCATTATGGGCAACGCTGCTCGCAAACCCCTCGCTGACTCCCTAAGAGTCCTGCTGCAGACCCGAGGCATCTACATAAACCGGGTCACCCTTTCGAGGTTTCTGGATAGTGTTAATGAGATTGCCCCCTGGTTTTGGCCCACGGGCTCTCTAACCCTCCCGTCATGGGAGAAGTTAGGAGGGGATCTTAGATGCACCCGAGAAGAGGGACGCTTGGATCCCATGGTTTTACCCCTGTGGGAACTGATTAGGGCTTGTCTGATGGATAAACAAACCCCCGGGCTTTGCTCAGCCCGACAGGCTCTTGACAAAGCTCGATCCGAGTGCTCGGAGGAGCCCGAAGTCACACCTGACTTTGGGCCTCCAGAGAAACACAAGGGTTCCGATTCTGATTCGGATTCGGAGGGCTCAGAAGAGGAGGTCGTCTTTGCTAAGCATGACCCTCCTACACCGTTAAAAAAGGAACTTAGGGCTCGGGAAGATAAAAAGGGGAACCAAACACCACCCTGCCCGAGCTACTCTGCTTCACGGGAGGAACTTAGGCCCTTCCGCTCCTTGGCAAGCTCGCGACCCATGGTCGCCCCCTTTAGGACACCAGGCCCTACTGCACCGCCGTGGCCGGAAGAGGAGTTGCTCCCTGGGCTGCCACCTCCACCCGTGGCCGCCGGAGGGCGCCCACAATCCATGGCACTGCCCTGGTTAGAGGGAGAGCTATTTCCTGGGTTACCTCCTGCGCCCCCTTCTGGGGGAGGAGGAGGACGTTCCTTCCACCAGAGGGTATGGTCGCGGCTTCCCTTTGAGTGTCCCGGTCTCCATGCATTCCCGGTACAAGTAGGAGGCAGGAGAGGAGGAGGATATTATGAGCCCTTAGAAATTAAACAACTTAAAGCTATCAAGGATGCAGTTTCAGCTTATGGGCCCAATGCACCATTTACCATGGCGCTTTTAGAGGCATTGGCTGGCCTGTATTTAACTCCGGGAGATTGGACCCAGCTGGCGCGTGCCTGCCTTTCCCCCGGACAGTATTTAGATTGGAAGTCTTGGAATGAGGAATTCTGCGTAGAGCAGGCGGCGGCTAACCGGGAACATGGCCAAAGAGATTGGAACAGAGACATGTTATTAGGGCGAGGAGCTTTCGAGGAAGATCAGACCCAGTACCCTCGCCAGGTTTATGAACAAATCAGTCGCTGTGGCCTTCAGGCCTGGAGACGGCTGGCTGGAAAGGGAGAGCATACGGGCCACCTCACAAAAATTTTACAACAGCAGGGGGAGCCCTTCTCCAATTTCGTGGCCCACATGCTTGAGGCCGCTAACAGAATTTTTCCAGACGCTGAGGCGGCTCACCCTCTCATAAAACAACTGATTTTCGAACAGTGCACTAAAGAGTGTCGTGATGTCCTAAGGTCCAACAAAAATAGGTCTTTAGAAGAGTGGACACGCCTGTGCCGTGAACTGGGCGGCCCGGTAACTAATCACGGGCTCGTTGCCGCCATGGTCGCTGCCCTTCAAGGCGCTGCCAACGGAGGCAAGCCTCGGTAGGGGGCAATAGAAATAAAAATAGAAACAACACTTCTTGCTTTGGCTGTGGCCAACTAGGACACATTAAGCGTAATTGCCCCAACAAACAGATCGGGCAGGGAGGAGCCCCTGGCCCTGGATTATGCCCAAGATGCCAAAAAGGTAATCATTCAGCAGCCGAGTGCCGGTCGATATTCGATAAAGATGGCAATAGGCTTTCAGGACGTCCAGACAATCAGCCAAAAAACGGCCGAAGGGGGCCCCTCCTGCAGGCGGGGCCCCCTCTGGCCCAAACCTTCCTTCAGTTCCAGCCCCAGCAACCACAAACACCCCAGGTCCCTTTAGGCGGGCAACCCCAGGCTCAGCAGGGCTGGACCTCAGTGCCACCTCCGACCTCCTATTAACACCCGAGATGGGAGTACAATTAGTTGAAACCTCCCTGCCAAATCCCCTTCCCCAGACACGGTCGGACTTCTATTGGGGAGGTCCTCGGTGGCACTCAGGGGCCTTACAATCATCCCAGGTGTAATTGACTCAGATTTCACTGGCACCATCAAAATTATGGTTCAAGCCCTACAAGGCACGATTATCATTAATAAAGGAGATAAAATAGCCCAGCTGTTGGTTCTACCAAGCCTTCATAAAAACTTCCCCGCGAGAAACCTAACCCGAGGCGCTCAGGGCTTCGGCTCTTCCGGGGATACCTTTGAAGGCTTACATTTGACGTTGCAAGAACGTCCTATGCTAACCATTGACATCAATGGCAGACCCATTAAAGGCTTGCTTGACACAGGAGCAGATCACTCAATCATTTCACAAAAAGATTGGCCTAGCTCTTGGCCCACAGATGTGGCATCCCAGAGCCTACAGGGGCTTAGGTTTGTCCACGCCCCTAAGGTGAGTGCTTCGCTCCTGACATGGCGCGACAAGGAAGGTCATTCTGGTCACTTCCGTCCCTTCGTACTCCAGCTTCCCGTATCTCTATGGGGAAGAGATATTTTGACAGACATGGGCATCACCTTAACTAACATCTACTCCCAAAAAGCTCACTCCATGTTGCTAAAACAAGGGTATATCCCTGGAAAGGGCCTAGGTGTTCACCTACAAGGCCGAACCTCGCCTATTCAAGGCAGCCCCAAACAAGACAAAAAAGGACTGGGTTTTTCCTAGGGGTCACTGAAAGCCTTCTCACACCTGAACCCATAAAAATTACTTGGAAAACTGACACCCCTGTGTGGGTTCAACAGTGGCCCCTACCAAAGGAGAAGGCAGAAGCCGCTCTGGAGCTAATTCAGGACCAACTCCAGGCGGGACATATCAGACCATCAACCTCCCCCTGGAATACCCCTATTTTTGTCATTAAAAAGCGCTCAGGAAAATGGCAGCTCGTCCATGACCTGAGGGCAGTCAATGCTCAGATGCAACCCCTGGATGCAGTTCAGAGAGGCATGCCTGCACTATCAGTGCTCCCACAAAATTGGCCGGTCTATGTCATCGATCTTAAAGATTGCTTTTTCTCCATCCCTCTTCACCCAGATGATTCACCTCGCTTCGCTTTTACCTTGCCCACTATCAATCAGGAAAAGCCAGACCTTAGATATGAGTGGATAATGTTACCCCAAGGGATGACCAACAGTCCCACTATGTGCCAATTGTTTGTCGACGCTGTCATAGAGCCCATAAGACATAAATTCCCAAAAAATAGATGCCTCCATTATATGGACGACATCCTAATATCAGGAAAGGACCTCCCGAGCTTAGAGCAAATGCTTAGACAGCTGGTCTCTACTCTTAGAGCCGCTAATCTGCACATTGCCCCAGACAAGATCCAGCGGTCAGAGATAGCCCAATATTTAGGGACAAAAATTACTTCCTCTCAGGTATCACCATTAAAATTGGTTATCCGGCGTGATACGATCCTAAGTTTACATGACATGCAAAAATTAGTTGGGGATATCAATTGGATCAGGCCATACTTGGCCTTACCTAACAGCAAATTAAAACCCCTGTTTGACTTACTTAAGGGAGACCCTGACTTAAATTCATCCCGAGAACTTACGCCGGAGGCAGAAGTGGCACTACAAGCAGTAGAGCGGGCCCTGACCACGGCCGCATTAAGGCGTATTAATCCAGAAAAGACCTTCGCCTTGTGCGTTCTCAAAACAGCTAGACAACCTACGGCTGTCATTTGGCAGCAAGGACCCTTGCTTTGGGTCCACCCAAAAATGTCTCCTGCTAAGGCTATTGACCATTATCCAGACGCGGTCACTTCCCTTTCTCTAGAGGGCATCTCACGAGCCATACAACACTTTGGGGTGCCTCCTTCCTCCCTACATGTACCATACACAAGAGAACAAATTGAGACCTTAACAACATGTCTAGATTCCTGGGCGATTCTCCGGTGTACATTTCAAGGGACCATAGATAATCAATTCCCAAAAGACCCACTACTTCAGTTTATTACAGTACACCCTGTGATTTTTCCCAAGGTTACATCCGCATACCCCATAACTGGAGCTCCAATAATCTTCACAGATGGCTCCAAATCAGGCATAGGCGCATATGTGGTTATGGGTCAAGAGCCAAAAACTATCCAATTCACTCCAGACCAACCCCAGGTGGTCGAGCTCCAGATAATACAGGAAGTCTTACGTCGCTTCCCAGGCGACGTTAACCTCCTGTCAGACTCCAAGTATGTGGTAAATGCTCTCCAAGTTCTGGAGACGGCGGGTCCCATTAAACCCTCTTCAACGGTAGCCTCCATATTCCTAGGTATTCAACATCAGCTATGGAATAGAACCTCAAAAGTGTTCATCTCACATATCAGAGCCCATACTAATTTACCTGGGCCCTTGGCGGAGGGCAATGCCTTGGCAGACTCGGCCACGCGCCCGATATGGGTCTTCACCTTTCCCAACCCTCTGGAAGCAGCCCAAAAATTCCACTCTCAGTTCCATGTTAATGCCCGCACCCTCATGGCGCGCTTCAACATCACGAGAGCACAAGCACGAGAGATTGTACGGTATTGCCCAGCTTGTGTGATCTCTTCACCCCAACAATCTATTGGCATTAACCCAAGAGGACTTCGCCCAAATCATATTTGGCAAATGGATGTTACACACATCCCAGAATTCGGAAAACTTAAATATGTTCATGTTTCGGTAGATACCGCCTCCCAGGTTATGTTTGCCTCGGCAGAACCCGGAGAAAGGGCCACCCACGCTATTAATCATTGCCTGGCAGCCTGGGCTGCTTGGGGAAAGCCCAATATACTAAAAACAGACAATGGTCCTGCCTATACCAGCAAAATTTTTATGACATTTTGTCAACAAATGGAAGTCACTCTTAAACATGGCATTCCTTACAACCCCCAAGGACAAGGCATCATTGAGCGATCCCATCGGACACTCAAGGATGTCTTACAAAAACAAAAGGAGGGAATAGGCCATGGCCTAACGCCCAAAGGAAGAATATCATTGGCACTCTTTATCATAAATTTTTTAAATCTTAATCACAATAATCATTCCCCTGCCATGGAGCACAATAACCCGTCCCCGGCCGACAAAGGGCTGGTGAGATGGAAAGATGTCCTTACAGGACAATGGATGGGCCCGGATCCAGTGATTAGCTGGACCCGAGGTGCGGTTTGTGTCTTCCCACAGGAACCAGGCTGTGAACCGCTGTGGGTCCCGGAAAGATTGACGCGAGCAGTAAACTCCCCACCAGTTCCTGATAAAGCACAGGAGGATAAGCCCGCGGACACAAGTCAACTCGACCCTTCTGGGACCGATGCTCAGCACCCGAGACCATCTACAAACTAAAATGTCTGGTTTGGAGCTTTTTCTATTCTGTGGGTTCCTATTAATCACCCCTGTTCGCACAAATTTGACCAACACTGTTAAAAATACGACAGCTTGGCTGCAAGACACCTACCTACCTAAGTTTCACAATTTGTCCCTCATAGTCGGTCAGGAACTTGACAATATGGACGGTATCCAACTAGGTCCAGTCAGGTTCGATTTATCAACTTTAGGCAGTGTTATAGCCAGTTTGTGGGAACGCGTCACCTCCTGGTTCTCCTGGCCCAACCTGACTACTTGGATCCTGATTGCCGTGGCCTTCCTAGTGGGGCTTGTGGTTATTAAATGCTTGTTAGATCGCCTCATACAAACTCAGCAGCAGGTTAAGATCACAGCTATGGCAGCCATGCAAATGGCAGCAGGTGGCCAATCAGGCCAGCAGGCCGCCGCATATCTCCTTCACATTGCAGAACATCAGCTCTAAGAGCTGAGTGGGCAAGCCAATGACGGGTAAGATGGGAAAAGCCCTCCCGGTCAACCTAAGACAGGCTCCACTCAGATATACATGGCCTATAAGGCCAGGGGTCCCTTCTGGAGTCAAATTATTGGCATTGATATGCGAGACCAAGGGTACTGCAGTACCATCCGCCCCAAAGGTTGGGGGGAAGGCAGGAATGAATGTGTATATGCATCCAGGTTCAGTTCACAAAAGCCTGGCCCTGCGAAAAAATGAACCACTCACCTTGAGCATGGTCCTGGCGCAAGGATATGCACAAAACAGGGTGATGCACAGCAGGGTATAGACCTCTACATTCTCTCATGCCTCGGCCTACAAGGTAGGCCCACTCCTAGGTGTCTAACAGCAACAAGGTCATAGACACCTTGGGGGGACCCACAGACCATCCTATTTTAATAAATAAAAAAGGGGGAGATGTGGGAAGCCGCCTATGAATGGCGCCCATTTCCTGCTTCCGGGTTCTTCCCGGCCTGAACAAGCCCGCCAAATTGTCATATCTGCCCAGTTACCCGTGACGCTAGCCTATCAGCTTGTTAGGCGCGCTTCTCTGTGATTGGATACTGCTTCCCCTTATAAGAGGTTGTTCCTGCCCCCAACGGCGGAAGAGGAAGCAACACTGAGGGTGGCGGACCTTGTCAGGTCCGGTTCGCTGTACGTAATAAAGTTTGAGAGCTGATCCTGCTCGAGTTTGGTCTCCTGTCTCCCACGGCTCCGGTCACACACACACACACACCAAATACATTACATATGTATTTATGAATTTTATCTGAAAATAGGTAGCAGGGAAATTATTACTTTTTATATTGCAAGGAACTATGATTTTAAGAAATTAAATGCTTAAGTAACTCCAGTCATGATGATCATCACCATCAATTCATCTGCTAATTTCTGTGGGGAAATATTGTCTCATGGAGGGCTAAACATTTCAGTTTAGAAAAATGTACCATATAAAAAGACATAGGAAAGATGTCTTTGTAGAAAAGTATAAAAGAACTTATGGGGACCACCTCCTCACTGGATCCTGCCTGTTCACTCCCTCACTGTTGCATGCAGGGGATGCATTACATCCCTTGATCACGAAAATGAATATAATAATATTAAACAAATTACATGGTGTTAAAATGTATATCATTAATTCATGATTAAAATTAATATGTATTCCATATATAACTAATCTGGGATAATAAAGCTGGAGATAGATCATAATTCAAGATACAGCACACTCCATAACATACGTATGATAGAATCATGGTAGTCTAATTATTATGAGAAGTTGAAGGGCAGAAAAATCGTGTCATGTTCTCTCATTGAGGAAGGAGTTTGACAACATCACTGAGCATGACTTCTCTGTCTTGTAAGTTTTCAGGGCCAGTTCATCACCACGGGAATATTCTAGACCCAAATCCATAAGATCATATCACACATGAGCTCACATCTCATAGATCTGTTGTGTTTCTGGTAATGTATCACATCTGCAAAACACAGAAAGTGACCAAAACTTTTAATATCATACATATATAATGGAGAGAAAACTAATAATTTTTTCAGAACACAAATACGTAATGAAAAATCATATCCCCATTAGTATAAGGAATATTGCAAAATATCTCTCAGATCATTCTCTTGTGCACTGTACCTTCCGTATCTGAGGCTTCCACAATACAGGAGTCTCTATAGCAGGGGCCCCAGCCCAGTCTGCAGCCTGCAGATCTTCAGAAGAACCCAGCCCTTGAATGCCAGGTGTATCTGCTTCAGAACCAGGACTGAAAAGAGATGGTGCCATAGAGTTTACAATGAGTTGGCTTTTCCTTCTTGCCATTTTAAAAGGTAATTCATGGAAGGAAAAAAGTGATATTGAGTGTGTGAGTGAACATGAATGGGATAAACAGTGGACCTCTGTGAAAGTTTCCTGATCAGGATGTCTCTGTATTTGCAGGGGTCCAGTGTAAGGAGCAGGTGTTGGGGTTCACGGAAGGCTTGGTGCAGATTTCAGTGTCCCTTAGACTCTCCTGTGCAGCCCCTGGATTCAGCTTCAGTGATTGCTGGATCGTCTCAGTCAAGTAGCTCCTGGGGCTACAGTGGGTGTCAAGTGATGGTAGCACATAGTACCTCAAATGTGTGAAGAGCTGATTTACCATCTCAAGAGTAACACAAAGAACACATTGTATCTGCGAATGAACAGCCTGATATCCAGGGACACAGCCATATGTCACCATGCAAGACAACAGTGAGGGACGTCAGTTTGAGCCCAGAAACAAAGCTTCCTACAGGGCACCCAGGATTAGCAATCAGCATTCGAGTCACAGAGAGAGCACAGGGTCTACCTCAAGAGAAGATTTAGAAGAAGGTAAAAGGAGGTTTCTTGTCAGGATCCAGGATTTCTCTGTATAATACTTACCATGGATACTCCAAATTCATGTGTCTGTCCTTACCTCGGAAGTCTCTCAGTAAGATATGGTCATTTGTCTAGAATTTATTCTTCTTTATAGCTGTGCGATGTACAAATACTATATTTTCTTTATACATTCATATGTTTATGATATACAGGATGATTCCAAGATTTAGCTATCATGAATCATGAATCATGCTGTATACAGATTGCTATGTGTATAATGCTGTACTGTGATGCTTTTGCTTATAGTTCTTTGAGGAAGATGTGTAGAATGGGAATAGCCGGATCCGATGGAGTTTCTAACTTCAATTTTTGAAGAATATCCATACTGATTTAATATGTCTGAATTAGTTTCCATCCCTAGCAACAATGTAGCAGGGTTCATAGGAAGGAAAGTTAACATGAAACAGACCATGAGGATGGTCACCAGCTGCCTGGTGACAGGATGCGGGAGCGAAACAGAGAGGGAAGGACTGCAGAGCAACCTCAGATGACACCTGAGCTCCCTGCTTCGGATGTGTGTGGCTGTGCAAGTGTCCATGTGTGGAAATGCTTCTCAGGGACACACATTATGTGTGGGCAGCTCATGCCTTATGTCTGGTGAAGCTTTTACAGATAAACAACAGGTGAGAGCACAAGAAGAGTGAGAGTGATAACAGCAGTCAACAATGAGAGAGCTGCTAACAGGCACCAACACAACCACCACTCGTTTTCCCCTCGGCAGGCAGTGGAATGCAGCAAACTCACACAAGTTCTCACCACAGGAAGAGGGGACATGAACTTCAGCAGCTGTGTCCCTCTCTGTCCACGACCCAGATCAGGAAGCTCTCCACAGCCGAGAAGACAACAGAGCCAGACAATGGGTACAAATTTATGAGATCTAATGTAGATAATGCAATGGTTTGTGATACTGTCATTGTTTTGCATGATTACAAAATATGCGACATCAAGAAAAATCCATGATCTGTGTACATGGGCAAAAGTGAAGGGAGCTCCATTGATACACACAGAACAAGAATCTATCACATAGCTGCATTCATAATTATTTTCACTGCAGTCTTTGTTACCAAATTACCTCAGTAGACTAATGCCTGCAGTGTGTGATGCTCTCTCTGAGTTATCCAACCTCAGAGCTGTCTAGATGGCAGGAGGCCATGCAAATAGGGCCTCCCTGGGTTGGTGAAAACCAGCCCAGCACTCACCCTGCAGCTCTGCAGAGGAACCCAACCCTGGTGCCCAGCTGTTCCCACTCCGTGATCAGCACTGAGCACCGAAGGCTTGCCATTGCATTCACAACGAGCTGGGTTTTCCTTCTTGCTCTTTTAAAAGCTAATTCGAGAAAAACAAGACACACTAAGGGTTTGAGTGGACATGAATGGGATAAACAGTGGACAGCTGTCACAGTATCCTGAGTAGGATTCTCTATTTCCAGGTGTCCAGGCAAAAGTGCAGCTAGTGGAGTCCAGGGGAGGCTTGGCACAGACTGGGGGGTCCCTGAGACTCTCCTGTGTGGCCTCAGGATTTACCTTCAGTGATTACTGGATGCACTGGATTCACCAGGCTTCAGGGAAGGGGCTGGAGTTGATCTCACACATCAGGAGGAGTGGTAGCACATTCTAGGTGAAGGACCAATTTACCATCTCCAGGGACAATGGCAAGAACGCGGGGTACCTGTAGATGAGCAGCCTGAGCCCTGCAAACGGCTGCATATTACTGTGAACAGTGAGGGGACATCAGTGTGAGCCCAGATAAAAAAAAACCTCCAGGCAGGGGCGCTTGGGACCAGCAGGAGGAGTAGGGGACACATAGCTCAGAGTCTACCCCAGAGGACATCTAAAATACTGGGCAAAGAAACAAAATATTGAAGGCTGAGTAGAGGAGGGCAAGGAGATGGCCTTCATGCAGAAGGGAAGGAGTCCAAAGAAACAAAGGCAAGTGGTGAAGTGGAGGGATAAAGGAAATAAGTAAAATTTTGTTGTATAGAGGAGCCCAATAACTTCAATTACTGTAAACATTATATGCCGTAACATGAGCTAAATAAGATTAATATCCACAGGAGTGAAAAATGGAATGTGGAAATTAGAGGAGGGGAGTTAGATATGAGGGCACAGAATGGGATTTAAAAGAAGGAGCCAAGCTTTAAGGTCCGCACCTAGATTGCGCTGAGGACTTGCAGTGCTGGCGCTGGTCCTCTGGGTCTGTTTTCAGGAAAGCCAGGCCTGGGAGGACTCTACATCTGCCTCCCCATCCTGGCTGCACTTGGAGAACTGTGGAGCTTCCAACAAGTAGGCAGGCACACGCTATCCCTACAGCCCAGCCTGTTTGGGACTCCCGCAGCTCGCCATCAGTGTGCAGAAGAGGGGCTGGGCAGATCTGGGGCACCTGCATCCGCCTCCCCGTGTGTCTGGAGGACTGTGGATGTCTCACTGGGCAGTGGAGCATTGCAGGTTCCAGAGGCCCCACAGCCTGTGGTGAGTGCTCAGCACACTCTGCCCAAAGCCCAGACTGTTCAGGTCCCTCCAGGCTTCCGGGTGCAGTGAAGTGGAGAGGTGGGTTTGAGGCCTCTACATCCACCTCCGCATCCCAGCTGCGCTTGGAGAGCTATGGAGCTTCCAACAAGCATGTGGGCCCACAGTGTCCCTGAAGCCCAGCTTATCTGGAACTGCGGAGTTCTCAACAGGCAGAGGAAGGCCATTGGTTCTGTAGGCCCAGTGGCTTGGGATAACAGGGTGCTAAACTCTGTCACCAGGGAAGACACAGTCACCTAATACTGTGCAAGAGACAGGGTGCTTTGATGCAAGCATGAGCCCTGACATAAACCTCCCTGCAGGGAAATCAAGGAACAGCAGGGGGCATGCAGAACATATTGATGTAAGGAAACACCTTTCCAGCAATTAAGGAGAAAAAGTTGACAGGTTTTTTCCCTTCGTTTGATTTGCATGCCCTTCAGTGGTCTCAGGCACAGAGCTTCCAAAAATCTCCTATATCCCTGGTGAGGCAGTGTCATGCTTACATGGAATGAGGTTTCTTTCTTTTTTCTTTTCCAACTTCTATATCACAGTCTGTTGCACAGTAATTTTTTTAAAGACTATTGATTACAACTCACTTGACCGCAGAGTCTCCTTAGTTTTTTTAAGGTGTTTATTTTGTTGTCCAATTATTTTCTTAAGACAGTTTAATGCGGGGCTGGGAATGTAGCTCAGCGGCATAAGTGCCTGCCTCGAAAGCAGGCAGTCTCGAGTTCGACCCCTGGTGCTGGTAAAAACGAAAAAGCCAAAAAAAAAAAAAAAAAGAAGAAAGTTTAATGCTTGATAAAATAAAACGAACTGTTTTTACCATAAGTACCTTCTAACTAGTACAATAATATATTGTTACTATGTACAATTTCAAAACAAAAGCTTCCACTTCCAAGGAAAGTGTTGTTCAACGTCCTCACTATCCTTGATGGAAGCTATAAGAAATTTCCTTGATGGCCAATGTTTTCCTTGACTTGGAAATTAATCTTACAATAAAAAAACATAAATCAAACTTTCAGTGAGCTGAGAACCATGAAAATGCTGTCAGAAGCTAAGTCATCTGGACCTTGGGAGTCTGCAGTAGATACAAGAGTTCATCAAGCAGCATAATACCTTGTGACTGTTTGCCCTTTAGTCTGCTGGGACACGTCCTGTAGGTTCCCAGTTGGTCTATTAATAATAAAAAAGCTGTGCCCTGTTGTGTCAGAACCTGGTAAATGACTCGTAAGCCATTCTTTATCAGCTCATGGATTCCATCACCATCAGTGATTAAAGCTGTATGGAATTCCTTACCGGCCATATCACTTTCCAGTTCTTCTCCAGTATAGGAAATAAGAGGAGAGGTTTCACATTGGATCTGTGCATCACTGGCATCATTCAAGTGGGCAATCGCTGGAAGGGGAGAACCATGGCCACCTGTGGGCACTGCATAGCCAGCAGTGGTGTAGGGCAACAAAGCACTTGGGTTGTCCTTCCCACTGTGACTGTCTGCATCCTTTAGTGGGGAAAATCCATCCTCCGATAAACCTTCATACACCGCAAGCTTCTCTGCAATCTGGAAGATGTCAGAAGCTACTTTTGGCAATTTATACCACATGACTTGTCTGGCATAATTAACTCACCCCAGGAATCCACATATGGAATCTTCCTGTGAGCCAGATGGCGCTAAAGCTGAGGTTCATCAACACCAACAGCATCTCTCAGACATGGGACAATGAAGATGTGATTGGTGATGCGGCCCACACAGAACAGCACTTGTCCATCCGAGCTCCGTACCTGAGATGTTGCCAGGGAAATTTTGCTCTATTCTACCACCCATTATCCGCCATTCATGGAACAAACCACTCCACCTGGCTCTGCAGTGTTCTCTCCTCCTTTGCTCCACAGTCTGCCCTTCTCAAAGTGGAATTCAATAACCATTGGCTTCACTTTAACCAATGCATCATCCACATAGCAGATGCAAGTGCACCAGGTGCCTTTTTGTTCCACATCCTCCACCATATTCTGGGCTGCAAAAGCCCGAAAAAAAACCCTCATTTCCATCTGGGGCCATAGAAATTTTGTGCTTCTCTTCCAAAGTAATTTTCCCATTAAAACTCATAGCAGGCAGCATGCAATGATCAAAATAGATAACATTTTCTTTTTTCAACCAAAGTGCTTGTGTTTTATGAAGAACTCCTCGTCTCTTCTATTGTTCTGGCACTGGCCCCTATATACCATGGACTGATCCATTTCAGGCCATGATAGCTTTAGCTAACAGCTGTAGCTTCAGGACATGCTCTGCTGGAATCTGAAAATGTCTTATGGGATAGTGAACCCACATCACACTTCCTTCTGGGATATGCCATTCCAACTGTTGCCCTCTGTCCATCTCCTAGCAGGGGAACTGCTCCTTTGTTCTGAGAAATCTGGAAAAGTCACTGTCTCAGACCTGACACTGATCTTGGTCCCTAGTAGCACCGCCACCATCTCTCCAGGGGCAGTTTTCATTGGTGCATCTGCTTTCTCATGCTAAGAGAACTAGTTAAATCCTTCAGTTGGTGTTTGATACGTCTGTGCATACCTGCTTCACCTGAACTGAATGAAGGCTGCCACCCAGGCAACCTACAGCCTTCCTCAATGCTGCTCGACCTGGATGTGCACAGGGGGATGCATCCCTGAAGCACAGATTAAGTCTACAGGTAGAGAAATAGGGGCACATTTTAACTACAGGAAAGAGGCTCTGTGAATCTCCCTGCACATGCCCAACTCTATTCTGCAGATCACAAGGGAGGACCTGGTTCCCCTGGACTTCTCACACCATGTATCAACACTTGGTCACACTGAATCACTCACTTGTGTTTCTGTAAAGAATTCAACCTTTGTATAATGGAGCAAACACTGACACCTGTATAATGTATTTAAATATGTAAAAATGAACTAAGGCTATGAATTAGAATTGAGTGTCATAACAGTTACATGAAATTGTTGTTTTACATAATGATATTATTTTCACCAAACTTGACCTGCAGACTTACATGTAATCTGCTACTGAAGTTTTTCTACTTCCTGGCCTCAGAGCTCTATCTATAGCAGGAAGCCATGCAAATAGGGCCTCCCCGTCCCAATGTAAACCAGCCCAGCCCTCACTCTGCAGCTCTGCAGAGGAGCCCAGCCCTGGACTCCTAGGTGTTTCCTTTCGGGGATCGGGACTGAGCACAGACAGCCCACAATGGAGCTTGCGCTGAGATGCGTTTTCCTTGTTGCTGTTTTAAAAGGTAATCAGTGAAGAACAAGAGATATTTAGTGGGAGAGAGTGGGATAAATGGTAGACATATGTGACAGTTTCCTGAGCAAGATGTCTCTGTGTTTGCAGGTGTCCAGGCTGAGGTGCAGCTGGTAGAGTCTGGGGGAGGCTTGGTGCAATCTGAGGGGTCCCTGAGACTCTCCTGCGTGACCTCGGGATTCACCTTTAGCAATTACTACATGTACTGGATCCGCCAGGCTCCAGGAAAGGGCCTAGAGTGGGTTGGTTTAATCAGAAACGCGGCTAAGAGTCACACTACGGAGTACGCTGCATCCGTGAAAGGCAGATTCACCATCTCCAGGGATGACTCCAAAAGCACACTGTATCTTCAAATGACCAAACTGAAACCCGAGGACACCGCTGTGTACTACTGTGCAAGAGACACAGTGAGAGGACATCAATGTGAGCCCTGACACAAACCTCCCTGCTGTGGTGCTCTGGACCAGCAGGGGGCGCACAGGACACACGGAGTTCAGCCCTGTGCAGGACAGGAGCACAGGATAGAGCAGAATTATTTCCTGAGGAGACATGAGGCACGTGACGTATTTCCCGGGAGAGTCTGCATTCATGAGTTTGTGCTTATCTTTCATGCTCCTGAAGTAAAAATTTAACTCAATAGTAAGACATATTCTCATCTGTACACAGGTTCAAGTGTAATTGTTGAAAGTAAAAATGAGTCTTCTGTGATCACAGGACTGGAACTTGAGGACGCACAGGCAGTAATTCAAACCTTTTTTCATTGAAAAGGACCTTATTGATGTTTCCTTTCACCACCAGTTTTGATATTTAGATTAGAGGCAGAAGAGAGATAACCCGAGATTAATAATGGATAAAACTTTGGAAAACTTACATCTTACATTCCTTGTGCTGTATAATTGCATAAATCAAACTCAGACTCATTTACTTAGCTTTTTAAATAATGTATTTTTCATTTAGTTTTTATTCTAGAATCTGCTTTTTTAAATCTACTTTCTTAGAATGAAACACAAGACCTTCCTGCAGAATCTCCCATGGAGTCACCAGTGTACACCCATGTGTGCCCTGGTCCCTCAAGAAGGGAGCTAGGAGACCAGTGCTATCCAAGGCACGGAGAGCAGGACATCAGAAATAGCCTCCAGGAAATATTTGACAGGAACTGAAGGTGCACCCACCATTGAACTTCATCTTTTAAAATTTTCGTTTCAATATATCAAATACGTCTCCTTCATCTAAGAAAATGATCTTGACAAAGTAAACGAAGAACCACTGACTCTAATACCATGTGTAGAATACCTTCACTACTCTCCCATAACTAGAAACAGACCCATCCACACATGTGAAATTGATTTTTTACAGTGTAACACAGTAGTTGACTAGAGATGTTTATTTCAAAGAATATTTAAACAAATAACAAGATGAATAATAGCAAGCGTTATAAAGTACGTTGAAGAAATTAACCCGTAGTGCATTGTTGGAGGGAATGTAAATTATTGCAATGAGGGAGTGATTATTCTATAGGACAGCGACTCTGGAATCTCCTGAGCGCGTTTATGACCAATTTGCAGGAAAAATTCGCCGCGTCCATTAAGAAAACCAGGAAGGCTTTGAAAAGCCAGGAGTAAAGCCCTTAAATGCTAATATGGTCAGGCGAGATGAGAGTTACACAGGAGAGCCTAGTCCAGAAGAGAATTGCTTCTCTGGCAGCTCAGCTGTCAGACAATAGAGCAGGAGCCAATCAGCAATGAAGCGGGCGCCTGGATGAGCTACCCAATCAGGTGGGACGAGGGGACGGGCACTTCCTGTGTCATGGCGTACTGTGGGCTTCATCGGTGTTGCAGAGAGTCCCTGCTGACTAGACCGGGTTTTGTGTACTATCGCCTGGCTGCGCGCTGCATTCAAAGGCTCCCGGGAGACCCTAAAGCCACACAATGGTGACGTTGTAGGACGGGAGCCGGGGATGGGACGAAATCGGCTGTGTTCTGGAGGGAAGTGGTCAGAAACGGCTGTGGCAGTGCACAGCCTCCCTGCTCAGCTCCAGACGCCGAGGTCTCCCTGGTCCTTGGTGCTACATCGTCATTCGTAACATTTCCTCCTTTGCTAGGGCAGGGACAATGGTGGGTCCCCAGTGCACAGTGCTAGCTCGCACACTGCCAACCTAGGATGTCTTGGTTGGCCCCTGCGCAGCTGAGTCTGCACCACTCGGCAGGGAGCAAGAGCTTTGGGCAAACCATCACTGTAGTTTTTCACGTGATTCCTCCACTTGCAGTGATGTTACTGAATGAACAAGGTTCTTGGTCTCACAGCATTGAAGAATGAGGTTGCAACCAAAGGAAAAAATGTTAGCAGAGAGTTTATTGGAAGTAGGAATAATACTAGCGCGCTGATTCTGGAAGTGTCCCAAGTGAGAGGCCCCATAGCCCTGCAATCCAGAGCTAATTATGAATGAGCAGAGCCCAGGAAATACTCAGCTGTTTAGTGACCACCTATCACCGAGGGCTCTGTGGATTTAAAACAACTACTTTGAACTCAGGCTCTCTCACCCATTTCCTCAGCATGCACTGTTAAAAAGAAAATGGGATTTTAGAGAAACGTTAGATAACTTGTATTTTCTTTCATTTGACTTTTAATTTTTATTTATTTATTTATCTATTCTTGTGTCTTTTTGAGACAGGGTTTCATTCTGCAGCTTAGGTTGGCTTTAAACATTATTTTGTAGAGCAAAAGAATGTTCCTGTGTTTGCAGGTGTCCAGGCTGACAAGCAGCTGGTGGAGCCTTGGAGTCGCTTGGTGCAGCCTGGGGCATCCCTGAAACTCTCCTGCATGAATTCAGGATTCACTGTCAGAAGCTGTGCCATAAGCTGGATCCAAAGGCCCCAGGGAAGGGCCTAGAGTGGATCTCATACATAAGTACTGGTGGTAGCACATACTATGCAGACTCTGTGAAGGGCGGATTCACCATCTCCAGAGACAACGGCAAGAACACGCTATATCCGTAGATGAGCAGCCTGAAACAGGAGAACACAGCCCTGTTACAGTGTCCATGACACACAGTGAAGGAACATTTGTGTGAGCCCAGAAAAAACCTCCTGGAAGCAGCGCTTATGCCCAGCAGAAGTCGCTGTAAGACGACAGAATCACTTGCGGGCCCCAGAAGCAGGAGCTGAGAAGAAAGCAGAGGAGGGAGATCTTCCTGGGGACTCTAGGGTTCTCTTCTGTTTTAACGTTTTAGGTCCTGAACCAACCCACATTGAAGTACCCAAGTTCAAGGAAAAATTCTCTGTTAAATGTAATTGCATGAGTACATAAGAAACACTGATTATTTCATTTTCTGTGTATAAATTGTACTTACGGGTAAACAAAACTTGCACCCATCTCAAAGTAACTTGTGCATTTTGTGAAGTTAATTTTGTTTTCAGTGTCAAATCCTCACCATCTAAAGGGGGGTCTGCTGGTTTAGTTTGGGTGATGAGGAACTGTCTCACGCAGTAAAAAATGCTTCAGATTAGGAAATTAAATCCTTCTCATCTCCCTCTGTGGGTTCTCAGATCACACAGCTCCCTCCCCTCTTTGGCCACCTCAGGAGACCTGGTCCCCAGGCTCAGCCCCAGCACCATGAGGAACCCTGAGCTCAGGGGAGGAGGGAGAGGGGCAGCCTGACTGGACTCAGGGCAGTGTCTGTGGACCTAGATGTGCTCTTTCTAGACAAGAAGGCTGAGTAGGACTTGGTCCTGTGCCTTTTTTTGCACCTTACAAATTAAAAAATTTATAAAATACAGCAAAACCATCCTCTATCTTAATCTCCATTTCTCTCTCTCTCTTAACTTTTTGGTTTTTTAAATTTTATTTTAAACAAGAAAAATAGAACATTAAAGTGAAACAAAACAAAACAGTGTTAGGACACTGGGGAATTCACTGTTGTTACTGTATTAGATAATCCCATCCTCTAATTAGTTGCTCAGGCTCTCTGACCCAGGCTTGCAAAGTCAATCAAATAATTTAAATGTTGCTGCCTTAATTTAGTTAGTAACATCTTAGCCTGCACTCCGTCCCATTGCTTATGTGTGTGTTACTGCTGGGAGGAGGGGGAGGCTGCACAGCTTCCTTGCTGCCTCTCCCCACCTGACAGGGCCTTGCCAACACATGTGGTGTGGTGACTGCAATGCTTCCTGCTATTTTCCTCATCCAACCACACCACCAACCCGGCTCTCTTATTCTTGCTGGGTTCCTGAATTCTCCCTCTCTGTGGATTTCAACCCACGGGTCCGACCCTTCCCGTGTCTGTGGGCCCCACCTCTGTCATCCTGCTCTTCCCATGTTGCTGTAGCCCAGGGTATGGACAGATGAGAAGCAGAGGTACCAGTACAGTGTAGCAAGAACTCTCATGATGTTTTGCTACCCAGTTCCATAGCACATGCTGCTTCTTCCTCTGCTGCTCACGGCTTCTCCATTCTCCTGTAAGTGTTGTCTCTTTTTTACTCATTTCTCAGTTTTCAGTCTATTGGGAAAACAATGGAAAATAAATGAGGTGAAAATCTCTATTGTCACAATGTGCATGGTTTTTCCTAAATGGATTCCCATGATTCTACCATGATGTATTTTATTTTATTTCAATAATTTCTGTATTTAACAGTCACACATGTATTTGTAAATTTTTCTAAAACAACCAAATATACCTCTATGGTTACTAATATCACACTTATTGTTACAGTTTCCTGTGACCAGTAACATAGTGAACAGCACGAAATCGCTTGCATGCACATCCACGGCTCCTGAAGGCAGAGAAGAGCTGAAATTCTCACACACAGTCCCCATCTCTCAGATGCGACCAAGGACCTCACCCTCACACTCATCCGCAGAGGCTAACACACCTCCAAATCCTGCTCTGCTCTTTACCAGTCCAGCATCCCCACTAATGTGTCCCTTGTCTAAGGACTGAAAATTCATGTACTTGATGTGATGTCTCAAGGGCATCTGTTGTTTTCCCTCAGGGTAGGGACATCTTTGGGAATATGCCCTTCCCTGAGATGGAGTCTGATCCTCTCCATTGGACCTTCTGAATTACAGCTTCCTTCAGATCACTGAAAATCTGAAATATTTTATGAGTTCCCTTCCATTTCATTTGTCTTTGTTGTTCAGAGTTTAATCATGATTGTGTAGATATCATTTTCAAATTGAGACCTTGGAAACACACCTCAAGTAAGAGTTCAGATTTAGCATTAATGTTGTAACTTGTATGTCAAAGAAAAGTAATGAATGAAACCAGGAAGAACATGGCACTTCTGGGTTTTCATCTCACCATGTATCTCAGCTGTGCTTGATTCAGCTATACCGCTGCTCCTCTGTGTCACTGTGTCTCCAAATTCTTGACCTGATAGTTATGAAGAGCCTAGTTTCTTCTCAGATGTGATTCACAAAGTTCACCTCTCACTCTTAGTTTATACTATCATCTCATAATAGAGGAAAAATCCATCCGTGAACCATCCTCACATCCTAAGTGTGAAATCCATCGCCATATTAGTCCCTGGTTATCAACTTTCTCCTCACTGACACCTTCCAGGTGTTTTCTTCTTCCTCTTCATGTGTCAGAATTGGTTAATTGTTGGATCTTCCCACCAGAACTGTAACACGATGTAGATTACAGGCAACACTTGTCAATAACAAAACCCACAAAGGAAACATGCACATTCCTAACTTTAGTGAACAAATCCTCAGAGACTTTCCAAGGACTTAGTAAAGCCAGTGACATCATCCCCACCACAAGAGCTTAGGCATAACTGAACCTTTATTATTCTCTCTGTGGAATACATGTCAGTCTTCCTACAAATCCATCAAAGTCGTGTAATTCAGAACAGAGATCAGAACCGTGGGTGTATGAACTCAGAGCAGGGAGGTAGAGGGATGTGGTATCAAAGATCAGAACCATTGCCCATCCAGAGAGTAACAGATGTGTCTACTCCTGGATGTCAGGGTCAGTGCTCTCTTGCTCAGACTCAGAACAGCTCAAACCCTTGTCCAGAGCCTACCCTGAGGGTCCATATAAAACCTGCAAATCTATTTCTCCTTACTAATGTGGACTCGACTGTTACCTGCATTCAGGCCACATGATTATGACTAGATTTGGGGAGGGGGAGGAAAAAGGTAGAAAAGCACCTTGTATTATCTAACTGACCATGAGGAATGCAATCATTATATCCTGCAAATCTGTACTAATGAATAAATAATAATTGTACACAGTACAATATGCTATATTTCAGTCTCTCTCCAGGAAATGACATGGAGAAATAAGAACTTCAGAAGACATGGATACAGTCCAGTCAATGTATTGAGTGGACAGTGCACTGAAGCCAGGGACACATCCCAGTCACAGGTGTGACACAATAGCCTGGGGGTCTTGTGGATCACAGGTGAGGATTCCAATGGGGCTTTTCCTTTTCCAAAGTTGACAAGTAGTCCTCATGGCAGTGGTGATGATGCTGAACACTGTGCCTCCCTGCTGAAGAGGTCACATCCAGAGTGACCCCTGATTCCAGCCTTTGCCTCTCTTCACATTGGAGATCATAAGATGCAGTCCCCATCCTCAGCATCTCCCAGTGATGGAGCTGGCCTCTGCTCTCCATCGTGATTCACTCAGGAATCCTCAGCCCCACTTTCCTGACTCATAGACACGTTGATAAGGATGTCAACTCAGAGAAGAATTCTTCAAAGAGATTTTAATAATGGAATTCATAGATTTCATTTGTTTGTGGAGATCTTAATGAATCTGTACAGCATGTGCTATGGAACTGGGTAGCAAAACATCATGAGAGTTCTTGCTACACTGTACTGGAAAATATTTCACTGAATGCCCACTGCACCAATAGTGAACAAGAAATGCCCACATCTGGCTGAAAAAGATTGGAAAGAAAGAGGGAAGGTTTAATTTTAGGACATTGTCTTCAGGAGCATAGTGTTCATAATGAATAACTGATCACAAAGGGAGAACTGTAATTAAGTAAGCATTTAGAATTTAGGAATCACCTCCAGGAAACAAAAGGAGGAGAACCTAGTAAGAACATGCCGCCCAGCACCTACACTAGGTCAGTTAAGGAAGGGCCACTTAGTACAGACAACCTCCTTCCTTCCTCCAGTGAGGCTTCTCTATCAGGGAGGCACAGGACCCACATCCTCATCTCCAGGCTCTGCAGGCTCTGGTCAGTGGGACATGGATCACAGCACATCTCAAAGCAGGAGGCAGGAGGACCTCTCCTGACCATGTTAATGGTAGTGAAGCAACATCTACAGCAGCACAGATGGCACCAGAAGGGAGAGATCAGGGAGAGGAGGAGGGGGCTGTGCTTGCTTCATCCTGTGGAAGCAGCACCAGAGCCTGTGTGGGAGTGCAGAGTTAGAACAGGAAGGGAGCAGGACTGGAGGACGCTGGGGTGGGAACAGGAAGGAGGGCTCATGGCCATGCTTCCTCCACTCCAAGGAAGGCAGCTTCCCACCTAACACAGACATGAACACCACTTGAGTGCAGGGGAAGAGATTATTCTCTGCAGGATAAGGACCATAGACATCCTGGGCTGTGTCTCACCATCCTAAAGTAAAGGGGCCACTCTCATGCAAATTTGTCTCCCAAATCTAGACTCAAACTTCCCTCCTGGGCTGAAGGAGCCCATAGCTCCTTCCTCAGATACCCCTAAGATCTCTGGAGAAGGCAAAAGTGTGACCTAGAATATGAAATTTCTGAGTCTTCTCCTGTGCCTGGTGGCAGGCCGCATGGTGACTATCCTCAATGTCAGACATGGGTCCATGGAAAGATTAGGAAAGCAGGTAACTGATAGGAATGTTCCTCATGTTTCCAGGTGTCCTGTCCCAGGTGCAGCCACAGGAGTCAGGACCTGGCCTGGTGAAGCCCTTGCAGACCCTGTCTCTCACCTGCAAGATCTATGGATTCTCCATCACAACCAGTGGTTATGACTGGAGCTGGGTCCATCAGCCTCCAGGAAAGACTCTGGAGTGAATGGGGGCCATAGGTAACTGTGGTGGCACTGGTTACAGTCTATCCCTCAAGAGCCACATCTCTATCATCAGTGAAAGAGTTTTCCCCTAGTACAGATTTCTTTACAGTTATGGCAGTGGTCTAATGTGGCAGAAGGCAAAAGCAGAAATGCCTATCACTTCCTGCTTCTTCTTCTGCCCTAAATGCAGCTCCTCTTCCTGGTTACACACAAGGAGAATTCTAATTGGTTCCTCACACATCATCAATATCTGCCTCATGGGCGACTTCAGTCAGATGTCATGTAACTCTCTGGCTCTCTGGATCTGGTTGAAGGAAACAGCCCAGCCGCCATGGGTCACGTGCTCCTTTCCACATCCTCAACTCAATAAACCTGTTCATTTTGTACTTTTGCTTCTCTATTCTGCCAGAATATTCTAACAGTCAGGTTTTCGATGAATTCTGAAAATATAAAAATTGGAGGAGAAATAGGGAACCAATAAAGATAAGTGACTGTAGTTGGGAACTAAATTTCTAAATGAATGAAGCCACAAAACAAGATTGCTACGAAGTATGCATATTGCCATAAAATGGAAGTCTTAGGAAACAAAATCACAAGATCAAGGCTAAGATGAACTTGGAATATAAGCCAATTTTCACAAAACAAAAGAAAGAAATGTAAGTTATGAAGCAGGCATGGTGTCACCACCGTGTAATACTGACCCTCAGAAGGACAAAACGGAAGACTGTCACACATTTGAGCCCAGCCTTTGTCACCTAAAGAATAGGAAGGCAATCTCATAGCATGTACTGTAGAGTGACATTTTCTTTCAAAATCCAAACAGCAAAAAGAATGTAGAAACAATATGATTAGCAATTGTTCAGCTTTATGTTTAGAGACATTGTTATCCTATGCATGATGCTCATAGTACATGATTGCCCAAAAAATGAAAAATACAATGTGATACATTTTTTGATTTAGGAATAAACTCCAGAGAACAAGAGGAGAAGCTGAATCTGGAAAGATAATGAACACTCAATAGACACACATGGTCATGTGAGTGCAGGAAATCATACATTCTGTGAGATTACAAATTTCCCTGTGAGGTAGCACAGAACTCACATGCTTATTTCCATTTTTTGTGCTCCTCTACTAAGGTGGGACTCGGATCCCAGGATGTCTTAGAGCAGGAGGCAGGTGGACCTCTCCTGAAAACAAAAATGACAGAGAAGCCAGCTCTCAAGCAGCATGGATGGAACCCTAGGAGAGAGACCAGGGAGACACAGAGGGAGCTGTGCTCAATTTGGTCCTGACAATGAGCATCAGAGCCTGGGTGGGAAGAAAGTTGGACTGCGGTAAAGTAAGGGAGAAGGACCAGGAGGAATCCATTCCTGGGATTAGGAAGGTGTGGTCATCATTGCCCTGCTTCCACCACTCCTCTAAACTTAACTTCCCACTTATCACAGACTCAAACCCAGCTGGAATTCAGAACAGGAGGCTCCTCTCAGTAGCACAAAAGGAGCAGTCATAGCGTGGGATCAATGTCCCCTTCATATAGGAAGTGTGTACCCTATATGCAAATATATGCTCTGAATTCAGATTCATAATCTGCTCACAGTTTGTGGAACTCACAGCTCCATCCCAAGACATGGTTGAGGTCTCCCAGGAGGGCAGAGGGGTGGTCAAAAGACGAGACTTCTGGGTCTTCTCCTGTGCCTGGTGACAGCCCCTCATGGTGAGTGTCCTCAGTGTCAGACATGGGTCCATGGAAAGGTTAACAAAGCATGTGACTAACTGGTTTTTATTTTCCCCAGGTTTCCTGTGCCAGGTGCAGGTGCAGGAGTCAGGACCTGGCCTGGTGAAGCCCTCACAGACCCTGACCCTCACCTGCTTAGTCTCTGGCTACTCCATCACCAGTGATAGTGTTTGGAACTGGATCCATCAGCCCCAGGAAAGAGTCTGCAGTGGATATGGCATGTTTGGTATGATGGTGATACTAAGTATAACCCGACTCTCCAGAGTCGCATCTCCATCTCCAGAGACACAGGCAAGAACCAGTTCTCCCTGAAGCTGAATTCTGTCACCACAGAAGACACAGCCACCTATTACTGTGCAAGATGCACAGTGGTTTCTCACAACAGTGAGCCCAAACATAAACCTCCCTGCAGGGAAATTCAGGACCAGCGTGGGGGCGTGCTGTTCACACTGCTCTAGGGAACCAACTTCTCAACCCTGTAGCGGCAGCCTGGAGGATTTTTCAGTAATCAAGTGATAGAGATTCTAGGTATCTTCTATGTCGCTGATCCTACACTGCTGTGTTTTCATGGAATCAAGCTTTTTTTTCGTTTCCCTGCCCATTTTATTATTGATTGCACAACATATTGTCAATGAAGTCTTCGTTCACAGCACAAGTGATTACAATGTCTCAATAGTTTTTAAGGTGTAAAATGTTTAATACTTATTTATCTATTGACTGGAAGTCTGCCATCCACCCTCAGATACATCTATGAGACCTCTCATCCTGAAGAACATTTTCCAATTCTGTTCATGCATACTTTTACTGTGAATAGCTGGACATCACTGTGTGTTGATCTGAGTGTTCGCCTGTTATTGGAGCTGTTCATTTCCCCACCCTTGGTGATGTAGGGTGATACCTTGGAGAGCTGTGGTAGATTAGACTGTGCAGGGTCTCTCTCAGGATCTCATTTGTAGAGAACATGACGCTCTCACACATCCTGCAGTCATGGAGCATTGCCTGAGCAGTGTTTATTAGGACCTACGGTCAGTAGCCAAAAACTCTTATACAATGTCTTAAATATTGTGTCTATATTTACCACAAAGTGAATTTGCTGTATTTACATTACCCTCCATAAAACCTGGACATCTCAGCAAACTGCTATCAGTGTGTCTGGAAATACTGCTGTCCTCATCTGGCAGCTGACCTGAAAGAACAAGGTGCCCACAGTAGAGTCAAGACTATAGAGAAGACCAGTGCCTTCCCAAAGAGGAACCTGGGCTCCAGCTCTCTCTGTGCACTTCTGAGTCCCTGAGGACAAGGCTGGCCAGGCCAGGACACTGACTCCTACCTGGTGTAAAAGTGTGAAATCATTGAGAGAGAGATTTGGGATCAATGGGATTTGGGTACCTGGGAAAATGTCACCAAGAGGATTGGTTCAGATGCAAATCATGGTGGCTGTATCTCTATACATTCAGATATATAAGCAGTCATTTATTCGTAGTTTTGAAATTTTGAACAAAATTAAATACTAGAGAGAAAATCTGAGCAAGGATTTTATATAACTATCCATCCTGTTATCATCTGTCCATTGATCTATGTGTGTTAGTATCCATGATCACCATTCTATCCATCTGTGCTCTGTCATATTTCTATTCACCCACCAACTCTATGCATGCACCTTTCATCTATGTATCTATTATAAATTTATTAGTTATACACGTTCGTCTTATCTGTTTTTAATTTTTTGCCTTGTAATTATCTGCCCTTCATATATGTATCACTCAAAATTTAAGTAGTTTATATCACTCTGCCCCTCCACATCTTAAATGTTTCATCATCTTTCATCTGCCTATCAGTGGTGCATATATTATCTGCTTTATTCTTAGGTGCTTTATTAATACAGGTGATACAAGAAGCTGTTGGTGTGATTGTAAAGATTTATATACTTTAGAAAATTCTCTAAAGAGGCTGAAAATAGGGTATAACACAAAAACCACTTTCTCATGATTTACTTCCTCATCTCAATCAACTAACAGCTCTACACTGGAGAAGACTACATTTTCTCAAAAAATTAAGCTTCCACATAACGCAAAACTATCCTGAGTGTTTTTTAAAGCAGAGTAAAATTTGATGTTCATTGTGCAACCAGCAGTTCTGAAGCACACTTAATGCAATGTGTGTGTTTAAAACTAGAATCACTACAAATGAGTTTTAAAGTTGGAGCAGGTGTGCAAACTAGAAGTCATCCATAGACGGACAAAAATTTTTCCATAAAAGCGATATGTATTCGTGCACATGCTTCAGGAGTTTGGATCTGACCTAATGAAGCCCTCATAGACCCTACTCCTCACTGGGTCCTGTCTGTTCACTCCCTCACTGTTGATATCTCTGGGGGCTGGATCTATCAGCACAGAGAGAAGGAGACTGAACAGAGGGGGTGGGATGGTGAGAGCTGACACACAGCTGATAACTCACCACTGATTCACGAAATTAACATCACCTCAGAAAGAGGGTTCTGGGGGAAAAAGAAAAAAGCGGTAGAGGAGCAGAGGGCCCTGGGGATCCAAAGAGAACCAGGAAGTGTCAAAAGAACAGGTGCAGAGAGGGAAGTGGGGAGCCGGCTTGCTGTCAGCCTCTGTAGTTTCCTTGTTGGCTTAGCATTATGTGAACTGACCATCATGCATCCACTCTAGGTAACATAGGAGGTTTCCACACTCCAAACTCCAAGCAAAGAATGTAAGGGTTTATTGATGATCAGTTACAACACACACACACAAACACACACACACAAACACACACACACACACACACACACACACACACACCAAATACATTGCATATGTATTTATGAATTTTATCTGAAAATAGGTAGCAGGGATATTATTACTTTTTATATTGCAAGGAGCTATGATTTTAAGAAATTAAATGCTTAAATAACTCCAGTCATGATGATCATCACCATCAATTCATCTGCTAATTTCTGTGGGGAAATATTGTCTCATGGAGGGCTAAACATTTCAGTTTAGAAAAATGTACCATATAAGAAGACATAGGAAAGATGTCTTTGTAGAAAAGTATAAAAGAACTTATGGGGACCACCTCTTCACTGGATCCTGTCTGTTCACTCCCTCACTGTTGCATGCAGGGGATGCATTACATTCCCTGACCACGAAAATGAATATAATAATACTAAACAAATTACATGGTGTTAAAATGTATGTCATTAATTCATAATTAAAATTAATATGTATTCCATATATAACTATTCTGGGATAATAAAGCTGGAGATAGATCATAATTCAAGATACAGCACACTCTATAACATACTTATGATAGAATCATGGTAGTCTAATTATTATGAGAAGTTGAAGGGCAGAAAAATCGTGTCATGTTCTCTCATTGAGGAAGGAGTTTGACAACATCACTGAGCATGACTTCTCTCTTGTAAGTTTGCAGGGCCAATTCATCACCACAGGAAGATTTCTAGACCCAAATCCATAAGATCGTATCACACATGAGCTCACATCTCATAGGTCTGTTGTGTTTCTGGTAATGTATCACATCTGCAAAATGCAGAAAGTGACCAAAATATTTAATCTCATACATATATAATGGTGAGAAAACTAATAAGTTTTTCAGAATACAAATACATAATGAAGAATCATATCCCCATTAGTATAAGGAATATTGCAAAATATCTCTCAGATCATTCTCTTGTGCACTGTACCTTCCCTATCTGAGGGATCCACACAATACAGGAGTCTCTGTAGCAGGGGCCCCAGCCCAGCCTGCAGCCTGCAGATCTGCAGAAGAACCCAGCCCTGAATGCCAGGTGTACCTGCTGCAGAACAAGGACTGAAAAGAGATGGTGCCATGGAGTTTACAATGAGTTGGCTTTTCCTTCTTGCCATTTTAAAAGGTAATTCATGAAAGAACAAAAAAGTGATATTGAGTGTGTGAGTGAACATGAATGGGATAAACACTGGACCTCTGTGAAAGTTTCCTGATCAGGATGTCTCTGTATTTGTAGGGGTCCAGTGTAAGGAGCAGGTGTTGGGGTTCAGGGAAGGCTTGGTGCAGTTTTCAGGGTCCCTTACACTCTCCTGTGCAGCCCCTGGATTCAGCTTCACTGATTACTGGACCTCAGTCAAGTAGCTCCGGGGCCTACAGTGGGTTTCAAGTGATGGTAGCACATAGTACCTCAAATGTGTGAAGAGCTGATTTACCATCTCCAGAGGGAACACAAAGAACACATTGTATCTGCAAATGAACAGCCTGATATCCAGGGACACAGCCATATGTCACCATGCAAGAGACACAGTGAGGGACCTCAGTGTGAGCCCAGAAACAAAGCTTCCTACAGGGCACCCAGGATTAGCAATCAGCATTCGGGTCACAGACAGAGCACCGGGTCTACCTCAAGAGAAGATTTAGAAGAAGGTAAAAGGAGGTTTCTTGTCAGGATCCAGGATTTCTCTGTATAATATTTACCCTGGATACTCCAAATTCATGTGTCTGTCCTTACCTCGGAAGTCTCTCAGTTAGGTATGGTCATTTGTCTACAATTTATTCTTCTTTATAACTCTGAAATATTTCATGATGTACAAATACTATATTTTCTTTATACATTCATATGTTTATGATATACAGGCTGATTCCAAGATTTAGCTATCATGAATCATGCTGTACACAGATTGCTATGTATATAATGCTGTACTGTGATGCTTTTGCTTATAGCTCTTTGAGGAAGATGTGTAGAATGGGAATAGCTGGATCCTATGGAGTTTCTAACTTCACTTCTTTGAAGAATATCCATACTGATTTAAAATCTCTGAACTACTTTCCATCCCTAGCAACAATGTAGCAGGGTTCATAGGAAGGAAAGTTAACATGAAGCAGACCATGAGGATGGTCTCGGGCTGCCTGGTGACAGGATGCGGGAGGGAAGCAGGGAGGGAAGGATTGCAGAGCAACCTCAGGACACACTGAAGATGACACCTGTGCTCCCTGCTTCGGATGTGTGTGGCTGTGCAAGTGTCCATGTGTGGAAATGCTTCTCAGGGACACACATTATGTGCGGGCAGCCCATGCCTTATGTCTGGTGAAGCTTTTACAGATAAACAAAAGGTGAGAACAGAAGAAGAGTGAGAGTGATAACAACAGTCAACTATGAGAGAGCTGCTAACAGGCACCAACACAACCACCACTCGTTTTCCCCTCAGCAGGCAGTGGAATGCAGCAAAGTCACACAAGTTCTCACCACAGGAAGAGGGGACATGAACTTCAGCAGCTGTGTCCCTCTCTGTCCACGACCTGGATCAGGAAGCTCTCCACAGCCTAGGAGAGCACAGAGCCAGACAATGGGTACAAACTTATGACATGAGATCTAATGTAGATAATGCAATGGTTTGTGATACTGTCATTGTTTTTGCATGATTACAAAATATGCCACATCAAGAAAAATCCATGATCTGTGTACATGGCCATAGTGAAGGGAGCACCATTGATATACATAGAACAAGACTCTATCACATAGCTGCATTCATAATTATTTTCACTGCTGTCTTTGTTACCAAATTACCTCAGTACACTAATGCCTGCAGTGTGTGATGCTCTCTCTGAATTATCCAATTTCAGAGCTGTCTAGATGGCAGGATGCAATGCAGATAGGGCCTCCCTGGGTTGATGAAAACCAGCCCAGCCCTCACCCTGCAGCTCTGCAGACGAACCCAGCCCTAGAGCCCAGCTGTTCCCTCTTGGTGTTCAGCACTGAGCACAGAGGGCTTGCCATGGCATTCACAACGAGCTGGGTTTTCCTTCTTGCTCTTTTAAAAGCTAATTCGAGAAAAACAAGACACACTAAGGGTTCGAGTGGACATGAATGGGATAAACACTGGACAGCTGTCACAGTATCCTGAGTAGGATATTTCTATTTGCAGGTGTCCAGGCAAAAGTGCAGCTGGTGGAGTCCAGGGGAGGCTGGGCACAGCCTGGGGGGTCCCTGAGACTCTCCTACATGGCCTCAGGATTTACCTTCAGTGATTACTGGATGCACTGGATTCACCAGGCTCCAGGGAAGGGGCTGGAGTGGATCTCACACATCAGTAGGAGTTGTAGCACGTTCTAGGTGAAGGACCAATTTACCATCTCCAGGGACAATGGCAAGAACATGCTGTATCTGTAGATGAGCAGTCTGAGCCCCGAGGATACTGCTGCATATTACTGTGCACAGTGAGGGGACATCAGTGTGAGCCCAGATAAAAAAAACTTCCAGGCAGGGGCGCTTGGGACCAGCAGGAGGAGTAGGGGACACATAGCTCAGAGTCTACCCCAGAGGACATCTAAAATACTGGGCAAAGAAACAAAATATTGAAGGCTGAGTAGAGGAGGGCAAGGAGATGGCCCTCATGCAGTAGGGAAGGAGTCCAAAGAAACAAAGACAAGTGGTGAAGTGGAGGGAAAAAGGAAATGAGTAAAATTTTGTTGTATAGAGGAGCCCAATAACTTCAATTACTGTAAACATTATATGCCGTAACATGAGCTAAATAAGATTAATATCCAAAGGAGTGAAAAATGGAATGTGGAAATTAGAGGAGGGAAGTTAGATATGAGGGGGCAGAACGGGATTTAAAAGAAGCAGCCAAGCTTTAAGGTCTGCACCTAGATCTCGCTGAGGACTTGCAGTGCTGGCGCTGGTCCTCCAGGTCTGGTTTCAGGAAAGCCAGGCCTGGGAGGCCTCTACATCTGCCTCCCCATCCCAGCTGCACTTGGAGAAAGGTGGAGCTTCCAACAGGTGGGCAGGCGCACGCTATCCCCAGAGCCCAGCCTGTTTGAGACTCCCACACCTAGCCATCGTTGTGCAGAGGAGGAGATGGGCAGATCTGGGGCACCTGCATGAGCCTCCTATTGTGTCTTGAGGACTGTGGAAGTCTCAGCGGGCAGGGGAGCATGGCAGGTTCCAGAGGACCCGTGCGTGGCCTGTGGTGAGTGCTCAGCGCACTCTGCCCAAAACCCAGACTGTTCGGGACCCTCCAGGCTTCTGGGTGCAGTGAAGTGGAGAAGTGGGTTTGAGACCTCTACATCTGCCTCCCCATCCTGGCTGCACTTGGAGAACTGATGAGCTTCCAACAAGCAGGCAGGCACACGCTATCCCTGCAGCCCAGCCTGTTTGGGACTCCCGCACCTCACCAGGGGTGTGCAGAGGAGGGGCTGGGAAGATCTGGGGCACCTGCATCAGCCTCCCCGAGTGTCTGGAGGAATTTGGATGTCTCAGGGGGCAGTGGAGCATCGCAGGTTCCAGAGGCCCCACAGGCTGTGGTGAGTGCTCAGCGCACTCTGCCCAAAGCCCAGACTGTTCGGGTCCCACCAGGCTTCTGGGTGCAGTGAAGTGGAGAGGTGGGTTTAAGGCCTCTACATCCACTTCCGCATCCAGGCTACACTTGGAGAGCTATGGAGCTTCCAACGGGCAGGTGAGCGCACAGTGTCCCTGAAGCCCAGCTTATCTGGAACTGCAGAGTTCTCAACAGGCAGATGAGGGCCATTGGTTCTGCAGGCCCAGTGGCTTGGGGTAATGGGGTGCCAGAGTCTCAGGAGCTGCAAACACAGAAGGGGATTTCCAACAGACCATGAGGAAGCTTTCAAATAACACTTGAAACACAGAAATATAGGAAAATGACAAAATGAAAGACAAAATTACAACCTCAAACCTCCAGCCCATCTTAAGAAACCCTAGGAGCAATGTATATAGAAGAAAATATATGCCATTCACCTCAAATATCGGACACAGTAGCTACTGAAATTAACAAGCAACTCCAGGAAGTTTTAAAGAAAATCAAACACGAAATAATCTCTTAGGTAAAAGAAGAAATGACAGAAGAAATGAAAGAGATTCTGAATATATCTAAAGAAAACACAGTTAAAAAATTGGAGGAACTAAACAAAAAGATAGAATCCCTAGATGAGCAATATAAGAAACAAACAGAATACATAATGCAGATGCACAGAGATATACAGGAAATAAAAAACTCCACTGAAAGTTGTAAAAACCGCCTTAATGAAAGTGAAGATAGAATTTCAGACCTTGAAGACACGATTGCAGCTAGTGAACAGGAAAGGAAAGATCTTTTAAAAATAACAAGGAATCAGGAAACAACAATTCAACAACTGCAAGACGATGCAAAGAAAAATAAGAAAGACAGGGATTAATGAAAAAGGAGACAACATAAAGGATGTCAAGGGGATATTTAGAGAAGTAATAGCTGAAAATTTCTCAAGCATGAGATTAGAAACTGACATCAGGATCAGTGAAGCATATAGAACTCCAAATAGTCATAACCAAAATAAAACTACACCCAGACATATAATAATCACCATCCCAGAAATCTAACACAAGAATAGATTATTAAAAGCTGTCCAAGAGAAAAGACAGATCACTTATAAAGGAAAAACTATCAGAATCACAGCAGACTTCTCAGCACAAACAATAAAGTCAAGAAGAACATGGAGTGAAGTTTTCCAGATCCTAAAGCAAAATCATTTCCATCCTAGACTCATGTATCCTGAAAAACTATCATTCAAAATTGATGGTGAAATACGATACTTCCATGTCAAAGAACAGCTGAAGAACTTCCTGAACACCAAACCAACCCTGCAAAAAATATTGAAAGACAGTTTAGATACACAAAGGAAGAAACTACTAAGCAAAGCAGATAGTTAAACAGAACAGAAAGATAAAGATACAACAGCAGAGGGATAACATGTCAACAATAAACCAGCATGTAACAGTAATAACCATTAATGTAAATGGTCTCAATGCACCAATCAAAAGAAACAGACTAGCAGAATGGATCAAGAAACAAAATCCAAACATATGCTGTTAACAGGAAACCCATCTAACCCAGAAGGATACTCACAGACTGAAAGTCAAAGGATGGAAAACAATTCTTCATGCAGCAGGAATCCAAAAAAAAGGCAGGAGTAGCCATTCTGTTTGCAGACAATGTGAACTTTAAACCAACAGTGACCATAAAGGACAAAAAAGGTCACTACATACTCGTAAGGGGAAAACTCCAAGAGGAAGAGATAACTATCTTAAATATATGTGCACCAAACTCCAGAGCACCCAGTTATTTAAAACAACTATTAACAGAAATGAAAACTCAAATCATCAGTAACACAATTGTAACAGGAGACCTTAATATGCCATTGACACCAAGGGACAGATCAACCAGACAGAAAATGAGCAAACAAATAACAGAACTGAATCACACCTGCGAACAAATGGATTTGATAGACATATACAGAATGTTCCACCCAACAACATCAGAATACATATTCTTCTCAGCAGTACATGGATCATTCTCTAAAATAGACCATATATTAGGTCACAGAACATATTTAAACAAATGCAAAAGAGTTGAAATCATCACTTGCATGTTATCGGATCATAGCGCTCTGAAATTAGAAATTAATGATAAAAGATACTGCAAAAATCCCACAAACACATGGAAACTGAATAACACACCTTAAATAATCAGTGGGTCACAGAAGAAATTAAAGAAGAAATTAAACAATACCTAAAAGAAAATGAAAATGCAGATACAACTTACCAGAATCTGTGGGATGCAATGAAAGCCGTCCTGAGAGGAAAATTTATTGCACTGAGTTCCCACATCAGGAAAACAGAAAAAATACAAATAAATAACTTGATGCTACACCTCAAACAGCTAGAAAAAGAAGATCAAATCAAGCCCAAAGCCAAAAGAAGAGAGGAAATTATAAAAATCAGAGCAGAAATCAATGCAATAGAGACTAAGAAAACAATCCAAAGAATCAATGAATCAAAGAGTTGGTTGTTTGAAGAATAAATAAAATCGATAAGCCCCTAGCCAACCTTATTAATAAAGGGAAGAAAAAGCTCAAATTCATGCAACAAGAAAGGAAAAAGGTGAAAACACTACAGACCCAATACAAATACAGAAGATCATCAACACCTATTTCGAAAACATCTACTCTCAAAAGTTTGATAACAAAAAAGAAATAGATTCTTAGAAACACATGAAGTACCAAAGTTAGATCAAGAGGATGTAAAACTGTTGAATAACTCAATCTCTGTTAATGAAATTGAAAATGTAATTAAGTCCTTACCTACAAAGAAGAGCCCAGGCCCAGATGGATTCACTGCAGAATTCTACAAGAAATACAAACAAGACCTAATGCTGACACTCCTCAAACTATTCAATGAAATTGAAAGGGAAACAATCCTTCCTAAGTCATTCCTGGAAGCAAATATTACTCAAGTACCAAAACCTGAGAAAGACACAACTAAAAAAGAGAACTATAGAGCAATCTCCTTAATGAACACAGATGCAAATATCCTCAATAAAATATTGGCAAATAGGATGCAGCAAATCATCAAGAAGATTATACACCATGACAAAGTGGGATTCATCTCAGGAATGCAAGGATGGTTCAACATACGTAAATCAATAAATGTAATCCACCACATCAATAAAACCAAAAGTACATGATCATTTCTATAGATGAAGAAAAAGCCTTCGATAAGGTCCAACATTTATTCATGATAAGAACTTTACAGAAAATTGGAATAGATGGACTTTACCTCAATATAATAAAGACCATTTATGACAAACCAACAGCCAGCATCATACTAAATGGCCAAAAATTCAAAGCCTTTACTTTAAAATCGGGCACAAGACAAGGATGTCCTTTATCACCACTCCTATTTAATATACTACTGGAAGTCCTACCCAGAGCAATTAGGCAAGAGAGAGTAATAAAAGGGGTAAAGATACGAAACGAAGGAGTTAAATTGTCATTGTTTGCAGATGACATGATACTCTACATAGAAGACCCCCTAAACTCCATGGAAAGACTCTTAGATACAATAAATAAATTGAGTAATGTGGCTGGATACAAAATCAATACTCAGAAATCAATAGCATTCCTATACACGAACAACAAAATCACAGAGAGGGAAATAAGAGAAACTACACTCTTCACATTAGCAAGCAAAAAAACGAAATATTTAGGAATTACTCTTATGAAAGAAGTGAGAGACCTATACAGTGAAAATTATAATACACTGAAACAAGAAATTGAAGACGATCTCAGAAAATGGAAAGACATCCCTTGCTCATGGATAGGAAGAACAAACATTGTGAAAATGGCCATTCTCCCAAAACTGTTATACAGATTCAAAGTAATCCCAATAAAAATATCATCAACATACCTTATAGATCTAGAGAAATCACTCCTAAATTTCATCTGGAACCAGAAGAGACCTAGAATAGCAAAGGCAATTCTAAGCAGCAAAGGCAAAGCAGGAGGCATCACAATCCTTGACTTGAAGTTATACTAAAAAGCAACAGTAGTAAAATCAACATGGTATTGGAATCTAAACAGAGCTGAACATTAATGGAATAGATTAGAAGATACAACCACAACTACAAACACACTCAACCACCTTATCTTTGATAAAGGAGCCAAGCAGGTACACTGGAAGAACGACAGTCTCTTTAATAAATGGTGCTGGAAAAACTGGCTCTCCATTTGCTGAAAACTAAAGCTAGACCCGTGTCTATCACCATGTACTAAAATAAAATCTAAATGGGTCAAAGATCTGAATATTAAAACAGAAACACTAAATCTATTGGAAAACAAATTGGGTAGAAACCTTGAAGACATAGGAGTAGGTAGAGAATTCATGAACAGGACTCAAAACGCATGGGAAATACTTCCCAGAATACTTCCCACTTCTTATTTAAAAGTTTCTGCATGTCAAAAGAAATCTCCAGCATAGTGAAAAGAAAACCCACAAACTGGGAGAAGATTTTAGTGAACTCTCTCTCAGACAAGGGACTCTTGTCTAAAACATATAAAGAATTAAAAAAAACTCACACGCCCAAAATTCAAAGATCCAATCCAAAAATGGGCATGTGAGGTGAATACGCACTTCTCAGATGAAGAAATGCAAATGGAAAATAAATGCATGAAAAAATGTTCATCATCATTGGTCATTAGACAAATGCAAATTAAAACCACACTGAGATACCATCTCACTCCTGAAAGAATGACTGGGATCAAGAAAACCAACAACAACAAATGCTGGAGAGGCTGTGGGGAAAAAGGAACTCTCCTACACTGTTGGTGGGAGTGTAAACTAGTGCAGCCTTTGTGGGTCAGTCTGGAGATTTCTCAAAAAGCTGGGATTGGAAGTCCCGTTTATTCAAGCTATTCCACTTCTAGGCATATTCCCAGAAGAACTGAAAGCGTCATACCACAGTGATATATGTGCACCTATGTTTATAGCAGTACAATTTGTAATCGCCAGATCTTGGAAACAACCCAAGTGTCCATCAACTGAGCAATGGATAAAAAAAGTTGTGGTATTTCTATACAATGGAGTATTATTCAGCTATAAAGAAGGATCACATTGAGATATTTATTAATAAATGGGCACATCTTGAGACCTTATTCATAAGTGAAATAAATCAACCTCGCATGTGTGAATACCGAATAGTTTCCCTAATGTAAGTAATGATTCAAATATATAAAAATATGTGGTAATCATGATTCCCCATTATGTGGCCTTGAAGCCTTATAAAGTTTTCACTTATTAATTGGAAAGGCTTTATTCTGGGCTTCTTGATATGGAAATATTTGAAGCTATAGTATACGAAGTTTTATTCAAATACTTCAAGGAAAAAGACAGACACTATGGTAACTACTATTAAGTCGGGTTATTTGGTGGTGAAGCACTAGGTTGCTGAAACAGTCATGCTTTGACCTGTATTGGTATATTGTTATGTCCTGTTTTATCTCAATCTCTCCCATATTCCTTAAAAAAATTACTTAGTTATTTTTTATGGTTTTTTTAATTAAGGGGAAAATTTTTAAAAATTAGCAGGATATATAATAGTAACTTTTTTTGATTTTCTATTAACTTGTTTTGAAGTCCTGTAATACTCACACGATTTTGTTTTGACTGATTAGACTCTGTTCCATTCTGTGCGATAGTATCAAGTTTGAGGGTATAGGCAACTAATTTGAAGGCAATAAGATTCACTAAGATGCCCATTATGGTTTGACTATTGTCTCCTTTGGAAATCCTGTAATGTTTACAATGCTTAAGTTTTATTGATCTTGTTCTCTACTGTTTGGTTCAACTTTATAATACCTAATGAGATAGACAATTCTTTTAAGGAAACAAGAGACATTGTTGATAACCATTGTTGATAACCTTGTACTCTGTTTTACATCATGTGCTATGTCTATTCTTGGTTTTGACTGACAGCTTTGTTTTGCCATATTTGACTTTATTCTCTCCCAAAAAAATAAGTAATAAGAACTAAGGAGTAATAAAACCCACAATGTGTAAATTTTGTTGTAAAAAAGAGAGGGGAAAAAGTGCTCTAAAGGATGCAACAGCAAGTGTCTTTAGGGGTGTTAAATAGATGACCATATTAACGTTTTTGGTTGGATCATTGAACACAACTGTTTGCAGTGACACTGTTTGAATGTCCACTTTGTATGCTTTGATACTGTGATTTGAGCAACTATCTCTAAGATGATAATATGTAATCTATTAACTGGTGATTTCTTACTTTTTTTTTGTAGTTCTGTATTACTTGTACCCTTACACCGCTTTGTTTTGTTTTGTTTTTTCTCTTTTTCCTTTTAAATAAAATTTTTTTAAAAATGGTCTGCACCTAACCACTCCCCAGGATGATTGTCGAGAGCATGAGCTGCAAATATAAACAAATAAAATTATAACATAAAGAAACTGAGGTAAAATGTGGCTTCCTACCAGGATCTGGGGCCTCTCCATGTAATATTTATCTCAACTGTTTCAAATTCACATGTCCATCCTCATCATGAAGTCTCATCCTAGTGGTTGGATAGAACATGTTCTCAGCTGTGCAGAATTCACATTATAGTGGGTCAAAATGACTCTGCTGTGTTCATCTGGCACAGGACCCAGTGAAGCTCAGCGAACCTGGTAACAGTCTGGATGGAAGCTGGATCCACTGTGAGGAGCAGTCAGTGTGAGCCTAATCACAACCCTCACGCCTACAGGGAACAGGACCCACAGACCCTGCATTTCACAGCCCAGGGGTGTGCAGTCCCCTCAGAGGGAGCCAAGGAGCGCTCAGTAGGATCAGGTTTCCCAGGACTCAGCCCTCCCAAGTCCCAGCACAGGAGCAGCTGCACGGAGACCCATTAGCTGCTGAGACCCTGGTCCTCCTCACTCCTCATCCTCCTTTCCCACTTTCCTCTATGGAAGTAGAGTAATAATGGGCCCTGTGTGTCTTTCATTACATGTTTTACATAGATGTTAGGATAATAACATTTTATAAGCATTAATCTGATAATCATTGACAAACTTATTGAAATAACTTGTATATCAAAAATGTCACCAATTAAAAGTTTAAAGGTCATTATTTGTGAATTTATGCTATGAAAACTGCAACCATCCACACAAAGTCCTTTTAAATCATATTTCTAAATTCCAAAGGGACACCACATTTTTTGCTGTCCTGTCCATTCTTGCACAGCCCACTACCTAATTCCACCACATGAGAATAAAACTATTTCTGTCCTTATGGGTTTCCCATTTCTGGAAATTTTTCTTAAGGTTCCTAAAATAAGGAAGGTTTTATCCAAATTCAATGCTTAGCAAAACAATTTCAGTTGTTTGCATTTTATGCCACTTTCTGTGGTTAGGCTACAAACTACAGGAAATACACAGACTACTGTGGATGTGGAAATATTAGAGTCCTTAAAAATGTTGGTGAAAGTGACAGATTTCCTAGCTCATCTAGTAGATTAGTATCTTTTAAAATTAACACAAGGAATTCCTCATGTGACTTTACAGTTGGGTAACTAGCCAACAGTATTGAAACTGCATATTTATACAACATTTTTCAACCTAAGATTCCTGTAAAAATTCTTCTTGGTAAGCAAACTTAGAAAATACCCAAAAGTCCATCACTTCAGAGAACGAAATCAACTAACTTATGTCCACATGCGAGATATCCTTCATCCATAAAGGAAATGAAATTTATATCTTTGTGATTGCATGAATGTTCCTTCAAAAACATACTCATAGATATAAAAAATCCCTCCCATGTGACTCTACAGATGTGTAATATCCACATTTTTTGTAGCATTGCATCCAGAAAATAGTTATACCTTCCAGTGATACAAGGACATGGATTACACAGGGAAAATATAGAAATATCATGAATTTAAATTTTTTTTAAAAATAAATATCATGAATTTCCTTACAATGCTGAACATGCAGAGTAAATGCTCTTAGAAGAGAGTCACAAATAACTTAATGCTGAAAATCCCACTCAACTGTGTACTTACAATTTGCTCTCACTGTATGTGGGTAAAATTCCTGCAAAGTGCCATCGTAAAAGATAAATCAAAAGAGCTAACACATAATACATTTCTGAAGCAAGCAAACAGTCCAAAAAACAAATTTAAAGTTCAAAAACTACTGTAAAGTTCTAGCAATACACTAATGTGGAAACCATGCACAGATGTATAAGAATAATACAAGGGACTTCCGGGAGAACATGGCGACAAATGACAGCAGCCACGGAGGCTTTCTGAGATTACCAGCTTAGAATCCAGGAGCGGTGCCGTGTGAGGAGCCCTAAGCAAGGGGAGATGTAGCCTACCAACCCAGGAACTGAACTGAGAGAAACCAACTGGAAATGCAATTCACAGGCTATAACAGGAACAGATAAAATCTCAGCCTGGAAGCTGGATCCCGCACCATTGGAAGCCACAATTTGAATTTCCTGCTGCTGCTACTAGGTCCCAATCTGCACGACAGGGAGAGAGATGCGCAAAAGCTCTGATAGTGGGAATCCACAAACCAAAGAGCATTGAGAGGGGGACTGCAGGGAGCCCTGCATCAACCTGCGGTGAGTGAGAGAAATGAGGACCCTTTCATAGGCTAGGAGGCTCCAACAGAGGACATTCTGGGAACAGGCAGACTAGCCAGAACAGGGCCCTGCAGTGACTTTAGTCGCATTTCCCCTCTCAAGCAGGATTTGTGGGGAGCGCTTGGCCTGATGACGCATTTGCTACACCAGAATCAGATTTGATGATCATTCTGCTATAAGCAATCTTGCAAAACAGTTAGTGCATTGTGTGTTTTGAAAACTAGAAATAGCAAAAATGAGTTTTAAATATGGAGCAGGGGTACAAACTAGAAAGCATTTGGAGACTCTCTCTCTCTCTCTCTCACACACACACACACACACACACACACGCACACACACACACAGGGATTTCAATACACATATCCATTTCATTTAAGAAAAGTATATTTAAACTTTGAATGCCCACATTTTCACAAAATTCATTTATCTTTGCCAGAGCTCTCAGTTTCTTTATTGTGCTTCATTACTTGTGTAATTATCAATCACTCATCTGTATGTGATGTTGCATGAAATAGGAAATGACTTCTGAAAACTAAATAATGTCTCCCTCCTATAATCAGTTTCTTGTGAGTTAAGAATACACTGACCTGAAGGAAATGACCTACACTGCTGACCCCTTCACATTCATGACTCCTGAAGGCAGAGCTAGTGATGTCCTGACACTGAAATACCTGCCTCTCTCAAGTCACAATGGACTTCACCATCAAGCTCATCATGTGAAACTAAACAACCCTCATCTCTTCATCCTTCACTGCTCCATCTGGCTGTCAGAGCAAGACCCAGACCAACTCAGGTGCAGGAAGTGAACCGCACAGAAGGTAGGAAACTGCAGAGCCTCCCGAAAAATGACGCCAGCACAAGAGTGGGATTGGATCCGGGGCAGAGAAGCCACAGAGTGCACGTCTGTGGTCTCATTTGTTGCAAAACCTTGACCTACAGAGTCATCATCATAAAAAGCGGTCAAGGATACTTCAGGCTTCAGCCACCCTTCATTTATTTAGAGGATATTTGCATTCGACCTTTAATTTGGTACTAGACAGATTGAAAGCTTTGGGGCCATTAAGAAAGAGTAAAATGACTTCAGTAAGAGATAGAAGGAGGATGGAGAAGAGGATGGAGAGCTAGGTCTGAGAGCCTAGGCTCCCAGTGTTTCCATACGGGAGCTCATGAGTCCCCTGGAGGACGTCATTACCACGTGGAGTCTTGTTTGAGAGATTTGCCTGGAAGAGAGCAGAGTTCCTAGTTGAAATCAGTTGAGACATGAGCTGATCTCTTGTTTTGCCTCCCTGCAATGGAGGGACCCAGTGTGCATCTCTTCGACTATCTGAGGGTGCAGAAACTAGACAAGAGTTAGAGCACACAGCTGAATCCTGCCAGATACCAGCTCCGTCATTCCCTGATCTTGAACTTTCAGGACCAGAAATGTAAGAAAAAACATGTATTTCATGTAAGTTGCCCTTGTGGAGTATTTTTACAGGGGCTGCCATAGACATGCTCACCCCCTAAGTTTCTGCACCTATCTGTTAACACTCCGATGTTTCAGCACACGCAGCCTTTAGTAATCCAGAAATTGCTTCCAGGTTAATCACCTGATCACATGGCCTAGGATGACCTGGGACCTAGGTAGATAAAGTTTTATCCTATTTATTATGTAAAGCTTGTATCCCCAAATTCTGTATATTTTTTGCCTTATAATTTCATTCCTTTTATGTGGCTACAAATTATTGGTTTAGTTAATCCAGTTTTTTATGGTTGTACTGTTTGTTATTTAAAAACAACTTTTTTGGTGTGTCTACATTTTGAAGATGATGATCAGAGGCCTTTGTAATGACCAGAAGCTTGGAACACTTAAATGAACACTAATAGACTACCTGAGGAATTAATCTGAAGCATTTAACCATTAATTTACTGATTATTTTTAAGTTACTGGGGGATAAAAGTCCTCAGAATCAATAGGTAAATAGCCTAGCAATGAGCTGTATCTCCAGTTTTATTTTTACATATTTGTGAGTGAATCAGCTTAAATATCTGTGACTGCTCATTCATATAGTCATATACAGATATCTCAAATAAATATTCTGTGTTAAACATAACCAGCATTATAGAGGGTATGCTCTTAGTATATATGTTGAAATAGGACAGTTAATGTAAAGCAACCTGAGGATGGTCACAAACTGCCTGGAGTAGGGGATGGAGGGATTGCAGAGGAGCCTCAGGATACACTGAGGATGACCCATGAGTTCACTGCTGAGATTGTGTGGGTTGTGGTACAACTGTTCCTGTGTTTAAATCCTTCTCAGGTGCACACTTTTTCTATGGGAAGTTTGTGTGTTATGTCTAATGAAGCTATCACAGACACACAAAGGCTCAACACACAGAAAGAGTGAGAGAGTTCATGAGAGGTGAAACTAAGAGCCTCAGTAGCAGGCATCCACATGGACAAAGCCTGTGTTTTCTCTCAGCAGACAGAAGAATGCAGCAAAGTCACACATGTCCTCCCTGTAGGAAGAGGGGAAGACAGTCATCCCAGGTGTGTGTGATCTATCCAGGACGTGGAACAGGAAGCAGTTTGTTCACAGCTTAGGAGAGCGTAGGCCCAGAGATTGGGAGGACATTTACAGCACATCAGCTCTCCTATAGGAAAGGAAAATGTTCCTGACAATTTGATAAATTTACAAATTTCCAAGGCAGAAAAATATAAATAATCATGTTATGAGTACACGAAAAATAAAGATAGACAAAGAGATAAAGACCAACAATTCATCTCATGATGAGTTTTTACGTTGTCTTGAATGACATCATTTAGTCAAACATTCTCAGCACACTAACATCAGATGGGAGCTCTGTGCTTTCTGAGTTTTTCATGCCCAGAGCTGTCTATATAGCAGGAGGCCATGCAAATAGGGCCTCCCTGTGCTCATGAAAACAAGCCCAGCCTTCATCCTGCAGCTCTGCAAAGGAACCCAGCCCTCGATGCCCAGCTGTTCCCACTTGGTGATCCAGACTGAGCACAGACAATCACTATGGAGTTTGGGCTGAGTTGGGTTTTTCTGTTTGCACTTCTGAAAGGTAAATTATTGAGAACAAAGGATACAGAATGGGAAAATGGACATGTCTGGGATAAACAGTGGACATGTGTGACAGTTTCCTGAACAGAATGTTCTTGTGTTTTCAGATGTCCAGGCTGAGGAGTAGCTAGTGGAGACCCTGAGACTCACCTGGGTGACCTCAGGATTCACCTTCAGTAGCTATGACATGAGCTGGATCCCCCAGGCTCCAGGAAAGGGGCTGGAGTGGATCTCATACATCAGTACTGGTGGTAGCACATACTATGCAGATTCTGTGAAGGGCCGATTCACCATCTCCAGACACGACAGCTAGAACACGCTGTATTTGCAGATGACCAGCCTGAAAACCTAGGACATAGCGGTGTATTATTGTGCCAGACACACAGTGAGGGAACATTAGTGTGAGCCCAAAAATCTCACTGCAATGGAGCACATGCCCAGCAGAGGTCGCTATAGAGAACTATGCAGGGCCTAAGGAGCAGGTGCAGAGAAGGAAGCAGAAGAGAAAGGGCTTCCTGGGGCCTCTGGGGTTCCCTTCTGCTTTAAGGCCTTAGGTCCTGAATTGACACACAATGAAGTACCCAAGATCAAGGGAAAATTCTCTGTTACATGGAATTGTGTGAATACTTAAGAACTGATATTTTTTTCATTTTCTGTTTATGAATTTTACTTGCACCCATCTCAACTAACCTATGCCTTTTATATAGTTAATTTTTTATTCAGTGTCATATTCTCATCATCTAAAAGTGGATCTGCTGGTTTAGTTTGGGTGATGAGGAACTATCTCACGCAGTAATAAATGCTTCAGATTAGGAAATTAAATCCTTCCCATCTCTCTCTGTGGGATCTCAGATCACACAGCTCCCTCCCCTCTTTGGTCACCTCAGGAGACCTGGTGCCCAGGCTCAGCCCCAGCACCATGAGGAGCCCTGAGCTCAGGGGAGGAGGGAGAGGGGCAGCCTGACTGGACTCAGGGCAGTATCTGTGGGCCCAAATGTGCTCTTCCTAGACAAGACGGCTGAGTAGGACTTGGTCCTGTGCCTTTCTTTTGTACCTTACAAATTAAAAAATTTATAAAATACAGCAAAACCTTACTCTATAGTAATCTCCATTTGTCTCCCTTGCACCACTTTCTTTTCCTGTTTTTTTACAGTTTTACTTTACAGGAATAAAGTAGAACAGTAAAGTGAAACAAAACAAAACAGTGATAGGACAGTAGGAGACTCACCATTGTTACTATACTGCATAACCTCATCCTCTAATTAGTTGCTCAGGCTCTGGCCCCAGGCTTGCAAAGCCAATCAAACAATTTAAGTGCCAGGTCGCTGTCTTACTTCAATCAGTACATCCCAGCCTGCACTGCGCCCCATTGCTTATGTGTGTGTCACTGAGGGGCAAGAGGGATAGGCTGCACGGCTTCCTTGCTGCTTCTCCCCACTTGACAGGGCCTCCACCAGCACATGAGGTGAAGGGACTGCGCTGCTTCCAGCTGTTTTCCTCATCCAGCCAGACCAGCACCCCTGACTCTCTTATTCTTGCTTGGTCCCTGAATTCTCTCTCTCCATGGATTTCAACTCACAAGTGCGACCCTTCCCGTATCCATGGGCCTCAATTCTGTCTTCCTGCTCTCCCTCATGTTGCTGTGATCCAGGGTCTGGATAGCAGTCAAGGAGGAGTTCTCCTCTGCTGCTACTGCTCCTCCGTTCTCCTGTGTTGTCTCTTTCTTATTCATCTCTCCTTTTCAGTCTATCAGGAAAACAATGGAGAATAGATGAGATGAAACCCTCCAGTCTCACAGAGTTCATGGTTTTTCCTAAATGGATTCTCATGATTCTGCCTTGATGCATTTTATTTTATCTCACTTAATTCTGCATTTGACAGTCATCCATGTATTTGGAAATTTTTCTAAAACAATCAAATATACTCCAATGGTTACTAATATCACTCTTATCATTACAGTTTTCTGTGACCAGGTCCCTAGTGAACAGCACTAAATCACTTACATGCACATCCATAGCTCCTGAAGGCAGAGCAGAGCTGACATTCTCACACACAGTCCCCATCTCTCAGATGTGACCAAGGACCTCACCCTCACACTCATCCCCAGAAGCTAACACACCTCCACCTCCTTACCCTGCTCTGTTCCTCATCTGGTCCAGCATCCTCACTGATGTGTCCTGTGGTTAAGGACTGAGAATTCATTTTCTTGATGTGATGTCTCTGGGGCATCTGTTGTTTCCTACCCAGGACCTCCCCATCTTTGAGAATATGCCCTTCCCCGAGATGGTGTCTGATCCTCGCCACTGCACCTTCTGTATTACAGCTTCCTGGAGATTCCTGAAAATCTGAAATATTTTATGAGTTTCCCTCTGTTTCATTCATCTCTGTTGCTCTGAGTCATGATTGTGCAGATACCATTTTCAAATTGAGAGCTTAGAAATCTGGCTCGGGTAAGAGTTTAAATTTAGCATTAATGTTGTAAAAAGAAAAGTAGTGAATGGAACCAGGAGGAACATGGAGCTCCTGGGTGTTCATCTCACCACGCACCTCAGCTGGGCTTTATTCAGCAACACTGCTGCTCCTCTGTGTCACTGTGTCTCTATGTTCCTGATCTGACAGTTATGAACAGCCTCATTTCTTCTCAGATGTGTTTCACAAAGTTCACCTCCCACCCTTAGTTTATGCTCTCATGTCATCATGGAGGGAAATCCATCAGTGAGCCATCCTCACTTCCTACTTATGAAATCCACCACTGCCTCAGTCCCTGGTTATCAACTTCCTCCTCACTGCTACCTTCCAGGGGTTTTCCTCTTCCTCTTCCTGTGTCAGTGGCTGTTAATTGTTGGATCTTCCCACCAGAACTGTAACACAATGTAGATTACAGGCAATGCTTGTCAGTTTAAAAACCCACAAAGGAAACAGGCACTTTCCTAACCTTAGTGAACAAATGCTCACTGGCCTCCCAAGGATTTAGCAGAGCCTGTGACCCCCCCTCCCCACCATGAAAGCTTATGCATAACTGAATGTTTATTCTTCTCTCTGTGGAATATATTTGTCTTCCTACAAAGCCGTCAAAGTCGTGTAATTCAGAACAGAGATCAGAACCGTGGATGCAGGAATAACTCTAAGCATGGCCTCAGAGCAGGAAGGTAGAGGGGTCTGGTATCAAAGATCAGAACCAGTTCCTACCCAGAGAGTTACAGACACACTTACTTCTAGATGTCAGGGTCAGTGCTCTCTTACTAGGACTCAGAACAGCTCGACCTGCTTGACCAGATCCTACCCTGAGAGTCCATGTACAGCCTGCTAATCTATTTCTCCTTATTATTATTGACTGGACTGTTACCTGCATGCAGGCTACCTGAATTGAGTAGATTTGGGGAAGGAGATAAAAAGGGTAAAAAGCATACTGTATTGCCTAACTAACCCTGATGAATATAATCATTATATCCTGAAAATATGTACTAATGAAAAATATCTTTAAAAATGATAAATGTAAACAGAGTGCATATGCTAGATTGAGGTCTCTATCCAGGGAGTGACATGATGAAATAAGAATTTCAGAGGACATGGATAGAGATCAGTCAATGCATTGAAAGGACAGTGCACTGAAGGGCAGGGTCTCATCCCAGTCACAGGTGTGACATAATAGCACAGCAGACCTAGTCTTGTAGATCACAGGTAAGATTTCCATGGGGCTTTTCCTTTTCCAAAGTAGACAAATAGCACTCAAGGCAGTGGTGATGATGTTGGACATTTGTGTCTCCCTGCTGAAGAGGTCCCACACACAGAGTGACCCCTTCATCCAGAATCTGCTCCTCTGCACACTGGAGGTCAGAATGCACAGTCCCCATGCTCAGGGTCTCCCAGTTAGGTGGAATGGCGCTGGGCTCAGATCTCCATCATGACTCACTCAGGAATCCTCAGCCCCACTTTCCTGTCTCACAGATGAATTGATAAGGAGGTGAGGTCACACAGGAATAAATTTGGGAGATCTAATTAATGACATTGGTAGATTCCATCTCTTTGTGGTAACCTTAGAAAATTTATAAAGTGTTTGCTATGGAACTGAGTGGCAAGAAATCATTAGAGTGCTTGCTGCACTGCACTGGAAAACATTTCACCGAATCCCCAGTGTACCAACAGTGACCAAGTACTGCAGGCTTCTGGCTGAAAAAGATTGGAAATTCAGAGGTAAGTTTTAATTTTAGGTACATTGTCATGATGAGCACAGTGTTTATAGTGGATAATTGTTCAAAAAGGGACAACTGTAATTAGATAAGCATTTGGAATTTAGGAATCACTAAACAAGAGATGAAGGGGAAGCTAGAAAGGAAAAGATAGCCAGCACCTACAGAAGATCAGGTAGGGAAGGGACACTTAGCACAGACAACCTCCTTCCCTCCCCCAGTGAGGCTTCTCTGTGAGGAAGGCACAGGACACACATCCGCATCTCCAGTCGCTGTGGGCTCTGGTCAGTGAGACCTGGTGTCTCAGAGCAGGAGGCAGGAAGACCTCTCCTGACAAAGTTAATGGTGGTGAAGTGAGCTCTCCAGCAACACAGACCATACCAGAGCAGAGAGGTCGGGGAAAGGTGGAGGGAGTTATGCTCGTCTTCATCCTGTGGAAGCAGCACCAGAGCTCCTGTAGGAGGGCACAGTCAGGATGGGAACAAAAAGGGAGCAGGACTGGAGGAAGCTGGTGTAGGATTAGGAAGGAGGGGTCATGGCCATGCTTCCTCCACTGCAGGGAAGGCAGCTTCCCACCTCTCACAGATGTGGACACCACATGAGTGCAGGGGAGGAGACTCCTGTCTGCATCACAAGGACCGTAGACATCCTGACCTGTACGACACCATCATAAAGAAAAGGAGCCTCCCTAATGCAAATTTGTCTCCCAAATCTAGACTCAAATTCCCCTCTTGAACTGGTGGAATGGACAGCTCCTTCCTCAGACACCTCTAAAATCTCTGCAGAAGGTAAAGGTGTGGCCTAGAATATGAAACTTCTGGGTCTTCTCCTGTGCCTGGTGACAGGTCCGCATGGTGAGTGTGCTCAGTGTCAGACATGGGTCAATGGGAAGATTAGAAAAGCAGGTGGCTGATAGGAATTTTACCCTTGCTTCCAGGTGTCCTGTCTCAGGTGCAGCTTCAGGAGTAAGGGCCTAGCCTGGTGAAGCCCTTGAAGATTCTGTCCCTCACCTGCTCAGTCTCTGGATTCTCCATCACAACCAGAGGTTATCACTGGAGCTGGATCCATCAGCCTCAAGGAAAGAGCCTGGAGTGGATGGGGAACATAGGTATCAGTGGTGGCACTGATTACAGCCCTTCCCTCAAGAGCCGCATCTCTATTTCCAGATGCACAGGCAAAAAACAGTTCTCCCTGCAGCTGAACTCTGTCACCAAGGAAGACACAGCCACCTATTACTGTGCAAGAGACATGGTGCTTTGATGCAAGCATGAGCCCTGACATAAACCTCCCTGCAGGGAAATCAAGGAACAGCAAGGAGCATGCAGAACATATTGATGAAAACAACCACCTTCCTAGCAAATAAGGAGAAAAAGTTGAGAGGTTTTCCCTTCATTTGATGTGCATGCCCTTCAGTGGTCCCAGGCACAGAGCTCCCAAAAATCTCCTATATCCCTGGTGAGACAGCGTCATGCTTACATGGAATGAGGTTTCTTTCTTTTTTCTTTTCCAACTTCTGTATCACAATCTGTTGCACAGTAATTTTTTAAAGACTATTGATTACAACTCACTTGACTGCAGAGTCTCCTTAGTTTTTTTTCAGGTGTTTATTTTGTTGTCCAATTATTTTCTTAAGAAAGTTTAATGCGGGGCTGGGGATTTAGCTCAGCGGCATAAGCACCTGCCTCGAAAGCAGGCAGTCTCGAGTTCGAACCCTGGTACTGGTAAAAACGAAAAAGCCAAAAAAAAAAAAAAAAAAAAGAAGAAGAAGGAGAAGAAAGCTTAATGCTTGATAAAATAAAACGAACTGTTTTTACCATAAGTACCTTCTAAGTAGTACAATAATATATTGTTACTATATACAATTTCAAACAAAAGATTCCACTTCCAAGGAAAGTGTTGTTGAACGTCCTCACTAAGCTTGATGGAAGCTATAAGAAATTTCCTTGATGGCCAATGTTTTCCTTGACCTGGGAATAAATCAACAATAAAGAAACATAAGTCAAACTTTCAGTGAACTGAGAACCATGAAAATGCTGTCAGAAGCTCAGTCATCTGGACCTTGGGAGTCTGCAGTAGATACAAGAGTTCATCAAGCAGCATAATATCTTGTGACTGTTTTCTCTTTAGTCTGCTGGGACAGGTCCTGTAGGTTCCCAGTTGGTCTATTAATAATAAAAAGCTGTGCCCTGTTGTGTGAGAATCTGGTAAGTGACTCGTAAGCCATTCTTTATCAGCTCATGGATTCCATCACCATCAGTGATTAAAGCTGTATGGAATTCCTTACCTGCCACATTACTTTCCAGTTCTTCTCCAGCATAGGAAATAAGACCAGAGGTTTCACATTGGATCTGTGCATCACTGGCATCATTCAAGTGGGGAATCGCTGGAAGGGGAGAACTATTTCCACCTGTGAGCACTGCATAGCCAGCAGTGGTGTAGGGCAACAAAGCACTTGGGTTGTCCTTCACACTGTGACTGTCTGCATGCTTAAGCGGGGAAAATCCATCCTTCGATAAACCTTCATACAACGCAAGCTTCTCTGCAATCTGGAAGATGTCAGAAGCTACTTTTGGCAATTTATACCACATGACTTGTCTGGCATAATTAACTCACCCCAGGAATCCACATATGGAATCTTCCTGTGAGCCAGATGGCGCTAAAGCTGAGGTTCATCAACACCAACAGCATCTCTCAGACATAGGACGATGAAGATGTGATTGGTGATGCGGCCCAAACAGAACAGCACTTGTCCATCCGAGCTCCGTACCTGAGATGTTGCCAGGGAAATTTTGCTCTATTCTACCACCCATTATCCACCATTCATGGAACAAACCACTCCACCTGGCTCTGTAGTGTTCTCTCCTCTATCACCATTGCTCCACAGTCTGCCCTTTCTCAACGTGGAATTCAATAACCATTGGCTTCACTTTAACCAATGCATCATCCACGTAGCAGATGCAAGTGCACCAGGTGCCTTTTTGATACAAATCCTCCACCATATTCTGGGCTGCCAAAGCCCAAAAAAAACCCTCATTTCCATCTGGGGCCATAGAAATTTTGTTCTTTTCTTCCAAAGTAATTTTCCCATAAAACTCATAGCAGGCAGCATGCCCTGATCAAAATAGATTACATTTTCTTTTTTCAACCAAAGTACTTGTGTTTTATGAAGAACTCCTTTGTCTCTTCTATTTTTCTGCCACTGGCCTCTACCTACCATGGACTGATCCATTTGAAGCCATGATAGCTTTAGATAACAGCTGTAGCTTCAGAACATGCTCTGCTGGAATCTGAAAATGTCTTATGGGATAGTGAAACCACATCACACTTCCTTCCGGGATATGCCATTCCAACTGTTGCCCTCTGTCCATCTGCTAGCAGGGGAACTGCTCCTTTGTTCTGAGAAATCTGGAAAAGTCACTGTCCCAGGCCTGGCACTGATCTTGGTACCTAGTAGCACCGCCACCATCTCTCCAGGGGCAGTTATCATTGGTGAATCTCCTTTCTCATGCTAAGAGAACTAGTTAAATCCTTCAGTTGGTGTTTGATACGTCTGTGCATACCTGCTTCACCTGATCTGAATCAAGGCTGTCTCCCAGGCAACCTACAGCCTTCCTCAATGCTGCTCGACCTGGATGTGCACAGGGGGATGCATCCCTGAAACACAGATTAAGTCTACAGGTAGAGAAATAGGCGCACATTTTAACTACAGGAAAGAGGCTCTGTGAATCTCACTGCACATGCCCAACTCTATTCCGCAGATCACAAGGGAGGACCTGGTTCCCCTGTATTTCTCACTCCATCTATCAACACTTGGTCACACTGAATCACTCACTTGTGTTTCTGTAATGAATTCAACCTTTCTATAATGGAGCAAACACTGACACCTGTATAATGTATTTAAATATGTAAAAATGAATTAAGGCTATGAATTAGAATTGAGTGTCATAACAGTTACATGAAATTCTTGTTTTACATAATCATATTATTTTCACCAAACCTGACCTGCAGACTTCATGTAAACTTCTACTGAAGTTTTTCTACTTCCTGACCTCAGAGCCCTCTATAAAGCAGGAGGCCATGCAAATTGGGCCTCCCTGTCCCAATGTAAACCAGCCCAGCCCTCACTCTGCAGCTCTGCACTCTCCAGCCCTGGACTCCCAGGTGTTTCCTTTCAGGGATCGGGACTGAGCACAGACAGTCCACAATGGAGCTTGCGCTGAGATGGGTTTTCCTTGTTGCTGTTTTAAAAGGTAATCAGTGAGGAACAAGAGACATTTAGTGGGAGAGAGTGGGATAAATGGTAGACATATGTGACAGTTTCCTGAGCAAGATGTCTCTGTGTTTGCAGGTGTCCAGGCTGACGTGCAGCTTGTAGAGTCTGGGGGAGGCTTGGTGCAACCTGAGGCGTCCCTGAGACTCTCCTGCGTGACCTCGGGATTCACCGTTAGCGATTACTACATGTACTGGATCGCCAGGCTCCAGGAAAGGGCCTAGAGTTGGTTGGTTTTATCAGAAACGCGGCTAATAGTCACACTACGGAGTACGCTGCATCCGTGAAAGGCAGATTCACCATCTCCAGGGATAATTCCAAAAGCACAGTGTATCTTCAAATGACCAAACTGAAACCCGAGGACACCGCTGTGTACTACTGTGCAAGAGACACAGTGAGAGGACATCAATGTGAGCCCTTACACAAACCTCCCTGCTGTGGTGCTCTGGACCAGCAGGGGGCGCACAGGACACACGGAGTTCAGCCTTGTGCAGGACAGGAGCACAGGATCTAGCAGAATTATTTCCTGTGGAGATGTGAGGCTTCGGTCCACGTGACGTATTTCCCGGGAGACTCTGCATTCATGAGTCTGTGCTTATCTTTCATGCTCCTGAAGTAAAAATTTAACTCAATAGTAAGATATATTCTCATCTGTACACATGTTCAAGTGTAATTGTTGAAGGTAAAAATGAGTCTTCTGTGATCACAGGACTGGAACTTGAGGACGCACAGGCAGTAATTCATACCTTTTTCCATTGAAAAGGACCTTATTGATGTTTCCTTTCACCACCAGTTTTGATATTTAGATTAGAGGCAGAAGAGAGATAACCCGGGATTAAAAATGGATAAAACTTTGGAAAACTTAAATCTTACATTCCTTGTGCTATATAACTGCATAAATCAAACTCAGAGCTCTTTTAATTATCTTTTTAAATAATGTATTTTTCACTTAGTTTTTATTCTCGAATCTGCTTTTTTAAATCTACTTTCTTAGAATGAAACACAAGACCTTCCTGCAGAATCTCCCATGGAGTCACCAATGTACACCCATGTGTGCCCTGGTCCCTCAAGAAGGGAGCTAGGAGACCAGTGGTATCATAGGCACGGAGAGCAGGACATCAGAAAGAGCCACCAGGAAATATTTGACAGGAACTGAAGGTGCACCCACCATTGAACTTCATCTTTTAAAATTTTCGTATCAATATATCAAATACGTCTCCTTCATCTAAGAAAATGATCTTGACAAAGTAAACCAAGAACCACTGACTCCTATACCATGTGTAGAATATCTTCACTGCTCTCCCATAACTAGAAACAGACCCATCCACACATGTGCAATTTATTTTTTACAGTGTAAGACAGTAGTTGACTAGAGATGTTTATTTCAAAGAATATTTAAACAAATAACAAGATGAATAATAGCAAGTGTTATAAAGTACGTTGAAGAAATTAACCCCTAGTGCATTGTTGGAGGGAATGTAAATTATTGCAATGAGGGAGTGACTATTCTATAGGACAGCGACTCTGGAATCTCCTGAGCGCGTTTATGACCAATTTGCTGGAAGAATTCGCCGCGTCCATTAAGAAAACCAGAAAGGCTTTCAAAAGCCAGGAGTAAAGCCCTTAAATGCTAATATGGTCAGAGGAGATGAGAGTTACACAGGAGAGCCTAGTCCAGAAGAGAATTGCTTCTCTGGCGGCTCAGCTGTCAGAAAATAGAGCAGGAGCCAATCAGCAAGGAAGGCGGTGCCTGGATGAGCTACCCAATCAGGTGGGCCGAGGGGACGGGCACTTCCTGTGTCATGGCGTACAGTGGGCTTCGTCGGTGTTGCTGAGAGTCCCTGCTGACTAGACCGGGTTTTGTGTAATATCGCCTGGCTGCGCGCTGCATTCAGAGGCTCCCGGGAGACCCTAAAGCCACACAATGGTGACGTTGTAGGACGGGAGCCGGGGATGGGACGAAATCGGGTGTGTTCTGGAGGGAAGTGGTCGGAAACGGCTGTGGCAGTGCACAGCCTCCCTGCTCAGCTCCAGACGCCGAGGTCTCCCTGGTCCTTGGTGCTACGTCGTCATTCGTAACACTTCCTCCTTTGCTCGGGCAGGGACAGTGCTGGGTCCCCAGTGCACAGTGCTAGCTCGCACACTGCCAGCCTAGGATGTCTTCTTGGTTGGCCCCGGCGCAGCTGTGTCTGCACCACTCGGCAAGGAGCAAGAGCTTTGGGCAAACCATCACTGTAGTTTTTCACGTGATTCCTCCACTTGCAATGATGTTACTGAAGGAACAAGGTTCTTGGTCTCACAGCATTGAAGAATGAGGTTGCAACCAAAGGAAAAATGTTAGCAGAGAGTTTATTGGAAGTAGGAAGAATAATAGCGCGCTGATTCTGAAAGTGTCCCAAGTGAGTTGCCCCATAGCCAGAGCTAATTATGAGTAAGCAGAGCCCAGGAAATGCTCAGCTGTTTAGTGACCACCTATCACCGAGGGCTCTGTGGATTTAAAACAACTACTTTGAACTCAGGCTCTCTCACCCATTTCCTCAGCATGCACTGTTAAAAAGAAAATGGGATTTTAGAGAAACGTTAGATAACTTGTATTTTCTTTCATTTGACTTTTAAATTTTATTTATTTATTTATCTATTCTTGTGTCTTTTTGAAACAAGGTTTCATTCTGCAGCTTAGGTTGGCTTTAAACTTTATTTTGTAGAGCAAAAGAATGTTCCTGTGTTTGCAGGTGTCCAGGCTGACAAGCAGCTGGTGGAGCCTGGGAGACGCTTGGTGCAGCCTGGGGCATCCCTGAAACTCTCCTGCATGACTTCAGGATTCACTGTCAGAAGCTGTGCCATAAGCTGGATCCAAAGGCTCCAGGGAAGGGCCTAGAGTGGATCTCATACATAGGTGCTGGTGGTAGCACATACTATGCAGACTCTGTGAAGGGCTGATTCACCATCTCCAGAGACAACGGCAAGAACATGCTGTATCCATAGATGAGCAGCCTGAAACGGAGGAACACAGCCCTGTATTAGTGTCCATGACACACAGTGAAGGAACATTTGTGTGAGCCCAGAAAAAACCTCCTGGAAGCAGCGCTTATGCCCAGCAGAAGTCGCTGTAATGTGAGAGAATCACGTGCAGGCCCCAGAAGCAGGAGCTGAGAAGAAAGCAGGGGAGGGAGCTCTTCCTGGGGACTCTAGGGTTCTCTTCTGTTTTAACGTTTTAGGTCCTGAACCAACCCACATTGAAGTACCAAAGTTCAAGGAAAAATTCTCTGTTAAATGTAATTGCATGAGTACATAAGGAACAATGATTTTTTTCATTTTCTGTGTATGAATTGTACTTATGGGTAAACAAAACTTTCACACATCTCAAAGTAACTTGTGCATTTTGTGAAGTTAATTTTGTTTTCAGTGTCAAATCCTCACCATCTAAAGTGGGTCTGTTGGTTTAGTTTGGGTAATGAAGAACTGTCTCACGCAGTAATAAATGCTTCAAATTAGGAAATTAAATCCTTCTCATCTCTGTCTGTGGGGTCTCAGATCACACAGCTCCCTCCCCTCTTTGGCCACCTCAGGAGACCTGGTCCCCAGGCTCAGCCCCAGCACCATGAGGAACCCTGAGCTCAGGGGAGCAGTGAGAGGGGCAGCCTGACTGGACTCAGGGCAGTGTCTGTGGACCTAGATGTGCTCTTTCTAGACTAGAGGGCTGAGTAGGACTTGGTCCTGTGCCTTTCTTTTGCACCTTACAAATTAAAAAATTTATAAAATACAGCAAAACCATCCTCTATCTTAATCTCCATTTCTCTCTCTCTCTCTTAACTTTTTAGGTTTTTTTTTATTTTATTTTAAAAAAGAAAAATAGAACATTAAAGTGAAACAAAACAAAACTGTGTTAGGACACTGGGGAATTCACTGTTGTTACTGTATTAGATAATCTCATCCTCTAATTAGTTGCTCAGGCTTTGTCCCAGGCTTGCAGAGTCGATCAAATAATTTAAATGTTGCTGCCTTAATTTAGTTAGTAACATCTTAGCCTGCACTCCGTCCCATTGCTTATATGTGTGTTACTGGTGGGAGAAGGGGGAGGCTGCACAGCTTCCTTGCTGCTTCTCCCCACCTGACAGGGCCTTGCCAACACATGTGGTGTGGCGACTGCAATGCTTCCGGCTATTTTCCTCATCCAACCACACCACCAACCTGGCTCTCTTATTCTTGCTGGGTTCCTGAATTCTCCCTCTCTGGATTTCAACCCACAGGTCCAACCCTTCCCATGTCTGTGGTCCCCACCTCTGTCATCCTGCTCTCCCTCATGTTGCTGTAGCCCAGGGTATGGACAGATGAGAAGCAGAGGGTCTTCCTCTGCTGCTCACGGCTTCTCCGTTCTCCTGTTAGTGTTGTCTCTTTTTACTCATTTCTCAGTTTTCAGTCTATTGGGAAAACAATGGAAAATAAATGAGGTGAAAATCTCTATTCTCACAATGTGCATGGTTTTTCCTAAATGGATTCCCATGATTCTACCATGATGTGTTTTATTTTATTTCAATAATTTCTGTATTTAACAGTCACACATGTATTTGTACATTTTTCTAAAACAACCAAATGTACCTCTATGGTTACTAATATCACACTTATTGTTACAGTTTCCTGTGACCAGTAACATAGTGAACAGCACGAAATCCCTTGCATGCACATCCATGGTTCCTGAAGGCAGAGAAGAGCTGAAATTCTCACACACAGTCCCCATCTCTCAGATGGGACCAAGGACCTCACCCTCACTCTCATCCCCAGGGCTAACACAACCTCCAAGTCCTGCTCTGCTCTTTACCTAGTCCAGCATCCCCATTAATGTGTCCCTTGTCTAAGGACTGAAAATTCATGTACTTGATGTGATGTCTCAAGGGCATCTGTTGTTTTCCCTCAGGGTAGGGACATCTTTGGGAATATGCCCTTCCCTGAGATGGAGTCTCATCCTCTCCATTGCACCTTCTGAATTACAGCTTCCTTCAGAACACTGAAAATCTGAAATATTTTATGAGTTCCCTTCCATTTCATTTTTCTTTGTTGTTCAGAATTTAATCATGATTGTGTAGATATCATTTTCAAATTGAGACCTTGGAAACACACCTCAAGTAAGAGTTCAGATTTAGCATTAATGTTGTAACTTGTGTGTCAAAGAAAAGTAATGAATGAAACCAGGAAGAACATGGAACTCCTGGGTTTTCATCTCACCATATATCTCAGCTGTGCTTGATTCAGCTTACCGCTGCTCCTCTGTGTCACTGTGTCTCCAAATTCTCGACCTGATAGTTATGAAGAGCCTCGTTTCTTCTCAGATGTGTTTCACAAAGTTCACCTCTCACCCTTAGTTTATACTATCATCTCATAATAGAGGAAAAATCAATCTGTGAACCTTCCTCACATCCTAAGTGTGAAATCCATCACCATATTAGTCCCTGGTTATCAACTTCCTCCTCACTGACACATTCCAGGTGTTTTCTTCTTCCTCTTCATGTGTCAGAATTGGTTAATTGTTGGATCTTCCCACCAGAACTGTAACACGATATAGAGTACAGGCAACACTTCTCAATAACAAAACCCACAAAGGAAACATGCACATTCCTAACTTTAGTGAACAAATCCTCAGAGACCTTCCAAGGATTTAGTAGAGCCAGTGACATCCTCCCCACCACAAGAGCTTAGGCATAACTGAACCTTTATTATTCTCTCTGTGGAATACATGTCAGTCTTCCTACAAATCCATCAAAGTCGTGTAATTCAGAACACAGATCAGAACCGTGGGTGTATGACCTCAGAGCAGGGAGGTAGAGGGATCTGGTATCAAAGATCAGAACCATTGCCTGTCGATGTCGCTCCCGGCCGGCAGGAAAGACACACGACAAGGTCTGGCGGTGGTCAGGCTTTTCTTTATTCTCTCCTTATACAGTCTGCCCCGAAGCCTCTACCGGTCCGCTCTCCGCGGCTCCTTCCGTGCTTCAGTCTGCCCCGAAGCCTCTACCGGTCCGCTCCCCGCGGCTCCTTTTGTGCTTCAGTCTCTCTCTCTCTCTCTCGGGGGTGGAGGCACTGGCTATATATAGGATTAATAGCTAGGCAGACTACCCTGTGAGGCGGGAACTTAGTGGGGTGATAAGAAACAGGTGCCACACAGGCGGGCTCGATGAGAGGGGTAATCTAGCTCAGGCTTTTGTACTTTCCCACAGGCCTCGCAATCACCGCGTCTGATGACTTGACAGTGCCACGGCTCCCAACATCTCCCCCTATTTTATTTTAAATGATGGCTACGCGCATCGCAGCCCGTCCTGGATAGAGTGCAGAGGCCTATGCCCCGAACTGAGGCCCACCGTAGGCCCTTAGCGTAGACCCTGGTCGGCCGTCCCAGGGTCCACCAAGGCCCTGAGGCCCTCGTCCTTTTTTCCAGGGCCAAGAATGAACCGGACGGAACCTGGTTGCACATAGGCATGCACTCATTTCTCTCCACGAATCCCCTCGGAGAGAAATTTATCTAACAATCCAGCGGCTTTCGAGCGGAACGGGGTAGGGCCTGGCTTAGGTTGAGTCGTGCTGGGGAGGCACGCTCTTACCCGTCATTGACTCACCCACCCTGCTACATGTTGTTGTCTAGGGAGGAGAATGTGGGAAGCCTGTCACTTTTAAACGCGGTCGTAGGCCATGCGAGCGAGCCATGCTTATACAAGGGTAGCACATAGGGGAGCAAGCCGTTCCAGGCCCCCAAAAAGGGATTGTCCTGCAGTTCTTTTAGGGCTCATCTTGTTGTTGGGTCTGCGGTTGGCCTCTGGTGGAACAGGCCTGATCTTCAGTCGAGGGACTTGTCGCGTCAACCTCTCTGGGACCCACATTGGTTCTCGTCCCGATTCCTGCGGAAAGACACAAACCGCGCCTCGGCTTCCTCTTTTGTATCTCTGCCCTCCTTGACGGACCCTTCTCGGGAGCTTCCTCACTGTGCCTGTTCAAACACCTCGCGTACTTCTACAAGTTCTTGAGAGCTCCCCCCGTAACTACCCTCACTCTTTAGGCACGTGTGTATCATTTCCCACAATGGACGAGCAGAGACTGAAGCTCTACCCTCCCATTCTGCTAGGGAAAGGTCTCTGCCCAACTTTTCCCAGGAGGGCAGGTTTACATGCCCTGTAGGCAGAAACCAGGGAGCAAAGCTGTCAATCTCTGCAAGGAAATTTTCTAAAGTCTTACGCCCCACCTTGAGGTCCTTGGACTTTAGGAGTCTCCGAAGGACCAACACCAAGGCTGTGTATCTTTACTTGGCATGTTTCCCATTTTTAATATATCTTCTGTTATTTTTACTTCTATGTTTATGTTTTACACTCTTTTATTACCTTAAGTTCTGGTGTTATGTTTCATACTCACCGCGTGAGGCCCAAGAAACCCGCCACTTACGCGTGAGGTTGAGAGGAGTCTACAAACCCTGTAGGTGCGCGCCACCCAGGGCCCAGGCTTATCCTCTACTCACCTGTCCTGCAGCTGCAGCACTGTGTAGGAGAATGCAGTCCACCGCCGCGTCTCGGGGTTGATCAATCCCCGTGCGGGCCACCAAATGTCGATGTCGCTCCCGGCCGGCAGGAAAGACACACGACAAGGTCTGGCGGTGGTCAGGCTTTTCTTTATTCTCTCCTTATACAGTCTGCCCCGAAGCCTCTACCGGTCCGCTCTCCGCGGCTCCTTCCGTGCTTCAGTCTGCCCCGAAGCCTCTACCGGTCCGCTCCCCGCGGCTCCTTTTGTGCTTCAGTCTCTCTCTCTCTCTCTCGGGGGTGGAGGCACTGGCTATATATAGGATTAATAGCTAGGCAGACTACCCTGTGAGGCGGGAACTTAGTGGGGTGATAAGAAACAGGTGCCACACAGGCGGGCTCGATGAGAGGGGTAATCTAGCTCAGGCTTTTGTACTTTCCCACAGGCCTCGCAATCACCGCGTCTGATGACTTGACAGTGCCACGGCTCCCAACAATTGCCCACCCAGAGAGTAACAGATTTGTCTACTCCTGGATGTCAGGGTCAGTGCTCTCTTGCTTAGACTCAGAACAGCTCAAACCCTTGTCCAGAGCCTACCCTGAGGGTCCATATAAAACCTGTAAATCTATTTCTCCTTACTAATGTGAACTCGACTGTTACCTGCATTCAGGCCACATGATTATGACTAGATTTGGGGAGGGGGAGGAAAAAGGTAGAAAAGCACCTTGTATTATCTAACTGACCATGAGGAATGCAATCATTATATCCTGCAAATCTGTACTAATGAATAAATAATAATTGTACAGAGTACAATATGCTATATTTCAGTCTCTCTCCAGGAAATGACATGGAGAAATAAGAACTTCAGAAGACATGGATACAGTCCAGTCAATGTATTGAGTGGACAGTGCATTGAAGCCAGGGACACATCCCAGTCACAGGTGTGACACAATAGCCTGGGGGTCTTGTGGATCACAGGTGAGGATTCCAATGGGGCTTTTCCTTTTCCAAAGTTGACAAGTAGTCCTCATGGCAGTGGTGATGATGCTGAACACTGTGCCTCCCTGCTGAAGAGGTCACATCCACAGTGACCCCTGCTTCCTGCTTTGCCTCTCTTCACATTGGAGATCATAAGATGCAGTCCCCATCCTCAGCATCTCCCAGTGATGGAGCTGGCCTCTGCTCTCCATTGTGATTCACTCAGGAATCCTCAGCCCCACTTTCCTGACTCATAGACAGATTGATAAGGATGTCAGCTCAGAGAAGAATTCTTCAAAGAATCTCAATAATGGAATTCATAGATTTCATCTGTTTGTGGTGATCTTAATGAATCTGTACAGCATGTGCTATGGAACTGGGTAGGAAAACATCATGAGAGTTCTTGCTACACTGTACTGGAAAATATTTCACTGAATGCCCAGTGCACCAATAGTGAACAAGAAATGTCCACTTCTGGCTGAAAAAAGATTGGAAAGAAAGAGGTAAGGTTTAATTTTAGGACATTGTCATCATGAGCATAGTGTTCATAATGAATAATTGATCACAAAGGGAGAACTGTAATTAAGTAAGCATTTAGAATTTAGGAATCACCTCCTGGAAACAAAAGGAGGAGAACCTAGAAAGAAAATCCCACCCAGCACCTACACTAGGTCAGTTAGGGAAGGGCCACTTAGTACAGACAACCTCCTTCCTTCCTCCAGTGAGGCTTCTCTATCAGGGAGGCACAGGACCCACATCCTCATCTCCAGGCTCTGCAGGCTCTGGTCAGTGGGACCTGGATCACAGGACATCTCAGAGCAGGAGGCAGGAGGACCTCTCCTGACCACGTTAATGGTAGTGAAGCAACCTCTACAGCAGCACAGATGGCACCAGAAGGGAGAGATCAGGGAGAGGAGGAGGGGGCTGTGCTTGCTTCATCCTGTGGAAGCAGCACCAGAGCCTGTGTGGGAGTGCAGAGTTAGAACAGGAAGGGAGCAGGACTGGAGGACGCTGGGGTGGGAACAGGAAGGAGGGCTCATGGCCGTGCTTCCTCCACTCCAAGGAAGGCAGCTTCCCACCTAACACAGACATGAACACCACTTGAGTGCAGGGGAAGAGATTATTCTCTGCACCATGAGGACTGTACATCCTGGCCTGTGTCTCACCATCCTAAAGTAAAGGGGCCACTCTCATGCAAATTTGTCTCCCAAATCTAGACTCAAACTTCCCTCCTGGGCTAAAGGAGCTAATAGCTCCTTCCTCAGATACCCCTAAGATCTCTGGAGAAGGCAAAGGTGTGGCCTAGAATATGAAATTTGTGAGTCTTCTCCTGTGCCTCGTGGCAGGTCCGCATGGTGAGTATCCTCAATGTCAGACATGGGTCCATGGGAAGATTAGGAAAGCAGGTGACTGATAGGAATTTTACTCATGTTTCCAGGTGTCCTGTCCCAGGTGCAGCTACAGGAATCAGGACCTGGCCTGGTGAAGCCCTTGCAGACCCTGTCTCTCACCTGCACTATCTCTGGATTCTCCATCACAACCAGTGGTCATGACTGGAGCTGGGTCCATCAGCCTCCAGGAAAGACTCTGGAGTGAATGGGGCCATAGGTAACTGTGGTGGCACTGGTTACAGTCTTTCCCTCAAGAGCCACATCCCTATCTCCAGACACAAGCAAGAAACAGTTCTCCCTGCAGCTGAACTCTGTCACCACGAAATACACAGCCACCTATTACTGTGCAAAAGACAACAGTGCTTTGATGCAAGTGTGAGCCAAGACATAATCGCCCTGCAGGGGCACTCTGGAACACCAGGGGGCGCGCAGAACACACTGGGATAAGGAACCAGCAAATGAGGAGAAAAAGTTGAGAGGGTTTTCTCTGCAGTTGATTTGCATGTCAATCGGTGGCCCCAGGCACAGAGCTCCCAAGGATCTTGCATATCTCTGGTTAGGTGCTCACATGGACAGAGATTACTTTCTTTTTCTGATATCCATATCATGACAGGTGAGGTCTGGATATTTAGCTCAGCGACATAAGTTCCTGCCTTGCAAGCAGGCAGTCATGAGTTCAATCCCTAGTGCCCATAAAAAGAACCAAAAAAAAAAAAAAACAAAGACTACCATGATGGGTTGCACAGAAAATGTATTTCAGTAAAATCATTGATTATAACACAATGGACTGTACATTCTCCTTAGGTTTTTTAAGGCAACTTTATTTTGCTGACCAATTATCTTTGTTTAAAAATTTAATACGTGATAAAATACAATAAACTTTTAGCACCATAGAAAACTTCTAGCAAGTACAATGATACATTATTACGACATTAAATTTCACAAAAGAAAAGCTTCCACTTCCAAGGAAAGTGTTGTTGAACATCCTAACTATCCTTAAGCTATAAGAAATTTCCTAGATGCCTAGTGTTTTCCTTGACTTGGAAATAAATCAGACAATCTAAAAATATAACTCAAACTTTCAGTGAGCTGAGAATCATGAAAATGCTGTCAGAAGCTCAGCCATCTGGAACTAGGGAGTCTGTAGCAGCTGTAAGAGTTCAACAAGCAGCATGAAACCTTTTAACTGTTTACACTTCAGTCTTCCAGGATAGGTCCTGTAGCTCCCAGTTGATCTGTTAATAATAAAAAGCTGTGCCTTGTTGTGTCAGAACCTGGTAAGTGACTCATAAGCCACTGTTTACCAGCTTTATCAGTGATTAAAACTTCATGGAATTCTTTACCTGCCACATAACTTTCCAGTCCTCCAGCATAGGAAATAAGAGGAGACGTTTCACACTGGGTCGATGCATCACTGGCATCCTTCAAGTGAGGAATCGCTGGAAGGCAAGAAGCATTTCCACTATGAGCACTGAGCACCCAGCAGTGGTGTAGGGAAACAAAGCCCTTGTGGGGTTGTCCTTCCCACTCTGACTGCCTGCATCCTTCAGCGGGGAAAATCTATCCTCCCATTATCCCTCACACACCTCAAGCTTCTCTGCAGTCTGGAAGATGTCAAAGGCTACTTTTGGCATCTTTATTCCACTTGACTTGTCTGGTGTAATTAACTCTCCCAGGAATCCACATACAGAATCTTCCTGTGAGCCAGATGGCACTGCAGCTGAGGTTCATGAACACCGACGGCATCTCTCAAATATGGGACGGTGAAGACATGACTGGCAGTGCTGCCCGTGTGCAACAGCACTTGTCCATCTGAGCTTCATTTCCGAGATGTTGCCAGGGGAATTGAGCTAGCATCCAGTTGGCCCTCAAGGCCGTTCATGGTGTTCTTGTAGATGTGATGGTTTCCATTGATAAGAGGCAGAAGCAGAAACTATTAGTCAATCAATGGGATAAGCATTAGCTGGCATCTAAGTGACAATGTGTACCTAGTACCCAAAACAGTTACATGTGAATAAAGTCCAACTTTAATCCAGTCCTTGGAAATGTAATATGGTTAAGAAGTTTCCATGAAGGGAAGCAGTAGATGAATTCACATTCACTAGGTGCACTGTTCTGAATTAGTATAAATATTTTATAAGATGCACCTTGATATTCTGAGCAGAAGCAACTGGAGAATTAAAAATGTATTTGAATGGGCAGAGCATAAATTAGTTCCGGTACTATGGAATATTTGATAATTAACAAAAAAAGATGATATAGATAAGTAGGGAGATAAATAGATAATAGATAATAGATAGATCAATAGATAAATGAGTTAGACAGATAGGGAGATTATTTAATGCCTGTATATTATACATTTCTTAACAAATTTATGTACATTGGACACAAACAAATTGCAGCAGCATTTGTGTTTGATGCATCCGTGCAAACCCAATTCACCTGAAATGTAGAAACACTGCCTTACAGGCAACCTACAGCCTTCCTCAATGCTGAGTTACCTGGATGTGCACAGGGCGACACATCTCTGAGGCACAGGTAACTCTTCAGGAAGAGAAATAGGAGCATATTTTTAATACACTAACGAGGCTCTGTGGGTTTCACTGCATATGCCCACCTCTGTCCTGCAGATCACAAAGGAGGACCTGGGTCCACTGGACTTCTCACACCATATATCAAAAACTGATCACATTATAACACTATTTCTTGCTTCTGTGAGAAATTCTACATTTGTACAATGCAGTAAACACTTGTACCTCATTGTATATTTTTTGAATCTGTAAAAATAAAGTAAGATTACGAATTGGAAGGAAACATTGTAACAGAGTTACATAAAATTCTTATTTTACATAATGGTATGATTCTCACCAAGCTTGACCTGCAGACTCATATGTATTCTGTTATTGAAGTTTTTCTGCTTCCTGGCCACTGAGCTCTCTATATAGCAGGAGGTCTTGCAAATAGGCCCTCCCTCTCATGATGTAAACCAGCCCAGCCCTCACTCTGCAACTCTACAGAGGAGCCCAGGCCTGGATGCACCGCTATTCCCACTTGGTGATTTGGACTGAGCACAGACGACTTACCACGGATCTGGCGCTGACCTAGGTTTTCTTTGTTACTGTTTTAAAAGGTAATTAATGAAGAATAAGAGATACTGTGTGGAAAAAAGTGGGACAAACGGTAGACACATGTGACAGTTTTCTGAGCAATATATCTCTGTGTTTGCAGGTGTCCAGGCAGAGGTGCAGTGATGGAGTCCGATGGAGGCTTGGTGCAGCCTGGAGGGTCCCTGAGATTCTCCAGCGTGGCCTCTGGCTTGGCCTTCAGTGTTTACTACAAGTACTGGATCCGCCAGGCTCCAGAGCCTAGTGGGTTGCTCTTATTAAAAATAAAGCTAATAGTCACACAACAGAATACGTTACATCCGTGAAAGGCAAATTCACCATCTCCAGGGATGACTTCAAAAGCACACTGTATCTGCAAATGACCAAACTGAAACCCGAGGACATGGCCATGTACTACTGTGCAAGACATAGTGAGAGAGCATCAGCTGAGCCCACACAAACCTCCCTGCTGTGGTGCAGGACCAGCAGGGGGCGCACAAGACACACAGAGTTCAGTTCTGCCCAGGACAGGAGGACAGGATGGAGCAGTCTGATTTCCTGTGGAGGTGTGAGGCGTCCAGTCCATGTGATATATTCCCTGGGAGACTCTGCATTCATGAGTCTGTGCTTATCTTTCATGCTCCTGAAGGAGAAATTTGACTCAATAGTACGGTATTTTCTCACATGTACACATATTCAAGTTGCATTTTTGAAGGAAAAAATTACTGCTCTCCGGTCATCAGGACTGGAACTTGAGAACACACAGACAGCGTTTCAAAAATTTTCAAACGCAGAAGACATCTTTGTGATATTCCCTTTTCACCACCAGTTTTGGTATTTAGAACACAAGCCCGAAAAAGAGAGCCCAGCCTTGATGATGAATAAAACTTTTAAAATTTAAATCTTGCAGTCTTTCATAGATAATAACAGTACTCTAACTCAGAACTCATCTCATTTTCTTTTAAAATAACTAATATATTTTCCTTGCTTTTTATTCTCTTACATTTTTTAATCCTTTTTCTCAGAATGAAAAACAAGTTCTCTGGTTTTAATCCTATGATTCAGGTCCATTACCTGGAGCTCAGAAGAGGATTAGAAATGACTTCTGTGTACCCAAGTAATGGTTGAAGACTTCTTCTCACTCATACTTTTGCAAAACACTCACTCTTTCCTCTAAATTTATATTTATTTTACAAATTATACATATTTTATTTTATTTTCAAATTTTATTTTCAAATTTGAAATTATTTCAAATTATACATATTTTATTTTATTTTCAAATTTTATTTTCAAATTTAAGGACAATAAAAAGAGAGTATTACTAATGCAAAAGTAAAATTTCTTTCTTAATGTGGGATGTGATGTCAGAACTGATTGTGCTCATCTGACTGTCATGGAGTCCCCTCCTTCCCGAGTCTCCTAGGGAGTCACCAGTGTGTACCAATGTACCATTGTCTCTCAGGAAGTGAGATAGAAAACCGCGATATGCAAGACACATAGAGCAGGGCATCAGAAAGAGCAGCCAGGAAATATCTGACAGGAACTAAATTGCAGCCACCACAGGACTTTGCCATTTTAAATTTTGGTATCTGGATCAAATAAGTCCTCTTTGTCTAAGAAAACTATCCTGGTAGCATAAACAGAGGTTGATACACCCTAACACCATGCACAAAATGCCTTCACTGCATTACCGTAACTCGAAACAGACCCATGCACATATGTGCAATTTATTTTTTACATTGTGTGAGACAGTAGTTGAAAAAAGTGTTTAATAAATAATGCTGTAACATCTGTTGCAATGACCATTAAAAAGATGAATAATAGCAAGTGTTGTAAAGTATGTTGAAGAAATGGAGCCCTAGTGCATAGTTGAGGGAATATAAATTGTTGCAGACAAAACTATATTTATATTGTCTGTAGGGAGCTTCCTCATGAAACTGTAGATGGAAATACTGTGTGATCCAGATGCCTTAGTTTCTTTCCTGCAGCTACGTCTACACATAAGCCTACAAAAATGGATAAATTCCTGAACTTACTCTGCCAAACATGAAACAAAAGGCAAGGAAAATCTAAGCAGAGCTATGACTAGTAATGATAAAGAGTCCAAATAAAAGGACACTATCTCAAAACAAAACCAGAATTTGATGAAATAAATACTGAATTTTATCAAATAAATAAAAATGAAAAAATTTCAACTCTTACCCATCTATTCCAAAACATTTTCTTCATTTCTGTTTAAGTATATTTTACTGATTCTTACAAGATTCATGTATGCATATTGATGTATTGTTTAGTAGATAAAGTTTTGCATTTACTTTTTTAAGCATATTTACAAATGAACTGAAAAATATTACTTCCACACTCATTTTGTGAAGCTATGGTCCACCTAATAAATGGAGGAAGAACAAAGGAATGCTAAAGGCCAATATCTCTCTGAATGTAGGTGCAAAATTCCTCAAAAAATTATTTTACAACACAAAAAATAAAAAATACTTAAATACAATTAAGCCTGACCCACTGCCAATTGTGGGATCCTCTCACGGAATAAAGAGGAGCAGTTTCTTCACCTTTCATTTTCACAAAGCTGTTATACTTTTGGATCTTACTTAATCTTTTGGTTTCTCACACTAGGGAGATTTTATGATGCTTATCTATGTGAGTCTGATTATTTATGAGTATGTTTTCAAGTTGCAAAATAAAATAATTGAAAAGCAAAAAGTTCTCTGTGGGTAAATAATTAATTTTAACATGCAAAGACAATACCTAGCAAATATAGAATCATATCAAATAATGCTAAATAGAAACATGGTTAAATTCAACATCTGTGTGTGATAAAATCTCTCAAAGAGATTTCTGTACAAGAATACACCCATTAACTATAATGAACCGAAAAACAGGTAACGCGGTAGGGAGTGGACAAAAGGGGAAACTTTGTTTCCCTAAAATGAAGAACAACAAAGGATGGCCAATCCCATGACTTCTATTAAATGTCCTCACTTGAAAAGGAAAAAATATAACTTAAAACCATACACACTGGGAAGAAAGAATTCAAGCTTTGTGTTTACACATGACATAAATATATCTGCAAATTTTAAAGGACCCACCACAAAGTATAAAATTCAAAACAAATTCAATAAAAATAAATAACACATAATCAAACCATGAAAATAAACATTTCTGGATGACTTTAGTGAAGTTTTTGAAGTAAATTATAAGAATTAAGCCACACACGGTGGTGCACTCCAGTAATGCCGGCACTCAAGAGGCTGAGGCAGGAGGATTGTTGCAGCTTGCCCAACAAAGTGAATTTTAGGCCACTCCGAACTTTGTAGTGAGGCCCTGCCTCAAAAAGACAAAAAAAAAAAGTATGAGAATTAAATTGTAACAGCTACATAAAACAAACTAGAAATGAGTGTAACCTAAAGATTGAAACACTGATGTATTGAAAGGTATAAAGCATTTTTGAAACAAATGAAAAATTACACAAAATTAAAAAGAGATGTCTGTCAATGAATGGAAAACATAATATTGTCATATGAGCACAACTATTGTAAAAGCCAGGTTTCTCTTGCTGAAACAAACAACAGTGATTAAACTGACTTTAAAAGCGGGCAGTTTTGTTGGCCTAGTATTCTATAGGTTTTGTTCTATTTTCACGTTGTGCTGTTTCCTTGAATCTGTGGAAACTCAGTACATGACAGTGGGAGTAGTGGTGGACAAGACATGGTCCCCTCATGCTGTCGGTCTGTAAAGCAAAGAGTGAGAAATACAGTGCTGGGTCCCAAATCTCCTCATTGACATCCCCCTCATAACCTAAAATCCTTCCAGTATTTAGTATATACGTCAGGAGGGGAGCAAGATGTGACCCATGGTTGTGTCTGCTGATTTTAAAGAGAGGAACCAGTTCCTCAGAGTCATTCGCTCTGGCCTAACACCCTCCTCTACAGCGTGAATAGCATTCTATTTGGGGTAGAGCAGTAAAATGGAAGCGTGGATGAATGGGATAAAAGAGCATTACCGCAGGATTTCAAGGGAAACCATTAAGGACAAAAGGCACCAGGTAAAGCTTAGGAAAGGGGCCAACAAGCATGTCATAGCTGCAGATCTCACACAGAGAGCTCCATCCTGACCACAGAGGACCTCTGCAGGTAAATAAGCTCTAGAGTTTACACTTGAGAAAAGGACTTGACCTTTCACCCCACTCACATATCCCATGTTCACCCTCAGGGACAAATGTCTTGCCAAATAGGGCACAAACACTGCTACTTGCTAAATGATGGGGAGGCCCCCTCACCCTTTGTGTAATTCCCCACGAGAAATCACTAGAGATTTCCTATGGTGACACAGCACATATCCTAGGTGGAGTCTGCACAAAAGGACAGGGACATATGTGCCTCACTGACTATGCCTGTTATGCTCTGAACTGGATATGGTAATGACATTGTAAATATTCTTTATGTTGTTCTGGAAGCAAACATCAGAGACTTGCATGAAAATTTGCTGAAACAAGGCCAGACCTGTTGACTTTGCTTTAGTTCAGAAAATGCATGAAACTTAATACTGAGTATCTCGACCTCAAAACACTTAAATGTGATGAGGGTTGTTGGTTTTGAAGGCAAGGATTCATTAAAAGGACCTCAGTTATCAATGTATGGAGAAGATCATCATCAGTGAAAGAGTTTTGCCCTAGTACACATTACTGTACATTTATGGCGGTGGTCTAATGTGGCAGAAGGCCAAAGCAGAAATGCCTATCACTTCCTGCTTCTTCTTCTGCCCTAAATGCAACTCCTTTTCCTGGTTACACACAAGGAGAATTCCAATTGATTCCTCACACATCATCAATATCTGCCCCATGGGCCACTTTAGTCAGATGTCTTATAACTCTCTGGCTCTCTGGATCTGGTTGAAGGAAACAGCCCAGCTGCCATGGGTCACATGCTCCTTTCCACATCCTCAACTCAATAAACCTGTTCATTTTGTACTTTTCCTTCTCTATTCTGCCAGAATATTCTAACAGTCAGGTTTTCGATGAATTCTGAAAATATAAAAATTGGAGTAGAAATAGGCAACCAATAAAGATCAGTGACTGTAGTTGAGAACTAACTTTCTAAATGAATGAAGCCACAAAACAAGAATGCTAGAAAGAATGCATATTGCCAGAAAATGGAAGTCTTAGGAAACAAAATCACAAGATCAAGGCTAAGATGAACTTGGAATATAAGCCAATTTTCACAAAACAAAAGAAAGAAATGTAAGTTATGAAGCAGGCATGGTGTCACCACCGTGTAATACTGACCCTCAGAAGGACAAAACAGGAAGACTGTCACACATTTGAGCCCAGCCTTTGCTACCTAAAGAATTGAAAGGCAATCTCATAGCCTGTACTGTAGAGTGACATTTTCTTTCAAAATCCAACCAGCAAAAAGAATGTAGAAACAATGTGATTAGCAATTGTTCAGGTTTATGTTTAGAGACATTGTTATCCTATGCATGATGCTCATAGTACACGATTGCTCAAAAAATGAAAACTACAATGTGGATACATTTTTTGATTTAGGAATAAACTCCAGAGAACAAGAGGAGAAGCTGAATCTGGAAAGATAATGAACACTCAATAGACACACATGGTCATGTGAGTGCAGGAAAACATATATTCTGTGAGATTACAAATTTCCCTGTGAGGTAGCACAGAACTCACATGCTTATTTCCATTTTTTTGCTCCTCTGCTCAGGTGGGACTCGGATCCCAGGATGTCTTAGAGTAGGAGGCAGGTGGACCTCTCCTGAAAACAAAAATGACAGAGAAGCAAGCTCTCAAGCAGCATGGATGGAACTCTAGGAGAGAGACCAGGGAGACACAGAGGGAGCTGTGCTGCAGATCTCACACAGAGATCTGACAATGAGCATCAGAGCCTGGGTGGGAAGAAAGTTGGACTGGGGTACAGTAAGGGAGAAGGGCCAGGAGGAATCCATTCCTGGGATCAGGAAGGTGTGGTCATCATTGCCCTGCTTCCACCACTCCTCTAAACTTAACTTCCCACTTATCACAGACTCAAACCCAGCTGGAATTCAGAACAGGAGGTTCCTCTCAGTAGCACAAAAGGAGCAGACATAGCGTGGCATCAATGTCCCCTTCATATAGAAAGTGTGTACCCTATATGCAAATATATGCTCTGAATTCAGATTCATAACCTGCTCACAGTTTGTGGAACTCACAGCTCCATCCCAAGACACGGTTGAGGTCTCCCAGGAGGGCAGAGGTGTGGATGAAAGATGAGACTTCTGGGTCTTCTCCTGTGCCTGGTGACAGCCCCTCATGGTGAGTGTCCTCAGTGTCAAACATGGGTCCATGGAAAGGTTAACAAACCACATGACTGACTGGTTTTTATTTTCCCCAGGTTTCCTGTGCCAGTTGCAGCTGCAGGAGTCAGGACCTGACCTGATGAAGCCCTCACAGACACTGACCCTCACCTGCTTAGTCTCTGGCTACTCCATCACCAGTGACAGTACTTGGAAATGGATCCGTCAGTCCCCAGGAAAGAGTCTGCAGTGGATGGGGCATATTTGGTATGATGGTGATACTAAGTATAACCCGACTCTCCAGAGTCGCATCTCCATCTCCAGAGACACAGGCAAGAACCAGTTCTCCCTGAAGCTGAATTCTGTCACCACAGAAGACACAGCCACCTATTACTGTGGAAGACGCACAGTGATTTCTTACAATGGTGAGCCCAAACATAAACCACCCTGCAGGGAAACTCAGGAGCAGCGGGGGGCGCGCTGTTCACACTGCTCTAGGGAACCAACTTCTCAACCCTGTAGTGGCAGCCTGGAGGATTTTTCAGTAATCAAGGCACAGAGATTCTAGGGATCTTCTATATCGCTGATCCTACAGTGCTGTTTTTTCATGGAATCAAGCTTTTTTTCGTTTCCCTGCCCATTTTATTATTGATTGCACAACATATTGTCAATGAAGTCTTCGTTCACAGCACAAGTGATCACAATGTCTCAAAAGGTTTTAGGTGTAGAAATGTTTAATACTTCTTTCTCTATTGGCTGGAAGTCTGCCATCCACCCTCAGATACATCTATGAGACCTCTCATCCTGAAGAACATTTTCCAATTCTGTTCATGCAGACTTTTACTCTGAATAGCTGGACATCACTGTGTGTTGAGCTGAGTGTTCACCTGTTATTGGAGCTGTTCATTTCCCCACCCTTGGTGATGTAGGGTGATACCTTGGAGAGCTGTGGTAGACTAGACTGTGCAGAGTCTCTCTCAGCATCTCATTGATAGAGAACATGACGCTGTCACACATCCTGCAGTCATGGAGCACTGCCTGAGCAGTGTTTATTAGGACCTACTGTCAGTAGCCAGAAACTTTTATAGAATGTCTTAAATATCGTGTCTATTTTTACCGAAAAGTGAATTTGCTGTATTTACATTACCCTCCATAAAATCTGGACATCTCAGCAAACTGCTATCAGTGTGTCTGGAAACACTGCTGTCCTCATCTGCCAGTTGACCTGAAAGAACAAGGTGCCCACAGTAGAGTCAAGACTATAGAGAGGACCAGTGCCTTCCCAAAGAGGAACCTGGGCTCCAGCTCTCTCTGTGCTCTTCTGAGTCCCTGAGGACAAGGCTGGCCAGCCCTGGACACTGACTCCTACCTGGTGTGAAAGTGTGAAATCATTGAGAGAGAGATTTGGGATCAATGGGATTTGGGTACCTGGGAAAATGTCACCAAGAGGATTGGTTCAGCTGCAAATCATGGTGGCTGTATCTCTATATATTCAGATATATAAGCAGTCATTTATTCATAGTTTTGAAATTTTGAACAAAATTAAATACTAGAGAGAAAATCTGAGCAAGGATTTTATATAACTATCCCTCCTGTTATCATCTGTCCATTGATCTATGTGTGTTAGTATCCATGATCACCATTCTATCCATCTATGCTCTGTCATATTTCTATTCACCCACCAACTCTATGCATGCACCTTTCATCTATGTATCTGTTATAAATTTATTAGTTATACACATTCTTCTTATCTGTTTTTCATTTTTTGCCTTGTAATTATCTGCCCTTCATATATGTATCACTCAAAATTTAAGTAGTTTATATCACTCTGCCCCTCCACATCGTAACTATTTCATCATCTTTCATCTACCTATCAGTGGTGCATATATTATCTGCCTTATTCTTAGGTGCTTTATTAATATAGGTGATACAAGAAGCTGTTGATGTGATGGTAAAGATTGATATAATTTAGAAAATTGTCTAAAGAGGCTGAAAATAGGGTATAACACAAAAACCACTTTCTCATGATTTACTTCCTCATCTCAATCAACTAACAGCTCTTTACTGGAGAAGACTACATTTTCTCAAAAAATTAAGCTTCCACATAACGCAAAACTATCCTGAGTATTTGCTAAAGCAGAGTAAAATTTGATGTTCACTGTGCAACCAGCAATTCTGCAGCACACTTAATGCAATGTGTGTGTTTAAAACTAGAATCAGTACAAATGAGTTTTAAAGTTGGAGCAGGTGTGCAAACTAGAAATCCTCCATAGACTGACAAAAATTTTCCATAAAAGCAATATGTATTCCTGCACGTGCTTCAGGAGTCTGGACCTGATCTAATGAAGCCCTCATAGACCCTACTCCTCACTGGATCCTGTCTGTTCACTCCCTCACTGTTGATATCTATGGGGCTGGATCCATCAGCACAGAGAGAAGGAGACTGAACAGAGGGGGTGGGATGGTGAGAGCTGACACACAGCTGATAACTCACCACTGATTCACGAAGTTAACATCACCTCAGAAAGAGGATTCTGGGGGAAAAAGAAAAAAGCGGTAGAGGAGCAGAGGGCCCTGGGGATCCAAAGAGAACCAGGAAGTGTCAAAAGAACAGGTGCAGAGAGGGAAGTGGGGAGTCGGCTTGCTGTCAGCCTCTGTAGTTTCCTTGTTGGCTTAGCATTATGTGAACTGAGCAGAGTCCATCATGCATCCACTCTAGGTCACATAGGAGGTTTCCACACTCCAAACTCCAAGCAAAGAATGTAAGGGTTTGTTGATGATCAGTTACAACACACACACACACACACACACACACACACACACACACACCAAATATATTACATATGTATTTATTAATTTTATCTGAAAATACATCGCAGGGAAATTATTACTTTTTATATTGCAAGGAACTATGATTTTAAGAAATTAAATTCTTAAATAACTCCAGTCATGATGATCATCACCATCAATTCATCTGCTAATTTCTGTGGGGAAATATTGTCTCATGGAGGGCTAAACATTTCAGTTTAGAAAAATGTACCATATAAGAAGACATTGGAAAGACAATTTGTAGAAAAGTATAAAAGAACTTATGGGTACCACCTCCTCGCTGGATCCTGTGTGTTCACTCCCTCACTGTTGCATGCAGGGGATGCATTACATCCCCTGACCATGAAAATGAATATAATAATATTAAACAAATTACATGGTGTTAAAATGTATGTCATTAAATCATAATTAAAATTAATATGTTTTCCATATACAACTATTCTGAGATAATAAAGCTGGAGATAGATCACAATTTAAAATACAGCACACTCTATAACATGATAGAATCATGGTAGTCTAATTATTATGAGTTGAAGGGCAGAAAAATCGTGTCATGTTCTCTCATTGAGGAAAGAGTTTGACAACATCACTGAGCATGACTTCTCTGTCTTGTAAGTTTTCAGGGCCAGTTCATCACCACGGGAAGATTTCTAGACCCAAATCCATAAGATCATATCACACATGAGCTCACATCTCATAGGTCTGTTGTGTTTCTGGTAATGTATCACATCTGCAAAACACAGAAAGTGACCAAAACATTTAATGTCATACATATATAACGGTGAGAAAACTAATAAATTTTTCAGAACACAAATACATAATGAAGAATCTTATCCCCATTAGTATAAGGAATATTGCAAAATATCTCTCAGATCATTCTCTTGTGCACTGTACCTTCCTTATCTGAGGCTTCCACAATACAGTTGTCTCTGTAGCAGGGGCCCCAGCCCAGCCTGGAGCCTGCAGATCTGCAGAAGAACCCAGCCCTGAATGCCAGGTGTACCTGCTGCAGAACCAGGACTGAAAAGAGATGGTGCCATGGAGTTTACAATGAGTTGGCTTTTCCTTCTTGCCATTTTAAAAGGTAATTCATGGAGGAAAAATAGCGATATTGAGTGTGTGAGTGAACATGAATGGGATAAACACTGGATCTCTGTGAAAGTTTCCTGATCAGGATGTCTCTGTATTTGCAGGGGTCCAGTGTAAGGAGCAGGTGTTGGGGTTCAGGGAAGGCTTGGTGCAGCCTTCAGGGTCCCTTAGACTCTCCTGTGAAGAGAGTCTGTCCCTTAGACTCTCCTGTGAAGACAGGCAGCCCCTGGATTGAGCTTCAGTGATTACTGGATTGTCTCATTCAAGCAACTACAAAGAAGGGGCTACAGTGGGTGTCAGTGATTGTAGCACATAGTACCCCAAATGTGTGAAGAGCCGATTTACCATCTCCAGAGGGGACACAAAGAACACATTGTATCTGCAAATGAACAGCCTGATATCCAGGGACACAGCCATATGTCACCATGCAAGAGACACAGTGAGGAATGTCAGTGTGACCCCAGAAACAAAGCGTCCTACAGGGCACCCAGGATTAGCAATCAACATTCGGGTCACAGACAGAGCACAGGGTCTACCTCAAGAGAAGATTTAGAAGAAGGTAAAAGGAGGTTTCTTGTCAGGATCCAGGATTTCTCTGTATAATACTTACCCTGGATACTCCAATTTCATGGGTCTGTCGTTACATTGGACGTCGCTCAGTTAGACATGGTCATTTGTCTACAATTTATTCTTCTTTATAGCTGAGTAATAGTTCATGATGTACAAATACTGTATTTTCTTCATACATTCATATGTTTATGATATACAGGCTGATTCCAAGATTTAACTATCATGAATCTTGCTGTATACAGATTGCTATGTATATAATGCTGTACTGTGATGCTTTTGCTTATAGCTCTTTGAGGAAGATGTGTAGAATGGGAATGGCTGGATCCTATGGAGTTTCTAACTTCAATTCTTTGAAGAACATCCACACTGATTTAAAATGTTTGAACTAGTTTCCATCCCTAGCAACAATGTAGCAGGGTTCATAGGAAGGAAAGTTAACATGAAGCAGACCATGAGGATGGTCACGAGCTGCCTGGTGACAGGATGCAGGAGGGAAACAGGGAGGGAAGGATTGCAGAGCAACCTCAGGACACACTGAAGATGACACCTGTGCTCCCTGCTTCGGATGTGTGTGGCTGTGCAAGTGTCCATGTGTGGAAATGCTTCTCAGGGACACACATTATGTGCGGGCAGCCCATGCCTTATGTCTGGTGAAGCTTTTACAGATAAACAAAAGGTGAGAACAGAAGAAGAGTGAGAGTGATAACAACAGTCAACTATGAGAGAGCTGCTAACAGGCACCAACACAACCACCACTCGTTTTCCCCTCAGCAGGCAGTGGAATGCAGCAAAGTCACACAAGTTCTCACCACAGGAAGAGGGGACATGAACTTCAGCAGCTGTGTCCCTCTCTGTCCATGACCCGCATCAGGAAGCTCTCTACAGCCTAGGAGAGCACAGAGCCAGACAATGGGTACAAACTTATGACATGAGATCTAATGTAGATAATGCAATGGTTTGTGATACTGTCATTGTTTTGCATGATTACAAAATGTGCGACATCATGAAAAATCCATGATCTGTGTACATGGGCAAAAGTGAAGGGAGCTCCATTGATACACACAGAACAAGACTCTACCACATAGCTGCATTCATAATTATTTTCACTGCTGTCTTTGTTACCAAATTACCTCAGTACACTAATGCATGCAGTGTGTGATGCTCTCTCTGAGTTATCCAACCTCAGAGCTGTCTAGATGGCAGGAGGCAATGCAAATAGGGCCTCCCTGGGTTGGTGAAAACCAGCCCAGCCCTCAACCTGCAGCTCTGCAGAGGAACCCAGCCCTGATGCCCAGCGGTTCCCACTCAGTGATCAGCACTGAGCACAGAAGGCTTGCCATGGCATTCACAACGAGCTGGGTTTTCCTTCTTGCTCTTTTAAAAGCTAATTCGGGAAAAACAAGAGACACTAAGTGTGTGAGTGGACATGAATGGGATAAACAGTGGAAAGCTGTCACAGTATCCTGAGTAGGATTCCCTATTTCCAAGTGTCCAGGCAAAAGTGCAGCTGGTGGAGTCCAGGGGAGGCTTGGTACAGCCTGGAGTCCCTGAGACACTTCTGTGTGGCCTCAGGATTTACTTTCAGGAATTACTGGATGCACTGGATTCATCAGGCTCGAGGGAAGGGCTGGAGTGGATCTCACACATTAGTAGGAGTGGTAACACATACTATGTGAAGGACCAATTTACCATCTCCAGGGACAATGGCAAAACACGCTGTATCTTAGATGAGCAGCCTGAGCCCTGAGGATATGGCTACATATTACTGTTCAAGAAATACAGTGAGGGGACAACACTGTGAGCCCAGATAAAAAAACTCCAGGCAGGGGCACTTGGGACCAGCAGGAGGAGTAGGGGCCACATAGCTCAGAGTCTACCCCAGAGGGCATCTAAAATACTGGGCAAAGAAACAAAATATTGAAGGCTGAGTAGAGGAGGGCAAGGAGATGGCCCTCATGCAGCAGGGAAGGAGTCGAAAGAAACAAAGGCAAGTGGTGAAGAGGAGGGAAAAAGGAAATAAGTAAAATTTTGTTGTATAGAGGAGCCCAATAACTTCAATTACTGGAAACATTATATGCCATAACAAGAGCTAAATAAGATTAATATCCACAGGAGTGAAAAATGGAATGTGGAAATTAGAGGAGGGAAGTTAGATATGAGGGCGCAGAATAGGATTTAAAAGAAAGAGCCAAGCTTTAAGGTCTGCACCTAACCACTCCCCAGGATGATCGTCGAGAGCATGAGCTGCAAATATAAACCAATAAAATTAAAACATAAAGAAACTGAGGTAAAATGTGGCTTCCTATCAGGATCTGGGGCCTCTCCATGTAATATTTATCTCAATTTTTTCAAATTCACATGTCCATCCTCATCACGAAGTCTCAGCCTAGTGGTTGCTGTTTGGATACAACATGTTCTCAGCTGTGCAGAACTCACATTATAGTGGGTCAAAATGACTCTGCTGTGTTCATCTGGCACAGGACCTAGTGAAGCTCAGGGAACCTGGTAACAGTCTGGATGGAAGCTGGATCCACCATGAGGAGCAGTCAGAGTGAGCCTAATCACAGCCCTCACCCCTGCAGGGATCAGGACCCACAGACCCTGCGCCTCACAGCCCAGGGGTGTGCAGTCCCTTCAGAGGGAGCCAAGGAGCACTCAGTAGGATCAGGTGTCCCAGGAGTCAGCCCTCCCAAGTCCCAGCACAGGAGCAGCTGCACAGAGAGCCATCCACAGAGAGCTGCTGAGACCCTGGTCCTCCTCACTCCTCATCTTCCTTTCCTCTATGGAAGTAGAGTAATAATGGGCCCTGTGTGTCTTTCATTACATGTTCTACATAGATGTTAGGATAATAACATTTTATAAGCATTAATCTGATAATCATTGACAAACTTATTGAAATAACTTGTATATCAAAAATGTCACCAATTAAAAGTTTAAAGGTCATTATTTGTGAATTTATGCTATGAAAACTGCAACCATCCACACAAAGTCCTTTTAAATCATATTTCTAAATTCCAAAGGGACACCACATTTTTCGCTGTCCAGTCCATTCTTGCACAGCCCACTACCTAATTCCACCACATGAGAACAAAACTATTTCTGTCCTTATGGGTTTCCCATTTCTGGAAATTTTTCTTAAGGTTCCTAAAATAAAGAAGATTTTATCCAAATTCAATGCTTAGCAAAACAATTTCAGGTGTTTGCATTTTATGCCACTTTCTGTGGTTAGGCTACAAACTACAGGAAATACACAGACTACTGTGGATGTGGAAATATTAGAGTCCTTAAAAATGTTGGTGAAAGTGACAGATTTCCTAGCTCATCTAGTAGATTAGTATCTTTTAAAATTAACACAAGGAATTCCTCATGTGACTTTACAGTTGGGTAATTAGCCAACAGTATTGAAACTGCATATTTATACAACATTTTGCAACCTGAGGTTCCTGTAAAAATTCTTCTTGGTAACCAAACTTAGAAACTACCCAAAAGTCCATCACTTCAGAGAGGGCAATCAAATAACTTATGTCCACATGCGAGATATCCTTCATCCATAAAGGAAATGAAATTTATATCTTTGTGATTGCATGAATGTTCCTTCAAAAACAGTCATAAATATAAAAAATCCCATAAATACAAAAAATCTACAGATATGTAATATCCACATTTTTTGTGGCATTACATCCAGAAAATAGTTGTACCTTCCAGTGATGTAAGGACATGGATTACACAGGGAAAATATAGAAATATCATGAATTTAAAATTTTTTTTAAAAATAAATATCATGAATTTCCTTACAATGCTGAACATGCAGAGTAAGTGCTCTTAGAAGAGAGTCACAAATAACTTAATGCTGAAAATCCCACTCAGCTGTGTACTTACAATTTGCTCTCACTGTATGTGGGTAAAATTCCTGCAAAGTGCCATCGTAAAAGATAAATCAAAAGAGCTAACACATAATACATTTCTGAAGCAAGCAAACAGTCCAGAAAACAAATTTAAAGTTCAAAAACTACTGTAAAGTTCTAGCAATACACTAATGTGGAAACCATGCACAGATGTATAAGAATAATACAAGGGACTTCCGGGAGAACATGGCGACAAATGACAGCAGCCACGGAGGCTTTCTGAGATTACCAGCTTAGAATCCAGGAGCGGTGCCGTGTGAGGAGCCCTAAGCAAGGGGAGATGTACCCTGCCAACCCAGGAACTGAACTGAGAGAAACCAACTGGAAATGCAATCCTCAGGCTATAACAGGAACAGATAAAATCTCAGCGTGGAAGCTGGATCCCGCACCATTGGAAGCCACAATTTGAATTTCCTGCTGCTGCTACTAGGTCCCAATCGGCCCGGCAGGGAGAGAGATGCGCGAAAGCTCTGAGAGTGGGAATCGACAAACCAAAGAGCATTGAGAGGGGGACTGCTAGGGAGCTCTGCATCAACCTGCGGTGAGTGAGAGAAATGGGGACCCTTTCATAGGCTAGGAGGCTCCAACAGAGGACATTCTGGGAACAGGCAGACTAGCTGGAACAGGGCCCTGCAGTGACTTTAGTCGCATTTCCCCTCTCAAGCGGGATTTCTGGGGAGCGCTTGGCCTGGTGATGCATTTGCTACACCAGAATCAGATTTGATGATCATTCTGCTATAAGCAATCTTGCAAAACAGTTAGTGCATTGTGTGTTTTGAAAACTAGAAATAGCAAAAATGAGTTTTAAATATGGAGCAGGGGTACAAACTAGAAAGAATTTGGAGACTCTCTCTCTCTCACACACACACACACACACACAGAGGGATTTCGATACACATATCCATTTCATTTAAGAAAAGTATATTTAAACTTTGAATGCCCATATTTTCACAAAATTCATTTATATTTGCCAGAGCTCTCAGTTTCTTTATTGTGCTTCATTACTTGTGTAATTATCAATCACTCATCTGTATGTGATGTTGCATGAAATAGGAAATGACTTCTGAAAACTAAATAATGTCTCCCTCCTATAATCAGTTTCTTGTGAGTTAAGAATACACTGACCTGAAGGAAATGACCTACACTGCTGACCCCTTCACATTCATGACTCCTGAAGGCAGAGCTAGTGATGTCCTGACACTGAAATACCTGCCTCTCTCAAGTCACAATGGACTTCACCATCAAGCTCATCATGTGAAACTAAACAACCCTTATCTCTTCATCCTTCACTGCTCCATCTGGCTGTCAGAGCAAGACCCAGACCAACTCAGGTGCAGGAAGTGAACCGCACAGAAGGTAGGAAACTGCAGAGCCTTCCGAAAAATGACGCCAGCACAAGAGTGGGATTGGATCCGGGGCAGAGCAGCCACAGAGTGCACGTCTGTGGTCTTATTTGTTGCAAAACCTTGACCTACAGAGTCATCATCATAAAAAGCAGTCAAGGATACTTCAGGCTTCAGTCACCCTTCATTTATTTAGAGGATATTTGCATTCGACCTTTAATTTGGTACTAGACAGATTGAAAGCTTTGGGGCCATTAAGAAAGAGTAAAATGACTTCAGTAAGAGATAGAAGGAGGATGGAGAAGAGGATGGAGAGCTAGGTCTGAGAGCCTAGGCTCCCAGTGTTTCCATACGGGAGCTCATGAGTCCCCTGGAGGACGTCATTACCACGTGGAGTCTTGTTTGAGAGATTTGCCTGGAAGAGAGCAGAGTTCCTAGTTGAAATCAGTTGAGACATGAGCTGATCTCTTGTTTTGCCTCCCTGCAATGGAGGGACCCAGTGTGCATCTCTTCCACTATCTGAGGGTGCAGAAACTAGACAAGAGTTAGAGCACACAGCTGAATCCTGCCGGATAGCAGCTCCGTCATTGCCTGCTCTTGAACTTCCAGGACCAGAAATGTAAGACAAAACATGTATTTAATGTAAGTTGCTCTTGTGGAGTATTTTTACAGGGGCTGTCATAGACATGCTCACCCCCTAAGTTTCTGCACCTGTCTGTTAACATTCTGACATTTCAGCACACGCAGCCTTTAGTAATCCAGAAATTGCTTCCAGGTTAATCACCTGATCACATGGCCTAGGATGACCTGGGACCTGGGTAGATAAAGTTTCATCCTATTTATTATGTAAAGCTTGTATCCCCAAATTCTGTATATTTTTTGCCTTATAATTTCATTCCTTTTATGTGGTTACAAATTATTGATTTAGTTAATCCAGTTTTTTATGGTTGTACTGTTTGCTATTTAAAAACAACTTTTTTGGTGTGTCTACATTTTGAAGATGATGATGAGATAATAACCAGAAGCTTGGAACACTTTGTAATAACCAGAAGCTTGGAACACTTAAATGAACACTAACAGACTACCTGAGGAATTAATCTGAAGCATTTAACCATTAATTTACTGATTATTTTTACCTTTCTGGGGAAGAAAAGTCCTCAGAATCAATAGGCAAATAGCCTAGCACTGAGCTGTATCTCCAGTTTTATTTTTACATATTTGTGAGTGAATCAGCTTAAATATCTGTGACTGCTCGTTCATATAGTCATATACAGATATCTCAAATAAATATTCTGTGTTAAACATAACCAGCATTATAGGGGTATGCTCTTAGTATATATGTTGAAATAGGAAAGTTAATGTGAAGCAACCTGAGGATGGTCACAAACTTGCTGGAGATGGGATGCGGGAGGGGAGTAGGGGAGGGAGGGATTGCAGAGTAGCCTCAGGATACACTGAGGATGACCCATGAGTTCACTGCTGAGATTGTGTGGGATGTGGTACAAGTGTTCCTGTGTTTAAATCCTTCTCAGGTGCACACTTTTTCTATGGGAAGTTTATGTGTTATGTCTAATGAAGCTATCACAGACACACAAAGGCTCAACACACAGAAAGAGTGAGAGAGTTCATGAGAGGTGAAACTAAGAGCCTCAGTAGCAGGCATCCACATGGACAAAGCCTGTGTTTTCTCTCAGCAGACAGAAGAATGCAGCAAAGTCACACATGTCCTCCCTGTAGGAAGAGGGGAAGACAGTCATCCCAGGTGTGTGTGATCTATCCAGGACGTGTAACAAGAAGCAGTTTGTTCACAGCTTAGGAGAGCGTAGGCCCAGAGATTGGGAGAACATTTACAGCACATCAGCTCTCCTATAGGAAAGGAAAATGTTCCTGACAATTTGATAAATTTACAAATTTCCAAGGCAGAAAAATATAAATAATCATGTTATGAGTACACGAAAAATAAAGATAGACAAAGAGATAAAGACCAACAATTCATCTCATGATGAGTTTTTATGTTGTCTTGAATGACATCATTTAGCCAAACATTCTCAGCACATTAACATCAAATGGGAGCTCTGTGCTTTCTGAGTTTTTCATGCCCAGAGCTGTCTATATAGCAGGAGGCCATGCAAATAGGGCCTCCCTGTGCTCATGAAAACAAGCCCAGCCTTCATCCTGCAGCTCTGCAAAGGAACCCAGCCCTCGATGCCCAGCTGTTCCCACTTGGTGATCCAGACTGAGCACAGACAATCACTATGGAGTTTGGGCTGAGTTGGGTTTTTCTGTTTGCACTTCTGAAAGGTAAATTATTGAGAACAAAGGATACAGAATGGGAAAATGGACATGTCTGGGATAAACAGTGGACATGTGTGACAGTTTCCTGAACAGAATGTTCTTGTGTTTTCAGATGTCCAGGCTGAGGAGTAGCTAGTGGAGTCCCTGAGACTCACCTGGGTGACCTCAGGATTCACCTTCAGTAGCTATGACATGAGCTGGATACCCCAGGCTCCAGGGAAGGGGCTGGAGTGGATCTCATACATCAGTACTGGTGGTAGGATACACTATGCAGACTCTGTGAAGGGCCGATTCACCATCTCCAGACACGACAGCAAGAACACGCTGTATTTGCAGATGACCAGCCTGAAAACCGAGGACACGGCGGTGTATTATTGTGCCAAACACACAGTGAGGGAACATTAGTGTGAACCCAAAAACCTCACTGCAATGGAGCACATGCCCAGCAGAGGTCGAGGAGAACTATGCAGGGCCTAAGGAGCAGGTGCAGAGAAGGAAGCAGAAGAGAGAGGGCTTCCTGGGGCCTCTGGGGTTCCCTTCTGCTTTAAGGCCTTAGGTCCTGAATTGACCCACAATGAAGTACCCAAGTTCAAGGGAAAATTCTCTGTTACATGTAATTGTGTGAGTACATAAGAACTGATATTATTTTCATTTTCTGTGTATGAATTTTACTTGCACCCATCTCAACTAACCTGTGCCTTTTATATAGTTAATATTTCTCCAGTGTCATATTCTCATCATCTAAAAGTGGATCTGCTGGTTTAGTTTGGGTGATGAGGAACTATCTCACGCAGTAATAAATGCTTCAGATTAGGAAATTAAATCCTTCCCATCTCTCTCTGTGGGATCTCAGATCACACAGCTCCCTCCCCTCTTTGGTCACCTCAGGAGACCTGTTGCCCAGGCAGAGCCCCAGCACCATGAGGAGCCCTGAGCTCAGGGGAGGAGGGAGAGGGTCAGCCTGACTGGACTCAGGGCAGTATCTGTGGGCCCAAATGTGCTCTTCCTAGACAAGACAGCTGAGTAGGACTTGGTCCTGTGCCTTTCTTTTGTACCTTACAAATTAAAAAATTTATAAAATACAGCAAAACCATTCTCTATCTTAATCTCCATTTCTCTCTGTTGCACCACTTTCTTTTCCTGTTTTTTTTTTACATTTTTACTTTACAGGAATAAAATAGAACAGTAAAGTGAAACAAAACAGAACAGTGATAGGACAGTAGGAGACTCACCATTGTTACTATACTGCATAACCTCATCCTCTAATTAGTTGCTCAGGCTCTGGCCCCAGGCTTGCAAAGTCAGTCAAACAATTTAAGTGTCAGGTCGCTGCCTTACTTCAATCAGTAACATCCTAGCCTGCACTGCGCCCCATTGCTTATGTGTGTGTCACTGAGGGGCAAGAGGGATAGGCTGCACGGCTTCCTTGCTGCTTCTCCCCACTTGACAGGGCCTCCACCAGCACATGAGGTGAAGGGACTGCGCTGCTTCCAGCTGTTTTCCTCATCCAGCCAGACCAGCACCCCTGACTCTCTTATTCTTGCTTGGTCCCTGAATTCTCTCTCTCCATGGATTTCAACTCACAAGTGCGACCCTTCCCGTGTCCATGGGCCTCAATTCTGTCTTCCTGCTCTCCCTCATGTTGCTGTGATCCAGGGTCTGGATAGCAGTCAAGGAGGAGTTCTCCTCTGCTGCTACTGCTCCTCCGTTCTCCTGTGTTGTCTCTTTCTTATTCATCTCTCCTTTTCAGTCTATCAGGAAAACAATGGAGAATAGATGAGATGAAACCCTCCAGTCTCACAGAGTTCATGGTTTTTCCTAAATGGATTCTCATGATTCTGCCTTGATGCATTTTATTTTATCTCACTTAATTCTGCATTTGACAGTCATCCATGTATTTGGAAATTTTTCTAAAACAATCAAATATACTCCAATGGTTACTAATATCACTCTTATCATTACAGTTTTCTGTGACCAGGTCCCTAGTGAACAGCACCAAATCACTTGCATGCACATCCATAGCTCCTGAAGGCAGAGCAGAGCTGACATTCTCACACACAGACCCCATCTCTCAGATGTGACCAAGGACCTCACCCTCACACTCATCCCCAGAAGCTAACACACCTCCACCTCCTTACCCTGCTCTGTTCCTCATCTGGTCCAGCATCCTCACTGATGTGTCCTGTGGTTAAGGACTGAGAATTCATTTTCTTGATGTGATGTCTCTGGGGCATCTGTTGTTTCCTACCCAGGACCTCCCCATCTTTGAGAATATGCCCTTCCCCGAGATGGTGTCTGATCCTCGCCACTGCACCTTCTGTATTACAGCTTCCTGGAGATTCCTGAAAATCTGAAATATTTTATGAGTTTCCCTCTGTTTCATTCATCTCTGTTGCTCTGAGTCATGATTGTGCAGATACCATTTTCAAATTGAGACCTTAGAAATCTTGCTCAGGTAAGAGTTCAAATTTAGCATTAATGTTGTAAAAAGAAAAGTAGTGAATGGAACCAGGAGGAACATGGAGCTCTTGCGTGTTCATCTCACCACGCACCTCAGCTGGGCTTTATTCAGCAACACTGCTGCTCCTCTGTATCACTGTGTCTCTACATTCCTGATCTGACAGTTATGAACAGCCTCATTTCTTCTCAGATGTGTTTCACAAAGTTCACCTCCCACACTTAGTTTATGCTCTCATGTCATCATGGAGGGAAATCCATCAGTGAGCCATCCTCACTTCCTACTTATGAAATCCAAGACTGCCTCAGTCCCTGGTTATCAACTTCCTCCTCACTGCTACCTTCCAGGGGTTTTCCTCTTCCTGTGTCAGTGGCTGTTAATTGTTGGATCTTCCCACCAGAACTGTAACACGATGTAGATTACAGGAAATGGTTGTCAGTTTAAAAACCCACAAAGGAAACAGGCACTTTCCTAACCTTAGTGAACAAATGCTCATTGGCCTCCCAAGGATTTAGCAGAGCCTGTGACCCCCCCTCCCCACCATGAAAGCTTATGCATAACTGAATGTTTATTCTTCTCTCTGTGGAATATATTTGTCTTCCTACAAATCCATTAAAAGTCATGTAATTCAGAATAGAGATCAGAACCGTGGATGCAGGAGTAACTCTAAGCATGACCTCAGAGCAAGGAGGTATAGGGGTCTGGTATCAAAGATCAGAACCAGTTCCTACCCAGAGAGGTACAGACACACTTACTTCTAGATGTCAGGGTCAGTGCTCTCTTACTAGGACTCAGAACAGCTCCACCTGCCTGACCTGATCCTACCCTGAGAGTCCACGTACAGCCTGCTAATCTATTTCTCCTTATTATTGTTGACTGGACTGTTACCTGCATGCAGGCTACCTGATTTGAATAGATTGAGGAGGGGGGTAAAAAGGGTAAAATTGTATTGTCTAACTAACCCTGATAAATGTAATCATTATATACTGAAAATATGCACTAATGAAAAATATCTTTAAAAATGATAATTGTAAACAGAGTGCAATATGCCAGATTGAGGTCTCTATCCAGGGAGTGACATGGTGAAATAAGAATTTCAGAAGACATGGATAGAGATCAGTCAATACATTGAAAGGACAGTGCACTGAAGGGCAGGGTCCCATCCCAGTCACAGGTGTGACATAATAGCACAGCAGACCTAGTCTTGTAGATTACACATAAGATTTCCATGGGGCTTTTCCTTTTCCAAAGTAGACAAATAGCACTCAAGGCAGTGGTGATGATGTTGGACATTTGTGTGTCCCCGATGAAGAGGTCCCACACAGAGTGACCCCTTCATCAAGAATCTGCTCCTCTGCACACTGGAGGTCAGAATGCACAGTCCCCATGCTCAGGGTCTCCCAGTTAGGTGGGATGGAGCTGGGCTCAGATCTCCATCATGACTCACTCAGGAATCCTCAGCCCCACTTTCCTGATTCTCAGATGAATTGATAAGGATGTGAGCTCACACAGGAATAAATTTGGGAGATCTAATTAATGACATTGGTAGATTCCATCTCTTTGTGGTAACCTTAGCAAATTTATAAAGTGTTTGCTGTGGGACTGAGTGGCAAGGAATCATGGGAGTTCTTGCTGCACTAGACTGGAAAACATTTCACCGAATCCCCAGTGTACCAACAGTGACCAAGTACTGCATGCTTCTGGCTGAAAAAGATTGGAACGTCAGACGTAAGTTTTAATTTTAGGTATATTGTCATGATGAGCATAGTTTTTATACTGGATAATTGTTCAGAAAGGGACAACTGTAATTAGATAAGCACTTGAAATTTAGGAATCATGAAACAACAGATGAAGGGGAAGCTCGAAAGGAAAAGATAGCCAGCAGCTACACAAGGTCAGGTAGGGAAGGGACACTTAGCACAGACAACCTCCTTCCCTCCCCCAGTGAGGCTTCTCTGTGAGGGAGGCACAGGACACACATCCGCATCTCCAGTCGCTGTGGGCTCTGGTCAGTGAGACCTGGTGTCTCAGAGCAGGAGGCAGGAAGACCTCTCCTGACAAAGTTAATGGTGGTGAAGTGAGCTCTCCAGCAACACAGACCACACCAGAGGCGAGAGGTCGGGACAGGTGGAGGGAGTTATGCTCATCTTCATCCTGTGGAAGCAGCACCAGAGCTCCTGTAGGAGGGCACAGTCAGGATGGGAACAGAAAGGGAGCAGGACTGGAGGAAGCTGGTGTAGGATTAGGAAGGAGGGGTCATGGCCATGCTTCCTCCACTGCAGGGAAGGCAGCTTGCCACCTCTCACAGATGTGGACACCACAGGAGTGCAGGGGAGGAGATTCCTTTCTGCATCACATAGATCAGAGACATCCTGACCTGTACGTCACCATCATAAGAAAAGGAGCCTCCCTAATGCAAATTTGTCTCCCAAATCTAGACTCAAATTCCCCTCTTGAACTGGTGGAATGGACAGCTCCTTCCTCAGACACCTCTAAAATCTCTGCAGAAGGTAAAGGTGTGGCCTAGAATATGAAACTTCTGGGTCTTCTCCTGTGCCTGGTGACAGGTCCGCATGGTGAGTGTGCTCAGTGTCAGACATGGGTCAATGGGAAGATTAGAAAAGCAGGGGGCTGATAGGAATTTTACCCTTGCTTCCAGGTGTCCTGTCTCAGGTGCAGCTTCAGGAGTAAGGGCCTAGCCTGGTGAAGCCCTTGAAGATTCTGTCCCTCACCTGCTCAGTCTCTGGATTCTCCATCACAACCAGAGGTTATCACTGGAGCTGGATCCATCAGCCTCCAGGAAAGAGCCTGGAGTGGATGGGGAACATAAGTATCAGTGGTGGCACTGATTACAGCCCTTCCCTCAAGAGCCGCATCTCTATTTCCAGATGCACAGGCAAAAACCAGTTCTCCCTGCAGCTGAACTCTGTCACCAAGGAAGACACAGCCACCTATTACTGTGCAAGAGACACGGTGCTTTGATGCAAGCATGAGCCCTGACATAAACGTCCCTGCAGGGAAATCAAGGAACAGCAGGGGGCATGCAGAACATATTGATGAAAGCAACCACCTTCCCAGCAAATAAGGAGAAAAAGTTGAGAGGTTTTTCCCTCCATTTAATTTGCATGCCCTTAAGTGGTCCCAGGCACAGAGCTCCCAAAAATCTCCTATATGCCTGGTGAGGCAGCGTCATGCTTACATGGAATGAGGTTTCTTTCTTTTTTCTTTTCCAACTTCTTTATCACAATCTGTTGCACAGTAATTTTTTTAAAGACTATTGATTACAACTCACCTGGCTGCAGAGTCTCCTTAGTTTTTTTAAGGTGTTTATTTTGTTGTCCAATTATTTTCTTAAGAAAGTTTAATGCGGGGCTGGGGATTTAGCTCAGCGGCATAAGCGCCTGCCTCGAAAGCAGGCAGTCTCGAGTTCGATCCCCGGTACTGGTAAAAACGAAAAAGCCAAAAAAAAAAGAAAAAGAAAGTTTAATGCTGGATAAAATAAAACGAACTGTTTTTACCATAAGTACCTTCTAAGTAGTACAATAATATATTGTTACTATGTACAATTTCAAAACAAAAGCTTCCACTTCCAAGGAAAGTGTTGTTGAACGTCCTCACTAAGCTTGATGGAAGCTATAAGAAATTTCCTTGATGGCCAATGTTTCCTTGACTTGGAAATAAATCACACAATAAAAAAAACATAAATCAAACTTTCAGTGAGCTGAGAGCCATGAAAATGCTATCAGAAGCTCAGTCATCTGGACCTTGGGAGTCTGCAGTAGCTATAAGAGTTCATCAAGCAGCATAATATCTTGTGACTGTTTTCTCTTTAGTCTGCTGGGACAGGTCCTGTAGGTTCCCAGTTGGTCTATTAATAATAAAAAGCTGTGCCCTGTTGTGTGAGAATCTGGTAAGTGACTCGTAAGCCATTCTTTATCAGCTCATGGATTCCATCACCATCAGTGATTAAAGCTGTATGGAATTCCTTACCTGCCACATTACTTTCCAGTTCTTCTCCAGCATAGGAAGTAAGATGAGAGGATTCACATTGGATCTGTGCATAACTGGCATCATTCAAGTGGGGAATCCCTGCAAGGGGAGAAGCATTTCCACCTGTGAGCACTGCATACCCAGCAGTGGTGTAGGGCAACAAAGCACTTGGGTTGTCCTTCCCACTGTGACTGTCTGCATCCTTTAGCGGGAAAAATCCATCCTCCGATAAACCTTCATATACCGCAAGCTTCTCTGCAATCTGGAAGATGTCAGAAGCTACTTTTGGCAATTTATTCCACATGACTTGTCTGGCATAATTAATTCACCCCAGGAATCCACATATGGAATCTTCCTGTTAGCCAGATGGCGCTAAAGCTGAGGTTCATCAACACCAACAGCATCTCTCAGACATGGGACGATGAAGATGTGATTGGTGATGCAGCCCACACAGAACAGCACTTGTCCATCCGAGCTCCGTACCTGAGATGTTGCCAGGGAAATTTTGCTGTATTCTACCACCCATTATCCGCCATTCACGGAACAAACCACTCCACCTGGCTCTGTAGTGTTCTCTCCTCTATCACCTTTGCTCCACAGTCTGCCCTTTCTCAACTTGGAATTCAATAACCATTGGCTTCACTTTAACCAATGCATCACCCACAGAGCAGATGCAAGTGCACCAGCTGCCTTTTTGTTCCACATCCTCCACCATATCCTGGGCTGCAAAAGCCCGGAAAAAAAACCCTCATTTCCATCTGGGGCCATAGAAATTTTGTGCTTCTCTTCCAAAGTAATTTTCCCATGAAAACTCATAGCAGGCAGCATGCCCTGATCAAAATAGATTACATTTTCTTTTTCAACCAAAGTGCTTGTGCTTTATGAAGAACTCCTTTGTCTCTTCTATTTTTCTGCCACTGGCCCCTATCTACCATGGACTGATCCATTTGAGGCCATGATAGCTTTAGCTAACAGCTGTAGCTTCAGAACATGCTCTGCTGGAATCTGAAAATGTCTTACGGGATAGTGAACCCACATCATACTTCCTTCCGGGCTATGCCATTCCAACTGTTGCCCTCTGTCCATCTGCTAGCAGGGGAACTGCTCCTTTGTTCTGAGAAATCTGGAAAAGTCACTGTCCCAGGCCTGGCACTGATCTTGGTCCCTAGTAGCAGCGCCACCATCTCTCCAGGGGCAGTTATCATTGGTGCATCTGCTTTCTCATGCTAAGAGAACTAGTTAATTCCTTCAGTTGATGTTTGATACATCTGTGCATACCTGCTTCACCTGATCTGAATCAAGGCTGTCTCCCAGGCAACCTACAGCCTTCCTCAATGCTGCTCGACATGGATGTGCACAGGGGGATGCATCCCTGAACCACAGATTAAGTCTACAGGTAGAGAAATAGGCGCACATTTTAACTACAGGAAAGAGGCTCTGTGAATCTCACTGCACATGCCCAACTCTGTTCTGCAGATCACAAGGAAGGACCTGGTTCCCCTGGACTTCTCACACCATGTATCAACACTTGGTCACACTGAATCACTCACTTGTGTTTCTGTAATGAATTCAACATTTGTACAATGGAGCAAACACTGACACCTGTATAATGTATTTAAATATGTAAAAATGAATTAAGGCTATGAATTAGAATTGAGTGTCATAACAGCTACTTGAAATTCTTGTTTTACATAATGATATTATTTTCAACAAACTTGACCTGCAGACTTACATGTAATCTGCTACTGAAGTTTTTCTACTTCCTGGCCTCAGAGCTCTATCTATAGCAGGAAGCCATGCAAATAGGGCCTCCCCGTCCCAATGTAAACCAGCCCAGCCCTCACTCTGCAGCTCTGCAGAGGAGCCCAGCCCTGGACTCCCAGGTGTTTCCTTTCGGGGATCAGGACTGAGCACAGACAGCCCACAATGGAGCTTGCGCTGAGATGGGTTTTCCTTGTTGCTGTTTTAAAAGGTAATCAGTGAAGAACAAGAGATATTTAGTGGGAGAGAGTGGGATAAATGGTAGACATATGTGACAGTTTCCTGAGCAAGATGTCTCTGTGTTTGCAGGTGTCCAGGCTGAGGTGCAGTTGGTAGAGTCTGGGGGAGGCTTGGTGCAACCTGAGGGGTCGCTGAGACTCTCCTGCGTGACCTCGGGATTCACCTTTAGCGATTACTACATGTACTGGATCCGCCAGGCTCCAGGAAAGGGCCTAGAGTGGGTTGCTTTAATCAGAAACGCGGATAATAGTCACACTACGGAGTACGCTGCATCCGTGAAAGGGAGATTCACCATCTCCAGGGATGACTCCAAAACCACAGTGTTTCTTCAAATGACCAAACTGAAACCCGAGGACACCGCTGTGTACTACTGTGCAGGAGACACAGTGAGAGGACATCAATGTGAGCCCTGACACAAACCTCCCTGCTGTGGTGCTCTGGACCAGCATGGGACGCACAGGACACACGGAGTTCAGCCCTGTGCAGACAGGAGCACAGGATGGAGCAGAATTATTTCCTGTGGAGATGTGAGGCTTCGGTCCACGTGACGTATTTCCCGGGAGACTCTGCATTCATGAGTCTGTGCTTATCTTTCATGCTCCTGAAGTAAAAATTTAACTCAATAGTAAGATATATTCTCATCTGTACGCATGTTCAAGTGTAATTGTTGAAGGTAAAAATGAGTCTTCTGTGATCACAGGACTGGAGCTTGAGGACGCACAGGCAGTAATTCAAACCTTTTTTCATTGAAAAGGACCTTATTGATGTTTCCTTTCACCACCAGTTTTGATATTTAGATTAGAGGCAGAAAAGAGATTACCCGAGATTAATAATGGATAAAACTTTGGAAAACTTAAATCTTACATTCCTTGTGCTGTATAACTGCACAAATCAAACTCAGAGCTCATTTAATTATCTTTTTAAATAATGTATTTTTCACTTAGTTTTTATTCTCGAATCTGCTTTTTTAAATCTACTTTCTTAGAATGAAACACAAGACCTTCCTACAGAATCTCCCATGGAGTCACCAGTGTACACCCATGTGTGCCCTGGTCCCTCAGGAAGAGAGCTAGGAGACCAGTGGTATCCAAGGCACGGAGAGCAGGACATCAGAAAGAGCCACCAGGAAATATTTGACAGGAACTGAAGGTGCACCCATCATAGAACTTCATCTTTTAAAATTTTCGTATCAATATATCAAATACGTCTCCTTCATCTAAGAAAATGATCTTGACAAAGTAAACCAAGAACCACTGACTCTAATAACATGTGTAGAATACCGTGTGTAGAATACCTTCACTACTCTCCCATAACTAGAAACAGACCCATCCACACATGTGAAATTTATTTTTTACAGTGTAAGACAGTAGTTGACCAGAGATGTTTATTTCAACGAATATTTAAACAAATAACAAGATGAATAATAGCAAGTGTTATAAAGTACGTTGAAGAAATTAACCCCTAGTGCATCGTTGGAGGGAATGTAAATTATTGCAATGAGGGGAGTGATTATTCTATAGGACAGCGACTCTGGAATCTCCTGAGCGCGTTTATGACCAATTTGCAGAAAATATTCGCCGCGTCCATTAAGAAAACCAGGGAAGCTTTGAAAAGCCAGGAGTAAAGCCCTTAAATGCTAATATGGTCAGGCGAGATGAGAGTTGCACAGGAGAGCATAGTCCAGAAGAGAATTGCTTCTCTGTCGGCTCAGCTGTCAGACAATAGAGCAGGAGCCAATCAGCAACGAAGGCGGTGCCTGGATGAGCTACCCAATCAGGTGGGCCGAGGGGACGGGCCCTTCCTGTGTCATGGCTTACAGTGGGCTTCATCAGTGTTGCAGAGAGTCCCTGATGACTAGACCGGGTTTTGTGTAATATCGCCTGGCTGCGCGCTGCATTCAAAGGCTCCCGGGAGACCCTCAAGCCACACAATGGTGACGTTGTAGGACGGGAGCCGAGGATGGGACGAAATCGGGTGTGTTCTGGAGGGAAGTGGTCGGAAATGGCTGTGGCAGTGCACAGCCTCCCTGCTCAGCTCCAGATGCCGAGGTCTCCCAGATCCTTGGTGCTACGTCATCATTCGTAACATTTCCTCCTTTGCTCGGGCGGGGACAGTGCTGGGTCCCCAGTGCACAGTGCTAGCTCGCACACTGCCAACCTAGGATGTCTTGGTTGGCGCCAGCGCAGCTGTGTCTGCACCACTCGGCAGGGAGCAAGAGCTTTGGGCAAACCATCACTGTAGTTTTTCACGTGATTCCTCCACTTGCAGTGATGTTACTGAATGAACAAGGTTCTTGGTCTCACAGCATTGAAGAATGAGGTTGCAACCAAAGGAAAAATGTTAGCAGAGAGTTTATTGGAAGTAGGAATAATACTAGCACGCTGATTCTGGAAGTGTCCCAAGTGAGTGGCCCCATAGCCCTGCAATCCAGAGCTAATTATGAGTAAGCAGAGCCCAGGAAATGCTCAGCTGTTTAGTGACCACCTATCACCGAGGGCTCTGTGGATTTAAAACAACTACTTTGAACTCAGGCTCTCTCACCCATTTCCTCAGCATGCACTGTTAAAAAGAAAATGGGATTTTAGAGAAACGTTAGATAACTTGTAGTTTCTTTCATTTGACTTTTAAATTTTATTTATTTATTTATCTATTCTTGTGTCTTTTTGAGACAGGGTTTCACTCTGCAGCTTAGGTTGGCTTTGAACTTTATTTTGTAGAGCAAAAGAATGTTCCTGTGTTTGCAGGTGTCCAGGCTGACGAGCAGCTGGTGGCGCCTGGGAGACGCTTGGTGCAGCCTGGGGCATCCCTGAAACTCTCCTGCATGACTTCAGGATTCACTGTCAGAAGCTGTGCCATAAGCTGGATCCAAAGGCTCCAGGGAAGGGGCTAGAGTGGATCTCATACATAGGTACTAGTGGTAGCACATACTACGCAGACTCTGTGAAGGGCGGATTCACCATCTCTAGAGAAAACGGCAAGAACATGCTGTATCCATAGATGAGCAGCCTGAAACGGGAGAGCACAGCCCTGTTATAGTGTCCATGACACACAGTGAAGGAACATTAGTGTGAGCCCAGACAAAACCTCCTGGAAGCAGCGCTTATGCCCAGCAGAAGTCGCTGTAAGACGAGAGAATCACATGCAGGCCCCAGAAGCAGGAGCTGAGAAGAAAGCAGGGGAGGGAGCTCTTCCTGGGGATTCTGGGATTCTCTTCTGTTTTAACATTTTAGGTCCTGAACCAACCCACATTGAAGTACCCAAGTTCAAGGAAAAATTCTCTGTTAAAAGTAATTGCGTGAGTACATAAGAAACACTGATTATTTCATTTTCTGTGTATAAATTGTACTTATGGGTAAACAAAACTTGCACCCATCTCAAAGTAACTTGTGCATTTTGTGAAGTTAATTTTGTTTTCAGTGTCAAATCCTCACCATCTAAAGGGGATCTGCTGGTTTAGTTTGGGTGATGAGGAACTGTCTCACGCCCTAATAAATGCTTTAGATTAGGAAATTAAATCCTTCTCATCTCTCTCTGTGGGGTCTCAGATCACACAGCTCCCTCCCCTCTTTGGCCACCTCAGGAGACCTGGTCCCCAGGCTCAGCCCAGCACCATGAGGAACCCTGAGATCAGGGGAAGAGGGAGAGGGGCAGCCTGACTGGACTCAGGGCAGTGTCTGTGGACCTAGATCGGCTCTTTCTAGACAAGAGGGCTGAGTAGGACTTGGTCCTGTGCCTTTTTTTGCACCTTACAAATTAAAAAATTTATAAAATACAGCAAAACCATCCTCTATCTTAATCTCCATTTCTCTCTCTCTCTCTCTTAACTTTTTGGATTTTTTAATTTTATTTTAAACAAGAAAAATAGAACATTAAAGTGAAACAAAACAAAACAGTGTTAGGACACTGTTGAATTCACTGTTGTTACTGTATTAGATAATCTCATCCTCTAATTAGTTGCTCAGGCTCCCTGTCCCAGGCTTGCAAAGTCGATCAAATAATTTAAATGTTGCTGCCTTAATTTAGTTAGTAACATCTTAGCCTGCACTCCGTCCCATTGCTTATGTGTGTGTTACTGGTGGAGAAGGGGGAGGCTGCACAGCTTCCTTGCTGCTTCTCCCCACCTGACAGGGCCTTGCCAACACATGTGGTGTGGCGACTGCAATGCTTCCTGCTATTTTCCTCATCCAACCACACCACCAACCCGGCTCTCTTATTCTTGCTGGGTTCCTGAATTCTCCCTCTCTGTGGATTTCAACCCACGGGTCCGACCCTTCCCGTGTCTGTGGGCCCCACCTCTGTCCTCCTGCTTTCCTTCATGTGGCTGTAGCCCAGGGTATGGACAGCAGATGAGAAGCAGAGGGTCTTCCTCTGCTGCTCACGGCTTCTCAGTTCTCCTGTTAGTATTGTCTCTTTTTTACTCATTTCTCAGTTTTCAGTCTATTGGGAAAACAATGGAAAATAAATGAGGTGAAAATCTCTATTCTCACAATGTGCATGGTTTTTCCTAAATGGATTCCCATGATTCTACCATGATGTATTTTATTTTATTTCAAGAATTTCTGTATTTAACAGTCACACATGTATTTGTAAATTTTTCTAAAACAAACAAATATATCTCTATGGTTACTAATATCACACTTATTGTTACAGTTTCCTGTGACCAGTAACATAGTGAACAGCAGGAAATCACTTGCATGCACATCCATGGCTCCTGAAGGCAGAGAAGAGCTGAAATTCTCACACACGGTCCCCATCTCTCACATGCGACCAAGGACCTCACCCTCACACTCATCCCCAGAGGCTAACACACCTCCACCTCCTGCTCTGCTCTTTACATAGTCCAATGTCCCAATAATGTGTCCCTTGTCTAAGGACTGAAAATTCATGTACTTGATGTGATGTCTCAAGGGCATCTGTTATTTTCCCTCAGGGTAGGGACATCTTTGGGAATATGCCCTTCCCTGAGATGGAGTCTGATCCTCTCCATTGCACCTTCTGAATTACAGCTTCCTTCAGATCACTGAAAATCTGAAATATTTTATGAGTTCCCTTCCATTTCATTTTTCTTTGTTGTTCAGAGTTTAGTCATGATTGTGTAGATATCATTTTCAAATTGAGACCTTGGAAACACACCTCAAGTAAGAGTTCAGATTTAGCACTAATGTTGTAACTTGTGTGTCAAAAGTAGTGAATGACACCAGGAAGAACATGGAACTCCTGGGTGTTCATGTCACCACGCATCTCAGGTGAGCTTGATTCAGCTATACCGCTGTTCCTCTGTGTCACTGTGTCTCCGAATTCTTGACCTGATAGTTACGAAGAGCCTCATTTCTTCTCAGATGTGTTTCACAAAGTTCACCACTCACCCTTAGTTTATACTATCATCTCATCTTAGAGGAAAATCCACCAGTGAACCATCCTCACGTCCTAAGCGTGAAATCCATCACCATCTTAGTCCCTGATTATCAACTTCCTCCTCACTGACACCTTCCAGGTGTTTTCTTCTTCCTCTTCATGTGTCAGTATTGGTTAATTGTTGGATCTTCCCACCAGAACTGTAACATGATGTAGAGTATAGGCAACACTTGCCAATAACAAAACCCACAAAGGAAACATGCACATTCCTAACTTTAGTGACCAAATCCTCACTGATCTTCCAAGGATTTAGTAGAGCCTGTGACATCCTCCCCACCACAAGAGCTTAGGCATAACTGAACATTTATTCTTCTCTCTGTGGAATACATGTCAGTCTTCCTAAAAATCCATCAAAGTCGTGTAATTCAGAGCGGAGATCAGAACCGTGGGTGCATGACCTCAGAGGAGGGAGGTAGAGGGATCTGGTATCTAAGATCAGAACCATTGCCCATCCAGAGAGTAACAGATTTGTCTACTTCTGAATGTCAGGGTCAGTGCTCCCTTGCTTGGACTCAAAACAGCTCAAACCCCTTGTCCAGAGCCTACCCTGAGGGTCCATATAAAACCTGTAAATCTATTTCTCCTTACTAATGTGGACTCGACTGTTACCTGCATTCAGGCCACATGATTATGACTAGATTTGGGGAGAGGGAGGAAAAAGGTAGAAAAGCACCTTGTATTATCTAACTGACCATGAGGAATGCAATCATTATATCCTGCAAATCTGTACTAATGAATAAATAATAATTGTACACAGTACAATATGCTATATTTCAGTCTCTCTCCAGGAAATGACATGGAGAAATAAGAACTTCAGAAGACATGGATACAGACCAGTCAATGTATTGAGTGGACAGTGCACTGAAGCCAGGGACACATCCCAGTCACAGGTGTGACACAATAGCCTGGGGGTCTTGTGGATCACAGGTGAGGATTCCAATGGGGCCTTTCCTTTTCCAAAGTTGACAAGTAGTCCTCATGGCAGTGGTGATGATGCTGAACACTGTGCCTCCCTGCTGAAGAGGTCACATCCACAGTGACCCCTGCTTCCAGCCTTTGCCTCTCTTCACATTGGAGATCATAAGATGCAGTCCCCATCCTCAGCATCTCCCAGTGATGGAGCTGGCCTCTGCTCTCCATCGTGATTCACTCAGGAATCCTCAGCCCCACTTTCCTGACTCTGAGACAGATTGATAAGGATGTCAGCTCAGAGAAGAATTCTTCAAAGAGATTTCAATAATGGAATTCATAGATTTCATTTGTTTGTGGTGATCTTAATGAATCTGTACAGCATGTGCTATGGAACTGGGTAGCAAAACATCATGAGAGTTCTTGCTACACTGTACTGGAAAATATTTCACTGAATGCCCAGTGCAGCAATAGTGAACAAGAAATGCCCACTTCTGGCTGAAAAAAGATTGGAAAGAAAGAGGTAAGGTTTAATTTTAGGACATTGTCTTCATGAGCATAGTGTTCATAATGAATAATTGATCACAAAGGGAGAACTGTAATTAAGTAAGCATTTAGAATTTAGGAATCACCTCCAGGAAACAAAAGGAGGAGAACCTAGTAAGAACATGCCGCCCAGCACCTACACTAGGTCAGTTAGGGAAGGGCCACTTAGTACAGACAACCTCCTTCCTTCCTCCAGTGAGGCTTCTCTATCAGGGAGGCACAGGACCCACATCCTCATCTCCAGGCTCTGCAGGCTCTGGTCAGTGGGACCTGGATCACAGGACATCTCAAAGCAGGAGGAAGGAGGACCTCTCCTGACCAGGTTAATGGTAGTGAAGCAACCTCTACAGCAGCACAGATGGCACCAGAAGGGAGAGATCAGGGAGAGGAGGAGGGGGCTGTGCTTGCTTCATTCTATGGAAGCAGCACCAGAGCCTGTGTGGGAGTACAGAGTTAGAACTCAAAGGGAGCAGGACTGGAGGACGCTGGGGTGGGAACAGGAAGGAGGGCTCATGGCCATGCTTCCTCCACTCCAAGGAAGGCAGCTTCCCGCCTAACACAGACATGAACACCACTTGAGTGCAGGGGAAGAGATTATTCTCTGCAGGATAAGGACCATAGACATCCTGGGCTGTGTCTCACCATTCTAAAGTAAAGGGGCCACTCTCGTGCAAATTTGTCTCCCAAATCTAGACTCAAACTTCCCTCCTGGGCTGAAGGAGCTGATAGCTCCTTCCTCAGATACCCCTAAGATCTCTGGAGAAGGCAAAAGTGTGGCCTAGAATATGAAATTTCTGAGTCTTCTCCTGTGCCTGGTGGCAGGTCCGCATGGTGAGTATCCTCAATGTCAGACATGGGTCCATGGGAAGATTAGGAAAGCAGGTAACTGATAGGAATGTTACTCATGTTTCCAGGTGTCCTGTCCCAGGTGCAGCCACAGGAGTCAGGACCTGGCCCGGTGAAGCCCTTGCAGACCCTGTCTCTCACCTGCACGATCTCTGGATTCTCCATCACAACCAGTGGTTATGACTGGAGCTGGGTCCATCAGCCTCCAGGAAAGACTCTGGAATGAATGGCGGCCATAGGTAACTGTGATGGCACTGGTTACAGTCTTTCCCTCAAGAGCCACATCTCTATCATCAGTGAAAGAGTTTTCCCGTAGTACAGATTTCTGTACAGTTATGGCAGTGGTCTAATGTGGCAGAAGGCCAAAGCAGAAATGCCTATCACTTCCTGCTTCTTCTTCTGCCCTAAAGGCAACTCCTCTTCCTGGTTACACACACAGAGAATTCCAATTGGTTCCTCACACATCATCAATATCTGCCCCATGGGCCACTTCAATAAGACGTCATGTAACTCTCTGGCTCTCTGGATCTGGTTGAAGGAAGCAGCCAAGCCGCCATGGGTCACGTGCTCCTTTCCACATCCTCAACTCAATAAACCTGTTCATTTTGTACTTTGGCTTCTCTATTCTGCCAGAATATTCTAACAGTCAGATTTTCGATGAATTCTGAAAATATAAAAATTGGAGTAGAAATAGGCAACCAATAAAGATAAGTGACTGTAGTTAGGAACTAAATTTCTAAATGAATGAAGCCACAAAACAAGAATGCTACGAAGTATGCATATTGCCAGAAAATGGAAGTCTTAGGAAACAAAATCACAAGATCAAGGCTAAGATGAACTTGGAATATAAGCCAATTTTCACAAAACAAAAGAAAGAAATGTAAGTTATGCAGCAGGCATGGTGTCACCACCGTGTAATACTGACCCTCAGAAGGACAAAACAGGAAGACTGTCACACATTTGAGCCCAGCCTTTGCCACCTAATGAATAGAAAGGCAGTCTCATGGCCTGTACTGTGGAGTGACATTTCCTTTCAAAATCCAACCACCAAAAAGAATGTAGAAACAATATGATTAGCAATTGTTCAGGTTTATGTTCAGAGACATTGTTATCCTATGCGTGATGCTCATAGTACATGATTGCTCAAAAAATGAAAACTACAATGTGATACATTTTTTGATTTAGGAATAAACTCCAGAGAACAAGAGGAGAAGCTGAATCTGGAAAGATAATGAACACTCAATAGATACACATGGTCATGTGAGTGCAGGAAATCATATATTCTGTGAGATTACAAATTTCCCTGTGAGGTAGCACAGAACTCACATGCTTATTTCCATTTTTTTGCTCCTCTGCTCAGGTGGGACTCGGATCCCAGGATGTCTTAGAGCAGGAGGCAGGTGGACCTCTCCTGAAAACAAAATACAGAGAAGCGAGCTCTCAAGCAGCATGGATGGAACCCTAGGAGAGAGACCAGGGAGACACAGGGGGAGCTGTGCTCAATTTGGTCCTGACAATGAGCATCAGAGCCTGGGTGGGAAGAAAGTTGGACTGCGGTACAGTAAGGGAGAAGGGCCAGGAGGAATTCATTCCTGGGATCAGGAAGGTGTGGTCATCATTGCCCTGCTTCCACCACTCCTCTAAATTTATCTTCCCACTTATCACAGAATCAAACCCAGCTGGAATTCAGAACAGGAGGTTCCTCTCAGTAGCACAAAAGGAGCAGACATAGCGTGGCATCAATGTCCCCTTCATATAGGAAGTGTGCACCCTATATGCAAATATATACTCTGAATTCAGATTCATAATCTGCTCACAGTTTGTGGAACTCACAGCTCCATCCTAAGACATGGTGGAGGTCTCCCAGGAGGGCAGAGGTGTGGTCCAAAGATGAGACTTCTGGGTCTTCTCCTGTGCCTGGTGACAGCCCCTCATGGTGAGTGTCCTCAGTGTCAGACATGGGTCCATGGAAAGGTTAACAAAGCATGTGACTGACTGGTTTTTACTTTCCCCAGGTTTCCTGTGCCAGGTGCAGCTGCAGGAGTCAGGACCTGGCCTGGTGAAGCCCTCACAGACCCTGACCCTCACCTGCTTAGTCTCTGGCTACTCCATCACCAGTGATAGTGTTTGGAACTGGATCCATCAGCCCCAGGAAAGAGTCTGCAGTGGATGGGGCATGTTTGGTACGATGGTGATACTAAGTATAACCCGACTCTCCAGAGTCGCATCTCCATCTCCAGAGACACAGGCAAGAACCAGTTCTCCCTGCAGCTGAATTCTGTCATCACAAAAGACACAGCCACCTATTACTGTGCAAGATGCACAGTGGTTCCTTACAACAGTGAGCCCAAACATAAACCTCCCTGCAGGGAAACACAGGACCAGCGTGGGGCGTACTCTTCACACTGCTCTAGGGAACCAACTTCTCAACCCTGTAGTGGCAGCCTGGAGGATTTTTCAGTAATCAAGGGATAGAGATTCTAGGTATCTTCTATGTCGCTGATCCTACACTGCTGTGTTTTCATTGAATCAAGCTCCTTTTCGTTTCCCTGCCCATTTTATTATTGATTGCACAACATATTGTCAATGAAGTCTTCGTTCACAGCACAAGTGATTACAATGTCTCAATAGTTTTTAAGGTGTAAAATGTTTAATACTTATTTATCTATTGACTGGAAGTCTGCCATCCACCCTCAGATACATCTATGAGACCTCTCATCCTGAAGAACATTTTCCAATTCTGTTCATGCAGACTTTTACTCTGAATAGCTGGACATCACTGTGTGTTGATCTGAGTGTTCACCTGTAATTGGAGCTGTTCATTTCCCCACCCTTGGTGATGTAGGGTGATACCTTGAAGAGCTGGGGTAGGTTAGACTGTGCAGGGTCTCTCTCAGCATCTCGTTGGTAGAGAACATGATGCTGTCACACATCCTGCAGTCATGGAGCACTGCCTGACCAGTGTTTATTAGGACCTACTGTCCGTAGCCAAAAACTCTTATAGAATGTCTTAAATATCGTGTCTATTTTTACCACAAAGTGAATTTGCTGTATTTACATTACCCTCCATAAAATCTGGACATCTCAGCAAACTGCTATCAGTGTGTCTGGAAACACTGCTGTCCTCATCTGGCAGCTGACCTGAAAGAACAAGGTGCCCACACAGACTCAAGACTATAGAGATGGCCAGGGCCTTCCCAAAGAGGAACCTGGACTCCAGCTCTCTCTGTGCTCTTCTGAGTCCCTGAGGACAAGGCTGGCCAGCCCTGAACACTGACTCCTACCTGGTGTGAAAGTGTGAAATCATTGACAGAGAGATTTGGGATCAATGGGATTTGGGTACCTGGGAAAATGTCACCAAGAGGATTGGTTCAGCTGCAAATCATGGAGGCTGTATCTCTATATATTCAGATATATAAGAAGTCATTTATTCATAGTTTTGAAATTTTGAACAAAATTAAATACTAGAGAGAAAATCTGAGCAAGGATTTTAGATAACTATCCATCCTGTTATCATCTGTCCATTGATCTATGTGTGTTAGTATCCATGAACACCATTCTATCCATCTATGCTCTGTCATATTTCTATTCACCCACCAACTCTATGCATGCACCTTTCATCTATGTATCTGTTATAAATTTGTTAGTTATACACATTCTTCTTATCTGTTTTTCATTTTTTTGCCTTGTAATTATCTGCCCTTCATATATGTATCACTCAAAATTTAAGTAGTTTATATCACTCGGCCCCCCACATCTTAACTATTTCATCATCTTTCATCTACCTATCAGTGGTGCATATATTATCTGCTTTATTCTTAGGTGCTTTATTAATATAGGTGATACAAAAAGCTGTTTATGTCATTGTAAAGATTGATATGCTTTAGAAAATTGTCTAAAGAGGCTGAAAATAGAGTATAACACAAAAACCACTTTCTCATGATTTACTTCCTCATCTCAATCAACTAACAGCTCTATACTGGAGAAGACTACATTTTCTCAAAAAATTAAGCTTCCACATAACGCAAAACTATCCTGAGTATTTGCTAAAGCAGAGTAAAATTTGATGTTCACTGTGCAACCAGCAATTCTGCAGCACACTTAATGCAATGTGTGTGTTTAAAACTAGAATCAGTACAAATGAGTTTTAAAGTTGGAGCAGGTGTGAAAACTAGAAATCGTCCATAGACTGAAAAAAATTTTTCCGTAAAAGCAATATGTATTCCTGCACGTGCTTCAGGAGTTTGGACCTGATCTAATGAAGCCCTCATAGACCCTACTCCTCACTGGATCCTGTCTGTTCACTCCCTCACTGTTGATATCTATGGGGCTGGATCCATCAGCACAGAGAGAAGGAGACTGAACAGAGGGGGTGGGATGGTGAGAGCTGACACACAGCTGATAACTCACCACTGATTCACGAAGTTAACATCACCTCAGAAAGAGGATTCTGGGGGAAAAAGAAAAAAGCGGTAGAGGAGCAGAGGGCCCTGGGGATCCAAAGAGAACCAGGAAGTGTCAAAAGAACAGGTGCAGAGAGGGAAGTGGGGAGCCGGCTTGCTGTCAGCCTCTGTAGTTTCCTTGTTGGCTTAGCATTATGTGAACTGAGCAGAGTCCATCATGCATCCACTCTAGGTCACATAGGAGGTTTCCACACTCCAAACTCCAAGCAAAGAATGTAAGGGTTTGTTGATGATCAGTTACAACACACACACACACACACACACACACACACACACTCACACACCAAATACATTACGTATGTATTTATGAATTTTATCTGAAAATAGGTAGCAGGGAAATTATTACTTTTTATATTGCAAGGAACTATGATTTTAAGAAATTAAATGCTTAAATAACTCCAGTCATGATGATCATCACCATCAATTCATCTGCTAATTTCTGTGGGGAAATATTGTCTCATGGAGGGCTAAACATTTCAGTTTAGAAAAATGTACCACATAACAAGACATAGGAAAGATGTCTTTGTAGAAAAGTATAAAAGAACTTATGGGTACCACCTCCTCACTGGATCCTGTCTGTTCACTCCCTCACTGTTGCGTGCAGCGGATGCATTACATCCCCTGACCATGAAAATGAATATAATAATATTAAACAAATTACATGGTGTTAAAATGTATGTCATTAATTCATAATTAAAATTAATATGTATTCCATATATAACTATTCTGGGATAATAAAGCTGGAGATAGATCGTAATTCAAGATACAGCATACTCTATAACATACATATGATAGAATCATGGTAGTCTAATTATTATGAGAAGTTTAAGGGCAGAAAAATCATGTCATGTTCTCTCCTTGAGGAAGGAGTTTGACAACATCACTGAGCATGACTTCTCTGTCTTGTAAGTTTTCAGGGCCAGTTCATAACCACAGGAAGATTTCGAGACCCAAATCCGTAAGATCGTATCACACATGAGCTCACATCTCACAGGCCTGTTGTGTTTCTGGTAATGTATCACATCTGCAAAACACAGAAAGTGACCAAAACATTTAATCTCATACATATATAATGCTGAGAAAACTAATAAGTTTTTCAGGACACAAATACGTAATGCAGAATCATATCCCCATTAGTATAAGGAATATTGCAAAATACCTCTCAGATCATTCTCTTGTGCACTGTACCTTCCCTATCTGAGGATTCCACAATACAGGAGTCTCTGTAGCAGGGCCCCCAGCCCAGCCTGGAGCCTGCAGATCTGCAGAAGAACCCAGCCCTGAATGCCAGGTGTACCTGCTGCAGAACAAGGACTGAAAAGAGATGGTGCCATGGAGTTTACAATGAGTTGGCTTTTCCTTCTTGCCATTTTAAAAGGTAATTCATGGAAGGAAAAAGCGATATTGAGTGTGTGTGTGAACATGAATGAGTAAACACTGGATCTCTGTGAAAGTTTCCTGATCAGGATGTCTCTGTATTTGCAGGGGTCCAGTGTAAGGAGCAGGTGTTGGGGTTCAGGGAAGGCTTGGTGCGGCCTTCAGGGTCCCTTAGACTCTCCTGTGCAGCCCCTGGATTCAGCTTCAGTTTCAGTGATTACTGGATCATCTCATTCAAGCAGCTCTAAAGAAGGGGCTACAGTGGGTGTCAAGTGATGGTAACACATAGTACCCGAAATGTGTGAAGAGCTGATTTACCGTCTCCAGAGGGAACACAAAGAACACATTGTATCTGCAAATGAACAGCCTGATATCCAGGGACACAGCCATATGTCACCATGCAAGAGACACAGTGAGGGACGTCAGTGTGAACCCAGAAACAAAGCTTCCTAGAGGATACCCAGGATTAGCAATCAGCATTCGGGTCACAGAGAGAGCACAGAGTCTACCTCAAGAGAAGATTTAGAAGAAGGTAAAAGGAGGTTTCTTGTCAGGATCCAGGATTTCTCTGTATAATATTTACCCTGGATACTCCAATTTCATGTGTCTGTCCTTACCTCGAAAGTCTCTCAGTTAGACATGGTCATTTGCTAGAATTTATTCTTCTTTATAGCTGAGTAATAGTTCATGATGTACAAATACTGTATTTTCTTCATACATTCATATGTTTATGACATACAGGCTGATTCCAAGATTTAGCTATCATGAATCATGCTGTATACAGATTGCTATGTATATAATGCTGTACTGTGATGCTTTTGCTTATAGCTCTTTGAAGAAGATGTGTAGAATGGGAAGAGCTGGATCCTATGGAGTGTCTAACTTCAATTCTTTGAAGAATATCCACACTGATTTAAAATGTTTGAACTAGTTTCCATCCCTAGCAACAATGTAGCAGGGTTCATAGGAAGGAAAGTTAACATGAAGCAGACCATGAGGAGGGTCACGAGCTGCCTGGTGACAGGATGCGGGAGGCAAACAGAGAGGGAAGGATTGCAGAGCAACCTCAGGACACACTGAAGATGACACCTGTGCTCCCTGCTTCGGATGTGTGTGGCTCTGCAAGTGTCCATGTGTGGAAATGCTTCTCAGGGACACACATTATGTGTGGGCAGCCCATGCCTTATGTCTGGTGAAGCTTTGACAGATAAACAACAGGTGAGAGCACAAGAAGAGTGAGAGTGATAACAGCAGTCAACAATGAGAGAGCTGCTAACAGGCACCAACACAACCACCACTCGTTTTCCCCTCAGCAGGCAGTGGAATGCAGCAAAGTCACACAAGTTCTCACCACAGGAAGAGGGGACATGAACTTCAGCAGCTGTGTCCCTCTCTGTCCATGACCCGCATCAGGAAGCTCTCTACAGCCTAGGAGAGCACAGAGCCGGACAATGGGTACAAACTTATGACATGAGATCTAATGTAGATAATGCAATGGTTTGTGATACTGTCATTGTTTTGCATGATTACAAAATATGCGACATCATGAAAAATCCATGATCTGTGTACATGGGCAAAAGTGAAGGGAGCTCCATTGATACACACAGAACAAGACTCTATCACATAGCTGCATTCATAATTATTTTCACTGCTGTCTTTGTTACCAAATTACCTCAGTACACTAATGCCTGCAGTGTGTGATGCTCTCTCTGAGTTATCCAACCTCAGAGCTGTCTAGATGGCAGGAGGCAATGCAAATAGGGCCTCCCTGGGTTGGTGAAAACCAGCCCAGCCCTCACCCTGCAGCTCTGCAGAGGAACCCAGCCCTAGTGCCCAGCTGTTCCCACTCCGTGATCAGCACTGAGCACCAAAGGCTTGCCACGGCGTTCACAACGAGCTGGGTTTTCCTTCTTGCTCTTTGAAAATCTAATTCAGGAAAAACAAGAGACACTAAGTGTGTGAGTGGACATGAATGGGATAAACAGTGGAAAGCTGTCACAGTATCCTGAGTAGATGTCTCTATTTCCAGGTGTCCAGGCAAAAGTGCAGCTGGTGGAGTCCAGGGGAGGCTTGGCACAGCCTGGAGGGTCCCTGAGACACTTCTGTGTGGCCTCAGGATTTACTTTCAGTAATTACTGGATGCACTGGATTCACCAGGCTCCAGGGAAGGGCTGGAGTGGATCTCACACATCAGTAGGAGTGGTAGCACATACTATGTGAAGGACCAATTTACCATCTCCAGGGACAATGGCAAAACACGCTGTATCTTAGATGAGCAGCCTGAGCCCTGAGGATATGGCTACATATTACTGTTCAAGAAACACAGTGAGGGGACAACACTGTGAGCCCAGATAAAAACCTTCAGACATGGGCGCTTGAAACCAGCAGGAGGAGTAGGGGCCACATAGCTCAGAGTCTACCCCAGAGGACATCTAAAATACTGGGCAAAGAAACAAAATATTGAAGGCTGACTAGAGGAGGGCAAGGAGATGGCCCTCATGCAGCAGGGAAGGAGTCGAAAGAAACAAAGGCAAGTGGTGAAGAGGAGGGAAAAAGGAAATAAGTAAAATTTTGTTGTATAGAGGAGCCCAATAACTTCAATTACTGGAAACATTATATGCCATAACAAGAGCTAAATAAGATTAATATCCACAGGAGTGAAAAATGGAATGTGGAAATTAGAGGAGGGAAGTTAGATATGAGGGGGCAGAATGGGATTTAAAAGAAAGAGCCAAGCTTTAAGGTCTGCACCTAACCACTCCCCAGGATGATCGTCGAGAGCATGAGCTGCAAATATAAACCAATAAAATTAAAACATAAAGAAACTGAGGTAAAATGTGGCTTCCTATCAGGATCTGGGGCCTCTCCATGTAATATTTATCTCAATTTTTTCAAATTCACATGTCCATCCTCATCATGAAGTCTCAGCCTAGTGGTTGCTGTTTGGATAGAACATGTTCTCAGCTGTGCAGAACTCACATTATAGTGGGTCAAAATGACTCTGCTGTGTTCATCTGGCACAGGACCCAGTGAAGCTCAGGGAACCTGGTAACAGTCTGGATGGAAGCTGGATCCACCGTGAGGAGCAGTCAGTGTGAGCCTAATCACAACCCTCACCCCTGCAGGGATCAGGACCCACAGACCCTGCGCCTCACAGCCCAGGGGTGTGCAGTCCCTTCAGAGGGAGCCAAGGAGCACTCAGTAGGATCAGGTGTCCCAGGAGTCAGCCCTTCCAAGTCCCAGCACAGGAGCAGCTGCACGGAGAGCCATCCACGGAGAGCTGCTGAGACCCTGTTCCTCCTCACTCCTCATCTTCCTTTCCTCTATGGAAGTAGAGTAATAATGGGCCCTGTGTGTCTTTCATTACATGTTTTACATAGATGTTAGGATAATAATATTTTATAAGCATTAATCTGGTAATCATTGACAAGCTTATTGAAATAATTTGTATATCAAAAATGTCACCAATTAAAAGTTTAAAGGTCATTATTTGTGAATTTATGCTATGAAAACTGCAACCATCCACACAAAGTCCTTTTAAATCAAATTTCTAAATTCCAAAGGGACACCACATTTTTCGCTGTCCTGTCCATTCTTGCATAGCCCACTACCTAATTCCACCACATGAGAACAAAACTATTTCTGTCCTTATGGTTTTCCCATTTCTGGAAATTTTTCTTAAGGCTCCTAAAATAAGGAAGGTTTTATCCAAATTCAATGCTTAGCAAAACAATTTCAGGTGTTTGCGTTTTATGCCACTCTCTGTGGTTAGACTATAAATTACAGGAAATACACAGACTACTGTGGATGTGGAAATATTAGAGTCCTTAAAAATGTTGGTGAAAGTGACAGATTTCCTAGCTCATCTAGTAGATTAGTATCTTTTAAAATTAACACAAGGAATTCCTCATGTGACTTTACAAATGGGTAATTAGCCAAAAGCATTGAAACTGCATAGTTATACAATATTTTGCAAGCTAAGGTTCCTGTAAAAATTCTTCTTGGTAACCAAACTTAGAAACTACCCAAAAGTCCATCAATTCAGAGAGGGCAATCAAATAACTTATGTCCACATGTGAGATATTCTTCATCCATAAAGGAAATGAAATTTATATCTTTGTGATTGCATGAATGTTCCTTCAAAAACATACTCATAGATATAAAAATCCCTCCCATGTGACTCTACAGATGTGTAATATCCACATTTTTTGTAGCATTGCATCCAGAAAATAGTTATACCTTCCAGTGATACAAGGACATGGATTACACAGGGGAAATATAGAAATATCATGAATTTAAAATTTTTTTAAAAATAAATATCATGAATTTCCTTACAATGATGAACATACAGAGTAAGTGCTCTTAGGAGAGAGTCACAAATAACTTAATGCTGAAAATCCCACTCAGTTGTGTACTTAAAATTTGCTCTCACTGTATGTGGGTAAAATTCCTGCAAAGTGCCATTGTAAAAGATAAATCAAAAGCGTTAACATGTAATACATTTCTGAAGCAAGCAAACAGTCCATAAAACAAATTTAAAGTTCAAAAACTACTGTAAAGTTCTAGCAATACACTAATGTAGAAACCATGCACAGATGTATAAGAATAATACAAGGGACTTCCGGGAGAACATGGTGGACAAATAACAGCAGCCACAGAGGCTCTCTGAGATTACCACCTTAGAATCCAGGACGGTGCCATGTGAGGAGTCCTAAGTGAGGGGAGCTGTAACCTGCTGACCCAGGAATGAACTAAGCTGAGAGAAACCAACTGGAAATGCAGTCCTGATGCTATAACAGGAACAGATAAAAATCTCAGCATGGAAGCTGGATCCCACACCATTGGAAGCCACAATTTGAATTTCCTGCTGCTGCTACTGCATCCCAATCAGCACGGCAGGGAGAGAGACGCGCGAAAGCTCTGAGAGTGGGAATCAGCAAACCAAACGGCGTTGAGAGCTGGACTGGCAGAGAGCCCTGCATTGACCTGCGGTAAGTAAGACAAATGGGGACCCTTAAATAGATTAGGAGGCTCCAACAGAGGACATTCTGGGAACGGGCAGACTAGCCGGAACAGGGCCCAGCAGTGACTTTAGTCGCATATTCCCTTCTCAAGTGGGATTGTTGGGGAGCGCTTGGCCTGGTGACGCCACGGACTAAGATCCAGTAGGCTAGCCCAAACCAGGTCCCTGCACCTGGTGGTGCACCCTAGCAGTGAAGGCTTCACTAGGTTGATCTGGAGGGGGGCGGGCCCAGCAGAGGCTGCCCAGGTCTGTGTCTCCCTAGTACACTGCAGTGGGCGGGGTACACCTAGCTGGTGGATTCAAACCAACTGTAACAGACAAAGAGAAAAAAAAAAAACACTGGGCCTTCTACATACACTTGTATGGAAGGAACAAAAACACAGGAAAAAGGAGCAATAAGAAAGGGTCCTCAGTCCCGAATCGTGAGAACACTGATACAGGAAGGGTAAATGCAAAAGAGAATGAAGACAGAAAACATGCAATATCAGACACGACACCAATAGACATAAAGCAATATCTCCGGAGACTCATAGACGAGTTCAAAAGAAGTATTTAATGTAATAAAACAAGAAATAAGTAGAATAGTTAGAGAAATGCTAAGCACCACCCAAGAAAAAACAGATGGTGGAATGGAAGAACAGAAAAAAAGGGGAGAATTGTTTGATGGAGAAAATAGAGAAAACATAGAATATGTGAAGCAGGTTCAAAGAGATTACCAGGAAACTAAAAACTCTATTGAAAGCTGGCATAACAGCTTGAAAGAAACTAAGGACAGATTATCAGAACTGGAGGACAGATTTGTAAGGTGGGAGCATGAAATGAAAAACTTCTTAAAAATAACAAGAAAACAAACAGCAATAATACAAAGGCTAGAAGATGATAAGAGGATCTATAACTTAAGAATTAAGAACATAAAAGAGGAAGTAGGGACTCAACCAAATGAACTACAAAAGCCATTCACAGAAATAATCCAGGAGAATTTCCCTAATTTAGCAAAAGGTAAAGATACTCAGATGTATGAGGCATACAGGACCCCAGCCACCTACAACCCAAACAGAGCTACACCCAGGCATATAATAATCAAAATTCCAGAAATCCAATATAAGAACACAATATTAAAAGCCATCAGAGACAAGAAACAGATCACTTAACAAGGGAACAACCATCAGAATTACAGCAGACTTCTCGGCACAAACCATCAAATCACGAAGAGCATGGGGGGAAATAATTCAAGTTTTGAAAGATAATATCCTCCAGCCAAGATTGATATATCCTGCACAACTGTCCCAATAAATTGATGGAAAAACAAGGTGCTTCCAGGATAAAGAGGAACTAGGGGAATTTGCAACCACCACTTCAACAATACAGAGATTACTTCAGGATATCCTAAAAATGAAAAATACCAAGATTCCAGAAACAGTGGCATAGCAGCCACAATGAATGGAGCAGAAAGCAAAATGAAGAAGACAAACTGACAACTAATGACAGAAAAAGAGCTCAACAGAAATGAGGCAGAGAAGGTTGGATGGTAGGAACAGCCATTTTAGATAAAACAAGACATCATAATAGGTACTGCTGGGGGCCTGGGGGTTTAGCTCAGCGTCATAAGCACCTGCCTTGCAAGCAGGCAGTTGTGAGTTCGATCCCCAGTACCGATAAAAAAGGAAAAAGACAAAAAATAGGTAGTGCTGATTTAATATCCTCTTGTTTTGAAGTTCCATCAAGCTTTTGTTCTTCTGTCTCCATCAGTTTTAACCTGCTGTATCTTACTGGATTTTGTTATATGTGATAATATAAACCAAAACTTTTATAAACAGGAGATTATACAGAAACCATGTTCATTTTCTGTTAGTTGATTCTAAATACCCAGTAATACTGTCATTCTCTTGAACAGTTTAACATTGTCTTGATATGTTTGATGTTACAGTATATGAAGTTATACCCAAAGATTTTAAGGGAAGAAGCACTATGGTAACTACTATTATGTTGAGATTATCTTGTGGTGAAACACTATTTTGCTTAAATTGCTATGTTTTGACATGCGATGTTTTGTTATTATGCCCTCTTTTTTATCTCAATCTCCTTTTTATTATCTAATTTTTCATTTTTATCCTTTTAACTAAGGGAACAATAAATAAAAAATAGCAGGATATAGTAACCCACTTTGATTTCCTATTAACTTGGTTTGAAACCCTGTTTTGCTCTCACCACCTTGTTTTGACTGATTTTCCTCTATTCTGTTATGCTTGATAGTACCAAGTTCGAAAGTATAGGCAACAACTATGAAGACAATAAGATTCATTACGACGCCCATTCTGGTTGACTATTATCTTCTTTTGAATTCCTCTAATGTCTCCAATGTTTTGGTTTTATTGGCCTTATTCTTTACTGTTTTGTTCAATTTATTATAACTGATGATATAGGCAAATCTTTTTAAGATAACAAGAGGCATTATGGTAACCATTGTTGATCACCTTGTATTTTGTTTTTACGTTATGTATTATGTCCATCCTTTTGATTTGACTGACTCTGTCCTGTTATGTCACATTTGGTCTTACTTTCTTCAAAAAAAAATGTAATAAGAACTGTGGGAGTAATAAAACCCAAAATGTATAATTGTCATTGTACAAAGAAAGGAAAAGAAAGTGCTCTAAAAGATATAACTGCATATATATTTAAGTGTATAAGATAGATAACCATATTACTGAGTTTTCTTGGATCACTGAACAAAACTCTTTGCAGTCTCACTGTTTGAAAGTCCCCTCTATATGCTTTAATGTTGTAACTTAAACAACTATTTCTAAGATAACAATATGTAATTAACTAGTGATTTTCTACTGTTTACTTTTCCTGAAATTCTGTATAACTTGTACCCTTTTTCTGTTTTTTTTTCTTCTTTCTCCTTAAATAAAATTTTAAAAAAAAGAACAATACAAGCAGGGAAGAACTGTTCTGCACAAATGGCACAGGAGAGCTCATCTCTAATGACACAGAGATGGAAACCAGAACAGCAAGGGGGAAAATGAACTCAAAGGAAAGGAAACTTAGTAACTTGGTGATTTCTTACAGTAGCCATGGTATAAATGACACAGATTTAATAGAGGGATCACTGAGATCACATAAAAGGTGTTTGTGATAAGGAGAGCCACGTAGACAGAGAGAAACCAGAGACTTCTCAACAGAAAATAGAGAAATGATCCAAAGTGGATTTAGACCACTATACGCCACTCCCACCACAAGACCAGAGCGGGGACTTGAGAGCTTTAGAGCGTCACACATGGAAGACGTGACCTCAAGTCTCGTTTCTTGGGGTTTCCTCAAGAGTCATCACAAATATTTTGGAGCTACCCATCTCAGTCACCCATGAGGCTCCTGTGAATCCAATAACGGTGCAGAAGAAGGTGCACACTCCATGCCTTAAGTATGATGAGCCCACACACACACACGTCTGCAGGCATTCACAGGACCAGCAGGGGACATGCAGGACACACGGAGCACAAGAGATCAGGATGAGAGCATTTGAGAATACCTGAAGGGTTTTCTTTCCACTACATTGTCCTCTCTCCAGGACACTGGAGCCTGAAGGAGCTCTCGGTCTCTAAGCTTACACTGCTGTGTGTTCATAGAGGAAGGCTTTTTGTTTTTTAGCATCTAGTTCATGACAAGAGGAATTTTGTGTGTTTCAGTGAATTCTTATTTAAATCCAGGTGATTACACAGTGTAACTCAGTGTTTGGCCCAGAAATACCTGATGATTATTCACCCCTATTAAGTGCACATCTGCCATCCACCATCAGGCGCATCTGCACGTCATCCAGCCCTGCTTCATGCAAAGCCCTTTGATCCTAAGGTTTGTGAAACATTTTCTATGTGGATGTGCTTGCTCACACATTGCTGTAGGTCCTTTACCTTCCCTGAGAACCTGAGAGAGGACACAGAGCCCCAATACTGAAGCTGCTCACTGCTGACTCAGGGGCATCTTCCTTGTCATCCCCAAACTCTCTCTGCTTCCTGCCACCCTCCCCTAGTCCTCCTCCTCCTCCTCAGCCTGCTCCTCACCAGGGAGACTGTCGGGCCTGGTCCATCACCTGACCAACAGAAATGACAGTAAAGCAAGCTCTCAAGAAGCATGGATGAAACCATAGGAGAGAGACCAGGGAGACACAGAGGGATCTGTGCTCAGTTTAGTCCTGAGAACCAGTTCCAGAGCCTGGATGGGAATAGAGTTGGGTTGAGGTACAGGAAGGGGAGAGGCCATGAGAAATCCCCTCCTGGGATCAGGAAGGTGTGGTCATCAATTGCCATGCTTCCACCGCTCCTCTGAATTGAACTTCCCATTTATCACAGACTTAAAATCAACTGAAAATCAGAATAGGAGGTCCCTCACTTGAGCAATAAAGAAACAGATACACCTGAGCTCAATGTCCCATTGATATAGGAAGTGTGCACCCTATATGAAAATATTGCTCCAACTTTAGATTCATAATCTGCTCACAGTTTGTGGAACTCACAGCTCCATTCCCAGACAGGGTCATGGACTCCCTGAAAGGGAAGAGTATAATCTACAAGATGAGACTGCTGGATCTTCTCCTTTGCCTGATGACAGCTCCCAATGGTGAGTGCCCTCAGTGTCAGACATGGGTCCATGGAAATCTCACCAAACCATGTAATGTATAAGATCATTTTTATTGTCCCCAGGTGTCCTGTCCCAGCTGCAGCTGAAGGAGTCAGGGCCTGACCTGGTGAAGCCCTCACAGACCCTTTTCTTAACCTGCTCAGGCTCTGGCTACTCCATCACCAGTGATAATGCTTGGATCTGGATCCCTCAGCCCCCAGGAAAGAGCCTGCAGTGGATGGGGCATGTTTGGTACGATGGTGACACTAAGTACAACCCGACTCTCCAGAGCCGCATTTCCATCTCCAGAGACACAGGCAAGAACCAGTTCTCCCTGCAGCTGAACTCTGTCACCACAGAAGACACAGCCACCTATTACTGTGCAAGATATATAGTGATTTCCTATAATTGTAAGCTCAAACATAAACCTCCCTGCAGGGAAACAAACATCCAGCAGGGGCACGCTGTACACACTGCTCTAGGGAACCAACTTCTCAGCCCTGTCGTGACAGCCGGGAGGGTTTTTTTCAGTAATCCAGGGAGAGATTCTAGGAACCTTCTATGTCGCTGATCCTACAGAGCTATGTTTTCATGGAATCGGGCTTTTGTTACTTTCCTGTCAATGCACAATGCATTTTCAATGAAGCCCTTGTTCACAGCACAATGATTACACTGTCCCAAGCCCAAGAAATTTAGATGTAGAAATATTTAACTATGAAAATTGTTTCTCTGTTGAATGCAAGTCTGCCTTCCACCTGTAGGGTCTCGTGTCCTGAAAGGCACTTTCCAAATCTGTTCATGCAGAGACTTTTACTCTGAATAGCTGGACATCTCTATGTGTTGATCTGAGTGTTCATCTGGTATTGGAACTGTTGATTTCCCCACACTTGGCAATGTAGGGTAATGCCTTGGGAGAGCTGTGGTAGATTCCACTGTGGAGGGGCCTCTCTCAGCATCAAACTGGTAAGGACCATCACGCTGTCCCACACCTTGCAGTCATAGGGCAGTGCCCAAGGTGTATTCATTAGGTCCTATTGTTAGTAATAGTGAGTCTCAGAAATTTCTGTTGAATATATTAAATATCATGTTTGTGTGTCTTGCAGAGTGAACTTAGTATATTTACATTACCTTCCATAAAATTTGGACATTTCTGCAACTGTCATCAGCATGTTTGGGAACAATGTTGTCAACTTTTTCCTTATGCACCGGTTGACCTGGGAACCTGACCAAGGATCCATGGAAGAACAAGGTACCCACAGCAGAGTCAAGACCAAGATATAAGTTCAGGGCCTGACCGCAGAAGATCCTGGACTCCAGTTCTCTCTGTGCTCTCCCAAGTCCCTGAGGACAAAACTAGGAGAAATCTTCATTCTGACTCCTTCTCATGTAAAATGTTTAAGAGAGAGGTTTGGGATCATAGGGATTTGGGGACATGGGAAATTGCCATTGAATTGATTCCCTAAGATGCAAATCATGGTTGTTTCTCTACAGGTTTAGATATATAAAAGTCATTTATTGATAGTTTCAAAATTATGAACAAAATTAAGTATTACAAAGGGAATCGGGGCAAGCATTTTAATATAATTATCTATCCATTTTTGTATCATCTATCTATTGAACTATTTGTCTATATTTCCATCTATCATCATTGTATCCATCCATGCTCTGTCGTATTTCTATTGACCCATCAACTCACTTTGCATTCACCTTTCATTTGTTTCTACTGTAAATGTATTATTTATTCACATACTTGTAATCTATCATTAACTGTGTGCCTTATTTCTGTCTTTATGCCTGTATCATCCAAAATTTAACTATTTTGTTTCACTCTGCCCATGCAAATCTTAACTATTTCATCAGCTCTCATCTACCTATCATTGATGGTTGTATCATCTGCTTCTTAAATATTTATTAACATAGGTGAGACAAAAAACTGTCCTTGTGTAGTCTGTAAAGATTGATGTAATTGAAAATTTGGCTAAGAAGCTGAGAAAATGGTACAACCAACAAGACCAGTTTCCCATGATTTACTTCCTTTTGTAAAAAAAAAGAAGTGGCAGCACTATGCTGGAAAAGAACACATTTTTTCTTTAAAAATTATGCTTGCCCTAAACATAGCAGTCCCTGTCCTGAGCATTTGCTACATCAGAATCAGATTTGATGGTCATTCTGCTATAAGCAATCCTGCAAAACAGTTAGTGCTTTGTGTGTTTTGAAAACTAGAAATAGCAAAAATGAGTTTTAAATTTGGAGCAGGGGTACAAACTAGAAAGCATTTGTAGACTCTCTCTCTCTCTCTCACACACACACACACACACACACACGTGCGTGCGTGCACACACACACACAGGGATATCCATTTCATTTAAGAAAAGTATATTTAAACTTTGAATGCCCACATTTTCACAAAATTCATTTATCTCTGCCAGAGCTCTCAGTTTCTTTATTGTGCTTCATTACTTGTGTAATTATCAATCACTCATCTGTATGTGATGTTGCATGAAATAGGAAATGACTTCTGAAAACTAAATAATGTCTCCCTCCTATAATCAGTTTCTTGTGAGTTAAGAATACACTGACCTGAAGGAAATGACCTACACTGCTGACCCCTTCACATTCATGACTCCTGAAGGCAGAGCTAGTGATGTCCTGACCCTGAAATCCCTGCCTCTCTCAAGTCACAATGGACTTCACCATCAAGCTCATCATGTGAAAGTAAACAACCCTTATCTCTTCATCCTTCACTGCTCCATCTGGCTGTCAGAGCAAGACCCAGACCCCCTCAGGTGCAGGAAGTGAATCCCGCAGAAGGTAGGAAACTGCAGAGCATCCCAAAAAACGACACCAGCACAACTGTGAGATTGGACCCGGTGCAGAGCAGCCACAGAGTGCACGTCTGTGGTCTCATTTGTTGCAAGACCTTGACCTACAGAGCCATCATCATAAAAAGCGGTCAAGGATACTTCAGGCTTCAGCCACCCTTCATTTATTTAGAGGGTATTTGCATTCGACCTTTAATTTGGTACTAGACAGATTGAAAGCTTTGGGCCATTAAGAAAGAGTAAAATGACTTCAGTAAGAGATAGAAGAGGATGGAGAGCTGGGGTCTGAGAGCCTAGGCTCCCAGTGTTTCCATATGGGAGCTCATGCGCCCCCTGGAGGACGTCATTACCACGTGGAGTCTTTTTTGAGAGATTTGCGTGGAAGAGACCAGAGTTCAATAGTCGAAATCAGTTGAGACCTGAGCTGATCTCTTGTTTTGCCTCCCTGCAATGGAGGGACCCAGTGTGCATCTCTTCCACTATCTGAGGGTGCAGAAACTAGACAAGAGTTAGAGCACACAGCTGAACCCTGCCGGACACCAGCTCCGTCATTGCCTGCTCTTGAACTTTCAGGACCAGAAATGTAAGACAAAACATGTATTTAATGTAAGTTGCTCTTGTGGAGTATTTTTACAGGGGCTGTCATAGACATGCTCACCCCCTAAGTTTCTGCACCTGTCTGTTAACACTCCGATGTTTCAGCACATGCAGCCTTTAGTAATCCAGAAATTGCTTCCAGGTTAATCACCTGATCACATGGCCTAGAATGACCTGGGACCTAGGTAGATAAAGTTTCATCCTATTTATTATGTAAAGCTTGTATCCCCAAATTCTGTATAGTTTGTGCCTTATAATTTCATTCCTTTTATGTGGTTACAAATTATTGATTTAGTTAATCCAGTTTTTTATGGTTGTACTGTTTGTTATTTAAAAACAACTTTTTTGGTGTGTCTACATTTTGAAGATGATGATCAGAGGCCTTTGTAATAACCAGAAGCTTGGAACACTTAAATGAACACTAACAGACTACCTGAGGAATTAATCTGAAGCATTTAACCATTAATTTACTGATTATTTTTACCTTTCTGGGGAAGAAAAGTCCTCAGAATCAATAGGCAAATAGCCTAGCACTGAGCTGTATCTCCAGTTTTATTTTTACATATTTGTGAGTGAATCAGCTTAAATATCTGTGACTGCTCATTCATATAGTCATATACAGATATCTCAAATAAATATTCTGTGTTAAACATAACCAGCATTATAGAGGGTATGCTCTTAGTATATATGTTGAAATAGGACAGTTAATGTAAAGCAACCTGAGGATGGTCACAAACTGCCTGGAGTAGAGGAGGGAGGGATTGCAGAGGAGCCTCAGGATACACTGAGGATGACCCATGAGTTCACTGCTGAGATTGTGTGGGTTGTGGTACAAGTGTTCCTGTGTTTAAATCCTTCTCAGGTGCACACTTTTTCTATGGGAAGTTTATCTGTTATGTCTAATGAAGCTATCACAGACATACAAAGTCTCAACACACAGAAAGAGTGAGAGAGTTCATGAGAGGTGAAACTAAGAGCCTCAGTAGCAGGCATCCACATGGACAAAGCTTGTGTTTTCTCTCAGCAGACAGAAGAATGCAGCAAAGTCACACATGTCCTCTCTGTAGGAAGAGGGGAAGACAGTCATCCCAGGTGTGTGTGATCTATCCAGGACGTGGGACAAGAAGCAGTTTGTTCACAGCTTAGGAGAGCGTAGGCCCAGAGATTGGGAGAACATTTACAGCACATTAGCTCTTCTATAGGAAAGGAAAATATTCCTGACAATTTGATAAATTTACAAATTTCCAAGGCAGAAAAATATAAATAATCATGTTATGAGTACACGAAAAATATAGACAAAGAGATAAAGACCAAGAATTCATCTCATGATGAGTTTTTATGTTGTCTTGAATGAGATCATTTAGCCAAACATTCTCGGCACATTAACATCAAATGGGAGCTCTGTGCTTTCTGAGTTTTTCATGCCCAGAGCTGTCTATATAGGAGGAGGCCACGCAAATAGGGCCTCCCTGTGCTCATGAAAACAAGCCCAGCCTTCACCATGCAGTTCTGCAAAGAAACCCAGCCATCGATGCCCAGCTGTTCCCACTTGGTGATCCAGACTGAGCACAGACAATCACTATGGAGTTTGGGCTGAGTTGGGTTTTTCTGTTTGCACTTCTGAAAGGTAAATTATTGAGAACAAAGGATACAGAATGGGAAAATGGACATGTCTGGGATAAACAGTGGACATGTGTGACAGTTTCCTGAACAGAATGTTCTTGTGTTTTCAGATGTCCAGGCTGAGGAGTAGCTAGTGGAGACCCTGAGACTCACCTGGGTGACCTCAGGATTCACCTTCAGTAGCTATGACATGAGCTGGATACCCTAGGCTCCAGGGAAGGGGCTGGAGTGGATCTCATACATCAGTACTGGTGGTAGCATACACTATGCAGACTCTGTGAAGGGCCGATTCACCATCTCCAGACACGACAGAAAGAACACGCTGTATTTGCAGATGACCAGCCTGAAAACCGAGGACACGGCAGTGTATTATTGTGCCAGACACACAGTGAGGGAACATTAGTGTGAACCCAAAAACCTCACTGCAATGGAGCACATGCCCAGCAGAGGTCGAGGAGAACTATGCAGGGCCTAAGGAGCAGGTGCAGAGAAGGAAGCAGAAGAGAGAGGGCTTCCTGGGGCCTCTGGGTTTCCCTTCTGCTTTAAGGCCTTAGGTCCTGAATTGACCCACAATGAAGTACCCAAGTTCAAGGAAAAATTCTCTGTTACATGTAATTTTGTGAGTACATAAGAACTGATATTATTTTCATTTTCTGTGTATGAATTTTACTTGCACCCATCTCAACAAACCTGTGCGTTTTATATAGTTAATATTTATCCAGTGTCATATTCTCATCATCTAAAAATTGATCTGCTGGTTTAGTTTGGGTGATGAGGAACTATCTCACGCAGTAATAAATGCTTCAGATTAGGAAATTAAATCCTTCCCATCTCTCTCTGTGGGATCTCAGATCACACAGCTCCCTCCCCTCTTTGGCCACCTCAGGAGACCTGGTGCCCAGGCTCAGCCCCAGCACCATGAGGAGCCCTGAGCTCAGGGGAGGAGGGAGAGGGGCAGCCTGACTGCACTCAGGGCACTATCTATGGACCCAAATGTGCTCTTCCTAGACAAGACAGCTGAGTAGGACTTGGTCCTGTGCCTTTCTTTTGTACATTACAAACTTAAAAATTTATAAAATACAGCAAAACCATTCTCTATCTTAATCTCCATTTCTCTCTGTTGCACCACTTTCTTTTCCTGTTTTTTTACATTTTTACTTTACAGGAATAAAATAGAACAGTAAAGTGGAACAAAACAAAACAGTGATAGGACAGTAGCAAACTCACCATTGTTACTATACTACATAACCTCATCCTCTAATTAGTTGCTCAGGCTCTGGCCCCAGGCTTGCAAAGTCAATCAAACAATTTAAGTGCCAGGTCGCTGTCTTACTTCAATCAGTAACATCCTAGCCTGCACTGCGTCCCATTGCTTATGTGTGTGTCACTGAGGGGCAAGAGGGATAGGCTGCACGGCTTCCTTGCTGCTTCTCCCCACTTGACAGGGCCTCCACCAGCACATGAGGTGAAGGGACTGCGCTGCTTCCAGCTGTTTTCCTCATCCAGCCAGATCAGCACCCCTGACTCTCTTATTCTTGCTTGGTTCCTGAATTCTCTGTCTCCATGGACTTTAACTCACAAGTGCGACCCTTCCCGTATCCATGGGCCTCACTGCTGTCTTCCTGATCTCCCTCATGTTGCTTTGATCCAGGGTCTGGATAGCAGGCAAGGAGCAGTTCTCCTCTGCTGCTCACTGCTCCTCCGTTCTCCTGTGTTGTCTCTTTCTTACTCATCTCTCCTTTTCAGTCTATCAGGAAAACAATGGAGAATAGATGAGATGAAACCCTCCAGTCTCACAGAGTTCATGGTTTTTCCTAAATGGATTCTCATGATTCTGCCTTGATGCATTTTATTTTATCTCACTTAATTCTGCATTTGACAGTCATCCGTGTATTTGTAAATTTTTCTAAAACAATCAAATATACTCCAATGATTACTAATATCACTCTTATCATTACAGTTTTCTGTGACCAGGTCCCAAGTGAACAGAACTAAATCACTTACATGCACATCGATGGCTCCTGAAGGCAGAGCAGAGCTGACATTCTCACACACAGTCCCCATCTCTCAGATGTGACCAAGGACCTCACCCTCACACTCATCCCCAGAAGCTAACACACCTCCACCTCCTCACCCTGCTCTGTTCCTCATCTGGTGCAGCATCCTCACTGATGTGTCCTGTGGTTAAGGACTGAGAAATCATTTTCTTGATGTGATGTCTCTGGGGCATCTGTTGTTTCCTACCCAGGACCTCCCCATCTTTGAGAATATGCCCTTCCCCGAGATGGTGTCTGATCCTCTCCACTGCACCTTCTGAATTACAACTTCCTGCAGATTCCTGAAAATCTAAAATATTTTATGAGTTTTCCTCTGTTTTGTTCATCTCTGTTGCTCTGAGTTAAGTGGTGATTGTGCAGATACCATTTTCAAATTGAGACCTTAGAAATCTGGCTCAGGTAAGAGTTCAAATTTAGCATTAATGTTGTAAAAAGAAAAGTAGTGAATGGAACCAGGAGGAACATGGAGCTCCTGGGTGTTCATCTCACCACACACCTCAGCTGAGCTTTATTCAGCAACACTGCTGCTCCCCTGTGTCACTGTGTCTCTACATTCCTGACCTGACAGTTATGAACAGCCTCATTTCTTCTCAGATGTGTTTCACAAAGTTCACCTCCCACACTTAGTTTATGCTCTCATATCATCATGGAGGGAAATCCATCAGTGAGCCATCCTCACTTCCTACTTATGAAATCCACCACTGCCTTAGTCCCTGGTTATCAACTTTCTCCTCACTGCTACCTTGCAAGGGTTTTCCTCTTCCTCTTCCTGTGTCAGTGTCTGTTAATTGTTGGATCTTCCCACCAGAACTGTAACACGATGTAGATTACAGGCAATGCTTGTCAGTTTAAAAACCCACAAAGGAAACAGGCACTTTCCTAACCTTAGTGAACAAATGCTCACTGGCCTCCCAAGGATTTAGCAGAGCCTGTGATCCCCCCTCCCCACCCCGAGAGCTTATGCATAACTAAATGTTTATTCTTCTCTCTGTGGAATATATTTGTCTTCCTAAAATCCGTCAAAGTCGTGTAATTCAGAACAGAGATAAGAACCGTGGGTGCAGGAGTAACTCTAAGCATGACCTCAGAGCAGGGAGGTAGAGGGGTCTGGTATCAAAGATCAGAACCAGTTCCTACCCAGAGAGGTACAGACACACTTACTTCTAGATGTCAGGGTCAGTGCTCTCTTACTAGGACTCAGAACAGCTCCACCTGCTTGACCTGATCCTGCCCTGAGAGTCCATGTACAGCCTGCTAATCTACTTCTGCTTATTATTATTGACTGGGCTGTTACCTGCATGCAGGCTACCTGATTTGTGTAGATTTGGGGAAGGAGATAAAAAGGGTAAAAAGCATATTGTATTGCCTAACTAACCCTGATGAATATAATCATTATATCATGAAAATATGTACTAATGAAAAATATCTTTTAAAATGATAATTGTAAACAGAGTGCATATGCTAGATTGAGGTCTCTATCCAGGGAGTGGCATGATGAAATAAGATTTTCAGAGGACATGGATGGAGATCAGTCAATGCATTGAAAGGACAGTGCACTGAAGGGCAGGGTCCCATCCCAGTCACAGGTGTGACATAATAGCACAGCAGACCTAGTGTCTTGTAGATCACAGGTAAGATTTCCATGGGGCTTTTCCTTTTCCAAAGTAGACAAATAGTACTCAAGGCAGTGGTGATGATGTTGGACATTTGTGTCTCCCTGCTGAAGAGGTCCCACACAGAGTGACCCCTTCATCCAGAATCTGCTCCTCTGCACACTGGAGGTCAGAATGCACACTCCCCATGCTCAGGGTCTCCCAGTTAGGTGGGATGGAGCTGGGCTCACATCTCCATCATGACTCACTCAGGAATCCTCAGCCCCACTTTCCTGACTCACAGATGAATTGATAAGGATGTGAGCTCACACAGGAATAAATTTAGGAGATCTAATTAATGACATTGGTAGATTCCATCTCTTTGTGGTAACCTTAGAAAATTTATAAAGTGTTTGCTATGGAACTGAGTGGCAAGAAATCATGAGAGTTTTTGCTGCACTGCACTGCACTGGAAAACATTTCACCGAATCCCCAGTGTACCAACAGTGACCAAGTACTGCATGCTTCTGGCTGAAAAAGATTGGAAAGTCAGAGTTAAGTTTTAATTTTAGGTACATTGTCATGATGAGCATAGTGTTTATAGTGGATAATTGCTCAAAAAGGGACAACTGTAATTAGATAAGCATTTGGAATTTAGGAATCACAAAACATGAGAAGAAGGGGAAGCTAGAAGGGAAAAGATAGCCAGCACCTACACAAGGTCAGGTATGGAAGGGACACTTAGCACAGACAACCTTCTTCCCTCCCCCAGTGAGGCTTCTCTGTGAGGAAGGCACAGGACACACATCCTCATCTCCAGTCTTTGTGGGCTCTGGTCAGTGAGACCTGGTGTCTCAGAACAGGAGGCAGGAAGACCTCTCCTGACAAAGTTAATGGTGGTGAAGTGAGCTTTCCAGCAATGTGGACCACACCAGAGGCGAGAGGTCGGGGAAAGGTGGAGGGAGTTATGCTCGTCTTTATCCTGTGGAAGCAACACCAGAGCTCCTGTAGGAGGGCACAGTCAGGATGGGAACAAAAAGGGAGCAGGGCTGGAGGAAGCTGGTGTAGGATTAGGAAGGAGGGGTCATAGCCATGCTTCCTCCACTGCAGGGAAGGCAGCTTCCCACCTCTCACAGATGTGGACACCACAGGAGTGCAGGGGAGGAGATTCCTTTCTGCATCACAAGGACCAAAAACATCCTTACCTCTACGTCACCATCATAAAGAAAAGGAGCCTCCCTAATGCAAATTTGTCTCCCAAATATAGACTCAAATTCCCCTCTTGAGCTAGTGGAACGGATAGCTCCTTACTCAGACACCCTAAGATCTCTGCAGAAGGTAAAGGTGTGACCTAGAATATGAAACTTCTGGGTCTTCTCCTGTGCCTGGTGATAGGTCCGCATGGTGAATGTCCTCAGTGTCAGACATGGGTCAATGGGAAGATTAGAAAAGCAGGTGGCTGATAGGAATTTTACCCTTGCTTCCAGGTGTCCTGTCTCAGGAGCAGCTTCAGGAGTAAGGGCCTGGCCTGGTGAAGCCATAGCAGACCCTGTCCCTCACCTGCTCAGTCTCTGGATTCTCCATCACAATCAGAGGTCATGACTGGAGCTGGATCCATCAGCCTCCAGGAAAGAGCCTGGAGTGGATGGGGTACATAAGTATCAGTGGTGGCACTGATTACAGCCCTTCCCTCAAGAGCCGCATCTCTATTTCCAGAGACACAGGCAAAAACCAGTTCTCCCTGCAGCTGAACTCTGTCACCAAGGAAGACACAGCCAACTATTATCCGCCATGCACCGGGCAAACCATTCCACCTCGCTCTATAGTGTTCTCTCCTCTATCACCTTTGTTCCACAGTCTGCCCTTTCTCAACGTGGAATTCAATAACCATTGGCACCGCTTTAACCAATGCATCATCCACATAGCATATGCAAGTGCACCAGGTGCCTCTTTGTTCCAACATCCTCCACCATATTCTGGGCTGCAAAATCCCGAGAAAACCCTCATTTCCATCTGGGGCCATAGAAATTTTGTGCTTCTCTTCCAAAGTAATTTTCCCATGAAAACTCATAGCAGGCAGCATGCCCTGATCAAAATAGATTACATTTTCTTTTTTCAACCAAAGTGCTTGTGTTTTATGAAGAACTCCTTGTCTCTTCCATTGTTCTTCCACTGGCCCCTATATACCATGGACTGATCCACTTGAGGCCATGATAGCTTTAACTAACAGCTGTATCTTCAGGACAAGCTCTGCTGGAATCTGAAAATGTCTTATGGGATACTGAACCCACAGCACACTTCCTTCCGGGATATGCCATTCCAACTGTTGCCCTCTGTCCATCTGCTAGCAGGGGAACTGCTCCTTTGTTCTGAGAAATCTGGAAAAGTCACTGTCCCAGGCCTGGCACTGATCTTGGTCCCTGGTAGCACTGCTCACCACCTCTCCAGGGGCAGTTTTCATTGGTGCATCTGCTTTCTCTTGCTAAAAAAAAACAGTTAAATCCTTCAGTTGGTGTTTGATACATCTGTGCATACCTGCTTCACCTGATCCGAATCTAGGCTGCCTCCCAGGCAACCTACAGCCTTCCTCCATGCTGCTCGACCTGGATGTGCACAGGGGGATGCATCCCTGAAGCACAGATTAAGTCTAAAGGTAGAGAAATTGGAGCAAATTTTAACTACAGGAAAGAGGCTCTGTGAATCTCACTGCACATGCCCAGCTCTATTCTGCAGATCACAAGGGAGGACCTGGTTCCCCTGGACTTCTCACACCATATATCAACACTTGGTCACACTGAATCACTCATTTGTGTTTCTGTAATGAATTCAACATTTGTACAATGGAGCAAACACTGACACCTGTATAATGTATTTAAATATGTAAAAATGAAATAAGGCTATGAATTAGACTTGAGTGTCATAACAGAGTTACATGAAATTCTTGTTTTACATAATGATATTATTTTCACCAAACTTGACCTGCAGACTTACATGAATCTGCTACTGAAGTTTTTCTACTTCCCGGCCTCAGAGCTCTCTATATAGCAGGAGGCCATGCAAATGGGGCCTCCCCGTCCCAATGTAAACCAGTCCACCCCTCACTCTGCAGCTCTGCAGAGGAGCCCAGCCCTGGAGTCCCAGGTGTTTCCTTTCGGGGATCGGGACTGAGCACAGACAGCCCACAATGGAGCTTGCGCTGAGATGGGTTTTCCTTGTTGCTGTTTTAAAAGGTAATTAGTGAAGAACAAGAAATATTTAGTAGGAGAGAGTGGGATAAATGGTAGACATATGTGACAGTTTTCTGAGCAAGATGTCTCTGTGTTTGCAGGTGTCCAGGCTGAGGTGCAGCTGGTAGAGTCTGGAGGAGGCTTGGTGCAACCTGAGGGGTCCCTGAGACTCTCCTGCGTGACCTCGGGATTCACCTTTAGCGATTACTACATGCACTGGATCCGCCAGGCTCCAGGAAAGGACCTAGAGTGGGTTGGTTTTATCAGAAACGCAGCTTATAGTCACACAACAGAGTACGCTGCATCCGTGAAAGGCAGATTCACCATCTCCAGAGATGACTCCAAAAGCACAGTGTATCTTCAAATGACCAAACTGAAACCCGAGGACACCGCTGTGTACTACTGTGGGAGAGACACAGTGAGAGGACATCAAGGTGAGCCCTGACAAAAACCTCCCTGCTGTGGTGTTCTGGACCAGCAGGGGGCGCACAGGACACACGGAGTTCAGCCCTGTGCAGGACAGAAGCACAGGATGGAGCAGAATTATTTCCTGTGGAGATGTGAGGCTTCGGTCCACGTGACGTATTTCCCGGGAGACTCTGAATTCATGAGTCTGTGCTTATCTTTCATGCTCCTGAAGTAAAAATTTGACTCAATAGTAAGATTTATTCTCATCTGTACGCATGTTCAAGTGTAATTGTTGAAGGTAAAAAATGAGTCTTCTGTGATCACAGGACTGGAACTTGAGGACGCACAGGCAGTAATTCAAACTTTTTTCCATTGAAAAGGACCTTATTGATGTTCCCTTTCCCGCCAGTTTTGGTATTTAGATTAGAGGCAGAAGAGAGATAACCCGAGCTTAATAATGGATAAAACTTTTGAAAACTTAAGTCTTACATTTCTTGTGCTGTATAACTGCATAAATCAAACTCAGAGCTCATTTAATTATCTTTTTAAATAATGTATTTTTCACTTAGTTTTTATTCTCCAATCTGTTTTTTTTTTTAAATCTACTTTCTTAGAATGAAAGACAAGACCTTCCTACAGTCTCCCACAGAGTGTACACTGGAGTCACCAGTGTACACCCATGTGTGCCCTGGTCCCTCAGGAAGGGAGCTAGGAGACCAGTGGTATCCAAGGCAGGGAGAGCAGGACATCAGAAAGAGCAGCCAGGAAATATTTGACAGGAACTGAAGGTGCATCCACCATAGAACTTTATCTTTTAAAATTTTCGTATCAATATAACAAATACGTCTCCTTCATCTAAGAAAATGATCTTGACAGAGTAAACCAAGAACCACTGACTCTAATACCATGTGTAGAATACCTTCACTGCTCTCCCATAACTAGAAACAGACCCATCCACACATGTGCAATTTATTTTTTACAGTGTAAGACAGTAGTTGACTAGAGATGTTTATTTCAACGAATATTTAAACTAATAAAATGATTAATAGCAAGTGTTATAAAGTATGTTGAAGAAATGAAACCCTAGTGCATCGTTGGAGGGAATGTAAATTATTGCAATGAGGGGAGTGATTATTCTATAGGACAGCAACTCTGGAATCTTCTGAGCGCGTTTACGACCAATTTGCAGGAAGAATTCGCCGCGTCCATTAAGAAAACCAGGAAGGCTTTCAAAAGCCAGGAGTAAAGCCCTTAAATGCTAATATGGTCAGGCGAGGTAAGAGTTAACACGGGAGAGCCTAGTCCAGAAGAGAATTGCTTCTCTGGCGGCTCAGCTGTCAGACAATAGAGCAGGAGCCAATCAGCAACGAAGGCGGCGCCTGGATGCGCTACCCAATCAGGTGGGCCGAGGGGACGGGCACTTCCTGTGTCATGGCGTACAGTGGGTTTCATCGGTGTTGCTGAGAGTCCCTGCTGACTAGACCGGGTTTTGTGTAATATCGCCTGGCTGCGCGCTGCATTCGAAGGCTCCCGGGAGACCCTCAAGCCACACAATGGTGACGTTGTAGGACGGGAGCCGGGGATGGGACGAAATCGGGTGTGTTCTGGAGGGAAGTGGTCGGAAACGGCTGTTGCAGTGCACAGCCTCCCTGCTCAGCTCCAGACGCCGAGGTCTCCCTGGTCCTTGGTGCTACGTCGTCATTCGTAACACTTCCCCCTTTGCTCGGGCGGGAACAGTGCTGGGTCCCCAGTGCACCGTGCCAGCTCGCACACTGCCAGCCTAGGATGTCTTCTTGGTTGGCCCCGGAGCAGCTGTGTCTGCACCACTCGGCAAGGAGCAAGAGCTGTGGGCAAACCATCACTGTAGTTTTTCACGTGATTCCTCCACTTGCAGTGATGTTACTGAATGAACAAGGTTCTTGGTCTCACAACATTGAAAAATGAGGTTGCAGTCAAAGGATAAATGTTAGCAGAGAGTTTGTTGAAAGTAGGAAGAATAATAGCGCGCTGACTTCTGGAAGTGTCCCAAGTGAGAGGCCCCATAGCCCTGCAGTCCAGAGCTAATTATGAATAAGCAGAGCCCAGGAAATACTCAGCTGTTTAGTGACCACCTATCACCGAGGGCTCTGTGGATTTAAAACAACTACTTTGAACTCGGGCTCTCTCACCCATTTCCTCAGCATGCACTGTTAAAAAGAAAATGGGATTTTAGAGAAACGTTAGATAACTTGTATTTTCTTTCATTTGACTTTTAAACTTTATTTCTTTATTTATCTATTCTTGTGTCTTTTTGAGACAGGGTTTCATTCTGCAGCTTAGGTTGGCTTTAAACTTTATTTTGTAGAGCAAACCTCAGCGACCCTCCTGCCTCGGCCTGCCGAGGGATTACCGGCATGTTTTACTACGCCCAGCTTTAGTATTATGAGAAGTTTAGTACAGTGCACATGCAAATCCTTTCAGTATGGAGGCGGCTGCACTCCCTGTTGTATAGAAAGTTTACTCTTGGTCTTAAGTCCTTGATAATCGTCTATTCCCATTTTAATTCTTATCAGAATGACTACTTTCCATCTCTGTCTCAAGACCTTCCCTAGCAAGGTGCCTTATTTATGAGCTAACTAAATTTTTCTTTACATTTAAAACTATTTAAATGAGACTTTCTTTAGAATTTAGAATGCTGAGAAAGATGGAGGGGATTTTGGTGTATTACCAAAGGAGAGAAAAGTATTCCTGCTAAGAACATCCTGAAGGGGCTGCCTGTTAAACTCAGAGATTGAGACTGAACTGGTGATGTGCACATGGGAAAGGGAAAGGATGTCATCTCTGAACTAAATGCTTTGTCACTTGTGGACTGGATGTATACATTATTTTTTAAAAAATTGAAATATTGGGGCTGGGGATTTAGCTCAGTGGTGTAAGCACCTGCCTGGCAAGCACAAGGTCATGAGTTTGATCCCTGGTACAAAAAAAAAAAAAAAAAAAACTGAACATTGATATTTTTATATAAAACAAATACTGAAGTAGGGGTAAATTCCCATAGTTAAGGTCTGCAAGCATATGAATAAATAAAGTAAAAATATTTTTTGGACAGGCGAGAGCAAAGGGAAGTCAAAAGGAAATGGGAGAGCAAGAGATTTTGAAGGATGGTAAAAATCAACAATTACAACAGATTGTTCTTAGTGTGATAATAAATGAAGGATTGTGTGCTGGCTTGTTCTGGTATTGGGTCAAAGGTCAGAGACCTAAAGAAAGAACTTAGTAATAGATAAATATTTCTTCTTGTGGGTACTGGTGAGCTCACCTAATCATTTTTGCAGCAAAATTAGAAATTAGGAAACTGGTCTTATAGTAGGTTTATAAAAATAGGGAAGACATCATCACTGACATATAATGGGAAGGGATTTCTCTTGGATACAAAAGATTTCAAAGTGTGTGATCTTTTTCATTGTATGGGGAGTGAACTCAAGAATTTTCCCCTGAGCTACATCCTTCCCAATTTATCTTCTTTTTCTTTCTTACTCTTGTTTCTGTCTGTCTCTCTTTGACTCTGTCTCTGTCTCTGTCTGTCTCTCTCTCTCTCTCTCTCTCTCTCTCTTTCTATCTCTCTCTCTCTCTCTCTCTCTCTCTCTCTCTCTCTCTCTCTCTCTCTCTCTTTTTCTTTCTTAAATTGAGTCCAGGTCTTACTAAATTCCCCAGGCATGGGAGAAAATTTGATGGTCTCTACCTCACTGAGTATTAGGAACACAGACACATGCTACCTTGCTAGTTTAAGATATTCTTCAGTCACCATTTACCAAGATTTCAGTGCTTGAGTAAATTAAACATCAGTGAGGCATGATGGAGCACACCTTTAATACCAGCTAGTTGGGAAACTTACATGGGAGTAATAAATCATCAAGCCTGGGTAACTGACCAGTCCCTTTTTCATCATGAAATAAATATTTTGCAATATACCTCTACTCCAAGCTAACTTATCTAATGTGAATGAGATCCTGAATTAAGTCTCTAGTAATGAAGAGAAAAAGAAAAGGTAAAGTAATGCAAATCTTATGTTTAATTTTGAAATTTACTCATTTTTCACACTGATGGTACATGGTACCATACTTCCTCATGGTGGTAGACAGCAGTAATGAGCCACTGCTGTCAGAAACAGGACCCCATAGGTGAACAACTAGTGATTTATGATGTACTGTATTCAGTAAAGAACATGGGATATTTAGGACTGTATTATGAATTTCACTTTGTATTACATAAGTTTCCGCAAATACAAGATCAAGGTGTGTGTATTGAACAGGTTTAAAGGACCCAAGGCTTAGCTGTGATATTTGGTTGACTGCATGTATTCTGTACCTTTTCAATACATTTTATCTTCTATTACCTTTGGATTGATGAATGTATTTTCCCTTTCAAAGTCATGTAGCCTCTAAAGACTCATTTATTTTACTTTTCATATAGTCTGCTGCAGAATGTGACACTCACCAGATTGTTTCTTGTTTTGAATGCTGTATTAGTCAGCTTTTCCTGAGTTAGGAAAATAGTATAATACTGTTTGGAAAAGGGAAAAATACTCATTTGTTTGTTTTTTTCTCATTTAGTTTCATTTTTCTTTAATTATGAAAAGCTGCCCCACTCTTACCATACTGTTTGGATTAATCACCAGGACGATGGTATTGAATGGAAGCTTTCAATGAAAATACACAGAGCTGAGAAATTAGAACACAAGACACTGAGCACGTGCAAGCTTGAAGAGAAAACATATCCATTTCTAATTTTACTTTATGTTGATGATGGAAACTCTTCTAACTGCTTTAAACTTGGGTCATCATCTGTCTTTTGACACTGGACTTTCTCCTTCTGAAAGCAGTTTAAGTTCTAAGCTGGAACTCTATTATCATATACTTAGTATGCATTCCCTATGTGCAAAGTATATTGTGCACTAGATACTTTCATCTTCATAGTGATCTCCTGAGCTCTACTTGTGTTTGATTGACATAGTAGTTCTTGGTTAATCACCTGATACAGAAATGTAATATATTCTCATTTCATAGCTAAAATGGAACAAAAGGCACACCTGTATCTTTGGATAAAGAGCTGGATTCCTGTAGTGTGCTGTCTACTCCACTGGAACATTTTAGTTTTATTTATCGTATGTCCTTGGGACAGTCTGTGCCCATTATTTCTATTGCTCAAGTAGACTAAATTATGGTGCCCACCTTGTATGTCATTGGCAACAACCAATATGATTGTACCCTAGGTGGGGAAAAAAAAAGGGAAAAGTAAGTCTCCTTGTTTTTCTCTGGTATTGATGAGCTCCAGTATTTGCCATTGCATTTGGATATTGGTCTCAACTTACTTCAGGCTTCCAGCATCAACATTTTGTCCTTTTGAAGGTTCCAGGCACCAGATATAATCTCATAGGTCATGCCTTTATACCTCACTCAGATGAGCTTCACTAATACCCTAGGCATCTCTAAAACCAACAGATGTGACAACAGAAATCTACCCAACACATGAGTCAGGCTGAGAGCGTTAACTTTGGAGAAATTAATATGCCAAAGGTAAATTTTGGACCTGTGAATAGAAAAGAGGGTATTTAGAAAAGTTACTGTGTTAAGTTCCCAGCTTTCCATCCCCATCACAGAGAGCTCTTGTGGCCCACCTGCTGTGATTAGTTAGAATTCTAAATTTTGTTGTGACCTTGGTTGAAGTAGCTGCCTGTCTGAGGCACTGGAAAATTTTAATTTCATCATGATTCCTTTACATAATACCAATAACATTGTGCCAACTTGTTCATTTATTAAATAATTATAGCCTCTTCTGGCATGCTTTAATTTTCCTTACTGTAAGTGATTGAGAGATAATGGATGCAAAAGTCTTAGCATAAAGCTAAGTGTCTCCTTCATTTTCTGACCTCTTACTACCTTAGTACTTTACTTCTATTTTGCTGTGTTCTGCCATTGCCTGGATTGAGGTTCTTTACTGGGTTGTGGTTTTCTCTGTGTCACTGAGTAAGTGCAGTGGCACGGCTAATTATCCCATCTTCAGGGACAACAGATGGAACCCACAGAGTGCAATGAGGAGAAACAAGCAGCTCTGTAAATCTTGGAGCAAATCCTGCTTCAAATCAGTTACCCAACTGATTGGGTCGAGTCGATATTGTGGGAGGAATCCTGAGCAGTGAAGAATTCTGTTTAGAGTCTGTCATTTGGGCCCTGAACGAGTACAGTGTGTTTTCTTTGTTTTCCCATTGGCTCATTGGGCAGGACATAGAGCAGCCTTGCAGCAGTGAAAAGAGTTTGCATTGTGTGAACTGTCAGACCAGACCTGTGGACCAGAGAATAGATTCCTCCTGCTCAGCAGCCTGAGACAGACACCCCCAGTGTGTCGCTGAGAGACCCAAGCTGGCATGGCCTGACTTGCTGTGTGGCTCCTACAGACTGGTTGCATGGGAAAGGCCAGGGAGACTGCAGTCAGTTACTCATTTTAATGTCAAGAATGTTGAAAACGTTTTCCATTGAGAATCTGTGGGAGTCATTCTGAAAGACTTAACTGGAAATTTCTTGCACTAGATAAATATATACGAACTTGAGATTGGATCTGTATGTAATGTAGTTAAAGTGATATATTCCCTAGATTTTGGAGGAGAGAATCTATGACTGTCATAATTTTCTGCATGCTAGGAATGCCTTTCTCTGTTCATCATAAGCCACTTTGAGACAATATATTAATTTCTACTAATGCTATCCCTCTGCCGTAGCTTGACAACTTCAGAATGATGATTCCTAATGAAAAATACCATCACATGTCTTGGACAGCAGGCTTCATTTGGCACACTGTACTGGGACTGTGCTCTGAATTTGTCAACATTTTTTTCTTTTTGGGTGGTGCACTGATTTTGGACACACCATTTTTTGTTGTAGAATGGGTCAGTGCTCAGCACACAGTACACAGTTGCGTTCAAAAGAAAAATTGGGAAAACTCAGTCCACACTTCAGCTGATTATTGACTATTATCTCTGCTCTGTATTGAGACTGTGAGCAGGAGAGCCATTTCAGCCTGTAATGATGCCTGACCGTGTGGAAAGAAGCCCAAGATTTAAGTTTCTTGACTTCTCCTTGTTTCAGTGTCTTGTCATCTGACTGCACTACTCTGGGCTGCACACGCGCTGAGAATTTTCCATGACCCTGGGAATGTATCCATCCTCCTCACCGTGGGTTCCCTTGTGAATGACAGCAAAGCAGGCTTCCTGTGCACACACTGGCCTTCTGCTCTTCTCACAGCAACTTGCTTATTTAAAATACAGGTTACCTCAAGACCTCGAAGACTTTCTTTTCAAGATTTCACCATACAATTGTGATTTTCTCAGTTTAAAACTGAGTGTAGAATTGATTACATCTGAAGAGGCAAAGAAATATTTAGATGTAATTGTTTTGCATTTTTCCTAAATATGAGTAAACATCCATAGAATCAAGATGAAAGTGAGTATCTCCACTGCGTTTCCCTGATTGCATATAACTACCCACCGTGTGGCCACAGGATTAGAGTTTTGGAGGGTCTTTGGCCCTTAATAATCTTATCAAGCAAAATGTTGTTTGGTTTCCACTCTTAGGAATTGCTATGAGTTAATAGTTGAGGTTACTGTGTATTACGATGATGAAAAGATTATTCTAGGATTCTGTTGGGCAACCTAGTGGGCCTTCCATCATAGGGAAGTTCATAGTTCAGCCACATTCACTCCCTGTGGACTTGTGTTACTTCAGGTGTTTTGTTTTGTTTTTGTTTTTGTTTTTAGAGATGTGATTGCATTTTGCCAATATGTGAGGTAGTTTGACTTACGTACAGTTGTCAATTTAATGTATTTTATGGCTTTATCTTGTACTTACTACAACTCTTTCACTGTGGTTTTAACATTTGTGAAATGTGTTACTATGGGTTTCATATAGTGTAGTGTTTGCAATTTACAATCCATTTTGTTATAGCTGATATATATTCACATAGAAAATGTATATGTTTTTAGCTAGAGGTATACTCTATGGTATAGTACTTACTAATTCTATTAATTTTTTTCTTGACAATTTAATTTTTCCAGCATATATTTTCATGATATATGCAAGTAAGGACCGTTTCCCCTGTTCCATTTTAATCTCTATCTGTTGTTTTGTTCTTTCTTGTGTTTTATCTGTAGCAATTCATAAAATTTTAGGACATTTGTCCAAGACTTTATTGCAATGGACTAATTTTTCAGTAATGCCTTTGATACTTTTAATAATTTTTCCATTGTCATTCATAATCTGCATGAATTTGAGCAGTGAAATGGCCGGTTGTCTGTGGAATGATCTTTATTTTTATGTTGCCATTGTTTTTAGAGGTTGATATCTTTGTTCTTTTCTAGTATGTACTTTCATTATTCTTAATTTCTTTTGAAGCACTCATTTCTTGGTCTCTAAACATTTATAAGATGTACATTCACTTTTGTACATTATGATTACTTAATAGTTAATCAAGCTTTTCAGTTGATGTGTCATTTAAAACTTGTAATTGATGTCTAATTCGCAGGAGTATTCTAAACATATTTCTGTGATTCATTTCTAATTTTATTCCAGTATTGTATAAGGACTTGCTTTGAGTGATTTCTATTCCTTTAAAGACATTTTTATCCTTCCTGTTTTTCGAAAATGGTCTGATAAGGTGAATATTTCTGTGGTTTAGAGAAAAGAAGGTACCATGTAGTTACATGCTAAAACATTCTGCATCACATAAATCCCTTTGGAATATGATGTAGATTTTATTTGTGGCTATACAGATTTTTCTGCCTTCTTCAGCCAATTACTGATGGAGTTGTTTTGAAGTCCTTAGACATTGTTGCAAATAAATGATTTCTGCTGTCACATTTATGATTTTTGCCTTATGTATTTTGATGTACAGTTTAGTGGTATATGTATGTGTTCAGAACTGTTAGTTCTTCGTAAAGAATTGCTTTTTGTGTCATCATCTGATGATTGTAATCCTCAGAGATACAAACTGAATATTGTCTATTTAATATGCCCTCAGCAGATTTTATCGAGCAATGCTAGACAAGTGTGCATTTTGGCATGGCTTCCTATTTAATCTGTCCTCATCTTTGTCCACATGGCAATCACTCCTGTCATCTAGTCATAGAATTGCCTCCTTACCCCAGGTGTCTAGACACTGATCAGCTCTGATACCTGTTCTCACTTTCTCCAGCAGTCTGACTTAGTCTCCTGATGGCCAACCTAGATTCTGACCTTGCTGGGAACCTGTAGGACTCACATTTGCAACTGTGCTTGCTTATGGCTGCCGCATCTGTGAATTTATTTTGATACTTGAATGCAGACAAACACATATAAGTAAATGTGAATTCGTTATTTGCTATTTAACATTTTATAATAAATTTTATTCTCAAAAATTCTGGTGAGATTTAATAATAATAATATAACTGTCCTGTGTGTATTCAGAACATTTCATCATTGAGCCTTGGGCAAAGGATGAGCATGTACAGGTGGTAACCACATTGCTTGACTCATCTTTGCTGCCTTATTGACAATCAGATTTCCTCCTTTGGCAACTTCACCTAATTTAGCCATGTTATTTTTTTCCATGAATAGTGATGAACATTTTTCTTATTTTCCTTCCTTGGATTTTTCAATAAGTATTGCAAGACTTGCCCAGAGAATTACTTTGGAGGTTTTTTGTTTGTTTGTTTTCTCACTGTCTTCACAAATGCTGATATGTGAATCAAAAGAAAAGTGCTTTCTCATTAGTTCCCTTGGTCATGAGGTTCAGAGTTTTTCAAGTTTATTTGACAAGAATCACATCTGTCTAATACAAATAATCACATGATGTACTCCCTGGACATTGCAAAAAGTCACTGGTCAGTCAATGTTGACAAACTTAAGTAAAGAGCTGAGTGTGGAATATGTCAGTTGGTTTTTCATTCTTGCATAAGTCTTACTGTATTCTTCCACACCTCAATTTTCTATGGTTATTTTCTCAAATAATTTTTAAGTCATATTTTATATTCAGTGTTTCCCCTGAATCACTTATGTTACAGTTATTTTTTAGGTATATTTTCATTGATCTTTACTTTCTACACAAAATCTTTGTGTCGTGTACATAGAAAATATTGAATTCTTGTCTTATTTCTTTCCCATGGTTTTTGTAGACTTCAGTTTCTCCTAATTCAGATGGCTCCTTGATTTTCTTCTGAGGACACTTTTTTCATATTTAACTTTCCTATTTCAATGTGTAATTTATGTACATAGAGTAGCAGAGTATACAGTCTAGATTTCCCAGTTTCTCCCTGACCATAAATGAAATGTATTGTGATTTCTTCCAGAGGCATTTTGAATCAGTATTCTGTTTATCAGTATATGGGTTCATAGAAGGATGTTGTTCTTTCTTGAGATCCATTTGTCATTCTACTGATCATACATTGTCATGAAAGGTAGAATATTAACATCTTTTATGTATACTCTCGCTATCCTCCCAAGGCATGGAATGTTGTCAGTCTTTTATTATATTAGTCAGTTGTAATTTTTTGAACAGATCAAAGGTGTGTTTTGTAAGTGATAGAATAATTTCTTTTACTTTTCTTTTTTATGGGTGAATCTGACACAAGGTCTCATTTTGTAATCTTGACTGGTCTTGGAATTATTACATAGCTAGTGCTGAACTTTGAACTCCTGGCAACCCGCAAACTCACAACAAGCCTCCTACATCAGCCTCCCAAGTGCTGGGATTACAGCCATGTACCAGCATACCTTGCTAAAGTTTTTCTGTTGTCATTAGCGCCTAACTGCTTTGTGATATCTTCATTCTTAATGCATTTAAAATATTTCATTTGTTTTCTTTCCTTCATTAGTATCACTTAGATAATTCTAGAATTTCTTATATCTGAGTGGAAGGTGATTATTTGGTGTCATTGAGCTATATAAGATGGTGTGTCACTCTTACCCTATTTTCATGGTCCATAGACTTACTCCAATAATACTGGTTTTGCATTAGCATTTTAATTATTATTCATAAGTCATATTTAATGTTTAATTAATTTTTTCTATGAAACTTGATTCAAATTTCTAAATGTAGCCTGAGTCCTTCAGAGAGTGAGATAATTGTATGACTACTTAGATTTCACAAGAGGTGTGATCTGTGGTCTGTCAGAATCATTCATTAAATTTTTGTCTGCCCCCGTGCTTTGTGGATGATTTACAGGCTCCATCTATAAGCTCTGATTTAGTAGAATGTGAGCCTGCCAGGCAATCAGAGCTGCTTTTCTGCTGTTGCTGTAGCAGTGAGTTGGAATCTCACATCAGATTTGCTGTGTGAAAATATGTGCTTGCACATGGGTTTGGTGACCAAGATGTGGAGTTTATATTTGAAGAAATCAACTCAATTCAGCTTTCACAAGAGGAGTTCAAGTTCTCAGGGTGTGAGTGTGAAATATGTGTGTAATTGTTTAGGAGACAGTGACCGTGGAGGATGTGCTCGTGAACTTCACCATGGAGGAGTGGGCTGTGCTGAATCCATCCCAGAAGAAGCTCTACAAAGACGTGATGTGGGAAACTTTTATGAATATGACTGCTGTAGGTAAGGATGGAACTGTTTTCTCATTTATGCATTCATTGGTTTTTCTGGTTGGTATAGTCATTATGTAGAATGTAAAAACATTACGAAGAATATCTGTTTACATTATACCAAGAATCTAACTGCTAACCGCTAATTTTTATATAATGATTTAGTGACTTTTTCTATTTCTGTGGCTATAATTCAGTAGGTACCTTGGACAACCAACAAATTGAAGAAGAATACAAAAATTGCTCAAGAAACCTAAGGTAATTTGCATTCATAAGAAATAGAAATATTTGGGCTGGGGATTTAGCTTAGCGGCATAAGCGCCTGCCTTGGAAGCAGGCAGTTGTGAGTTCGATCCCCAGTACCGATAAAAAGGAAAAAGACAAAAAATAAATAAATAAAATAAAAATTTAAAAAAAAACAGAAAATAGAAATATTCCCCAGATGTTAGTGTATGAGCAGAAATATTATAACAACAGAGACTCTTCAAATGAGGCTATGTTCGGATTTATTTAATATCACAGAAATTCTCTAGATATGCATACAGGTTGATTTTATATAATCTGATAATTGAATACAAAAGAAGTATTCCAGTATAGGAAACTAAGTAGTGATATTGTGCCACAAGAGATACTGGCTCATGTATTGGTATAAAATTTTTTTCTCATAATCAACATCATGAAAGCATGTCAAATTATGTTTAGGTATTATGTAGAGGCATATATAAAAAAAACAAATTTTGAACTTTGACAGGAAATCATCTTCAAAATAGCTGTTTATGTATGTGTATGTGAATATGAGACATACATTATCTAAAAAGTTGCTAATATAAAAACAATATTCAAAATGAAGATGAATGCTAGTGTTGTAATAGACGTTTTGAAAACACCTTCCATAGAATTGGGTATATTCATGTTTTAAAACTCTTAGAAGGCAGCGTGTATGTTCTTGCTAGGAACATAAAATAGAACTATTTTGATAATCGATGTATAGATGCATTTGATCTAGGCAAACTTCCCTATGTATATTTTGAAAGGATTTAAGAGAATCATATCTTAAGTGATACATGCACATTAAGTCTCAAAGTAGTATATGCGTGGGTATTCATAATAATTAAATTCTATAAATAATGCACAACACCTAAGCTCTGGTAACAGCGTAGGTGTCCATCACTGAGTGCATGGAAAAGGAGAATGTGGGGTCAGCATAGCATGGTAGTGCTTCTGATAATCTCAGCGCTCTGGGAAGCTCAGCCAGTAGGATAACAACATGCAGTTCACCCTGACCAAATGAATGAGCTATGAGAATCTCTCTCAAAAGAAGAAATCAAGGGGCTGAGGATTTAGTTCAGCGGCATAAGCGCCTGCCTTGCAAGCAGGCAGTCGTGAGTTCGATCCCTGGTACCGATAAAAAACAAAAAAGATAAAAACAAAAAAAAAAGAAATCAAGAAACTAGAAATGTAATTCAGTATTAAGACCCTTGTTTAATTCTCAGCACTGAAAAAAATGTGCTGTATATTCAGTCCTAAAGAATATATCATATATTTTGACAAATAAAAAAAATGATATCTGGGGCTGGGGATTTAGCTCAGCGGCATAAGCGCTTGCCTTTCAAGCAGGCAGTCGTGAGTTCGATCCCTGGTACCGATAAAAACGAAAAAAGACCAAAAAAAAAAAAAAAAAAAAAAAAAGATATGTATTCCATCTCATAATGTTAAGTGAAACAAGTCAGACACAGAAAGTGAGTTGTCATGTTTTTTCTTTTATATGAGATACGAAAATGTAAATTAGGGGATAAATTCAAGAAGTGATGGGGAACAGAAAGGCTGACTTATTGGAGATGGGAAGATGACCAGCGTAAGGAGAGAAGGGAGAAAATGTCAAAATGGATCAGTGCATATAAGATACATGCATATGTATCAGTCACCTAAATGAAATTAGACCTTATATACTACAAATATATATCAATTTAAAATTCCCAAATTAATACCATCCTTTGGGGGAGTGAGTGTTTGGCATCCTCCAGGGTAATCAGCCTGTTCATTCTGAAAATTTCTTAGTAGGCATCAAGTCAGAACTTGTCCTGGTAAATTATTGATATGGAGACCTTTCTATTATGATTGATATTTTTGTTCTTTTTTCTTAACAGAAATAAAGAGGTAGCAAAATTCTATCAATATAAAACTTGGAATCAACATGAAAAAATATTCCTTTGGACTCCGGAGGCCAATGTGGATGTGCAGCAAACTGCTTTAAAGCAAACTGACAACCTTGTGTGTAGAAAGCCCCTGACTGGGCATTTGTCACTAAATGTGCCCATTTTACCTCAGAGTGAACTGAAGCCACGTGAGTATGTGGGATTTGATGACAGGCTGGGTAATGGTAATGACCGTGGAAAAACCTGTAGTGTTTACCTGTCCCTTCAGAAACGTGAAGGGACAAAGACTGGAGAGAAAGCCTATCACTATGAGCAGTGTGGGAAAACCCACTCTGATCTTAGTGAGAGAACTCACCCTGGAGAGAAAACTTTTGTGGGTTGTAACAGTGTGAAAGCCTCCAGCAATCCCAGGAGTGTTGAAATCCATGAAAGAAGTCATACTGGGAAGAAAGCATATGTATGCAAACAGTGTGGGAAAGTCTTCAGTACTCAGAGTTGTTGTATAATTCATGAAAAATTTCACATTTGGGAGAAACCCTATGTATGTAAGCAATGTGGAAAAGGATATGCTGATACATCAGCATTTAACAGACATACACGAACCCACACTGGTGAGAAACCATATGTATGTAAGCAGTGTGGGAAAGCATTTAGTACACAGAGTTACTGTAAGATACATGAAAGAATTCACACTGGGGAGAAGCCCTATGCATGTAAACAGTGTGGAAAAGCATTCACAATACAGAGTAACTGTAAAATGCATGAAAGAATTCACACTGGGGAGAAACCTTATATGTGTAAGCAATGTGGGAAAGCATTCACCACACAGAGTTACTGTCAAACCCATGAAAGAATTCACTCTGGGGAGAGACCATATGTATGTAAGCAATGTGGGAAAGCGTTCGCCACACAGAGTTACTGTCAGTTGCATGAAAGAAATCATATTGGGAAGAAAACTTTTGTATGCAAGCAATGTGGAAAAGTATTCACTTCACAGAGTTGGTATAAAATACATGAAAGGAATCATACAGGAGAGAAACCCTATGTATGTAAGCAATGTGGAAAAGCATTCATTGCACACAGATATTGTCAAGAACATGAAAAAACTCATACTAGTGAGAAACCCTATAATTGTAAGCAGTGTGGAAAAAGATTTGGTGATAGATCTGCATTTCGTAGACATAGACAAACTCACACTGGTGAGAAACCTTATGTGTGTAACCAATGTGGGAAAGCATTTGGTAGAAAGAATTCTTATAACATACATGAAGAAAGTCACAGAGGAAAAAAACCATATGTGTGTAAGCAATGTGGGAAGGCATTCACTACACACAAATATTGTCAGATACATGAAAGAAACCACACTGGGGAGAAACCTTATGTGTGCAAGCAATGTGGAAAAGCATTTGCTACAAAAAGTTCTTACAACATACATGAAAAAAGCCACACAGGGGAGAAACCTTATGTGTGCAAGCAATGTGGGAAAGCATTTGTTACACACAAATATTGTCAGACACATGAAAGAATTCACACTACAGAGAAACCTTATGTGTGCAAGCAATGTGGGAAGTCATTCACTACACACAAGTACTTTAAAAGACATGAAAGAACCCATACAGATGAGAAGCCCTATGCATGTAAGCCATGTGGAAAAAGATTTGCTAGTGAGTCCTCCTTTTACAGACACAGATCTCATGGTGGAGAGGAGCTCGATGGACATAAACAATGTAGGGAAAGCATTCAGTGATCACCATTTTAATGAACTACCTGTAAGAAGTCACACTCTAAAGTCACCCTATATATCTAAGCCTATTTTGGAAATCCTGTGAGAATTCTTTATGTAGTGGAAACCTATACACATTAAATAAGACATTTGATGGCAATATTTCTTTATAAACTTTCCAGGAAATACACTTTTAGATGGAGATATCCTGGAATGTATCCCTTCAGTGTTTCTCAGTAAATCACTTACAAATATCTGAACTGTGTATCTGTGTCTTTATCATAAAAAATGTTGACATATTTTTGTGTAAGTCATTGTCTTTGAAACTAATACATGGTATCTTCTAATAAAACAAGGTGAATCGAAATGTATTTCTCATTTCCAAGTAGTATTTATGTAGTTTTGATTTTGTTTTGTGCGCATCCTTTGCCCATTTACACAGATCTATCCACAAACCTCATCCCCACATATCTTTGTCACCAGGTTTCCAGTTATATCCATCTAAGCTCTTAAACACCCAAGAAGACCACTGCCTGCAGCCCTTGAGTTAGTATACAATCACATATCTGGTCATTTTTTCCTCCCAGGCAAAATTACTACCAAGTGCACTGCCCAAAGTTCTGCCCATTGTGAAGATTTCCTTTCACCACTATATCCCACCAAGCCTTCCTGACAAGGGGTTGTAGTGCTGCAGCTGTCCACTTGCAGGTGGTGCTTGCAGAAAATGCTTAACCACCTGTAAAGAGTGGTTAGTCTTTCCTTCTCTAACAGGTGATCATATCATATATGAGGCCACAGGCATATGTTGGGAAACAGGTGACTTAGCAGGAGGAGTCGTATCTGAGGAGCTCATTCATGGATCCGCTCTGTCTGAATCACACGTTCACCATCTCCATGTAATGACAGCCTTGCTGTGGCTCACACAATGCCCTGCTCATGATAAGCAGCTCCGGTCCTGTGGCAACCTGATATCCCATAATCAAGCCTTTGGTTTCCACTAGGGCCCAGTAGCAGGCCAAGGGTTGCTTTTCAAAGGGAGCATAGTTGTCTGCAGATGATGGTGGTGTTGTGCTCTACACTCGTAAAGGTCTCTAGCAGTTTACATGTGAGGACCTGCCAGCGCCTACAAACTGCATCCTACTGACCCTGGCCTTTCCAGTGCTCTGGTGTCAGAGGGATTGTATAACAACAGTGGTAAAGCAGCCTCGCATCCTGAACCTTTTGCTGAGCCTCTTGTTCAAGCCACACTCAAAACTATCAGCTTTCTGAGTCACTTAATAAACAGGCTGCAGTTAAACACCTAACCGAGGAATGTGTTGCCTTCCATACCCAATAAGCCCACTAGGTATTTTGGCTCTTTTCCTTTCTCGGGGAAACCAGATGAAGAACTTACCTTTTACCTTGGAGGGATATCTCTACATGCTTCACACCTCTGGACTCCTAGAAATGTCACTGAGGTAGAAGAACCTGAGATTTTAGTGTGGTTTATTTCCCATTCTCTGGCAGTCAAATTCTGTAAAAATGCAGATTGGTTACTACCTCCTCTTCACTTGGTCAAATCACTGAAATATTGTAATGCGCCAGTGTGCTGCCTGTGGAAGGGAAGGGCAATCACAGTGTTGCGTGCCAAGTTGTGACCTGGGGCTGCAAAGTTAATGTAACTTTGATATAGGCAGGGATGGTGTATTGCTGGCCTCACCTACTGAAAGCAGATTGCTTCTGATGGGCCTTGTGGCTGGGTAAGGAGAACGGTGGTATTTGCCAGATCAACAGCTGCATGCCAAGTGCCAGGAGATGGATTAATCTTCTCAACCAGGGCTACGGATATAGCTCAGCAGCACAAGCGCCTGCCTGGTAAGAGCAAGATACTGAGTTTGAGTCTAGGTATCAAAAAAAAAAAAAAATTCTTCTCAACCAAGAACACCACATCTGGTCACAGTACTTGGAATTGGATACACAACTTGATTCAGTTTGAGGTAATGTACCATCATTCGCAGATTTCCATCCATCTTCTGCACAAGCCCAAAGAATTAGTGGGGCTATCCATCCCTCCATCCTTCAGGCGCTTGATCGCAATAATCTGCAACTCCTCCAGGAAAGCAGTATTGTTTTTCATTTGCTATTTTGCCCAGCAAAGACAAGTCTAATGGCGTCCACTTGCTCTTTTTGATTATACTATCGTTCACACTATAGCGTGAACCAATGTGAGTGTTGTGCCAAATGCTAAGTATATCCATCTCAATTGCCCACTCAGAAATGAGAAATAAGAACAATGGATTCGCAGATCCACTGAACTACTACTGAGTTCAACTTTTGCTAAAATCCATTAATCACATGAAATCTATAGTTCTCTACCCTTACAGGAGAGCCACTCTAGATCTTCCAGAACCCTTACGAGTTCAGCATCAGCGTCTTGTGATTCTTGAAATGTCTGAGCATCTTCTCTCCCTCAGTGTACAGTTATGTTGTTAAAAGGCCTTGGGTCTTTTGGGAGAAGGATAAGAGAAAGATTGACCATAGAAATTTTTGGTGCTGCACCAAGGTTTTCCCTAAAAGACAACTGATCTCCTTTACTCAAGGCATCCTGGGTCTGTATATTGGCTCAAATCTGATAACTGGTTAAGGACCCTTTGTTCCCTGTTACTGTGATTTGAAATAAATTTCTGTTCATTTGCTGGTACATATTTTTTAATAAATTAAAAATTTTGTAAGTTTCTCATCTATTTCACTTTCGGGAAGACCATGATAATGAGCAAACACCACAGGTCTGCAGGTGTCGGGCCATTCTGATCTTTGTTCTGCTTCTTCTGTCTATTGTGGCAGGTGCGTGCACTTTGCTTTTGGTAATTAAGTGATGTCCATTGACCCTTGTCTCCAGGATCCAGTCAAACCCATTGCTGTAAAGTTTCCCAGCTGAGCATCTGCATTGACTCAGGTTTTTTGGGCACCCTTTACAGTAGCTCTGCAGCTAGAGAAGGCACACTCTATATTGCATGTCAGAAGGGTTCTCTGTGGTACACAGGGATCTGGCTTCGGTAGCCCTGTATTACTGTGCAAGGGACATAATGAGGAGACATTAGTGTGAGCCCACATACAAACCTCTCTGCAGAAGTGCTCAGGACCAGCAGTGTGCATACAAAATAATTGAGCTCATGCTGTAACTTGAAGAACAGATACAATGTACATTATGAGTGGCTTTCCTGTCACCGTCTGGGACTTTCATGTAACACCTTCAGTAACTCTGAACTCATAATTGTGTTCTTACATCTGAAGTATCTGAACTAGAGAATATTTTTAAAATAGAATGCATTCTGGCCTGCACAAAACTCTGTCTATCATTTTTTTAAAATTTTATTTAAAAGGAAAGAGAAAAACACAAGACAAAACAAAGCAGTGTAAGGGTACAAGTAATACAGAACTACAAAACAAAAACAGTAAGAAATCACCAGTTAATAGATTACATATTATGATCTTAGAGATAGTTGCTCAAATCACAGTATCAAAGCATACAAAGTGGACATTCAAACAGTGAGACTGCAAACAGTTGTGTTCAATGATCCATCCAAAAACATTAATATGGTCAGCTATTTAACACCCCTAAACACACTTGCTGTTGTATCCTTTAGAGCTCTTTTTTTCCCTCTCTTTTTTACAACAAAATTTACACATTTTGGGTTTTATTACTCCTTAGTTCTTATTACTTTTGGGGGGGGGAGAGAATAAAGTCAAATATGGCAAAACAAAGCTGTCAGTCAAAACCAAGGATAGACATAGCACATGATGTAAAACAGAGTACAAGGTTATCAACGATGGTTATCAACAATGTCTCTTGTTTCCTTAAAAAGAATTGTCTATCTCATCAGATATTTTAAAGTTGAACAAAACAGTAGAGAACAAGACCAATAAAACTTAAGCATTGTAAACATTACAGGACTTCCAAAGGAGACAATAGTCAAACCAGGATGGGCATCCTAGTAAATCTTATTGCCTTCAAAGTAGTTGCCTATACCTCAAACTTGATACTATCATACAGAATGAAACAGAGTCTAATAAGTCAAAACAAGATCGTGGGAGTATTACAGGACTTCAAAACAAGTTAATAGGAAATCAAAACAAGAAATCTCCAGCATAGTGAAAAGAAAGCCCACAAACTGGGAAAAGATTTTAGTGAACTCTCTCTCAGACAAGGGACTCTTGTCTAAAACATATAAAGCAGGAGGCATCACAATCCCTGACTTGAAGTTATACTACAGAGCAACAGTAGTAAAATCAACATGGTATTGGAATCAAAACAGAGCCGAAGATCAATGGAATAGATTAGAAGATACAACCACAACTACAAACACACTCAACCACCTTATCTTTGATAAAGGAGCCAAGAAGGCTCCTTTATCAAAGGAGCTAATTTTTTAAATTTTTCCCCTTAATTAAAACAAACATAAGAAATAACTAAATAATTTTTTTAAAGAGTAAGGGAGAGATTGAGATAAAACAGGACATATCAATATAACAATACAGGTCAAAGCATGACTGTTTCAGCAACCTAGTGCTTCACCACCAAATAACCCGACTTAAGAGTAGTTACCATAGTATCTGTCTTTTTCCTTGAAATATTTGAATAAAACTTCATATACTATAGCTTCAAATATTTCCATATCAAGAAGCCCAGAATAAAGCCTTTCCAATTAATAAGTGAAAACTTTATAAGGCTTCAAGGCCACATAATGGGGAATCATGATTACCACATATTTTTATATATTTGAATCATTACTTACATTAGGGAAACTATTCGGTATTCACACATGCGAGATTGATTTATTTCACTTATGAGTGTGGTCTCAAGCTGCGCCCATTTATTGATAAATATCTCAATGTGATCCTTCTTTATAGCTGAATAATACTCCATTGTATAGAAATACCACAACCTTTTTATCCATTCCTCAGTTGATGGACACTTGGGTTGTTTCCAAGATCTGGCGATTACAAATTGTGCTGCTATAAACATAGGTGCACATATATCACTGTGGTATGATGCTTTCAGTTCTTCTGGGAATATGCCTAGGAGTGGAATAGCTGGAATAAATGGGACTTCCAATCCCAGCTTTTTGAGAAATCTCCAGTCTGACCTCCACAAAGGCTGCACCAGTCTACACTCCCACCAACAATGTAAGAGAGTTCCTTTTTCCCCACAGCCTCTCCAGCATTTGTTGTTGTTGGTTTTCTTGATTCTGGCCATTCTTTCAGGAGTGAGATGGTATCTCAGTGTGGTTTTAATTTGCATTTCTCTAATGACCAATGATGATGAACATTTTTTCATGTATTTATTTGCCATTTGCATTTCTTCATCTGAGAAGTGTGTATTCATCTCAGATGCACATTTTTGGATTGGATCTTTGAATTTTGGAGGTCTGAGGTTTTTTTAATTCTTTATATGTTTTAGACAAGAGTCCCTTGTCTGAGAGAGAGTTCACTAAAATCTTTTCCCAGTTTGTGGGCTTTCTTTTCACTATGCTGGAGATTTCTTTTGACATGCAGAAACTAGTGGTCCCAGTTATTGATTCTGGGAAGTATTTCCTGTGCGGTTTGAGTCCTGTTCATGAATTCTCTACCTACTCTTATGTCTTCAAGGTTTCTACTCAATTTGTCTTCCAATAAATTTAGTGTTTCTGTTTAATATTCAGATCTTTGACCCATTTAGACTTTAATTTAGTACATGGTGATAGACATCGGTCTTGGTTTAGTTTTTAGCAAATGGAGAGCCAGTTTTTCCAGCACCATTTATTAAAGAGACTGTCGTTCTTCAGTGAACCTGCTTGGCTCCTTTATCAAAGATAAGGTGGTTGAGTGTGTTTGTAGTTGTGGTTGTATCTTCTAATCTATTCCGTTGATCTTCGGCTCTGTTTTGATTCCAATACCATGTTGATTTTACTACTGTTGCTTTGTAGTATAACTTCAAGTCAGGGATTGTGATGCCTCCTGCTTTGTCTTTGCTGCTTAGAACTGCCTTTGCTATTCTAGGTCTCTTCTGGTTCCAGATGAAATTTAGGAGTGATTTCTCTAGATCTATAAGGTATGTTGACAGTATTTTTATTGGGATTGCATTGAATCTGTATAACAGTTTTGGGAGAATGGCCATTTTCACAATGTTTGTTCTTCCTATCCATGAGCAAGGGATGTCTTTCCATTTTCTGAGATCATCTTCAATTTCTTTTTTCAGTGTATTATAATTTTCACTGTATAAGTCTTTCACTTCTTTCGTAAGAGTAATTCCTAAATATTCCATTTTTTTGCTTGCTAATGTGAAGAGTGTAGTTTCTCTTATTTCCCTCTCTGTGATTTTTGTTGTTCATGTATAGGAATGCTATTGATTTCTGAGTATTGATTTTGTATCCAGCCACATTACTGAATTTATTTATTGTATCTAAGAGTCTTTCCATGGAGTTTAGGGGGTCTTCTATGTAGAGTATCATGTCATCTCCAAACAATAATTTAACTTCTTCTTTTCCTATCTTTACCCCTTTTATTTCTCTCTCTTACCTAATTGCTCTGGCTAGTACTTCCAGTACTATATTAAATAGGAGTGGTGATAAAGGACATTCTTGTCTTGTGCCTAATTTTAAAGTTAAGGCTTTGAAATTTTGGCCATTTAGTATGACGCTGGCTGTTAGTTTGTTATAAATGGCCTTTATTATATTGAGGTAAAGTCCATCTATTCCAATTTTCTGTAAAGTTCTTATGAATGAATGTTGGACCTTATCGAAGGCTTTTTCTGCATCTATAGAAATGATCATGTGATTCTTATTTTTGGCTTTATTGATATGGTGGATTACATTTATTGATTTACGTATGTTGAACCATCCTTGCATTCCTGGGATGAATCCCACTTAGTCATGGTGTATAATCTTCTTGATAATTTGCTGCATCCTATTTGCCAATATTGTATTGAGGATTTTTGCATCTGTGTTCATTGGGGAGATCGGTCTATAGTTCTTTTTTTAGTTGGGTCTTTCTCGGGTTTTGGTACTAGAGTAATATTTGCTTTCAGGAATGACTTAGGAAGGATTGCTTCCCTTTCAATTTCATTGGATAGTTTGAGGAGTGTCGGCATTAGGTCTTCTTTGTATTTCTTGTAGAGTTCTGCAGTGAATCCATCTGTGCCTGGGCTCCTCTTGCTGGGTAAGGACTTAATTACATTTTTAATTTCATTAACAGAGATTGGGTTATTCAACAGTTTTACATCCTCTTGATCTAGCTTTGGTATTTCATATGTTTCTAAGAATCTGTCTCTTTCTTCTGTGTTATCAAACTTTTGAGAGTAGAGGTTTTCAAAATAGGTGTTGGTGATCTTCTGTATTTCTATTGGGTCTGTAGTGATTTCACCGTTTTCATTTCTTATTGCATGAATTTGAGCGTTTTCTTCCCTTTTTTAGTAAGGGTGGCTAGGGGCTTATCAATTTTATTTATTCTTTCAAAGAGCCAACTCTTTGATTCGTTGATTCTTTGGATTGTTTTCTTAGTGTCTATTGCATTGATTTCTGCTCTGATTTTTATAATTTCCTCTCTTCTTTTGGCTTTGGGCTTGACTTGCTCTTCTTTTTCTAGCTGTTTGAGGTGTAATCAAGTTATTTATTTGTATTCGTTCTGTTTTCCTGATGTGGGAACTCAGTGCAATAAATTTTCCTCTCAGTACAGCTTTCATTGCATCCCACAAATTCTGGTAAGTTGTATCTGCATTTTCATTTTCTTGTAGGTATTGTTTAATTTCTTCTTTAATTTCTTCTGTGACCCACTGATTATGCAAGAGTGTGTTATTCAGTTTCCATGTGTTTGCGGGATTTTTGCAGTATCTTTTATCATTAATTCCTAATTTCAGAGCGCTATGATCTGATAACATGCAAGGGATGATTTCAACTCTTTTGCATTTGTTTAAATATGTTCTGTGAGCTAATATATGGTCTATTTTAGAGAATGATCCATGTACTGCTGAGAAGAATGTGTATTCTGATGTTGTTGGGTAGAACATTCTGCATGTGTCTATCAAATCCATTTGTTCGCAGGTGTGATTCAGTTCTGTTATTTCTTTGCTCATTTTCTGTCTGGTTGATCTGTCCCTTGGTATCAATGGCGTATTAAGGTCTCCTGTTACAGTTGTGTTACTGATCATTTGAGTTTTCATTTCTGTTAATAGTTGTTTTATATAACTGGGTGCTCTGGAGTTTGGTGCATATATATTTAAGATAGTTATCTCTTCCTCTTGGAGTTTTCCCCTTACGAGTATGTAGTGACCTTCTTTGTCCTTTATGGTCATTGTTGGTTTAAAGTTCACATTGTCTGCAAACAAAATGGCTACTCCTGCCTTTTTTTTGGATTCCTGCTGCATGAAGTATTGCTTTCCATCCTTTGACTTTCAGTCTGTGAGTATCCTTCTGGGTTAGATGGGTTTCCTGTAAACAGCATATGGTTGGATTTTGTTTCTTGATCTATTCTGCTAGTCTGTTTCTTTTGATTGGTGCATTGAGACCATTTACATTAATGGTTATTACTGTTAAATGCTCGTTAATTGTAGGAATGTTATCTCTCTGCTGTTGCATCTTTATCTTTCTGTTCTGTTTAATTATCTGCTTTGCTTAGTAGTTTCTTCCTTTGTGTATCTAAACTGTCTTTCAATATTTTTTGCAGGGTTGGCTTGGTATTCATAAAGTTCTTCAGCTGTTCATTGTCATGGAAGTATCGTATTTCACCATCAATTTTGAATGATAGTTTTGCAGGATACATCAATCTAGGTTGGAAATCATTTTGCTTTAGGATCTGGAATACTTCACTCCATGCTCTTCTTGACTTTATTGTTTGTGCTGAGAAGTCTGCTGTGATTCTGATAGGTTTTCCTTTATAAGTGATCTGTCTTTTGTCTCTGACAGCTTTTAATAATCTATTCTTGTGTTGGATTTCTGGGATGGTGATTAGTATATGTCTGGGTGTAGTTTTATTTTGGTTATGACTGTTTGGAGTTCTATATGCTTCACTGATCCTGATGTCAGTTTCTGATCTGATGCTTGGGAAATTTTCAGCTATTACTTCTCTAAATATCCTCTTGACATCCTTTATGTTGTCTCCTTCTTTTTCATTAATCCCTATCATTCTTATGTTATTTTTCTTTGCATCGTCTTGCAGTTGTTGAATTGTTGTTTCCTGACTGCTTGTTATTTTTAAAAGATGTTTCCTTTCCTGTTCACTAGCTGCAATCGTGTCTTCAAGGTCTGAAATTCTATCTTCACTTTCATTAAGGCGGTTTTTACAACTTTCAGTGGAGTTTTTTATTTCCTGTATATCTCTGTGCATCTGCATTATGTATTCTGTTTGTTTCTTATATTGCTCGTCTAGGGATTCTTTTTGTTTAGTTCCTCCAATTTTTTATCTGTGTTTTCTTTAGATATATTCAGAATCTCTTTCATTTCTTTTATCATTTCTTCTTTTACCTGGGAGATTATTTCGAGTTTGAATTTCTTTAAAGCTTCCTGGAGTTGCTTGTTAATTTCAGTAGCTATTGTGTCCGATATTTGATGTGAATGGCATATATTTTCTTCTATATACATTGCTCCTAGGGTTTCTTGAGATTGGCTGGAGGTTTGAGGTTGTAATTTGGTCTTTTGTTTTGTCATTTTCCTATATTTCTGTGTTTCAAGTGTTATTTGAAAGCTTCCTCAGGATCTGTTGGAAATCCCCTTCTATGTTTGCAGCTACTGAGACTCTGGCACCACGCTACCCCAAGCCACTGGGCCTGCAGAACCAATGGCCCTCCTCTGCCTGCTCAGAACTCCGCAGTTCCAGACAAGCTGGGCCTCAGGGACACTGTGTGCCCACCTGCCCGTTGGAAGCTCCACAGCTCTCCAATCGCAGCCGGGATGTGGAGGCAGATGTAGATGCCTCAAACTCGCCTCTCCACTTCACTGCACCTGGAAGCCTGGAGGGACCCAAACAGTCTGGGCTCTGGGCAGAGTGGGATGAGCACTCACCACAGGCTGCAGGGCCTCCGCAACCTGTGATACTCCACCACCCTCCAAGACATCCACAGTCCTCCAGACACACGGGGAGGCCAATGCAGGTGCCCCAGATCCACCCAGCCCCTCCTCTGCACACTGATGGCTAGGTGCAGCAGTCCCAAACAGGTTGGGCTCCGGGGAGAGCGTGGGCCTACCCACCTGTTGGAAGCTCAGCAGTTCTCCAAATGCAGGCAGGATGGGGAGGCGGATGTAGAGGTCTCAAACCCACTTCTCCACTTCACTGCACCCAGAAGCCTGGAGGGTCCCCAACAGTCTGGGATTTGGGCAGATTGCGCTGAGCACTCACCACAGGCCAGGGTGCCTCCAGAACCTGCGATCCCTCCCTGCTTGCTGAGATATCCACAGTCCTCCAGACACACAGGGAGGCCGATGCAGGCGCCCCAGATCCGCCCAGCCCCTCCTCTGCACACTGATGGCTAGGCGCGGCAGTCCCAAACAGGTTGGGCTCCGGGGATAGCGTGGGCCCACCCACCCATTGGAAGCTCAGCAGTTCTCCAAGTGCAGCCGGGATGGGGAGGCCATAACTCCATCTATCATTTTAAGGTGCCAAAAGGACTGCTGTGGTTCCAGGACCTGATCGTGAAAATGCTCAGAGGAATCTCATGACAGAACCCACAGTGAGGGGCAGGAGTCATCTCTGAACTAAAATTTAGGTGCAGTGGACAAATTCCTCAGCATGTACATGTTTCAGTCCTAAACCAGAAAGAAATTAAAAAGCTGGAGAATACAATAATTTTAACATAAAATAAGAGGGGCCCGTATATGATAAAAGTACAGGAAATATTACATTCAAAGCTGAAGTTTATAAAGTAACACTTTTATTAATTGATTAACTATGTTACATTAGTTGTAACTACTACATTTTTAAGTTGTTTTTTAAATCTCGGTTAATGTATGGCTTGTATTGTGTTTTATCATCTGGGATTGATCACATGCACATCATGTGCTGATTCCTCTTACTTGCCCTCCTCACAATGTCCCTTCTCAACTCCTCCAAGTTCCCTTCCCATAAGTTCAGAGTCTGCCACCAAGTTTCTTAACAACCATCTTTGTGTTTGCTCTTTAAATGACTTATATTTTAGGTCTCATCCTAGCAAAACCATGCTATGCTGGTGCCCTTAAGCCCAGCACTGCTCCATGCATCCATCCCAGTGTCACATACTCTAGATCAAGCCACCGCTGAAAATGCTCCACCAATGACTGAATGGGGTTCAGGATGAAATGTAGACAGCCCCGTAACACCAATCCATTAAAATATGCTGTCAGCAGACTTGCAGAATGATGGCGAAATGGTGAACACAAAAGAAAGTGGCTCTCCAATATTTGGAATCTAGATGCTGGAACACAGCAATGTAAGTAAGAGGAGGAGGGAGGTGGGTCCCTGGGACACAGAAACTATCTGAAGTGAGAGTCAGAGACTCCAGGGAGAGTGAAGAGAGGGACTGCAATGCCAAAGGAGGAGGTGGCAAAGCATCACTTTCTCCCCAAGTGTGGGCTCATGGCATGGGAGAGGCGGCACAAACCGGCAAAGGCACGGTAACTGACAGCAACCTCAGAGACCTGTAGTGGACTCTGCAGATAGCATTGGCTGGTGAGTTATTCAGGTTTCACTGCTTCTGGGAGAAGGGGTTGATTCTTAGTCATTTTGGAAAGAGGTTAAAGACAGAACTCAGAGCAGCTCCAGGTTGGCTCCTTGTAGCAGCTGCCAGTGTCAGGGTGAGATGCAGCTGAGTTCAAGCTGGCAGGGAGTGGAACTTGGGCTGGCAGGAGGCACTCGGATTATTGCAGGCTGAAAATCTCAAGCCCTAGCCCCGCAGCCAGAAACAAAAAGAGGCCAAAGTGAAGGGGATTAAGGCCCAGGTGTGCTGGGCCATTCACCACCACCAAAATCCAGCTGGCTTGCCAGGATCCATCAGCATAGATCTGGGCTCTGCCCCCTCCCAGCCAGTGACAGCACAGACATGCCCTGCAGTAAACATTTGTTTTCTTGCTATTCTTTGCTTTGCTTTTTTTGTTAATTTTCTTTTTTTTATTATTTGTTCCTGATTTTACATGAGTAAGCAGATTCTCTGGCTTTTGTTGTCGTTATTTTGTTCCATTCTTGTTTTTGTTTCTTCACTTTTCACTCCTTTCTTCTTCACCAGTATATAATCTTCACCTTATATAATCTTTTTCTCCCTCCTTGCTTCTAATCCTTGCTCTGCTTCCATTTCTCTATTTTCCTCCTAATTCCATTTAAAATTTCTCCACAGACAAAATATAACACAATTTAATAACTACAGTAGAAACACATTTTAGTTTTATAATAGTATTACTTTCTATACGCAGGGTAAGCACATGTTGCCAGTTATCATTTTCTTGGCTCTCATTCATTAACAGAATTTTCCTCAGCTAACTTTATGCTGAGCTATTGCCAATGCGTCATCATCAGTTGGATTTATTCGGTGAGATGAGCGAGGGAGGAGCACCCTGCTGAGCACAGTGCTCACAGATCTATTAGGTGCAGATCTAAAGGGTCTCACACGCATCCATCAAGACGAAGTTCTCAGCATAGAGCCTGGATTTTCTCCCTTCCAGGCCCCCTGGTTCCGCAAGGCTCTCAGCTTATGTCTTAAATTTACTTTTCACAATGATTCATGGAGAAAAGGTGGATTTGTCAAAACAGCTGCTGCGTGGTGGAAATGCCTCCGATCACGTGCAGTGATTCGGTGAAGAAGGGCGGGGTGTGGCCCATCTTCACACATGTGGGTTGAGTAGCATCAGTGTTGGTCTTGATCTCGGTGAATCCAGGAAGGATCACGGCAGAGGGCAGCACTTTGGAGTTCAGAAAAGAAGAGGCCCCAGCGTTGGTTTCTACTTGTAGGAGGCCTACTGTGAGGCTCTTCCCTCCCCTAACCCTGGAGCGGGCTGGTGCAATACACTTACATCTCTGCCTACCTTGCAGTTAACTTCCTGTTCCTCACAAGCATGAGACAACAGCAAAGTGATACTATTAAGATCTCAGTGAACATGGGGACCATGTCTACATGTTTGTAGGGGACAAAAAAGGCAGGAGCTGTGCTGGCATCAGCACTTGGCATGCAAGGACCAGAGCCAGAGAAGATGAGAATTGGCCAGGGCTTAGGAATGGGAATGCATTTGTAGAAAAGGGTCTCTGAGCTCATGAAGATGGGATCTCACTTTGACAGGCTTCCAACATTTTATTTAGAATGTGTGCTCTTAGAGTGAAGCACACTTCAGTTCAAGACAAGTGGTCTCTCAAGGCACACAGATTATAAGAGCAAATAGAATACCTGCTTTGATCCTATTCTTTCCCTTCACACCAGTGAATCCTCATATGTAAATTATTATTCAAGTTCCAGGTTCAAATTTCCCTCTTGTGCTGCGAGAGCTCACAGGGCTCTGCTAAGACTGGGTTGGAGAAGGCAGGGCTTCTGGTCTAGAAAGTGAGATTTCCAGGGCTGGTCCTGTACCTGGTGACAGCTTCCCTAGGTGAATATCACCTAGGTTAGATGGCCCCAGGGGAAGCAGTGAAAGCAAGTAACTGATCCAAACACCTTGTCCCCAGGTGTCCTGTCCCAGGTGCAGCTACATCATAGTGGACCTGGCCTGGTGAAGCCCTCGCAGACTCTGTCCCTCATCTGCTCAGTCTCTGGATTCTCAGCCACAGCCAATGCTTACTGGTGGCCCTAGATCCTCCAGATCTCAGGGAAGAGGCTTGAGTGGATGGAGAAATAAGTTGTGAAATAGCCACATTCCACCACCAGAGGAATGTTTACGAATGAGTTCTCCCAGCCTCTGAACTCTGCGACTCCTGAGGACACAGCCTTGTGTTACTGGATGAGAAGCACAGTGAGAGGTCCTCAGCGTGAGCCCAGACAAACCTCCTGCAGGGATGCTCAGGACCAGCAGAGGGCACCCAGGACACACGGAGCACAGGGAGTCGACTTTCAAGCAGTGGACAAAAGACGAAAAGGTTTTCTCTTGATTATCATCTTTCCCAGGACATTAGGGCGTGGAGTTTTAGGGAACTCTCCTGTCTCTAATCTTACACTATTGTGTGTTCGTGGAGGAATCCTTTTTTTAAAACATCTAGCTCATGAGCTACATTTTTTCCATACATTCTTGTTTACAAATCAGGCTACTACAATGTAACTCACTGTTTGGAAGAAATACTTAATGATTAATTACCCCCCCCCTATTAGGAGCCCATCTGCCATCCACTATTGACTGCATCCCCAGTCTTGTTTCATGCAAAACTTTTCTCAGAATGTTTGGGGAATAATCGCTATGTGGATGTGTTTGTCCACACATGGCTATAGATCCTTTACCTTCCCCTCAGAACCTGACAGAGGACTACTGAAGCTGCTTGCCTGCTGATTCAGGGGCATCTTCCCTGTCACCCACAACTCGCTCTCTGCTTCCTGCCTGCTTCCCTGAGTCCTCCTCATCCTCAGCCTGCTCTTCACCAGGGAGACTGTGGGGTCAGGTCCATCTGCTCCTAGCCACACTGCCCTGTGTCATGATGAACACTGGGTAGAAATCATGCAGACACTCCTTTCAACAGCACATGCATGGGGGAGGACTGCTAACTTTTTAAGCTTACTCAAAGTGGAAGAAGACTGAAATCAGTCATGTATGTTCAAGTGAATTTTCTTTTAAAAATAATTAGACAAAGCATTTCAAGAGCCATGAAGAGGGTCTGCCTGAATTTATGACCTCAGAACCATTTGAATCTGCAGATGCTGTTTTGGGCTGGTGCAGGATCAACCTCATGCAGAGAGGACCTGGGAGCCAGGGCTATGTGTCAAAGGGGGCAGTGGGTGAAAGACTTCTCCTAATGATAGTGTGGGGTCCACACTAGCACCCTGAGGTCTGGTCACCCTTGCTGACCATGGTCACACTTGTGCTGGCGCCAAAAGGCTGGGTGTGATGGGCAAAACACTAGAAGCAGCATCTTCCCTGTCCTATTAGAAAGTAGTTGGGGCCATGTGTGTTTCCTGGTGAGGATCCTACCCCAGTGCCTATCTGTGGAGAACTGAGAAGTCAGGCCCTAAGTAGGACATATATGTTTTAATACTTCTCATTTTTCCATTTCCACTTAGAATTATTATGCGGGTATTACCTCAAAGAACATGTTACAACTTCTAGGTGTCAGTTACATAATTTCTTGGATTTACGACCTGCGACTAATGGCACAGAAAAGATTATTTAGTCCACAGATCTCCCAGATACAGACTGGAAGTGTCCAGTGTATGTATCTTTAAAGACCTGGATGCACCTCCTTTATAAACCTTTTATTCTGTAAGGGTCCTGGCTTGTCTACAAATTCACATTTCACAAACCTCTACTAACAAGTAGAGAAAATAGTCAAATAATCCCTCTGTTTAGAGGAATTAAAATACAAACAAGTATATGCATAAGGAGATACAACCAGGTGAGATCCATGGTTCTGCCTGTTGTGCTCTGAAGTTGACATGGCAATGATATTGTAAGTACTCTTCATGCTGTTCTGGGAGAAAGCATCAAAGACGTCCATGAAAATTTGATGAAATATAGTAAGATCTAACCACTTTGCTTTGATTTAGAAATTATGTGCATCTATATACTGAGTGTCTTGCCCTCAAAGCTCTTCAATATGATGAGCATTGTCAGTCTTGTAGGAATTCATTAAGTGGACCTCAACTCTCCATTCCTGGAGAAGAATGTCACTGTCAGATCTCTCATATGTCCTGAAGATGTTGCAAGTAGTATAGAAATATGGAACAAAACAGTTTTAAAAACAGAGGGAAGTCATTGTGCTCTGGAACTGAATTTCTAAGGATGATGAGAAGAAGAATGGAGCCACAAAACAGGGGTGCTGGTACATACACACATTGCCAGCAAATGGAAGTCTTTAGAGATAGAATCACAAGATCAAGACTAAGATGAACTTAAAATTGAAACCCATCTTAATAAGCTGGGTGTGGTGGCTCATGCTTGTAATCCCAACACTCGGGAAGCTGAGGCAGGAGGATCGTTGCGAGTTCGAGACCAGCCTAGGCTACAAAGTGAGCTCAAGGCCAGCCTGAACTGGACAGTGAGATCCTGTCTCAAAAAGACAAAAAAGACCATCTTAATAAAACAAAACAAAGCAAATATATGTTATGAGTAGGCGTGGGGTCACAACCTTGTAATTCTGGCCCTCAGGAGGAAGAGGCAGGAAAAACACCACACATTCAAGGTCAGCCTACTGAATAAAAGTTTAGCCTCAGAGCCTGAAGTACAAAGTGACATCCTCTTTCATAAAAATGATCCAACAAAACGAATGTGGATACAACATGATTAGCAAGTGGCTGTTCAGGTTGAATTTTAGGGATATTGTTATTGTAGGGATGGTGTCCATAGTACATTGTTGTTCAAAAACGGACAAGTATAATGAGATAAACTTCTGGAATTTAGGGATACAGAGAACAAAAAGAGAAGCTGAACCTAAATAGTAACTAAACAAGGTTATGTGGGGGGGGACAGGACACAACACAGACCCCTCTTCCCAGATGATTAGAAACTTCTCTGTGAGGTGAGCACAGAACTCGCAGCCTTATTTCTGCTTTCTGTTGCCTCTGCTCAGGTGGGACTTGGATCACAGGAAGTCTTAGAGCAGGAGGCACGTGGACCTCTCCTGACAACAGAAATGACAGTGAAGGAAACTCTCAGGCAGCATGGATGGTTCCAAAGGCAACAAGTCAGAGAGACAAAGAGGGACCTGTGCTCATGTTAGCTCTGCAGCAGCAGCAGAGGCTGGATGGGTAAAGACTGAGCCTGGGGCGAGAGTCAGGAGAAGAGGCTGGAGGACACCAATCTGGGATTAGGAAGGTGGGGTCTTCATTGTCCTGCTTCCACCACTGCACTGAAATTAGCTTTTCACATATCACAGACATCAACCCATCTAGAATTCCGAATAAGAGGTAGCACAAAAGCACCAGAAATGTCTTGAACTCAGTGTCACCTTCAAATAGGAAGTGTGCTGTCTGTATGCAAATATAGGCTCCATCTCTAGATTCATAATCTGCTTGTGGGATGTGGGAGCTCACAACTCCATCTCCAGACAGGGCTGTGGTCTCTCAGGAAGGCAACAAGAAGATGAGACTGCTGGGTCTTCTCCTGTGCCTGATGACAGGTCCTCATGGTAAGTGTCCTCAGTGCAAGACTTGTGTCCTTGGGAATGTTATGAAAGCTGGTGACTGACTGGATGGTTTTTATTGTTTTCAGATGTCCTGTCCCAGGTTCAGCTGCAGGAGTCAAGGCCTGGTCTGGTGAAGCCCTCACAGAACCTGTCCCTCACCTGCTCAGTCTCTGGACTCTCTATCACAAATAGTCATTACTGGTGGGACTGGATCCGTCAGCCCCCAGGAAAGAGCCTGGAGTGGATGGGGGTGATAAGCTATGATGATAGCACTGGCTACAACCCATCTGTTAAGAGCCGCATCTCCATCTCCAGAGACACAGGCAAGAACCAGTTCTTTCTGCAGCTGACCTCTGTCACCACAGAGGACACAGCCATCTATTACTGTGCAAGACACAGTGATTTGATGGAAGTGTGAGCCCGGACATAAACCTCCCTGCTGGGAAACCAAGGACCTGCAGGGGGCATGCTGCACACACTTACTATAAGGAACCAACTTCACAGTAGAGGTAGGGGAAAGTCTGGGGATTTTCTCTGCATGTGAATAGCATCTCCATACTGGCACAGGTACAGAGTTTGATGGGCTCTTTAATGTCATTGGTCCTAAGTGTTATGTTTTTGTGGAGTCAGGCTTTGTTTCCCCATCTATTTGATTATGAATTGCACAATAAATTTTTCAATGAATCTGTTATTCACAACTCAACTGACTACACAGCCTCATTTTTTTATTGTAGAAACTTTTAACGATAAAAATTATTTCTGTTGACTGGAAGTCTGCCTTCCATCCTCTAATGCATCTGCGTGGCATTTCATCCTGAAGGCACTTTCCAATTCTGTTCATGTAGAGACTTACTCTGAATGCCTGGATATAACTGTGTGTGTTGATCTGAGTGTTTTCCTGTCATTGGAGCTGTTCATGGCAATGTAGGGCGATGCCTTGGAGAGCTATGGTAGATTCTATTGTTGAGGGGCCTCTCTTGGCATCTCATTGGTAAAGATCATCACGCTGTCACACATCTTGCAGTAATAGGGTACTGCCCAAGCAGGGTTTATTAGGACCTAGCATCAGTAGTAGTGAGTCTCAGAAACTCTCATGGAATGTCTTAAATATCATGTCTATTTGCACTGCAAAGTGAATTTTCAGGATGGATCTAGGAGGCTATTGTGGACATATGAACCTGCGTTGAAAAAGTGTGGAAAGATATGAACTATTAGGGCCAGGGGTTTAGCTCAATGACATATGTGCCTGCCTGGCAAGCACAAGATTGTGAGTATGATGCCCCATACTGAAAACAAAAAAAGATGTTTGAGGAAACTGGTTTCAACACTGAACAGTTTTTCTTTGAAGTTATTTCATAATTGATGCATGCAAATTTTACATTTCTTGAGAGGTTTGGGGAGTATCAAAGATGGTGGAGATAACAACTGGCTTCAGAAGCTCCCTGAGATAGTCAACTTAGAATTCAACATAATACAGAGTGGGGAGCCCCAAACAGAGGGAAATGAATTCTCTCATCCCAAGAAGAAATTAAGGTGACTTGCCGACCATCCGAGGTCCTGCAGCAAGTGGCCGACGCCATGACTTGCTGGTGTCCCACCGCTACTTGCCGAGGTCCCACTGTGACTTGCCAGGGGCCCATCATGACTGCCTGGGGTCCCGCCACAACTGCCTGGGGTCCTGCCGTGACTTGCCAAGCTGTCCAAGGTCCCGCTGCTTCGACTCACTGGGGGCACAGTTACATTAAGTTCAAGGGTCAGCAAGCCGAACAGAGAGCTGAGTTGGCAGGGACCCTACATCAACCTATGGTGAGTGATGGGAGTGGACCATTCCATAAATAGGGGGCTCCTGTGGGGGGACATGCTGGGACCGGGCAGGACTGGCAAGTACCAGGGGCAGCAGTGACTTCAGTCAATTGTTCCTTTCGCAATGGGATTGGTGGAGTGAGCTAGGCCTAGGTCACATGACCCTGCTGAGACCCAATAGGTTATATGAGGTCAAGTCCCTGCAGTGGTGGCACACACTAACCACACTGGCCCAGTGGGGCCTCAGAGGTTTGGCTGGTCCGGAGGGGAGGTGGCACAAAGTAATACAGTAGTGCAGGCCACAGCAGCTTGACTGATCTGGAGGGGAGGGGCCGGCATATGCTGTCCCTGTCTGCAACTCACTAGTACACTGCATTGGGAAGGGTCATCTAGCCAGCGTGCTTTGGAAGAATTGTAATCAACAAAGAAAGAAACTGGGGCCTCCTGGAAGAAGCAAAAAAGATGGGAAGAGGAAGTAACAACAAAAAGTTCCCAGCCACAACCGTGAGAACATTGACCCAGGGCAGGTAAATACAAAGGAGAATGAGAACAGCAAACATGCAATATCAAACACAGTGCCAGGGGACATAAAGAGATATATTCGGGACCTTATAGATGAGTTCAGAAGTGAAATATTTAGCCAAATAAAGCAAGATATAAAAAGATTAATAAAAGAGATACTGAGCACCCCTCAAGCAGACACAGATGGAAGAAGGGAGGAACTCAAACATAGGAGAGAACCATTTGGTGAAGAATATAAAAAAAACTATAGAATACATGAAGCAGATTCAAAGAGATCACCAGGAAATTAAAAACTCTATGGAATGATGGCAAATCAGCTTGAAAGTAACTAAGGATAGATTATCCAAACTGGAGGACAATTTTGCAATATGGGAGTATGAAAGGGAAAACTTTTTTAAAATCACAAGGAAACAAGCAGTAACAATACAAAGGCTAGAAAATGACAAAAGGATCTATAACTTGAGAATAAAGAATGTGAAGGAACAAGAGACATTGTTGATAACCATTGTTGATAACCTTGTACTCTGTTTTATATCATGTGCTATGTCTATCCTTGGTTTTGACTGACAGCTTTGTTTTGCCATATTTGACTTTATTCTCTCCCCCCCAAAAAAGTAATAAGAACTAAGGAGTAATAAAATCCAAAATGTGTAAATTTTGTTGTAAAAAAGAGAGGGGGAAAAAAAGAGCTCTAATGGATATAACAGCAAGTGTGTTTAGGGGTGTTAAATAGCTGACTATATTAATGTTTTTGGATCATTGAACACAGCTGTTTGCAGTCTCTCTGTTTGAATGTCCACTTTGTATTCTTTGATACTGTGATTTGGGCAACTATTTCTAAGATGATAATATGTAATCTATTAACAGGTGATTTCTTACTGTTTTTTTTTTTGTAGTTCTGTATTATGTGTACCCTTACACCGCTTTGTTTTGTTTTGTGTTTTTCTCTTTTTCCTTTTAAATAAAATTTAAAAAAAAAGAATGTGAACAAAGAAGCTGGGGTACAAATGAAGGAACTACAAAGGTTATTCAGAGAAATAATTAAGGAAAACTTCCCAAACATAGGAAAAGGAAATGATATTCTGATATATGAGGCATACAGAACTCCAGCCACCTACAACTAAAACAGAGCTACACCCAGGCATATAATAATCAAGATCCTAGAAATTCAATATAAGAACAGACTATTAAAAGATATTAGAGACAAGAAACAGATAACCTACAGAGGAAGGCCTGTCAGAATAATGGCAGACTTCTCGACACAAACCATCAAGTCAAGAAGAGCCTGGAGCAAAATATTCCAAGCCCTGAAAGAAAATAACCTCCAGCCCAGATTGATATGCCCTGCTAAACTGTATCTAGAAATTAATGGAAAAACAAGATGCTTCCAAGACAAAGAGGACTTGGGAAATTTGCAACCACCAATCTAACTCTACAGAGAATACTGCAGGGCATTCTAGAGAGAAAGAAAAGTACTAGGATTCCAGGAACAGTGGCAGAGAGGCCTCAATGAATGGATCAGAAAATATAATGAAGAAGATAAGCAGACAACTGATGGCAAACAAGAGCATAACAGAAATGAGGCAGAGAAGATTTTATTCAAAACTGATATGGTTGATAGTATCAAGTCTGAGTATAGGCAACTACACTGAAGATGACAAGACTCAATGATACACATTCTGGTTTGATAACTGCCAGTTTTTGAAGTTCTATACTATTTACAAAGTTGTGCTTTTATTAATATTATGTACTGATATATTCAATTATACTATTCTGATGATATAGCCAATTCTTTTGGAGATAACAAGAGATAACACAGGAACTATCGTAGAACGACTTGTACAATGGTCTCATATGTTTATTTCACTTTATGCGTTTATAGGAATACGTTTTGTTTTGCCTTGCTTTGTTTTGTTTCTCCCTCTAATATAGAAAGGATAGAAATATATGTTAAGACTCATGCATGTATAGAATCTATAAACAGTTTATGAGAACTGGTCATATGACACATGATGAAATGAACAGATACTTTGAAGAAAAAGAGACACTAAAATACCCAGTGCTGATCCTGGAGTGTCATAATGTGAAACAATAGTATTATTCTTTGTTCAGAGTGATATTAGCCTGCTTGGGTTTATTCAATGTCAACATAATTGAAGATATGGATAACTGCATGTATGTTTCAGTGTATAGGATTGATAACCATATTTCTAAGTTTTTGTTGGATAGTTCAACAGAACTGGTTGCAATCTCACTATTTGAATCCCTACTTTATAAGCTGGTCTTTAGTATCTTGAATAACTATTTGTAAGAAGACAATCTGTAAACTTCAACTAGTGATTTCTTACTGTTTATTTTTTTCTTTGAAATTATGTATTATTTCTATCCATTTTCTGTTTTGTTTAGTCTTTCTGTAAATTAAATTTTAAAAAAAGACACTACAGTACCCAGTGCTGATCATGGAGTGTCATGATGTGAAATTCAGCAATACTATTATTCTTTGTTCAGAATGATTTTAACCTGCTTTAGTTTGTTTAATCTAAACATAAATGAAGCTATGGATAACTACATGTGTGTTTAAGTGTATAGGATTGGCAACCATGTTACTAAGTTTTTGTTGGACAGTTGAACAGAACTGTTTGCAAACTTACTGCTTGAATTCCCACTTTACATGTTCCATTGTTGTATCTTGAACAACTATTTGTAAAATGACAATATGTAAACATCAACTAGTGAGTTCTTCTCATCTATTTTTTTCTCTGATCACATGTATTATTTCTACCTGTTTTCTGTTTTGTTTAGTCTTTCTTTAAATAAATTTTTTTAAAAACTATTTTTAAAAATTTTACATTTCTTCATCATTTTATTTTTTTAGAAAGAATAACAAGTGAGGAAGCCCCTTCCTTTGTCTGGAGGACTGCATATCTCTGCAAGCAGGGAGGGATCGCAGGTTCCTGAGACACCTCGGCCTGTGGTGAGTGCTCAGCACACTCTGCCCAAATCTCAGACTGTTCCAGACCCCCCAGGCTTCCGGGTGCAGTGAAGTGGAGCAGTGGGTTAGAGGCCACTACATCTGCCTCCCCATCCTGGCTGCACTTGGAGGTCTGCTGAGCTTCCGACAGGTGGGCGGGCCCACACTATCCCCCGAGCCCAGCCAGTTTTGCTGCCGCGCCTTCCTTTGTCTGGAGGACTGTGGATATCTCTGCAAGCAGGGAGGGATCACAGGCTCCTGAGGCACCGCGGCCTGTGGTGAGTACCCTAACCCGGCTGAGATTGAAGAGCTGTGGAGCTTCCAAGGGGCAGGTGGGCGCACAGTGTCCCTGAGGCCCAGCTTGTCTGGAACTGCAGAGTTCTGAACAAGCAGAGGTGGGCCATTGGTTCTGCAGGCCCAATGGCTTGGGGTAGCGTGGTGCCGGAGTCTCAGTAGTTGCAAACATAGAAGCGGATTTTCAACAGATCCTGAGGAAGCTTTCAAATAACACTTGAAACACAGAAATATAGGAAAATGACAAAACGAAAGACCAAATTACAACCTCAAACCTCCAGCCCATCTCAGGAAACCCTAGAAGAAGAAACGTATTTAGAAGAAAATATATCCCATCCACCTCATATATCAGACACAATAGCTACTGAAATTGACAAGCAACTCCAGGAAGCTTTAAAGAAATTCAAACTCGAAATAATCTCCCAGATAAAAGAAGAAATGATAAAAGAAATGAAAGAGATTCTAAATATATCTAAAGAAAACACAGATAAAAAATTGGAGGAACTAAACAAAAAGATAGAATCCCTAGACGAGCAATACAAGAAGCAAACAGTATACATAATGCAGATGCACAGAGATATACAGGAAATAAAAAACTCCACTGAAAGTTGTAAAAACCACCTTAATGAAAGTGAAGATAGAATTTCAGACCTTGAAGACGGGATTGCAGCTAGTGAACAGGAAAGGAAAGATCTTTTAAAAATAACAAGGAATCAGGAAACAACAATTCAAAAACTGCAACACAATGCAAAGAAGAATAACATAAGAATGATAGGGATTAATGAAAAAGAAGGAGACAACATAAAGGATATAAAGAGGATATTTAGAGAAGTAATAGCTGAAAATTTCCCAACCATCAGATCAGAAACTGACATCAGGATCAGTGAAGCATATAGAACTCCAAATAGTCATAACCAAAATAAAACTACACCCAGACATATACTAATCACCATCCCAGAAATCCAACACAAGAATAGATTATTAAAAGCTGTCAGAGAGAAAAGACAGATCACTTATAAAGGAAAACCTATCAGAATCACAGCAGATTTCTCAGCACAAACAATAAAGTCAAGAAGAGCATGGACTGAAGTATTCCAGATCCTAAAGCAAAATGATTTCCAACCTAGCCTCATATATCCTGCAAAACTATCATTCAAAATTGATGGTGAAATATGATACTTCCATGACAAAGAACAGCTGAAGAACTTCATGAACACCAAACCAACCCTGCAAAAAATATTGAAAGACAGTTTAGATACACAAAGGAAAAAACCACTAAGCAAAGCAAATAATTAAACAGAACAGAAAGATAAAGATGCAACAGCAGAGAGATAACATTCCTACAATTAACCAGCATTTAACAGTAATAACTACTAATGTAAATGGTCTCAATGCACCAATCAAAAGAAACAGACTAGCAGAATGGATCAAGAAACAAAATCCAACCATATGCTGTTTACAGGAAACCCATCTAACCCAGAAGGATACTCACAGACAAAGTCAAAGGATGGAAAACAATACTTCATGCAGCAGGAATCCAAAAAAAGGCAGGAGTAGCCATTCTGTTTGCAGACCACGTGAACCTTAAACCAACAATGATCATAAAGGATAAAGAAGGTCACTACATACTCGTAAGGGGAAAACTCCAAGAGGAAGAGATAACTATCTTAAATATATACGCACCAAACTCCAGAGCACCCAGTTATATAAAACAATTATTAACAGAAATGAAAACTCAAATTACCAGTAACACAATTGTAACGGGAGACCTTAATATGCCATTGACACCAAGGGACAGATCAACCAGACAGAAAATGAGCAAAGAAATAACAGAACTGAATCACACCTGTGAACAAATGGGTTTGATAGACATATACAGAATGTTCCACCCAACAACATCAGAATACACATTCTTCTCAGCAGTTCATGGATCATTCTCTAAAATAGACCATATATTAGCTCACAGAACATATTTAAACAAGTGCAAAAGAGCTGAAATCATCCCTTGCATGTTATTGGATCATAGCACTCTGAAATTAGAAATTAATGATAAAAGATACTGCAAAAATCCCACAAACACATGGAAACTGAATAACACACTCTTGAGCCATCAGTGGGTCACAGAAGAAATTAAAGAAGAAATTAAACAATAACTAAAAGAAAATGAAAATGCAGATACAACTTACCGGAATCTGTGGGATGCAATGAAAGCCGTCCTGAGAGGAAAATTTATTGCACTGAGTTCCCACATCAGGAAAATGGAACGAATACAAATAAATAACTTGATGCTACACCTCAAACAGCTAGAAAAAGAAGAGCAAGTCAAGCCCAAAGCCAAAAGAAGAGAGGAAATTATAAAAATCAGAGCAGAAATCAATGCAATAGAGACTAAGAAAACAATCCAAAGAATCAACGAATCAAAGAGTTGGTTCTTTGAAAGAATAAATAAAATCGATAAGCCCCTAGCCAACCTTATTTTAAAAAGGGAAGAAAAAGCTCAAATTCATGCAATAAGAAATGAAAAAGGAGAAATCACTACAGACCCAATAGAAATACAGAAGATCATCAACACCTATTTTGAAAACCTCTACTCTCAAAAGTTTGATAACACAGTAGAAATAGACAGATTCTTAGAAGCATATGAACTGCCAAAGCTAGATCAAGAGGATGTAAAACTGTTGAATAACCCAATCTCTGTTACTGAAATTGAAAATGTAATTAAGTCCTTACCCACCAAGAAGAGCCCAGGCCCAGATGGATTCACTGCAGAATTCTACAAGAAATACAAAGAAGACCTAATGCCAACACTCTTCAAACTATTCAATGAAATTGAAAGGGAAGCAATCCTTCCTAAGTCATTCCTGGAAGCAAATATTACTCTAGTACCAAAACCTGAGAAAAACCCAACTAAAAAAGAGAACTATAGACCGATCTCCCTAATGAACACAGATGCAAAAATCCTCAATAAAATACTGGCAAATAGGATCCAGCAAATCATCAAGAAGATTATACACCATGACCAAGTGGGATTCATCCCAGGAATGCAAGGATGGTTCAACATATGCAAATCAATAAATGTAATCCACCATATCAATAAAGCCAAAAATAAGAATCACATGATCATTTCTATAGATGCAGAAAAAGCCTTCGATAAGGTCCAACATTTATTCATGATAAAAACTTTACAGAAAATTGGAATAGATGGTCTTTACCTCAATATAATAAAGGCCATTTATGACAAACCAACAGCCAGCATCATACTAAATGGCCAAAAATTGAAAGCCTTTACTTTAAAATCAGGCACAAGACAAGGATGTCCTTTATCACCACTCCTATTTAATATAGTACTGGAAGTACTAGCCAGAGCAATTAGGCAAGAAAGAGAAATAAAAGGGGTAAAGATAGGAAAAGAAGAAGTTATCATTGTTTGCAGATGACATGATACTCTACATAGAAGACCCACTAAACTCCATTGAAAGACTCTTAGATACAATAAATAAATTCAGTAATGTGGCTGGATACAAAATCAATACTCAGAAATCAATAGCATTCCTATACAAAAACAACAAAATCACAGAGAGGGAAATAAGAGAAACTGGACTATTCACATTAGCAAGCAAAAAAATGAAATATTTAGGAATTACTCTTACGAAAGAAGTGAAAGACTTATACAGTGAAAATTATAATACACTGAAAAAGGAAATTGAAGATGATCTCAGAAAATGGAAAGACATCCCTTGCTCATGGATAGGAAGAACAAACATTGTGAAGATGGCCATTCTCCCAAAACTCTTATACAGATTCAATGCAATCCCAATAGAAATACCATCAACATACCTTATAGATCTAGAGAAATCACTCCTAAATTTCATCTGGAACCAGAAGAGACCTAGAATCACAAAGGCAATTCTAAGCAGCAAAGACAAAGCAGGAGGCATCACAATCCCTGACTTGAAATTATACTACAAAGCAACAGTAGTAAAATCAACATGGTATTGGAATCAAAACAGAGCTGAAGATCAATGGAATAGATTAGAAGATACAACCACAACTACAAACACACTCAACCACCTTATCTTTGATAAAGGAGCCAAGCAGGTTCACTGGAAGAACGACAGTCTCTTTAATAAATGGTGCTGGAAAAACTGGCTCTCCATTTGCCGAAAACTAAAGCTAGACCCATGTCTATCACCATGTAGTAAATTAAAATCTAAATGGGTCAAAGATCTGAATATTAAAACAGAAACACTAAATCTATTGGAAGACAAGTTAGGTAGAAACCTTGGAGACATAGGAGTAGGTAGAAAATTCATGAACAGGACTCAAACCGCACGGGAAATACTTCCCAGAATCAATAACTGGGACCACTTCTTATTAAAAAGTTTTTCCATGTCAAAAGAAATCTCCAGCATAGTGAAAAGAAAACCCACAAACTGGGAAAAGATTTTAGTGAACTCTCTCTCAGACAAGGGACTCTTGTCTAAAACATATAAAGAATTTTAAAAAACTCAGACCTCCAAAATTCAAAGATCCAATCCAAAAATGGGCATCTGAGATGAATACGCAATTCTCAGATGAAGAAATGCAAATGGCAAATAAATACATGAAAAAATGCTCATCATCATTGGTCATTAGAGAAATGCAAATTAAAACCACACTGAGATACCGTCTCACTCCTGAAAGAATGGCCAGGATCAAGAAAACCAACAACAAATGCTGGAGAGGCTGTGGGGAAAAAGGAACTCTCCTGCACTGTTGGTGGGAGTATAGACCGGTACAGCCTTTGTGAAGGTCTGTCTGGAGATTTCTCAAAAAAGTTGGGATTGGAAATCCCATTTATTCCAGCTATTCCGCTTCTAGGCATATTCCCAGAAGAACTGAAAGCATCATACCACAGTGATATATGTGCACCTATGTTTATAGCAGCACAATTTGTAATCTCCAGATCTTAGAAACAACCCAAGTGTCCATCAACTGAGGAATGGATAAAAAAGTTGTGGTATTTCTATACAATGGAGTATTATTCAGCTATAAAGAAGGATCACATTGAGATATTTATCAATAAATGGGCGCAGCTTGAGACCATACTCATAAGTGAAATAAATCAATCTCGCAAGTATGAATACCGAATAGTTTCCCTAACGTAAGTAATGATTCAAATGTATAAAAATATGTGATAAAAATGATTCCCCATTATGTGGCCTTGAGGCCTTATAAAATTTTCACTTATTAATTAGAAAGGCTTTATTCTGGGCTTCTTGATATGAAAATATTTGAAGCTATAGTATATGAAGTTTTATCCAAATATTTCAAAGAAAAAGACAGACACTATGGTAACTACTATTAAATCGGGTTATTTGGTGATGAAGCACGAGGTTGCTGAAACAGTCATGCTTTGACCTGTATTGTTATATTATTATGTCCTGTTTTAACTCAATCTCTCCCTTATTCTTTAAAAAAATTATTTAGTTATTTCTTATGTTTATTTTAATTAGGGGGAAATTTTTTAAAAATTAGGATATATAATAGTAACTCTTTTTGATTTCCTATTAACTTGTTTTGAAGTCCTGTAATACTCCCACGATCTTGTTTTGACTGATTAGACTCTGTTCCATTCTGTGCGATAGTATCAAGTTTGAGGGTATAGGCAACCTCTTTGAAGGCAATAAGATTCACTAAGGTGCCCATTCTGGTTTGACTATTGTCTCCTTTGGAAGTCCTGTAATGTTTACAATGCCTCAGTTTTATTGGTCTTGTTCTCTACTTTTTTGTCCAACTTTATAATATCTAATGAGATAGACAATTCTTTTTAAGGAAACAAGAGACAACATTGATAACCATTGTTGATAACCTTGTACTCTGTTCTACATCATGTGCTATGTCTATCCTTGGTTTTGACTGACAGCTTTGTTTTGCCATATTTGACTTTATTATCTCCCCCCCCCCAAAAAGTAATAAGAACTAAGGAGTAATAAAATCCAAAATGTGTAAATTTTGTTGTAAAAAAGAGAGGGAGGAAAAAAAAAGAGCTCTAACGGATATAAAAGCAAGTATGTTTAGAGGTGTTAAATAGCTGACTATATTAATGTTTTTGGATCATTGAACACAGCTGTTTGCAGTCTCTCTGTTTGAATGTCCACTTTGTATTCTTTGATACTGTGATTTGAGCAACTATTTCCAAGATGATAATATGTAATCTATTAACAGGTGATTTCTTACTGTTATGTTTTTTTTTTGTAGTTCTGTATTATGTGTAACCTTACACCACTTTTTTTTGTTTTGTGTTTTTCTCTTTTTCCTCTTAAATAAAATTTAAAAAAAGAATAACAAGTGAATCATTCATATCTGTTAGGTTACAAAATTTAGGTGTACAAAAATATTAATTATATTCCATATATAAAAGTACACACCTATAGAATATATAAAATCATTCATTATATAATATAGACTATACTATGCATTAGTCATTATATTTTTGTATTTATATAAATAAAGTAATATACATTCTAAATATACAGAGCCCACCAAAAAAGTATACACACTTCAGGAAAAGGAAGATAGAATGAAGATCTTACACCAGAGGGTGTTACATTTGGGGACCAGGGAAGATGTTGTATATCACTGAAAATCCACTACACTGACATCCCTTAGAGATGTAACTGAAAATCTATGTGCAGCAATCTCAGTGAACAAGGTTACCCAAATGGCAGTTCATACTAACAAAAGTCTGAGGGCTGGGGATTTAGCTCAGAGGTATAAGCACCTGCCTGCCAAGTGTGAGGTCATGAGTTCAGTCCCTGGTACCAATAGAAAAAGGTCTGAAAGCTCATGGGCACCACTCTTAGCACCTCTGGTAATTTCAGCGGCCAATGGTAATGTGTAACAATCTCATGTTTAAGTAAATTTATTAAAATATTTTTACAAGTGTTTCTTTTCCTGAACTATATAAATATATATACATGTTTGAAGCAACATCTGTATTTCTGTTTATGTATGTACACATTGTGATATATATACACAATCATTCTAATATTACATCCTTTATCCAGATTTTGAGAATATTTCTTTCAAGATTTACATAATAGTAGCCACATTTTCTGTTCTAAAACTTAATTTTGCTCAATATTTTCTTTCATTTTTTAACTTTTTTTTTTTTTGGTATTGGGGATCAAACTCACAACCCAGCACTTTCCAGGCAGGTGCTTATGCCACTGAGCTAAATCCCCAGCCCCTCTCATTTTAAATTTCAAAAAATTTTATTAGCATGTAATAAACTGCATAAAATTATGAGATACAGTATAATATTTTAAAATGTGGGGAAAATACATATTCATTAATTCTGGCTAATTAATCTTACTACCTCACCATGACTTTGCATTTGGAGACTTCAGTGTACTCTCTTCTGGTTTTTCTAAACATATTTCACAGGAGACTGTGAATTCACCACTGTGGGCTACAGATATTCAGAAGTTTTTGCATTTTTTTTATTCATGGTTTTCAGCACCTGTTATCAAACCGCACTCTTCCTACAACACTTTGCAGTTGCAAGTCACTACTCTTCTACTTTCTGAGCAACTTGTTTTACCCTCCGCACATGAGAAAGACTCGTGGCTCTTTCCCTTATTAGACTTCTTCCCTAACACGGTGTCCTCCTGTTCTATCCATCTTGCTGCAAAGCACAGGATTTCACTTTAAAGGGTGTGCAGACTAGCACTCTGCATACGTTATCATACATTATTTTACATTTTATTTCTGCTCTGTTATTAATTCAGTCTTTCCTTTTGTCAAATATCAGCTTGGTTTGCTCTTCATCTTGGTGACTGAAGAGTGAACACAGATGTCATGTTGGAGTCATTGCCACTGTGGAATCCACACAATCATCACTGCAAGTCTCTTGTTCTCACTGCTTCTTTCTACTGTATCCGAACAGTCTTCATGTTGTGATTTAGTTTTCATCTTGAAGATGCTCTTCAATTTCCTTTCCAATAATTTTTGATCCAATATTGGTTTTAAGTTCATTGTTTTGTACCTATATATCCTTAATCAATGTTCCATTTCAAGTAGCATAATATCACAAACTGGAAATTAATCATTGAACTAAATTATTGAAATAAATTTTCACTCAGATACTTGTCACACTAATAGACAAGGCAGAGAAAATAAATACTGAGAAATGGGATAGTCATTCTACCCCCGAGATGATGTGGTGAAGCCCTTGGAATATCTCTCCAGGGAGAGATTGGAACGTGCTGGAGGAACAAACTGGAGCATTACCCTGAGCATCATAGGTGATTCCACTGCAGGGGAGACACTGGATAGGAATTTGGCCAGTGAGATGACACTGAAGAGGTTACAGTGGGGAAATAAAACAAATTCAGAATGGAGATACGGGCTACAACATGCACATGGAAAAGACCTTGGGTGCATTTCATCCATGCTCTGAGATGTTGTGGGAGGCAGAATTTAAGGACATTAAATAAGTTTACTTGATGATGACATTTTAAGCAGTGCAGAATGTAGGCACCAAAGTAGCTAATACAGGGTGATTTTAGCCAGATTTACAGTAAGAATTTTGGACAGAAATTGGAAGAGCTGTAAAAGTTGGAAAATTCCCAGCTTGGCCAAAAAAGAACACAAGTACAAATTGTACCCTAGGAGAGTGTAGTGGTAAAGAATTGAAAACAATGCAAGCGATAAAGAATTAAAATGAACACCAGAACAAAAGGAAACAGAGCAGGGCCAGGGGTTTAGCTCAGCAGCATAAGTGCTTGCTTGGCAAACAGAAGGTCATGAGTTCAATCCCAGTACCAGGGGTGGGGGGAGGAGGGAAAGAGAGCATGTTGGCATCTCAGGAGTGGTCAAGGTCACGGCCAATGCAGGCTTAACACTGTAGACATCCAACCTTGTTTCAAAGGCTCTTTCAAAATCTGGCTTTGGGTAATTGGATTTTCCAGAGCAGCTGAGCCAACAAGACACACTGAAGCCACTCACAGCCCTGGCTCAAATGTGTCCTGGATTCACGGCAGACCTGAGGCTCATCTTATGATAATGGTTCTTCAGAGATGCAGAGTGCAAGAGATGCACAGGCATGAGGCTGCCACTGAAATTTCAAAGGGAAGCCAGGAGGCCAGGCTAAGCTGAGCAGGGTTAGTGTTCCTGAAGGCTGTGGGTGATGTGCAGAGCTGTCAGGTGAAACTAGTGTCACAGCTGTGACTGAAAGAGTTAGCAATGCCAGGAACATGGAACCTTCCCATGGGAAGCTGCAGGAATTGTGAAAATCCATCCCAGGTGAACAGCTGTGTGTGCTGCAGCCAGGACTAAGAAATAGTGATGTTATTTTCCTATTTCTTTGTTAACATAAGTATTCCAAAACTGCTTTTTCTAATCGGTTATTGTCTTCATACATTTAGAATGTCACTTTAAAACTCCATAGGTCTAAGACTTTGTGTATATAAGGACAGGACACATTGAGACATGGAGACATTTCTAACTAAATGGATGCACCTGGGGACCATAGTCTTCAAGTGACACAAATCAGGCGCCTATGTTTAAATACCACATTGTTTCCTTGGGGTGAGAAACTGAAAATGTATACAAGGAACCAAAATACATAATAGATACTGGGAAATGGGAAGAAAATGTTCAAATGTGAGAAGGCGAACAAAAAAGGGGTGTGAGGAAAAAAGGAAGGGACAAAAAATTAGAGAATAGAATAAAAGGGAACAGAGCTTTTGTAAGGAAGGAGGGAAGCTAAGTAAAAGGAAGGGATGCAGAATGAAAAAGGAAGATACAGCAAGTACTGGGACACATTTCCTATGATGAATGTTATTCGGTGCATCCAAAAATAGAATAAAATAAACATCATTGTGCAGACTGAATATAGTACTGACTTTCTAATTTAACTCATTCTATTTGTAGTCAGCTGTGACCCTGCAGACAGCATGGTCCCAAGAGGGAGCAATGCAACACTAAGAAGAAATTACAGTTGCATACTAAAAGGAAGTTGGGACTGGGTGAGTCCCAACCTCTGTGATGAAGAGGCAGCAACAATGTCTCAACCCCAATATCTTTGCTCATGCACAATAGAAAGGCAGGAAGTGCAGATGGGACTGAAAGTACAAGGTCTCAGTGTTTTGCCAAGCACACTGAAAACAAAACATTCACAAAGCTATCTGTGCTGTAGACAAGGAAGAACACCAAGGCCAGACATCTGCTGGACTGCCCTTACCATAGTCCCAAGAACTTGTGCCCGTGGTTCATCTCTGGAGCCTCGTGTTCTTGGGGCTGACCTTGCTCTATTCCCGACATGTTCACCAACCTCCAGCTCAGCCTCACCTCAGCAGCTCCCCACATCTCCCCTTTTTCTATTTCTTAGTCAAAAGTGGTAGGTGACCAGCTGAAGATGGAGGAGCTATTGTTCTCCTTTCTTCTCCAGATCTCCAAGGCTCAGTCTTTTTCCTATGGATCTCTTTTCTTTTTCAAATCTTTCCATTCTTGTGGATGAACTTGTTTAGGCTAAAATTCCCAGTCCAAGGACTTTAGATCCCTCTGTTTAGCAACTTAACCCCATGCAGCCCAAGGTGGTCAGTTACCAGTGTAGTGGGAAATTGTCAGAAGGTGTCAGTGATTTGAGTTTCCTTTTATAGCTAGCTTGTTACTGTCATGTTGTTTTATACATCTTGTAGTTATGCTTTTCTCCTGGATGCTCAAGACCAAGTTTAAGTGAGACTTACATCAATTAAAATTAATCTCTTGTTATCTATCAAGGACAGTTAAGTACCCTCAGGATTTACTTTGAAACAGTGTACAGTACCTCTCAGTTTTTCTGTCAGTGTCAGCTCTCTGAATGGCCATGGCTTGACCAAGATGTTTTTGAGAAAGTTTGGAAGACTTTTTTCTCCTGGTGACTCTCCTTTGGCACAATATATACCACTGATCTCTTTCCTCTGTAGCCCAAAAATTTCCTTGGTTAGGATGTTGCATGTAGTTCACCAGAGCTGTAGGATGCTGCTGACTAGGTTCCCTCGCGTCGTGGGTCTTCACTTCATTACCACCACATTTGCTACTGTTCTGGGTGGACAGGCAGGAAGTTTCAATTGAAACAAGTCACAGTGTAATGGTTAGAGTGGTTAGAAATGTTGACCTTTTTAGCCAGGAGCACACTAGGAGACTGGACACAAGCAATGGCATAATGGGCAGAGTTCCATTTCCCCCAAATCCTTCACGCTAGCATTCACTGATTAATTTTTGCATAACTGGAAAAAGCCAGAGTCCATGAATATTTCTACTGATGTCCCTGAGAGGCAGTGAGTATGGAGGCTACGAAGATGCCCATGAAGCTTGTTTAAGCTAGACCAATCATACAGTCAGATTCCTCAAGGTGGTACAATTCATCTCAGGGATGAAAAACTCAGTCAAAGGACAAAGCCCCCAAGGGCCACCATATTACTAACATTACGGAAATCTTGTAGTGGGCAATGGAAAGAATTTGTGTCATCTAATATCATATTGAAACCCATTATACAAATAATCTCATTTCTAAACTATTCAAAAGCATTTTCAACCAATGCTGATTTTCTAGTCTGATTGAATTAAACATGGGGATGCTCTGGTGGGTGAAAGGTATTTGGTCTTCTGTGTGCTCAGCCCATTTCTTCTCTGAGCCCAGTGAGTTCCTCTTTTTTTTTTTTTTTTTTTTTGGCTTCTCTAGAGCCTATTACTTTCTTTGACTTCTCTTATTCCTCTTTTTGGCTTCTCAGGACCCTATTTCTCTCTGTGCATGCACAGCTAGTAATCTTCTCTTACCTACAATCTGCTGCATTCCATGCTCCCTGATTCCATGTTTTGATGCCAAGTGCCATGTCTTACTTAGCTTTTGAAGTTCCTAGGGTAAGGTTAGTGAGTGGGTGGAGAAAAAAGGACATGAGTAAGAATACAGAAAACTGTGGCAAAATGGAGCTCTGTTTCCTGATGGGAAGAAAGGAAAGGAGGAGGAGGAGGAGTGGGAGAAGGAGAGTTCCAATGGCTGCAGCATGTTTATTTATATATGTGAGGGATGGAATACCATGTGAAACTCCTTCTCCTGAGAGTCTCTTACCACGACTTGCCTCAGGTGCCTGGTGTTCTTGAGACTAGAGCAGCTTATTCATGAGACTTTCCTCAGGCACCCTGTGGTCTTGGGGCTGCCCTTGCTCCTGCTGAGGTCATGATCCATCTCCAGCTGCAGCTGCTTCCCAGTTTTAACATTGCCTGGAAAATTCCTTTCTTCATTCAAACTTGTCCTTTTTAACATTTTCTCATAATGCCACCATGATATTATGCATGCAGGGAGACAGAAATAACTATGGACACAGCTCTTCTGTGGCCACAGTTCATCATGGTTCTAATGGAGAACTCCTCTTATACCTAGCATGACAGATTGCAACAGTGTGATAAGGTAATGCAAGTGTTCATCAAAGTTTAGTCATGTTGCAATATTCACTTCAAGCAGTGAAGACATCTGGATGTGATTAGATATAAATAAGCCCTGAAACATATGTATTTATGATTTAGGTAAAATGATGACATGTAGAAACAATTTACCAGTGGAAGAGACAGCATGTATATCTGGAGGGTACATGGAGATGGAAGTGTTAGGATGTTACATCATATGAATCTAGGGAGCATTTTTAGAGTGTTTTCCCAGAAATCACTGCTGTATTTAATTTCACATCATTATACATGTTCTTCAGGGGTTTTTCTGAGTTACTACCTAGAAGTGTAACTGATAGTTAATAAATATATGATCCGTAGTTTGCATAATACTTTGCAACAAAATACCAGCTGTCTGAAGCACACATTGGTATTAAGCATGTGTTCAGGGCCAGATGTCTATATGTAGTGAGTTATATGTGTTTATATACATTGTATGGAGACAAAGTCACTGTGATATGCAAAGAATTGAAGCATTCAAACTAAAATATGTGCACATGAAAGAAATCAGTGTAGAATATTCACACAGAAAAACTTACTTATATGAATTTCTGAAGAAAAAAATTGATGTACTTGAAAGTTTGATAGGGCTGAGGATTTAGCTCAGTAGCATAAGTGCCTGCCTGGCAGGTGCAAGGTTGTGAGTTTGATCCCTGGCACCAAAAAAAAAAAAAAAAAAAAGAATGAAAAGAAAGTTTGATAACAGACAAAAGGAATTGTATTTTTTTAAAAAGGAATTGTATTAAGGTTTTTTTTTTCACTTTTACTCTTGTCACAAGGAAAAATTCCAGACATAAAAAGCAAATGAAGGGGCTGGGGATTTGCTCAGCGGCATAAGCGCCTGCCTTGCAAGCAGGCAGTCGTGAGTTCAATCCCTGGTACCGATAAAACCGAAAAAGACAAAAAAAAAAAAAAAAAAAAAAAAAAAAAGCAAATGAAGATGCCAGGGATACAGCTCAGCAATGCAGCACCACCCTGGCAATCATGTCCTAAATTTCATTTCTGGTACAAAAAAAGAAGAAGAAGAAGACGATGAACAAGAAAATGAAAATTTTTATATTGTCCCATTATTTGTGAGACAATATTTTTTTTGAGATGACAATCTCTTCTACTCCTGAAACATCACAGTAAATAGACATAAAGGACAAAGATACTGACTTTCAGAGACCCAGGATCCAGAGAGTAGGGAAACAGACAGAGAAGAAGGGTCCAGAGTCTAGATTTGGTCCCTTAGATCACACTATCATGCCTTAGCCAGACCCTCAAGAAGTGTGCTTTACTGATATATCATGTATCTGTCAAGCAAAATAAGCTAGTCACACAACTGTATCCTGACCCCATGTATACTACTGTTAAAAGGTAGAGAATTTCAACCTCATGCCCCACGACACAGAATGGGGAGCTTACAGTTAAAAATTCTTTTTGAACCCAGTCTCAGCACCAGGAAGTGACCAGATGGATCAAATGTGGGGCTGTTTCTCCAATCTTGCTGACCTTCATGCTGGGAATTAGGTTTATCTACAGAACTGAAATATTTTTTACAAACATGGATAACTGTGAATGTTGTCTGAGGAAGCTGGAATGCTTGCTGCTCTTTCATTTCTACTCTTGCAGTGTATTGCTATCATGCTACTCTAATTTCTTTACGCGATGTTTGTACTCCTCTCCAGGGCCACATATACATTTTCCTGGATGAAAATGAGTAGATTGAGAGACAGTGTGGGGGGCTAGAGATTTAGCTCAGCGGCATAAGCACCTGCCTTGCAAGCAGGCGGTCGTGAGTTCGATCCCTGGTACCGATAAAAATGAAAAAGACAAAAAAAAAAAAAGAGAGAGAGAGAGAGAGAGAGAGAGACAGTGTGGAAGTCTTGCCAATGAAATTGACTGCCTCATTAATAACAGCAGGGCCTCCCTCTGTTCCATTTTATCGGGGCCCGCCTTCATATTATTGGTCATCAGGGGTGGGATTCTTCCACAGGACATTGACCTTAGAACCTTCTGAGAACATTTATGACCCATTTTCCAAGAGTCCACTGAATCCATTACGCAAACCAGGGCGCTCTGAAAAGCCAGGAGCAAAGCCCTTAAAGGCAAGCATTCCTCACACAAGGTGACAGAGAAATCTAAGGAAAACGACTGGTCCTGAGTTTCCTAGGCTACGAGCTATGAGGCGGGCTGTGCGAAGTACCCAATCAGGTGAGCCTAGGGGGCGGGCACTTCCTGTGTCATGGCGCTGCAGTGAGTTCTGTGAGTTCATTGCTGAGAGACCCCAGTTGTCTAGACCGCCTTTTCTATTTTAGTTTATTTTTGTCTTTCTGAACTGCCTTCTCTAATTTGTCCTGGCGGTAGCGTGCACACGAAGGATCCTGGGAGACCCTCAAGCCACGCAATGGTGACTGTGGGACGGGAGTTCGGGCTGGGATGGGATGTGTGTTCCGGATGGAAGTGTCAGAAAGAGCTGTAACAACCTGCAGCCTCCCTGTGAACTCCGACACGAGGTCTTCCTCGTCTTTGGGGCTGCGTGGTCTTGTGTAACGTGTGCTCAGGCAGGGAGAGTTCTGAGTCTCCAGCATAAGGCAGTGTACTGTGACAGTGCAGTTTGTTTATTTATCAGTTTTTTTTTAAACAGTGGCTCGCTATGTAGTTGAGGCTGGTTCTGAACTCGCTATGTTACCCAAACTAGCCTTGAACTCGCATCAGTCTTTCTGCCTCAGCCTTTCAACTGCTGTGATGACAGGCGTGCACCGCCACACGCGGCCAATACCTTATTGGTCTGTCCTGGACACCGCTGTGTCTCCACCACTCTGCAAAAAGCCGCCGCTTTGGGAAGACAAGGAGTTTCATACTCAGCAATGAAAAAATCATCACTGTAAAGTTTTACATGGGACCTCTGTATGCAATTGTGATTATTGCGTGAACAGAGCTTTTAGTCTAACAACGTTCTAGAACGATGTCTTGAACAAAAAGAAAAAGATGTTAGGAGAGATTTTATTGGAAATAAGTAGGAAGCTCCTTGATTTTCGAAATTTTCTTGAGTGAATGACCCTTTAGCCATGCTATCTAGAGGTACCTATCGATAAGTATAGCATTATAAATACATTTTCAGTTGTTTAGTGGGGGGGGGAACCTGTCACACATGTCTCTCTGGATTTAAAACAACAGCTGTAAACTCGGGCAATATGACACATTTCCTCAGCATGCACTGTGAAAAGAAACAGGTTTTAGGGAAACACTAGTTAATTTGCATTTTTAGTTCCTGGAAACTCAGGAGCTTAGTAAGGCATGGTTGCAACTCCTTTAAGTAGAGAGGATCTGCATTCCTTGTTAGGCAGCAAGTTCATTGTTGGTTCAACTTTCTATTCTCATTTTAACTCTTTGCCAAATGGCTAATTTCCCAGTTGTATTCTCAGGTCCTTCTCTTGCTGGATGCCTTATGTATATGTTAATAAAACAAGTTTTTTACACGTATACTATTTAAATGAGACTTTCTATAGAGTTTAGCATGAAGAGAAAGATGTTAATCTCCTTCCAAGGGAATGGCAAGTGTTTCTGCTAAGAACTTTCAGAAGGGGCTGCCTCTTAAATCCACCACGAGAAATGCTTTGAACTGAGGCGGAATGAGCAAATGTGACTTTGGTATGATAGGAAAGGGAAAGAGGAATCATCTCTGACACAGTTGCTTCATAGACTGAGGGCTGTTTCTAGACACGTTTAAAAATTGAAACACCGAGTGAGATTTTTATATAAAAGAAGTAACTTGGTCGAGTGTAGCCCATGCCTGTAATTCCATCACTTTGGAGGCTGAGATATGAGGATCTTTGAGTTCCAGGCTAGCCTGGGCTACAGAATGGCTTCAAGGCCAGCCTGAGCTGAGTAGTGAAACCTTGTCTCAAAAACACACACACCACACACACACAATTACTAAAGTAGGGGTAAATTGGCATAGTTGTCTGTTGGCACTTGAATTAATGGGATGAAAGAGTTTTTGGAACAGGCAAGAGCAAATTTGTATGAAACCGAAATGGGAGAGTGGAGATTTGGATAGGCAGCAAAAATGAGCATGTTTACCACAGTAAATTTCTCCCAAAGTCAGATTGTTCTCAGTCTGATAATAAATGAAACATTTTCTGCTGGCTTGTTCTATAATTAGGTCAAAGGTTGGAGGCCTTAAAAAAGGAGGAGATTTTAGAAACAGGTAAATGTTTCTTCTGTGGTTACTGGTCAACTCACCTAATCATTTTTGAGGCAAAGTTAGGAGTTAGCAAACTAGTCTTGTCATAGGTTTAAAAATAGGGTAGACATCATCACTGATGCTGAATGGGAAGGGATTTCTCATGGACACAAAAGCTTTCAGTGTGTGTTTGAGCTTTTTCATTGTACAGAGAATGAACTCAGGAATTTTACCCTGAGCTACATTCCCCAAGTTGTTGTTATTGTTTCTTCTTCTCCTTCTCCTCTTCCTCCTCTTCCTTCTTCTTCTTCTCTTTGTGTGTGTGTGTGTGTGTTGGTGTTTTGTTTTGTTTTATTTAACTTTTTGAGTCTAGATCTTATTAAGTTGCCAAGTTTTGCGAGACATTTTAATAATTTACCCCTCCTTTTCTGATGACAGCACAGACATGTATCACCTTGCTAGTTTAAGACTGGTGTTCTGAAATCACCATGATTTAGCTAGATTTCAGTGCTTGGGTAAAGTAAATATCAGGAGACCGGGTAGTGCACACCTTTAATCCCAGCTGCTTGGGAAACTTAGACAAGAGTGTGAACTCACCGAGCTGGATAACTGAGCAAGACCATTTTTCAATATGAAATGTTTTGGGGTGTGCCTCAACTCTAAAGTACCTTGTTCAAAGTGTGGGAAACCCTGAGTGAAGTCTCGAGTAGTGAAGGGCAAATGAAAAATAACAAGTGCCAATCTTTTAATTTTGCTGTGTACTCATTGTTCACACTAGTGGTATAGGGTATAATGCTTCCTCATGGTGGTAGGTAGCAGAAATGAGTCCCTGCTCTATCAGAAATAGAACACTGAGTGTGAACAACCAGTTATTTGTAGTGTACTCTTATTAAATAATACACTTGAGATATTTAGTGTTTTAGTATCAATTTTACTTTCTGTTACATAAAATTCTCCAAATGAACTTCAAGACATAGGGATTGACCAGGTTTAAAAGATCCAAGTCTTAGCCATTGTGTTTGCTTATATTCTATACCTTTTTAGTACATTTTATTTCCAGTTACCTTTGGGTTGATGAGTACCTTTTCCCTTTTTTTTTTTTTTTTTTTTTTTTTTGTCAAAGCAAGTTGCATCTGTACTTTGATTCCTTGAACTCTTCATATCGTCCTCTGTTGAACATGACACTTGTCAGGATGTTTCTTGTTTTGAATGTTTATTAATCGTTTATACTGAGCAACCAAATTAGAACACTAATTGGAAAGGGGGAAGCTTCTCTGTGGTTTTTTTTTTTTCTTTGTTTTGTTCTCTTTTCTTAATAATGCACTGTTCCACTTTGGTCAAAAACACAAGACACCAAGCACATACAAATTTTAAAGGAAAAGATTTCCATTTCCACCGTTAATTTATGCTGATTATGATAGTTCTTCTTACTGTTTTAAACCTTATTATCATCTGCCTTTCAACAGTGGAATTATACCTCTTGCAAGCAGTTTAAGTTCCAAGCCTGTATCTATAGTCTATTGTCCTATACTTAGAAAGAATGCAGTTCTTATATGCAGGACATATTGTGCACTAGATTCATAATGCTTCGTAATGACCTCATGAGCTCCACTTGTGTTTCAATTGTTACTCTTGGTGAATCATCCGATAGAGAAATACAATAAACATTCTCATTTCACACAGCTAAAATGGGACAAAAGACACACATGTGTCCTCAGATACAGAACTGGGTTCCTGTAATGTGCTGTCCACTCTACAGGGATACTGTAGCTCCTTTATTTATCATATGTGCTCATTGGCAGTCTGTGCCCATTGCTTATTGCTGGTCAAGAAGAATGAATTCTGGTGCACTCACCAACAGCAGTATGTGCAAAGAGCCATGTCTTCATGGGCTGGCTTACGAAGTTTGAAGAAATAAAGACTGCAATGAGAAGCCTCCAGAGCTTAGAAGACAACAAATTGCAATATGAAGACCAAATGTTTTAAATATATTCAGATGGAATTGGTGTAATATTACAGTGTCAACTCTTTCAGAGGTAATTTATTCTTTTGGATAATGTGCTCTTCTGAACATGTAGATAATCTTGCAGGTAATCCTTAGAACTCATTTGGTTTTTTTGTTTGTTTGTTTTGGTGGTATTGGGGATCAAACTCACGACTGCGTGCTTGCAAGACAGGCACTTATGCCGCTGAGCTAAATCCCCAGCCCTACTCATTTGGTTCTGTACCTACAAGTGTCATTGGTACTTGATAAAGTTCCTGTCAGTTGACATACACATTGTGAAAAATTTAGCAGATGTGTACAGCAGTGTGGTTAAGAACAACTTCATGGACCAGCCTAGCCCAGCCTGTTTAGCTGCCACACCTGGCCATAGGTCTGCAGAGGAGGAGCTGGGCAGATCTGGGGTGCCCTCACTGGCCTCTCTGCGTGTCTGGAGGACTCTGGATATCTGCGCCCAGACTGCTGGAGTTCCCTCAGGCTTCCAGGTGCAGTGAAGGAGAGAGGTGGGTTTGAGGCTTCCACATCAGCCTCCCCATTCCCGGCTTCATTTGGGGACCTGCTGAGCTCCCCATAGGTGGGCTGGCCCACACTACCAGCCTAGCCCAGCCTGTTTAGCTGCCGCGCCTGGCCATAGGTCTGCAGAGGAGGAGCTGGGCAGATCTGGGGTGCCCTCACTGGCCTCTCTGTGTGTCTGGAGGACTCTGGATATCTGCGCCTAGACTGCTGGAGTTCCCTCAGGCTTCCAGGTGCAGTGAAGGGGAGAGGTGGGTTTGAGGCTTCCACATCAGCCTCCCCATTCCCGGCTTCATTTGGAGACCTGCTGAGCTCCCCATAGGTGGACTGGCCCACACTACCAGCCTAGCCCAGCCTGTTTAGCTGCCGCGCCTGGCCATAGGTCTGCAGAGGAGGAGCTGGGCAGATCTGGGGTGCCCTCACCGGCCTCTCTGCGTGTCTGGAGGACTCTGGATATCTGCACCCAGACTGCTGGAGTTCCCTCAGGCTTCCAGGTGCAGTGAAGGGGAGAGGTGGGTTTGAGGCTTCCACATCAGCCTCCCCATTCCCGGCTTCACTTGGAGACCTGCTGAGCTCCCCATAGGTGGGCTGGCCCACACTACCAGCCTAGCCCAGCCTGTTTAGCTGCTGCGCCTGGCCATAGGCCTGCAGAGGAGGAGCTGGGCAGATCTGGGGTGCCCTCACCAGCCTCTCTGCGTGTCTGGAGGACTCTGGATATCTGCATCCAGACTGCTGGAGTTCCCTCAGGCTTCCAGGTGCAGTGAAGGGGAGAGGTGGGTTTGAGGCTTCCACATCAGCCTCCCCATTCCGGCTTCATTTGGAGACCTGCTGAGCTCCCGATAGGTGGGCTGGCCCACACTACCAGCCTAGCCCAGCCTGTTTAGCTGCCGCGCCTGGCCATTGGTCTGCAGAGGAGGAGCTGGGCAGATTTGGGGTGCCTGCATCGGCCTCTCCATGTGTCTGGAGGACTGTGGATATCTCTGCAACCGGGGAGGGTCCACAGGTTCCTGAAGCACTGCGGCCTGTGGTGAGTACCCTAACCCGGCTGCGATTGAAGAACTGTGGAGCTTCCAAGGGGTAGGTGGGCGCACAGTGTCCCTGAGGCCCAGCTTGTCTGGAACTGCGGAGTTCTGAGCAGGCAGAGGAGGGCCACTGGTTCTGTAGGCCTAATGGCTTGGGGTAGCACAGCGCCAGAGTCTCAGTAGCTCCAAACATAGAAGGGGATTTTCAACAGATCCTGAGGAAGCTTTCAAATAACACTTGAAACACAGAAATATAGGAAAATGACAAAACAAAAGATCAAATTACAACCTCAAACCTCCAGCCCATCTCAAGAAACCCTAGGAGCGATGTATATAGAAGAAAATATATCCCATCCACCTCATATATCGGACACAATAGCCACTGAAATTGACAAGCAACTCCAGCAAGCTTTAAAGAAATTCAAACTCGAAATAATCTCCCAGATAAAAGAAGAAATGATAAAAGAAAAGAAAGAGATTCTAAATATATCTAAAGAAAACACAGATAAAAAATTGGAGGAACTAAACAAAAAGATAGAATCCCTAGACGAGCAATATAAGAAACAAACAGAATACATAATGCAGATGCACAGAGATATACAGGAAATAAAAAACTCAACTGAAAGTTGTAAAAACCGCCTTAATGAAAGTGAAGATAGAATTTCAGACCTTGAAGACAGGATTGCAGCTAGTGAACAGGAAAGGAAAGATCTTTTGAAAATAACAAGGAACCAGGAAACAACAATTCAATAACTGCAAGACGATGCAAAGAAGAATAACATAAGAATGATAGGGATTAATGAAAGAGAGGGAGACAACATGAAGGATGTCAGGAGGATATTTAGAGAAGTAATAGCTGAAAATTTCCCAAGCATGAGATCAGAAACTGACATCAGGATCAGTGAAGCATATAGAACTCCAAACAGTCATAACCAAAATAAAACTACACCCAGACATATAATAATCACCATCCCAGAAATCCAACACAAGAATAGATTATTAAAAGCTGTCAGAGAGAAAAGACAAATCACTTATAAAGGAAAACCTATCAGAATCACAGCAGACTTCTCATCACAAACGATAAAGTCAAGAAGAGCATGGACTGAAGTATTCCAGATCCTAAAGCAAAATGATTTCCAACCAAGACTGATATATCCTGCAAAACTATCATTCAAAATAGATGGTGCAATACGATACTTCCATGACAAAGAAAAGCAGAAGAACTTCATGAACACCAAACCAACCCTGCAAAAAATATTGAAAGACAGTTTAGATACACAAAGGAAAAAACCACTAAGCAAAGCAAACAATTAAACAGAACAGAAAGATAAAGATGCAACAGCAGAGAGATAACATTCCTACAATTAACCAGCATTTAACAGTAATAACCATTAATGTAAATGGTCTCAATGCACCAATCAAAAGAAACAGACTAGCAGAATGGATCAAGAAACAAAATCCAACCATATGCTGTTTACAGGAAACCCATCTAACCCAGAAAGATACTCACAGACTGAAAGTCAAAGGATGGAAAACAATTCTTCATGCAGCAGGAATCCAAAAAAAGGCAGGAGTAGCCATTTTGTTTGCAGACAACGTGAACTTTAAACCAACAATGACCATAAAGGACAAAGAAGGTCACTACATACTCGTAAGGGGAAAACTCCAAGAGGAAGAGATAACTATCTTAAATATATACGCACCAAACTCCAGAGCACCCAGTTATATAAAACAATTATTAACAGAAATGAAAAGTCAAATTATCAGTAACACCATTGTAACAGGAGACCTTAATACACCACTGACACCAAGGGACAGATCAACCAGACAGAAAATGAGCAAAGAAATAACAGAACTGAATCACACCTGTGAACAAATGGGTTTGATAGACATACACAGAATGTTCCACCCAACAACATCAGAATACACATTCTTCTCAGCAGTACATGGATCATTCTCTAAAATAGACCATATATTAGCTCACAGAACATATTTAAGCAAATGCAAAAGAGTTGAAATCATCCCTTGCATATTATCGGATCATAGCGCTCTGAAATTAGAAATTAATGACAAAGGATACTGCAAAAATTCCGCAAACACATGGAAACTAAATAACACACTCTTGAGTAATCAGTGGGTCACAGAAGAAATTAAACAATACCTAAAAGAAAATGAAAATGCAGATACAACTTACCGGAATCTGTGGGATGCAATGAAAGCCGTTCTGAGAGGAAAATTTATTGCACTGAGTTCCCACATCAGGAAAACAGAACGAATACAAATAAATAACTTGATGCTACACCTCAAACAGCTAGAAAAAGAAGAGCAAGTCAAGCCCAAAGCCAAAAGAAGAGAGGAAATTATAAAAATCAGAGCAGAAATCAATGCAATAGAGACTAAGAAAACAATCCAAAGAATCAACGAATCAAAGAGTTGGTTCTTTGAAAGAATAAATAAAATCGATAAGCCCCTAGCCAACCTTATTAAAAAAAGGAAAGAAAAAGCTCAAATTCATGCAATAAGAAATGAAAAAGGAGAAATCACTACAGACCCAATAGAAATACAGAGGATCATCAACACCTATTTCGAAAACCTCTACTCTCAAAAGTTTGATAACACAGAAGAAATAGACAGATTCTTAGAAGCATATGAAGTACCAAAGCTAGATCAAGAGGATATAAAACTGTTGAATAACCCAATCTCTGCTAATGAAATTGAGAATGTAATTGGGTCCTTGCCCACCAAGAAGAGCCCAGGCCCAGATGGATTCAATGCAGAATTCTACAAGAAATATAAAGAAGACCTAATGCCGACACTCCTCAAACTAGTCAATGAAATTGAAAGGGAAGCAATCCTTCCTAAGTCATTCCTGGAAGCAAATATTACTCTAGTACCAAAACCTGAGAAAGACCCAACTATAAAAGAGAACTATAGACCGATCTCCCTAATGAACACAGATGCAAAAATCCTCAATAAAATATTGGCAAATAGGATCCAGCAAATCATCAAGAAGATTATACACCATGACCAAGTGGGATTCATCCCAGGAATGCAAGGATGGTTCAACATACGCAAATCAATAAATGTAATCCACCATATCAATAAAGCCAAAAATAAGAATCACATGATCATCTCTATAGATGCAGAAAAAGCCTTCGATAAGGTCCAACACTTATTCATGATAAGAACTTTACAGAAAATTGGAATAAATGGTCTTTACCTCAATATAATAAAGGCCATTTATGACAAACCAACAGCCAGCATCATACTAAATGGCCAAAAATTGAAAGCCTTTACTTTAAAATTGGGTACAAGACAAGGATGTCCTTTATCACCACTCCTATTTAATATAGTACTGGAAGTACTAGCCAGAGCAATTAGGCAAGAAAGAGAAATAAAAGGGGTAAAGATAGGAAAAGAAGAAGTTAAATTATCATTGTTTGCAGATGACATGATACTCTACATAGAAGACCCCCTAAACTCCATTGAAATATTCTTAGATACAATAAATAAATTCAGTAATGTGGCTGGATACAAAATCAATACTCAGAAATCAATAGCATTCCTATACACGAACAACAAAATTACAGAGAGGGAAATAAGAGAAACTGGACTATTCACATTAGCAAGCAAAAAAATGAAATATTTAGGAATTACTCTTACGAAAGAAGTGAAAGACTTATACAGTGAAAATTATAATACACTGAAAAAGGAAATTGAAGATGATCTCAGAAAATGGAAAGACATCCCTTGCTCATGGATAGGAAGAACAAACATTGTGAAGATGGCCATTCTCCCAAAACTCTTATACAGATTCAATGCAATCCCAATAGAAATACCATCAACATACCTTATAGATCTAGAGAAATCACTCCTAAATTTCATCTGGAACCAGAAGAGACCTAGAATCGCAAAGGCAATTCTAAGCAGCAAAGACAAAGCAGGAGGCATCACAATCCCTGACTTGAAATTATACTACAAAGCAACAGTAGTAAAATCAACATGGTATTGGAATCAAAACAGAGCTGAAGATCAATGGAATAGATTAGAAGATACAACCACAACTACAAACACACTCAACCACCTTATCTTTGATAAAGGAGCCAAGCAGGTTCACTGGAAGAACGACAGTCTCTTTAATAAATGGTGCTGGAAAAACTGGCTCTCCATTTGCCGAAAACTAAAGCTAGACCCATGTCTATCACCATGTAGTAAATTAAAATCTAAATGGGTCAAAGATCTGAATATTAAAACAGAAACACTAAATCTATTGGAAGACAAGTTAGGTAGAAACCTTGGAGACATAGGAGTAGGTAGAAAATTCATGAACAGGACTCAAACCGCACGGGAAATACTTCCCAGAATCAATAACTGGGACCACTTCTTATTAAAAAGTTTTTCCATGTCAAAAGAAATCTCCAGCATAGTGAAAAGAAAACCCACAAACTGGGAAAAGATTTTAGTGAACTCTCTCTCAGACAAGGGACTCTTGTCTAAAACATATAAAGAATTTTAAAAAACTCAGACCTCCAAAATTCAAAGATCCAATCCAAAAATGGGCATCTGAGATGAATACGCAATTCTCAGATGAAGAAATGCAAATGGCAAATAAATACATGAAAAAATGCTCATCATCATTGGTCATTAGAGAAATGCAAATTAAAACCACACTGAGATACCATCTCACTCCTGAAAGAATGGCCAGGATCAAGAAAACCGACAACAAATGCTGGAGAGGCTGTGGGGAAAAAGGAACTCTCCTGCACTGCTGGTGGGATTGTAGACTGGTACAGCCTTTGTGGAGATCTGTCTGGAGATTTCTCAAAAAGTTGGGACTGGAAATCCCATTTATTCCAGCTATTCCACTTCTAGGCATATTCCCAGAAGAACTGAAAGCATCATACCACAGTGATATATGTGCATCTATGTTTATAGCAGCACAATTTGTAATCGCCAGATCTTGGAAACAACCCAAGTGCCCATCAACTGAGGAATGGATAAAAAAGTTGTGGTATTTCTATACAATGGAGTATTATTCAGCTATAAAGAAGGATCACATTGAGATATTTATCAATAAATGGGCGCAGCTTGAGACCATACTCATAAGTGAAATAAATCAATCTCGCATGTGTGAATACCAAATAGTTTCCCTAATGTAAATAATGATTCAAATATATAAAAATATGTGGTAATCATGATTCCCCATTAGGTGGCCTTGAAGCCTTATAAAGTTTTCACTCATTAATTAGAGAGGCTTTATTCTGGGCTTCTTGATATGAAAATATTTGAAGCTAGAGTATATGAAGTTTTATCCAAATATTTCAAGGAAAAAGACACTATGGTAACTACTATTAAGTCAGGTTATAAGGTGGTGAAGTACTAGGTTGTTGAAACAGTCATGCTGTGACCTCTATTGTTATATTGTTATGTCCTGTTTTATCTCAATCTCCCCCTTATTGTTTCAAAAAGAAATTATTTAGTCATTTCTTATGTTTGTCTTAATTAAAGAAAAAATTCAAAAAATTAGGATATATAAATAGTAACTCTTTTTGATTTCCTATTAACTTGTTTTGAAGTCCTGTAGTACTCCCACGATCTTGTTTTGACTGATTAGACTCTGTTCCATTCTATATGATAGTATCAAGTTTGAAGACATAGGCAACTACTTTGAAGACAATAAGATTCACTAAGATAACCATTCTGGTTTGACTATTGTCTTCTTTGGAAGTCCTGTAATGTTTACAATGCCTAAGTTTTATTGGTCTTGTTCTCTACTGTTTTGTCCAACTTTATAATATCTAACAAGATAGACAATTCTTTTTAAGGAAACAAGGGACAACGTTGATAACCATTGTTGATAAACTTGTACTCTGTTCTACACCATGTGCTATGTCTATCCTTGGTATTGACTGACAGCTTTGTTTTGCCATATTTGACTGTATTCTTCCCCCCCCCCCAAAGAAAGTAATAAGCACTAAGGAGTAATAAAATCCAAGATGTGTAAATTTTGTTGTAAAAAAGAGAGGGAAAAAAAAACGAAAGAAAAAGAGCTCTAACGGATATAACAGCAAGTGTGTTTGGGGGTGTTAAATAGCTGACTTTATCAATGTTTTTGGAACATTGAACACAGCTGTTTGCAGTCTCCCTGTTTGAATGTCCACCTTGTGTCCTTTGATACTGTGATTTGAGGAACTATTTTCAAGAAGATAGTGTGTAATCTACTAGCAGGTAATTTCTTACTGTTATGTTTTTTTGTTTTGTTTTGTTTTGTAGTTCTGTATTGCGTGTACCCTTACGCCGCTTTGGTTTGTTTTGTGTTTTTCTCTTTTTCCTCTTAAATTAAAAAAAAAAAAAAAAAAAAAGAACAACTTCATGACCAGATGTCTCATTGTATACAGTTTGTCCAAGCTGCTCTGAAGGACACAGATTTTGGGGGAGACCCAGAAATTTGTAGAGTGGTGGTGTGCTCAGCCTGAACTCTGGTGAGTTGCCAGATTTGGGACTAACGTGGAATTAAGCATAGACAGTACGAATTGTCACACACACACAAGGAGAGATGAATAGCACTGATTTTACTCCTAACATTTCCAGCAAATGTGTACTGTAGTTTCTTTCTGTGCCTACAATAAGTTCTTGAGCTTTGGAGACAGGAACAACAGCTCTAATAGTATCACTGAATTCTGACATCTCAAGTTACAGTCTGAGATCACAGGTGTGCTTATGCAGCTCCACTAGAATTCATTTAGATATTAGACTTGTCAGATATGTGTTCCTGTATCACTACTTACCCAGCATGGCCAAAGAGACATTCTTACAATCTACCCCCTTGTTTTTTTTTATTCTAATTGCTTTTATTCTAATTCTAATTTTTTTTATTCTAATTGTGAATGAATCATAGGACTCAATTTTTTTGCATATTTGAATGTACAGTTGAAGAAAAGTGTAGATCTCAGTTTTTCTGTCTGGAAATCTCAAAATATTTGTGTCTATCAGGATTAAGCAACTTGAAAGTTTTGGGTAAAACATTGTTTAAGGATTTTTGATAAAGTCTCTGTTTATTACAAATTTAATGAACTCTTTGTGTTTAAGAGTTGTCATTGTCAATTCTCTTTTTCCCCTTACACAGGTCAAGTGGGAAGATCTGAATAGCTACACAATAAAGTGGTTTTAACATTTCACCTTTTAAACATTTCTTTGTCTTTGTGCATGTCAGTTATACTGTCCTCTGAGCATATTATTAGGATATAAAACAGGATTTTCTCTAGAGAGATCTCAAGCATCTTAGAAGTTTATAGGTCACAGTCTCTAGGCTGTAATCTAGTAATTCAATATTCTTTGTATGTTTTCTTACCTTCTGTCACTTGACAGATCATAAAGAAAAGTCACAATAAAGTCACAAGTATTGACCTAAATCATCACCACATGCCGTGTTACCCAGGTTCATATGAGTAACTTAAATTGAAAGATGCAATCACAACTCAGGAGCATGTGACCTTAGGGCATGCGCAGCATAAACTACTCTTGAGTATAACAAAGCTGCAGAGTGTAGGAAAGCAAGGTGTCTCACAGAGTGACTCTCTTATGTGTTTTTTCTTTTTGAGAATATGATTACAACTTTGAGCCATAGGAATTTTGCTGGAAAATACTTTTCATCTAACAGGGTTTAATGGAATCAGGAAATAAATATTACCTATGAAGAATATGAAGGAAATATTTTGATTGAAAAAGCCTTATTCTGTGTCTGTGAACATGAATTGTGCTGCGGCCCATTGGTAAATGAGAACAACTTAGCCCATTTGTAAAGCTTGGTGTTTTTTTGTGGGTGACTGGCTTGTAGGCACAAACTCAGGAGGGATGGCCCACCCTGTATGTCACTAATAACCAATAAACTTGTACCCTCGGTGGAATAAAAGGATTATCCCCATTTTTCTGTGGGTGATCCTGGTGTTTGCCATTGCTTTTGGGTGTTGGTATCAAGTTATTTCAGGCTTCCAGCATCAATTGTTCATCCTTTCAATGAAGATTCATCAGCAAGTAAAGACCCTGAGAGGAAGGAACCAAGCTCCAGAAGATGTAATATCATACTTTCTGGTATTTGCAATTACATTTGCCTCACTTGGACACACTCAGACATGAGCTTTCTGAATATCCTAGGCATCTCTCAACTAACAAATGTGACAGCCTAAGTCTGACTGACTCTTGACTCAAGGTAGGAACATTACTTTGGGGAAATTAATATGCCAAAATGGAAAACCATTCACACAGGGGTAGAAGGAGGATATCATGGAAAAAGTATTCCCTGCCTCATTACAGAGAAGTGATGCAGAGTCAGGCTGCATTGCAGCTGTCATTCTGGCGTTCCTGCTATTAGTTGTTAGAATTCTGAATTCCTAATGACTTTGGTTGAAGTAGTTGCCTGTCTGAGGCACTGGAAAATTTTAATTTCATCTTGATTACTTTACACAATTTTGGAGACTACAGTCATTTGTTCTTTTTTCAATACCAAATTGTCAACTGGCATGCTTTTATTCTCTTAAGGGTAAATGCTATGATTGAGATAAGAAAGTCTCTGCCATGAAGCCAAATGTCTCGTTCAGTTTGCTGCCCTCTAACAGCCTTCGTGCTTTCCTTCTATTCCTAGAAGTTCTACCATTGAATGGACCTAGAATCTTCATCAGGTTAGGTTGTTGTCCCTATGTGTACTTCAGTCTGAACATGCAGTGACAGATGTGGATCCCATCATCACTGACAACAAACAGAGCCCATAGAGTACAGAAAAGAAACAAAAACAGGTAAGCAAATCTTGCTTCTAATCAGTGATCCGGTGGATTACGTAGGTCCGTATCATGGGAAGTATCCTGAGCGTAAAAGAGCTTTGTTTTCAGTCTGTCATCAGGGCTATACTCAGGCAGATAGTGTTTTAATCTTTGTTGTTGTGGGCAAAATGTGGGCAGCCTTGCAGCAGTGAAGAGGAGTTTGGGTTGAATAAAGGGTCAGCTCAGACCTGCTGACAAAGACTAGAATCCTCTTTTACAGAGAGCTAAGTCAAGAGCTCACGAAGCGGGCTGGAGATTTAGCTCAGCGGCATAAGCGCCTGCCTTGCAAGCAGACAGTCGTGAGTTCAATCCCTGGTACCGATAAAAAGGAAAAAGACAAAAAAAAAAAGAGCTCACGAAGTGTTACTGAGCAACTCCCAAACTGAAGCATGCTGGCTCACTCTGTGGCTCCTACTGATCGGTTGCACAGAAGGAAATAGCGGACCTTAGTCCCCAAGCAGGTGATTGTGCAGGACCAAATGGTCAGAGACAATAGTATGGGTCTATTGGATCCATATGCTCTTGTGGAAAATGAGCAGACCAGCTTTGGCAAGATTTGGGCCACACTGCATCTACACTCTCTGGTACATGTTAGGTCTTTTCTGACCCTCAGGATGGGGCTGAGGCTTCTCCCAGGGACTCAGCACCCTGTCTTGTATGAGAGAAGTGATTTTACTGAGGCTAGAGCCCTGAGTTTCCCAGGTCACTGCCTGAAGTGCCTCCTCTCACCATGCTTGCAGTAGGCAGAAGGGTTGAGGGGAGACACCCAACTTGGGTGAAGTTTCTGTGTGGGTGAGATTGGGCTGTGTTCTGTGTCAGTTTTTCTCCCAGCATCACATTGAATATTATAGTTTTATTATTACATCCCTAAATGTCTCCTAAGTGTGAAAACTGAATGGTTTGTGTGGGCTCTGTCTTAGTGGATGCAGTGACAGTTGAGTTCAGTATCAGAATGTGCTCCTAGCAGGTGGAGGCTTTTGAGATGGCTTAACAGGGTCATGGCCTAGAAATGTGTATTCCTGTCTGTCCTAGTTCCACATCTTGTTTCTGGCTGCCATGGTTTGAGTTGCTTTTCCTCCATTCCCACCTTGTCATGCCACTCTAAACCTGGAACAAGGAGAACAGGAACTGAAAGATTGAGGCAACCTAAACCCTACTTCTTTCCATTGAGTTTGATGGGTTTGTTGTCCAAGGTACAGGAAAATGGCTAAGACATCTGCTTATCATAAATTCCTTAAAATTTGAAGTGTGAGATCTTAGACACCAGTTGTATTGTCTACTCTGAGCTTCATTTTACTGATGGTATTTTCCAAAATTACCTGCTACTTCCACACAATAAAGTCATTACAGTGTATGTATAAATTATATAAAATTTATAAACCACCATTTAATATTGCCTGTAATCAAAATCATTGTTGGCGTCCTGCCAACCATACTAAAACTCCTTTATTATATCCAGAGCATTGCAATAAATGAATAAACTAACAAGTACATAAGCTCTTATAATGCCGATAATTAGATAATATGTTTCTAGTAGAAATGAGGGAGGTCAAAGTAATGTCATAAAGGCCAATATTCATGAAATGTACCTTTTAAACCACATTTTTAAGTTTCTTAATGTAGTGTATTTATATGTACATATAATTCATGTTTTAGAGCAGAGGTAAAAGCACTGCTCACCTAATTACTATAGTTTATTGACTGCTTGAAGACAGTGTTCAAAAAAGTGCATACTGAATGAGGTTTGGGCTTTGATGACAAAGATTTTTGCATTTGGTGCCAAGTACAAAGTGCAGGCATGTATGCGTATCAGTGGAAGGCATGAACAGGTTTCCTGTGAAGAAAGGAAGGAACAGAGAGGAGTTCGTGTAGTGTGGGAATGGAGGAGATGAAGGAAGGAAGGAAAATCTGCTCTGGAACCAGAGTTTTTCCCTGAGTATGTGTTCCCAGGTACTGAACCTGGGGACTTTTGACTATGAATGACATCCAGCGTTCTATATGTTAGGTTTTATTATTTTGAATTTTCAAAGTGGGTATTGCTGTGGCGGTCAGGCTGAGCTTAACACTGTGTCCTCTACCCTCAAAGGTGTGGGTCACCAGGCACTATAAAGCAGGATCACAGTGCTTGGTTATGTTAAACAGCATCAGTTACTCATTTTAATGTCAGAAATGTTGAAGATGTTGTTCGTTGACAATGTGTTGGGGTCATTCTGAAAGACTTCCTTGGAATCATGGTGATGCCCTAGACAAGTATCTATGAATTTGGGATTAGTCCTCTGTGTGGTATAATTTTTAAGTGAAATTCTGCCTGGAGTCCAAAGGACAGAATCTATGACTACCATAGTTTTCTGCACCAAGGGCTCTGTTTTTATCAAGAGCTACTTTGAAACACTATTTTTTTTTCTGTTAATAATGTGACTCAGTGTGCCCCTTATCCGAACTTCAGAATGATGGCTTATAATGGGAAATATCACCTGACTTGGACACCAGTCTTCACTTGAAACAGTTTACTGGGTCTGTGCTTTGCATTTGTCAGTGTTTTGACTATTTTGATTTTGGGCACACAATGTTTTGTTGTAGATATTGTTTGTGTTCAATGGACAGTACACACATAAATTCAAAAAACCATTGGTCAAACTTGAACTTACTGAGTGTGTTTGGCTCTGCTCAGTACTGAGACCTTAGACAACAGAGCAGTTTTATACTTTAAAGATGGCTAACCTCAAATGAAGAAGCTTCAGTTTGGGAGGGTTTTGGTCCTTAAAATTTTAATCAAGCAAAATCTTGTTTTCAACATTTGGAATTAGAATTGAATATTGAATTAATGTATTCCCAGTATTATGATGAAAAGTCTTTTCAAGTTGGGGACATAGGTTAGCAGCACAGTACCTCCCTGCCAAGTGTAAGGTTCTGAGTTCCATTCCCTGTAACAAAATATATACCCACACAGAAAGAAAGAAAGAAAGAAAGAAAGAAAGAAAGAAAGAAAGAAAGAAAGAAAGAAAGAAGACTATTTGAGGTTTGTGTTGACAGCCTAGTGGACATAGTATTGTTGAGAAGTTAATATTTCAGATACTTCACTGACCTACTTCATGACCTCTGGGCTAGTGTTCAAATCAGTTTCTGTTATTTGTTATCTATCGGGTGTTTAAAAAGTATTAGTGGTGATTTTTTGTAAAACTAATAATGAATTACTAATTTCCCTAGGATATGTAAACTACTGATGTCCCCATGATAAATTCAACATTTGTGCAGATGTTCATATATAAAGGCAAACAAACATAAGCAAATCAATATGAACATCATTATTGATAATTTGCCATTTAGTTTTTTGTTTTGTTTTGTTTTGTTTTGTTTGGTACTTAGGTTCGAACTTACAACTTCGCATTTGTCCAGCAGGCACTTATGCTGCTGAGCTAAATTACCAGCTATTTAAATATTTTATATCACATTTATTCTCAAATTTTGGTAATATTTAATGATGACAATAATAACTTAAATACCTTGGTTCACAGGTCAGTGGATAAGAGTATATACATGATAAACTCCCAATAGGACTCAGTCATTTTTTTTTTTGTCTTATTTTGCCCTCTCATTCTTTGGCAATGTTTTCTCAGTTTACCATGTGTACTTTTCCATGGATAGTGGTGTTCCCCGTGCAGTTTTCACAAAGTGTTATAGAAATGGCACAGGGATCTATTGTGGGAATTCTTCATCTCTTCACAATTGCTGATGTCTGAATGAAGGGAAAAGTACTTTATCAATTCTGTTAGTCATGAAGTTTAGGATTTTGCAAGTTTACTTAATAATTAATCATGAGTCTAGAAGTATAATAGCACAATGCATTCTCAGGACATTAGAAAGAAGTTACTGATCTGTTGATTTTAGCAAACTCTAAAGGAAAGGAGATGAGTGTGGAGAGAGTATTGGATTCTCCCTCTTTGCATAAATCTGTGTTCTTCCACACCTCAGTTTTCCTTGATTTTTCTCAGGACTTGGTGTTCTTCTATATTCACTGTTTATTTTTCGTTAGATGTGTTTTCTATGTTTTAGAGATTTGTGTACATTGGTCTTTACTTACTGTCTATACAAAATCTAATTATTTTAGTCCTGTTTAATTTATTTCCCAAGCTTTCATAAACTTCAGTTTTTCCTTCAAATTGTGCTAGCTACCTGTTTCCTCAGAGAAAACTCCTTTTTAGTTATTTCACTATATAATGCTAAGGTTTCAAGTTTATCTTTCCCTTTTCAATATACAGTTTTTGTAGATAAATATACCATCTATATATCCAAATGCATACGTATTTGTCTCTGAACATAAAACATTTTGCAATTTCTTTCAGATATTTTTAACACAAGCTGCAGCATGAGTCACTGTTGTATGTACAAGTAGAACCAAAGAAGGCTGCCTTTCTTTCCTGAGATCAATTTGTCATTCTCCGTATGATTCACAAACTGGGACAAAAGTGTAACATGAATGTGTTTTATGTACAGTGCAGTTTGCAGGTATCACCTTGCTCACAAGGTGGTGAAAGCTGTCAGTCTTGTGTTGCACTACACAGTTGTCATTTTTTTAACCAAGTGAAGGAATGACTTGTAAGGGGCACAGTATTTTCTTTCAGGTTACCTTTAGTGGGGTTTGTCTCTCTTGGGGTCTCACTTTGAAATCTTGACTGGCCTTGAAGTTACCTCCAAGCTGGGGCAGGACTTTGAACTCCTGGCAGTCATCAGACTCATGGAAATCCTTGCACAGTAGGCACCCAAGTGCTGGCAGTGCAGGCAGCAGTTTTTCCTTTTGTAAATAGTGCCTATTCACTTTGTGAGATCCTCATTTTTAATGTGTTTCATATATATTCTACATATCCTTCCCCTCATTAACTCACTTAGACAGAAGTATGGTTTCTTTTATGTGATTTGCAGAGTGATCGTTTGGCATCTCTAAGCTCTAAGTTAATAAGCCACTCAACCCCTATATTACTATCCATAGACTGCTCCAATCCTGGTGTTCCATTGGTATTTTAATATTATTCATAAACCTCTTTATTCACTTTTTTTACTGCTACATAGTGATAATATTCATCTTGGAAATATGTGCCTGTACATGGTATATCTTTTTTTTTTTTTATTTAAGAGGAAAAAGAGAAAAACACAAAACAAACCAAAGCGGTGTAAGGGTACACGTAATACAGAACTACAAAAAAAAAACAAAACAAAACAAAAAAAAACAAAACAAACAAAAAAAAATAACAGTAAGAAATCACCTGTTAGTAGATTACATATTATCATCTTGAAAATAGTTCCTCAAATCACAGTATCAAAGAATACAAGGTGGACATTCAAACAGGGAGACTGCAAACAGCTGTGTTCAATGATCCAAAAACATTGATATAGTCAGCTATTTAACACCCCTAAACACACTTGCTGTTATATCCGTTAGAGCTCTTTTTCTTTTTTTTTTCCCTCTCTTTTTTACAACAAAATTTACACATTTTGGATTTTATTACTCCTTAGTGCTTATTACTTTTGGGGGGGGGAGAATACAGTCAAATATGGCAAAACAAAGCTGTCAGTCAATACCAAGGATAGACATAGCACATGGTATAGAACAGAGTACAAGTTTATCAACAATGGTTATCAACGTTGTCCCTTGTTTCCTTAAAAAGAATTGTCTATCTTGTTAGATATTATAAAGTTGGACAAAACAGTAGAGAACAAGACCAATAAAACTTAGGCATTGTAAACATTACAGGACTTCCAAAGAAGACAATAGTCAAACCAGAATGGTTATCTTAGTGAATCTTATTGTCTTCAAAGTAGTTGCCTATGTCTTCAAACTTGATACTATCATATAGAATGGAACAGAGTCTAATCAGTCAAAACAAGATCGTGGGAGTACTACAGGACTTCAAAACAAGTTAATAGGAAATCAAAAAGAGTTACTATTTATATATCCTAATTTTTTGAATTTTTTCTTTAATTAAGACAAACATAAGAAATGACTAAATAATTTTTTTAAAACAATAAGGGGGAGATTGGGATAAAACAGGACATAACAATATAACAATAGAGGTCACAGCATGACTGTTTCAACAACCTACTACTTCATCACCATATAACCTGACTTAATAGTAGTTACCATAGTGTCTTTTTCCTTGAAATATTTGGATAAAACTTCATATGCTCTAGCTTCAAATATTTTCATATCAAGAAGCCCAGAATAAAACCTTTCTAATTAATGAGTGAAAACTTTATAAGGCTCCAAGGCCACCTAATGGGGAATCATGATTACCTCATATTTTTATATATTTGAATCATTACTTACATTAGGGAAACTATTCGGTATTCACACATGCGAGATTGATTTATTTCACTTATGAGTATGGTCTCAAGCTGCACCCATTTATTGATAAATATCTCAATGTGATCCTTCTTTATAGCTGAATAATACTCCATTGTATAGAAATACCACAACTTTTTTATCCATTCCTCAGTTGATGGACACTTGGGTTGTTTCCAAGATCTGGCGATTACAAATTGTGCTGCTATAAACATAGATGCACATATATCACTGTGGTATGATGCTTTCAGTTCTTCTGGGAATATGCCTAGAAGTGGAATAGCTAGAATAAATGGGATTTCCAGTCCCAACTTTTTGAGAAATCTCCAGACAGATCTCCACAAAGGCTGTACCAGTCTACAATCCCACCAGCAGTGCAGGAGAGTTCCTTTTTCCCCAGAGCCTCTCCAGCATTTGTTGTCGGTTTTCTTGATCCTGGCCATTCTTTCAGGAGTGAGATGGTATCTCAGTGTGGTTCTAATTTGCATTTCTCTAATGACCAATGATGATGAGCATTTTTTCATGTATTTATTTTCCATTTGCATTTCTTCATCTGAGAATTGCGTATTCATCTCAGATGCCCATTTTTGGATTGGATCTTTGAATTTTGGAGGTCTGAGTGTCTTTAATTATTTATATGTTTTAGACAAGAGGCCCTTGTCTGAGAGAGAGTTCACTAAAATCTTTTCCCAGTTTGTGGGTTTTCTTTTCACTATGCTGGAGATTTCTTTTGACATGGAGAAACTTTTTAATAAGAAGTGGTCCCAGTTATTGATTCTGGGAAGTATTTCCCATGCGGTTTGAGTCCTGTTCATGAATTCTTTACCTACTCCTATGTCTCCAAGGTTTCTACCTAATTTGTCTTCCAATAGATTTAGTGTTTCTGTTTAATATTCAGATCTTTGACCCATTTAGATTTTAATTTAGTACATGGTGATCGACATGGGTCTAGCTTTAGTTTTCGGCAAATGGAGAGCCAGTTTTTCCAGCACCATTTATTAAAGAGACTGTCGTTCTTCCAGTGAACCTGCTTGGCTCCTTTATCAAAGATAAGGTGGTTGAGTGTGTTCGTAGTTGTGGTTGTATCTTCTAATCTATTCCACTGATCTTCGGCTCTGTTTTGATTCCAATACCATGTTGATTTTACTACTGTTGCTTTGTAGTATAACTTCAAGTCAGGGATTGTGATGCCTCCTGCTTTGTCTTTGCTGCTTAGAATTGCCTTTGCGATTCTAGGTCTCTTCTGGTTCCAGATGAAATTTAGGAGTGATTTCTCTAGATCTATAAGGTATGTTGATGGTATTTCTATTGGGATTGCATTGAATCTGTATAACAGTTTTGGGAGAATGGCCATTTTCACAATGTTTGTTCTTCCTATCCATGAGCAAGGGATGTCTTTCCATTTTCTGAGATCATCTTCAATTTCCTTTTTCAGTGTATTATAATTTTCACTGTATAAGTCTTTCACTTCTTTCGTAAGAGTAATTCCTAAATATTTCATTTTTTTGCTTGCTAATGTGAATAGTCCAGTTTCTCTTATTTCCCTCTCTGTGATTTTGTTGTTCGTATATAGGAATGCTATTGATTTCTGAGTATTGATTTTGTATCCAGCCACATTACTGAATTTATTTATTGTATCTAAGAGTCTTTCAATGGAGTTTAGGGGGTCTTCTATGTAGAGTATCATGTCATCTGCAAACAATGATAATTTAACTTCTTCTTTTCCTATCTTTACCCCTTTTATTTCTCTTTCTTGCCTAATTGCTCTGGCTAGTACTTCCAGTACTATATTAAATAGGAGTGGTGATAAAGGACATCCTTGTCTTGTGCCCGATTTTAAAGTAAAGGCTTTCAATTTTTGGCCATTTAGTATGATGCTGGCTGTTGGTTTGTCATAAATGGCCTTTATTATATTGAGGTAAAGACCATTTATTCCAATTTTCTGTAAAGTTCTTATCATGAATAAGTGTTGGACCTTATCGAAGGCTTTTTCTGCATCTATAGAAATGATCATGTGATTCTTATTTTTGGCTTTATTGATATGGTGGATTACATTTATTGATTTGCATATGTTGAACCATCCTTGCATTCCTGGGATGAATCCCACTTGGTCATGGTGTATAATCTTCTTGATGATTTGCTGGATCCCATTTGCCAGTATTTTATTGAGGATTTTTGCATCTGTGTTCATTAGGGAGATCGGTCTATAGTTCTCTTTTATAGTTGGGTCTTTCTCAGGTTTTGTTACTAGAGTAATATTTGCTTCCAGGAATGACTTAGGAAGGATTGCTTCCCTTTCAATTTCATTGAATAGTTTAAGGAGTGTCGGCATTAGGTCTTCTTTATATTTCTTGTAGAATTCTGCAGTGAATCCATCTGGGCCTGGGCTCTTCTTGGTGGGTAAGGCCTTAATTACATTCTCAATTTCATTAGCAGAGATTGGGTTATTCAACAGTTTTATATCCTCTTGATCTAGCTTTGGTACTTCATATGCTTCTAAGAATCTGTCTATTTCTTCTGTGTTATCAAACTTTTGAGAGTAGAGTTTTTCGAAATAGGTGTTGATGATCTTCTGTATTTCTATTGGGTCTGTAGTGATTTCTCCTTTTTCATTTCTTATTGCATGAATTTGAGCTTTTTCTTCCCTTTTTAAAATAAGGTTGGCTAGGGGCTTATCAATTTTATTTATTCTTTCAAAGAACCAACTCTTTGATTCGTTGATTCTTTGGATTGTTTTCTTAGTCTCTATTGCATTGATTTGTGCTCTGATTTTTATAATTTCCTCTCTTCTTTTGGCTTTGGGCTTGATTTGCTCTTCTTTTTCTAGCTGTTTGAGGTGTAGCATCAAGTTATTTATTTGTATTCGTTCTGTTTTCCTGATGTGGGAACTCAGTGCAATAAATTTTCCTCTCAGAACGGCTTTCATTGCATCCCACGGATTCCGGTAAGTTGTATCTGCATTTTCATTTTCTTTTAGGTATTCTTTAATTTCTTCTTTAATTTCTTCTGTGACCCACTGATTACTCAAGAGTGTGTTATTCAGTTTCCATGTGTTTGCGGAATTTTTGCAGTATCTTTTGTCATTAATTTCTAATTTCAGAGCGCTATGATCCGATAATATGCACGGGATGATTTCAACTCTTTTGCATTTGCTTAAATATGTTCTGTGAGCTAATATATGGTCTATTTTAGAAAATGATCCATGTACTGCTGAGAAGAATGTGTATTCTGATGTTGTTGGGTGGAACATTCTGTATATGTCTATCAAACCCATTTGTTCACAGGTGTGATTCAGTTCTGTTATTTCTTTGCTCATTTTCTGTCCGGTTGATCTGTCCCTTGGTGTCAGTGGTGTATTAAGGTCTCCTGTTAAAACTGTGTTACTGATCATTTGAGTTTTCATTTCTGTTAATAGTTGTTGTATATCACTGTGTGCTCTGGAGTTTGGTGCGTATATATTTAAGATAGTTATCTCTTCCTCTTGGAGTTTTCCCCTTACGAGTATGTAGTGACCTTCTTTGTCCTTTATGGTCATTGTTGGTTTAAAGTTCACGTTGTCTGCGAACAGAATGGCTATTCCTGCCTTTTTTTGGATTCCTGCTGCATGAAGAATTGTTTTCCATCCTTTGACTTTCAGTCTGTGAGTATCCTTCTGGGTTAGATGGGTTTCCTGTAAACAGCATATGGTTGGATTTTGTTTCTTGATCCATTCTGCTAGTCTGTTTCTTTTGATTGGTGCATTGAGACCATTTACATTAATGGTTGTTACTGTTAAATGCTGGTTAATTGTAGGAATGTTATCTCTTTGCTGTTGCATCTTTATCTTTCTGTTCTGTTTAATTGTTTGCTTTGCTTAGTGGTTTTTTCCTTTGTGTATCTAAACTGTCTTTCAATATTTTTTGCAGGGTTGGTTTGGTGTTCATGAAGTTCTTCTGCTTTTCTTTGTCATGGAAGTATCGTATTGCACCATCTATTTTGAATGATAGTTTTGCAGGATATATCAGTCTTGGTTGGAAATCATTTTGCATTAGGATCTGGAATACTTCACTCCATGCTCTTCTTGACTTTATCGTTTGTGCTGAGAAGTCTGCTGTGATTCTGATAGGTTTTCCTTTATAAGTGATCTGTCTTTTCTCTCTGACAGCTTTTAATAATCTATTCTTGTGTTGGATTTCTGGGATGGTGATTATTGTATGTCTGGGTGTAGTTTTATTTTGGTTATGACTGTTTGGAGTTCTATATGCTTCACTGATCCTGATGTCAGTTTCTGATCTCATGCTTGGGAAATTTTGAGCTATTACTTCTCTAAATATCCTACTGACATCCTTCATGTTGTCTCCCTCTCTTTAATTAATCCCTATCATTCTTATGTTATTCTTCTTTGCATCATCTTGCATTTGTTGAATTGTTGTTTCCTGATTCCTTGTTATTTTCAAAAGATCTTTCCTTTCCTGTTATATCTTGCTGCTTTTCTTGTATACTCCTTACTTTCATTGAGACCGTCTTCTTTTAATTTATAAAACATTTTTTCTTGTCCCTCCGTATTCCCCAAAACCACATGGTTCCCGTATTTGTTTAAATATTTTGTCAGACACTTCAAAACACAAAATCTTGAAGATCCATTTCATCCACTTATTTCCTTTCTTGATCGCTCCGTAAAAGAATAAGAGCATCACATCACAGTGATATATATACACACTCATGTTTTTACAAGCACAGTTTATAATAGATACATCTTGAAACTAGCCCAAATGTTCATCCACTGTTGAATGGATAAAAAAAGATATGATGGTTTTTGAATGATGGAAAACTACTCTGCCATGAAGAAGGATAATTTGAGAAACTACTTGCTAAATATTTATACCTAGACAACACTGTCAAGTGAAGCGAAGTGGACACACAAGTGTAAATATCACTTGATTTCTGTGGTTTGAAAATGCAAAAGGAAATAAGGAATGCAATGTGTTTATTTCGTGTAATGTTCAGTTAATGTTTTTCAAAAAAAAAACACCTTCAGTTTTCAAAATGCTACTTATGTGCAACATAAGAATGTCTCAATCATATGAAAAGCCTGATGTCAAAAGAGGTGTAATCTGTTACCTGTTACAACCCTCCATTCGATACTTTTCTGCCTGCTTTTTTCTGGAAATTGTGATTTGGAGGCTACTTCTATGAGCTTCACTTTGGAAATAGTCCACGATATAATTTCAGTAACCCTCCCAGGCAATCATTGCTTCCTAATTTGATTTATCTGTAGCACACAGAAGCAATGTAGACATGGAATTTTTATTTGAAGTAGCTCAAGTTCTCAGGGTATGAGTGTGAACCTTCTTTCAGGAAAAATACATGTGATTCTTTAGGAGGCAGTGACCTTGGAGGATGTAACCGTGAACTTCTCCAACGAGGAGGGGTTCTGCTGAATCCATCCCAGAAGAAGCTCTACAAAGCTCAGGTAATTGGCATTCATAAGAATGGAAAAGCTGTACTTTTCAAGACAATGTATGATCAGAAATATTCCAAGAATCTTTACAAATAAGTTATATTTCAATTTATTTAATATCATATATTACTTATGCACATATAGGTTGATTATATATAATCTGATCATTGAATAAAAAGATATTCCATATTAGGAAAGTAGTGATATGTAACAAGAGATACTGTATAAAAACATTCTTTCATGACCAACGTCATGAATTATGAAGTTGCATTTAGATATTATGTAGACATATATGAGAAGAATATATCTTAAGTTTGGCAGGGATATATATATATATATAATCAGATGTACATTATGTAAAGAATTGCTTACTAGAAGCAACGTTCAAAATGCACATGAATGCTAGTGTGTTAATAGATTCTGGAAACATCTTCCAGAGGATTGTGATCCGTCATTTTTAAAATTTTTCTAAACATCCTAATGTGTTAGGTGTAGGAATATAAAACAACCATTTTTGTATTCAATGTAAGTATCAAAGAGTAAAACTGAAAGTTTACTTATTATCCAGCCAAAACTCCCCACACATATTCCAAAAGCATTTCAGTGTATAATGTCTTAATTATACATGTGTGCTTATGCTCAAATCTGAATCTACAGGGGTATTCACAGTAGATGACTTCTGGAAATAAGTCACAGTGTGTAAGCTCTGGTAAGAACCTAGTTGCCCATCACTGTGTGCATCGAAAATGAAATAAAAATCTAGATATGCATTTTATTGCTTAGACTTTTCATTACTCAGTGCATGCAAACACACACACACAAAATGAGACTCCACCTCACAATGTTAAATGCAGTAAGTCAGACATAGAATGTGAATTATCAAGTTGGCTTCCCAGAGTCCTAAGTTCCAACATGGCGCAGATCTCCCCCTGGAAGGGCTACAGTCTGCCCCACTGTCTCTGCTTACCAGGGAGGGGAGGTGCTTGTTTGGCTTCCCAGGGTCCTAAGTTCCAACATGGTGTAGATCTCAGGAGACACTGCTGATTCTCCCCCTGGAAGTGCTGCAGTCTGCCCCACTGCCTCCTCTTACCAGGGAGGGGAGGTGCTTGCTTGGCTTCCCAGGGTCCTAAGCACCAACATGGCGTGGATCTCAGAAGACACTGTTGATTCTCCCCCTGGAAGCACTGCAGTCTGCCCTACTGCCTCCTCTTATCAGGGAGGGGAGGTGCTTGCTTGGCTTCCCAGGGTCCTAAGTTCCAACATGGCATGGATCTCAGAAGACACTGTTGATTCTCCCCCTGGAAGGGCTGCAGTCTGCCCCCGCTTACCAGGGAGAAGAGGTGCTTGCTTCGCTTCCCAGAGACCTAAGTTCCAACATAGCACAGATATCAGGAGACACTGCTGATTTTCCCCCTGGAAGGGCTGCAGTCTGCCACACTGCCTCTGCTTACCACGGAGGGGAGGTGCTTGCTTGGCTTCCCAGGGTCCTAATTTCCAACATGGCGTGGATCTCAGGAGATGTTGCTGGTTCTCCCCCTAATAGTATTTTTTTTTATGCCTACAGCACCCAGTACTCCCAAGCAGTCTCCCATCCATTTTATTAATAGTTTTGAACTGGGAAGTCCTACTAGCCTTAATTTAAATTTCTTGTGTACAATTCAAATTCTGTATACACATAGCTTGTGTACAATTCATATTCTGTATACACATAGCTTTAACTTCCTGAATTCATATTCTGTATACACAATGATAGCTTTAACTTCCTGATATATATGTAAATATGCATATTTAGAGATATGTACATATATTTTTAAAACTTCATATATTTCCACACAACTTGCAGATCACCAAATGTATATTTCATGACGTAACTAGAAACCTAAATTTATTGATATATATGTAAATGTCTGGGAATTTAGATATGCAAGCATTTTGTGTGTGTGTGTGTATACTGGGAATCAAACTCGGGACCTTGCACTTCTCAGGCATATGCTTATACCACTGAGCCAAATACCAACCAATGAAGAATTTATTTTTTAAAACTCATTTCTTTAAAAATTTTTTTTGTCTTTTTCCTTTTTATCAGTACCGGGAATCGAACTCACGACTGCCTGCTTTTAAGGCAGGCACTTATGTCGCTGAGCTAAACCCACACCCCCAAAAACTCATTTTTTTACACATAACTTGTGGGTCACCAAATGTTGTATTTTTCCTATCCTAATTAGATACCTGCTTACATTCCAACATAATTATATAAAGCATATCATTTCACCTATTCTGCTTTCATACTGAAAACAACGTCATGATTTACAGAAAATGTTTTCTTACCATCAATATTTTATATTCATGTTTATGTTTTATAACTTGAATTTGATGGTTATTTTACCACAATTTATATAGCAAACGATACTGCTGTGTGTTTCTGACTGAGACACATGGGATGAACTGTACCCTTGTAATAAAGGATATCATGAACTGTAATAGTTTGTCAGTCATTGCTTCTTAGAGAAGCAGTTTTAATGTGAGATACACCATTACATAAGCACGTACAAGAGTGTCTTTCAGTGTCAACACACACACTCAGATGTGGAAGAATGAAAACAGTCTGTCTGCACTGGATATGCAAACAATCCAGTTCCAGTCGTGAAGCCCACTATTGTGCCCCCAGAGATCAAAATGTCTGTGCCATAAGACAGAATGATGTGTTGTACAAAAGCAGGATATACTATGATAACTATCCTTAATATCCTATTAACTTAAACGGAAGCCCTATATTACTTACAATGTCTTACTATAACTGATCTTATTTTTTTATTTTTATTTTAAAAAGATTAAGACAAAAGAGGACATAACAAAGCAGATCAGATCAGTACAATGCAAGCAATACACCACTTTACCACAAGACAACCCATAATTAACAGTAACTACCATAATGTCTCTTTCTTTGAAATAGTTGAGCATAGCTCATATACGAGACTATCAAACATAACAAAAGGGTATAATACCATTCAAGAGAATGAGAGCATTACAGGGCTTTCAGAAACAAATAGCAGAGAATGAACAATGGCTACTATCTTATCCTATTTTCCATAGAAAATCTGTTTATATTATCACACATAATAATATCCAATTAGATACAACATGAAAGAACCAAAGGAAACAGAAAAGCAAAACCATAGTAGAACTTCAGAGTAACACAATACTAAATCAGCATTGGGTATTCTTATGTGTTGTTTTCTTCAAAATAGCTGTTCATACTATCACAGATAATAAAATCAAATAAACTACAATAAAACCATTCCAACTAATGAATGCAGACCTTATAAGGCTTCAAAACAATGTAATGGGGAATCATGATTACTATAAACGCTTATGTACTCTTACCATTTTTTACACTAGGGAGACTATACAGTATCTGTACATGTGAGTTTGATTTCTTTTGCTTATGAGTATGGTTTCACGTTGTGTCCATTTAATTAAAAATATCTCAATGTGATCATTCTTTATAGCGGAGTAGTACTCCATTATACAAAAATACGACAACTTTTTTAATCCATTCCTCATTTGATGGACACTATTATATAGAATACTAAACTATAAAATAGGGAGTAAAATTAAGAAGAGATAGAAAGGGGAGAGTGTTGCGATAAGGCTTCAAAAATGAGCAATTTGTGGGGCTGGGGATTTATCTCAGCGGCATAAGCGCCTGCCTTGCAAGCAGGCAGTCGTGAGTTCGATCCCTGGTACCAATAAAAAGGAAAAAAAGACCAAAAAAATTTTTTTAAAAATAAGCAATTTGTTATACACATATGAATCAGTGACTTAAATGAAACTTTATCTCACTTATTGCAAAACCCATTTAAATTTCCCAATGAATATCATCCTTGGGAAGTGTGTGTTGTGCAATCATTCTCCAGGGTTATCAGCCAAATTTTTCTGAAAATTTCTTAGAAGGCAGTGAGCCGGAACTTGGGCTGCTACATTATTGATACGGAGATATTTTTAGCACGATTAATGTTTTGTTTCTGTACAGAAATGATAAGGAAGCAATGTGGTATGAACATAAAACTTACAATCAACATAAAAACATGTACCTTTGGCCTTCAGATGTTAATGCAGACAAGACAAAATCCGCTTTAAAGCCAGCTGAAAGTTTCGTTTGTGGAGAGCCCATGATTGTTCATTTATCATTGAATATGCCCATCTTACCTCACCCTGGAGGAAAGCCACGTGAGTATTTGGGATTTGAAGACAAGCTGAATAAATGTAATGAACATGGAAAACCCTGCAGTAATTTCCAGTACTTTCAGAAGCATACAAGGACAAAGAATGGAGAGAAACCCTATCAACATGAGCAGTGCATGAAATCCTACTCTGAATTTAGTGAAAGAACTCATTTTGAAGAGAAGATGGTTGTTGATCAGGAAAATGTGAAAGCTTCCAGCACCCCCACTGGTCTTCAAATTGCTGAAAGAATTCACGCTGGAAAGAAACCATATGAAAGCAAGCAATATGAAAATTCCTTCCACGCTCAAAGGTATAAAATTCTTGAAAAGAGTCACATGGAAGAGAAACATTGTGTGTACAAGCAGTGTGGGAAGACATTCACTACCCACAAATCTTGTCAAGTACATGAAAGAAATCACATGGGAATGAAACCTTATGTGTGCAAGCAATGTGGAAAAACATTCACTTCAAAGAGTTATTCCAAGGTACATGAAAGAATTCACACAGGACTGAAACCTTATGCATGCAAGCACTGTGGAAAGGCATTCAATGCACACTACTCTTACAAAAGACATGAACGTAGTCACACTGGGGTGAAACCTTATGTATGCAGGCAATGTGGAAAAAGATTCACTACCAAGAGTTCTTGTAACATACACGAAAGATTTCATACTTGGGAAAACCTTTATGTATGTAAGTACTGTGCAATGGTATTCACTATGAACAGTAATTGGCAAAGTCATGAAAGAACTCACACTCAGGAGAAAACTTATATGTGCAAGAAGTGTGGGAAGACATTCCTTACACCCTGTAAAAGACAAACACATGTAAGAACTCACACTGTTGAGAAACCTTATGTGTGTGACCAGTGGAAAAGCATTCACTAGAAAGGGTTATTGCAAGATACATGAAAGAATTCACACAGGAATGAAACCTTATGCATGCAAGCACTGTGGAAAGGCATTCAGTACACACAATTATTGTCAAAAACACGAAAGACTTCACAGTGGGGTGAAACCTTATGTATGCAAACAATGTGGGAAGGCATTCTCTACTCGGAATGAGTGTCAAGTACATGGAAGAACTCACACTGGGGAAAAACCTTATGAGTGCAAGCAGTGTGGGAAAGCATTCACTACACACCACTCTTGTCAAAGACACGAACTCACTCACACTGGGGTGAAACCTTATGTGTGTAAGCAATGTGGAAAAGGATTCGCTACCATGAATTCTTGTAACGTACATGAAAGATTTCATACTGGGGGAAAAACCTAATGTATGCAAGTACTGTGCAAAGGCATTCATTTCAAACAGTCATTGTCAGCGTCATGAAAGAAATCACTCGGGAGAAACCTAATGTGTGCAAGCAGTGTGGGAAGGCACTACTTAAACACAGTAAGAGGCAAACAAATGAAAGAATTCACACTGGAGAGAAACCTTGTGTGCAAGCAATGCAGGAAGGCATTCACTGAAAGTATAGCTGTAAAAGACATGAATGTACTCACACTAGGATAAAATCTTATCTGTTAGAGCAATATGGAGAAATTTACTACACACACATCTTGTCAAATCCATGAAAGAACTCACAGATGGGACCATATGCATGTGAGCTCTTTCAGAAAAAGATTTGCTAGTAGTTCTTCAATTCATATACATAACTCACTCTGAGAAGGAACCTTATGTATATCAACAATGTGAGGAAAGAATTCCGTGAACACATTTTTGATCAGCTACATGAAAGAATTCACTGGAAACTGACCCTATCTATGTAAACCTATGTGGAAAAAAGGGCGAAAATTCCTCCTATAGTGAGACTTGTACACATTGAAATATAAAATTTGATGTCAGTATATTTTCATGGTCTTTACAGAAAATACATTGCTAGATACACATGTCCTGGAAAGTATTCTGTCTGTTTTTCAGAAAAATCACTTTAAAACTGAAATATTTATCTATAGTCATTACTACAAACAACATTCATATAATATAATTTGGTGGACAGGAGATGTAGCTTAGTGACACAAGTGCCTGCCTGGCAAGCATGCAATCAATAGTTGATCCCTGGTAACCCCTCCTCTCAAAGAATAACCCAATTAACAAAATAAACAATATCCAGGGCAGGGGGTTTAGGTCACTGGCATAACCTGCCTTACAAGCACACGGTCGTGAGTTCTATCCAGGTACTGATTTTAAAAAATTAAAATTAAAATAAAACAATATTTTTGTGTAAGCCAGTCTTCCATGCTAGTATATAGTATTTTCTAATGAGATGAGTTGAAATGAAATATTTGTCATTTCCAAGTGGAATTACTATATAAGCAGTTTTGAATTTTTTTTTTAGTATGGTGAGGTATACTCTGATAAAAAAATAAACTTTATTAATAGTTTTTTTTTTAAGCCTACAGCACCCGGTATTCCCAGGAGGTCTCCCATCCATTTTATTAATAGTTTTCAACTGGGATGTCCTACTAGTTTTAATTTAAATTTCTTGTGTACAATTCATATTCTGTATACACAATGATAGCTTTAACTTCCTGATATATATGTAAATATGCATATTTAGAGATATGTACATATATTTTTAAAACTTCATATATTTCCACACAACTTGCAGATCACCAAATGTATATTTCATGACCTAACTAGAAACCTAAATTCATTGATATATATGTAAATGTCTGGGAATTTAGATATGCAAGCATTTTTTGTATGTGTGTATATACTGGGGATCAAACTTGGGAACTTGCACTTCTCAGGCATGTGCTTATACCACTGAGCCAAATACCAACCAATGAAGAATTTATTTTTAAAAACTCATTTTTTTGCACACAACTTGTGGATCACCAAATGTTGTATCTTTAATGTCCTAATTAGATACCTGCTTACATTCCAACATAATTATATAAAGCATATCATTTCACCTATTCTGCTTTCATACTGAAAACAATGTCATGATTTACAGGAAATTTTTTCTTACCATCAATATTTTATATTCATGTTTATGTTGTATAACTTGAATTTGATTGTTAGTTTACCACAATTTATACAGCAAATGATACTGCTGTGTGTTTCTAATTGAGACACATGGGATGAACTGTGCCCTTGTAATAAAGATATCATGAACTGTAATAGATTGTCAGTCATTGTTTCTTAGAGAAGCAGTTTTAATGTGAGATATATCATTACATAAGCATGTACAAGAGTGTCTTTCAGTGTCAGCACACACACTCAGATGTGGATGAAAGCAAACAGTGTGTCTGCACTGGATATCCAAACAATCACATTCCAGTCCTGAAGCCCACTATTGTGCCCCCAGAGATCAAAATGTCTATGCCATAAAACAGAATGATGTGTTGTACCAAAGTCTAGAAGTTGGGACGTGGCTTCCAATGTGATAGTGAACCCTGGAGTTCCTCCACAAAAACATATGGGAAGTCTTTGTTGTTTTTTTGTGACACTCTGTCAAGAATCTTTTTTCTAGTGTAGGTCTTCCCTGTCCATAATTTGCTGGGCAAATTTAGTTCTCCACAGTTTGGCAGTCTGAACTGGCACTATCCACCCCCCGTAAACACCACAACTACACACATTTCTTTAGGAGTTGTCTCTAGACACAAAAATGAGTTCATAATTATACTATACATACTGTCCTGTCTACAAGTGGAAATGCACTAACTCCTCTGCCCAGAATAGGGCAATTTTCTGTGAGTGTTTGTTCTAACATTTCAGTTAATAAGAAACAACCAATGTTAAAGACTGTCAACATATTACATTGTAAGGATGTTAGAAAACAACTGCCCAGTCCTCATTTCTGTAGCTGATCATGGTGCCATAACTTGTATTTAGAACTGCTCGTAAGATGCATTCTATATTCCTTTTCTTTGAAAAACAACTCAGTTGGTCTTGGTTCTTTCCCTGATACAGGGACCTTCCCTTCATTCCTGAAATCTGTGAACCTTTTGACCTTCTGCCTGGATTGGATAATTATACTTTCCCATTGACTTTAATAACAGCATGACAGTCTGACGTGATATACTAAGAAACTTCTTTCACCCCAAGTATCTTTTTTCTTTTCTCCATTCTGAAGTAATAGTCTAATTTTCCCTTGACAGTCTGGGTCAGTCACTACTTTCAACAGTGTCACTCCCATTTTAGTTTCTTTCCTCAATTCATGAGACCAAAGCAACCAGGGATAACTTCACTTCCAGCTCATAGGTATCACTGTTCTTCCTGGTGCAAATCCTCCCACTTCTAGAAGTAAGACTTCTTTCTGAGCATCCAGAACTTATGGTCATGAGAACACGATGCAAATTTTTGCTAATATACCATTATAGGTAACAGTGAGTGGTACCATTCTCAGTCCCCCTCTTTCATTTCTAGAGCCATGAATCCTGGATTTGGGAGACATGGTAGTACATAATGGTTGCTGGGAAAGGGTCTGAGGACAGCCGCTTGATAGGTAGCAGGGTAGAGAGTCTTTGTGAGAAAAACAACTCAGATGCTAGAATTTAACACCATGGAGAAGACCAGATGAAAGGAGATAAATTGTCACGACCCCAAAAGAAAATGAGAAAAAAGAAAAATAACAGAAAAGGCTGGAACCAGATGCTCTCATTAGGGCCGGTCCCATGCTGTGCTGGGCACATACCTTGGAGTCCGACGACTCAGAGTCATGCTGAAATTACACCACCAAAATCGGGAGTTGGCAAATCCAGAGCCCTTGGTGGGAGGATTCAACACAATGGAGACCGGAACCAATGTGGAGAGCTGCATTAATCCATGGTGAGTGCTAGCAATTATGTCCCATGGAGGTGGGTGACAGTCTGGATGACCTATTGGAGTTTGGCAGAACTGGCCTGAACCCAGAACCACAGTGGCATCAGCCAGCCGTCCCTGGCCCAAAGAGGACTGGTGGGATGTGCTTCATTGGGGACACGCCCCCAGTCGGGACCCAATAGATAGGGATGAAACTGCCCCGAACCTGTGACTTCTGCACAGCACAGAATAATGTGCTGAAGACACTCACCTGTTGACTCGCTCAGAGTAGAGGGGCCAGCCCACATCATCCCTGTGTGTACCTCAGATAGTAAACTGGAGAAGGGAACAATTCCCCAGACAGCACGCCTCAGAAAAACTGTAAGCAATATGGAAATGGTCTCAGATCTCCACCATACACCTGTCTGAAAGAAACCAGAAACATGACAAGAGAAGAAAGTGAAATAGCCTCCAGCAGCTGACCCAGAGAAAATAAGTCCAGAAGAGGTAAATACAGAAGAGATCAAGGGCAGCAAACATACAATATCAGCCACAGCATCAGCAGACATAAAGAAATACCTTCATGACCTCATAGACAAACTTAAAATTGAAATTCTAATTCAACTGAGGCAAGATATAAAAAGATTATTAAAAGGAATGCTGAGCACCTCTGAAGAAGATGGAGATGAAAGAGTGGAAAAAGAAGACAAACGCTTGATGAAAAATATGAAGAAAATCTAGAATACATGAAACAAATCCAATGAGATTACCAGAAAATTAAAAAAACTCCATTGAAAGCTGGTAAAATTCCCTGACAGAAATTAAAGTTACACTTTCAAAGCCTGAAGATAGATTTACAATGTGTGATGATAGAAGAAAAGATCTCTTAAAAATAACAAGGAACCAGGAAGTCACAATACAAAGGCTAGAAGATGACAAGAGAATCTATAACTTAAAAATAAAAAACATGAGTGAAGAAGCAGGAGTAAACACGAGTGAATTTCAAAGGCTATTCACAGAAATGATTAAGGAAAACTTCCAAAGCATAGGAAAAGGAATGATATCCAGATAAATGAGGCATATAGAACTCCAGCCAGCTACAACCAAAACAGATCTACACCCAGACATATAATAATCAAGATCCCAGAAATTCATCACAAGAACAGAATATTATAAGGCATCAGAGAAAAGAAACAGATCACCTATAAAGGAAAACCCATCAAAATCATGACAGACTTCTTGACACACAAACTATCAAATCAAGAAGAGCTTTGAATGAAGTATTCTAAGCCCTGAAAGAAAATAACCTCCAACCACGATTGATGTACCCTGCAAAACCGTCTCTCAAAATTAAGGAAGAAGGGGCTGGGAATTTAGCTCAGCAGCATAAGCGCCTGCCTTGCAAACAGGCAGTCATGAGTTTGATCCCCGCTACCAATAAAAAGGAAAAAGACAAAAAAAAATTAAGGAAGAAACAAGGTGTTTCCATGACAAAGAGGAACTGTGGGAGTTCATGACCACCAATCCAGTCCTACAAAAAATACTGAAGGACATTCTAGACAAAGAAAAAAAATACCAGAATGCCAGCAACAGTGACAAAGAGGCCTCAGTGAATGGGACAGACAGTGGAATAAAGGAGAAAAGTAGACAATCAATAGCAGAAAAATGCATACAGAGGTAAGGCAGAGAAGGTTGGCTATAATCTCTAATATAGATAGCCTTGATACACTAACAAAAAGAAACACAGGCAGAGTAGATCAGGAGATAGGGTCCATCGAGATGCGATGGATAGGAAATATTCTCAACCTGAAAGAGGGTTAATAAACCAAAAGTCAGAGATCAGAAAACAGTGCACTATGTGACAGGGAACCAGAGAGAAATAGGGACAGCTCATCCAGCAGCTGCAGATAGGTTGGAAAATTGACACTTTCGTGCATTGGAAAATTACTCAGCTATAAGGAAAGAAAACCTTAAGGCTTTAGTAGGTAATGGAATACAGCTAAAGATCAAGCTGAGGGGTAAAGAGGTTCAGTACCCCTTAAGTAGATGGTGCGTTGCCCCCCCCCAACTAAAAACTAAAGGAGTTGTGGGACCCAAAATGTACAAAGCACCCTGAGAAAGGAAAAGGGGAGGAACTGTCTAAAGAAAGAAGGCAGAGGACATTGTTAATAGTGTATCAGGATTTAAAAGCCAATTAGTCTTATCACTCTGTTTAGTTTGATTTTATTCTGTTCCAGTCTGTCTACTTGTACTAGATTTGAAGACACAGACAGCTATCCCCAAAATAGCAGGATATACTATGATAACTATCCTTAATTTCCTATTAACTTAAACTGAAGCCCTATATTACTTACATTGTCTTACTATAACTGATCTTATTTTTTATTTTTATTTTAAGGAGATTAAGACAAAAGAGGACACAACAAAGCAGATCAGATCAGTACAATGCAAGCAATACACCACTTTACTACAAGACAACCCATAATTAACAGTAACTACCATAATGTCTCTTTCTTTGAAATAGTTGAGCATAGCTTCATATACAATAGTATCAAACATAACAAAACAGTATAAAACCATTCAAGAGAATGAGAGCATTACAGGGCTTTCAGAAACAAATAGCAGAGAACAAACAATGGCTACTATCTTATCCTATTTTCCATAGAAAATTTGTTTATATTATCACACATAATACTATCCAATAAGATATAACATGAAAGAACCAACGGAAACAGAAAACCAAAAACATAGTAGGACTTCAGAGTAACATGATACTAAATCAGCATTGGGTATTCTTATGTGTTGTTTTCTTCAAAATAGTTGTTCATACTATCACAGATAATAAAATCAAACAAACTACAATAAAACCATTCCAACTAATGAATGCAGACCTTATAAGGCTTCAAAGCAATGTAATGGGGAATCATGATTACTATAAACGCTTATGTACTCTTACCATTTTTTACACTAGGGAGACTATACAGTATCTGTACATGTGAGTTTGATTTGTTTTGCTTATGAGTATGGTTTCACGTTGTGTCCATTTATTTAAAAATATCTCAATGTGATCATTCTTTATAGCTGAGTAGTACTCCATTATACAAAAATACGACAACTTTTTTTATCCATTCCTAATTTGATGGACACTTAGATTGTTTCCAAGATCTGGCTATTACAAATTGTGCTGCTATAAACATAGGTGCACATATATCACTGTGGTATGACACTTTTAGTTCTTCTGGGAATATGCCTAGAAGTGGAATAGCTGGTACAAATGGGACTTCCAATCCCAGCTTTTTGAGAAATCTCCAGACTGACATCCACAATGGTTGTACCAGTCTACATTCCCACCAACAGTGCAGGAAAGTTCCTTTTTCCCCACAGGCTCTCCAGGATTTGTTTTTGGTAGTTTTCTTGATCCTGGCCATTCTTTCAGCAGTGAAATGAAATCTCAGTGTGATTTTAATTTGCAATTCTCTAATGAGTAATGATGATAAACTTTTTGTCATGTATTTATTCTCCATTTGTATTTCTTGATCTGAGAACTGTGTATTCATCTCAGATGCCCATTTTTGTTTTGGTTCTTTGAATTTCGGGGGTCTGATTTTTTTAATTCTTTATATGTTTTAGACAGAACTGAGGGACAGTTCACAAATTTTTTTCCCAATTTGTGGGTTTTCTTTTCACTATACTGGAGATTTCTTTTGACATGCAGAAACTTTTTAATAAGACGAGATCCCAGCTATTGATTCTGGTAAGTATTTCCCGTGTGGTGTGATTCCTGTTCATGAATTCTCTACCTACCTGTGTCTTCAAGATTTTTACCTACTTTGTCTTCCAACAGATTTAGTGTTTCTGTTTTAATATTCAGATCTTCGATCTATTTAGATTTTAGTTTAGTATATACTGATATGCATGGGTCTACTTTTAGTTTTCGGCATGTGGAGAGCAAGTTTTTCCAGCACTATTTATTAAAGAGACTACTCTTCCAGTGAATATATTTGGCCCCTTTATCAAAGATAAGGTGGTTGAGTGTGTTGGTAGTTGTGGTTGTATCTTCTAATCTATTCCATTGATCTTCAGATTTGTTTTTATTACAGTTGCTTTGTAGTATAACTTCAACTCAGGGATTGTGATGCCTCCTGCCTTGCCTTTGCTGCTTAGAATTGCCTTTGCCATTCTAGGTCTCTTCTGATTCCAGATGAAGTTTAGGATTGATTTCTCTAGATGTATGAGGTATGTTGATGGTATTTTTCATTGGGATTCAATTGACTCTGTATAGCAGTTTTGGGAGAATGGCCATTTTCACATTATTTGTTCTTCCTATCCATGAACAAGGGATGTCTTTCCACTTTCTGAAATAGTCTTCAATTTCTTTTTTCAGGATATTATAATTTTCCCTGTATAGATCTTTTACTTCTTTTGTCAGATTAATTCCTAAGTATTTCATTTTTTGGATGTCAGTGTGAAGGGTATGGCTTCTTTTATTTCTCTGTCAGTGATTTTGTTGTTAGTGTATAGGAATGCTATTGATTTTTGAGTACTGATTTTGTATCCAGCTACACTGCAGTATTTATTATATCTAGGAGTCTTTCAATGGAGTTTTCGGGGTCTTCTATGTAGAGTATCATGTCATCCACAAATAATGATAATTTGACTTCCTCTTTTCCTCTCTTTACCCCTTTTATTTCTCTGTCTTGTTTTATGGCTCTGGCTAGTATTTCCAGTACTATGTTGAATGGGAGCGGTGATAAGTGACATCCTTGTCTTGTGCCTGATTTTAACGAAAAGGCTCTCAGATTTTGTGCATTTAATATGATGCTGGCTGTTGGTTTGTCATAGATGGCCTTTATCATATTCACATAAAGACCATCTATTCCAATTTTCTGTAAGGTTCATAGCATGAATGAGTGTTGGACCTTATCAAAAGCTTTTTCTGCATCTATAGAGATGATCATGTGATTCTTACTTTTGTTTTATTGATATGGTGGATTACATTTATTGACTTACGTATGTTGAACCACCCTTGCATGCCTGGGATGAACCTGACTTGGTCATTGTGTATAATCTTCTTGATGATTTGCTGCATCCTATTTGCCAATATTTTATTGAGGATTTTTGCATCTGTGTTCATTAGGGGGATTAGCCTGTAGTTCTCTTTTTTTAGTTGGGTCTTGCTCAGGTTTTGGTACTAGAGTAATGTTTGCTTCCAGGAATGACTAGGAAGAATTGCTTCCTTTTCGATTTCATTAAAGAGTTTGAGGAGTGCTGGCATGAAGTCTTGTTTGTATTTCTTGTAGAATTCAATAGTGGATCCGTCTGGGCCTGGGCCCTTCTTTGTAGGTAGGGACTTAATTACATTTTCAATTCCATTAATAGAAATTGGGTTATTCAGCAGTTTTATATCTTTTTTTGTGTGTGTTTGTTTTTCCTTTTTATCGGTACCAGGGATCGAACTCACAACTGCCTGCTTGCAAGGCAGGCGCTTATGCCGCTGAGCTAAATCCCCATCCCCCAGTTTTACATCTTCTTGACCCAGCTTTGGTGCTTCATATGTTTCTAGGAATCTGTTGATTTCTTTTGTTATCGATCCTATGAGAGTAGAGGTTTTTGAAATTGGTGTTGATGATCTTCTGTATTTCTACAGAGTGTAGTGATTTCACCGTTTTTATTCTTTATTGTATGAATTTGAGCGTTTTCTTCCCTTTTCAAAATTTTATCAATTTTCAAAGAACCAATTCTTTGATTCATTGATTCTTTTCTTAGTCTCTGTTGCATTCATTTCTGCTCTGATTTTTATAATTTCCTCTCTTCTTTTGGCTTTGGGCCTGACTTGCTCTTCTTTTTCTAGATGTTTGAAGTGTACCCTCAGGTGGCTTATGTGTATTCGTTCTGTTTTCCTGATATGGGAACTCAGTGCAATAAATTTTCCTCTGAGGACAGTTTTCATTACATCCCACAGATTCCAGTAAGTTGTATTTGTATTTTCATTTGTTTATAGGTGTTGTTTAATTTCTTCTTTAATTTCCCCTGTGACCCACTGATTACTCAAGAGTGTGTTATTCAGTTTCCATGTGTTTGTGGGCTTTTGCAGTATCTTTTCTCATTAATTTCTAATTTCATGGCACTATGATCCAATAACATGCAAGGGAAAATTTGAACTCTTTTGCATTTATTTAAATATGTTCTGTGAGGTAATATATGGTCTATTTTAGAGAATGACCCCTGTACTGCTGAGAAGAATGTGCATTCTGATGTTGGATGGAACACTCTGTATATGTCTATCAAGTCCACTTGTCCATAGGTGTGATTTAGTTCTGTTATTTCTTTCCTGATTTTCTGTCTGGCTGATCTGTCCTTTGGTGTCAATGGTGTGTTAAGGTCTCCTGTTAAAATTGTATTATTGCTAAGTTGATTTTTCATTTCTATTAAGACTTGCTTTGTATAACTGGGTGCTCTGTAATTTGGTGCATATATATTTAAGATAGTCATCTCTTCCTCTTGAAATTTTCCCCTAACCAGTATGTAGTGACTTTCTTTCTCTCTTAGGATCATTCTTGGTTTGAAGTTCACATTATCTGCAAACAGATTAGCTACCCCCACTTTTTTTGGGTTCTTGTTGCATGAAATATTGTTTTCCATCCTTTGACTTTCAGTCTGTGAATTTCCTTTTGCGTTAGATGGGTTTCTTGTAGGCAGCATATGGTTGGATGTTGTTTCTTAATCCATTCTGCCAGTCTGTTTCATTTACTTGGTGAATTGAGACAATTTACATTAATGGTTATAACTGTTATATATTGGCTTATTGTTGACATGGTACCTTTCTGTTATTGCATCTTTATCTTTCCATTCTCTTTAGTTGTCTACCTTGCTTAGTGGTTTTTTCCTATGTGTATGTAGACTGTCTTTCAGTATTCTTTGCAGGGTTGGCTTGGTGTTCATGATGTTCTTCAGCTGTTATTTGTCATAGAAGTATCTTACTTATCCATCCATTTTAAAGGACAGTTTTGCAAAGTACAGCAGTCTAGGTTGAAAACCAGTTTCCTTTAGGATCGGAAATATTTCACCCCATGCTCTTCTTACTTCATTGTTTGCATTGAGATGTCTCTGTGATTCTGAAAGGCTTTCTTTTATAGGTGATCTGTCTTTTCTCTCTGAAAGCTTTTAGTATTTTATTCTTATGTTGGATTTCTGGGATGGTGATTATTATATATCTGGGTGTAGTTTTATTTTGGTTATTGCTGTTTGGAGTTCTATATGCTTCACTAATCCAATGTCAGTTTCAATTCTCATGTTTGGGATATTTTCAGGTATTACTTCTGTAAATAGCCTCTTGATGTCATTTGTGTTGTCTCTTTCTTTTTCATTTATCCCTATCAGTCTTATGTTGTTTTATTCTGTATCATCTTGACACTGTTGAAATGTTATTTCCTGATTCCTTGTTATTTGTAAAAGATCTTTCCTGTTCACTGCAATCTTGTCTTCAAGGTCTGAAATTCTATCTTCACTTTCATTGAGATGGTTTTGACAGCTTTCCATGGAATTTTTGATTTCTTGTATATCTTTTTGAATCTGCTTCATGCATTCTGTTTGTTTCTTAAATTGTTCCCCCAGGGATTCTATATTTTTGTTTTGTTCCTCTAATTTTTAACTGTGTCTTCTTTAGGTATGTTCATCATCTCTTTCATTACTTTTATCATTTCTTCTTTTGCTGGGAGATTATTTCTAGATTTAATTCCTTTAAAGCTTCCTGGAATTGCTTCTTCCTTTCAGTTGCTATTATTACAGGTATTTCAGGTATTTGGAATATATTTTCCTCTATGTACATGGCTCCTAGGCTTTCTTGGGATGGGCTGCAGGTTTGAGATTGCTTTTTGGTCTTTTGTTTTGTCATTTTCCTATATTTCGGTATTTCAAGTGTTGTTCCAAGGCTTCCCCTGGATGTATTGGAAATCGTCTCCTATTCTCTGGGATCCTGGAATTGAATGAAGGTTGCTGAGCATGGTCCAGTCAGGCCCACAGGCCCTCCCATGCCACCTTCAGTGTTCCAGGTAGCTGAGCTGGCATCTAACCACTGTAGATGATGGAATAAAGCTCTCCCTGGGCAAAGACCAATGCTCTGAAACTCACTTCACCTTCTCTCAACTCCCGTGATTGAAGAAGGGTGCTGGGCATAATATAGTCAGTCCACAAAACCTCCCAAGACTAGTCAAGTGTGGGTGGAATTTGGGCAGGTCCTTAAGCACTGGGAATGATGATCTTAAAGTCTCCCAGGGCTCTGGATTGTGCGCACACTCACCCCAGCTGCCAGCTGAGTTTCCCGGTTTGAAAGAAGGTCACTGGGCATGGCCTGAGCAGGCCTGAAACCTACCCAGTGCAGCCTAGTGTGGCTGGGCTCTGGGTGGGTCCTTGAGCTCTGAGAGTGATGATCTTAAAGTATCCCATAGCCCAGGTGGCATGCGGACTCATCCCAGCCTCCAGCTGAGTTTCCCAGTTTGAAAGAAGGTCACTGGGCATGCTGACTGAACTTATTTGAATGTGGTTTGTTAGATCACCATTTTGCCTTGACTGATTTTATTCGAATTTGGTATGCTTGATAGAATCAAGTCTAAGAATACAGACAACTACTCTGAAGATGACAAGATGCAATATGACACCCATTCCATTTTGATTATTATCTGCTTTTGAAGTCCTACAATATCTCCCATGTTGTTTTTATTAATATTGCTATATAGTGCTATGTTCAATAATATTATGCCTGATGAAATAGACAATTCTATTGAAAATAACAAGAGATATTATAGTAACTCTGTAGATCACCTAGTATTGTGGTTTTATGTCTTTTTCATTTCATATTTTTCTAGGAATTTGTTTTGTTGTCTTGTTTTGATCTGTTTCTCCCTATAATACTGAAAGGATAGGTATACATGTAGAGATTCACATGTGTATAACTTCTAAATGGTTTACGAGAATAGATTATATAATGCACAATGTAATGAACAGATACACTGAAGAAGAAGACACACTAAGATACCCAAAGCTAATACTAGCAATACTATTATTCTGTGGTCAGAGTGATATTAGTCTATTTTCTTTTGTTTAATGTCAACATTCATAAAGATGTGCACAGCTATTTTGAAGAGACTGAGAGACATTATGGCAGCCATTGTTGACTCCCCTATAGCCTGGCCTTGAAGACCTAAAAGGCCTCAATCATGCTTTTCTGATCAGTTTAGTACTATATTATTATTCAGTATGTACTCACTGTGTGTGAAGATATGGATAACTATTTGGAAGAAAACGAGACAATATGATAGACTGTGAAGATCTCTGGTGGTCTTGCTTTGAAATCTGTGTTTCTTAAGTTGCTTTCTTAGGATGTCTTTTGTTCTGTTTTGTCATGGTTAATTGTACCCTCTTTAAAATGAAAAAAATTTTTAAAGATAGGTTGCTGACTGAAAGCATAAACACTGCTTTTGAAGATCCTTGCCCATCCCTGAAAGCTACTACTAACTAACTCATGCTGCAACTGTGTCTGTAGAAGCCCTTCAAAACTTTCAATTAATGCAGCTTCTTCTGGATGACAAGAAACATGGTAAGAACAATGAATTCCATGAGCGTGACACCCATCACACCACTTCTTTGGGCATCAAATGTATTTCTTAATGTCTGAGACAATACTGTGTAGAATTTCTTAATTGTGGAAACCACATTATTTGAATCCATGGGTGGCATTTTTTCAAGAAGTATGGCATACAGGAAAGGTATATTTACCTCCAGTAAAAGTATCTGTTTCAGTAAGAACAAAACATCCTTTCAACTGGAAGCAGTTGAATATAATCAAACTCTCACCAGGTTGAATGCTGATCACCACAAGGAATGATGCCATGTGGTGGAAAAAGATGATCTATGTTGCTTGCATATGGGTCCTAGAGCAGTGACTGTCACCAGAGTGACCTTGGTGAGTGGGCGTCCATGTCACTGAGCACAAATAACCTCCATTCCTATCAAAATGCCCACGCTGTTCGTCAGCCCATTGGGCACACAAATTAAGAAGTTGACTACAACGTACAGAATAGATCAGATCATTCAACTGATATAGTTGCATATCTGGCCTATTTCTCCAGAATGGAGGAAAGAAAAAAGATACTTCGAGTGAAAGAAGTTTCTTAGTATATCACCTCAGATTGTCATGCTGTTATTAAAGTCCATGGGAAAGTATAACTATCCAATCCAGGCAGAAGATCAAATGGTTCACAGACTTCAGGAATGAAGAGAAGAGTCCCCATATCAGGGAAAGAACCAAGACCAACTGAGTTGTTTTTCAAAGAAAAGGAATATAGAATGCATGTTATGAGCAGTTCTAAATACAAATAATGGCACCATGATCAGCTACAGGAATGAGTACTGGGACAGTTGTTTCCTAACATACTTACGATGTAATACGTTGACAGTCTTTTACATTAGTTGTTTCTTATTAACTGTGTTATAGTGTTCAAATTATGAAATGTCAGAAGAAACATTCACAGAAAATTGCCCTATTCTGGGCAGAAGAGCTAGTGCATTTCCACTTGTAGACACGAAAGTATGTAAAGTATAATTGTGAACTCCTCTTGCTGTCTAGAGACAACTCTGAAGAAATGTGTGTAGTTGTGATGATTACGGGGGTGGGGATGGATAGTGTCAGTTCACTGACTGCCAAGCTATGTACCACATGGAGAACTAAATTTGCCCAGCAAATCATGGATGGGGAAGACCTACGCTAGAAAAGATTGTTGACAGTCACAAAAAGACAACGAAGACTTCCCATGTGTCTTTGTGGAGGACCTCCAGTGTTCACTGTCACATTGGAAGCCATCTCACGGCTTCCAGCACTGACTTTTCAGCATGTACGCCACACCATACAGACTTATGGCACAGACACTTTGATCTCTGGAGGCACAACCTTGGGCTTCAGGACCGGAACCAGATTGTTTGGATATCCATTGCACAGACAGATTGCACCCTTCCACATCTGAGTGTGTGTGCTGACATTGCAAGAGAATCTTGTACATGCTTATATGATGGTATATCTCGCATTAAAACTGCTTCTCTAAGAAGCAATGACTGACAAACTATTACAGTTCATGACATCCGTTATGACACAGGGTGCAGTCCAACTCATGTGTTTCAAGCAGAAAAATACAGCAGTATCATTTGCTGTATAAATTATGGTAAAATAACCACCAAATTCAAGTTATATAATACAAACATGAAATGTAAAATGTTGATGGTAAGAAAAGTTTTTCTGTAAATCATGATACTGATTTCAGCATGAAAGCAGAGGAGGTGAAATGATATGCTTTATATAATGGGGATATAAGCAGGTGTCTAGGACATGAAAAATACAACATTTGGTGATCCACAAGTTGTGTGTAAAAGAACAAATTTTTACCAATAAGTGCTTAATTGGTCAGCAATTTGGCTCTGCAGTATTAGTGCCTGACAGGCACAAGCTCCTGAGTTTTATCCCTGGTACACACACACACACAAAACATGCTTGCACCTCTGAATACCCATACATTCACATATTTGCCAACATATTAAAGTTATTTTTGTATACATAATATGAAGTGTGCACACCAAGAAAATTAAAATCAAAGCTAGTAGGAAATCCCACTTAAAAATTATTCATAATATTCATATTTTATTGGCAAGATTTAGTGAGGGCATTTCCACCCTGCATTCACACGTAAGGTTATTCTCCTGTGTGAGTTCTTTCATGTACTTGACAAGACTCATGTGTAGCGAATTGTTTCCCACATTGCTTGCACACATAAGGTTTCTCCTCAATGTAAATTCTTTAGTGCCTTTGACAATTAGTGTTTTTAATGGATGCCTTTCCACATTTCTTGCACATAAAAGGTTTCTCCCATGTGTGATTTTTTTGTGTTTTTTTAAGCTTTCCTAATAGTGAATGCTTGTCCACACTGCTTGCACACATAAGGTTTCTCCCCAGTGAGTTCTTTCATGCTCTTGACAATACCACTGTGTAATGAATGTCTTCCCACATTGTGTACACTTATAAAATTTCTCCCCAGTGTGAGTTCTTTCATGTCTTTGACAATCTTTGTTTTCAGTGAATGCCTTTCCACACTGTTTGCACATATAACATTTCACTCCAGTGTGATTTCTTTCATGTTGTTGACAAGCGTAATGTGTAGTGAATGGCTTCAGACATTGTTTGCACACATAAGGTTTCAGTACTGTGTGAATTCTTCTTTCATGAATTTTTGAACAACTCTTTCTAGTGAATGCTTCTCCACATTAGTTGCAGAGATAAGGCTCTCCCCAGTGTGACTTCTTTCATGTACCTCACAAGATTGTTTTGTAGTGAATGTCTTCCTACATTGCTTGCACACATAACATTTCTCCTCCACATGAATTCTTTAAAACTTTAAAACTTTCTGTTTTGAAGCTTTTTTCATATTGCTCACTATCATATCGTGTCTTCCCAGTGTGAGAAGTTTCATGGATTTGAAAAACATTGTGGGTGCTGGAGGCCTTCACTTTTTCCTGATCAACAATGGTCTTCTTTTCAGAGTGAGCTCTTTCAATAAATTCAGAGTAGGATTTCATGCATTGCTCATGTTGATAGGGTTCTCTCCATTCTCTATCCTTGCATGCTTCTGAAAGGCCTGAACATCACTGCAGGGTTTTCCATGTTCATTACATTTACTTAGCTTGTCATCAGATCTCCAATACTCATGTGGCTTCTCTCCACGATTAGATAAGTTGGGCCCATTTAATGATGAGTGCCCAAGAAAGGGCTCTCTACAAACGAGACTTCGGACTGGCTCTAAAGCAGATTGACTCATGTCCACATTCACTTCTGAAGTCCAAAGTTATATGTTTTTAAGTTCAATGGAAGTTTTGCATTGATACCATGTTGGTACCTCTTCATTTCTGTAAAGAAACAAAACATTAATCATGATAAAAGAATCTCTCCATATCAATAATTTAGCAGCACAAGTTCTGGATTGATGCCTGCTCAGAAATTTTCTGGAAAACCTGGCTGAAAACCCTGGAGAGCTGCACCCTTCCCAACAGATGATATTCTTTGGGCATACAAAATTGGTGTGGTTTTGCAATAAATAAGATCGAGTTTCATTTAAGTTGTTGATTCATCTGTGTATAACATATTGTTCATTTTGGAGGCCTTACCCCAATTCTATGCCCTTCTATCACTTCTAAATTTTGCACCCTAATTTATGTTTTACTATCTGATATGCCAAGAAATATTTGATAATTGACTTTGTTTGTCCTTTTATTTTTTTTTGCACTTAACTTTGTTCGGTGGAATTCCCCCCCCCAAAGTTATGTTTCTTGTTTCAATGAGTACATAGTACATATAGCATAAAATTTCTTTAGTGTGGAGGATAAAAGGTCTGAAATGAAATACATTTCTATGTTTTTCACTTATTATTTTGAGAGAAATTTTCATTGATCACTCATCTGACAATCTAGGTGAACTTTATGTAGTCACCCTTCCAGCTCAGCAGAGTGCTCGGAGTATAAGAAGGCACCTTGAGCCTATTGCACCTCTTCACTTTCAAAGAACACAGTGACTGACACCTAGATTCTTACCAGAGTTTATACATTGTGAATTATTTGCAGAAGTCACCTACTGTGAATACACATGTAGATCCTGCTTTGAACACAAGTATGTATGTATGTATGTATGTATGTACATATGTATAATTAAGATATCATACATTGAAATGCTTTCAGGATATGTGCAAGGAGTTTTGACTGGATGAGATACAAACTTTCAGGTTTACTTTTTGCTATGTATATACTGAATATAAAATTGGTTCTGTTTTATATTCCTACCAGTGACGCATAAGGGCGTTTGTAAGAATTTTAAAACATGAGTGATCACAGTCCTCTGAAGTTTGTTTTCAGCTTCTATTAATACACTACCATTCGTGTGCATTTTGTACGTTGCTTTCAGGTAAGCAATTGTTTACATAATGTATATCTAATATTTATATATATGTGTATATATGAGTTCCTTCCTAAGTTAAGATTTATTCTTTTCATATATGCCTATATATAATATCTAAATGCCATTTAATATATTTTTATGATGTTGATCATGAAAGAACACTTTATACAAATGTATGAGATACTGTCTCTTGTTGCACATCACTACTAATTTAGTTTCCTGATATGGAATATCTTTGTATTCAATTATCAGGTTACACAAATTTAACCTGTGTTTGTATCAATAAAGTATATAGTATTAAAGAAATTGAAGATCCAGGTGCATTGGAACACGCCTGTAATCTCAGCACTTGGGAGGTGGAGGCTGGAGCATTGTTGCAAGTTCAAGACCAGCCTGGGCTACAAAGTGAGCTCAAGAATACCCTAAACTGCATAATGAGACACTCTTTCAAAAAAAAATATGACCTTATGTGTAAAGATTTCTTGTAATATGTTTGATCACACACCCTCTTGAGAAGTACTGCTTTTCCTTATGAATGCCGCTTACCTCAGCCTTCTTGAACAATTTCTTAACCCTTCTTCCATTTGCAGGCTGTCCTAAGTCCTTCCTGAATTGTAGCCAAACAAATACAAACAGTCACCGTATCATTATATAAAAATTAGCAGCTAGCAGTTAGATTCATTGTATAGTGTTAACAAAACCGAGATATTGTTCAAAATGTTTTCCTGTTCTAATGAATTTGTACACATCATAATGAACTATAATTCTCCACTGACTATATGAGCATATGATGTCATCCTTACCTAAAGCATTTATATTCATCAGTGTTTCCCTGATCACATCTCTGTAGAGCTTCTTCTCAGATGGATTCAGCAGAGCCCACTCCTCCATGGTGAAGTTCATAATTACATCCCCCAATCACTGTCTCCTAAAATACCACATACGTATTTCCTGAAGAAAGTTCACACTCGTACCCTGAGAACTTGAACTCCTCGTGTAAAGGCTAAATTGCATTTATTCCTTCAAATAAACACTCCATGTCTAGGTTGCTTCTATCTGCTACAGCCCCAACAAAACAGAAGCACTTGTTGCCGAGTCACAGAAGTTGTACTTGCAGAATGTTTCTAAAGTCAAGCTCATAGAAGTATCTTACAAATCATAATTTCCAAAACAAGGAGGCAGAAAAGTATCTAATGAAAGGCTGTGACAGACAATACATGACATCTTTTTGTAAATCTGATTTTTCATGTAATTGAGACATTCTTTCTTATACTGCACATAAGCAGCTTTCTGAAAACTGAATTTCTTTCTTTGGAAAAATCTTAACTGGACATTATGTAAAATACACACATTTCACATTTGATTTGTGTGTGTGTGTGTGTTTGTGTTTTGAGACAGGGACTTCTTACACAGTTTGAGCTGGCCGTGAACTCATTTTGTAGCCTGGGCTGGTCTTGAACATGTAACAATTCTGCTTTAGCCTTCTAAGGGCTGGGATTACAGGTGAGCACCAGCACACATGGCTTTTCTTATTTACTCTTGGATTCTCATACTAGACTAACCAAGTGATATTTCCACATGTGTGTCTACTTCGCTTTACAGTGTCATCTCAAGGTATAAACGTCTAACAAGTAATTTCTCAAATCATCCTTTGTGGCACAATAGTCTTCCATTCTTAAAAAAAAATGAAAACATATTTTCTTCATCCATTCAACAGTGTATGAACCTATGGACTGCTTTCAAGGTTTATCTATTTCAAACTGTTCCTGTATAAACATGAGTGTGTATATATCAGTGTGGTGTGATGCTTTTAATTCTTTTGTGAAAAGACAAAGAAAGGGATTAAGTGCATGATTGGACCTTCAAGATTTTGTGTTTTGAGATGCCTGACAAAATATGTAAATGATAAGGGAACCATGAGGTTGTAGGGGAAGAAAGCAGGGACAAGTAAATGGCATAGGAAGACAAAAAAGAAATGTTTTATAAACATAGAGGGGAAGAGAGTCTGAAGGGAAGCAAAGAGGGTGGAAGAAAAAGAAGCAGCTAGATATACCATGTACAAACTCCCAAGATGAATGTTATCAGTATGTAGCAGTAAAAAAAAAAGAGGTTTATGAATAATATTAAAATACCAATAGAAAACCAGTATACTTGGAGCAAGTCTATGGATAATCAAATAGGAGCCAAGTGGCTGATTAGCTTATAGCACAGAGAAGCCAAATGATCACCCTTCTATCACATAAAAGAAACCCTACCACTGTCTGATGTAGTGAGGGGAAGCATATGTAGAATATATATGAAACACATTAAAAATGAAGATATCACAAAGTGAATAGGCAGTAAATACAAAAAGAAAACTTCAGCCAGGTGTGATTATAACTGCCTGCATTCCCAGCACTTGAGTGCCTGCTGTGCAAGGATTTCCATGAGTCTGAAGACCGCCAGGAGTTCAAAGTCCTGCTGAAGTTTCGAGGTACGTTCAAGGCCAGTAAAGATTTCAAAGTGAGACCCTGAGAGGGACAAACCCCAGTAAAGGAAACCTGAAAGAAAATACTGTGCCACTTACAAGTCACTCCTTTGATCTGCTCAAAAAATGACAACAGTGCAGGGTAACAGAAGACTGACAGCTTTCACCACTTTGTGATCAAGGTGATAAGTGCACACTGCACTGCTCATAAAACACATTCATGTTATATCTTTGTTCCAGTTTGTGACCCATACAGGAATGACAAAGGGATACCGGAAAAGAAAGGCAGCTTTTACAATTCTACTTGTACATACAACAGTAAATCATGCTGCAGCTCATGTTAAAAACATTTTAAAGAAATCAGATATGTTTCATTTTTGTTAAGAGACAAATAGGTATGCAATTGAATATATAGATGAAATATACTCTATTTTATCTCCAAAGTTGCATATTGAAAAGGGAAAGATAAATTTGAAACTTTAGTATTATATAATTAAATAACAAAAAAGAATTTCTCAGAAGATACAAGTAGCCAGCAGATTTCAAAGAGAAAATGAAATCTATGAAAGCTATGGGAAATAAACAAAACTAAAATATTTGCTGTGTACACGAGTCAAAGATATTGCATACAGTGTAAAGACCAATGAACGGAAATATCTAAAATATATAAACTATATCTGACTTAAAAGAAACATTGAATATAAAATGCCAGTTATTGCGAAAAATCAAAGAACACTGAGGCGCGAAAGAAAAACTGAGAGTTACACAAGGAGGGAGAAGCATCTGAGTGGTACTCTCCACAGTCATCTCCTTTTTAGAGTTTGCTAAAATTAACAGACCAGTAACTTCTTTCCAGTGTCAAGAGAATGCACTGTGCTATTGCACTTCTAGACACATGATTAATGTTAAGTAAACTTGAAAAATGTTGACTCTCATGATCAATGCAGTTGAGTAAACATTTTTCCTTTCATCCAGACATCAAGATTTGTGAATGAGATAAAGAATTTCCCAAGTATATCCCTGTGCATCTTCTATAATATTTCATCAAAAATATATAGAGGGAAACGAAAACAACACAACTCATGTAAAAATCACACAAGGTAAACTGAGGAAACATTGCCAAAGTCTGAGAGTGGTCAAAAATAAGACAAAAAAAGACTGACTCAAGTAGGGAATTTATCACATATAAACTGTTATCCACTGCCCACTACACAATGATGAAGTGTTTTGAGCACACCAAGGATATTTATCTGGTTGTTAACATTAAACCTCAGCAAAATTTGAGAATAAATTTGACACACAATATATAAATAACAAATTACCAATAATGTGCATATTAACTTGCTTAAGTTTGTTTGCGTTTATATATGAATATTTGTACAAATGTTGAATTTATTATTACCTGCTCATGAGTATTTTTCTTCTAGCAAAACTACTTCACTGTCCATTGCACAGAAAATCACCATTAATATTTTTAAATATCTGATAGGTAATAAATAACAGAAACCAATTTGAAATAACACAAGCCCAGAGGCAGTGGAGTAGGGGAGTGATGTGTCTGAAATACTAACTTCAAAATGATTCTACATCTACTAGGCTGTTCAACACAAACCTTGAATAGTCTTTTCTTTATTTTTTTTCCTTTTATTTTGTGTACTTTGTTACAGGGAACAGGACTCAGAACCTTACACTTGCCATGCAGGCTTGAGTGGCTTGAGAGATGACCAACATATTAGCAAAGCAAAAGCCTCAAACCATCTGCACATGAGATTCCTTCTTCCCATCACTCTCCAGTGTCTTACAGATAGCGGTCCTTCTAGAGCTGTTCTGTGCACAGAGAGTACAACAAGGATGGTCTGCGGCCCAGGATGTGACAACAAGTACATTGCCATACATTTGCTTTTCAAAATGGACTTCTTTCTACAGTCACCAGCCTGAAGTTCCTGTTTCTAAGCCCATGATATTCACCTGTATCAAGCCAACATTCCTAAGTTGAATGACACAAAGATTATCCATCCAAATCTGCAAGGAAGTGGTAACATTGCTTTGCTCCTGAGTTCACACATGAAGGAGAACACATTGTGAGGTATCAGAAAAGAGAACTGGGGATGGCAGCACCATAGGACAGTGCTTGCCGGGCGTGCATGAAGCCCTGGAATCAACTCTCCCTCATACTGGAATTAAAAAAAGGAAACAAAAATGCCAGAAAGCTTCTTTCAACTGAGAAAATATATTGATCAAATAATCAGTTATCCATCACCTATGTATTGGCGATTCTCTCACCATTCGAGTTCAGTCTTGTGACAAGATGCTCTGCCTAGGATTTTACATGTTTGGTTTACCTTTTTAAAAACTGTATCTTGACTCCTTCACACTAATCTGACCTATTTAGTCATGTCTTTGAAAAATGCTTAGCATTTTAGAATTTCTTCTACTTTTCAAAATTGGAATTGTTGTAATGTTGTATGCTCCTAAGTGATTGCTTCTTTCAATTTAAGTTACCTGTGTGAAACTGTGTAACAGAGCATGTGGTGATGATTGAAATCCACACTAATGACTTTTGTTTTTAGTTTTTTATTTTGTTTGGTTGGGTTTTTTTATATTGGCGATCTAACTGAGGACTTTATGCTTGCCAAGTAGGCACTTGTGCGGCTGAGGTAACCCCCCACTGCATACTGGTGACATTTTTGTAACATTTCTTTATGGGTTGTCATGCAACAGAAACTATTAAAAAATACACACACACACACACACACACACACACACACACACACACACATATATATATATATATATATATATATATATATATATAAAACATAAAATTACTGGATCACACTCTAAAGACTGTGACTTACCAACTTCTAAAGTGCTTCAGATCCCAAGAAACAATTCTGTTTTGTATCCTAATAGTATGCTCAGAGGTTGGGTAACTCTCGAACTTCTGGATGGCTTATAATTGACATGCAAAAAGTCAAAGAAATGTTTAAAAGGTGAAATGTTAAAAGCAATTTCTTTTGTGGTTATCCAATCATTGCAATTGACCTATGAAAAGGGAAAAAGAAAACTGACAAGTTAATTAAAGACAAAGATTTAATTCAGTTTGTGACAAACTCTTCAAAAATCTCTAAACAATGTTTTAACAAAAACTTTATAAAGTTGCTCTCTTCTGAGAGCCATAAAGATTTTGAGATTTCTAGATACAATATTAGAGATTCAAAATATTCTTCAACTATACCTTGAAATATGCAAAACAAATTTCACTGTTGCCCTGAGTCCTATGATTCATTCAAGACAGTAGAACAAAAAAATAGGAAGGTAGATTGTGAGAATGTCTCTTTGGCCATGCTGGGTAAAAGAAGGTAATATAAGAACACAAAGTTAACTAACCTAAGATCTAAAAGGTTCTGGTAGAACTGCACAAGCACACCTGTGATCTCAGACTGTAACCGAGATCAGGTGAGAATGCAATGGAATTAATAGAGACATAGTTCCTATCTCCAAAGCTGAAGAGGCTGCTGTAATCATAGAACTCATGTCCAATACAAATTTTCTGGAAATGTTGAGTAAAATCATTGCTATTCTCTCTCCTTACACTGTCCATGCTTGATTCCATATTAGTCCCAAATTTGGCAATTCACCTGAGTTCAGGCTGAACATACCATGCTGAACAAATTTGTGGGTCTCCCCAAATCCTCTGTCCCTTGGAGTGTGCTTTTTAAACAGCTAAGAAAAACTCTGTATGATTAGACATCTGGTTATGAAGTCAAACATAACATCACTGCTGCACACACCTGCTAAATTTTCACAGTATGTATCTAAACTAATGGGAACTTACCTATGACAGTTGTAGGCATAGAACCAATTGAGTGCATTAGGATTACCTGAAAGATTATGTACATATTCCATAGAGCACTACATCCAAAAAAATTATCTCTAAAAATGTTTACACAGCGTAATGTTACACAGATTCCACCTGAATATATTAAAAACATTTAGTCTTCATATTGGAATTTCTTGTCTTCTAAGCACTGGTTTCTCACTGCATCCTTTATTTCTTCACACTTCCTAAGCCAACCCATGAACACATGGCTCTTTGCCACACCACTTTTGGTAAGTGCACCAAAATTCAGTCCTCCTGACCAACAGTAAGTACCGGGCACAGATTGCCAATGAAGACATATGATAAATAAAGAAGCCACAGTGTCCTAGTAGAGTGGACAGCACACTGCAGGAATCCAGTCCTGTATGTGAAGGCATATGTGTGTGTTTTGTTCCATTTTAGCTTGTGATATGAGAATGTTTATTACATTTCTCTATCAGGTGATTCAACAAGAGTACCAATTCAAGTACAAGTTGAACTAATGAGGTCATTATGAAAATAAAAGTATCCAGTGCACAATATGTCCTGCACATAAGAACTACATTCTTTCTAAACTTTCTAAGGTTAAGACAATAGACTATAATTCAGGATTCAAACTTAAACTGCATGCAGGAGGAATAATTCCAGTGTTGGAAAGCAGATGATAACAAAGTTCGAAATAGCAAGAAGAGTTTTCATAATCAGCATAAATTAAAAGTGGAAATGGAAATGTTTACCCTTTAAACCTGCACATGCTTGGTGTCTTTTGTTCTAACTTCTCAGTGCTATAAACTTTCATTGAAAATTTGCATCCTAACTCCTTGTGATGGTGATGTAATCCAAAGAATGTGACCAAAGTGAGACGGCGCCTTATAAGAAAAACAAGAAAGCAAAAAAAAAGCAGACTGTTTTTCCCCTTTTTCAATTCTTATACTGTTCTAATTTGGTTGCTCAGGATAAATAAGTAATAAGCATTCAAAACAAGAAACTCCCTGATGAGTGTCATGTTCAACAGAGGACTATATGAAGAGTTCCATCAACACCTCTACAGAGGATACTTGAGTTCAAAAGGGAAAATATATTCCTCACCCCAAAGGTAATTGAAAATAAAATGTACTGAAAAGGTACACAGTATAAGCAAATGTCACTGCTAAGCCTTGGATCTTTTAAACCTGGCAATCACTACATCTTCATATTCATTTGGGGACATTATAACAGAAAGAAAAATTGGTAATAACACACTATATGCCTCATGTGTTATTTAACGGTGTACATTGTAAATAACTGCTTCTGCACACTCAGTGTCCTGCTTCTGATTGAACAGGGACTCACTACTGCTACCCACCACCATGAGGAAGTATTGTACCCTGTACCATTTTCTGAACAATGAATATACAGCAAAATTAAAGGTAGGATTGGCAGTATTTTTCATTTTCCCTTCATTATTGGACAGTTCATTCAGCATTTCATGTATATTAAACAAGTTACTTTAGTCTCGAGTTATACCCCCACATTTCATATTGAAAATGGGTCTTGCACAGGTATCCAGACTGGCCTTGGTGATTTACCCTCTTAAGTTTCCCAAGCAGCTGGCATTAAAGGTGTGTACCACCTTGCCTAGTGATGTTTACTTGCCCCAAATACTGGGATCTTGCTGAATCATGCTGACTAAAGAAGCACAATCTTAGCCTAGCAAAGTGACACATGTCTGTTCCCAATAGTCAATGAGATGTGTGTAAACCATTAAAATTCCTCCAGAGCCTGGGTAACTTAAAAAGATGTTGACTCAAAAATTTAAGGAAGGAAGAAAGGAAGGCAGAGAGAAAGGAAGGCGAGAAGGCAGGAAGGAAGGAAGAAAGGAAGGAAGGAAAGAATGGAGGGAGGGAGTAAGGAAAGAGAGAAAGAGAAAGAAAAGAAAGAAAGAAAGAAAGAAAGAAAGAAAGAAAGAAAGAAAGAAAGAAAGAAAGAAAGAAAGAAAGAAAGAGAAAGGAAGGAAGGAAGGAAGGAAGGAAGGAAGGAAGGAAGGAAGGAAGGAAGGTAGCTCAGGGTAAAATTCCTGAGTTCACTCTTTATACAATGAAACAGCTCAAACACACCTTGAAATCTTTTGTTGCCAAGAGAAACGCCTTCCCACTGTACATCAGTAATAATGTCTGCCCCATTTTTAAACTTAAGACAAGTTTCCTAGCTGCTCATTTTGCCTCAAAAGTCATTAGGTAACCTGATAAGTAATCACAGAAGAAATATTTAGTTACCAAGATCTCTGCCTTTCTTTAGACCTGTGACCTCTGATCTAATCTCAGAACAAGCCATCAAAGAATTCTGCATTCATCATCACACTGAGAACAATTTGATTTCTGGAGAAATTTAATTCTGTGGATGCCGACTTCTGCCACTTTTCCAAATGCTCCCTCTGGCCTTTTCATTTCACACCCATGTGTTTTTGCCTATTCAAAAAATATTTTTATTCTATTCATTCAATTGCCTGCTGACAACTATGAGAATTTATCCCTATTTCACTAATTTTTAGCATATAAATAACGCATCTAGCAAGGGTAGGACCTGAGATTCAATTGTTTTTGTGAACCATTTTGGTAAGAGTTAAAATGACTAGACTGTTGGACCAATTGTGAACTTTCTGCCTAACCAAGAATGCAGACCCTTTCCAACTACAGGGAGTTTTGGCCCTTTCATCCTAAACTCCTGAGTTTCCAGGAATTTAAGTGCAAAATAATCAGTTTTCATTTGATATCTTTTTCTTTTAAACGATGTGTGCTGAAATGTTTCACACTGTCTCTGTTTAAAGCAGTTGTTTTAAATCCACAGAGACACCTGTGATAGGTGCCTACTAAACAACAGAGTATTTTTTTTCTTATGCTCCACTTACCGGTAGTTAACTGTGGTACCATGGCTATGGAGCTACTCACTTGGGACACTTCCCAAAATCAACAGGCTATCCTTCTTGCCAATAAAATCTCTCTTAACATCATTTTATAAGGATTCCGCATGGATGAGACTCTGCCTGAACCATCACTGTGGTGATTCAAAAGGAGGCCTCCAACCTCAAGTCCAGCTAACCCTAACCCTAATGCTAACCCTAACCCTAAGCCCCTGGTTCCCTTCTCATCCAAACATGAATCTCCTGCTCTTCTTCCGCAGGCGCCAAAGATCCTCCAGTCCTCTCCTGACACTAAGACACAGTCACTACCCTGAGCCCAACTCCCTAAAAGGAGACTCCCAGCTTTCGCTCTCCGAGGGTCCTTACCATCTCCTGCAGCCTTCCCATGCAGGCAATAAAGGCTTTTCCTTATCTCTCTTTGTCTCTCAACTGCGCCTAAAAACCTAACTCATTTTTTGGTTCAGGAAATCATTCCAAGATGTTGTTAGAGCACGAGCTCTGTTCATGCAGTAATCTCAACTGCAAGTAGAGGTCTCATTTAAGAAACTACAGTGATGACTTATTCGCAACTGAGTATGAAATCACTTCTTTTCCCAAGTGCCTGCTCTCTGTAGACCGCTGGACATCCAATTGTATCTGGGGAACCAGGAAGAATGTATTCTGGATTGGAAGGGTATGGAGCCACATTATTCAAATCACAGCTGTTGGGAGGTTGAGGCAGGAGGATTACTGCAAGTTCAAGGCCAGCCTACCTTACATAGTGAGTTTAGAATCACTCTAAACTACACAGTAAGACCTTGTCTCAAAACAAACCAAAGTAAGTCAACCAGTAAGAATAGTAATGTCACAGGACACTGTTTGCTGGAGACCCAGAGCTCTCCGCTCTTGAGCAGAGGTGAACACATTACAGATGAAGATGAAGGAACAGAGAATCACAAGCCCCAGTGTCCGGAGCTCAGCAGGGAGGCTAAAGATCTCCAGGGCTGTTTCCAACTGCATGCATCTGGAACACACCCCCACCACCATCCCACAAGGTCACAATTGCTTGGCTTGACAGTTTCCAAGGATCCTTGGAGTTCACCACGCAGCCAGTAGAAATCACACAACAGGACCAGGGGTGGCCTCCACTGTTAGCTTGTAACCCAGGAAATTCTGGACAGGTGGCTTTCCTAGATGACAACCTCACCTGGCCTGAGGAATCCTTGCATTTAAGGGCTTCTTGCTTGACTTTTAAGAGCTGCACTCATTTTCCTAATGGACTCAGTGGACTCTTCCAGAAAATGGATTACAAATGTTCTCAGAATGTTCCAGGGTCAATGTCGTATGGAAGAATCCCGACCCTGATGATTGAAAATATAGGCGGCCAGGCCAGGATAGCATGGAACACAGTGAGGTCCTGCTGTTAGAAACGAGGCAGTCAATGTCATTGGCAAGACTTTCACACTGTCTCTCAATCTACTCATTTTCATCCATGAAAATGAATATATGGCCACTGAGAAGAATGCAATCATGGTGTAAATAAATACATAAGAGGGCCAGGGATTTAGCTCAGAGTCACAAGTGCCTGATTTGTAACCAAAAGTGGTGAGTGAAAGAGTTTGAGCCCAGGCTGGACACTGTAGCTGGAAAAGCCTCAGGTGCAACCAAGGAGCTTCTATCTCCCCCACCCCTAGGAATTTACATATGCCGCCAAACAAAGACCAATGGGCTACCTGTGCATCACTAATGCCCTCTTAGCTTCCACCCCAAACCGAAGCTACTTATGTGTCTCACTCCATGTGTTTCACAGAAAGATCGCTGACCCAAGGGTACAGATGCCACGCCCCAGGGGATTGGTGGCTCTCCCCGCATTCTCAAAATAAAGGTCATTTATGTTTCATACTTCTAATCTTTTCAGCTGCCGCCTATCCCCCACAGTTCTATCAGTGAGTTCAATCCCTAATACCAAAATACAAAAAAAAATAAATAAATAAACAAAAAGAAAGAAAAATTAGAGTTGCTTGGTAGCAATGCTCTGCAAAATGTAAAAATGAAAGAAAAAAGAAAAGCAAGCATTCCAGCTCCCTCAGACAATATTCACAGTTATCCATGCTCACAAAAAATACTTCAGTTCTGGAGATAAACCTATTTCCCAGCATGAGGGCCAGAAAGATTGCAGAAATATCCCCACATTTGATCTACTTGAATACTTCCTGGTGATGAGACTGAGATACAAAAGGACTTTTAACTGTAAGCTACCAGTGCCCTACTATGACTCATCAGAAGTTTAAATTCCCCATCTTTTAACGTCAATATTCCTTAAAGAAAAATACATATAGTCATGCATAATGCTTTGCAATAAGAGTCATGCATAATGATCTGCAATAAAATACGAGGTGTCTGAAGCCATGTGTTGGTATTAAGCATGTGTTTAGGGCCAGATGTCTGTATGTAGGGAGTTTTTTTTTTTTTTTTAGGTAGATAGTACAGGGACAAAGTCACTGTGATATGCAAAGAATTGAAGCATTCAAACAAAAAATATGTGCACATGAAAGAAATTGGTTTACAATATTCACATAGAAACATTGACTTGTATGCTTTTCTGAAGAAAAAATTGATGTATTAGAAAGTTAGTTGATAACAAATACCTAATAGGAGTTTTATTAAATTTTTGTCATTGTTACTCTTGTCACAAGGAAAACTTCCTGACTCTCAAATGACACCAGGGATATAGCTCAGCATTGCAGCACTAGCCTGGCAATCATGAGTTTGATTTCTGTACCAAAAAACCCCAACACAGTTCCAAAAAAAAGAGAGGAAAAGGACCAGGAGGAGGAGGAGGAGGAGGAGGAGGAGGAGGAGAAAAACAACAATAAGGACAAGCAAATGAAAATTTTTATTGTTTCATTATTTCTAAGACAACAATCTTCTATTCCTGAAATGTCACAGTAAATAGACATAAAGCACAAAGATACTGGCTTTTCAGAGACCCAAGATCCAGAGAGAAGGGAAACAGACAGAGAGGGAGGGCCCAGAGTCTACATTTGGTCCCTTAGGTCACACTATCATGCCTCAGCCAGACCCTCAAGAAGTGTGCTTTACTGATATATCATGTATCTGTCAAGTAAAATAAGCTAGTCACACAACTGTATCCTGACTCCATGTATTTTTGTTCGAGAAATACGACTGTTACAAGGTAGAGAATTTCAACCTCATGCCCCACGACACAGAATGGGGAGCTTACCACTAAAAGTCCTTTTTGTAAACCAGTCTCATCACCAGGCAGTGATCACATGGATCAAATGTGAGGCTGTTTCTCCAATCTTGTTGACCTTCATGCTGGGAATTAGGTTTATCTTCAGAAGTGAAGTACTTTTTACAAACATGGATAACTGTGAATGTTGTCTGAGGAAGGTGGAATGCTTGCTACTCTTTCATTTTTACTCTTGCAGAGTCTTGCTATCATGCCACTCTAATTTCTTTATTTATGCGATGTCCTCTCCAGGGCCATATATACATTTTCCTGGATGAAAATGAGTAGATTGAGAGACAGGGTGGAACTCTTGCCAACGAAATTGACTGCCTCATTCCTAACAGCAAGGCCTCCCTCTGTTCCATTTAATCCTGGCCTACCTTCATGATATTATTGGTCATCAGGGGTGGGATTCTCCCATAGGACATTGACCCTGGAAGCTTCTGAGAACATTTATGACCCATTTTCCAGAAGAGTCCACTGAGTCCATTACGAAAACCAGGGCGCTCTGAAAAGCCAAGAGCAAAGCCCTTAAAGGCAAGCATTGCTCACACAAGGTGACAGGGGAATCTAAGGAAAACGACTGGTCCTGAGTTTCCGGGGCTAGGAGCTATCAGTTAAGTCTACCCTGCTCTCAGAAGTTTATTTCTCCCCTCACTCTCAGCCCCGCTGATTGGCAATAAGCAATCAGCGATGGAGGCGGGCTCTGCGAAGTACCCAATCAGGTGGGGCTAGGGGGCGGGCACTTCCTGTGTCATGGCGCTGCAGTGAGTTCTGTGAGTTCGTTGCTGAGAGACCACAGTTGTGTGGACCGTCTTTTCTATTAGTTTATTTTTGACGTTCTGAACTGCCGTCTCTTGTTCTGGCTGCAGCGTGCACAGAAGGATCCCGGGAGACCTTCAAGCCACGCAATGGTGATGCTGTGGGACGGGCGCTGGGGGTGGGATGGGATGGGGTGCTTTCCGGATGGAAGTGTCAGAAAGAGCTGTGGCAGCCTGCAGCCTCCCTGCTGAACTCCGTCCGACACGGGGTCTTCCTCGTCTTTGGGGCTGCGTGTTCCTGTGTGCCGTTGTTGTCTGTTCAGGCAGAGAGAGTTCTGAGTCTCCAGCATAAGGAAGTGTACAGTGACTGTGCAGTTTCTTTATTTATCAGTATTTTAAAACAGGGGCTCGCTGTGTAGTTCAGGCTGGTTCTGAACTCGTTACATTACCAAACTAGGCTTGAACTCGCAGTACTCTTCCTGCCTCAGCCTTCCAACTGCTGTGATGACAGGCGTGCGCTGCCACAAGCGACCCTGCCTTCTTGGTCTGTCTTGGACACCGCTGTGTCTCCACCACACTGCAGAGTGCCGCAGTTTTGGGAAGACAAGGATTTTCATACTCAGCAATGAAATGTTTTTACGTGAGACCTCTATTTGCATTTGTGATTGTTGCATAAACAGAGCTCGTGGTCTAACAACGTTCTGGAATGATGTGAACAAAAAGAAAAAGATGTTAGGAGAGATCTTATTGGAAATAAGTAGGAAGCTCCTTGATTTTCGAAATTTTCTTGAGTGGCCCTATCTCTAGATAGCCATGCTATCTAGAGATTCCTATAGATAAGTATAGCATTATAAATACATTTTCAGTTGTTTAGTGGGCACCTGTCACACATGCCTCGCTGGATTTAAAGCAACAGGTTTAAACTCGGGCGATGTAACTCAGCATGCACTGTGAAAAGAAACAGGTTTTAGGGAAACACTGGTTATTTTGCATTTTTAGTTCCTGGAAACTCAGGAGCTTAATAAGGCATGGCTGCAACTCCTTTTAGTAGAGGATCTGCATTCCTTGTTAGGCAGCTAGTTCACTGTTGGTTCAACATTCTATTCTCTTTTTAACTCGTTGCAAAATAGCTAATTTCCCAATTGTATCTCAGGGCCTTCTCTTGCGGGATGCCTTATTTATATGTTAATAAAACAATTTCTTCACATGTATACTATTTAAATGAGACTTTTCATAGAGTTTAGCATGAAGACAAAGATGTTACTCTCCTTCCAAGAGAATGGCAAATATTTCTGCTAAGAACTTCTGAAAGGGGCTGCCCCTTAGACTCACACTGAGAAATGCTTTGAACTGAGGCATCTACAGGAATGTGCAATTGTGACCTTGGTATGATGGGAAAGGGAAAGGGGAAAGTCAAGTCTGAAACACCTGCTTCATAGTCTGAGGGCTGTTTGTAGACACTTTTAAAATTTGAAACACCAAATCAGGTATTTATATAAAAGAAGTACTTGGTCAGCTGTGGCCTATGCCTTATAATTCCATCACTTGGGAAGCTGAGATATGAGGATGTCTGAGTTCCAGGCCAGCCTGGGCTACAGAGTGACTTCAAGGCCAGCCTGAGCTGAGTAATGAAACCTTGTTTTAAACACACACACGCACACACACACACACACAATTACTGAAGTAGGGGTAAATTCATGTAGTTTAATCTGTTGGCATTTTAATTACTAGAATGAAAGTTTTTTGAATAGGCAATAGCAAATAAACGTGAAACAGAATTGGGAGAGTGGGAATTTGCAAAGGTGGCAAAATGAGCAGCTTTACAACTGTATATTTCTCAGAAGTGACATTATTCTCAGAGTGATAATAAATGAAGGGTTTTTCTGTTCTAAGATTAGGTCAAAGGTCAGAGGCTTAAAAAAACAGTTTAGAAACAGGTAAATATTTCTTCTGTGGCTACTATTCAACCCTCCTAATCATTTTTGAGGCAAAATTAGAAATTAGTGAATTAGTCTTGTTATACTTTTTAAAATAGGGTAAACAGGGCTGGGGATTTAGCTCAGTGGTATAAGCATCTGCCTGGCAAATGCAAGGTCAGGAGTTCTATCCCCAATAGCAAAAAAAAAGGGCAGCGGTAGACATCATCACTGATGTAGAATGAGAAGGGTATTCTTTTGGATGTAAAAGCTTGCAATGTGTGTTTGAGCTTTTTCATTGTACAAAGTGAGCTCAATAGTTTTACCTGAGCTGTATCCCCACCAAGTCGTTCTTCTCCTTTTCCTTTTTTTGTTTTCGTTTTTTGTGTTTTTTTTTTTGGGGGGGGGCGTCCAGATCTTATTAAGCTGCCAAGGTTTGCAAGACATTTTAATAGTTTACACCTCCTTTCCTGTTGGGAGCACAGACATGTGTCACCTTGCTAGTTTGAGGCTGATGTTCTTAAATCACCATGATTTAGCCTAGATCTCAGTAAACATCAGTAGGCCTGGTAGTGCACACCTTTAATTCCAGCTGCCTGGGAAACTTAGACAAGAGTATGAACTCACCAAGCTGAATAAGTGACCAAGACCATTTTTCAAAATGGAATGTTTTGGGGGTGTGCCTCAACTCTAAACTGGTATAATGTGTGAGAAACCCGAGTGACGTCTCCAGTGATGCAGGGCAAATGAAAAATATTTAGTGCCAATCTTACTTTTAATGTTGCTGTATACTCACTGTTCAAACTAGTGGTACATACTATAGTACTCCCTCTTGGTGGTGGATAGCAGTAATGAGTCTTGCTTAATCAGAAACAGAAGTGTACTCTGTGAAATAACACGCATGAGATATATAGTGTTTTATTATCAATATTGCTTTCTGTTACATAACATTCCCCAAATGATCATCAAGACAGGTTTTAAAAGATCCAAGGTTTAACACTGATGTTTGCTTATATTCTGTACCTTTTCAGTACATTTTATTTTCAGTTGCCTTTAGGTTGATGAAAATATTTCCCCTTTCTAAGTCAAGTAGCATCTGTAAAAGCATCCTTGTAACTCTTTGTATAGTGTACAGTTGAGCATGACATTCATCAGGCTGTTTCTTGTTTTGAATGTTCATTAATCATTTATCCTGAGCCACCAAATTAGGAAAAGAGAATAATTGGAAAGGGGGAAATATGCTTTGCTTTATGTTTTTTCTTTGCTTTGCTTTGATTTGCTTTCTTCCTTTCTTTTTTTTTTTTTTTTTTTTTTTTTTTTTCCTTTCTCATTTTATAAAGAGCTGCCTCACTTGGAGTCACATTCTTTGGATTACATCAGTAGGACAATGGGATAGGATGGAAATTTTCAATGAAAGTTATAGGGCTGAGTAGTTAAAGCACGACACAAAGCACATGCAAGGTTGAAGGGAAAACATTTCCATTTCCACTTTTAATTTATGCTGATTATAAGCACTCTTTTTTACTGTTTTAAACTTCATTATCATCTGCCTTCCAATACTGGAATTATTCCTCCTGCAAGCAGTTTACTTCCAAGCCTGTATCTGTGGTCTGTTGTCCTACCCTTAGAAAGAATGCAGTTCTCATGTGCAGGACATATTGTGCGCTAGATATTCATAATGACCTCATGAGCTCCACTTGTATTTGAATGGTACTCTTGGTGAATCACCCAATAGAGAAATGTAATAAAAATTCTCATTTCGCACAGCTAAAATGGGACAAAAGACACACCTGAGACACACCTCAGGTACAGAACTGGGTTCCTGTAACGTGCTGTCCATTCTACAGGGACACTGTGACTCCTTTACTTATCATATGTCCTCATTGGCAGTCTGTGCCCATTGCTTATTGCTGGTCAGAAAGAATGAATTCTGGTGCATTCACCAAGAGCACTGTGTTCAAAGAGCCAAAGAGTCTTCATGGGCTGGCTTAGGAAGGTTGAAGAAATAAAGGATGCAGTGAGAAGCCTCCAGAGCTCAGAAGACAAAAAATTCCAATTTGAAAACCAAATTATTCAGTTGGAATTTGTTTAATATTACAATGTCAACTCTTTCAGAGGTAATTTATTCTTTTGGATAATGTGCTCTTTTGAACATCTAGATAATCTTGCAGGTAATCCTTATGGACTCATTTAGTATAACTACAAGTGTCACTGGTACTGATAAAGTTCCCGTCAGTTGACATACATATTGTGAAAAATTTAGCAGGTGTATACAGCAGTGAGGTTAAGTACAACTTCATGACCAGATGTCTCTTTGTATTCAGTTTGTCCTAGCTGATTAAAATACGCACTCTGAGGATCACAGGTTTTGGGGCAGACCCAGAAATTTGTAGTGTGGTGGTATATTTGGCCTGAACTCTGGTAAACTGCAAAATTTCACACACAAGGAGAGATGAATAGCACTGATTTTACTCATAGCATGTCCCGCAAATGTGTACTGCAATTTCTTTCTGTGCCTACTGAAACAAGCATTTCAGCTTGGAACTAAAGCTCTAATAATTCCGCTGAATTCTGACATCTCAAGGTACGTTCTGAGATCATAGTTGTGCTTGTGCAATTCTACTAGAACTTGTTTAGATCTTAGACTACTCAAATTTGTGTTCCTCTATCATCTTCCTTTACCCAGCATGGCCAAAGAGACATTCTCACAATCTACCCTCTTGTTTTTTTATTGGAATTGCTGGAATGAGTCATAGGAATCGATGTTTTTGCATTTTTGAATGTATTTCTTGAAGAACAGTTTAGATCTCAGTTTTTCTGTCTGGAAATCTCCAAATATTTGTGGCTATCAGGATTAAGCAACTCGAAAGTTTTGGGTAAAACATTGTTTAAGGATTTTTGATAAAGTCTCTGTTTATTACAAATTTAATGAACTCTTTGTGTTTAAGTTATTGTCAGTTCTCTTTTTCCCCTTACACACATCAAGTGGGATGATCTGAATAGCTACACACTTAATGGTTTTAACATTTCACTTTTAAACATTTCTTTGTCTTTGTGCATGTCAGTTATACTGTCCTCTCAACAGGATTTTCCCTAGAGAGATCTCAAGTGTCTTAGAAGTTTATAGGTCACAGTCTCTAGGCTATGATCCAGTAATTTAATATTCTTTGTATGTTTTCCTACCTTCTGTCACTTGACAGATAATAAAGAAAAGTCACTACTATTGACCTAAACCATCACCACATGCCCTGTTACACAGCTTCAAATAGATAACTTAAATTGAACGATGCAATCACACCCCAGGAGCATGTGACCTTAGGGCATGTGCAGCATAAAGTACTCTTTGACTATAACAAGCTGCAGAGTGTAGGAAAGCAAGCTGTTTCACATAGTGACTATTTTATGTGTTTTTTCTTTCTGAGAATGTGATTACGACTTTGAGCCATAGGGCTCTTTCTAGAAAATAGTTTTCATCTAACAGGGTTTAATGGAATCAGGAAATAAATATTACCTATGAAGAATATGAAGGGCATATTTTGATTGAAAAAGCCTTATTCTGTGTCTGTGAACATGAATTGTGCTGCAGCCCATTGGTAAATGAGAACAACTTATCCCATTTGTAAAGCTTGGTGTTTTTTTGTGGGTGACTGGCTTGTAGGCACAAGCTCAGGAGAGATGGCCCACTCTGTATGTCACTTATAACCAATAAACTTGTACCCTCAATGGAATAAAAGGATCCTCCCCATTTTTCTGTGGGTGATCCCGGTGTTTGCCATTGCTTTGGGATTTTGGTGTCAAGTTTTTATTTCAGGCTTCCAGCATCAATTGTTCATCCTTTCAATGAAGATTCATCAGCAGGTAAAGACCCTGAGAGGAAGGTACCAAGCTCCAGAAGATGTAAAAATAGTTTCTGGTATTGACCATTACATTTGCCTCACTTGGACACACTCAGACATGAGCTTTCTGAATATCCTAGGCATCTCTCAAACTAACAAATGTGGCAGCGTAAGTCTGACCATCACTTGACTCAAGGTAGGAATATTACTTTGGAGAAATTAATATGTCAAAATGGAAAACCATTCACACAGGGGTAGAAGGAGAGTATCATGGAAAAAGTGGTCCCTGCCTCATTACAGAGAAGTGATGCAGGGTCAGGCTGCATTGCAGCTGTCATTCTGGCTTTCCTGCTATTAGTTGTTAGAATTCTGAATTTCCTAATGACTTTGGTTGAAATAGTTGCCTTCTGAGGCACTGGAAAATTTTAAATTCATCTTAATTACTTTACATAATTTTGGAAACTATAGTCATTTGTTCTTTTTTCTATACCAAATTGTCATCTAGCCTGCTTTTATCTTCCTTAGGGTAAATGCTATGATTGAGATATAATGGGTTAGAAAGTCTCTGCCATGAAGCCAAGTGTCTCATTCAGTTTGCTGCCCTCTAACAGCCTTCGTGATTTCCTTCTGTTCCTAGAAGTTCTACCATTGAATGGACCTAGCATCTTCATCAGGTTAGGTGTTTGTCCCTATGTATCATTCCATCTGAACATGCAGTGACAGGTGTGGATCCCATCATCACTGACAACAGAGCCCACAGAGTACAGAAAAGAAGCAGAAACAAACATACAAACCTCAAAACAAATCTTGCTTCAAATCAGTGATCCAGTGGGTTACTTCAGGTCCGTATCATGGGAAGTACCCTTAACTTAGAAGAGTTTTGTTTTCAGTCTGTCATCAGGGCTATACTCAGGCAGATAGTGTATTAAGCTTTGTTGTCACTCTGGCTCAGTGGGCAGAACGTGGGCAGCCTTGCAGCAGGGAAGAAGAGTTTAGGTTGAATGAAGGGTCAGCTCAGATCTGCTGACAGAGAGTAGAATCTTCCTTTATACAGAGCTAAGTCAAGAGCTCACGAAGTGTTACTGAGCAACTCCCAAACTGAAGCATGCTGGCTCACTCTGTGGCTCCTACTGATGTGTTGCATGAAAGGAAATAGCAGACCTCAGTCCCCAAGCAGGTGATTGTGCAGGACCAAATGGTCAGAGACAATAGTATGGGTCTGTTGGATCCATATGCTCTTGTGGAAAATGAGCAGACCAGCTTTGGCAAGATTTGGGCCACACTGAATCTACACTCTCTGGTGCATGTTAGGTCTTTTCTGACCCTCAGGATGGGGCTGAGGCTTTTCCCAGGGACTCAGCACCTTGTCTTGTATGAGAGAAGTGATTTTACTGAGGCTAGAGCCCTGAGTTTTCCAGGTCACTGCCTGCAGTGCCTCCTCTCACAATGTTTGCAGTGGGCAGAAGGGTTGAGGGGAGACACCCGACTTGGGTGAAGTTTCTGCGTGGGTGAGAGTGGGCTGTGTTCTGTGTCAGTTTTTCTCCCAGCATCACACTAAATATTATCATTTATATCTACTGCATACCTAAATGTCTCCTAAGTGTGAAAACTGAATGGTTTGTGTGGGCTCTGTCTTAGTGGATGCAGTGACAGTTGAGTTCAGTATCAGAATGTGCTCCTAGCAGGTGGAGGCTTTCGAGATGGCTTAACAGGGTCATGGCCTAGAAATGTGTATTCCTGTCTGTCCTAGTTCCACATCTTGTTTCTGGCTGCCATGGTTTGAGTTGCTTTTCCTCCATTCCCACCTTGTCATGCCACTCCAAACCTGGAACAAGGAGAACAGGAACTGAAAGATTGAGGCAACCTAAACCCTACTTCTTTCCATTGAGTTTGATGGGTTTGTTGTCCAAGGTACAGGAAAGTGGACATCTAAGATATCTGCTTATCATAAATGCCTTTAAATTTGAAGTGTGAGATTTTAGACACCAGTTGTACTGTCTACTCTGGGCTTCATTTTACTGATGGTATTTTCCAAAATTACCAGCTACTTCCACACAATAAAGTCATTAAAGTGTATTTACAAGTTACATAAAATTTACAAACCACCATTTAATATTGCCTGTAATCAAAATCATTGTTGGCATCCTCTTCAACCATAATAAAACTCCTTTATTATATCCAGACCCTTACAATAAATGAATAACAGGTAAATAAGCTCTTATAATGATGATGATTAGATGACACGTTTCTAGTTGAAATGAGGGAGGCCAAAGTAATGTTATAAAGGACAATATTCATGAGAATGTGCCTTTTAAACCCACATTTTTAAATCCCTTAAAGTAGAGTATTTATATGTACATATAATTCATGTTTTAGAGCAGAGGTAAAAGTACTAATCACATAATTTCTATAGTTTATTCACTGAAGACAGTGTTCGAAAAAGTGTATGTTGAGTGAGGTTAGGGCTTTGATGACAAAGACTTTTGCACGGGTGCCAAGTACCACATGCAGGCGTGTATGCATATCAGTAGAAGGCATGAACAGATTTCCTGTGTAAGAAGAAAGGAACAGAGAGGAGTTCGTGTAGTGTGGGAAAGGAGGGGATGAAGGAAGGTAGGAAAATCTGCTCCAGAACCAGAATTTTTCCCTGAGTATGTGTTCCCAGCTACTGAACCTGGGGACTTGTGACTGTGAGTGACATCCAGCCTTCTATGTGTTAGGTTTTATTTTGAATTTTTAAAGTGGGTATTGCTGTGGAGGTCAGGCTTAGCTTAACACTGTGTCCTCTACCCTCAAAAGTGTGGGTCACAGCACAACTATGAAGCAGGATCACAGTGCTTGTTAAACAAGCATCAGTTACTCATTTTTTTTTTTTTTTGGTCATTTTCATTATTATCGGTACCAGGGATCAAACTCACGACTGCCTGCTTGCAAGGCAGGTGTGTATGCCGCTGAGCTAAGTCCACACCCCCTCAGTTATTAATTTTAATGTCAGAAATGTTGAAGATGTTGTTCGTTGACAGTGTGTTGGGGTCATTCTGAAAGACTTCCTTGGAATCATGGTGCTGCCCTAGACAAATATCTATGAATTTGAAGTTAGTCCTCTGTGCCCTATAATGTTTAAGTGAAATTCTGCTTAGAGTCCGAAGGACAGAATCTATGAGTACCATAGTTTTCTGCACCAAGAGAATGCTGCTTTCTTTTTTATCAAGAGCTACTTTGAAACAGTATATTTCTGTCTGTTAATGATGTGACTCAGTGTGCCCCTTATCCGAACTTCAGAATGATGGCTTATAATGGGAAATATCACCTGACTTGGACACCAGTCTTCACTTGAAACAGTTTACTGGGACTGTGATTTGCATTTTCAGAGTGGTGATTATTTTGATTTTGGGCACACAATGTTTTGTTGTAGATTTTGTTTGTGCTCAATGGACAGTACACACTTAAATTTAAAAGAACCATTGGTCAAACTTGAATTTACTGAGTGTGTTTGTCTCTGCTCAGTACTGAGACCTTAGACAAGAGAGCAGTTTTATACTTGGAAGATGGCTAACTTCATGTGAAGAAGCTTCAGTTTGGGAGGGTTTTGGTCCTTAAAAATTTAATCAAGCAAAATCTTGTTTTCAACATTTGGAATTAAAATTGAATTTATTAGGGGCTGGGGATTTAGCTCAGCAGCATAAGCGCCTGCCTTGCAAGCAGGCAGTCGTGAGTTCCATCACTGGTACTGATAAAAAGTAAAAAGACGGAAAAAAAAAAAAAGAAAGAAAGAAATTGAATTTATTGAGTTAATGTATTCCCAGTATTATGATGAAAAGTCTTTTCAAGTTGGGGACATAGGTTAGCAGCACAGTACCTGCCTGCCAAGTGTAAGGTTCTGAGTTCCATTCCCTGTAACAAAACACATACACAAAGAAAGAAGAAAGAAAGAAAAAAGAAAGGAAGGAAGGAAGGAAAGAAAGAAAGAAAGAAAGAAAGAAAGAAAGAAAGAAAGAAAGAAAGAAAGAAAGAAAAAAAGGAAGGAAGGAAGAAAGAAGAAAAGAGTATTCGAGGTTTGTGTTGACAGCCTAGTGAACATAGTATTGTTGTGAAGTAAATGTTTCAGATACTTCACTGCCCTACTTTATGAACTCTGTGCTAGTGTTCAAATCAGTTTCTGTTATTTGTTATCTATCGGGTGTTTAAAAGTGTTAGTGGTGATTTTTTTGTAAAACTAATAATGAATTACTAATTTCCCTAGGGTATGAAAACTACTGATGTCCCCATGATAAATTCAACATTTGTGCCAATGTTCATATATAAAGGCAAACAAACATAAGCAAATGAATATGAACATCATTATTGATAATTTGCCATTTAGATTTTGTTTTGTTTTGTTTTGTTTTTTAGTACTTAGAATCGAACTTTAAACCTCACCCTTGTCCAGCAGGCACTTATGCTGCTGAGCTAAATTTCCGGGTATTTAAATATTTTATATCACATTTATTCTCAAATTTTGGTAAGATTTAATGATGATAGTAATAAATTAAATATCTTTGTGCACATAGCAGTGGATAAGAGTATATACGTGATAAACTCCCTATAGGACTGAGTCATTTTTTTGTTTGTCTTATTTTACCCCTCTCATTCTTTGGCAGTGTTTCCTCAGTTTACCATGTGTGCTTTTCTGTGGATAGTGGTGTTCCCCGTGCAGTTTTCACAAAGTGTTATAGAAATGGCACAGGGATATATTGTGGGAATTCTTCATCTCTTCATAATTGCTGATGTCTGAATGAAAGGAAAAGTACTTTCTTATCAATTCTGTTAGTAATGAAGTTTAGGATTTTGCAAGTTTACTTAATAATTAATCATGAGTCTAGAAGTGTAATAGCACAGTGCATTTTCTGGACATTAGAAAGAAGTTACTGGTCTGTTGATTTTAGCAAACTCTAAAGGAAAGGAGATGAGTGTGGAGAGAGTATCGGATTCTCCCTCTTTGCAAAAGTCTGACTGTGTTCTTCCACAACTCAGTTTTCCTTGATTTTTCTCAGGACTTAATGTTCTTCTATATTCACTGTTTATTTGTAGTTAGATGTGTTTTCAGTGTTTTAGAGATTTGTGTTCATTGGTCTTTACTATCTATACAAAATCCAAGTATTTTAGTCCTGTTTTATTTATTTCCCAAGCTTTCATAAACTTCAGTTTCTCCTTCAAATTGTGCTAGCTACCTGTTTCCTCAGAGGAAACTCCTTTTTAGTTATTTCACTATATAATGCTAAGGTTTCAAGTTCATCTTTCCCTTTTCAATATACAGTTTTTGTAGATAAATATACCATCTATATATCCAAATGCATACGTATCTGTCTCTGAACAAAAACAAAACATTTCACAATTTCTTTCAGATATTTTTAACACAAACAGCAGCGTGAGTCATTGTTGCATGTACAAGTATAACCATAGAAGGTTGTCTTTCTTTCCTGAGATCCGTTTGTCATTCTCTGTATGATTCACAAACTGGAACAAAGGTGTAACATGAATGTGTTTTATGTACAGTGCAGTTTGCAGACATCATCTTGCTCACGAGGTGGTGAAAGCTATCAGTCTTCTCTTACACTACACAGTTGTCATTTTTTGAACAGAGCAAAGGAGTGACTTGTAAGTGGCACAGTATTTTCTTTCAGGATTCTTTTAGTGGGGTTTGTCTCTCTCAGGGTCTCACTTTGAAATCTTGACTGGCCTTGAAGTTACCTCCAAACTGGGGCAGGACTTTGAACTCCTGGCAGTCATCAGACTCATGGAAATCCTTGCACAGTAGGCACCCAAGTGCTGGCAGTGCAGGCAGCAGTTTTTCCTTTTGTAATTAGTGCCTATTCACTTTGTGAGATCCTCATTTTCATGTGTTTCATATATATTCTACATATCCTTCCCCTCATTAACTCACTTAGACAGAAGTATGGTTTCTTTTATGTGATTTGCAGAGTGATCATTTGGCATCTCTAAGCTCTAAGTTAATAAGCCACTCAACCCCTATTTTATTGTCCATAGACTTGCTCCAATCCTGGTGTTCCATTGATATCTTAATATTATTCATAAACCTCTTTATTTTCTTTTTTTCTGCTACATAATGATAATATTCATCTTGGGAATATGTGCCTGTACATGTTATATCTTGCTGCTTTTCTTCCACACTCCTTACTTACTTTCGTTGAGACCCTCTTCTTCTCTTAATTTATAAAACATTTTTCCATGTCCCTCCTTTATTACTGCAAATCACATGGTTCCCCTATTTGTTTAAATATTTTGTCAGGCACCTCAAAACACAAAATCTTGAAGATCCATTTTATCCTCTTATTTCCTTTCTTGATCGCTCTGTAAAAGAATAAGAGCATCACATCACAGTGATATATATACACACTCATGTTTTTACAAGCACAGTTTATAATAGATACATCTTGAAACTAGCCCAAATGTTCATCCACTGTTGAATGGATAAAAAAAGATATGATGGTATTTTGAAGAATGGCAAACTACTCTGCCATAAAGAAGGGTAATTTGAGAAACTACTTGCTAAATATTTATACCTAGAAAACACTTTCAAGTGAAGCGAAGTAGACACACAAGTTTAAATATCACTTGGTTTCTTTGGTTTGCAAATGCAAAACGAAATAAGAAATGCAATGTGTATATTTTGTGTAATGTTCAGTTACTGTTTTTCAAAAAGAAAAAACACGTTCAGTTTTCAAAATGCTGCTTATGTACAACATAAGAAAGAGTGTCTCAATCATATGAAAAGCCTGATGTCAAAAGAGGTGTAATCTGTTACCTGTTACAACCCTTTAGTTGATACTTTTCTGCCTGCTTTTTTCTGGAAATTTGTGATTTGGAGGCTACTTCTATGGGCTTCACTTTGGAAATAGTCCACGATATAATTTCAGTAACCCTCCCAGGCAATCATTGCTTCCTAATTTGATTTATCTGTAGCACACAGAAGCAATGTAGACATGGAATTTTTATTTGAAGGAGTTCAAGTTCTCAGGGTATGAGTGTGAACCTTCTTTCAGGAAAAATACATGTTATTCTTTAGGAGGCAGTGACCTTGGAGGATGTAACTGTGAACTTCACCAAGGAGGAGTGGGCTCTGCTGAATTCATCTCAGAAGAAGCTCTACAGAGATGTGATGTGGGAAACATTTAGGAATATAAATGCTATAGGTAAGGAACACATCATTTTTTCATATGTACAGTTAGAGATAATTTGTTCTTGGTGATGGGTGCAGATTCATTAAATAGAATGCAAAATTATTTTGAACAGTATACTAGTCTTGTTAATATTATACCATGAATCTAACTGCTACCTCTAATTTTTATATAATGATATGGTGACTGTTTGTGTTTCTATGGCTACAATCCAGGAAGTACTTGGGACAGCCATCAAATGGAAGAATGCAGAAATTGTTCAAGAAAGCTCAGGTAATTGGCATTCATAAGAATGGAAAAGCTGTACTTCTCAAGACAATGTGTGATCAGAAATATTCCAAGAATCTTTACAAATAAGTTATATTTCAATTTATTTAATATCATATATGTTACTTATACACATAAAGGTTGATTATCTATAATCTGGTCATTGAATAAAATGATATTCCATATTAGGAAAGTAGTGATATGTAACAAGAGATACTGTATAAAAACATTCTTTCATGACCAACGTCATGAATTATGAAGTTGCATTTAGATATTATCCAGACATATATGAGAAGAATAAATGTTAAGTTTGGCTGGAATATGTATATATATATATATATATATATATATATAAAATCAGATGTACATTATGTAAAGAATTGCTTACCTAGAAGCAACATTCAAAATGCACATGAATGCTAGTGTATTAATAGATTCTGGAAACATCTTCCAGAGGATTGTGATCCGTCATTTTTAAAATTTTTCTAAACACCCTAATGTGTTAGGTGTAGGAATATAAAACAACCATTTTTGTATTCAATGTAAGTATCAAAGAGTAAAACTGAAAGTTTACTTATTATCCAGTCAAAACTCCCCAGGCATATTCTGAAATCATTTCAATGTATAATGTCTTAATTATACATGTGTGCTTATGCTCAAATTTCAATCTACAGGGGTATTCACAGTAGATGACTTCTGGAAATAAGTCACAGTGTGTAAGCTCTGGTAAGAACCTAGTTGCCCATCACTGTGTGCATCGAAAATGAAATAAAAATCTAGATATGCATTTTATTGCTTAGAGTTTTCATTACTCAGTGCATGCACACACACACAAAATGAGACTCCACCTCACAATGTTAAATGCAGTAAGTCAGACACAGAATGTGAATTATAAAGTGTTTTCTATTATATAGAATACTAAACTATAAAATAGGGAGTAAAATTAAGAAGAGATAGAAAGGGAAGAGTGTTGCGATAAGGCTTCAAAAATGAGCAATTTCTTATACACATAGGAATCAATGACTTAAATGAAACTTGATCTCACTTATTGCAAAACCAATTTAAATTTCCCAATGAATATCATCCTTGGGAAGTGTGTGTTGTGCAATCATTCTCCAGGGTTATCAGCCAAATTTTTCTGAAAATTTCTTAGAAGGCAGTGAGCGGGAACTTGGGCTGCTACATTCTTGCTATGGAGATATTTTTATCACGATTAATGTTTTGATTCTGTACAGAAATGAAAAGGAAGCAATGTGGTATGAACATAAAACTTACAATCAACATAAAAACATGTACCTTTGGCCTTCAGATGTTAATGAAGACAAGACAAAATCCGCTTTAAAGCCAGCTGAAAGTTTCATTTGTGGAGAGCCCATGATTGTTCATTTATCATTGAATATGCCCATCTTACCTCACCCTGGAGGAAAGCCACGTGAGTATTTGGGATTTGAAGACAAGCTGAATAAATGTAATGAACATGGAAAACCCTGCAGTAATTTCCAGTGCTTTCAGAAGCATACAAGGACAAAGAATGGAGAGAAACCCTATCAACATGAGCAGTGCATGAAATCCTACTCTGAATTTAGTGAAAGAACTCATTTTGAAGAGAAGATGGTTGTTGATCAGGAAAATGTGAAAGCTTCCAGCACCCCCACTGATCTTCAAATTGCTGAAAGAATTCACGCTGGAAGGAAACCATATGAAAGCAAGCAATATGAAAATTCCTTCAACGCTCAAAGGTATAAAATTCTTGAAAAGATTCACATGGAAGAGAAACATTGTGTGTACAAGCAGTGTGGGAAGACATTCACTACCCACAAATCTTGTCAAGTACATGAAAGAAATCACATGGGAATGAAACCTTATGTGTGCAAGCAATGTGGAAAAACATTCACTTCAAAGAGTTATTCCAAGGTACATGAAAGAATTCACACAGGACTGAAACCTTATGCATGCAAGCACTGTGGAAAGGCATTCAGTACACACAATTATTGTCAAAAACACGAAAGAATTCACAGTGGGGTGAAACCTTATGTGTGCAAGCACTGTGGAAAAGGATTCACTACCAAGAGTTCTTGTAACATACACGAAAGATTTCATACTGGGGAAAAACCTTATGTATGCAAGTACTGTGAAAAGGCATTCACTACATACATTAGTTGGCAAAGTCATGAAAGAACTCACACTCAGGAGAAAACTTATATGTGCAAACAGTGTGGGGAAGCATTCCTTACACCCAGTAAGAGACAAACACACGAAAGAACTCACACTGTGGAGAAACCTTATGCATGCAAGCAGTGTGGAAAAGCATTCACTAGAAAGGGTTATTGCAAGATACATGAAAGAATTCACACAGGACTGAAACCTTATGCGTGTAAGCACTGTGGAAAGGCATTCAGTACACACAATTATTGTCAAAAACACGAAAGACTTCACAGTGGGGTGAAACCTTATGTGTGCAAACAATGTGGGAAGGCATTCTCTACTCGGAATGAGTGTCAAGTACATGGAAGAACTCACACTGGGGAAAAACCTTATGAGTGCAAGCAGTGTGGGAAAGCATTCACTACACACCACTCTTGTCAAAGACATGAACTCACTCACACTGGGGTGAAACCTTATGTGTGTAAGCAATGTGGAAAAGGATTCACTACCAGGAATTCTTGTAACATACATGAAAGATTTCATACTGGGGAAAAACCTTATGTATGCAAGTACTGTGCAAAGGCATTCATTTCAAACAGTCATTGTCAGCGTCATGAAAGAAATCACTCAGGAGAAGCCTAATGTGTGCAAGCAGTGTGGGAAGGCACTACTTACATGCAGTAAGAGGCAAACGAATGAATTCACACTGGAGAGAAACCTTGTGTGCAAGCAATGCAGGAAGGCATTCACTGAAAGGATAGCTGTAAAAGACATGAACGTACTCACACTAGAGTAAAATCTTATCTGTTAGAGCAATATGGAAAGACATTTACTACACACACATCTTGTCAAATCTATGAAAGAACTCACAGATGGGAGCATATGCATGTGAGCTGTTTCAGAAAAAGATTTGCTAGTAGTTCTTCAATTTATATACATAACTCACTCTGAGGAGGAACCCTATGTATATCAACAATGTGGAGAAAGAATTCAGTGAACACATTTTTTATCAGCTACATGGAAGAATTCACTGGAGACTGACCCTATCTGTGTACACCTATTTGGAAAAAAGGGTGAAAATTCCTCCTGTAGTGAGACTTGTACACATTGAAAAATAAAATTTGATGTCAGTATATCTTCATGGGCTTTACAGAAAATACATTGCTAGATACACATCTCCTGGAAAGTATTCTGTCTGTTTTTCAGAAAAATCACTTTACAACTGAAATATTTATAGTCGTTACTACAAACAATATTGACATGATACAATTTGGGGGGCAGGAGATGTAGCTTAGTGGCACAAGTGCCTGCCTGGCAAGCGTGCAGTCAATAGTTGATCCCTGGTAAACCCCCCAAAAAATAACGCCATTAACAAAATAAACAATATCCGGGGTTGGGGATTTAGCTCAGCAGCATAAGCACCTGCCTTACAAGCAAACAGTCGTGAGTTCAATCCCTGTTAACGATAAAAAAAAACTGGAAAAAAAATATTTTTGTGTAAGCCAGTCTTTAAAACTAGTATATAGTATTTTTTTTTTTTTACAGAAGAAAGCAACTTTGAAATAAACCTAGTATATAGTATTTTCTAATGTGTTGAGTTGAAGTGAAATATATTTGTCATTTCTAAGTAGGATTACTATATAAGGAGTTTTGAATTTATTTTTTTTAAGTATGGTGAGGTATAGTCTGATAAATAAATTTTATTAATAGTTTTTTTAAAAATTTTATTTTGAAACTATACAACAGAACAAGTCAGAATAAAGCCAAATAAGATCGTAGAGTGAAATTGGTACAGAACTTCACAGCAGGTTACCGGGATAACAGTAATAGGTATCACAGTGTATTTTGTTATCTTTATAATAGTTGTTCTTTCAACCACGTATATCAAAATGAGATGAAATATAGAACACTATAGAACTTATCAAAACAATATTGAATACAGCAGTACTATTAATCAGAAAAGAGCAAAACAGTAATAAAAATATTTGCCTTCAAAGAAATGGTAGAAAGAAGTCCCCCTTATTTGCTATGGTCAACCTCCCAGGAGACTCTCAGATTTCTGGCTCACATTTGCTAGTGGGGGGGGGAGGATAGGGGAAGTGGGATATTTGACTCTAGGCCATGTAGCAGTAGGTTCACTATTGCTTAGCAGGGAGGCAGGATGGTCATTTGGTTTCACAGCATCCTCAGTTACAACATGGCACGAATCTCAGGAGCTGCTGCTGGATCTCCCCCTGGAAGGGCTGCAGTCACCCAGACCACCACCACTTACCAGGGAGGGGAGGTGCTTGCCTGGCTTCCCAGTGTCCAAAGTTCCAACATGGCGCAGATCTCAGGAGACACTGCTGATTCTCCCCCTGGAAGGGCTGCAGTCTGCCCTACTGTCTCCGCTTACCAGGGAGGGGAGGTGCTTGTTTGGCTTCCCAGAGTCCTAAGTTCCAACATGGCGCAGATCTCAGGAGACACTGCTGATTCTCCCCCTGGAAGCGCTGCAGCCTGCCCCACTGCCTCCTCTTACCAGGGAGGGGAGGTGCTTGCTTGGCTTCCCAGGGTCCTAAGTTCCAACATGGCGTGGATCTCAGAAGACACTGTTGATTCTCCTCCTGGAAGGGCTACAGTCTGCCCCACTCTCTCTGCTTACCAGGGAGGGGAGGTGCTTGTTTGGCTTCCCAGGGTCCTAAGTTCCAACATGGCGCAGATCTCAGGAGACACTGCTGATTCTCCCCCTGGAAGTGCTGCAGTCTGCCCCACTGCCTCCTCTTGCCAGGGAGGGGAGGTGCTTGCTTGGCTTCCCAGGGTCCTAAGTTCCAACATGGCGTGGATCTCAGAAGACACTGTTGATTCTCCCCCTGGAAGGGCTGCAGTCTGCCCCCGCTTACCAGGGAGAGGAGGTGCTTGCTTGGCTTCCCAGAGACCTAAGTTCCAACATGGCGCAGATCTCAGGAGACACTGCTGATTCTCCCCCTGGAAGGGCTGCAGTCTGCCACACTGCCTCTGCTTACCACGGAGGGGAGGTGCTTGCTTGGCTTCCCAGGGTCCTAATTTCCAACATGGCGTGGATCTCAGGAGATGTTGCTGGTTCTCCCCCTAATAGTTTTTTTTTAAGCCTACAGCACCCACTATTCCCAAGCAGTCTCCCATCCATTTTATTAATAGTTTTGAACTGGGAAGTCCTACTAGCCTTAATTTAAATTTCTTGTGTACAATTCATATTCTGTATACACAATGATAGCTTTAACTTCCTGATATATATGTAAATATGCATATTTAGAGATATGTACATATATTTTTAAAAACTTCATATATTTCCACACAACTTGCAGATCACCAAATGTATATTTCATGACGTAACTAGAAACCTAAATTTATTGATATATATGTAAATGTCTGGGAATTTAGATATGCAAGCATTTTGTGTGTGTGTGTATACTGGGAATCAAACTCGGGACGTTGCACTTCTCAGGCATGTGCTTATATCACTGAGCCAAATACCAACCAATGAAGAATTTATTTTTTAAAACTCATTTCTTTAAAATTTTTTTTTTGTCTTTTTCCTTTTTATCAGTACCGGGAATCGAACTCATGACTGCCTGCTTTTAAGGCAGGCACTTATGTTGCTGAGCTAAACCCACACCCCCAAAAACTCATTTTTTTACACATAACTTGTGGGTCACCACATGTTGTATTTTTCATGTCCTAATTAGATACCTGCTTACATTCCAACATAATTATATAAAGCATATCATTTCACCTATTCTGCTTTCATACTGAAAACAACATCATGATTTACAGAAAATGTTTTCTTACCATCAATATTTTATATTCATGTTTATGTTTTATAACTTGAATTTGATGGTTATTTTACCACAATTTATATAGCAAACGATACTGCTGTGTGTTTCTGACTGAGACACATGGGATGAACTGTACCCTTGTAATAAAGGATATCATGAACTGTAATAGTTTGTCAGTCATTGCTTCTTAGAGAAGCAGTTTTAATGTGAGATACACCATTACATAAGCACGTACAAGAGTGTCTTTCAGTGTCAACACACACACTCAGATGTGGATGAATGAAAACAGTCTGTCTGCACTGGATATGCAAACAATCCAGTTCCAGTCGTGAAGCCCACTATTGTGCCCCCAGAGATCAAAATGTCTGTGCCATAAGACAGAATGATGTGTTGTACAAAAGTCTGGAAGCTGGGACATGACTTGCAATGTGACAGTGAACACTGGAGGTCCTCCACAAAAACACATGGGAAGTCTTTGTTGTTTTTTTGTGACAGTCTGTCAACAATCTTTTCTAGCGTAGGTCTCCCCCATCCATAATTTGCTGGGCAAATTTAGTTCTTCAAGTAGTACTCAGCTTGGCAGTCAGTGAACTGACACTATCCACCCCCCATAAACATCACAACTACACACATTTCTTTAGGAGTTGTCTCTAGACACAAAGGTGAGTTCATAATTATATTTTCCATACTGTCCTGTCTACAAGTAGAAATGCACTAAATCCTCTGCCCAGAATAGGGCAATTTTCTGTGTTTCTTTTAACATTGCATAATTTGAACACTATAATACAGTTAATAAGAAACAACCAATGTTAAAGACTGTCAACATATTACATTGTAAGGATGTTAGGAAACAACTGCCTAGTCCTCATTTCTGTAGCTGATCATAGTGCCGTAACTCCTATTTAGAACTGCTTGTAAGATGCATTCTGTATTCCTTTTCTTTGAAAAATCAGTTGGTCTTGGTTCTTTCCCTGATACAGGGACCCTTCCCCTCATTCCTGAAGTCTGTGAACTATTTGACCTTCTGCCTGGATTGGATAATTATACTTTCCCATTGACTTTAATACCAGCATGACAATCTGAGGTGATATACTAAGAAACTTCTTTCACTCCAGGTACCCTTTTTTTTTTTCATCCATTCTGGAGTAATAATCTGATTTTCCCTTGACAGTCTGTGTCAGTCACCACTTTCAACAGTGTCACTCCCATTTTAGTTTCTTTCCTCAATTCATGAGACCAAAACAACAAGGAGTAACTCTTCACTTCCAGCTCATTGGTGTCACTGTTCTTCTTGGTGCAAATCCTCCCACTTCTAGAAGTAAAACTTCTTTCTGAGCATGCAGAACTTAAGATCATGAGAACATGATGCAAGTTTTTGCTAATATACCACTATAGGTCACAGTGAGTGGTACCATTCTCAGTCCCCCTCCTTGATTCCTAGAGCCATGAATCCTGGCTTTGGGAGACACAGTACTACATAATGGTTGCTGGGTAAGGGCCTAAGGACAGCAGCTTGATAGGTAGCAGGGTAAAGAGTCTTTGTGAGAAAAACAACTCAGATGCTAGAATTTAACACCATGGAGAAGACCAGATGAAAGGAGATGGATTCTCACAACCCAGGAAGAACATGAGAAAAAAGAAAAATAAGAAGACAAAACATGGACAAAAGGCTAGAACCAGACGCTCTCATTAGGGCTGGTCCGATGCTGTGCTGGACATGCACCTTGGAGTCCGGCAACTCAGAGTCACGCTGAAATTACACCACCAAAATCGAGAGTTGGTAAATCCAGAGCCCTTGGGGGGAGGATTCAGCACAATGGAGAGCAGAACCAATGTGGAGAACTGCATTGATCCATGGTGAGTGCTAGGAATTGGGTCCCGTGGAGCGGGGAGACAGGCTGGATGACATATTTGACTTTGGCAGAATGGGCCTGAACCCAGAACCACAGTGGCATCAGCCAGCCGTCCCTGGCCCAAAGAGGACTGGTGGGTTCTGCTTGGTTGGGGACACGCCCCCAGTTGGGACCCAATAGATAGCGATGAAACTGCCCCGAACCTGTGACTTCTGCACAGCACAGAATAACGTGGTGAAGATACTTACCTGTTGACTCGCTCAGAGTAGAGGGGCCAGCCCACATCATCCCTGTGTGTACCTTAGATGAATAGTAAACTGGAGAAGGGAGCAATTCCCGAGACAGCATGCCTCAGAAAAACTGTAAGCAATATGAAATGGCCTCAGATCTCCACCATACACCTGTCTGAAAGAAACCAGAAACATGGCAAGAGAAAAAAGAGAAAAAGCCTCCAGCTGCTGACCCAGGGAAAATAAGCCCAGAAGAGGTAAATACAGAAGAGATCAACGGCAGCAAACATGCAATATCAACCATGCAATATCAGCCACAGCATCAGCAGACATAAAGAAATACCTTCATGACCTCAGAGACAAAACTGAAATTCTAATTTAAGTGAGGCAAGATATAAAAAGATTACTAAAAGGAATACGAAGCCCCTCTCAAGAAGATCCAGATGAAAGAGTGGAAAAAGAGGACAAGTGTTTGATGAAAAATGCAAACAAAATATAGAATACATGAAACAAATCCAATGAGATTATCAGAAAAATAAAAACTCCATTGAAAGCTGGTAAAATTCCCTGAAAGAAATTAAAGTTAGACTTTCAAAGCTTGAAGATAGATTTACAATGTGTGATGATAGAAGAAAAGATCTCTTAAAAATAACAGGGAACCAGGAACTCACAATACAAAGGCTACAAGATGACAAGAGGATCTATAACTTAAAAATAAAAAGCATGAGTGAAGAAGCAGGACTAAACACAAGTGAATTTCAAAGGCTATTCACAGAAATGATTAAGGAAAACTTCCAAAGCATAGGAAAAGGAAATGATATCCAGATAAATGAGGCATATAGAACTCCAGCCAGCCACAACCAAAACAGATCTACACCCAGATATATAATAATCAAGATCCCAGAAATTCATCACAAGAACAGAATATTATAAGGCATCAGAGAAAAGAAACAGATCACCTATAAAGGAAAACCCATCAAAATCACGACAGACTTCTTGACACACAAACTATCAAATCAAGAAGAGCTTGGAATGAAGTATTCCAACCCCTGAAAGAAAATAATCTCCAACCCCAATTGATGTACCCTGAAAAACTGTCTCTCAAAATTACTGAAGAAACAAGATGTTTCCATGACAAAGAGGAACTATGGCAGTTCATGACCACCAATCCAGTCCTACAAAAAATACTAAAGGACATTCTAGACAAAGAAAAAAAATACCAGAATGCCAGCAACAGTGGCAAAGAGGCCTCAATGAATGGGGCAGACAGTGGAATAAAGGAGAAAAGTAGACAATCAATACCAGAAAAAAAGCATACAGAGGTAAGGCAGAGAAGGTTGGCTATAATCTCTAATATAGATAGCCTTGATACACTAACAAAAAGAAACACAGGCAGAGTAGATCAGGAGATAGGGTCCATCGAGATGCTATGGATAGGAAATATTCTCAACTTGAAAGAGGGTTAATAAACTAAAAGTCAAAGATGAGAAAACAGTGCACTATGTGACAGGGAACCAGAGAGAAATAGGGACAGCTCGTCCAGCAGCTGCAGATAGGTTGGAAAATTGACACTTTCATGCATTGGAAAATTACTCAGCTATAAGGAAAGAAAACCTTAAGGCTTTAGTAGGTATTGGAATACAGCTAAAGATCAAGCTGAGGAGTAAAGAGGTTCAGCACCCCTTAAGCAGATGGTGGGTTGCCCCCCCCATCTAAAAAATAAAGGAGTTGCTGGGACCCAAAAATGTACACAGCACCCTGAGAAAGGAAAAGGTGAGGAACTATCTAAAGAAAGAAGGCAGAGGACATTGTTAATAGTGTATCAGGATTTAAAAGCCACATTAGTCTTATGGCTCTGTTTAGTTTGATTTCATTCTGTTCTAGTCTGTCTACTTGTACTAGATTTGAAGGCACAGACAGCTATCTCCAAAATAGCAGGATATACTATGATAACTATCCTTAATATCCTATTAACTTAAACGGAAGCCCTATATTACTTACAATGTCTTACTATAACTGATCTTATTTTTTTATTTTTATTTTAAAAAGAGTAAGACAAAAGAGGACATAACAAAGCAGATCAGATCAGTACAATGCAAGCAATACACCACTTTACCACAAAACAACCCATAATTAACAGTAACTACCATAATGTCTCTTTCTTTGAAATAGTTGAGCATAGCTCATATACGAGACTATCAAACATAACAAAAGGGTATAATACCATTCAAGAGAATGAGAGCATTACAGGGCTTTCAGAAACAAATAGCAGAGAATGAACAATGGCTACTATCTTATCCTATTTTCCATAGAAAATCTGTTTATATTATCACACATAATAATATCCAATTAGATATAACATGAAAGAACCAAAGGAAACAGAAAAGCAAAACCATAGTAGAACTTCAGAGTAACACGATACTAAATCAGCATTGGCTATTCTTATGCCTTGTTTTCTTCAAAATAGCTGTTCATAATATCACAGATAATAAAATCAAACAAACTACAATAAAACCATTCCAACTAATGAATGCAGACATTATAAGGCTTCAAAGCAATGTAATGGGGAATCATGATTACTATAAACGCTTATGTACTCTTACCATTTTTTACACTAGGGAGACTATACAGTATCTGTATATGTGAGTTTGATTTGTTTTGCTTATGAGTATGGTTTCACGTTGTGTCCATTTATTTAAAAATATCTCAATGTGATCATTCTTTATAGCGGAGTAGTACTCCATTATACAAAAATACGACAACTTTTTTAATCCATTCCTCATTTGATGGACACTTAGGTTGTTTCCAAGATCTGGCTATTACAAATTGTGCTGCTATAAACATAGGTGCACATATATCACTGTGGTATGACACTTTTAGTTCTTCTGGGTATATGCCTAGAAGTGGAATAGCTAGAACAAATGGGAATTCCAATCCCAGCTTTTTGAGAAATCTCCAGACTGACCTCCACAATGGTTGCACCAGTCTACACTCCCACCAACAGTGCAGGAAAGTTTCTTTTTCCCCACAGGCTCTCGAGGATTTGTTGTTGGTAGTTTTCTTGATCCTGGCCATTCTTTCAGGAGTGAAATGAAATCTCAGTGTGATTTTAATTTGCAATTCTCTAATGAGTAATGTTTATAAACTTTTTTTCTTGAATTTATTTTCCAAACTGTGTATTCATCTCAGATGCCCATTTTTGGTTTGGTTCTTTGAATTTTGGGGGTCTGATTTTTTTAAATTCCTTATATATTTTAGACAGAAGTCCTTTGTCTGAGGGACAGTTCACTAAGTTTTCTTCCCAATTTGTGAGTTTTCTTTTCACTATGCTGGAGATTTCTTTTGACATGCAGAAACTTTTTAATAAGATGTGATCGCAGCTATTGATTCTGGTAAGTATTTCCCGTGTGGTTGATTCCTATTCATGAATTCTCTACCTACCTCTGTGTCTTCAAGATTTTTACCTACTTTGTCTTCCAACAGATTTAGTGTTTCTATTGTAATATTCAGATCTTTGACCCATTTAGATTTTAGTTCAGTATATGGTGACATGGATGGGTCTACTTTTACTTTTCGGCATGTGGAGAGCCAGTTTTTCCAGCACCATTTATTAAAGAGACTGTATTCTTCCAGTGAACATGTTTGGCCCCTTTATTAAAGATAAGGTGGTTGAGTGTGTTGGTAGTTGTTGTTGTATCTTCTAATCTATTCCATTGATCTTCAGATTTGTTTTTATTACAGTTGCTTTGTAGTATAACTTCAAGTCAGGGATTGTGATGCCTCCTGCCTTGCCTTTGCTGCTTAGAATTGCCTATTCCATTCTAAGTCTCTTCTGATTCTAGATGAAGTTTAGGATTGATTTCTCTAAATCTATGAGGTATGTTGATGGTATTATTCATTGGGATTGCATTGAATCTGTATAGCAGTTTTGGGAGAATGGCCATTTTCACAATATTTGTTCTTCCTATCCATGAACAAGGGATGTCTTTCCACTTTCTGAAATAGTCTTCAATTTCTTTTTCAGGATATTATAATTTTCCCTGTATAGATCTTTTACTCCTTTTGTCAGATTAATTCCTAAGTATTTCATTTTTTGGATGTTAGTGTGAAGGGTATGGCTTCTCTTATTTCTCTGTCAGTGATTTTGTTGTTAGTGTATAGGAATGCTATTGATTTTTGAGTTCTGATTTTGTATCCAGCTACACTGCAGTATTTATTATATCTAGGAGTCTTTCAATGGAGTTTTCGGGGTCTTCTATGTAGAGTATCATGTAATCCACAAATAATGATAATTTGACTTCCTCTTTTCCTGTCTTTACCGCTTTTATTTCTCTGTCTTGTTTTATGGCTCTGGTTAGTATTTCCAGTACTATGTTGAATAGGAGCGGTGATAAGGGACATCTTTGTCTTGTGCCTGATTTTAACGAAAAGGCTCTCAGTTTTTGGCCATTTAATATGATGCTGGCTGTTGGTTTGTCATAGATGGCCTTTATCATATTGAGGTAAATACCATCTATTCCAATTTTCTATAATGTTTGTAGCATGAATGAGTGTTGGACCTTATCAAAAGCTTTTTCTGCATCTATAGAGATCATCGTGTGATACTTACTTTTGATTTTATTGATATGGTGCATTACATTTATTGACTTACGTATGTTGAGCCACCCTTGCATGCCTGGGATGAACCCGACTTGTTCATTGTGTATAATCTTCTTGATGATTTGCTGCATCCTATTTGCCAATTTTTTATTGAGGATTTTTGAGTCTGTGTTCATTAGGGTGATTAGACTGTAGTTCTCTTTTTTAGTTGGGTCTTTCTCAGGTTTTGGTACTAGAGTAATATTTGCTTCCAGGAATGATTAGGAAGAATTGCTTCCCTTTCGATTTCATTAAAGAGCTTGAGGAGTGCTGGCATGAAGTCTTCTTTGTATTTCTTGTAGAATTTGACAGTGGATCCGTCTGGGCCTGGGCCCTTCTTTGTAGGTAGGGACTTAATTACAGTTTCAATTTCATTAGTAGAAATTGGGTTATTCAGCAGTTTTACATCTCCTTTTTTATTTATTTATTTTTTTTTTTTTTTTGGTCTTTTTCCTTTTTATCGGTACCAGGGATTGAACTCACGACTGCCTGCTTGCAAGGCAGGCACTTATGCCGCTGAGCTAAATCCCCATCCCCCAGTTTTACATCTTCTTGACCTAGCTTTGATGCTTCATATGTTTCTAGGAATCTGTTGATTTCTTCTGTTATCGATCCTATGAGAGTAGAGGTTTTTGAAAATGGTGTTGATGATCTTCTTCATTTCTACAGAGTGTAGTGATTTCACATTTTTCATTCCTTATTGTATGAATTTGAGCTTTTTCTTCCCTTTTCAAAATAAGTTTGGCTAGGGGCTTATCAATTTTATTTATTCTTTCAAAGAACCAAATCTTTGATTCATTGATTCTTTGCATTCTTTTCTTAGTCTCTATTGCATTAATTTCTGCTCTGATTTTTATAATTTCCTCTCTTCTATTGGCTTTGGGCCTGACTTGCTCTTCTTTTTCTAGATGTTTGAAGTGTACCATCAGGTGGCTTATTTGTATTCGTTCTGTTTTCCTGATATGGGAACTCAGTGCAATAAATTTTCCTCTGAGGATAGTTTTCATTACATCCCACAGATTCCAGTAAGTTGTATTTGTATTTTCATTTGTTTATAGGTGTTGTTTAATTTCTTCTTTAATTTCCCCTGTGACCCACTGATTACTCAAGAGTGAGTTATTCAGTTTCCATGTGTTTGTGGGATTTTTGCAGTATCTTTTATCATTAATTTCTAATTTCATGGCACAATGATCCCATAAAATGCAAGGGAAAATTTGAAGTCTATTGTATTTATTTAAATATGTTCTGTGAGGTAATATATGGTCTATTTTAGAGAATGACCCCTGTACTGCTGAGAAGAATGTGCATTCTGATGTTGGGTGGAACACTCTGTATATGTCTATCAAGTCCACTTGTCCATAGGTGTGATTTAGTTCTGTTATTTCTTTCCTGATTTTCTGTCTGGCTGATCTGTCCTTTGGTGTCAATGGTGTGTTAAGGTCTCCTGTTAAAATTGTATTATTGCTAAGTTGATTTTTCATTTCTATTAAGACTTGCTTTGTATAACTGGGTCCTCTGGAATTTGGTGCATATATATTTAAGATAGTCATCTCTTCCTCTTGAAATTTTCCCCTAACCAGTATGTAGTGACTTTCTTTATCTCTTAGGATCATTCTTGGTTTGAAGTTCACATTATCTGCAAACAGAATAGCTACCCCCACTGTTTTTTGGTTCTTGTTGCATGAAATATTGTTTTCCAATCTTTGACTTTCAGTCTGTGAATTTCCTTTTGCGTTAGATGGGTTTCTTGTAGACAGCATATGGTTGGATGTTGTTTCTTAATCCATTCTGCCAGTCTGTTTCATTTACTTGGTGAATTGAGACCATTTACATTAATGGTTATAACTGTTATATATTGGCTTACTGTTGACATGGTACTGTTCTGTTGTTGCATCTTTATCTTTCCATTCTCTTTAGTTGTCTACCTTGCTTAATGGTTTTTTCCTATGTGTATGTAGACTGTCTTTCAGTATTCTTTGCAGGGTTGCCTTGGTGTTCATGATGTTCTTCAGCTGTTATGTGTCATGGAAGTATCCTACTTATCCATCCATTTTAAAGGACAGTTTTGCAAAGTACAGCAGTCTAGGTTGAAAACCAGTTTCCTTTAGGATCGGAAATATTTCACTCCATGCTCTTCTTACTTCATTGTTTGCATTGAGAAGTCCGCTGATTCTGAGAAGCTTTCTTTTATAGGTGATCTGTCTTTTCTCTCTGACAGCTTTTAGTATTTTATTCTTATATTGGATTTCTGGGATGGTGATTATTATATATCTGGGTGTAGTTTCATTTTGCTTATTGCTGTTTGGAGTTCTATATGCTTCACTAATCCAATGTCAGTTTCAATTCTCATGTTTGGGATATTTTCAGGTATTACTTCTGTAAATAGCCTCTTGATGTCATTTGTGTTGTCTCTTTCTTTTTCATTTATCCCTATCAGTCTTATGTTGTTTTATTCTGTATCATCTTGACGCTGTTGAAATGTTATTTCCTGATTCCTTGTTATTTTTAAAAGGTCTTTCCTGTTCACTGCAATCTTGTCTTCAAGGTCTGAAATTCTATCTTCACTTTCGTTGAGGTGGTTTTGACAGCTTTCCATGGAATTTTTGTTTTTTTTTGTTTGTTTGTTTGTTTGTTTGTTTTTTTAATTTTTATTTAAGGAGAAAAGAAAAGAAAGAAAAAAAACAGTGAAGGGGTACAAGTTATACAGATTTACAGAATAAAAAAATGCGCAGTAGGAAATCACTAGTTAATGGATTACATATTGCCATCTTAGAAATAATTGTTCAAGTCACAAAATTAAAGCTTGTAGAGTGGACATTCCACCAATGATACTGCAAACAGTTCTGTTCAATGATCCAATAAAACTCTGTGATATCATTTTCTATCTTATACTTTTAAATATACATGCAGTTATATAGTTTAGAGCACTTTCTTTTCCTCTCTTTTGTACAGTGACTATTACACATTTTGGGTTTCATTGCTCCCACGGTTCTTGTTGCTTTTTTGGAAGAGGGTAAAACCAAATGTGACATAACAACAGAATCGGTCAAGTCAAAAGGGTGGACATAATAGATAATATAAAAACATAATACAAGGTGATCAACAATGGTTACCCTAATGCCTCCCGCTATTTCTAATAGAATTGCCTATATCATTAGTTGTAATACAATTGAACAAAACCGTAAAGAATAAAACCGACAAAACCAAAACATTGGAGACATTGTAGGTCTTCAAAAGTAGATAAAAGTCAACGAGAATGGGCGTTATAATGAATCTCATTATCTTCTCAGCTGATGCCTAAACTTTTGAACCTGATACTATCCAGCAAAACAGAATATAGGAACCTCAGTCAAAAGCAAGATGGTGAGAGTAATACAGGGCTTCAAATCGAGATAATAGAAAGTCAAAGTGGGTTACTATATTATATCCTGCTATATTTTTCCCTGTAATTAAATGGGTAAAAATAAAAAAGTAAATAATGGAGTGGAGATTGAGAAAAAAAGAGGGCATAACAGCGAAACAGGGCAGATCAAAACATAACCATTTAAGCAGAATAGTGTTTCACCACCAGCTAATCCTGACCCAAAAATAGTTACCATATTGACTCCCTCCCTGAAGTCCTGGAGTACAACTTCATATACTGTAGCATTAAGTATATCAAAACAATGTAAATCCATTTAAGAGAATAACAGCATTATAGAGTATTTAGGATCGACTAACAGAAAATGAACAATGGTCTCTGTATAATCTCCTTGTCTTTAAAAGGTTTTTTCTTATACTATCATACATAGTAAAATCCAATAAGATACAACCTGTTTAGACCATTGGAGACAGAAGAACAAAAGCTAGATGAGACTTCAAAACAAGATGGTACTAAATCAGCATTACCTATTAAGATGTCATTTTCTCCAAAAAAAGCTGTTCCTATCATCCAATCTTCTCTGTCTCATTTCTGTTGAGCTCTTTTTCTGTCAGTAGCTGTCAGTTTTTCTTCTTCGGTTTGGTCTCTGCTCTATTCGTTGTGGCCTCCCCGCCCCTATTTCTGGGTAGGGAGTCAGTTCCTCGCTCACCTTGCCACCAGTCAGCCTTCCTTCCTGCCCGTCGCGTTTCCGAGACCGTTCCCAGACGCCCGTTCCCAGCGCTCGGGGGTCGCGTCTCTCCTTGCTGAGCCGCTGTGGAGGTAGCCGGCCGCCGCGCGGCGGGAAATCCAAGCCGCGGTTTCCAATGGCGCGGAGTCGAGCCTCCACACCGAGATTTTTCTGTTCCTATTTTAGCGCCAGGACTGTATTCCAAGTTGGATTCTCTCAGCCCAGTTCGTTCCTGAGTCAGCAGAGCATATCTCTACTGGTTCGTATCTCCTTAGTCCGCATCATTCCTGGCCTCTGAGCCGAGCCTTTAGAGAGCGTTCAGTAGTTGCTGTTGTCTGTCCGCCATGTTCTCCAGAGTCTCCATGGAATTTTTGATTTCTTGTATATCTGTTTGAATCTGCTTCATGCATTCTGTTTGTTTCTTAAATTGTTCCTCTAGGGATTCTATATTTTTGATTTGTTCCTCTAATTTTTTAACTTTGTCTTCTTTAGGTATGTTCAGCATCTCTTTCATTACTTTTATCATTTCTTCTTTTGCTGGGAGATTATTTCTAGATTTAATTCCTTTAAAGCTTCCTGGAATTGCTTCTTCATTTCAGTTGCTATTATTACAGGTATTTCAGGTATTTGGAATATATTTTCTTCTATGTACATGGCTCCTAGGCTTTCTTGGGATGGGCTGGAGGTTTGAGATTGCATTTTGGTCTTTTGTTTTGACATTTTCCTATATTTCTGTGATTCAAGTGTTGTTCCAAGGCTTCCCCTGGATGTATTGGAAATCATCTCCTATACCCTGGGATCCTGGGACTGAATGGAGGTTGCTGAGCATGGTCCAGTCAGGCCCACAGGCCCTCCCATGCCACCTTCAGTGTTCCAGGTAGCTGAGCTGGCATCTAACCACTGTAGATGATGGAATAAAGCTCTCCCTGGGCAAAGACCAATGCTCTGAAACTCACTTCACCTGCTCTCAACTCCCGTGATTGAAGAAGGTCGCTGGGCATAATATAGTCAGTCCACAAAACCTCTCAAGGCTAGTCAAGTGTGGGTGGAAGATGGGCAGGTCCTTAAACACTGGGAATGATGATCTCAAAGTCTCCCAGGGCTCTGGATTGTGCGCACACTCACCCCAGCTGCCAGCTGAGTTTCCCAGTTTGAAAGAAGGTCACTGGGCATGGCCTGAGCAGGCCTGAAACCTGCCCAGTGCAGCCTAGTGTGGCTGGGCTCTGGGTGGGTCCTTGAGCTCTGAGAGTGATGATCTTAAAGTATCCCATAGCCCAGGTGGCATGCGGACTCATCCCAGCCTCCAGCTGAGTTTCCCAGTTTGAAAGAAGGTCACTGGGCATGCTGACTGAACTTATTTGAATGTGGTTTGTTAGATCGCCATTTTGCCTTGTCTGATTTTATTCGAATTTGGTATGCTTGATAGTATCAAGTCTAAGAATACAGGCAACTACTCTGAAGATGACAAGATGCAATATGACACCCATTCCATTTTGATTATTATCTGCTTTTGAAGTCCTACAATATCTCCTATGTTGTTTTTAATAATATTGCTATATAGTGCTATGTTCAATAATAATATGCCTGATGAAATAGACAATTCTATTGAAAATAACAAGAGACATTATAGTAACTCTGTAGATCACCTAGTATTGTGGTTTTATGTCTTTTTCATTTCATGTTTTTCTAGGAATTTGTTTTGTTGTCTTGTTTTGATCTGTTTCTCCCTATAATACTGAAAGGATAGGTATACATGTAGAGATTCACATGTGTATAACTTCTAAATGGTTTACGAGAATAGATTATATAATGCACAATGTAATGAACAGATACACTGAAGAAGAAGACACACTAAGATACCCAAAGCTAATACTAGCAATACTATTATTCTGTGGTCAGAGTGATATTCGTCTATTTTCTTTTGTTTAATATCAACATTCATAAAGATGTGCATAGCTATTTTGAAGAGACTGAGAGACATTATGGCAGCCATTGTTGACTCCCCTATTGCCTGGCCTTGAAGACCAAAAAGGCCTCCATCATGCTTTTCTGATCAGTTTAGTACTATATTATTGTTCAGTATGTATTCACTGTGTGTGAAGATATGGATAACTATTTGAAAGAAAAGAGACAATATGATAGACTGTGAAGATCTCTGGTGGTCTTGCTTTGAAATCTGTGTTTCTTAAGTTGCTTTCTTAGGATCTCTTTTGTTCTGTTTTGTCATGGTTAATTGTACCCTTTTTAAAATAAAAAAAAATTTTAAAGATATGTTGCTGACTGAAAGCATAAACACTGCTTTTGAAGATCCTTGCTCATCCCTGAAAGCTACTACTAACTAACTCATGCTGCAACTGTGTCTGTAGAAGCCCTTCAAAACTTGCAATTAATCCAGCTTCTTCTGGATGACAAGAAACATGGTAAGAACAATGAATTCTATGAGCGTGACACCCATCACACCACTTCTTTGGCCATCAAATATATTTCTTAATGTCTGAGACAATACTGTGTAGAATTTCTTAATTGTGGAAACCACATTATTTGAATCCATGGGTGGCACTTTTTCAAGAAGCATGGCATACAGGAAAGGTATATTTACCTCCAGTAAAAGCATCTGTTTCAGTAAGAACAAAACATCCTTTCAACTGGAAGCAGTTGAATATAATCAAACTCTCACCAGGTTGAATGCTGATCACCACAAGGAATGATGCCATGTGGTGGAAAAAGATGATCTATGTTGCTCGCATATGGATCCTAGAGCAGTGACTGTCACCAGAGTGACTTTGGTGAGTGGGCGTCCATGTCACTGAGCACAAATAACCTCCATTCCTACCAACATGCCCACGCTGTTCGTCAGCCCATTGGGCACACAAATTAAGAAGTTGACTACCACATACAGATTAGATCAGATTATTCAACTGATATAGTTGCGTATCTGGCCTATTTCTCCAGAATGGAGGAAAGAAAAAAGATACTTCGAGTGAAAGAAGTTTCTTAGTATATCACCTCAGATTGTCATGCTGTTATTAAAGTCCATGGGAAAGTATAACTATCCAATCCAGGCAGAAGATCAAATGGTTCACAGACTTCAGGAATGAAGAGAAAGAGTCCCCATATCAGGGAAAGAACCAAAGCCAACTAAGTTGTTTTTCAAAGAAAAGCCATATAGAATGCATGTTATGAACAGTTCTAAATACAAATTATGGCACCATGATCAGCTACAGGAATGAGTACTGGGACAGTTGTTTCCTAACATCCTTACAATGTAATACATTGACAGACTTTTACATTAGTTGTTTCTTATTAACTGTGTTATAGTGTTCAAATTATGAAATGTTAGAAGAAACATTCACAGAAAATTGCCCTATTCTGGACAGAGGAATTAGTGCATTTCCACTTGTAGACAGGACAGTATGTAAAGTATAATTATGAACTCATCTTTCTGTCTAGAGAAAACTCCTAAAGAAATGTGTGTAGTTGTGATGATTACGGGGGGTGGGGATGGATAGTGTCAGTTCACTGACTGCCAAGCTAAGTACTACATGGAGAACTAAATTTGCCCAGCAAATCATGGATGGGGAAGACCTGCACTAGACAAGATTGTTGACAGACTGTCACAAAAAAACAACAAAGACTTCCCATGTGTTTTGTGGAGGACCTCCAGTGTTCACTGTCACATTGGAAGCCATCTCATGGCTTCCAGCACTGACTTTTCAGCCTGTATGCCACACCATATAGACTTATGGCACAGACACTTTGATCTCTGGAGGCACAACCGTGGGCTTCAGGTCCGGAACCAGATTGTTTGGATATCCATTGCACAGACAGATTGCACCCTTCCACATCTGAGTGTGTGTGCTGACATTGCAAGACACTCTTGTACATGCTTATATAGTGGTATATCTCACATTAAAACTGCTTCTCTAAGAAGCAATGACTGACAAACTATTACAGTTCATGTCATCCGTTATGACACAGGGTGCAGTCCAACTCATGTGTCTCAAGCAGAAAAATATAGCAGTATCATTTGCTGTATAACCTGTGATAAAATAACCACCAAATTCAAGTTATATAATACAAACATGAAATATAAAATGTTGATGGTAAGAAATGTTTTTCTGTAAATCATGGTACTGATTTCAGCATGAAAGCAGAGTAGGTGAAATGATATGCTTTATATAATGGGGATATAAGCAGGTGTCTAGGACATGAAAAATACAACATTTGGTGATCCACAAGTTGTGTGTAAAAGAACAAATTTTTACAAATAAGTGCATCATAGGTCAGCAATTTGGCTCTGCAGTATTAGTGCCTGACAGGCACAAGCTCCTGAGTTTTATCCCTGGTACACACATACACACAAAACATGCTTGCACCTCTGAATACCCATACATTCACATATTTGCCAACATATTAAAGTTATTTTTGTATACATAATATGAAGTGTGCACACCAAGAAAATTAAAATCAAAGCTAGTAGGAAATCCCACTTAAAAATTATTCATAATATTTATATTTTATTGGCAAGATTTAGTGAGGGCATTTCCACCCTGCATTCACACGTAAGGTTATTCTCCTGTGTGAGTTCTTTCATGTACTTGACAAGACTGATGTGTAGCGAATTCTTTCCCACATTGCTTGCACACATAAGATTTCTCCCTTATGTGAGTTCTTTGATGTCTTTGCCAATTACTGTGTGCAGCAAATGTCTTCCCACAGTGCATGCACACATAAGGTTTCTCCTCAATGTGAATTCTTTCATGCCTTTGACAATTACTGGTTTTAATGGATGCCTGTCCACATTTCTTGCACATAAAAGGTTTCTCCCATGTGTGATTTTTTTGTGTTCTTTTAAGCTTTCCTAATACTGAATGCTTGTCCACACTGCTTGCACACATAAAGTTTCTCCCCAGTGAGTTCTTTCATGCTCTTGACAATACCACTGTGTAATGAATGTCTTCCCACATTGCATACACTTATAAAACTTCTCCCCAGTGTGAGTTCTTTCATGTCTTTGACGATCTTTCTTTTCAGTGAATGCCTTTCCACACTGTTTGTACACATAACATTTCACTCCAGTGTGAATTCTTTTTTTTTTTTTTGTCTTTTTTTTTTTGTTTGTTTTTATCGGTACCAGGGATCGAACTCACGACTGCCTGCTTTCAAGGCAGGTGCTGATGCCGCTGAGCTAAATCCCCAGCCCCAACCAGTGTGAATTCTTTGATGTTGTTCACAAGCATAATGTGTAGTGAATGCCTTCAGAAATTGTTTGCACACATAAGGTTTCAGTACTGTGAATTCTTCTTTCACGAATTTTTGAACAACTCTTTCTAGTGAATGCTTCTCCACATTAGTTGCAGAGATAAGGCTCTCCCCAGTGTGACTTCTTTCATGTACCTCACAAGATTGTTTTGTAGTGAATGTCTTCCTACATTGCTTGCACACATAACATTTCTCCTCCACATGAATTCTTTCAAGAACTTTAAAACTTTCCATTTTGAAGCTTTTTCCATATTGCTCACTATCATATGGTGTCTCCCCAGTGTGAGAAGTTTCATGGATTTGAAAACCATTGGGGGTGCTGGAGGCCTTCACTTTTTCCTGATCAACAATGGTCTTCTTTTCAGAGTGAGCTCTTTCAATAAATTCAGAGTAGGATTTCATGCATTGCTCATGTTGATAGGGTTTCTCTCCATTCTCTATCCTTGCATGCTTCTGAAAGGCCTGAACATCACTGCAGGGTTTTCCATGTTCATTACATTTACTTAGCTTGTCATCAGATCTCCAATACTCATGTGGCTTCTCTCCATGATTAGATAAGTTGGGCCCATTTAATGATGAGTGCCCAAGAAAGGGCTCTCCACAAACGAGACTTTGCACTGGCTCTAAAGCAGATTGACTCATGTCCACATTCACTTCTGAAGTCCAAAGGTATGTGTTTTCAAGTTCACTGGAAGTTTTGCATTCATACCATGTTGCTACCTCTTTATTTCTGTAAAGAAACAAAACATTAATCATGATAAAAAAATCTCTCCATATCAATAATTTAGCAGCACAAGTTCTGGATTGATGCCTGCTCAGAAATTTTCTGGAAAACCTGGCTGAAACCCCTGGAGAGCTGCACCCTTCCCAACAGATGATATTCATTGGACATACAAAGTTGGTGTGGTTTTGCAATAAATAAGATCGAGTTTCATTTAAGTCGTTGATTCATCTGTGTATAACATATTGTTCATTTTGGATGCCTTACCCCAAATCTGTGCCCTTCTATCACTTCTAAATTTTGCAACCTAATTTATGTTTTACTATCTGATATACCAAGAAATATTTCATAATTGACTTTGTTTGTCCTTTTATTTTTTTTGCACTTAACATTGTTTGGTGGAACTTTCCCCCCATAGTTATGTTTCTTGTTTCAATAAGTACATAGTACATATAGCATAAAATTTCTTTAGTGTGAAGGATAAAAGGTCTGAAATGAAATACATTTCTATGTTTTTCACTTATTATTTTGAGAGAAATTTTCATTGATCACTCATTTGATATCTAGGTGAACTTTATGCAGTCACCCTTCCGGCTCAGCAGAGCGCTCAGAGTATAAGAAGGCACCTTGAGCCTATGCCCCCTCTTCACTTCCAAAGAACACAGTGACTGACACCTAGATTCTTACCAGAGTTTATACATTATGAATTATTTGCAGAAGTCACCTACTGTGAATACACATGTAGATCCTACTTTGAACACAAGTATGTATGTATGTATGTTCATATGTATAATTAAGATATCATACATTGAAATGCTTTCAGAATATGTGCAAGGAATTTTGACTGGATGAGAAACAAACTTGCAGATTTACTTTTTGCTATGTATATCCTGAATATAAAATTGGTTCTGTTTTATATTCCTACCAATAACGCAGAAGGTCGTTTGTAAGAATTTTAAAACATGTTCCGGGAGAACATGGCAGACAGATAACAGCTACTACGGAGGCTCTCTGAAAGGGTTAGAAGTCAGGAAGGGTGCGGAGTAAGGAGACATAAGTAGGTGGAGATATGCTCTGCTGACTCAGGAACGAACTGGGCTGAGAGAAACCAACTTGGAACGCAGTCCTGGTGCTAAAACAGGAACAGAAAAGCCTCAGTGTGGAGGCTGGAGCCCGCGCCATTGGAAGCCGCGATTTGGGTTTCCCGCCGTGCGGCGACTGCCTCTACAGAGGCTCAGCGGGGAGAAAGACACGCGGAAGCTCTGAGAACAGGAATCTGCGAACGGAGTCGAAAACAGGACGGGCAGGGAGGCGTGCACTGACTTGTGGTGAGGTGAGTGAGAGAAACTGACATTCTACCACAGTTTGACTCCAGCGGAGGACATTCTGGGCCCAGGCAGTCCTGCGGGAGCAGGGCGTGGTGGCGATTCCAGCCACACATCCCCCTCTCAGGCGGGATTGGTGAAAAGTGCCTAGCCAGTGCGCTGAAAATGGCGGCGGGCTAGGGGATCGAGCGAAGAGTCTCTCCAGAGAATTCAAACTCGAAGCTAAAAAAAGACAGCATGGAGAGGGCCAGACAAATCGATAGCGATTCTTATTAACCAAGACAGTACAGCTGGAGGATTTAAAGTCATGCTGAGACCTTCAACGCCGATAACGGGAGGCTGCAAATCCCGCGATCACGCGCCCTTAAATCAACAAACAGACTCGTGGACCCAGCACGAAAAGCTGAGTTGCTTTTGGGGACTGTGGGAAACTGAGACCCGGACCGAGACTCCAAGTAGCAGCCAGTTCTTCACCGTTGCACCAGAGCGGAGGTACAAAGCTCTGGCGTTTCAAATCTAAACGGTGCACAGATATCTGACCGGTCAGCGCTGTGCCACGCGTGCGGGAAAAGTGGACAGCTTGGTGTGCGGCAGTCCCGTAACGAGGACTTGCACCGGACTCTGGTGAGTACAGAGAACCCCGTGGCTGCTGGGTTTGGCCAGAGAACAGCTGGCCCGCCACCACGGGGAAATCAATAACACAGAGTCTGGTGCAGACATATTAGCCTGGCAGCAGAAACTGCAGCTTGGTGACATCACCAGGTCCCCTTGTAGGGAGGGCTGGTGGAAGACATCTTGAGTCCTGGCAGAGCCTGATTACGTGCTGGCTTCAGCTCCACACAGAGAACTTAGTGGGAGCCATCTTGGTTTTGGGCAGATCTGCTTTTCTGGTGCTCCTATCACAGAGAGGTTTGGAAGAGAACGACTGGGACTTGGGCAGAATCCTGTGCCATTACTCAGCTGCTTCTGATTCAAAGAGAACTGGCAGGAGCTACTGGGGCTAAACCAAGCCTCTGCTTGGGGCCCAATAAGCGGATACAAAATAGTCACAACTCAGTGACAACCAGAAAGTACAGCCTAATTTATGAACTAACTGACACAGAAGCTAGAGACTAGACTGTACCGCCCCTGCATCCCAGCCTACCCCAGTTAACAGCAAATTGGGGAGGACAGCAAAAACTCAAGCCAGCACGCTTCTGAAAGGCCCTAAGCAATTCGGAGAGGGCCAGAGAACTCCAGGACAGTCTGAAAGAAACCAGAAACATGACAAGAGATTAAAAAAAAATCTCCAGCTGTTCAACAGGAGAAAATAAACCCAAGAGAATTAAACACTGAAGAGAACAAACACAGTAACCATCCTCTACTCGACACAGCATCAGCCGAAATTAAAAAGTACTTACATGATCTCATAGAGGAATTTAAAGATGTACTCCTGATCCAAGTGAGGCAAGATATAAAAAGATTAATTAAAGAAATGACAAGCCCCGCCCAAGAGAACACAGATGGAAGAACTGAGGAAATCAGAAAAGAAAGAGAAGCATCTGAAGAAGAATTTAAGCATAACTTAGAATACATGAAACAGATCCAAAGAGAATATCAGGAAACTAAAAACTCCATTGAATATTGGCAAAATGCCTTGACAGAAACTAAAGACAACCTTCTGAAACTTGAAGAGAGATTTAGGGCTTATGAACATGAAAGAAAAAGCCTCTTAAAAATAACAAGGAACCAGAAAGAAGCAATTCTAAAACTGGAAGATGATAAAAAGATACATAACCTAAGAATAAAGAATGTGAGTGAGGAAGCAGGAACATCCAAAAATGAAATACAAAAAATATTCACAGATATATTAAAGCAAAATTTCCCACATATAGCAAAAAGAAATGATATCCAGATAAAAGAAGCATATAGAACACCAGCTACCTACAACCAAAACAGATCTACGCCTAGGCATATAATAATCGAGATCCCAGAAATCCACCAAAAAAACAGAATATTAAAAGCAGCCAGAGAAAAGATGCAGGTTACCTATAACAGGAAATCTATCAAAATAACAGCAGACTTATCAACACAAACTCTTAAGTCAAGAAGGGAGTGGGGAGAAATATTCCAAGTCCTGAAGGAAAAAAATATGCAACCTAAGTTCATATATCTGTCAAAACTCTCTCTAAAAATTAATGAAGAAATAAGATACTTTCAAGACAAGGAGGAACTGTGGGAGTTCGTGGCCACCAATCCAACCCTACAGAGAGCGCTGAAGGACATTACAGAGAAAGAGAGGAAGAGATATCAGGATTACAGCTACAGTGGCAGAGAGGCCTTAGTGAACGGGGCAGACAATGGAATGAGGGAATAAGGTGGACAAATTATAGCAGAAAAGTGGAGTAGCAGACATGAGGCAGAGACGGTAAGCTAGTCTTTAGTAGAGACAGCTCTGAAACTATATTTAAAAAAAAAAGCAGAGGTCATTGCTAATGGTGTATAACGATTTAAAAGACACAGTAGTCCTAGTGCCATATTTAGATTGAATTAAATTTGTTCTGGTCTGTCCACTCATGTCAGATTTGAGGACACAGACCTCTAGAACCAAAAATAGCAGGTTATACCATGGTAACTATCCTTACTTTCCTATTGACTTAGGCTGAAATCCTGTATTACTTACATTGTCTTACTATGACTGATCTTAATTGTATCTGAATCATAAGACTATTGGTTGGCCTTGACTGATCCTATTTGAAATCGGTATGGTTAGAATGAACCCTAAAAGTAGAAGAAACTACTCTGAGCATGACAAGATGTAAAGGATATCCATACTGGTATGAATCAGTAACAGCTCTCAAATACTACAATGCAGTCAAAGATAAGTTTTTATAAAAATAGGTGATAGTATGTTTAACTATAATAAGCCAGTGTTGTGGACAAATCTATTGAAAATAACAAGAGAAAACATAGTAGATACGGAAGATCATTTATATTATAGCTTTATAAGTCTTATCCATTGCATGTTTTTCTAGGAAATTGTTTCGCTGTCTTGTTATGACTCAGTTTTCCCTATAATACAGAGAGGATAGGAACAAATACTCTGAGGAAGAGACCTGAAAAACCCGAGGCTTATTTTGTAGCATTATAATATAAATTCTAGCAATCTATAGCTTGCTGATTAGAATGACATTGGACTGGTTTCTTCAGCTCAACTTCAGCATATGCAGAGATGGGGACGGCTATCACAAAGAGAATGAGAGATGCAATGGTAGTTGCTATTGTCTTCCCTAATTTGGAACTTGAGGACCTAAAAAGACTCCATCATCCTGTAATGATTTGATTAGTTCTATAATATGCAATAAATATATAAAGTGGGTGAAGTTAGGGACAACTATTTGTAAGAAGCTAGAGACAGTTAGATAAGATAGATCTCCAGTGGACTTGCTTTGAAATCTGTATTTCTTTAGTTTTTTATTTTTTATTTTTTTTAAATGTTCTGTTCTGTTTTGATATGGTTAACCTTACCCTCTTAGAGAGGTAAAACAAATAGGTGGGACTGATAATCATATTACGGAGCTTTTGTTCGACCATAGAGCAGATGGTTTGTAGGGTCACTTTTTTGAATGTCATTCTAAATACTTTAATTCTATAACCTGAACAGCCATTTCGAAGATGACAATTTGTATCTTATCAACCGGCAATTTCTTACCTTTTGTTTGTCTGTAATTTAGTATTATTTCTACCCTTTTTTTTAATCTCCATGTATTTTTTTTGTTTCCTTTTCTTTAAATAAAACAAAAAGAAAAAAGAAAAGTGCATAGCCTACGTGACGCTGCTGGCAGACCCAGTAGGCTAGCCCAACCCAGATCCCAGAGCCGGACGGTGGCCGGGAGGGGCAGGCCCCACGTAGGCTGCCTGGTCCGTAACTCCCTGGTGCACTGCAGTGGGCGGAAACACCTAACCAGCGCAATTTGATCAGGCTGTGGCTGACAGGAATAGAAGCTGGGTCTCCTATATAAGCTTGCATATATAAGGAACAGAGAATATGGGAAGAGGCAACAACAAGAAAGGCTCCTCACACCCCAATTCTGAGAAACAGGCAATAGTGGACACTGCACCAATAGACATAAAGCGCCATATAGAGAGCCTCATAGATCAGTTCAGGAATGAAGTTATCAATGACCTGAAGCTAGAAGTATGCAGAATAGTTAGAGAAATGCTAAGCACCACCCAAGAAAAAACAGATGGTGGAATGGAAGAACAGAAAAAGAGGGGAGAATTGTTTGATGGAGAAAACAGAGAAAGCATAGAATACGTGAGGCAGGTTCAAAGGGACTACCAAGAAACTAAGAAGTCTATCGAAGACAGGCATAACAGCTTGAAAGAAACTAAGGACAGACTATCTGAACTGGAGGGCAGACTTGTAATATGGGAGAATGAAATGAAAAACTTCTTAAAAATAACAAAGAAACAAACAGCAATAATACAAAGACAAGAAGATGATAAGAGGATCCATAATTTAAGGATTAAGAACATAAAAGAAGAAGTAGGGACACAAACAAATGAACTACAAAAGCTACTCACAGAAATAATCCAGGAGATTTTCCTAATTTAGCAAAAGGTAAAGATAGTCAGATGTATGAGGCATACAGGACCCCAGCTACCTACAACCCAAACAGAGCAACACCCAGGCATATAATAATAAAAATCACAGAAATTCAATACAAGAACAGAATATTAAAAGCTGTCAGAAACCAGAAACAGACCACTTACAAGGGAACACCCATCAGAATTATAGCAGATTTCTCTGCACAAACCATCAAATCACGAAGAATGTGGGGGGAAATAATTAAAGCTTTGAAAGATAGTAATCTCCAGCCAAGATTGAGATATCCTGCACAACTGTCCCTGGAAATGGATGGAAAAACAAGGTGCTTCCAGGATAAAGAGGAACTGGGGGAATTTGCAGCCCAATTCAACTCTACAGAGAGTATTGCAGGATATTCTAAAAAAAGAAAAATACAAAGAATCCAGAAATAGTGGCAGGGAGGCCACAATGAATGGAGCAGAGAACAAAATCAAGAAGACAAACTGACAGCTACTGACAGAAAAAGAGCTCAACAGAAATGAGGCAGAGAAGATTGGATAATAGGAACAGCTATTTGGAGAAATGACATTTTAATAGGTAATACTGATTTAGTATCATCTTGTTTTGATGTCTCATCAAGCTTTTGTTCTTCTGTCTCCAATGGTCTAAATAGGTTGTATCTTATTGGATTTTATTATGTATGATAGTATAAGCAAAAACCTTTTAAAGACAAGGAGATTATACAGAAACCATTGTTCATTTTCTGTTAGTCAATTCTAAATACTCTATAATGCTGTCATTCTCTTAAATGGTTTTACATTGTTTTGATATATTTAATGCTACAGTATACGAAGTTGTACTCAAGGATTTCAAGGAAAGACAATATGGTAACTACTTTTAGGTCAGGATTATCTGGTGGTGAAACACTATTCTGCTTAAATGGTTATGTTTTGATCTGTGCTGTTTCGCTGTTATGCCCTCTTTTATCTCAATCTCCACTCCATTATTTACTTTTTTATTTTTATCCTGTTAATTAAGGGAAAAATAAATAAAAATAGCAGGATATATTATAGTAACCCACTTTGACTCTCCATTATCTTGATTTAAAGCCCTGTATTACTCTCACCATCTTGTTTTTGACTGATGTTCCCCTATTCTGTGTTGCTGGATAGTATTGGGTTCGAAAGTTTAAGCATCAGCTGTGAAGATAATGAGATTCATTATAACACCCATTCTCGTTGACTTTTATCTACTTTTGAAGACCTACAAGGTCTCCAATGTTTTGGTTATGTCGGTTTTGTTCTTTACTGTTTTGTTCAATTTTATTATAACTAATGATATAGGCAATTCTATTAGAGATAGCAGGAGGCATTATGGTAACCATTGTTGATCACCCTGTATTATGTTTTTACATTACCTATTATGTCCACCCTTTTGACTTGACCGATTCTGTTCTGTTATGTCACATTTGGTTTTACTCTCTCCCAAAAAAGTAATAAGAACTGTGGGAGCAATGAAACCCAACATGTGTAACAGTCATTGTACAAAAGAGAGGAAAAGAAAGTGCTCTAAACTATATAACTGCATGTATATTTAAGTGTATAAGATAGAAAATGATATCACAGAGTTTTATTGGATCATTGAACAGAACTGTTTGCAGTATCATTGTTGATACTTTACAATTGTCCACTTTACAAGCTTTAATTTTGTGACTTGAACAATTATTTCTAAGATGACAATATGTAATCCATTAACTAGTGATTTCCTACAGTTTATTTTTTTTCTGTAAATCTGTATAACTTGTACCCTTTCTCTGCTTTCTTTTTTTTTTCTTTTCTCATTAAATAAAATTTTAAAAAAAAAAGAATTTTAAAACATGAATGATCACAATCCTCTGAAGGATGTTTTCAGCTTCTATTAATACACTAGCATTCATGTGGATTTTGAACGTTGCTTTCAGGTAAGCAATTGTTTACATAATGTATATCTAATATTCATAAATATGTGTATATATGAGTTCCTGCCTAAGTTAAGATTTATTCTTTTCATTTATGCCTATATATAATATCTAAATGCAATTCCATATATTTTTATGATGTTGATCATGACAGAACACTTTATACAAATGTATGAGATACTGTCGCTTGTTGCACATCACTACTAATTTAGTTTCCTGATATGGAATATCTTTGTATTCAATTATCAGGTTACACAACTTTAACCTGTGTTTGTATCAATAAAATATACAATATTAAAGAAATTGAAGATCCAGGTGCATTGGAACACCCCTGTAACCTCAGCACTTGGGAGGTTGAGGCTGGAGCATTGTTGCAAGTTCAAGACCAGCCTGGGCTACAAAGGGAGCTCAAGAATACCCTAAACTGCATAGTGAGACCCTGTTTCAAAAAAAAATATGACCTTATGTGCAAAGATTTCTTGTAATATGTTTGATCACACACCCTCTTGAGAAGTACTGCTTTTCCTTATGAATGCCGATTACCTCAGCCTTCTTGAACAATTTCTTAACCCTTCTTCCATTGCAGGCTGTCCTAAGTCCTTCCTGAATTGTAGCCAAACAAATACAGTCACTGTATCATTATATAAAAATTAGCAGCTACTGTTGGGAGCCGTGGCACTGCCAAGTCATCAGACGCGGTGATCGCGAGGCCTGTAGGAAAGTACAAAAGCCTGAGCTAGATTACCCCTCCCATCGAGCCCGCCTGGATGGCGCCTGTTTCCTGCTTCCTGATCCCTATCACCCCACTAAGTTCCCGCCTCGCAGGGTAGTCTGCCCAGCTACTAATGTTGCTAGCCAATCAGCTTACGCGACCCGCCTTGATTTGATTGGAGGCCACAATCCTATATATAGCCAGTACCTCCACCCCTGGAGGGAGAAGCATGGAAGGAGCCGTGGGGAGCGGACCAACAGAGGCTTCGGCCGGGACGAGTCCCGGGGTAGACTGTGAAGGAGGAGAGAAATAAAATAGAATACTTCGCCACCGCCAGATTTTGTCGTGTGTTCTTCCTGCCGGCCGGGAGCGACACCGACATCTGGTGGCCCGTACGGGGAACTGATCAGCCCTGAGACGAGGCGGTGGATAAAGTCCTTCGACACAGAGCTACAGGACAGGTGAGTAGGGGATAAGCCTGGGCCCTGGGTGGCGCGCACCTACAGGGTTTGTAGACTCCTCTCAGGCTCACGCGTAAGTGGTGGACCCTTAGACCTCACGTGGTGAGCAACATATTAAAAATGGGAAATGTAGAGTAGGGACACTCAGCCCCTGGTGCAGGTCCTCCGGAAGCTCTTAAAGTCAAGAGATCTTAAGGTAGGGCGCAAGACTCTGGAAAATTTTTTACAAGAGATTGACGGCTTCTCCCCCTGGTTCTTGCCTACGGGGCATCTAAACCTACCCTCATGGGAAAAGCTGGGTAGGGACCTTTCTCTAGCGGAGAGGGAGGGCAGAGCATCGGTTTCCGCTCGGCCTCTGTGGGAAATGATATATGCGTGCCTGAGGGTCGAGTGCGGAAGCGGGGAAAGCTCTCAAGAACTTACCGAGGCACGCAGGGTTTTTGAACAGACTCAGTCAGGGAGCTCCCGAGAAGGATCCATCAAGGGGAATAGAGAGACATGGGGGGAGGGTAGGACTCAGGCCCCGGAGTCGTCCGACTCTGAGGACGAGGAGGACCTGAATGGAGGCGAGACAGAAGGGTCTGGATGCCAGGAGGATAGGCCGCCTGACAAAGAATCGTGGGGGTCCTTCGCCGCGCTGCGCCGCGAGCTGCGCTCTGCCCAAATTGGTCTACGGAAGAGCAGGGAGCTCCTGAGCGCCCCCTGGCTGGAGAAGGAAGTTAAGACCTCTGCCCCGCCTTGGGGGCCGCCCCCCGAGGCGGTCCCCTGCCGCGAGGCGGCCGCGTGGGAGCTCCCCCTTCTTCCATCAGACCAGGAAGTGATACATGGGCCACCATCTTACGATGCTCTGCCGTCTGCTGGACGGTACTTTCATAGGCGGCTTTGGCAGGGGGGGTGTCTGCCCCTCGGGGACCATCTGCTGCCTGGAATAGACAGTGGCCCCTATGGGATATTCCCCGTGCAAATAGCTATGGGCCAGGGACGTAATGCATGGGAGCCTTTTGAGATAAAACAGATTAGAGAACTCAAGAATGCAGTCACAACCTTTGGGCCGACGGCGCCATATACCATCGCTATGCTAGAGAACCTGTCTGCGGGACCCCTCACCCCCGCGGACTGGATTCAGCTGGCAAAGGCGTGTCTGCCCTTGGGTAGTTACCTGGATTGGCGGGCCTGGTACGCCGAGTTCGCTGCCGAACAGGCGGAAAGAAACGCTAACCGAGGGAACCGGGGGTGGAATAGAGACATGCTTATGGGGGAAGGCCAACACGCTGATGATCAGACTCAGTTCCCTGGTGCAGTTTATGAGCAGATCAATACCATTGGGCTTCGCGCCTGGAAGCAGGTGAGTGGTGCTGGAGCGGCATCCTTGTGCCTCTCTAAAATAGTCCAGGGCACAACAGAGCCATTCGTTGATTTTGTGGCTCGGATGCAAGATGCCGCCGATAAGATCTTTTCCGATAGGGAAGTGGCTCAACCGCTGGTTAGACAGTTGATTTTCGAGCAATGCACAAAGGAATGTAAAGCAGCAATAGCCCCCCATAAGAACAAGGATCTTAACAACTGGATCAGAATATGCAGAGAGATCGGGGGGCCGCTCTCCAATTCGGGAGTTGCCGCTCTCCTGGCAGCAGCTGTACAGCAGAAGGGACCCCGCGGATCAGGAGAGGAACGTAAGGCCAAAGGGTGTTTTGCCTGCGGGGAGCCAGGACACATTAAACGTCACTGCCCAAACAATGCAGATGCTAGGCCCCGTCCTAGGAATGAAGAGCCATATGTTTGTGGGCGATGCAAGAAGGGACCACACAAAGCTGAGGAGTGTAGGTCGGTCTTTGATGCTCAGGGCAACCGTATTTGTGGACGAGATGCTAGAGAGCCAAAAAACGGCCAGAGGGGGCCCTCCTCACAGGCGGGCCCCTGCCCCAGAGACAGGACAACACAGGATGGCAGCCTTCAACAAGGGCCACCCCTGGGTCAGCAGGTGTGGACCTCAGTGTCGCCTCCAGATTCATATTAGCGCCTGACATGGGTGTTCAGATAGTCGAGACCACCTTCCGGGGGCCGCTTCCCAAGAATTCCGTGGGTCTGGTAATCGGAAGATCCTCCACCGCCCTCCGGGGTCTTATGGTGATCCCTGGGGTCGTTGACTCAGACTACACGGGAAATGTCAAAATTATGGTCCAGTCCCTTGCGGGTACGATGGTGATCAATAAGGGAGATAAGATAGCGCAGCTCTTCCTGCTTCCCAGTCTCCATGGGAGGTTCCCGGCAAAACAAAAGATTAGAGGAAACCAACACTTTGGCTCCTGCGGGGAGGTCTTCGAGCGGCTGCACATGACACTTGATAAAAGACCCATGCTTTCACTCAAAGTCAATGGTAAGGGTATAACAGGCCTCTTAGATACAGGAGCTGATCGCTCCATTATCTCCAGAAAGGACTGGCCTTCTGGCTGGCCTACCAACACTGCAGACAACACGCTCCAAGGTCTGGGGATGGTGTCAGCCCCCCAGGTTAGCGCCTCAACCCTTCTCTGGTGCGATGAGGAGGGTCATCAGGGCCATTTCCAACCATTTGTGTTGCAGTTGCCAGTGTCTCTATGGGGAAGGGACATCCTCACTCAGATGGATGTCACACGTCAAACTGCTCCCCCCAGGCTAAGGATATACTCAGGAACCAGGGATATACCCCCGGCAAAGGCTTGGGCAATGCCCTACAGGGTCGGACATCCCCAATACCAGTAGAGAACAGAAAAGGTAGGCAAGGGCTGGGTTTTTCTTAGGGGCCGCTGAAGAAGTTCTCCTACCCATTTCGATCAAAATCACCTGGAAATCAAATGATCCGGTTTGGGTACCTCAGTGGCCCCTGCCTAAGGAGAAGCTATTAGCCTTGTCAGAAATAGTCAGTACACAACTTAGATTAGGACACATTAAGCCGTCGACCTCCCCATGGAACACCCCCATTTTTATAATTAAGAAAAAGTCTGGCAAGTGGAGGCTGCTCCATGATCTAAGGGCGGTCAATGCGCAGATGCAGTCCCTGGGGGCGGTCCAGAGGGGGCTGCCAGCTCTCTCAGCCATCCCTCAGTCTTGGCCGATTTATGTTATAGATCTTAGAGACTGTTTCTTCTCAATCCCCCTGCATCCAGAGGACACCCATAGGTTCGCCTTTACTTTACCCACCATTAACCAAGAAAGCCCTGATCTCAGATACGAGTGGATAACACTGCCCCAAGGTATGGCCAACAGTCCCACTATGTGTCAGATTTACCTTGATTCCCTACTGGCCCCCCTACGGAAATCCTTTCCCAAGATAAGATGTGTGCATTACATGGACGACCTTTTGCTCAGCGGCAGGGACCCAGACATGCTAAATAATATGCTCGGCCAGTTGGTCGAGGCCCTGAGACAAGCCAATCTGCATGTTGCCCCCGACAAGATTCAGGGAGGAGAAATGGTGACCTACTTAGGCGCGAGAATCTCCCCTATGCTAGTCTCTCCGCAGAAGGTCACCACTAGGATGGATGGTGTTACGACCCTCAATGACATGCAAAAGCTATTGGGAGATATTAATTGGATTAGGCCATATTTACATATACCAAATTCAGATCTCAAACCCCTGTTCGACCTTCTGAAGGGAGACCCAGATATAGCCTCCCACAGGAGGCTCACTCCTGAGGCAAGAGCTGCCTTACAGAGAGTGGAGGAAGCCTTAGGTGGGGCTACCTTACACAGAATTGAACCAGGGCGGCCCTTTGACGTCTGTCTGCTACAGACTAGTCTACAGCCCACAGTGGTGATTTGGCAGAAAAGACCACTCCTGTGGATACACCCTAAGGTCTCACCTGCAAAAGTCATAGAACATTACCCGGAGGCAGTCGCTTCATTGGCCCTTGAAGCGCATGATAGAGCTGTCCAACATTTTGGCTCAGGACCACAAGCCATCCGAGTACCCTATACCGCCAGCCAGATCAAGACCCTGGCTGCCTGCATAGATACTTGGGCCATTTTGAGATGTGTTTTCCATGGGGATATAGACAATCAGTACCCTAAAGACCCTATCTTGTCATTTGTTACTCAGCACCCTATAATTTTTCCAAAGGTTACTGCCTCTGAGCCATTAGTCCCAGCAACTACAATATATACAGATGGCTCCAAGATGGGGATAGGCGCCTATGTGATCCTAGGCAAGCCCCCGGTTACCATACAATTTGAACCAGATCAGCCTCAGGTGGTGGAACTGCAGATCGTTAAAATGATTCTTAAAAGGTTCTCAGGAGCCATTAACATTGTCTCCGATTCTAGGTATGTGGTCAATGCTATGCAAGTGCTTGAGACTGCCGGTTTAATTAGATCCACTTCCACAGTGGCTGGGCTGTTCCTGTCTATCCAGACATTGCTTCAGAACAGACACCATAAGGTCTTCACCACCCACATAAGAGCACATACATCCCTGCCAGGGCCTATGGCACAGGGGAATGCGGCCGCTGATGGCGCCACTCGCCCGTTATGGATTTTCTCCTTTCAGACATCAATTGAGCGAGCCCGCGCCTTCCATGATAAGTTCCATATCAATGCCAGGACACTAGCAAACCATTTCCAGATTCCCAGAGCAGAGGCACGAGACATCGTGCGACTATGTGGCTCTTGCGCCACATATAAACCTGTCATACTGATGGGTGTAAACCCTCGGGGCTTAGTCCCTGGTGACATTTGGCAGATGGACATCACACATATCCAAGAGTTTGGGACTCTAAAATATGTCCATGTCTCCACAGACACCTGCTCTCATATCATATTTGCAACAGCAGAGGCAGGCGAAAGAGTGTCTCATGTAATCAATCATTGCCTGGCGGCTTGGGCCGCGTGGGGCAAACCAAAAACATTAAAGACCGATAACGGACCAGCTTACACGGGGAAAGCCTTCAATGAGTTCTGCGCAGTGATGGAAGTCCAGTTAAAACATGGTATCCCATACAATCCTCAAGGTCAGGGAATTATCGAAAGGGCTCACAGAAGTCTCAAAGCAATTCTAGATAAACAAAAAGGGGGAGTAGGTCAAGGACTGCCCCCAAAGGCACGATTATCCATGGCACTATTTACACATAATTTTTTAAATTTAAATGGTGATAATTGCTCCCCAGCTATGGAGCACTGCAAGCCTTCACCCAACCATAGAGGCTGGGTTAAATGGAAGGACGTCCTGACAGGACAATGGATGGGCCCGGATCCGGTGATCAGCTGGAACCGAGGTGCGGTTTGTGTCTTCCCACAGGAACCGGGACGAGAACCATTGTGGGTACCAGAGAGACTGACACGAGCGACAAGCCCCTTGATCAGAGATCAGGCCTGCTCAGCTAAAGACCAACTACAGACCAGCGAGCAAGATGAAAAAATATAGGACCACCTCCCTCCATGGAGCTGTCGTCCTACTCTTCCTCAGGATTGATATGGTACATGCTGGTTTTGGGGGCCCTATGTCTAGAGACGACCTAAGAGCCAGTATCCATGGGAACCCCTGTGATTGCAAAGGGGGTACCGCTACATCTCCCCCTCAGAGGTACACTTCATCAGTTGATTGTGCAGATGTCTGCTGGGAGGTGGAACCCCCCGTCCATAGGCAACTGAGGATATCTTGGCCCGCTATGCTCCTTGTTCCTGATCTTGCTTATAGGCCCATGCGTTTTTCGATGGGCCACCTCCTTCATCAACAATCGCCAGGTCCGTCTGGTCGCCCATGCGGCTCTGGCGGCGGCTCGAAATGGGCAGGAGGACCCTCAGGCATATGCATGGCTCGCTCGCCTGGCCTACGACCGGGTTTGAGTGCAATGAGCTTCCCATATTCTTCCCCATAAGCACAGCATCGCTGGGTAGATGAGTCAAAGACGGGTAAGAGCGCACTTCCCCGGTGCGACTCAACCTAAGCCAGGCCCTACCCCGTTCCGCTCGAAAGCCGCTGGATTGTTAGATGCTGCCTAGGTCTAAATTTCTCTCCGAGGGGATTCATGGAGAGAAATGAGTGCAAGCTTGTGTGCATCCAGGTTCCGTCCAGTTCGCGCCTGGCCCTAGAAAAAGGACGAGGGCCTCAAGGCCTTGGCCGACCATGGTACGGCCGACTGGGTCAACGCCAAGGACCTGTGGCGGGCCTGCATATAGGGCACAAGCCTCTACACCCAGTCCAGGACGGGCTTCGACGCATATTTTCTTAGAAAATAAAGAAGGGGGAGATGTTGGGAGCCTTGGCACTGCCAAGTCATCAGACGCGGTGATCGCGAGGCCTGTAGGAAAGTACAAAAGCCTGAGCTAGATTACCCCTCCCATCGAGCCCGCCTGGATGGCGCCTGTTTCCTGCTTCCTGATCCCTATCACCCCACTAAGTTCCCGCCTCGCAGGGTAGTCTGCCCAGCTACTAATGTTGCTAGCCAATCAGCTTACGCGACCCGCCTTGATTTGATTGGAGGCCACAATCCTATATATAGCCAGTACCTCCACCCCTGGAGGGAGAAGCACGGAAGGAGCCGTGGGGAGTGGACCAACAGAGGCTTCGGCCGGGACGAGTCCCGGGGTAGACTGTGAAGGAGGAGAGAAATAAAATAGAATACTTCGCCACCGCCAGATTTTGTCGTGTGTTCTTCCTGCCGGCCGGGAGCGACACCGACAAGCTACCAGTTAGATTCATTGTATAGCGTTAACAAGACTGAGATATTGTTCAAAATGTTTTCCTATTCTAATGAATTTGTATACATCAGAACGAACCATAATTCTCCACTGAGTATATGAGCATATGATGTCATCCTTACCTAAAGCATTTATATTCATCAGTGTTTCCCTCGTCACATCTCTGTAGAGCTTCTTCTCAGATGGATTCAGCAGAGCCCACTCCTCCATGGTGAAGTTCATAATTACATCCCCCAATCACTGTCTCCTAAAATACCACATACATATTTCCTGAAGAAGGTTCACACTCGTACCCTGAGACCTTGAACTCCTTGTGTAAAGGCTAAATTGCATTTGTTCCTTCAAATAAACACTCCATGTCTAGGTTGCTTCAGTCTGCTACAGTCCCAGCAAAAAGAAGCACTTATTGCCGAGTCACAGAAGTTGTACTTGCAGAATGTTTCTAAAGTCAAACTCATAGAAGTATCCTACAAATCACAATTTCTAAAACAAGGAGGCAGAAAAGTATCTAATGAAAGGTTGTGACAGACAATAGATTACACCTTTTTGCAAATCTGATTTTTCATGTAATTGAGACATTCTTTCTTATATTGCACATAAGCAGCTTTCTGAAAACTGAATTTCTTTCTTAGGAAAAATTTCAAGTGGCCATTATATAAAATACACACATTTCACATTGTGTGTGTGTGTGTGTGTGTGTGTTTTGAGACAGGGACTTCTTACACAGTTTGAGCTGGCCGTGAACTCATTTTGTAGCCTGGGCTGGTCTCGAACATGTAACAATTCTGCTTTAGCCTTCTAACAGATGGGATTACAGGTGTACACCAACACACATGGCTTTTCTTATTTACTCTTGGATTCTCATACTAGAATAACCAAGTGATATTTCCACATGTGTGTCTACTTCACTTTACAGTGTCATCTCAAGGTATAAACATTTAACAAGTAATTTCTCAAATCATCCTTTAAGGCACAATAGTCTAACATTATAATTTTTCTTTTTTTATTCTTTTTGTCTTTTTCGGTTTTTTATCGGTACCAGGGATTGAACTCACGACCGCGTGCTTGCAAGGCAGGCGCTTATGCCACTGAGCTAAATCCCCAGCCCTAGTCTTCCATTCTAAAAAAAGAAAATGAAAACACTTATATTTTCTTCATCCATTCAACAGTGTATGAACCTATGGACTGCTTTCAAGATTTATCTATTTCAAACTGTGCCTGTATAAACATGAGTGTGTATATATCAGTGTGGTGTGATGCTTTTAATTCTTTTGTGAAAAGACAAAGAAAGGGAATAAGTGGATGACTGGACCTTCAAGATTTTGTGTTTTGAGATGCCTGACAAAATATGTAAATGATAAGGGAACCATGAGGTTGTAGGGGAAGAAAGCAGGGACAAGTAAATGGCATAGGAAGACAAAAAAGAAACAGTTTTATAAACAAAGAGGGGAAGAGAGTCTGAGGGGAAGCAAAGAGGGTAGAAGAAAAAGAAGCAGCTAGATATACCATGTACAGATACAAACTCCAAAGATGAATGTTATCAGTATGTAGCAGTAAAAAACAAAACAAAGAGGTTTATGAATAATATTAAAATACCAATAGAAAACCAGTATACTTGGAGCAAGTCTATGGATAATCAAATAGGAGCCAAGTGGCTGATTAGCTTATAGCACAGAGAAGCCAAATGATCACCCTTCTATCACATAAAAGAAGCCCTACCACTGTCTGATGTAGTGAGGGGAAGCATATGTAGAATATATATGAAACACATTAAAAATGAAGATATCACAAAGTGAATAGGCAGTAAATACAAAAAGAAAACTTCAGCCAGGTATGATTATAACTGCCTACATTCCCAGCACTTGGGTGCCTGCTGTGCAAGGATTTCCATGAGTCTGATGACCGCCAGGAGTTCAAAGTCCTGCTGAAGTTTGGAGGTACGCTCAAGGCCAGTAAAGATTTCAAAGTGAGACCCTGAGAGGGACAAACCCCAGTAAAGGAAACCTGAAAGAAAATACTGTGCCACTTACAAGTCACTCCTTTGATCTGCTCAAAAAATGACAACAGTGCAGGGTAACAGAAGACTGACAGCTTTCACCACCTTGTGATCAAGGTGATAAGTGCACACTGCACTGCTCATAAAACACATTCATGTTATATCTTTGTTCCAGTTTGTGACCCATACAGGAATGACAAAGGGATACCGGAAAAGAAAGGCAGCTTTTACAATTCTACTTGTACATACAACAGTAACTCATGCTGCAGCTCATGTTAAAAACATTTTAAAGAAATCAGATATGTTTCATTTTTGTTAAGAGACAAATAGGTATGCAATTGAATATATAGATGAAATACATTCTATTTTATCTCCAAAGTTGTGTATTGAAAAGGGAAAGATAAACTTGAAACTTTAGTATTATATAATTAAATAACAAAAAAGAAACTTTCTCAGAGGATACAAGTAGCCAGCAGATTTCAAAGGAGAAAATGAAATCTATGAAAGCCATGGCAAATAAACAAGACTAAAATATTTGCTGTGTACACGAGTCAAAGATATTGCATACAGTGTAAAGACCAATGAACGGAAATATCTAAAATATATAAAACATATCTGACTTAAAAGAAACATTGAAACACTGTTCGCTTCCGGGGCTCAGCAGGGAGGCTGTGGATCTCCAGGGCTGTTTTGGACTGCATGCATCTGGAACACACCCCCACCTCCATCCCAGAAGTTCACCATTGCTTGGCTTGACAGTTTCTAAGGATCCTTCGAGTTCACCACACAGCCAGTAGAAATCACACAACAGGACCAGGGGTGGCCTCCACTGTTAGCTTGTAACCCAGGAAATTCTGGACAGGTGGCTTTCCTAGATGACAACCTCACCTGGCCTGAGGAATCCTTGCATTTAAGGGCTTCTTGCTTGACTTTTAAGAGCTGCACTCATTTTCCTAATGGACTCAGTGGACTCTTCCAGAAAATGGATTACAAATGTTCTCAGAATGTTCCAGGGTCAATGTCGTATGGAAGAATACCGACCCTGATGACTAAAAATATAGGCGGCCAGGCCAGGATAGCATGGAACACAGTGAGGTCCTGCTGTTAGAAACGAGGCAGTCAGTTTCATTGGCAAGACTTTCACACTGTCTCTCAATCTACTCATTTTCATCCATGAAAATGAATATATGGCCACTGAGAAGAATGCAATCATGGTGTAAATAAATACATAAGAGGGCCAGGGATTTAGCTCAGTGTCACAAGTGCCTGATTTGTAAGCCAAAGGTGGTGAGTGAAAGCGTTTTGGCCCAAGCTCTACACTGTAGCTGGAAAAGCCTCAGGTGCAACCAAGGAGCTCCTATCTCCCCCACCCCTAGGAATTTACATATGCCGCCAAACAAAGACCAATGGGCTACCTGTGCATCCCTAATGCCCCCTTAGATTCCACCCCAAACCGAGGCAACTTATGTGTCTCACTCCATGTGTTCCACGGAAAGATCGCTGACCCAAGGGTACAGATGCCACGCCCCAGGGGATTGGTGGCTCTCCCCGCATTCTCAAAATAAAGGTCATTTATGTTTCATACTTCTAATCTTTTCAGCCGCCGCCTATCCCCCACAGTTCTATCAGTGAGTTCAATCCCTAATACAAAAAAAAAAAAAGTCAAAAAAACAAAAAAAGAAAGAAAAATTAGAGTTGCTTGGTAGCAATGCTCTGCAAAATGTAAAAATGAAAGAAAAAAGAAAAGCAAGCATTCCAGCTCCCTCAGACAATATTCACAGTTATCCATGCTCACAAAAAATACTTCAGTTCTGGAGATAAACCTATTTCCCAGCATGAGGGCCAGAAAGATTGCAGAAATATCCCCACATTTGATCTACTTGAATACTTCCTGGTGATGAGACTGAGATACAAAACGACTTTTAACTGTAAGCTACCAGTGCCCTACTATGACTCATCAGAAGTTTAAATTCCCCATCTTTTAACGTCAATATTCCTTAAAGAAAAATACATATAGTCATGCATAATGCTTTGCAATAAGAGTCATGCATAATGCTCTGCAATAAGATACGAGGTGTCTGAAGCCATGTGTTGGTATTAAGCATGTGTTTAGGGCCAGATGTCTGTATGTAGGGAGTTATTTTTTTTTTTTTAGGTAGATAGTACAGGGACAAAGTCACTGTGATATGCAAACAATTCAAGCATTCAAACAAAAAATATGTGCACATGAAAGAAATTGGTTTACAATATTCACATAGAAACATTGACTTGTATGCTTTTCTGAAAAAAAAATTGATGTATTAGAAAGTTAGTTGATAACAAATATCTAATAGGAATTTTATTAAATTTTTGTCATTGTTACTCTTGTCATAAGGAAAACTTCCTGACTCGCAAATGACACCACGGATATAGCTCAACATTGCAGCACCAACCTGGCAATCATGAGTTTGATTTCTGTACCAAAAAACCCCAAAACAGTTCCAAAAAAAAGAGGAGGAGGAGGACCAGGAAGAGGAGGAGGAGGAGGAGGAGGAGGAGGAGGAGAAAAACAACAATAAGGACAAGCAAATGAAAATTTTTATTGTTTCATTATTTCTAAGACAACAATCTTCTATTCCTGAAATGTCACTTTAAATAGACTTAAAGCACAAAGATACTGGCTTTTCAGAGACCCAGGATCCAGAGAGAAGGGAAACACAGAGGAGAAGGGCCCAGAGTCTACATTTGGTCCCTTAGGTCACACTATCATGCCTCAGCCACCTCAAGAAGTGTGCTTTACTGATATATCATGTATCTGTCAAGCAAAATAAGCTAGTCACACAACTGTATCCTGACCCCATGTATTTTTGTTCGAGAAATACGACTGTTACAAGGTAGAGAATTTCAACCTCATGCCACACGACACAGAATGGGGAGCTTACAGTTAAAAGTCCTTTTTGTAAACCAGTCTCATCACCAGGAAGTGATCACATGGATCAAATGTGAGGCTGTTTCTCCAATCTTGTTGACCTTCATGCTGGGAATTAGGTTTATCTTCAGAAGTGAAGTATTTTTTACAAACATGGATAACTGTGAATGTTGTCTGAGGAAGGTGGAATGCTTGCTGCTCTTTCATTTTTACTCTTGCAGAGTCTTGCTATCATGCCACTCTAATTTCTTTATTTACGCAATGCTTGTACTCCTCTCCAGGGCCATATTTACATTTTCCTGGATGAAAATGAGTAGATTGAGAGACAGGGTGGAACTCTTGCCAACGAAATTGACTGCCTCATTCCTAACAGCAAGGCCTCCCTCTGTTCCATTTAATCCTGGCCTACCTTTATGATATTATTGGTCATCAGGGGTGGGATTCTCCCATAGGACATTGACCCTGGAAGCTTCTGTGAACATTTATGACCCATTTTCCAGGAGCGTCCACTGAGTCCATTACGAAAACCAGGGCGCTCTGAAAAGCCAAGAGCAAAGCCCTTAAAGGCAAGCATTGCTCACACAAGGTGACAGGGGAATCTAAGGAAAACGACTGGCCCTGAGTTTCCTGGGCTAGGAGCTATCAGTTAAGTCTACCCTGCTCTCAGAAGTTTGTTTCTCCCCTCACTCTCAGCCCCGCTGATTGGCAATTAAGCAATCGGCGATGGAGGCGGGCTCTGCGAAGTACCCAATCAGGTGGGCCTAGGGGGCGGGCACTTCATGTGTCATGGCGCTGCAGTGAGTTCTGTGAGTTCGTTGCTGAGAGACCACAGTGGTGTGGACCGTCTTTTCTATTAGTTAATTTTTGTCGTTGTGAACTGCCATCTCTTGTCCTGGCTGCAGCGTGCACACGAAGGATCCCTGGAGACCCTCAAGCCACGCAATGGTGATGCTGTGGGACGGGCGCTGGGGGTGGGATGGGATAGGGTGCTTTCCGGATGGAAGTGTCAGAAAGAGCTGTGACAGCCTGCAGCCTCCCTGCTGAACTCCGTACGACACGGGGTCTTCCTCGTCTTTGGGGCCGCGTGTTCTTGTGTGCCGTTGTTGTCTGTTCAGGCAGGGAGAGTTCTGAGTCTCCAGCATAAGGAAGTGTACAGTGACTGTGCAGTTTCTTTATTTATCAGTATTTTAAAACAGGGGCTCGCTGTGTAGTTCAGGCTGGTTCTGAACTCGTTACATTACCAAACTAGGCTTGAACTCGCAGTACTCTTCCTGCCTCAGCCTTCCAACTGCTGTGATGACAGGCGTGCGCTGCCACAAGCGACCCTGCCTTCTTGGTCTGTCTTGGACACCGCTGTGTCTCCACCACACTGCAGAGTGCCGCAGTTTTGGGAAGACAAGGATTTTCATACTCAGCAATGAAATGTTTTTACGTGAGACCTCTATTTGCATTTGTGATTGTTGCATAAACAGAGCTCGTGGTCTAACAACGTTCTGGAATGATGTGAACAAAAAGAAAAAGATGTTAGGAGAGATCTTATTGGAAATAAGTAGGAAGCTCCTTGATTTTCGAAATTTTCTTGAGTGGCCCTATCTCTAGATAGCCATGCTATCTAGAGATTCCTATAGATAAGTATAGCATTATAAATACATTTTCAGTTGTTTAGTGGGCACCTGTCACACATGCCTCCCTGGATTTAAAGCAACAGGTCTAAACTCGGGCGATGTAACTCAGCATGCACTGTGAAAAGAAACAGGTTTTAGGGAAACACTGGTTATTTTGCATTTTTCGTTCCTGGAAACTCAGGAGCTTAGTAAGGCATACCTGCACCTCCTTTTAGTAGAGAGGATCTGCATTCCTTGTTGGGCAGCTAGTTCACTGTTGGTGCAACATTCTATTCTCATTTTAACTCGTTGCAAAATAGCTAATTTCCCAGTTGTATCTCAGGGCCTTCTCTTGCGGGATGCCTTATTTATATGTTAATAAAACAATTTCTTCACATGTATACTATTTAAATGAGACTTTTCATAGAGTTTAGCATGAAGACAAAGATGTTACTCTCCTTCCAAGAGAATGGCAAATGTTTCTGCTAAGAACTTCTGAAAGGGGCTGCCCCTTGAACTCACACTGAGAAATGCTTTGAACTGAGGCATCTACAGGAATGTGCAATAGTGACCTTGGTATGATGGGAAAGGGAAAGGGGAATCATCTCTGAAACACCTGCTTCATAGTCTGAGGGCTGTTTGTAGACACTTTTAAAATTTGAAACACCAAATCAGGTATTTATATAAAAGAAGTACTTGGTCAGGTGTAGCCCATGCATTGTAATTCCATCACTTGGGAAGCTGAGATATGAGGATGTCTGAGTTCCAGGCCAGCCTGGGCTACAGAGTGACTTCAAGGCCAGCCTGAGCTGAGTAATGAAACCTTGTTTTAAACACACACACGCACACACACACACACACACACAATTACTGAAGTAGGGGTAAATTCATGTAGTTTAATCTGTTGGCATTTTAATTACTAGAATGAAAGTTTTTTGAATAGGCAATAGCAAATAAATGTGAAACAGAATTGGGAGAGTGGGAATTTGCAAAGGTGGCAAAATGAGCAGCTTTACAACTGTGTATTTCTCAGAAGTGACATTATTCTCAGAGTGATAATAAATGAAGGGTTTTTCTGTTCTAAGATTAGGTCAAAGGTCAGAGGCTTAAAAAAACAGTTTAGAAACAGGTAAATATTTGTTCTGTGGCTACTGTTCAACTCTCCTAATCATTTTTAAGGCAAAATTAGAAATTAGCGAATTAGTCTTGTTATACTGTTTAAAATAGCGTAAACAGGGCTGGGGATTTAGCTCAGTGGTATAAGCATCTACCTGGCAAATGCAAGGTCAGGAGTTCTATCCCCAATAGCAAAAAAAAAAAAGGGCAGCAGTAGACATCATCACTGATGTAGAATGAGAAGGGTATTCTTTTGGATGTAAAAGCTTGCAATGTGTGTTTGAGCTTTTTCATTGTACAAAGTGAGCTCAATAGTTTTACCTGAGCTGTATCCCCCCCAAGTTGTTCCTTCTCCTTTTCCTTTTTTAGTTTTTGTTTATGGTTTTTTTTTTGGGGGGGGGTCCAGATCTTATTAAGTTGCCAAGGTTTGCAAGACATTTTAATAGTTTACACCTCCTTTCCTGTTGGGAGCACAGACATGTGTCACCTTGCTAGTTTGAGGCTGATGTTTTTTTTTTTTTTTTTTTTTTTTTTTTTTTTTTTTTTTAAATTTAAGAGGAAAAAGAGAAAAACACAAAACAAAACAAAGCGGTGTAAGGTTACACATAATACAGAACTACAAAAAAAAAAAACATAACAGTAAGAAATCACCTGTTAATAGATTACATATTATCATCTTGGAAATAGTTGCTCAAATCACAGTATCAAAGAATACAAAGTAGACATTCAAACAGAGAGACTGCAAACAGCTGTGTTCAATGATGCAAAAACATTAATATAGTCAGCTATTTAACACCCCTAAACACACTTGCTGTTATATCCGTTAGAGCTCTTTTTTTTTTTCCTCCCTCTCTTTTTTACAACAAAATTTACACATTTTGGATTTTATTACTCTTTAGTTCTTATTACTTTTTTTGGGGGGGGGAGAGAATAAAGTCAAATATGGCAAACCAAAGCTGTCAGTCAAAACCAAGGATAGACATAGCACATGATGTAGAACAGAGTACAAGATTATCAACAATGGTTATCAACGTTGTCTCTTGTTTCCTTAAAAAGAATTGTCTATCTCATTAGATATTATAAAGTTGGACAAAACAGTAGAGAACAAGACCAATAAAACTGAGGCATTGTAAACATTACAGGATTTCCAAAGGAGACAATAGTCAAACGAGAATGGGCATCTTAGTGAATATTATTGCCTTCAAAGTAGTTGCCTATACCCTCAAACTTGATACTATCGCACAGAATGGAACAGAGTCTAATCAGTCAAAACAAGATCGTGGGAGTATTACAGGACTTCAAAACAAGTTAATAGGAAATCAAAAAGAGTTACTATTATATATCCTAATTTTTTTAATTTTTCCCCTTAATTAAAATAAACATAAGAAATAACTAAATAATTTTTTTTAAGAATAAGGGAGAGATTGAGTTAAAACAGGACATAACAATATAACAATAGAGGTCAAAGCATGACTGTTTCAGAGGCTGATGTTCTTAAATCACCATGATTTAGCCTAGATTTCAGTAAACATCAGTAGGCCTGGTAGTGCACACCTTTAATTCCAGCTGCCTGGGAAACTTAGACAAGAGTATGAACTCACCAAGCTGAATAAGTGACCAAGACCATTTTTCAAAATGGAATGTTTTGGGGGTGTGCCTCAACTCTAAACTGGTATAATGTGTGAGAAACCCAAGTGAAGTCTCCAGTGATGCAGGGCAAATGAAAAATATTTAGTGCCAATCTTACTTTTTTTTGCTGTATACTCACTGTTCAAACTAGTGGTACATACTATAATACTCCCTCTTGGTGGTGGATAGCAGTAATGAGTCTTGCTTAATCAGAAACAGAAGTGTACTCTGTGAAATAACACGCATGAGATATATAGTGTTTTATTATCAATATTGCTTTCTGTTACATAACATTCCCCAAATGATCATCAAGACAGGTTTTAAAAGATCCAAGGTTTAACACTGATGTTTGCTTATATTCTGTACCTTTTCAGTACATTTTATTTTCAGTTGCCTTTAGGTTGATGAAAATATTTCCCCTTTCTAAGTCAAATAGCATCTGTAAAAGCATCCTTGTAACTCTTTGTATAGTGTACAGTTGAGCATGACACTCATCAGGCTGTTTCTTGTTTTGAACGTTCATTAATCATTTATCCTGAGCCACCAAATTAGGAAAACAGAATAATTGGAAAGGGGGAAATATGCTTTGCTTTATGTTTTTTCTTTGCTTTGATTTGATTTGCTTTCTTCCTTTCTTTTTTTTTTTTTTTTTTTTTTTTCCTTTCTCATTTTATAAAGAGCTGCCTCACTTGGGGTCACATTCTTTGGATTACATCAGTAGGACAATGGGATAGGATGGAAATTTTCAATGAAAGTTATAGGGCTGAGTAGTTAAAGCACGACACAAAGCACATGCAAGGTTGAAGGGAAAACATTTCCATTTCCACTTTTAATTTATGCTGATTATAAGCACTCTTTTTTACTGTTTTAAACTTCATTATCATCTGCCTTCCAATACTGGAATTATTCCTCCTGCAAGCAGTTTACTTCCAAGCCTGTATCTGTGGTCTGTTGTCCTACTCTTAGAAAGAATGCAGTTCTCATGTGCAGGACATATTGTGGGCTAGATATTCATAATGACCTCATGAGCTCTACTTGTATTTGAATTGGTACTCTTGGTGAATCACCCAATAGAGAAATATAATAAAAATTCTCATTTCGCACAGCTAAAATGAGACAAAAGACACACCTGAGACACACCTCAGGTACAGAACTGGGTTCCTGTAACGTGCTGTCCATTCTACAGGGACACTGTGACTCCTTTACTTATCATATGTCCTCATTGGCAGTCTGTGCCCATTGCTTATTGCTGGTCAGAAAGAATGAATTCTGGTGCATTCACCAAGAGCACTGTGTTCAAAGAGCCAAAGAGTCTTCATGGGCTGGCTTAGGAAGGTTGAAGAATAAAGGATGCAGTGAGAAGCCTCCAGAGCTCAGAAGACAAAAAATTCCAATTTGAAAACCAAATTATTCAGTTGGAATTTGTTTAATATTACAATATCAACTCTTTTAGAGGTAATATATTCTTTTGGATAATGTGCTCTTTTGAACATCTTGATAATCTTGCAGGTAATCCATATGGACTCATTTAGTACTATAGCTACAAGTGTCATTGGTACTGATATAGTTCCCGTCAGTTGACATACATATTGTGAAAAATTTAGCAGGTGTATACAGCAGTGAGGTTAAGTACAACTTCATGACCAGATGTCTCTTTGTATACGGTTTGTCCTAGCTGATTAAAATACGCACTCTGAGGGACACAGATTTTGGGGCAGACCCAGAAATTTGTAGTGTGGTGGTATATTTGGCCTGAACTCTGGTAAACTGCAAAATTTCACACACAAGGAAAAATGAATAGCACTAATTTTACTCATAGCATGTCCCACAAATGTGTACTGCAATTTCTTTCTGTGCCTACTGAAACAAGTATTTCAGCTTAGAACTAAAGCTCTGATAATTCCACTGAATTCTGACATCTCAAGTTACATTCTGAGGTCATAGTTGTGCTTGTGCAATTCTACTAGAACTTGTTTAGATCTTAGACTACTCAAATTTGTGTTCCTCTATCATCTTCCTTTACCCAGCATGGCCAAAGAGACATTCTCACAATCTACCCTCTTGTTTTTTTATTCGAATTGCTGGAATGAATCATAGGACTCAATGTTTTTACATTTTTGAATGTATACTTGAAGAACAGTTTAGATCTCAGTTTTTCTGTCTGGAAATCTCCAAATATTTGTGGCTATCAGGATTAAGCAACTCAAAAGTTTTGGGTAAAACATTGTTTAAGGATTTTTGATAAAGTCTCTGTTTATTACAAATTTAATGAACTCTTTGTGTTTAAGTTATTGTCAGTTCTCTTTTTCCCCTTACACACATCAAGTGGGATGATCTGAATAGCTACACACTTAATGGTTTTAACATTTCACTTTTAAACATTTCTTTGTCTTTGTGCATGTCAGTTATACTGTCCTCTCAACAGGATTTTCCCTAGAGAGATCTCAAGTGTCTTAGAAGTTTATAGGTCACAGTCTCTAGGCTATAATCCGGTAATATTCTTTGTATGTTTTCCTACCTTCTGTCACTTGACAGATAATAAAGAAAAGTCACTACTATTGACCTAAACCATCACCACATGCCCTGTTACACAGCTTCAAGAAGATAACTTAAATTGAACGATGCAATCACACCCCAGGAGCATGTGACCTTAGGGCATGTGCAGCATAAAGTACTCTTTGACTATAACAAGCTGCAGAGTGTAGGAAAGCAAGCTGTTTCACATAGTGACTATTTTATGTGTTTTTTCTTTCTGAGAATGTGATTACGACTTTGAGCCATAGGGCTCTTTCTAGAAAATAGTTTTCATCTAACAGGGTTTAATGGAATCAGGAAATAAATATTACCTATGAAGAATATGAAGGGCATATTTTGATTGAAAAAGCCTTATTCTGTGTCTGTGAACATGAATTGTGCTGCAGCCCATTGGTAAATGAGAACAACTTATCCCATTTGTAAAGCTTGGTGTTTTTTTGTGGGTGACTGGCTTGTAGGCACAAGCTCAGGAGAGATGGCCCACTCTGTATGTCACTTATAACCAATAAACTTGTACCCTCAATGGAATAAAAGGATCCTCCCCATTTTTCTGTGGGTGATCCCGGTGTTTGCCATTGCTTTGGGATTTTGGTGTCAAGTTTTTATTTCAGGCTTCCAGCATCAATTGTTCATCCTTTCAATGAAGATTCATCAGCAGGTAAAGACCCTGAGAGGAAGGTACCAAGCTCCAGAAGATGTAAAAATAGTTTCTGGTATTGACCATTACATTTGCCTCACTTGGACACACTCAGACATGAGCTTTCTGAATATCCTAGGCATCTCTCAAACTAACAAATGTGGCAGCGTAAGTCTGACCATCACTTGACTCAAGGTAGGAATATTACTTTGGAGAAATTAATATGTCAAAATGGAAAACCATTCACACAGGGGTAGAAGGAGAGTATCATGGAAAAAGTGGTCCCTGCCTCATTACAGAGAAGTGATGCAGGGTCAGGCTGCATTGCAGCTGTCATTCTGGCTTTCCTGCTATTAGTTGTTAGAATTCTGAATTTCCTAATGACTTTGGTTGAAATAGTTGCCTTCTGAGGCACTGGAAAATTTTAAATTCATCTTAATTACTTTACATAATTTTGGAAACTATAGTCATTTGTTCTTTTTTCTATACCAAATTGTCATCTAGCCTGCTTTTATCTTCCTTAGGGTAAATGCTATGATTGAGATATAATGGGTTAGAAAGTCTCTGCCATGAAGCCAAGTGTCTCATTCAGTTTGCTGCCCTCTAACAGCCTTCGTGCTTTCCTTCTGTTCCTAGAAGTTCTACCATTGAATGGACCTAGCATCTTCATCAGGTTAGGTGTTTGTCCCTATGTATCATTCAATATGAACATGCAGTGACAGATGTGGATCCCATCATCACTGACAACAGAGCCCACAGAGTACAGAAAAGAAGCAGAAACAAACATACAAACCTCAAAACAAATCTTGCTTCAAATCAGTGATCCAGTGGGTTACTTCAAGTCCATATCATAGAAAGTACCGTTAACTTAGAAGAGTTTTGTTTACAGTCGCTCATCTGGGCTATACTCAGGCAGATAGTATATTATGCTTTGTTGTCCCTCTGGCTCAGTGGGCAGAACGTGGGCAGCCTTGCAGCAGGGAAGAAGCGTTTAGGTTGAATGAAGGGGCAGCTCAGAACTGCTGACAAAGACTAGAATCCTCCTTTATAGAGAGCTAAGTCAAGAGCTCAGGAAGTGTTACTGAGCAACTCCCAAACTGAATCGTGCTGGCTCACTCTGTGGCTCCTACTGATTGGTTGCACAGAAGGAAATAGCAGACCTCATTCCCAAGCAGGTGATTGTACAGGACCAAATGGTTAGAGACAATAGTATGGGTCTATTGGATCCATATGCTCTTGTGGAAAATGAGCAGACCAGCTTTGGCAAGATTTGGGCCACACTGCATCTACACTCTCTGGTGCATGTTAGGTCTTTTCTGACCCACAGGATGGGGCTGAGGCTTCTCCCAGGGACTCAGCACCCTGTCCTGTATGAGAGAAGTGATTTTACTGTGGCCAGAGCCCTGTGTTTCCCAGGTCACTGCCTGAAGTGCCTCCTCTCACCATGCTTGCAGTGGGCAGAAGGGTTGAGAGGAGACACCCGACTTGGGTTTAGTTTCTGTGTGGGAGAGAGTGGGCTGTGTTCTGTGTCAGTTTTTCTCCCAGCATCACATTGAATATTATAGTTTTATTATTACATCCCTAAATGTCTCCTAAGTGTGAAAACTGAATGGTTTGTGTGGGCTCTGTCTTAGTGGATGCAGTGACAGTTGAGTTCAGTATCAGAATGTGCTCCTAGCAGGTGGAGACTTTCGAGATGGCTTAACAGGGTCATGACCTAGAAATGTGTATTCCTGTCTGTCCTAGTTCCACATCTTGTTTCTGGCTGCCATGGTTTGAGTTGCTTTTCCTCCATTCCCACCTTGTCATGCCACTCCAAACCTGGAACAAGGAGAACAGGAACTGAAAGATTGAGGCAACCTAAACCCTACCTCTTTCCATTGAGTTTGATGGGTTTGTTGTCCAAGGTACAGGAAAGTGGACATCTAAGACATCTGCTTATCATAAATTCCTTTAAATTTCAAGTGTGAGATCTTAGACACCAGTTGTATTGTCTACTCTGGGCTTCATTTTACTGATAGTCTTTTCCAAAATTACCAGCTACTTCCACACAATAAAGTCATTAAAGTGTATTTATAAATTACATAAAATGTATAAACCACCATTTAATATTGCCTATAATCAAAATCATTGTTGGTGTCCTTGTCAACCATAATAAAACTCCTTTATTATATCCAGAGCATTGTAATAAATGAATAAACTAACAAGTAAATAAGCTCTTGTAACGCTGTTGATTAGATATGTTTCTAGTTGAAATGAGGGAGGCCAAAGTAATGTCATAAAGGACAATTTTCATGACAATGTGCCTTTTAAGCCCATTTTCAAATCCCTTAGAGTATTTATATGTACATATAATTCATGTTTTAGAGCAGAGGTAAAAGCACTACTCACATATTTTCTATAGTTTATTGACTGCTTGAAGACAGTGTTCGAAAATTGCATGTTGCGTGAGGTTAGGGCTTTGATGACAAAGACTTTTGCACTAGGTGCCAAGTACCACGTGCAGGTGTGTATGCATATCAGTGGAAGGCATGAACAGATTTCCTGTGTTAAGAAGAAAGGAACAGAGAGGAGTTCGTGTAGTGTGGGAAGGCAGGGGATGAAAAGGTAGGAAAATCTGCTCCAGAACCAAAATTTTTCCCTGAGTATGTCTTCCCGGGTACTGAAACTGGGGACTTTTGACTGTGAGTGACATCCAGCCTTCTATCTGTTACGTTTTATTATTTTGAATTTTCAAAGTGGGTATTGCTGTGGCGGTCAGGCTGAGCTTAACACTGTGTCCTCTACCAACTCTCCAGAGTGTTTGACCACAGGTGTGGGTCACCAGGCAGGACTATAAAGCAGGATCACAGTGCTTGGTTATGTTTAACAGCATCAGTTACTCATTTTAATATAAAAAATGTTAAGGATTTTGTTCATTGACAATGTATTGGGGTCATTCTGAAAAGACTAGAAAGACTTCCTTGGAAATAAGGTGATGCCCTAGACAAGTATCTGTGAATTCGAGATTAGTTCTCTATGCAGTATAATTTTTAAGTGAAATTCTGCCTAGAGTGCAAAGGGCAGAATTTATAACTACATAGTTTTCTGCACCAAGCGAATGCCCCTCTCTTTTTATCAAGAGCTACTTTGAAACAGTGTATTTTTTTCTGTTAATGGTATGACTGTGTTTCCCTCTTATCCGAACTTCAATATGATGGCTTATAATAGGAAATATCACCTGACTTGGACACCATCTCTACTTGAAACATTTTACTGGGACTGTGCTTTGAATTGTCAGTGTTTTGACTATTTTGATTTTGAGTACAGAGTGTTTTGTTGTAGATATTTTTTGTGCTCAGTGAACAGTATATACTTAAATTCAAAAGAACCATTGGTCAAACTTGAACTTACTGAGTGTGTTTGTCTCTGCTCAGTACTGAGACCTTAGACAAGAGAGTAGTTTTATACTTTAAAGATGGCTAACTTCATGTGAAAAAGCTTCAGTTTGGGAGGGTTTTGGTCCTTAAAAATTTAATCGTGCAAAATGTTGTTTTCAACATTTGGAATTAGAATGGAATTTATTGAATTAATGTATTCTCAGTATTACTGTGAAAAGTCTTTTCAAGTTGGGGACATAGGTTAGCAGCACAGTACCTGCCTGCCAAGTGTAAGGTTCTGAGTTCCATTCCCTGTAACAAAACACATACACAAAGGAAGAAAGGAAGGAAGGAAGGAAGGAAGGAAGGAAGGAAGGAAAAGGAAGAAAGATGAAAGAAAGAAAGAAAGAAAGAAAGAAAGAAAGAAAGAAAGAAAGAAAGAAAGAGAAAGAAAGGAAGAAAGAAAAGGAAGGAAGGAAGAAAGAAGAAAAGAGTATTCGAGGTTTGTGTTGACAGCCTAGTGAACATAGTATTTTTGTGAAGTAAATGTCTGAGATACTTCACTGCCCTACTCCACTGCCTCTGGGCTAGTGTTAGTTCAAATTGGTTTCTGTTATTTGTTATCCATTGGGTATTTAAAAGTATTAGTGGTGATTTTTTGTAAAACAAATAACTATTTTCCTAGGATATGAAAACTACTGATATACAGAAGATAAATTCAACATTTATGCAAATGTGCATGTATAAAGGCAAACAAACACAAGCAAATGAATATAAACATTATTATTGGCAATTTGCTATTTAATTTTTATTTTATTGGTCCCTAGGATTGAACTCACAACCTTGTGTTTGTCCATCAGGCACTTAGGCTGCTGAGCTAAATCCCCGGGTATTTAAATATTTTATATCAAATTTATTCTCAAATTTGGTAAGATTTAATGATGACAATAATAACTTAAATATCTTTGTGCACAGTGCAGTGGATAAGAGTATATATGTGATAAACTCCCTACAGGACTCAGTCATTTTTTTTGTCTTGTTTTACCCCTCTCATTCTTTCGCAATGTTTCCTCAGTTTACCCTGTGTGCTTTTCCATGAATAGTGGTATTCTCCATGCAGTTTTCACAAAGTATTATAGAAATGGCACGGGGATATATTATGGGAATTCTTCACAATTGCTGATGCCTGAATGAAGGGAAAAGTGCTTTCTTATCAATTCTGTTAGTCATGAGGTTCAGGATTTTTCAAGTTTACTTAATATTAATCACGAATCTAGAAGTATAATAGCACAATGCATTTTCTGGACATTAGAAAGAAGTTACTGGTCTGTTCATTTTAGCAAACTCTAAGGGAAAGGAGATGAGTGTGGAGAGGGTATCGGGTTCTCCCTCTTTGCATAAGTCTGACTGTGTTCTTCCACACCTCAGTTTTCCTTGATTTTTCTCAGGACTTAATGTTCTTCTATATTCACTGTTTATTTGTAGTTAGATGTGTTTTCAGTGTTTTAGAGATTTGTGTTCATTGGTCTTTACTATCTATACAAAATCCAAGTATTTTAGTCCTATTTTATTTATTTCCCAAGCTTTCATAAACTCAGTTTCTCCTTCAAATTGTGCTAGCTACCTCTCTCCTCAGAGGAAACGCCTTTTTAATTATTTTACTATATAATGCTAAGGTTTCAAGTTTATCTTTCCCTTTTCAATATACAGTTTTTGTAGATAAATATACCATCTATATATCTAAATGCATACGTATCTGTCTCTGAACAAAAACAAAACATTTTGCGATTGCTTTCAGATATTTTTAACACAAGCTGCAGCATGAGTCACTGTTGTATGTACAAGTAGAACCATAGAAGGCTGTCTTTCTTTCCTGAGATCCATTTGTCATTCTCCGTATGATTCACAAACTGGGACAAAGGTGTAACATGAATGTGTTTTATGTACAGTGCAGTTTGCAGATATCATCTTGCTCACGAGGTGGTGAAAGCTGTCAGTCTTCTCTTACACTACACAGTTATCATTTTTTTGAACAGAGCAAAGGAGTGACTTGTAAGTGGCACAGTATTTTCTTTCAGGATTCTTTTAGTGGGGTTTGTCTCTCTCAGGGTCTCACTTTGAAATCTTGACTGGCCTTGAAGTTACCTCCAAGCTGGGGCAGGACTTTGAACTCCTGGCAGTCATCAGACTCATGGAAATCCTTGCACAGTAGGCACCCAAGTGCTGGCAGTGCAGGCAGCAGTTTTTCCTTTTGTAATTAGTGCCTATTCACTTTGTGAGATCCTCATTTTTAATGTGTTTCATATATATTCTACATATCCTTCCCCTTATTAACTCGCTTAGACAGTGGTATGGTTTCTTTTATGTGATTGCAGGGTGATCGTTTGGCATCTCTAAGCTCTAAGTTAATAAGCCACTCAACTCCTATTTTATTGTCCATTGACTTGCTCCAATACTCATTTTCCATTGATATCTTAATATTATACATAAACCTCTTTATTTACTTTTTTTACTGCTACATAGTGATAATATTCATCTTGGGAATATGTGCCTGTACATGGTATATCTTGCTGCTTTTCTTGTATACTCCTTACTTTCGTTGAGACCCTCTTCTTCTCTTAATTTATAAAACATTTTTTCTTGTCCCTCCTTATTCCCCCAAACCACATGGTTCCCCTATTTGTTTAAATATTTTGTCAGACACTTCAAAACACAAAATCTTGAAGATCCATTTCATCCACTTATTTCCTTTCTTGATCTCTCCGTAAAAGAATAAGAGCATCACATCACAGTAATATATATACACACTCATGTTTTTACAGGCAAAGTTTATAATAGATACATCTTGAAACTAGCCCAAATGTTCATCCACTGTTGAATAGATAAAAAAAGATATGATGGTATTTTGAAGAATGGCACATTACTCTGCCATAAAGAAAAATAATTTGAGAAACTACTTGCTAAATGTTTATACCTAGAAAACACACTGTCGAGTGAAACAAAGTAGGCACACAAGTGTAAATATCACTTGGTTTCCATGGTGTGAAAACGCAAAAGGAAATAAGGAATGCAACGTGTATATTTTGTGTAATGTTCAGTTAATGTTTTTCAAAAAAAATCTTCAGTTTTCAAAATGCTACTTATGTGCAACATAAGAATGTCTAAATCATATGAAAAGCCTAATGTCAATAGAGGTGTAAGCTGTTATCTGTTGCAACCTTAATTCGATACTTTTCTTTCTGCTTTTTTCTGGAAATTGTGATTTGGAAGGTACTTCTTTGAGCTTCACTTTGGAAACAGTCCACAGATATAATTTCAATAACCATCCCTGGCAACCAGTGCTTTCTAATTTGCTTTTTCTGTAGCACAGAGAAACAGTGTAGACATGGAGTTTTTATTTGAAGGAGTCAAGTTCTCAGGGTATGAGTATGAACCTTCTTTCAGGAAAAATACATATGATTCTTTAGGAGGCAGTGACCTTGGAGGATGTAACCGTGAACTTCACCAACGAGGAGTGGGCTCTGCTGAATCCATCCCAGAAGAAGCTCTACAGAGATGTGATGTGGGAAACATTTAGGAATATAAATGCTATAGGTAAGGAACACATCATTTTCTTATATGTACAGTTAGAGATAATTTGTTCTTGCCGATGGGTGCAGATTCATTAAATAGAATACAAAATTATTTTGAACAGTATATTAGTCTTGTTAACATTATACCATGAATCTAACTGCTACCTCTAATTTTTATGTAATGATATGGTGACTGTTTGTGTTTCTGTGGCTACAATCCAGGAAGGACTTGGGACAGCCAGCAAATGGAAGAAGAATTCAGAAATTATTCAAGAAAGCTGAGGTAATTGGCATTCATAAGGAAAAGCAGTGCTTCTCAACAGTGTCTGTGATCAGAAATATGACAAGGAATTTTTATAAATAAGGTCATGTTTAAATTTACTTACTATCATAAATTTTACTGATACACATACAGGTTGATGTTCTATAATTTGATAATTGAATAGAAATTCAATATCAGGAAACTAAGTCAATAGTGACACACAACAAGAAACACTGTCTCATACATTGGTATAAAGAAGTTCTTTCAGGTTCAATATCATGAAAATGTATGAAATTATATTTAGTTTTAATATATAGGAATATAAGAAAAAATAAATCTTAATTTTGGCAGGAACTCATATATATGTATGTATATATGAATATTAAATATGTGTTATGTAGCAATTGCTACTATTGAAGCAATGTTCAAAATACACACAAATGCTAACGTATTAATAGATTCTGGAAACATCTTCCAGAGGATTATGATCCTTCGTGTTTTAAAATTTTTACAAACACCCTAATGCATTATGTGTAGGAATGTAAAACAACCATTTTTATATTCAATATATACATAACAAAAAGTAAAACTGAAAGTTTACATATTATCCATTCAAAACACCTATGCATGTTCTGAAAGCATTTCAGTGTATAATGTTTTAATTATGCATGTGTGCTTATGCTCAAATCTGGATCTACAGGGGTATTCACAGTAGATGACTTCTGGAAATAATTCACAGTGTGCAAGCTCTAGTAAGAACCTAGTGGCCCATCACTGGGTGCATCAAAACTGAGGATGTGCTTTGGCGCAACATGATATTATCTTCTTACACTCTGAACACTCTGGGAAACTAACCTGGCAGGGTGACTGCATAAAGTTCATCCTGATCAAGTGAGTGATTAATGAAAGCTTCTCTCAAAATATGAAATAAAAATGTAGAAATGTGTTCTATTGCTTACACTCATTACTCAGTACACGCACGCACACACACACACAATGAGACTCCACCTCACAATGTTAAGTGCAGGAAGTCAGACACACAATGTGAATTATCAAGTGTTTTCCATTATATAGGATACTAAACTATAAAATAGGGAGTAAAATTAAGCAATAGAAGAGTAGAGTATTATGATAAAGCTTCAAAAATGAGCAAATTGTTATACACATATGAATCAATGACTTAAATGAAACTTGATCTTAATTATTGCAAAACCAATTTATAATTCCAAATGAATATCGTCCTTTGGGAAGCGTGTTGTGCAATCATCCTCCAGAGCTATCAGCCAAATTTTTCTGAAAATATCTTAGAAGGCATTGAGCTGGAACTTGGGCTGCTACATTCTTGCTATGGAGATATTTTTATCATAATTAATGTTTTGTTTCTATACAGAAATGAAGAGGAAGCAATGTGGTATGAATATAAAACTTACAATCAACATAAAAACATGTACCTTTGGCCTTCAGATGTTAATGAAGACAAGACAAAATCCGCTTTAAAGCCAGCTGTAAGTTTTGTTTGTGGAGAGCCCCTGATAGTTCATTTATCATTGAATATCCCCATCTTACCTCACCCTGGAGGAAAACTACGTGAGTATTTGGAATTTGATGACAAGCTGAGTAAATGTAATGAACATAGAAAACCCTGCAGTGATTTCCAGTACTTTCAGAAGCATACAAGGACAAAGAATGGAGAGAAACCCTATCAACATGAGCAGTGCATGAAATCCTATTCTGAATTTAGTGAAAGAACTCATTCTGAAGAGAAGGTGGTTGTTGATCAGGAAAATGTGAAAGCCTCCAGCACCCCCACTGGTCTTCAGATAGCTGAAAGAATTCATGATGGAAAGAAACCATATGAAAGCAAGCAATATGAACATTCCTTCCACACTCAAAGATGTAAAATTGTTGAAAAGATTCACATGGATGAGAAACATTGTGTATGCAAGCAGTGTGGGAAGACATTCACTACCCATAAATCTTGTCAGGTACATGAAAGAAATCACATGGGAATGAAACCTTATATGTGCAAGCAATGTGGAAAAACATTCACTTCAAAGAGTTATTCCAAAGTATATGAAAGAATTCACACAGGACTGAAACCTTACGCATGTAAGCACTGTGGAAAGGCATTCAGTACACACAATAATTGTCAAAAACACGAAAGACTTCACAGTGGGGTGAAACCTTATGTGTGCAAACAGTGTGGGAAGGCATTCTCTACTCGAAATGAGTGTCAAGTACATGGAAGAACTCACACTGGGGAAAAACCTTATGGTTGCAAGCAGTGTGGGAGGGCATTCACTACACACCACTCTTGTCAAAGACACGAACTCACTCACACTGGGTTGAAACCTTATGTGTGCAAGCAATGTGGAAAAGCATTCACTACCAAGAATTCTTGTAACACACATGAAAGATTTCATACTGGGGAAAAACCCTATGTGTGCAAGTACTGTGCAAAGGCATTCACTGCAAACAGTCATTGTCAAAGTCATGAAAGAAATCACACTCGGGAGAAACCTTATGTGTGCAAGCAGTGTGGGAAGGCATTCCCTACACCCAGTAAGAGGCAAACACATGAAAGAACTCACACTGGGGAGAAACCTTATGTGTGCAAGCAGTGTGGGAAGGCATTCACTACAAACCGATATTGTCAAATGCACGAAAGATCTCACTTTGCTGAGAAACTTGTGGGCAAGAATTGTGGAAAGATATTCACTACCCACAGTGGTTGTCAAAGACATAAAAGCAGTCACACTGTGGAGAAACCTTATATGTGCAAGGAATGTGGAAAAACATTCAATTCAAAGTCATATTGTAAAATACATGAAAGGATTCACAATGGGGAAAAACCTTACACATGCAAGCAATGTGGAAAAGCATTCAATACGAAGTCTTACTGTAAAATACATGAAAGAATTCACAATGGGGAGAAACCTTATATGTGCAAGCAATGTGGAAAAGCATTCACTATTTGGAATGTATACAGAAGACATCAAAGAATTCACACAGGGGAGAAACCTTATGTATGCACACAGTGTGGGAAAGCGTTCACTCAAAGGAGTAGTTGTAAAAAACATGAAAGAACTCACACTGGGGAGAAACCTTATGTGTGCAAGCAATGTGGGAAGGCATTCACTGAAAGTAGTAGCTGTAAAAAACATGAACGTACTCACACTAGGGTAATATCTTATATGTGCGAGCAATGTGGAAAGACATTTACCACACACAAATCTCGTCAAATGCATGAAAGAACTCACACAGATAGGACCATATGCATATGAGCCATTGGGAAAAAGATTTGCTAGTAATTCCATTTATATACATGACTCCCTCTGAGGAGGAGCCCCATGTATATCAACAATGTGGAAAAAATTCAATGAACACATTTTTTATCACCTACATGAAAGAATTCACTGGAGAGTGACCCTATGTATGTAAGCCTATGTGGAAAAAAGGGTGAAAACTCCTCCTGTATTGAAACTTGTACACATTGACATGTAAAATTTGGTGTCAGTATGTCTTCATGGGCTTTTCAGAAAATACATCTGGGAGGTATTCTTTGTTTTTCAGAAAAATTACTTAAATACTGAAATATTTATCTATAGTCTTTACTACAAACAATATTGACATAATATATTTCAGGGGGCCAGAAATGTAGCTTAGTGGCACAAGTGCCTGCCTGGCAAGCATGCAGTCATGAGTTGATTCCTTGTAACCCCCCAAAAAAACCCAATTAACAAAGTAAACAATATTTTTGGGTAAGCCAGTCTTTGAACCTAGTATATAGTATTTTCTAATGAGATGAGTTGAAATGAAATATATTTATCATTTCCATGTACGGTTACTATATAAGCAGTTTTGGAATTTTTTTTTACTATAGTGAGGTATAGTCTGATAAAAAAAAAATAAATTTTATTAGTAGTTTTTAACTGGGATTTCCTACTAGCCTTAATTTAAATTTCTTCTGTACAGTTCATATTCTATATACAAAAAGATAGCTTTAACTTCCTGATATATATGTAAATATGCATATTTAGAGAGATGTACATATATTTTTAAAAGTTCATGTATTTTCACACAACTTGCAGATCACCAAATGTATATTTCATGACCTAACTAGATACCTGAATTTATTGTTATATATGTAAATGTCTGGGAATTTAGACATGCAAGCATTTTTTGTATGTGTGATACTGGGGATCAAACTCGGGGCCTTGCGCTTCTCAGGCATGCGTTTATATCACTGAGCCAAATCCCTGACCAATTTATTTTTAAAAACTCATTTTTTTACACACAACTTGTGGATCACCAAATATTGTATTTTTCATGGCCTAACTAGATACCTCCTTATATCCCAACATAATTATATGAAACATATCATTTCACCTATTCTGCTTTCATGTTGAAAACAATATGATTTACAAAAAAATGTTTTCTTATCACGAACAATTTACATGTCATGTTAATATTTTATAATTTGATGGTTATTTTACCACAATTTTTGTAGCAAACTGTACTGCTGTGTGTTTCTGATTGAGACGCATGAGATGGACAGTACCCTTGTATTAAAGGATATCATGAACTGTAATACTTTATCAGTCATTGCTTCTTAGAGAAGCAGTTTTAATATGAGTTATAGCATTATATAAGCATGTACAAGAGTGTTTTGCAGTGTCAACACACACATTCAGATGTGGAAGAGAGCAAACAGTCTGTCTGTGCACCGGATAGCTTAGCAGTCCAGTTTCGATCCTAAAGCCCACTTATTATGCCCCCTTGAATCTGTGTCAGAAACCAAAATGTCTGTGCCAGAACACTGAGTAGTCTATCGTATAGGCTGAAAAGCCTGTGCTGGAAACTGAGAAAGGGCTTCCAGTGTGACAGTGGACACTGGAATTCCACAAAAACTGACCGGAAGTCTTTCTTTGTTTTGTTTGTTTGTTTGTTTGTTTTGTAATTGTCTGTCAACAATCTTTTCTAGGGTAGGTCTTCCCCATCCATAATTTGCTGGGCAAATTTAGTTGTCCATGTAGTACTCAGCTTGGCAGTCAGTGAACTGACACTATCCACCCCCCATAAACTTCACAGCTATACACATTTCTTTAGGAGTTATCTCAAGACACAAAGATGAGTTCATAATTATACTTTACATATTGTCCTGTCTACAAGTGGAAATGCTCTAACTCTCCTGCCCAGAGCAGGGCAATTTTCTGTGAGTGTTTCTTCTAACATTTCATAATTTGAACACTATAACACAGTTGATAAAAAACGACCAATGTTAAAGACTGTAAACATACTACATTGTAAGGATGTTAGGAAACAACTGCCCAGTCCTCATTTCTGTAGCTGATCATGGTGTCATACCTTGTGTTTAGAACTGCTCGTAAGATGCATTCTATATTCCTTTTGGTTGAAAAGTAACTCAGTTGGTTTTGGTTCTTTCCGTGATATGGAGACCCTTCCCTTCATTCCTGAAGTCTGTGAACCATTTGACCTTCTGCCTGGATTGGATAGTTATACTTTCCCATGGACTTTAATAACAGCATGACAATCTGAGGTGATACACTAAGAAACTTCTTTCACTCATTATCCAAGTGTGTTTTTTCTTTCCTCCATTCTGGAGTAATAATCTAAGTTTCCCTTGACCGTCTGTGTCAGTCACCACTTTCAACAGTGTCACTCCCATTTTAGTTTCTTTCCTCAATTTGTGGGACCAAAACAACCAGGGGGAACTCTTCACTACATGCACATAGGTATCACTGGTGCAAATCCTCCCACTTCTAGAACTAAAATTTTCAAAGCCTGCAGAATATAAGGTCATGAGAACACGGAGCAAACTTTTTCTAATATACCACTATAGGGAACAGTGAGTGGCATTCTCATTCCCCCTCCTTCATTCCTAGAGCCATGAATCCTGGCTTTGGGAAACAGTAGTATATAATCGTTGCTGACTGAGAGCATAAACACTGCTTTTCAAGATCCTTGCCCATCCCTGAGAGCTACTGCTTAACCTAACTGTCTTTAAAAGACTTTTATAACTCAATTAATCCAGCTTCTTCTGGATGGCAAGGAACATGGTAAGAACAATGAATTCCATGAGCGTGACACCCATCACATCACCTTTTTGGGCATCAAGTGTATCCCTTAGTGTCTCAGACAATACTGTGTAGAATTTCTTAATTGTGAAAAAGGCATTATTTGAATCCATACGTGGCAGTTTTGCAAGAAGCATGACATGTACGAAAGGTAAATTTACCTCCAGTAAAAGTATCTATTTCAGTAAGGACAAAACATTCCTTCCACAACGGAAGCAGTTGAATGTAATTAAATTGACCCCAAGCTGAATGCTGATCACCACAGGGAATGGTGCCATGTTATCGAAAAAGATGATCTATATTGCTGGCATGTGGGTCCTAGAGCAGTGACTGTCACCAGAGCGACCTTGGTGAGTGGGCGTCCATGTCACTGAACACAAATAACCTCCATTCCTACCAACATGCCCATTTTGTTTGTCAGGCCGTTGGGCATACAAAGAGGTTGCTGAAGCAAGAAATTGACTACAACCTACAGAATTGATCAGATTATTCAACTGATACAGTTGCATATCTGGGCTTCAAGGCAAAATATAACACCATTGCCCAAACTGCAGTTCACTGTAAATTTGATTTCACCAGTATCATACTTATGTTTCCTGAAAAAGTTATTGTAATGCTGCAGTACTTGGAGCTGGTGTTTACATAACAAGCAGGACCATCTGTAAACATTTGCTAGCCTATTTTTATTCTAAAATCTGACTGTATAGTAAAATTTATAAGGTCATAAGTGTATGTGGGGAAAAGAAGGTGATATAGTAAGTGTAGAAGCCATGGACATCTGAGGGACTTCTTCATGTAAGTTACATGTACCCTTTGGATCTACTCTGTCTTCATCATGTGTTCATTTGCCATTTAATGATAGGTCATTATTTTGTAAAACACAGTCATGACTTGATAAATCAGACAATAGTGAGTTGATGGGTAGGGAGATCTTCGTCCGGTAAAATAATCTCCTGAGAGTCTAGAGGTGAAACAGCCACATGGCTCTGCACTGTATTGTTTTAAACAGTTTACAGCCAGGACTATGATTATTCCCCACAATACTAGAAAGACAGACCATGCTGTCTTTAGAACTCATTAGATTGGAGATCCAACTCTAGGAGTCCCTAAGCAATTTCATTTTTTCAATGGTCCCCCCACTAAAATCTCTATCAGTCAATACTTACTAGAGAAACAGCTTTAAAGGAAGGCACACAAATATATTTAGAAGATTGGCATATAATGGCCACTCAGAGTCAGATATTGAAGTGTGCAAAAGGTGTGTCCTTCAGCTGGAGATCTGAATCTTCCAATGAAATGTCTGGGTTTGCCTGGCATGCTGACATAGGCCTGTAATCCCAGCACTCTCGAGGTGAGGCAGGAGGATCCTTGTGAGTTCAAAACCAGCCAGGTCTATAAAGTGAGCTCAAGGCCAGCCTCAACTGCACAGTGAGATCATGTCTCAAAAAGACAAAAAAGAAAACCCCAGGGCACACTGTATTGCTCCTCCTTCCAAGTTCATATCACATTGCAGAATGATTGTGTATCAGTAGGCTGAATGGCCTGTGCTGGAGGATGAAGAGTCTGCATAGGAAGCCAAGGGACAGCATCCAAGTTGAAGGTGAAAACTGCAGTTGCCTTTAAGAAGAATAAGCAAGTTTCCCTTTTGGGTTTTTCTCTTTTATCCTTTTCTGGTAACAATCCTCCTTATTGTGGTTCTACACATAAAATTAACGGCTTTTCAGTTTATGTGGTCATCTGTTACGTTGATACACTCGATTAACTATTTCAAATAAATCTCAAACATATACAGATGATAGTATGATTTTTCCCAGTAACAACACTAACAAAGGTATTTTGTCAATAGTTGAGTTTTTTGAGGAGAATCATTGTTTTGGGATTTTGTGAGGCAAATTCCTTTATTTTCCTTGATGAATGTCATTGCCTTTGGTAATTTTTATTGTTTTACCTAAGAAGGTGAAATAATTGCATGAAAAAAAGGTTATGGTAAAAGTTTACAGATTTATGATAGAGATTGTATTCCATCATACATAAATTTATACAATTTCCTCTTCCATTATCCATAAGGCAGTATTTGAAGTTTGTGACATTTTAAAACACATTCCCATATAAATGGTGAGTATGAGGCCAAGTTGATCTCTTTGAATACATTTTGCCTTTGTGTGTAGTGCTTTTTTCTTGTTTTGTTTTGTTTGTTTTGTTTTTTGGTAACAGGGATCGAACTCACGACCTGGTGCTTGCAAGGCAGGCACTTATGCTGCTGAGCTAAATCCCCAGCCCTGCCTTTATTTTTAACAGTTAAATATTTTGTAAAATGTATAGTGTTCTTACTGTAATGCTGCTGGGGTTACACTATCAAGCTATGTTAACATAAAAATATAAGTGAGCAATGAATTAAATACTCATAATTCAGTACACATTGTTTAGCTTGCTCTAGCCTTAATCATGCTTTGATATATAAATTTGCTTTCAATTAGGTAGTATTATCTAAAATTGTGTATACTGCATACATGATATATGTAGCAGAATTTGTGGACTGTAACACACAGTAAAATGCCATGTCACACACTCTAGAGCATGTGACTAAGTTTCCTGTGGCTCATTTCTGCTTCTTACTATCATCAGGAAGATAACGTAGCTATCACTATTCCAACTAGTGATGGAATGATTAAAACACAGGGCATTTTTTATTATTAAGTTCATTGGTAAAATTTAGAAACACAGAATGAACACATCATATGGAATTTGTACGCATTCATGACTTATCTTGGTGTCTATTTTTTCCTTCTATTGCCTTCCATTCAGACCCTCTTCACATCTTCTTTTGTAAAGATTGTTTCAATTCTATTTTTTCTCTATTTTTTTCTTTCCTTTGTTTCCTTTCCCTTACTTCCTGGTTGCACCTCCTTTTTTGTAAAGATTGTTTCAATTCTATTTTCTTAATTTTTTTCTTTCTTTTCTTTCCTTTTCCTTACTTCCTGGTTGTACTTTCCTTTTGAAAAATTTCTTCATATTTCACAGTGTCTATTTTATGTTTGCATTCTTATATTTTCATTTACAGAGAAACAATGGGATATTTACACATGTACATTGAATTTTTTCACTTTATAGTATGATTTTTGGGAAGTTTTTTTTGTTCGTTCGTTTGTTTTTCGGTACTGGGGACTGAATTTATGACCTTGTGCTTGCCAGGCAGACAGGCACTTACACCACTGAGCTAAATCCCCAGCCCTATAGTATGATTTTTAAATGACTCATTTATCCATTTTATGGCTTTGTATTACTCCACTGTATAAATGAAATCATCATTTTTCTCAATTAATTGCTTGATGAGCTTCAGAGGTGTTTCCAAGTTTCAGCTATTACAAAATGTACTGCTATAAGCATTACGGCACATATGTCCCTGTGGTAGGATACTTTTAATTCTTCTGAGAAAATATCAAGGCGGGGATAGGTGGGTTAAATAGGACCTCTAGTCCTAGTTCTTTGAGGGTTCTCCACAGTAATTTCCAAAGTGGCGCAACCAGTCTACAACCACCAACAGGAGAAAAGTACTTCTTTTTCCCTGGGCCCTGCCAGCACTTGATGTTTGTCAATTTGTTCATGAAAGCCATTCTTTCTGAAGTGAGATGGAATCACAGCCCACGTGTACTGTGGTTATCCACTACCACCACAGTGCTACTGCATTACTTGAATCAATGAACACAGATCAGGTTTCTGTCCAATTATAGTAAGCAGTGACAGCAGACATGTCCACTGATGTGAATACTTGTTTTTGAAGTTTTCTTCCTTTGGTTTTTAAAATTACTTTTTTTTTCTTTTTTTCTCTTTTCTTGATTTGTTAGTTCCATATTTTATATGAGTGGAAACACTGTTTCTACTTTTGCTTCTTTTATTCCATTCTGCTGTTTCTTCTTTGTTTCTTTCCCTCCAGTCTTCTTCAAATGTAAGCAAAGTTTCTGTAATCTTTCTTTGCCCTCCATTGTTGCTTCCAATCTCTTTATCATCTTCTATTTCTCTATTTCTCTCTTAAGCACATTTAAATTTTATCCCTTGAGGTAATGTGACCATACTGAGGCAATATTTCCAGAACACATTTTCCTGACATCTTTTCCATTTTGTTATATAACTACAAACCTTGTTCATATGGCTAAAAGTGACAAATAAATACTTTACTCTAGTCATCTTCTAGAATGTTTTTGAAGCTCATTTTATTATTGATTGTGCTACTTTAACTGTTCTAATCAGTTCTTGTTTGCAAAACTGAGTTTGTCTGAGGGTTATAAACAATATAGGAGAGTGTAGAAGAAGCTGGTGCTATGCCAACTAAGCAGAACTTTCTCATTACCTATAAATAGAACAGGCAGGATCATGCAACATACTCAAAACCCAAAAGCCAGCTACAAATAGAAGGTATCTCCAAGAAGTAGTCAGTACCTAAGGGTTCTTGATACTACCGGTAATATCAAAAACAAACAACTTTCTAGCATCATTTCAGGAAATAAGTTTAAAATACAGAAAATGGGATGGCATAGATGCAACATGCAAGCTTAGGCTTTCCACTCTCCATAGGAGAATCTAGTAGGCAATAAATTAAAACAGTTCTAAATCCAATCCCCTTGGCTTTCTGAAGTGATAACATCAAAAATAACAAAACAAACAAGCCAAGTGTGGTGGTGCACACTTATAATCACAACACTGGGGAGCTGAGGCAGGAGGATCATTGCAAATTCAAGACCAGCCTGGGCAATGAAGTGAGTTGAAGGCCACCCTGAACTACATAAGACTCTGTCTCAAAAAGAACAAAAAAAAAAAAAAAAAAAAAAGCTCTGGAAAAAAATCAAATCAGAAAAATTTTCTCACTTTACAAGATGATGACCATTATAAAGGCACATGCTTAGTGAATCTTATTACGATGTGTGTGTGTGTGTGTGTGTATATATATATATATATATATATATATATATATATATATAGATTGTTTGTTTTTTAAAGGACCTTAGTAAAATGTTGCAAACTGTGGATGCTCAACCTAGGAAAAGAATGCAATCAATGAAACAGACACAAATAAATATTCAGGAGATCTAAAATTCTTCTGGATGTTTATCCAAGAGAATGTACCAATGTGAGGACAGAATAGCAAATCTAGAGGACAGGTTTGAGGGTTAGATATCACAAAAAGAAGGATTTCTTAAAAGCACAAAGGGAGGGCTGGGGATTTAGCTCAATGGTGTAACTGCCTGCCTAGCAAACACAAGATCATGAGTTTGATCCATGGTACAAAAAACCAAACCAAACAAAAAAAAAATTCCCAAAGTTTCACAAAACATCAATCCAATAGATGCAACATATCATAAAGAAGAACAAAAGATGAATCAGTTAGTGGAACATCAGGAGATACCAACCACAACATAAAAATCCTGTCCATGGAAATGCAGACAAAAATTTTTCTAAGCATGGAAAAAGACATTGACACACAAATAACTGAAGCATACACAACAGCGGTTACCCAAGACCAATAAAGATCTACACCAAGGCATATAGTGGTGAAAGTACGAGATCCACAGGTGGTTTCATGTACCTGTAACCCCAGCACTCAGGAATCTGAGCTAGGAGAATCACTGATTTCTATGCCAGCCTGAACTGCATAGTGAATTTATTTTAAAAAATTACAAAAAAATCCAGAAATTCAGCACATGAATATTATATTAAAATCTGGTAGAGAAAATCTGGAACATCTCCTATAAAGGAAAACCCATCAAAATCATAGAAAACATTTAAACACAACCCTTTACTCAAGGGACCTTCCACTGAAGTATCTCAAATAAAATAATGTTCAACACAGTGTTTTATCCCACAAAACTGCCTTTCAAAACTAATGGAGGAGTAAGATATTTCCATGAAAAGAAAAACTGAAGAATATTATGACAAGACAGCAGTACAAAATAATTTAAGGTTATTTCAGAAGATTAAAAGTTTAAAGATTAAAGTTTAAAGATTAAAAAAGACTACATTTCTCTGATCACCAGTGGAAATCATTGACCAGGTAATCTTGTGGGTAAAACAAAAAAATAAACAGAGGTGAAAGAAAGGGAATTGACAACAGAAAAATATGACAAGCGTTAGTCAATATGTGTGTTATAATAATAAAAATGCTCTTTTTTAAATACAAATGCTCTTGATACTGATGAAATAAATTGACAGATCAAGAAATAAGATCCAAGAATATGCTGAAAGAAGACACTAAAAATTTTTCATACATTGAAAAAGAATGAAAAGGGTACTTCATGAGACAGGAAATGGGGAAAAAAACAGAAGACCTATTATATTGGCTGTATACTCTAAGCCAACTCTGAACAAGAGCAAAAAGGGTCAGTGCATACTTGTTAAAGGAAAACTCAAAAGAGGAAGTTTTTTAAATGATAAATATATATGCGCCAAATACCAGTTCACACAAATATGTAAATAAATATTTACAAACCTGATGAATAAAATAGGCACTATCACAATTGTAACAGGGACATTAACTTCCTCTTCCTAATTTGTAAATTGATTAACATACTGAAACCTATGGGATGCAATGAAAGCAGTCCTATGAGGACAGATTTAATCCATGAATTCCCACATCAGGAAAACTGAGGGAGCGCCAATAGAAAACCCAATGTTGAAATTCAAAGTTGAAGAAAAACATGTCATTCCATGATCTTGTATGGTGAAGAAAATTATAAAGTTCACAGTGATAACTAATCAAACTCAGATTAAGAAATCAATGCAAGGACTAAGGATTTAGCTCAGCGGTACAAGCACCTGCCTGAAGCACAAGGTCATGAGTTTGATCCCTAGCATGAAAAAAAAAATCAAGAAATCAAAAGGAGATTAGTTTGAAATAAAAAATAAAATTCACGAGGGGCCAGCAGGAAGGAAAGACAACAGCCCAGTGGACGGAGTCCACTCAGCCCCGTCCGCTGCCTCTCCAACTGGAGGAGTGCACCACAAGGGCCGGCAGGAAGGAGAGACAATGGACCAGCACAAGGAGTCCGCTCAGCCCCACCTGCCACCTCTCCAGCTGGAGGAGCGCACCACAGCTCCCAGCGGGAAGGAGAGAGCTGGGCTGAGCTGCTGGAACCTGCTCGGGCCTCGTCTGTGACCTTCTTTTGACCTGGAGAGCACCAGCACTACTGCCACTGCCTGGAGGAGGGAGCAGCCCTGCTAAGGAGGTTTGAGGCCTACCTAGGCCATAGGGGGGACCTCTATCAGCCTGGGCAGCTTTGCCATCCAAGGAGCTGGATGACTACACAACATCCAATCCCTGGGAGAGTATGAGATCCTGGCTTTGGTGGGTTGGGGGATCTGCTGGGCTTGCAGCCACACTAGATTGGGCTTAGCAGGATTTGGGATTGCCTGAACCATACCAGGTGGCCTTCTTTCCCTCAGGGGAGCTTTGCTACCACAGGGGGAAACTGTGCAGCTTGAGGAGGATTTAGGTCTACCTGAGAGAAGCCTGGCAACTCTCTTTTAATCCAGGGGCTCTGCTGCCCAAGGAGGGAGTTACACTAACAGAGGAGTGCCAAGAGCCCAGGTCATAAGAGACAATTTCCAACATACACAGGGGAAACTCTGGAACAACACTTGAAACACGGAAATATAGGAAAATGACAAAACAAAAGACCAAAATGCAATCTCAAACATCCAGCCCATCCCAAGAAAGCTTAGGAGCAATATCATAGAAGAAAATACATGCCATATACCTGAAATAATAGTAAATGCAATAAAGAAGCAACTCTGGGAAGCTTTAAAGGAAATCAAACTAGAAATAATCTCTCAGGTAAAAGAAGAAATGATAAAAGAAATGAAGGAGATGCTAAACATATCTAAAGAAGACACAGTTAAAAAAAATTGGAGGAACTAAACAAAAAGATAGAATCCCTGGATGAACAATATAAGCAACAAACAGAATATATAAAACAGATGCAAAGAGATATACAGGAAATCAAAAATTCCATTGAAAGTTGTAAAAACCACCCCAATAAATGCAAAGATAGAATTTCAGACCATGAAGAAAAGACTGCAGCCAGTGAACAGGAAGGAAAGATTTTTTAAAATAACAAGAAATCAAGAAATAACAATTCAACACCTGCAAGATGATGCAAAGAAAAACAACATAAGGTTGATAGGGATAAATGAAAAAGAAGGAGACAATACAAAGGATGTCAAGAGGATATTTAGAGACGTAATAGCTGAAAATTTCCCAAACATGAAATTGGAAACTAATATCAGGATCAATGAAGCATATAAACTCCAAATAACCATAGCCAAATTATAATTACACACAGACATATAATAATTACCATCCAGAAATCGAACAAAATAGAATATTGAAAGCTGTCAGAGAGAAAAGACAGATCACCTATAAAGGAAAACCTATCAGAATCACAGCAGACTTCTCACCACAAGCAGTAAAGGCAAGAAGAGCATGGAGTGTAGTATTTCCGATCCTAAAGGAAAATCATTTCCAACCTAGACTGACGTACCCTGCAAAACTGTCCTTGAAAATCGATGGAGAAATAAGATACTTCCATGACAAAGAACAGCTGAAGAACTTCATGATCACCAAGCCAATCCTGCAAAAAATACTGAAAGACAGCTTAGATACACTTGGGAAAAAAACACTAAACAAAGCAAATAAGCAGAACAGAAAGATAAGGATGCAATGGCAGAAATGTAACATGTCAGCAATAAACCAATATATAACACTTATAACCATTAATGTAAATGGTCTCAATGCACCAATTAAGAGAAATAGACTGGCAGAATGGATCAGGAAACAACATCTAACCATAGGCTGTCTAAAAGAAACCCATCTAACCCAAGAGGATACTCACAGACTAAAAGTCAAAGAATAGAAAACAATACTCCATACAACAGGAATCAAAAAAAAAGCAGGGATAGCTATTCTGTTTGCAGACAATGTGAACTTCAAACCAATAATGATCAGAAGAGATAAAGAAGGTCACTACAATACTGGTTAAGGGAAAACATCAAGAGGAAGAGATAACTATCTTAAATATATATGCACCAAATTCTAGAGCACCTAGTTATATAAAACAAGTAATATCAGAAATGAAACACAAAATTAGCAGCAATACAATTATAACAGGCGATTTCAACACACCATCGACACCAATGGACAGATCAACCAGACAGAAAATCAGCAAAGAAATAAAAGAACTGAATCACACCTGTGAACAAATGGAATTGATAGACATGTACAGAGTATACCACCCAACAACAACAGAATACACATTCTTCTCAGCAGTACATGGGTCATTCTCTAAAATAGACCACATATTAACTCACAGAACATATTTAAACAAATGCAAAAGAGTTGAAATTATCCCTCACATGTTATTGGATAATTCTGCTATGAAATTAGATATTAATGATAAAAGATACTGCAAAAATTCCACAAACACATGGAACCTGAATAACACACTCTTGAGTAATCAGTGGGTCACAGAGAAATTAAACAAGAAATTAAACAATACCTACAAACAAATGAAAACACAAATACAACTTACTGGAATCTTTGGGATGCAATGAAAGCTGTCCTGAGAGGAAAATTTATTGCACTGAGTTCCCACATCAGGAAAACAAAACAAATACAAATAAATAACCTGATGTTACACCTCAAACATCTAGAAAAAGAAGAGCAAGTCAAGCCCAAAGCCAAAAGAAGAGAGGAAATTATAAAAATCAGAGCACAAATCAATGCAATAGAGACTAAGGAAACAATCCAAAAAAATCAATGAATCAAAGAGTTGGTTTTTTGAAAGAATAAATAAAATTGATAAGCCCCTAGCCAACCTTATTAAAAAAAGGGAAGAAAAAGCTCAAATTCATGCAATAAGAAATCAAAAAGGAGAAATCACTACAGACCAATAGACATACAGAAGATCATCAACACCTATTTCAAAATCCTCTACTCTCAAAAGTTTGATAACACAGAAGAAATAGACAGATTCCTAGAAACATATTAAGTACCAAAGCTAGATCAAGAGGATGTAAAACTGTTGAATAACCCAATCTCTGTTAATGAAATTGAAAATGTAATTAAGTCCTTACCTAAAAAGAAGAGCCCAGGCCCAGACGGATTCACTGCAGAATTCTACAAGAAATACAAAGAAGACCTAATGCCAACACTCCTCAAAATCTTCAATAAAATTGAAAGGGAAGCAATCCTTCCCAAGTCATTCCTGAAATAAAATATTACTCTAGTACCAAAACCTGAGAAAGACCCAACTGAAAAAGAGAACTACAGAGCAATCACCCTAATGAACACAGATGCAAAAATCCTCAATAAAATATTGGCAAATAGGATGCAGTAAATCATCAAGAAGATTATATACCTTGACCAAGTGGGATTCATCCCAGGAATGCAGGGATGGTTCAACATATGTAAATCAATACATGTAATCCACCATATCAATAGAGTCAAACGTAAGACTCACATGATCATCTCCATAGATGCAGAAAAAGCTTTTCACAAGGTACAACATTCATTTATGATAAGAACCTTGCAGAAAATTGGAATAGATGGTTTTTAACTCAACATAATAAAAGCCATCTATTGCAAACCAACAGCCAGTATCATACTAAATGGCGAAAAATTGAAGGCCTTTACTTTGAAATCAGGCACAAGACAAGGATATCCTGTCACTGCTCCTATTTAATATGATACTGGCAATTCTAGGCGCCTAGCCATCGGTGTGCAGAGGAGGGGCTGGGCGGATCTGGGGTGCCTGCATCGGCCTCCCCGTGTGTCTGGAGGATTGTGGATATCTCAGCAAGCAGGAAGGGATCGCAGGTTCCTGAGGCAACATGGCCTGTGGTGAGTGCTCAGCACACTCTGCCCAAATCTCAGACTGTTCCGGACCCTCCAGGCTTCTGGGTGCAGTGAAGTGGAGAAGTGGGTTTGAGGCCTCTACCTCCGCCTCCCCATCCCGGCTGCACTTGGAGAACTGTTGAGCTTCTGACGGTTGGCGGGCCCACACTAACCCCGGAGCCCAGCCTGTTTCAGACTGTCACGCCTAGCCATCGGTGTGCAGAGGAAGGGCTGGGCAGATCTGGGGCGCCTGCATCGGCCTCACTGTGTGTCTGGAGGACTGGGGATGTCTCGGCAGGCAGTGGAGCATCGCGGGTTGCGGAGGCCCTGCAGCATGTGGTGAGTGCTCAGCACACTCTGCCCAGAGCCCAGACTGTTTGGGACCCTCCAGGCTTCCAGGTGCAGTGAAGTGGAGAGGTGGGTTTGAGGCATCTAAATCTGCCTCCACATCCCGGCTGGGATTGGAGAGCTGTGGAGCTTCCAAGGGGCAGGGGGGCGCACAGTGTCCCTGAGGCCCAGCTTGTCTGGAACTGCGGAGTTCTGAGCAGGCAGAGGAGGGCCATTGGTTCTGCAGGCCCAGTGGCTTGGGGTAGCGTGGTGCCAGAGTCTCAGTAGCTGCAAACATAGAAGGGGATTTTCAACAGATCCTGAGGAAGCTTTCAAATAACACTTGAAACACAGAAATATAGGAAACTGACAAAACGAAAGACCAAATTACAACCTCAAACCTCCAGCCCATCTCAAGAAACCCTAGGGGCAATGTATATAGAAGAAAATATATGCCATTCAACTCAAATATCGGACACAATAGCTACTGAAATTGACAAGCAACTCCAGGAAGCTTTAAAGAAATTCAAACTTGAAACAATCTCCCAGATAAAAGAAGAAATGATAAAACAAATGAAAGAGATTCTGAATATATCTAAAGAAAACACAGATAAAAAATTGGAGGAACTAAACAAAAAGAATCCCTAGACGAGCAATATAAGAAACAAACAGAATACACAATACAGATGCACAGAGATATACAGGAAATAAAAAACTCCACAGAAAGTTGTAAAAACCGCCTTAATGAAAGTGAAGATAGAATTTCAAACCTTGAAGACAGGATTTCAGCTAGTGAACAGGAAAGGAAAGATCTTTTAAAAATAACAAGGAATCAGGAAACAACAATTCAACAACTGCAAGACGATGCAAAGAAGAATAACATAACAATGATAGGGATTAATGAAAAAGAAGGAGACAACATAAAGGATATCAAGAGGATATTAAGAGAAGTAATAGCTGAAAATTTCCCAAGCATGAGATCAGAAACTGACATCAGGATCAGTGAAGCATATAGAACTCCAAATAGTCATAACCAAAATAAAACTACACCCAGGCATATAGTAATCACCATCCCAGAAATCCAACACAAGAGTAGATTATTAAAAGCTGTCAGAGATAAAAGACAAATCACTTATAAAGGAAAACCTATCAGAATCACAGCAGACTTCTCATCACAAACAATAAAGTCAAGAAGAGCATGGAGTGAAGTATTCCAGATCCTAAAGCAAAATGATTTCCAACCTAGACTGATATATCCTGCAAAACTATCATTCAAAATAGATGGTGCAATACGATACTTCCATGACAAAGAACAGCTGAAGAACTTCATGAACACCAAACCAACCCTGCAAAAAATATTGAAAAACAGTTTAGATACACAAAGGAAAAACCACTAAGCAAAGCAAATAATTAAACAGAACAGAAAGATAAAGATGCAACAGCAGAGAGATAAGATTCCTACAATTAACCAGCATTTAACAGTAATAACCATTAATGTAAATGGTCTCAATGCACCAATCAAAAGAAACAGACTAGCAGAATGGATCAAGAAACAAAATCCAACCATATGCTGTTTACAGGAAACCCATCTAACCCAGAAGGATACTCACAGACTGAAAGTCAAAGGATGGAAAACAATTCTTCATGCAGCAGGAATCCAAAAAAAGGCAGGAGTAGCCATTCTGTTTGCAGACAACGTGAACTTTAAACCAACAATGACCATTAAGGATAAAGAAGGTCACTACATACTCATAAGGGGAAAACTCCAAGAGGAAGAGATAACTATCTTAAATATATACGCACGAAACTCCAGAGCACCCAGTTATATAAAACAATTATTAACAGAAATGAAAACTCAAATTATCAGTAACACAATTGTAACAGGAGACCTTAATACGCCATTGACACCAAGGGACAGATCAACCAGACAGAAAATGAGCAAAGAAATAACAGAACTGAATCATACCTGTGAACAAATGGGTTTGATAGACATATACAGAATGTTCCACCCAACAACATCAGAATACACATTCTTCTCAGCAGTACATGGATCATTCTCTAAAATAGACCATATATTAGCTCACAGAACATATTTAAACAAATGCAAAAGAGTTGAAATTATCCCTTGCATGTTATCAGATGATAGCGCTCTGAAATTAGAAATTAATGATAAAAGATACTGCAAAAATCCCACAAACACATGGAAACTGAATAACACACTCTTGAGTAATCAGTGGGTCACAGAAGAAATTAAACAATACCTAAAAGAAAATGAAAATGCAGATACAACTTACCGGAATCTGTGGGATGCAATGAAAGCCGTCCTGAGAGGAAAATTTATTGCACTGAGTTCCCACATCAGGAAAACAGAATGAATACAAATAAATAACTGATGCTACACCTCAAACAGCTAGAAAAAGAAGAGCAAGTCAAGCCCAAAGCAAAAAGAAGAGAGGAAATTATAAAAATCAGAGCAGAAATCAATACAATAGAGACTAAGAAAACAATCCAAAGAATCAACGAATCAAAGACTTGATTCTTTGAAAGAATAAATAAAATCGATAAGCCCCTAGCCAACCTTATTTTTAAAAAGGGAAGTAAAAGCTCAAATTCATGCAATAAGAAATGAAACACGTGAAATCACTACAGACCCAATAGAAATACAGAAGATCACCTATTTCGAAAACCTCTACTCTCAAAAGTTTGATAACACAGAAGAAATAGACAGATTCTTAGAAGCATATGAAGTGCCAAAGCTAGATCAAGAGGATGTAAAACTGTTGAATAACCCAATCTCTGTTACTGAAATTGAAAATGTAATTAAGTCCTTACCCACCAAGAAGAGCCCAGACCCAGATGGATTCACTGCAGAATTCTACAAGAAATACAAGGAAGACATAATGCCGACACTCCTCAAACTATTCAATGAAATTGAAAGGGAAGCAATCCTTCCTAAGTCATTCCTGGAAGCAAATATTACTCTAGTACCAAAACCTGAGAAAGACCCAACTAAAAAAGAGAACTATAGACCGATCTCCCTAATGAACACAGATGCAAAAATCCTCAATAAAATATTGGCAAATAGGATCCAGCAAATCATCAAGAAGATTATGCACCATGACCAAGTGGGATTCATCCCAGGAATGCAACGATGGTTCAACATACGCAAATCAATAAATGTAATCCACCATATCAATAAAGCCAAAAATAAGAATCACATGATCATTTCTATAGATGCAGAAAAAGCCTTTAATAAGGACTAACATTTATTCATGATAAGAACTTTACAGAAAATTGGAATAGATGGTCTTTACCTCAATATAATAAAGGCCATTTATGACAAACCAACATTCAGCATCATACTAAATGGCCAAAAAGTGAAAGCCTTTACTTTAAAATCAGGCACAAGACAAGGATGTCCTTTATCACCACTCCTGTTTAATATAGTACTGGAAGTTCTAGCCAGAGCAATTAGACAAGAGAGAGAAATAAAAGGGGTAAAGATAGGAAAAGAAGAAGTTAAATTATCATTGTTTGTAGATGACATGATACTCTACATAGAAGACCCCCTAAACTCCATTGAAAGACTCTTAGATACAATAAATAAATTCAGTAATGTGGCTGGATACAAAATCAATACTCAGAAATCAATAGCATTCCTATACACGAACAACAAAATCACAGAGAGGGAAATAAGAGAAACTGCACTCTTCACATTAGCAAGCAAAAAAATGAAATATTTAGGAATTACTCTTACAAAAGAAGTGAAAGACTTATACAGTGAAAATTATAATACACTGAAAAAGGGAATTGAGGATGATCTCAGAAAATGGAAAGACATCCCTTGCTCATAGATAGGAAGAACAAACATTGTGAAGATGGCCATTCTCCCAAAACTGTTGTACAGATTCAATGCAATCCCAATAGAAATACCGTCAACATACTTTATAGATCTAGAGAAATCACTCCTAAATTTCATCTGGAACCAGAAGAGACCTAGAATATAAAGGCAATTCTAAGCAGCAAAGACAAAGCAGGAGGCATCACAATCCCTGACTTGAAGTTATACTACAAAGCAACAGTAGTAAAATCAACATGGTATTGGAATCAAAACAGAGCCAAAGATCAATGGAATAGATTAGAAGATACAACCACATCTACAAACACACTCAACCACTTTATCTTTGATAAAGGAGCCAAGCAGGTTCACTGGAAGAACGACAGTCTCTTTAATAAATGGTGTTGGAAAAACTGGCTCTCCATTTGCTGAAAACTAAAGCTAGACCCATGTCTATCACCATGTACTAAATTAAAATCTAAATGGGTCAAAGACCTGAATATTAAAACAGAAACACTAAATCTATTGGAAGACAAATTGGGTAGAAACCTTGAAGACATAGGAGTAAGTAGAGAATTCATGAACAGGACTCAAACCGCATGGGAAATACTTCCCAGAATCAATAACTGGGACCACTTCTTATTAAAAAGTTTCTGCATGTCAAAAGAAATCTCCAGCATAGTGAAAAGAAAACCCACAAACTGGGAAAAGATTTTAGTGAACTCTCTCTCAGACAAGGGACTCTTGTCTAAAACGTATAAAGAATTAAAAAAACTCAGACCCCCAAAATTCAAAGATCCAATCCAAAAATGGGCATCTGAGATGAATACGCACTTCTCAGACGAAGAAATGCAAATGGCAAATAAATACATGAAAAAATGCTCATCATCATTGGTCATTAGAGAAATGCAAATTAAAACCACACTGAGATACCATCTCACTCCTGAAAGAATGGCCAGGATCAAGAAACCCAACAACAACAAATGTTGGAGAGGCTGTGGGGAAAAAAGAACTCTCCTGCACTGTTGGTGAGTGTAGAGTGGTACAGCCTTGTGGAGGTCTGTCTGGAGATTTCTCAAAAAGTTGGGATTGGAAATCCCATTTATTCCAGCTATTCCACTTCTAGGCATATTCCCAGAAGAAATGAAAGCATCATACCACAGGGATATATGTGCACCTATGTTTATAGCAGCACAATTTGTAATGGCCAGATCTTGGTAACAACCCAAGTGTCCATCAACTGAGGAATGGATAAAAAAGTTGTGGTATTTCTATACAATGGAGTATTATTCAGCTATAAAGAAGGATCACATTGAGATATTTGACTGTAAATGGGCGCAACTTGAGACCATACTCATAAGTGAAGTAAATCAATCTCGCATGTGTGAATACCGAATAGTTTCCCTAATGTAAGTAATGATTCAAATATTTAAAAATATGTGGTGATCATGATTCCCCATTATGTGGCCTTGAAGCCTTATAAAGTTTTCACTTATTAATTGGAAAGGCTTTATTCTGGGCTTCTTGATATGGAAATATTTGAAGCTATAGTATAAGAAGTTTTATTCAAATATTTCAAGGAAAAATCAGACACTATGGTAACTACTATTAAGTCGGATTATTTGGTGGTGAAGCACTAGGTTGCTGAAACAGTCATGCTGTGACCTCTATTGTTATATTGTTATGTCCTGTTTTAACTCAATCTCTGCCTTATTCTTTTAAAAAATTATTTAGTTATTTCTTATGCTTGTTTTAATTAAGGGGAAAATTTTATAAAATTAGCAGGACTTATAATAGTAACTTTTTTTGATTTCCTATTAACTTGTTTTGAATCCTGTAATACTCCCATGATCTTGTTTTGACTGATTAGACTCTGTTCCATTCTGTGCTATAGTATCAAGTTTGAGGATATAGGCAACTACTTTGAAGGCAATAAGATTCACTAAGATGCCCATTCTGGTCTGACTATTGTCTCCTTTGGAAGTCCTGTAATGTTTACAATGCCTAAGTTTTATTGGTCTTGTTCTCTACAGTTTTGTTCAACTTTATAATATCTAATGAGATAGACAATTCTTTTTAAGGACACAAGAGACATCGTTGATAACCATTGTTGATAATCTTGTACTCTGTTTTACATCATGTGCTATGTCTATCCTTGGTTTTGACTGACAGCTTTGTTTTGCCATATTTGACTTTATTCTCTCCCCCCCCAAAAAAAGTAATAAGAACTAAGAAGTAATAAAACCCAAAATGTGTAAATTTTGTTGTAAAAAAGAGAGGGGGAAAAAAAGAGCTCTAAAGGATACAACAGCAAGTGTGTTTAGGGGTGTTAAATAGCTGACCATATTAATGTTTTTGGTTGGATCATTGAACACAGCTGTTTGCAGTCTCACTGTTTGAATGTCCACTTTGTATTCTTTGATACTGTGATTTGAGCAACTATTTCTAAGATGATAATATGTAATCTATTACCTGGTGATTTCTTACTTTTTTTTTTTTGTAGTTCTGTATTACGTGTACCCTTACACCGCTTTGTTTTGTTTTGTGTTTTTCTCTGTTTCCTTTTAAGTAAAATTTAAAAAAAAGAAATTCTAGCCAGAGCAATTAAACAAGAGAGAGAAATAAAAGGGGTAAAGATAGGAAAAGAAGATTTAAATTATCACTATTTGCAGATGATATGATACTCTACATAGAAGACCCCCAAAACTCCATTGAAAGACTCCTAGATATAATAAATAAACTCAGCAATGTAACTGGATACAAAATCAATACTCAAAAATCAATAGCATAACTATACACTAACAACAAAATCACAGAGAGAGAAATAAGAGAGGTCACACCCTTCACACTAGCAACCAAAAAAATGAAATATTTAGGAATTATTCTCATGAAAGAAGTGAGAGGCCTATACAAGGTAAATTATTATACACTGAAAAATGAAATTGAAGAGGATCTCAGAAAATGGAAAGACATCCCTTGCTCATGGATAGGAAGAATGAATATTGTGAAAATGGCCATTCTCCAAAAACTGTTATACAGATTCAATGCAATCCCGATAAAAATACCATCCGCATACTTCATAGATTTCGAGAAATCACTCCTAAAATTCATCTGGAGTGAGAAGAGACCTAGAATAGCAAAGACAGTTCTAAGCAACAAAGGCAAGGCAGGAGATATCACAATCCCTGACTTGAAGTTATACTACAAAGCATCTGTAGTTAAATCAACATGGTACTGGAATCAAAACAGAGCTGAAGATCAGTGGAATAGATTAGAAGATACAACCACAACTACAAACACACTCAACCACCTTATCTTTGATAAAGGAGCCAAGCAGGTTCACTGGCAGAACGACAGTCTCTTTAATAAATGGTGCTGGAAAAACTGGCTCTCCATATGCCAAAAACTAAAACTAGACCCATGCCTATTACCACATACTAAAATAAAATCTAAATGGATCAAAGATCTAAATATTAAAACAGAAACACTAAATTTATTGGAAGACAAATTGAGTAAAAACCTTGAAGGCATAGGGGTAGGTAGAGAATTCATGAACAAGACTCAAACCACATGGGAAATACTTCCCAGAGTCAATAACTGGGATCACATCTTATTAAAAGTTTCTGCACATCAACAGAAATCTCTAACATAGTGAAAAGAAAACTTACAAACTGGGAAAAAATCTTAGTGAACTGCCCCTCAGACAAAGGACTTCTGTCTAAAACATATAAAGAATTTTTAAAAAATCAGACCCCCAAAATTCAAAGACCCCATCCAAAAATGGGCATCTGAGATGAATAAACAATTTTCAGATGAAGAAATGCAAATGGCAAATAAATATATGAAAAAATGTTCATCATCATTAGTCAGAGAAATGCAAATTAAAACCACACTGAGATTTCATCTCACTCCTGAAAGAATGGCCAAGATCAAGAAAACCAACAACAACAAATGCTGGAGAGGCTCTGGGAAAAAGGAACTCTCCTGCACTGTTGGTGGAAGTGTAAACTAGTGCAACCATTGTGGAGGTCAGTCTGGAGATTTCTCAGAAAGCTGGGACTGGAAGCCCCATTTGACCCAGGTATTCCATTTCTAGGCATATTCCCAGAAGAACTGAAAGCATCAAACCACAGTGATATATGTGCACCCATGTTTATAGCAGCACAATGTGTAATAGCCAGATCTTGGAAACAACCTAAGTGTCCATCAACTGAGGAATGGATAAAAAAAGTTGTGGTATTTTTATACAATGGAGTACTGCTCAGCTATAAAGAATGATCACATTGAGACATTTATAAATAAATGGACGCACCTTGAAACCATACTCATAAGTGAAATAAATCAAACTCACATATATAAATACCGAATTGTTTCCCTAGTGTAAGCAATGATAAGAATACATAAAAGTACGTGGTAATCATGGTCCCCAGTCACACTGGTTTGAAGCCATATAATGTTTTCACTCATTAATTGGAATGGTTTTAATCTGGGTTGTTTTATATTATTGTCTGCGATACTACGAATAGCTATTTTGAGGAAAATAAGACAGCATAATAGCTAGTCCTGATTTAATATCACTCTGTTTTGAAGCCCCATCAAGTTGTTTTTCATCTGTTTCCATTAGTTTTAACATGTTGTATCTTATTATATTTTAATGTATGCAATAGTATAAGCAAAATTTTTTATAGGCAAAGAGATCACATAGAAACCGATGTTCGGTTTTGTTAGCTGGTTCTAAATACCCTGCAATACTTTCATTCTCTTCAATGGTTTCACACTGTTTTGATAAGTTTGATGCTATAGTATACAAAGTTAGACTCAAATAATTCAAGGAAAGAGACACTATGGTAACTACTATTAATGTCAGGCTATCTGGTGGTGAAACACAATGATGCTTAAATTGTTCGGTTCTGACCTGTGTTGTGCTATTGATATGCTCTTTTTTATCTCAATCTCCCCCCCCACCTTTTTTTCTTTTTTTTTAAATTAATTTATTTCTTAGAATCTTTTAATTAAGGGACAACTAAATTAAAAATAGCGGGATATATTATAGTAACTTTTTTGTTTTCCTATTAACCTGATTTGAACCCTTGTATTGTTCTCCACCTCTTGTTCTGACTGATTTTATTATATTCTGTTTTGTTTAATAGTATCAAATTTGAGGGTATAGGCAACCACTTTGAAGGCAACCAGATACTCTATGATATCCATTATGGTTTGACTATTATCTTCTTTGGAAGTCCTGCAAGGTCTCCAATTTGGGTTTTACTGATCTTATTCTATACTGTTTTGTTAAATTCTTTCATACCAGCTGATATAGGCATCTCTTTGTAGGATAACAAGAGGCATAATGGTAACCGTTGTTGATCACCTGGTAATCTCTTTTAGAATTATATACTATGTCAATCCTCCTGTTCTAACTGACTCTGTTTTGCTTTGTCACATTGGGGGTTTTTTTTTTGTTCTGTTTTGTTTTGTCTTGTTTCTTGTTTTATATATTTTTTTCTTTTCCTCTTTAACGAAAAAGTTATAAGAACTGTGGGAGTAATGGAACTCAAAATGTGTGATTGTTAGCGTAAAATAGGGAGGAAAGAAAGTGATCTAAAGGATATAACTGCAAGAGTATTTAAGAGTGTAGGATAGAAAACCATATTACTGAGTTTTTCTTGGATCATTGAACAGAACTGTCTGCAATCTCATTGTATTAATGTCCACTTTGTATGCTTTAATTTTGTAACCTGGACAACTGTTTCTGAGATGACAATATGTAATCTATTTACTAGTGAATTCTTACTGTATATTTTTTCTCTTGAAATTCTGTACTACTTGTAGCCTTTTACTGTCTTGCTTTGTCTTGTTTTGTTTTTCTCTTTAAATAAAATAAAATTCACTAACCTTTTAAAACCTTTTCAAAAATGAAAGAAAAGACTCATAATAAAAGACTTGTAATTATGAATGTAAGAGAGAAACCACAACAGATTTTGGATGAGTATGGAAGATCATTAATATGGGTTTTGAGGGCACATATTCACCTAAGATGGAAAACACAAAGCAAACAGACAAATTCCTGGATGCAGCTCAAATACAAAATCTGTATCAAAAAGACAAAAATGTAAATAAATCAATGTCAGTCTGTTAAATTCAAGAAGTAATTTTAAATATCAGTAAAGAAACCCCACATCCCAACTAATGCACTAGTGAATTCTACAGGAACTTTAGACAAGATCTAATATCACTATTGATGAAACTCTTTAATGAAATTGAAGGCAAACTATACTTGTAAAGTTTTCATGAAATGACCTATTACCTTGGCAAAATAAGAAAACAAACCACTGAAAAGAGAGCTACAGGCCAATATCTGTAATGAACATAAATGCAAAAATTCTCATTGAGATATTATCAAACAAAATGTAGAAAATCATCAATATGAGTATACATCATGAAAAATTCATCAGAGGGTTGCATACACAAAAGGATAAATGTAATACATTGTATCAGCAGAACTAAGGACAAAAAACACATGGTCTTTAAAATGGCAGAAAAAGCATTTGAGATATACCAAAAATTTATGATTAAAAAAAGCCCCATAGAATTGGAAGAGATGGTCTTTATCTCAATCTGATAAAAATCCATCTATGACAAACCAATTGCCAACAGCATACAAAATGACCCAAAAATGAAAGGTTTCACTCTAAAATCAGGAAGAAGACAAGGTTGTCCAATATCAACACGCCTATGAAATATAATTCTGGAAGTATTACCCAGAGCACTTGACAAGAGACAGAAATGAAATGAGTTAAGGACAAGAAAGTAAGAAGTTAAACATCACTCTTTTTATATAACACTTTATGTGGGAGATTCCAAAACCTGCCCCAAAATTATTTACCAAATTTAGTAACATAGCTGGACAATCAATATTCAAGACTCGATAGCATTGCAATACACCTGTAGGAAACACTGAAAGAAATTAGAGGAACTATTACTTTCACAAGATCATACAAAAAATCTTAGACTCAAACCTACTAAAACAAATGAAAGAATTTCATATTGTACAATACAGGACCTTGGAAAAATAGATAATAAAAAGTGTACAAACATGGAGAGATCCCTTGTTCTTAGGCAAAAAGAAGCAACACTCTAAAAATGGTCATAGTTCTAAGATTTTTTTTTTATTTTTATTTAAGGAGAAAAGAAAAGAAAGAAAAAAAAACAGTGAAGGGGTACAAGTTATACAGATTTACAGAATAATAAAATGCGCAGTAGGAAATCACTAGTTAATGAATTACATATTGCCATCTTAGAAATAATTGTTTAAGTCACAAAATTAAAGCTTGTAGAGTGGACATTCCAACAATGATACTGCAAACAGTTCTGTTCAATGATCCAATAAAACTCTGTGATATCATTTTCTATCTTATACATTTAAATATACATGCAGTTATATAGTTTAGAGCACTTTCTTTTCCTCTCTTTTGTACAGTGACTATTACACATTTTGGGTTTCATTGCTCCCACGGTTCTTGTTGCTTTTTTTGGAAGAGAGTAAAACCAAATGTGACATAACAGAACAGAATCGGTCAAGTCAAAAGGGTGGACATAATAGATAATATAAAAACATAATACAAGGTGATCAACAATGGTTACCATAATGCCTCCCACTATTTCTAATAGAATTGCCTATATCATTAGTTGTAATACAATTGAACAAAACCGTAAAGAATAAAACCGACAAAAACCAAAACATTGGAGATATTGTAGGTCTTCAAAAGTAGATAAAAGTCAACGAGAATGGGCGTTATAATGAATCTCATTATCTTCTCAGCTGATGCCTAAACTTTCGAACCTGATACTATCCAGCAAAACAGAATATAGGAACCTCAGTCAAAAACAAGATGGTGAGAGTAATGCAGGGCTTCAAATCGAGATAATAGAAAGTCAAAGTGGGTTACTATATTATATCCTGCTATATTTTTCCCTTTAATTAAATGGATAAAAATAAAAAAGTAAATAATGGAGTGGAGATTGAGAAAAAGGAGGGCATAACAGCGAAACAGGGCAGATCAAAACATAACCATTTAAGCAGAATAGTGTTTCACCACCAGCTAATCCTGACCCAAAAATAGTTACCATATTGACTCCCTCCCTGAAGTCCTTGAGTACAACTTCATATACTGTAGCATTAAGTATATCAAAACAATGTAAATCCATTTAAGAGAATGACAGCATTATAGAGTATTTAGAATCGACTAACAGAAAATGAACAATGGTCTCTGTATAATCTCCTTGTCTTTAAAAGGTTTTTTCTTATACTATCGTACATAACAAAATCCAATAAGATACAACCTGTTTAGACCATTGGAGACAGAAGAACAAAAGCTAGATGAGACTTCAAAACAAGATGGTACTAAATCAGCATCACCTATTAAGATGTCATTTTCTCCAAAAAAAGCTGTTCCTATCATCCAATCTTCTGTCTCATTTCTGTTGAGCTCTTTTTCTGTCAGTAGCTGTCAGTTTGTCTTCTTCATTTTGTTCTCTGCTCCATTTGTTGTGGCCTCCCCGCCCCTATTTCTGGGTTCTTTGTATTTTTCTTTTTTTAGAATATCCTGCAATACTTTCTGTAGGGTTGAATTGGTGGTTGCAAATTCCCCCAGTTCCTCTTTATCCTGGAAGCACCTCGTTTTTCCATCAATTTCCAGGGACAGTTGTGCAGGATATCTCAATCTTGGCTGGAGATTATTATCTTTCAAAGCTTGAATTATTTCTCCCCATGCTCTTCGTGATTTGATGGTTTGTGAAGAGAAATCTGCTGTAATTCTGATGGGTCTTCCCTTGTAAGTGATCTGTTTCTTGTCTCTTACAGCTTTTAATATTCTGTTCTTGTATTGAATTTCTGGAATTTTTATTATTATATGCCTGGGTGTTTCTCTGTTAGGGTTGTAGGTAGCTGGGGTCCTGTATGCCTCATACATTTGAGTATCTTTACCTTTTGCTAAATTAGGAAAATTCTCCTGTATTATTTCTGTGAGTAGCTTTTGTAGATCACTTGTTTGTGTCCCTACTTCTTCTTTTATGTTCTTAATCCTTAAGTTATGGCTCCTCTTATCATCTTCTTGTCTTTGTATTATTGCTGTGTGTTTCTTTGTTATTTTTAAGAAGTTTTTCATTTCATTCTCCCATGTTTCAAGTCTGCCCTCCAATTCAGATAGTCTGTCCTTAGTTTCTTTCAAGCTGTTATGCCAGTCTTGGGTAGACTTCTTAATTTCTTGATAGTCCCTTTGCACCTGCTTCACATACTCAATGCTTTCTCTGTTTTCTCCATCAAGCAATTCTCCCCTCTTTTTTTGTTCTTCCATTCCACCATCTGCTTTTTCCTGGGTGGTGCTTAGCATTTCTCTAACTATTCTGCATACTTCTAGCTTCAGGTCATTGATAACTTCATTCCTGAATTGGTCTATGAGGCTCTCTAAATGGCGCTTAATGTATATTGGTGCAGTGTCCACAATTGCCTGATTCTCAGGATTGGGGGTCGAGGAGCCTTTTTTGTTGCTTCCCTTCCCCATATTTTCTGTTCCTTATAAAATGTAATCTTACACAGGAGGCCCGGCTTCCCTGCCTGTCAGCCACAGCTTGATCAAATTGCGCTGGTTAGTTGTTCCCACTCACCGCTGCGCCCCAGGGAGTTGCGGAGGAGGCAGCCTACACAGGAGTCGGTCGCTCCTCCGGGCCACCGTCAGGCTCTGGGATCTGGGTTAGGCCAGCCTAGGGAGTCCGCGAGCAGCGTCCCTCCGGCCAGGCACCTTTCACCAATCCCGTCCGAGAGGAAAGTGTGCGGCTGCAGTTGCCACCGCGCCCTGCTCTTACAGGACTGCCCGTGCCCAGAAAAACCTCCGCTGGAGTCAAACTGCGGTAGGGAGTCAGTTCCTCGCTCACCTCGCCACCAGTCAGCCTTCCTCCCTGTCCGTCGCGTTTCCGACTCTGTTCGGAGACTCCCGTTCCCAGAGCTCGGCAGTCGCGTCTCTCCTTCAAAATATTTTCCTGTTCTAATGAATTTGTACGCATCAAAATGAACCACAACTCTCCACCGAGCATGTGACTATATGATGTCATCCTTACCTATAGCATTTATATTCAGCAGTGTTTCCCTCATCACATCTTTGTAGAGCTTCTTCTCAGATGGATTCAGCAGAGCCCACTCCTCCTTGGTGAAGTTCACAGTTACATCCTCTAGTCACTGTCTCCTAAAATATCACATACATATGTCCTGAACAAGATTCACACTCATACCCTGAGAACTTGAACTCCTCATGTAAAGGCTAAATTGCGTTTGTACCTTCAAATAAAAACTCCATGTCTCGGTTGCTTCTCTCTGCTACAGCCCCAGCAAAACAGAAGCACTTGTTGCCGAGTCACAGAAGTTGTACTTGTAAAATGTTTCTAAAGTGAAGCTCATAGAAGTATCCTACAAATCACAATTTCCAAAACAAGGAGGCAGAGGTTGTGACAGACAATAGATTACACCTTTTTTCAAATCTGCTTTTTCATGTAATTGAGACATTCTTTCTTATATTGCACATAAGCAGCTTTCTGAAAACTGAATTTCTTTCTTTGGAAAGATCTCAATTGTACATTATATAAAATATACACATTTCACATTTTGTGTGTGTGTGTGTGTGTGTGTGTGTGTGTGTGTGTGTGTGTGTTTTGAGACAGAGACTTCTTATACAGTTTGAGCTGGCTTTAAACTCATTTTGTAGTCTGGGCTGGTCTTGAACATGTAACAATTCTGCTTTAGCCTTCTAAGTGCTGGGATTACAGGTGTGCACCAACACATGTGGCTTTTCTTATTTACACTTGGAATCTCATACTAGATAAACCAAGTGATATTTCCACATGTGTGTCTAATTCACTTGACAGTGTCATCTCAAGGTACAACTGTTTAGCAAGTAATTCCTCAAATCATGCTTTATGGCACAGTAGTCCTCTATTCTTAAAAGAAAGAAAATAAAAACACTCATATTTTCTTCATCCAATCAACAGTGGATGAACATTTGGGCTGCTTTTAAGATTTATCCATTTCAAACTGTGCCTGTATAAACATGAGTGTGTATATATCACTGTGGTGTGATGCTTTTAATTCTTTTGTGAAAAGACAAAGAAAGGGAATAGGTGGATGATTGGACCTTCAAGATTTTGTGTTTTGAGGTGTCTGACAAAATATTTGAATGATAAGGGAACCATGAGGTTGTAGGGGAAGAAAGCAGGGACAAGTAAATGGCATAGGAAGACAAAAAAGAAACAATTTTATAAACAAAGAGGGGAAGAGAGTCTGAGGAGAACCAAAGAGGGTGGAAGAAAAAGAAGCAGCAAGATATACCATGTACAGATACAAACTTCCCAGATGAATATTATCAGTATGTAGCAGTAAAAAAAGAAAATAAAGAGGTTTATTAATAATATTATAATACCAATAGAAAACCAATATTCTTGGAGCAAGTCTATGGATAATCAAATAAGAGTCAAGTGCCTTATTTACTTATAGCACAGAGATGCCAAATGACCACCCTGCAATCACATAAAAGAAGCTCTACCACTGTCTGATTTAGTGGGGGAAGCATATGTAGAATAAATATATAAAACACATTAAAAATGAAGATATCGCAAAGTGATTAGGCACTAATTACAAAAGGAAAACTTCAGCCAGGATTGATGATAGCTGCTCGCATTCCCAGCATTTGGGTGCCTTCTGTGCAAGGATTTCCATGAGTCTGGTGACTGCCAGGAGTTCAAAGTCCTGCTGCAGCTTGGAGGTAACTTCAACGCCAGTCAAGGTTTCAAAGTAAGACCCTGAGAGAGACAGTCCCCACTAAAGGAAACGTGAAATAAACTGTGCCACTTAAGAATCACTCCTTCACTCTGTTCAAAAAATGACAACCATGTAGTGTAACAGAAGACTGACAGCTTTCACCACCTCGTGAGCAAAGGTGATACCTGCAAACTGGACTCTTCATAAAACACATTCATGTTACACCTTTGTTCCAGGTTGCAACTCATAAAGAGAATGACAAATGTATCCCAGGAAAGAAAGGCAGACTTGTATGGTTTAACTATTATGTACAACAGTGACTCATGCTGCAGCTTGTGTTAAAAACATCTGAAAGAAATCACAATATGTTTTGTTTATGTTGAAAGACAAACAGGTATGCATTTGAATTTATAGATGGTATATTTTCTATTTTATCTACAAAAGTTGCATATGAAAAGGGAAGGAAAAACTTGAAACTTTAGTATTCTATAACGAAATAAGAAAAAAGAAGCTTTCTCAGTGGATACAAGTAGCCAGCAGATTTCGAAGGAGAAAATGAAGTCTATGAAAGCCATGGGACATAAATAAAACAAGACTAAAATATTTGCTGTGTACACGAGTCAAAGATATTGCATACAGTGTAAAGACCAATGGACGGAAATATCTAAAATATATAAAACATATCTGACTTAAAAGAAACATTGAATATAAAATGCCAGATATTGAGAAAAAACACTGAGGCGCAAAAGAAACACTGAGAGTTACCCAAGGAGGGAGAGGCATCTGAGTGGTACTCTCCACAGTCATCTCCTTTTTAGAATTTGCTAAAATTAAAGTAACTTCTTTCCAGTGTCCAGAGAATGCATTGTGCTATTGCACTACTAGACACATGAGTAATGTTAAGTAAACTTGAAAAATCTTGACTCTCATGATCAATACAGTTGATGAGTAAACGTTTTTCCTTTCATTCAGACATCAGGATTTGTGAATGAGACAAAGAATTTCCAAAGTATATCCCTGTGCATCTTCTATAATATTTCATCAAAAAATATATAGAGGGAAACTAAAACAACACAACTCATGTAAAAATCACACATGGTAAACTGAGGAAACATTTCCAAAGACTGAGAATGGTCAAAAATAAGACAAAAAATGACTGACTCAGGTAGGGAATTTATCACATATAAACTCTTATCTACTGCCCACTACACAATCATGAAGTGTTTTGAACACACCAAGGATACTTATCTTTTTTTTATCAGTACCAGGGATCAAACTCACGACTGCCAGCTTGCAAAGCAGGCGCATATGCCGCTGAGCTAAATCCCCAGACCCCAAGGATATTTATCTTGTTATTAACATTAAACCTCAGCAAAATTTGAGAATAAATTTGACACACAATTTTTAAATAGCAAATTACCAATAATGTTAATATTAATTTGCTTTTGTTTGTTTGCTTTTATATAGGAACATTTGTACAAATGTTGAATTTTTTATCACCTGCTCATGCGTATTTTTCTTCTAGCAAAAGTATTAGTTCAATGTCCATTGCACAGAAAATCACCATTAATATTTTTAAATATCTGATAGGTAATAAATAACAGAAACCAATTCGAAATAACACAAGCCCAGAGGCAGTGGAGTAGGGCAGTGATGTTTCTGAAATACTAACTTCAAAACGATTCTACACCCACTAGGCTGTTCAACACAAACCTTGAATAGTCTTCTTTCTTTATTTTTTTCCTTTTATTTTGTGTACTTTGTTACAGGGAACAGGACTCAGAACCTTACACTTGCCATGCAGGCTTGAGTGGCTTGAGAGATGACCAACATATTAGCAAAGCAAAATCCTCCAAACCATCTGCACAGGAGATTCCTTCTTCCCATCACTCTGCACTGTGTTACAGACAGCAGTCCTTCTAGAGCTGTTCTGTGCACAGAGAGTACAACAAGTATGCTCTGCGGCCCAGGATGTGACAAGAAGTACATTGGCATACATTTGCTTTTCAAAATGGACTTCTTTCTATAATCACCCGCCTGAAGTTCCTGTTTCTAAGCCCAGGATACTCACCTGTATCAAGCCAACATTCCTAAATTGAATGACACAAAGATTATCAATCCAAATTTGCAAGGAAGAGGTAACACTGCTTTGCTTCTGAGTTCACACATGAAGGAGAACACATTGTGAGGTATCAGAAAAGAGAACTGGGGATGGCAGCACCATAGGACAGTGCTTGCCGGGCGTGCATGAAGCCCTGGAATCAACTCTCCCTCATACTGGAATTTAAAAAAGGAAACAAAAATGCCAGAAAACTTCTTTCAACTGACAAAACATACTGATCAAATAATCAGTTATCCATCACCTATGTATGGGCGATTCTCTCACCATTCGAGTTCAGTCTTGTGACAAGATGCTCTGCCTAGGATTTTACATGTTTGGTTTACCTTTTTTAAAACTGTATCTTGACTCCTTCACACTAATCTGACCTATTTAGTCATGTCTTTGAAACATGCTTAGCATTTTAGAATTTCTTCTACTTTTCAAAATTGGAATTGTTGTAATGTTGTATGCTCCTGAGGTGTGATTCCTTCTTTCAATTTAAGTTACCCGTGTGAAACTGTGTAACAGAGCATGTGGTGATGATTGAAGTCCACACTAGTGACTTTTGTTTTTAGTTTTTTATTTTGTTTGGTTTGGGTTTTTTTGTATTGGTGATCTAACTGAGGACTTCATGCTTGCCAAGTAGGCACTTGTGCAGCTGAGGTAAACCCCCACCACACACTGGTGACATTTTTGTACCTTTTCTTTATGGACTGTCATGAAACAGAAACTATGAAAAAATACACACACACACACACACACACACACACACATATATATATAAAACATAAAACTACGAAAATATACACACACATATATATATGTATATATATGTATATATATATATATATATACAATATAAAATTACTGGATCACACTCTAAAGACTGTGACTTACCAACTTCTAAAGTGCTTCAGATCCCAAGAAACAATTCTGTTTTGTATCCTAATAGTATACTCAGAGGATGGGTAACTCTGGAACTTCTGGATAGCTATAACTGACATTCATAAAGTCAAAGAAATGTTTAAAAGTTGAAATGTTAAAAGCAATTTCATTTGTAGTTATCCAATCATTGCAATTGACCTATGAAAAGAAAAAAAAACTGACAAGTTAATTAAAGACAAAGATTTAATTCAGTTTGTGACAAACTCTTCAAAAATCCCTAAACAGTGTTTTAACAAAAACTTAATAAAGTTGCTCTATTCTGAGAGCCATAAAGATTTTGAGATTTCTAGATACAATACTAAAGATTCAAAATATTCTTCAACTATACCTTGAAATATGCAAAACAAATTTCACTGTTGCCCTGAGTCCTATGATTCATTCAAGAAAGTACAACAAAAAATAGGAAGGTAGATTGTGAGAATGTCTCTTTGGCCATGCTGGGTAAAAGAAGGTAATATAAGAACACAAAGTTAACTAACCAGAGATCTAAAAGAGTTCTGGTAGAACTGCACAAGCACACCTGTGATCTCAGACTGTAACCGAGATCAGGTGAGAATGCAATGGAATTAACAGAGACATAGTTCCTGTCTCCAAAGCTGAAGAGGCTGCTGTAATCATAGAACTCATGTCCAGTACAAATTTGCTGGAAATGTTATGAGTAAAATCATTGCTATTCTCTCTCCTTACACTGTCCATGCTTGATTCCATATTAGTCCCAAATTTGGCAATTCACCTGAGTTCAGGCTGAACATACCACGCTGAACAAATTTCTGGGTCTCCCCAAATCCTCTGTCCCTTGGAGTGTGCTTTTTAAACAGCTAAGAAAAACTCTGTATGATTAGACATCTGGTTATGAAGTCAAACATAACATCACTGCTGCACACACCTGCTAAATTTTTCACAATATGTATCTAAACTAATGGGAACTTACCAATGACACTTGTAGGTATAGAACCAATTGAGTCTATTTGGATTACCTGCAAGATTATGTACATGTTCAATAGAGCACTATATCCAAAAAGAAAAAATTATCTCTGAAAATGTTTACACAGTGTACTGTAACACAAATTCCACCTGAATATATTAAAAACATTTAGTCTTCATACTGGAATTTCCTGTCTACTAAGGCTGGAGGCTTCTCACTGCATCCTTTATTTCTTCAAACTTTCTAAGCCAGCCTATGAATACATGGCTCTTTGCACACACCACTCTTGGTGAGGGCACCAAAATTCAGTCTTGCTGACCAACAGTAAGTACTGGGTACAGATTGCCAATAAGGGCATATGATAAATAAAGGACCACAGTGTCCCAGTAGAGTGGACAGCACACTGCAGAAATCCAGTCCTGTATCTGAAGGTACACGTGTGTCTTTTGTTTCATTTTAGCTGTGTGATATGAGAATGGTTATTACATTTCTCTATCAGGTGATTCACCAAGAGTACCAATTCAAATGCAAGTGAAACTCATGAGGTCATTATGAAGATAAAAGTATCCAGTGCACAATATGTCCTGCATAAGAACTACATTCTTTCTAAGTGTAGGACAATAGGCTATATATAGATACAGGATTCAAACTTAAAATGCATGTAGGAGGAATACTTTCAGTGTTGGAAAACAGATGATAATAAACTTAAAAATGGCAAGAAGAGTTCTCATACTCAGCATAAATTAAAAGTGGAAATGGAATGTTTTCCCTTTAAACTTGCACGTGCTTGGTGTCTTTTGTTCTAACTTCTCAGTGCTATAACCTTTCATAGAAAATTTGCATCCTAACTCCTTGTGACAGTGATGTAATCCAAAGAATGTGACCAAAGTGAGGCAGCTTCTTATTAGAAAAACAATAAAGCAAGAAAAATAAGAAAGCCAAAAATAGCAGACTGTTTTCCCCCTTTTTCAATTATTATGCTGTTTTAATTTGGTTTCTGAGGATAGATAATTAATAAGCATTCAAAACAAGAAACTCCCTGATGAGTGTCATGTTCAACAGAGGACTATATGAAGACTTCCATCAGTTTCTCTACAGAGATACTTGACTTGAAAAGGGAAAATATATTCATCACCCCAAAGGTAATTGAAAATAAAATGTACTAAAAAGGTACAGAATATAAGCAAATGTCACTGCTAAGCCTTGGATCTTTTAAACCTGGGTAATCACTATGTCTTGATGTTCATTTGGGGACATTTGTATAACAGAAAGAAAAATTGGTAAAAACACACAATATGCCTCATGTGTTATTTAACAGAGTACACTGTAAATAACTGCTTGTGCACACTCAGTGTCCTGTTTCTGATTGAACAGTGACTCATTACTGCTACCATCCACAATGAGGAAGTATTGTACCCTGTACCATTTTGTGAACAGTGAATATACAGCAAAATTAAAAGTAGGATTGGCAGTATTTTTCATTTTCCGTTCATTATTGGAGACTTCATTCAGTGTTTCATGTTAAACAAGTTACTTTAGTCTCGAGTTATACCCCCACATTTCATATTGAAAATGGATCTTGCTCAGGTATCCAGACTGGCCTTGGTGATTTACCCTCTTGACTTTCCCAAGTAGCTGGCATTAAAGGTGTGTACCACCTTGCCTAGTGATGTTTACTTGCCCCAAGCACTGGGATCTTGCTGAATCATGCTGACTAAAGAAGCACAATCTTAGCCTAGCAAAGTGACACATGTCTGTTCCCAATACTCAATGAGGTGTGCGTAAACAATTAAAATTCCTCCAAAGCCTGGGTAACTTAAAAAGATGTTGACTCAAAAATTTAAGGAAGGAAGAAAGGAAGACAGGGAGGGAGGCAGGAAGGATGGAAGGAAGGAACAAAGGAAGGAAGGAAAGAAGGAAGGAAGGAAGCAAGATAGCTCAGGGTAAAATTCCCGAGTTCACTCTGTACAAAGAAAAAGCTCAAACACACCTTGAAATCTTTTGTTGCCAAGAGAAACGCCTTCCCATTGTACATCAGTGATAATGTCTGCCCCATTTTTAAACTTAAGACAAGTTTCCTAGTTGCTCATTTTGCCTCAAAACTCATTAGGTAACCTGATAAGTAATCACAGAAGAAATATTTAGTTACCAAGATCTCTTCCTTTCTTTAGACCTGTGACCGCTGATCTAATCTCAGAACAAGCCATCAAAGAATTGTGCATTCATCATCACACTGAGAACAATCTGATTTCTGGAGAAATTTAATTCTGTGGATGCCGACTTCTGCCACTTTTCCAAATGCTCCCTCTGGCCTTTTCATTTCACACCCATGTGTTTTTGCCTATTCAAAAAATATTTTTATTCTATTCATTCAATTGCCTGCTGACAACTATGAGAATTTATCCCTATTTCACTACTTTTTAGCATATAAATAACGCAAGAGTAGGACCTGAGATTCAATTGTGATGTGAACCATTTTGGTAAGAATTAAAATGACTAGACTGTTGGACCAACTGTGAACATTCTATCTAACCAGGAATGCAGACCCTTCCCTACTACAGGGAGTTGTTCCCATTTCATCCTAAGCTCCTGAGTTTCCAGGAATTTAAGTGCAAAATAATCAGTTTTTATCCGAAATATTTTTCTTTTAAACAATGTGTGCTGAAATGTGCCACATTGTCTATGTTTAAAGCAGCTGTTTTAAATCCACAGAGACACCTGTGATAGGTGCCTACTAAACAACGGAGTATTTTTTTTTCTTATGCTCCACTGATCTGTAATTAACTGTAGTACCACAGCTATGGAGCTACTCACTCCGGACACTTCCAAAAATCAACAAGCTATCCTACTTCTTCTTGCCAATAAAATCTCTCCTAACATTTTATAAGGGTTTTGCATGGATGACACTTCCTGAACCACCACTGTGGTGATTCAACAGGAGGCCTCCAACCTCAAGTCCAGCTAACCCTAACCCTAATGCTAATGCTAACCCTAACGCTAAATCCCCTGGTCCCCTTCTCACTCAAAAATGAATTTCCTGCTCTTCTTCCGCGCACGACAAAGATCCTCCAGTCCTCTCCTGACACTGAGATCCAGTGACCACCCTGAGCCTAACTCTCTAAAAGCAGACTCCCAGCTTCCCCTGTCCAAGGGTTCTTGCCATCTCCTGCAGCCCTCCCACGCAGGCAATAAAGGCTTTTCCTTATCTCTCTTTGTCTCTCAACTGCGCCTAAAAACCTAATGTGATTTCTCGGACCCCAGAATAAAACCCAAGGAAGCAAGAAATTAAAATTTAGGGAGAAAAGGCTTTATTTTAGGCCAGGCCTTGGCAACGCAATCCCCAGGAACCAATTTGGAGACTGTGTGCCCCAGATTCTGAAGAATAGGATTTTAAAAACAAGAGAGGGGAAGAAAACAAAAGAAACCTGCGGAGCTGTTAAGCTGTTGACCCAAACCTGGAAACTGTAAAGCTGTCCACTTAGTTCTGACAACATCAGGAGCCTTTGGTGCCTTTCAAGTTACTCCCATCCTGCAGATAAGCATTATCTTGGAATAGCACATCTGCAATAACATTTGGAGAAGGAAGTAGAAAGTTAATTATCTCAGGACAGTTCATTAGTGCTAGCGTGAGAAGGGGTCAAAAGTTACAAGAAGCTGAAACTTAAGTTTTTACAAGGATTTGAAACTTAACCCTTTTGATGCATACAGAACAAAAGAAGAGCATTGGTTAGAGTTAAGCCATAACACTTTTCCTGTAATTTCTTTGAAGTTAAGCAATTCTTAAGAACAGCACATTTAGCACATTTTATAACAGACTACCACTGGGTAGGGAAAGGGGGAAGGCAGTGCAGCGCATTACAGAACAGAAAATATGGCGAGATTACATTCCTTGGGGAGAGCAAGGTCAGGTAAGGGTTGCGCTAACAAGCAAGTCTCCCTGCATATAAGCAAGTTTAGATAAGAAGAAATCCTGTTTTCCTCAGCAGAGAATGGGGAAGCCTAGGAGTAATTAACAACTCCTATTAGCTTATCTTAGCACCACATCTGTTATTTATAGAGGGTAACAATGGTTAACGTATGACTAAGGTTTTGCAATTCTTTTCAGAGAAGAGCATTGATTAACATATCATTTAGGTCACCCAGAGGGAGAAAGAAAACACATATACAATAAGGCCACTTTACAGGCCTTGCTATAATACACATAAAACGAAGCTATTTTTCTTAGAGTACAAAACCTAACACATTTTTTTGGTTCAGGAAATCATTCCAAGATGTTGTTAGAGCACGAGCTCTGTTCATGCAGTAACCACAATTGCAAGTAGCGGTCTCATTTAAGAAATTACAGTGATGACTTTTTCACAGCTGAGTATGAAATCACTTCTTTTCCCAAGTATCTGCTCTCTGTAGACCACTGGACATCAAGTTGTACCTCAGGAACCACGAAGAGTGTGTCCTGGATTGGAAGGGTGTGGTGGCACATTATTCAAATCACAGCTGTCAGGAGGTTGAGGCAGGAGGATTGCTACAAGTTCAAGGCCAGCCTAGGTTACATAGTGAGTTTAGGATCACTCTAAGCTACACAGGAAGAGCTTGTCTCAAAAAGCCAATGTTAGTAAACCAGTAAGAATAGTAATGTCACAGGACACTGTTTGCTGGAGACCCAGAGCTCTCTGCTCTTTAACAGAGGAGAACACATTACAGATGAAGATGCAGCACCAGAGAATGGCTATCCCCAGTGTCTGGAGCTCAGCAGGGAGGCTGTGGATCTCCAGGGCTGTTTCCAACCACTTCCATCTGGAACACACCCCCACATCCATCCCACAAGGTCACCATTGCTTGGCTTGACAGTTTCCAAGGATCCTTCGAGTTCACCACACAGCCAGTAGAAATCACACAACAGAACCAGGGGTGGCCTCCACTGTTAGCTTGTAACCCAGGAAATTCTGGACAGCTGGCTTTCCTAGATGACAACCTCACCTCGCCTGAGGAATCCTTGCATTTAAGGGCTTCTTGCTTGACTTTTCAGAGCCGCACTCATTTTCCTAATGGACTCAGTGGACTCTTCCAGAAAATGGATTACAAATGTTCTCAGAATGTGCCAGGGTCAATGTTCTATGGAAGAATCCCGACCCTGATGATTGAAAATATAGGAGGCCAGGCCAGGATAGCATGGAACACAGTGAGGTCCTGCTGTTAGAAATGAGGCAGTCAGTTTCATTGGCAAGACTTTCACACTATCTCTCAGTCTACTCATTTTCATCCATGAAAAAGAATACATGACTACTGAGAGGAATGCAATCATGGTGTAAATAAATAAATAAGAGGGCCAGGGATTTTGCTCAGAGGCACAAGTCCCTGCTTGGCAAGCCAAAGTTGGTGAGAGTTTAATCCCTCATACCATAAAACAAAAACAAAAACAAGAAAGAAAGAAAGACAAGAAATTAGAGTTGCATGGTAGCAATACTCTGCAAAACATAAAAATGAAAGAAAATCAAGCATTCCAGCTCCCTCAGACAACATTCACAGTTATCTATCCTCACAAAAATACTTCATTTCCAAAGATAAACCTATTTCCCAGCATGAGGGCCAGAAAGATTGCAGAAACATCCCCACATTTGATCTACTTGAAAACTTCCTGGTGATGAGACTGAGATACAAAAGGATTTTAATTGTAAGCTCCTGGTGTTCTGCTATGACTCATCACAGATTGAAATTCCCCATCTTTTAACGTCAATATTCCTTGAAGAAAAAATACATGGAGTCAGGCGATACACTTGTGTTTCTAGCTTGTTTTGCATGAGAAATGTAAGGGATCTTAGTACCTCGCAATTCTTAATGTGTCTTGCCAAGACAAGATAGTGTCACCAGAGAGACCAAACCTTGACCCTGGCCCATTCCTATCAGCTTGTTTCTCTTTTATCTGGATCCGGTGGTTCTTGAAGTCAGTATGTTTATCCTATATTTATATTTACTATGATATTTTTGCATTGGAATTGTTCAAATGAAGACTACAGTCTCAGAAATGATGACAAAATCAACTTTTTAATTTGCTTTTTTTTTGGTACTGGGAATCAAACTGAGGATTTCATGCTTACCAGTCAGTTGCTGTGCTGCTGAGTTGTACTCCTGGTCTCTTCATTTGCTTTTTATGTCAATAATTTTTTCCTGTGACAAAATCAACAACAAAAATTTATTACAGTCCCTATTACAACAATCTTGTAAATACATCAATTCTTTCCTCAGAAAATTATACAATTGAGTTGTTCTGTGTAAATATTCTAAACCAATTTCTTTCATGTGCACGTATTTTGGTTTGATTGCTTCAATTCTTTGCCCATCACCATAGCTTTGCCCTTGTGCGATGAATATAAGCAGAAATAATTCACCACATATAGACATCTGGACCTAAATACATACATAATATCAATGTGTGACTTCAGACGCCTGGTATTTTGATGCACAGTATGATGCAAATTAAGGATGGTCTAATTATTGGCTACCACTTACACTAGTAGGTAGTAACTCAGAAAAACTCATGAAGAATATCCACAATGATGTGAAGTTACATACAACAGGGATTTCTGGGAAAACACTCTAAAAATCCTTACCAGCTTCACATGATGTAATATCTTACCAGTTCCATCTGCACATACCCCCCAGATATACATGCTGTTTCTTCTATCTGTAAATTGAATCTATATGTCATCATTTAACCCAAATCATAAATACATATGTTTCAGGGCTCTTGATATATAATCACATGTAGATGTCTTCTTTCACTGCTTGCCATGTTATTGCAATGTGAAAAAACTTGGATGAACACTTGGATTACCTTATCACACTTTATTGCAATGTCATGCTAGGTGTAAGAGGAGTTCTCCACTAGAACCATGATAAGCCTAGACCACAGAAGAGCTGTGTCCATACTTATTCCTGTCTCACTGCATGCATAATATTTCTAAATCACATGACCATGAAACTCATAGTGGTGGCATTATGAGAAAATTTTTAAAAGGACAAGTTGTTGTGACATTATAAAATAAGGCAGGGTTGGGGCTGGGGGTTTAGCTCAGTGGCATAAGCACCTGCCTTGCAAGCAGGCAGTCCTGAGTTCGATCCCCAGTACCGATAAAAATGATAAAATAAGGCAGGGTGAATCCCAATGGTTTAGTGAATGGGGTGGCATTTTACTTGTAGTAGTTTGAATGAAGAAAGGAATTTTTCAGGCAATGTTAAAACTGTAGGGCACAGCTGCAGCTGGAGATGGATCATAATCCTGGCAGGAGCAAGGCCAGCCTCAAGATCGCAGAGTGCCTGAGAAAAGTCACATGAATGAGCTGCTTTAGTCTCAAGAACACCAGGCACTGAGGCAAGTTAAGGGAATAAGCTCTCAGGGGAAGGGGTTTCACATGGTATTCCAACTTCCACGTGTACAAAATAAACATGCTGCAGCCATTGGAACTCTCTTCTCCTACTCTTCCTTCTCCTTTCCTTTCTTCCCATCAGGAAACAGAGCTCCATTTTGCCAGTTTTCTGTATTCCTACTTAAGTGTTTTTTTCTCCATCCTCTCATTGTCCTCACCCCCAAGAACTTCAGGACATGGCCAGTCTGGAGCCTGGTCTTGCCTCTGCCTGGGTCATCAAGTTTAGTCATCTGGAAATGCTATGTCATGAAAGAAAACATCTGGAAATGATTATACATAAATGAGCCCTGAAACATACATATTTATGATTAGGATAAAGTGATGACTTGTGGAACGAATTTACCAATGAAATAGAAAGCCTGTATACTTCGGGGGTACTTCCAGATAGAACTATTAGGATGTTAGCTCATATCAGTCTAGTAAGGATTTTTAGAATGTTTTCTCAGAAATCATTGTCATATATAACATAACATCATTGTGGATATTCTTCATAGATTTTGCCACCTAGAATTTTAACTGATAGCTAATAATTAGACCATCAGTAGCTTGCATAATGCTTTGCAACAAGATACGAGGTATCTGAAGCCATGTGTGTGTTTAGGGCCAGATGTCTGTATGTAGTGAGTTATCTCTGCTTATTTAGATTGTACAGCGACAAAGTCACTGTGATGTGCAAAGAACTGAAGCATTCAAACTAAAATATGTGCACATGAAAGAAATTAGTTTTCAATATTCACACAGAAAAATTAAATTGTATGCTTTTCTGAAGAAAAAAATTGACGTATTTGAAAGTTTGTGGATAACAGATACCTAATAGGAATTTTATTAAGTTTTTGTCACAGTTACTCTTGTCACAAGGAAAAAGTCCTGACATAAAATGCAAATGACACCAGGGATATAGCTCAGCAATTCAGCACAAGCCTGGCAATAATGAGTTTGATTTCTGGTACCAAAAAACACCAAAACAGTTCCAAAAGAAGAAAGAGGATGAGGAGGAGCAGGAGAACAACAACAACAAGCAAATGAAAATGTTTATTTTTCATTATTTCTAAGACAACAATCTTCTATTCCTGAAATGTCACAGTACATAGACATAAAGGACAAAGATACTGACTTTTAGAGACCCAGGATCCAGAGAGAAGGGAAACACAGAGAAGAAGGGCCCAGAGTCTAGATTTGGTCCCTTAGGTCATACTATCATGCCTCAGCCAGACCCTCAAGAAGTGTGTTTTACTGATATATCATGTATCTGTCAAGCAAAATAAGCTAGTCACACAACTGTATCCTGACCCCATGTATTTTTGTTCGAGGAATACGACTGTTACAAGGTGGAGAATTTCAACCTCATGCCCCACGACACAGAATGGGGAGCTTACCGTTAAAAGTCCTTTTTGTAAACCAGTCTCATCACCAGGCAGTGATCACATGGATCAAATGTGACGCTGTTTCTCCAATCCTGTTGACCTTCATGCTAGGAATTAGGTTTATCTTCAGGAGTGAAGTATTTTTTACAAACATGGATAACTGTGAATGTTGTCTGAGGGAGGTGGAATGCTTGCTGCTCTTTCATTTTTACTCTTGCAGAGTCTTGCTATCATGCCACTCTAATTTCTTTATTTACGCGATGCTTGTACTCCTCTCTGGGGCCATATATACATTTTGCTGGATGAAAATGAGTAGATTGAGAGACAGGGTGGAAGTCTTGCCAACGAAATTGACTGCCTCATTCCTAACAGCAAGGCCTCCCTCTGTTCCATTTAATCCTGGCCTGCCTGCATGATATTATTGGTCATCAGGGGTGGGATTCTTCCATAGGACATTGACCCTGGACGCTTCTGAGAACATTTATGACCCATTTTCCAGAAGAGTCCACAGAGTCCATTACGAAAACCAGGGCGCTCTGAAAAGCCAGGAGCAAAGCCCTTAAAGGCAAGCATTCCTCACACAAGGTGACAGGGGAATCTAAGGAAAACGACTGGTCCTGAGTTTCCTAGGCTAGGAGCTATCAGTTAAGTCTACCCCTGCTCTCAGAAGTTTGTTTCTCCCCTCACTTTCAGCCCCGATGATTGGCAATTAAGCAATTAGCGATGGAGGCTGGCTCTGCGAAGTACCCAATCAGGTGAGCCTAGGGGGCGGGCACTTCCTGTGTCATGGCGCTGCAGTGAGCTCTTTTGAGTTCATTGCTGAGAGACCCCAGTTGTCTAGACCGCCCTTTCTATTTTAATTTGTTTTTGTCTTTTTCAACTGCCTTCTCTAATTTGTCCTGGCTGCAGCGTGCACACGAAGGATCCCGGGAGACCCTCAAGCCACGCAATGGTAATGCTGTGGGACGGGCGCTGGGGGTGGAATGGGATGGGGGTGCGTTCCGGATGGAAGTGTCAGAAAGAGCCGTGACAGCCTGCAGCCTCCCTGCTGAACTCCGACACGGGGTCTTCCTCGTCTTTGGGGCTGCGTGTTCTTGTGTAACGTGTTCTCTGCTCAGGCAGGGAGAGTTCTGAGTCTCCAGCATAAGGCAGTACACTGTGACAGTTCAGCTTGTTTATTTATCAGTTTTTTTTAAACGGGGCTTGCTATGTAGTTCAGGCTGGTTTGAACTCGTTATGTTACCAAACTGGCCTTGAACTCGCAGTACTCTTGCTGCCTCAGCCTTCCAACTGCTGTGATGACAGGCGTGCGCTGCCACAAGCGACCCTGCCTTCTTGTTCTGTCCTAAACACCGCTGTGTCTCCACCACTCTGCAGTGTGTCGCAGCTTTGGGAAGACAGGAGTTTCATACTCAGCAGTGAAGAAATCATCACTATAATATTTTACGTGAGACCTCTGTTTGCAGTGGTGATTATTGCGTGAACAGAGCTCGTGGTCTAACAACGTTCTGGAATGATGTGAACAAAAAGAAAAAGATGTTAGGAGAGACTTTATTGGAAATAAGTAGGAAGCTCCTTGATTTTCGAAATTTTCTTGAGTGGCCCTATCTCTAGATAGCCATGCTATCTAGAGATATCTGAGGATAAGTATAGCATTATAAATATATTTTCAGTTGTTTAGTGGGCACCTGTCACACATGCCTCCCTGGATTTAAAGCAACAGGTCTAAACTCGGGCGATGTAACTCATCATGCACTGTGAAAAGAAACAGGTTTTAGGGAAACACTGGTTATTTTGCATTTTTAGTTCCTGGAAACTCAGGAGCTTAGTAAGGCATGGCTGCAACTCCTTTTAGTAGAGGATCTGCATTCCTTGTTAGGCAGCAAGTTTTGCTGGTTCAACTTTCTATTCTCATTTTAAGACTTTGCAAAATGGCTAATTTCCCAGTTGTATCTCAGGGCCTTCTCTTGTTAAATGCCTTATTTATATGTTAATAAAACAATTTTTTACACGTATACTATTTCAATGGAACTTTCCATAGAGTTTAGCATAAAAGAAAGATGTTAATCTCCTTCCAAGGGAATGGCAAGTGTTTCTGCTAAGAAGAACTTCTGGAAGGGGCTATGCCTTAAACTCACACTGAGAAATGCTTTGAACTGAGTCATCTACAGGAATGTGAAGTTGTTACCTTGTATGATGGGAAAGGGAAAGGGGAATCATCTCTGAAACAATTGCTTCATAGTCTGAGGGCTGTTTCTAGACACTTTTAAAAATTGAAAAATCAAGTGAGATATTTATATAAAAGAAGTACTTGGTCAGGTGTGACCTGTGCCTGTGATTCCATCACTTGGGAAGCTGAGATATGAGGATGTTTGAGTTCCAGGCCAGCCTGGGCTACAGAGTGACTTCAAGGCCACTGAGCTGAGTAGTGAAACCTTGTCTCAAACACACACACATACACACACACAATTACTGAAGTAGGGATAAATACACATAGTTTAATCTGTTGGGACTTTAATTAATAGAATGAAAGTTTTTGAATAGGCAAGAGCAAATGAATGTGAAAAGAATTGGGAGAGTGGGAAATTGGAAAGGTGGCAAAAATGATCAGCTTTACAACTTTAAGTTTCCAGAAGTCAGATTATTCTCAGTGTGATAATAAATGAAGGATTTTCTGCTAGATTTTCTGTTCTAAGATAGGTCAAAGGTCAGAGGCCTACAAAAGGACAGTTTAGAAACAGGTAAATATTTCTCCGTGGCTACTGATCAACCCAGCTAATCATTTTTGAGGCAGAATTAGAAATTAGGAAATTAGGGTAGACAGGGCTGAGTATTTAGCTCAGTGGTATAAGTGTCTGTCTGGCAAGCACAAGGTCGTGAATTCTCTCCCCAGTAGCGAAAACAAACAAACAAACAAACAAAAAGGGTGGTGGTAGACATCATCACTGATGTAGAATGAGAAGGGGTTCTTTTGGACAGAAAAACTTGCAATATGTGTTTGAGCTTTTTCATTGTACAGAGTGAACACAACAATTTTACCCTGAGATATATCCCCAGAAGTTCTTCACCTTTTCCTTCTCTATTTTTTTTTTTTTTTTGTTTAACTTTTTGAGTCCAGATCTTATTAAGTTGCCAAGGTTTGCAAGACATTTTAATAGTTTACACCTCCTTTCCTGTTGGGAGCACAGACATGTGTCACCTTGCTAGTTTGAGGCTGATGTTCTTAAATCACCATGATTTAGCCTAGATCTCAGTAAACATCAGTAGGCTTGGTAGTGCACAACTTTAATTCCAGCTGCTTGGGAAACTTAGACAAGAGTATGAACTCACCAAGCTGAATAAGTGACCAAGACTATTTTTCTAAATGGAATGTTTTGGGGGTGTGCCTCAACTCTAAACTGGTATAATGTGTGAGAAACCCGAGTGAATCTCCAGTGATGCAGGGCAAATGAAAAATATTTAGTGCCAATCTTACTTTTAATTTTGCTGTATACTCACTGATCAAACCTAGTGGCACATACTGTAGTACTCCCTCTTGGTGGTGGATAGCAGTAATGAGTCCTGCTTAATCAGAAACAGAAGTGTACTCTGTGAAATAACACGCATGAGATATATAGTGTTTTATTATCAATATTGCTTTCTGTTACATAAAATTCCCCAAATGATCATCAAGACAGGTTTAAAAGATCCAAGGTTTAACACTGATGTTTGCTTATATTCTATACCTTTCAGTATATTTTATTTTCAGTTGCCTTTAGGTTGATAAAAATATTTTCCCTTTGTAAATCAAGTAGCATCAGTAAAGGCATCTTCAAACTTTGTATAGTGTACAGTTGAGCATGGCATTCATCAGGCTGTTTCTTGTTTTGAATGTTCATTAATCATTTATCTTGAGCAACCAAATTAGGGAAACAGTATAATTGGAAAGGGGGAAATATGCTTTGCTTTTTTTTTTTTTTTCCATTTTATAAAGAGCTGCCCCACTTGGGGTTGCATTCTTTGGATTATATCACCAGGACAACGCAATAGGATGGAAATTTTCAATGAAAGTTATAGGGCTGAGTAGTTAAAATACAAGACACAAAGCACATGCAAGGTTGAAGGGAAAGCATTTCCATTTCCACTTTTAATTTATGCTGATTATACGCACTCTTTTTACTGTTCTAAACTTTATCATATGCCTTCCAACACTGGAATTATTCCTCCTGCATGCCGTTTAAGTTCCAACCCTGTGTCTGTAGTCTACTGTCCTACACTTAGAAAAAATGCAGTTCTCATGTGCAGGACATATTGTGCGCTAGATTCATAATGCTTCATAATGACCTCATGAGCTCTACTTGTATTTGAATTGATACTCTTGGTGAATCACCCAATAGAGAAATGTAATAAACATTCTCATTTCACACTGCTAAAATGGGACAAAAGACACACCTGTGCCCTCAGATACAGAACTTGGTTCCTGTAGTGTTCTGTTCACTCCACAGGGACACTGTGGCTGCTTTACTTATCATATGTCCTCATTGACCATTGCTTATTGCTGGTCAGGAAGAATGAATTCTGGTGCACTCACCAAGGTCACTGTGTGCAAAGAGCTATGTGTTCATGGGCTGGCTAGGAAGCCTCCAGAGCTTAGAAGACAAGAAATTCCAATTTGAAAACCAAATATTTTTAATATATTCAGTTGGAATTTGTGTAATATTACAGTGTCAACTCTTTCAGAGGTAATTTAATCTTTTGGATAATGTGCTCTTCTGAACATCTAAGTAATCTTGTAGATAATCCTTATGGACTCATTTGATTCTATAGCTGCAAGTGTCATTGATACTTGATAAAGTTCCCATCAGTTGACATACATATTGTGAAAAATTTAGCAGGTGTATGCAGCAGTGAGGTTAAGTACAACTTCATGGCCAAATGTCTCATTGGATATGGTTTGTCCTAGCTGCTTAAAATGCGCACTCTGAGGGACACAGGTTTGGAGGCAGACCCAGAAATTTATAGTGGGGTAGTGTGTTTGGCCTGAACTCTGGTGAATTGCCAAATTTCACACACAAGGAGAGATGAATAGCACTGATTTTACTTATAGCATTTCCAACCAATGTGTACTGCAATTTCTTTCTGTGCCTACTGAAACAAGTGTATCAGGTTTGGAGACAGGAATAAATCTCTAATAATTCCATTGAATTCTGACATCTGAAGTTACATTCTGAGATCATAATTGTGCTTGTACAGTTCCCATAGAACTTGTTTAGATCTTAGACTACTCAAATTTGTGTTCCTGTATCACCTGCTTTTACCCAGCATGGCCAAAGAGACATTCTCACAATCTTCCCTCTTGTTTTTTTATTCGAATTGCTGGAATGAATCATAGAACTCAGTGTTTTTGCTTTTTTGAATGTATAGTTGAAGAACAGTTTAGATCTCAGTTTTTCTGTCTGGAAATCTCCAAATATTTGTGGCTATCAGGATTAAGCAACTTGAAAGTTTTGGTTAGAACATTGTTTAAGGGTTTTTGAAGAAGGCTTTGTTTATTACAAATTTAATGAACTCTTTGTGTTTAAGTTATTGTCAGTTCTCTTTTTTCCCCTTACACAGATCAAGTGAAATGATCTGAATAGTTACACACTAAAGTAGTTTTAACATTTCACCTTTTAAACATTTCTTTGTCTTTGTGCATGTCAGTTTTACTATCCTTTGAGCATATTATTAGGATATAAAACAGGATTTTCTCTAGAGAGATCTCAAGCATCTTAGAAGTTTATAGGTTACAGTCTCTAGGCTATGATCCAGTAATTTAATATTTGTATGTTTTTCTACCTTCTGTCACTTGACAGATCATACAGAAAAGTCACTAGTATTGACCTAAATCATCACCATATGTCCTGTTACACAGCTTCACCTGGGTGGCTTAAATTTAAAAATGCAATTATTCCGCAGGAGCATGTGACATTAGGGCAATGCCACTTTTTGAAAAGTAGAGGTGATTCTAAAGTGCTGTTTTTGAAAGACATGATTAAAGGGGGTGGACTAGTGTGCAGGAGTCAAGTTACAGTTTTTTAAAAAGGTAAACAAAACTTGTTAAGATCCTAGGCAGAGCATCTTGTGACACAATTCAACTAGAATGGTGAGGGGATCACCCATGCATAGGAAAAAATGGATAATTCATACTTGATTATGTGATCTGTATATTTTGTCATTTGAAAGCAACTTTTCTGGCATTTTTGTTTGCTTTTTTTTTGAAATTCCAATATGAGGGAGGATTGAATCCAGGGCTTCATGCGTGCACTGTCCTATTGTGCTGCCATCCCAGTTCTGTTTTCTAATATCTCACAATATGTTTTCCTTCATGTGTGAACTCAGAAGTAAGGCAGTGTCACCTCTTCCTTATAGATTTGAATTGAGAATCTTTGTGTCATTCAATTTAGGAATGTTTTCTTAATATAGGTGAATATCCTGGACTTAGAAACAGGAACTTAAGCCTGGTGACTAGAAAGAGGTTCATTTGGAAAAGCAAATGTATGGCAGTGTACTTCTTGTCACATCATGGGCCGCAGACCATCCTTGTACCCTCTATGCACAAAACAGCTCTAGAAGGACAGCTGTTTGTAACAGACTGCAGAGTGATGGGAAGAAGGTGTCAAATAGTTTGAAGTTGATGCAGATAGTTTGCATCGTGTGCAGATAGTTTGAAGGTTTTTGCCTTACTGATATCCTTGTCATCTGTCAAGGCAGTCAGGCTGATCATCAAGATGACGTGTTATAGGACCGGATAGTTTTTGTGAAACTACTGGATAGAGGAGAGAGGCTTTCAAACTGAGTTCGGGAAGTTCTACTACAAAGTTTACTGTGACCCTGCCTCATTGTAAGGAGCCGATTTGAGAGTGGTGCTGCTTTTCAGCAATCATTGTGGTCCTCATGAGGAACGTGCCCAGTATTCAGAATTCAGGTTTTTGTGATATTGGATGAAGTAGGTTGCCTGTCTGAGACAGTAAAAGTGTTTCCTTTTCGTTCATCTTGATTCATTTTGGACAATACTGGTAATGTAAAATATAATTTTGTTATTTATTAGATATTATAATTTCTTTTTCATGTGTTTTTATAATTTTTTCTGAAAATAAGTAAAGTAAGGAAAAAGGTATGGAAAAGACTGTACAGCAAAGTCAAGTACCTTGTTTATATTTCTATCCTCTGACAACTTTAAACCTTTCCTTCTCTTCTGTTTTGTCCTACCCTTGCCTGCAGTCTAGTTCTTCTTTGGGTACAGGGTTTTCATCATGTGACTTAGAGTCTGGATGTACAGGACTGTATTTGTGGACAGATTTGCAGAAACAACACTCAGGAAGAGCCTATTGAGTTCAGTAAGAAAGCAGCAGCAGCTCTAGACATGTAGGTGCCAATTCTGCTTCAATGACACTGAACTTCATTCTGGATGAAATCTGTATTTAGGCAGGAAGCCTGTGTTTGGAAGCATTTTGGTGAGAGGCTGTCATTGGATTCCTTTCAGTGAGGTAGTGTGCATTTTCTAATGTCTTTTTCAGCTGAGAGGGTGGGAAATGGAGCGGCAATACATCAGAAATAAAGGCTGGCTCTCTCTAAACTGTCCAGTCAGGCACACTGGACATCCAGAATGAGGACTTTTCCTCTGTTAGGAACCCAAGTCAAAGCTCCCAGTGTGCTACTGAAAGGCAGCTTGGCTGGCTCACACTGCGTGGCTCTCTGAGATTCACTGACTGCTGGTTCCATGGGCAGGGCTTTGAGAACTCCTGGGAGTGGTGATGGTGACCCTAGGAGTGGAGTATGTGGTGGAGGCATAAGTTCAGTTGGATATAGACAGAAGGAGCTTTCGAGGAATTAGACCAAATCACATCAACTGTGAAGCCTTATTCCTGTACATCAGCTGCTGCCTTATGCTCTGGTTCTTTTCTGGGTCTGAGGGTGAGGCTGAGAAACCACCAGGTCCTCGCATCCTGTGCTGTGCATGTGAGGTGGCAGAAGCATGCCCATGGCCCTGTCATGGACAGCTGAGCGCTAACTGGGTCACTTCTCATGAGAGTGTACACTGAAAACTGGACAGTATTTGTGGATCTGTTGACTCATGTGTGGTATTTGAGTTTGAATGACACTGTGTGTCATGTGTCCCTTGTCTCTTCTTCCCACAGGAAACCTTGTGCTGTGGTTTATGTCTAAAATACCGCCTACATACAGTTTTGTTTGGATCGTGGTTGGATTATATCGACTTCACAGCTTTTGGTTTAGTCCTTTGATAAGTGCACTGAATGTGCTCTAAGATGATGAGACCTGGCTGGAAGGATTTCTTTTGGGACACATGGTGAGAAAGTATGTTCTTGTCCCCAGCCCCTGCCATTTTTTTCTACTTAACTGTGGTACGTTCAGTAGATTTTCCACTGCGATACTCCTTAAGCATTATTTTGTCTTAGTTTGAATATTTGAGCCAATATATGGCATAAGTTCAGTTGGATATAGACAATATATATGCTCTCTTAAGTTGTATCTAGTGTTTTGTCCCTGTGACAGGATAAGAAAGCTTGCAATGATGAGTTGGACAAAAGTTTAGGATACAGACCCTCTCACAAGCTGTCTTCCCAATCCTGGACTTCATTGTAATAACAATTAATTCCTCAATTTCCAATTATGTTCACACATTACCAAATTAGAGAATGTTTATAAATAAAGAGGGTGGATCTGGAGAAATGTTTAAGGTTCCTGGTGCTGAGACTACATGGTAGAGCACTTCCCAAGTAGCCTTAAACTCCAGTGTTACATTTCTAACAATGCAGTCAATCAATTAATTCATCACACTTTCACCATAGAGTTTAGAAAGCCAGGAATAAGGGAGGGAAAGTACCAGTTCAGGAATGGAAGATTTCTCCACAGCACAACTTTTAGAGCTGGGTGCATGGCTAAGCACAAGTGAGAATGTCTTTGAAGATGAGCAGTGACCTGGTCATGTGATTTGGGTATGACTGGAAGGACAGACAGGCACCGTCTCTCACATTGTTCCTGTAGTTTTTGAAAAATGTGCAGACATGTTTTTTTTTTTTTTTTTACTCAAAGGAAGATTGAAGCAGGAATATGTATAAAAGCAATAATACAGTAGACTAAAAACTCAAATGAAAGTGTGCAAGCATTGGAATTTTAAGCATAAAAGGTTTTGTTTGTGTTTATGTACAGAGGAGAAAATAGAAGTATGTAGAATGCAGGTAGAGGGCATAACAAACGATGGTTGCAAAATTAGATCTTAAAAAAATTTTCTTTTTTTTTTTTTTTTGTCTTTTTGAGACAGGGTTTCACTGTGCAGTTCAGGCTGGCCTTCAGCTCATGTTGTAGCCCAGGCTGGTCTCAAACTTGCCACAATCTGCCTGCTCCAACCTTCCAACTACTGGGATTACAGAGTGTGCCACCATGCCCAGCAGTTTTTTCCCTTGATGTCAGAAAGTTTCTATGCAGACATTCAAGATGTTGTACACTGGCTCTGGTAGACAGTCAGTTAGAGAATATAAGCTTAATGTAGACTGAAATTGAGAAAAACTTTACATTAATAAACTTTATGTTATCCCCTAAGTTTACCTGATTATTTTTTAGGCAAAATTGGAGACCCAAATGTTGTGTCCTTGTTTTTGGTTAAAATTGGGTGACACAGTTTTCTAAGTGTGATGGAAAGGGTACTTTTTCAACATAGAATAGTTTACATAGCTTGTGAATGTGTGTGTGTACACTGAACACAGAAGCTCTGCTTTGTGGTCTAGTAGCCATTTTTATAATTGTTATTAGATTTTTAATTCAGGAACAACAGAGTTTCACTATTTTTGGCTAGTCTAGGTCTTAAAATATATCTGGTGATTTTTGCCTCAGTCACCCAGACTGGTATTATTACAGATGAGATTGGGCATGTTCAGGATGGTATGGACATAGACTGGTGTTATTACAGATATATGAAGCCCAACTGGGGTAGATTTTTTTTTTTTTTTTGAAAACAGTAAAATAAAATTTCATAACAATATAACAGGACAATAACAGGTAGTACACTAAGTATTGTCATCTTTCAACTAGATGATCAGAGTACAATATATGGGCATAAAAAATTCTCCAAATGATATTGGCATAAAACTTTCTTTTCAGTAAATTAAGAGGAACAGTTAGTATAACTATATTTTTTCCTTTCTTTCTCTCTCATTTTGCCCATCCTAATTCCTTTTTCCTCATGAACAATTTCTTCACTTCTCAGAATAGCTATTGTAGGTTTCCCATCCTATTTATGTTTTCGGTTTCTTATAGGAAGGAGACAGTAATACCATGTTTACACAGGTGAGTCTGTTTTATTTCACTTATGAGTATGCTCTCCAGTTGCAACCGTTTACAAATATAAGTCTCAAGTTTATACTTCATTATGACTGAGTAGTATACCATTGTATAAAAAGACCACTTTTTTATATGCATTCCTCAGTTGATAGGCATTTGTATTGTTTCCAAGATTTAGCTGTTACAAATTTTGCTGCTATACACATTTATCCACATATATCCCTATGATATGATGTGTTTAATTCTTCCAGGAAGATACTCAGTACAAGAATAAGTTGGGTTGAGTGGGACGTCTAATCCTAGTTTTTTCAGGAATTTCCATACTGATTTTCACAGTGGTTGCAACAGTTTACACTCCCACTAATACTTTTATTAGCCATTAGTGTTTTTTCAACTCATTGCAGATGCCCATTTTTTGGATTGGGTATTTTAATTGTGGGATCTGATTTTTTTTTTTTTTTTTTTACTCTTTATGTGTTCTAGATGTAAATTCTTTGTGTGGCTAAATTTTTTCCCGCTCTGTAGGTTGTATTTTCACTCTGCCAGTGATTTCTTTTGTTGTGGAATAGCTTTCAGTAAGTTGAGATCCTATTTGTTGATTCTTTGTAGTACTTCCTGTGTGGGCTTGGTTTTGTTCATGAAGTCTTTGCCTACACCTATATCTTCAAGATTTCTACCTACTTTCTGTTCTAGTAGATTTAGGGTTTCTATTTCAATATTTAGAGCTTTGATCTATTTTTACTTTAGTGCATGGGATCAGACATGGATTTAGTTTGATTTTGACCCATGGAAAATGCTGTTTATATTAAAGAGGCTGTTTTCCTGCCAGTGAACATGTTTGGCCCTTTTGTCCACGATATGATGGCGGAGTGTGTTTGGAGTTCAGTCTACATCTTCTGATCTGTTCCACTCCTCGGGTTTGTTTTGTTTTGTTTTGTCTGTTTGTTTGCCAGTTCAATGCTGATTGTATCACAGTGGCTTTGTACTATAATTTCATGTCAGGGATTGCGATGCACCCTGTCTTTTGTTTCCCAGTTATATGTTTGCTCTTGTAGGTCTCTTCTGGTTCTAAATAAATTTTATTAATGTTTTCTCTAGTTCTGTGATGTCTGAAAATAGTATTTTGATTGAGATTGCATGAAATCTTTATAACAATTTTGGTGGAATGACCACTTTCATTGTATTCATATTTCCCTTCCTTTGTCAGATTGATTCATAAATGCTTCATTTTTTTTGGATGCTATTTTGAAGGATTGTTTCCCTAATTTCTCTTAGTAAATTTGTTATTTACTAAGAAATGGTATTAATTTTTTATTGTATCTAGCTCCATTACTAAATTGGGTTATTAAATATACAAATCTTATGGTGAAATTTTGGGGGTCTTCTAGGTAGAGTATAATGTCTTCTGCAAATAATTTAACTTCTTGCTTTCCTATTCTTTTTTTTTTTTTTTTTTTTTTTTTTTGTACTGGGGATCAAACTCAGGATTGTGCCACATGCAAGGCAAACACTTATGCCACAGAGCTAAATCCCCAGCTGCTTTCCTATTCTTAATCCTTTTACTTCTTTCTCTTTTCTACATGCTCCCACTAATGTTTCCAGAACTATACCGAATATGATTGGTGATAGTGAACTGAATAGTAGTTGGAATACTGAATATTCTTGTCTTGTTCCTGATTTTAGAGTGAAAGCTTTAAGGTTTTGACCATTTAGCATGATGTTGGCTTTTGGTGTGTCACAGGTGATTTTTATCAGATTTAGATAAAGACCATCTGCTCCAGTTTTCTGCAGTATTTTTACCATGAATGGGTGTTAGACTTTGTCAGATGCTTTTTCTGCATCTGTTGAGATGATCATGTGATTTTTTTCCTTTGCTCTGTTTATATGTTATATTACATTAATTGATTTGCATTTCTAACCAACCTTGCATCCCTGGAATGAATTCTAAGTGGTCATGGTGTATAATCTTGTGGATTTCCTGCATTCTGTTTGCCAGTATCTTGTTGAGGATTTTTGCATCAGAGATCATTAGGGAGATAGGCCTGTAGTTCTCATTTTTTGATGAATCTTCCTCTGGTTTTGAAATCCTGGTAATATTTGCTTCTAGTAATGAGTTGGGAGTATTGCTTTGCTTTTCATTTCATTGAACAGTTTTTGGAGTGAGGACTGTAGATCTTCTCTAAATTTTTTTAGAATTCTGCTTTGTATATATCTATTAGGTCCTGGGGTTTTCTTTGTTGTTAGGTTTTTTTAAATTATGTTTTCAATTTCATTAACTAATATTGGGTTACTTAGAATTTTTATGTCCTCTTGATTTGGTACTTCATATGTATATAAATCTCTTATTTGGTTTTTGCTTTCCATTTTATTAGAATAAAACATCAGATTAAGTATTGATGATCATCAGGATTTCTGCAGGATTTGTTGTGATTTTACCCTGTTTATTCTAATTGCATTATTTTGAGGTTTCCCCTTTTCTGATACAGTTGATTAAGGGTTTATCAATTTTATTTATAATCTCAATTCATTGATTCTTTGTATTGTTTTCCTAATCTCAGTTGCATTAATTTATACTCTGATTTTTATGAGTCCTTCCCTACTGAGTTTTGGGCTTGAGTTGTTCTTTTTCTAGAAGTTTAAGATTCAACATTAGGTTGTCTATTTGAGCTCATTCTGTCTTCCTGGTATGGGTCTTCATCACTATAAATTTTTCTCTTAGGACTTTCATTGTGTCACATAAGTTGAGATATGTTGTATTGGCATTATTGTTTAATTGTAGATTCTCTTTAATTCAGCTTTGATTGTATCTGTGATCCATTTGTTGTTTAGTAGAGTGTTATTTAATTTCCATGTCTTTTGTGGTTTCTTTTGCTCTTGATTTCCATTTTCATTGCACTATAATCCTATAATATGTGCGTGATAATTTCAATTCCTTTTCATTTACTTACACAGTTCTAAGGGTTAGTATGTGGTCTATTTTGGAGAAAGTCGGGGTAAATATTTTAATACTCATACCAATATACCAAAGCCACTGTGCTTGCATAAGGTAAAAAATCATCAATTCGCTTCATATCAAAAAAGTTATAATTTGTATCTATTGAAAATAGAACAATTCTGAGAAATATCCTTGGAATCTTCCAGATATAGATATATGGATGTGAATTTGTGATTAGTTGTCTATGCCACATAATTTAGTTTTGAAAATTTGTTCTTGGTGATTCTAGAGTGGAGATCTATGATTATTGTAATTTCTTGAACAGAGGAAGCATTAACCCTTTATTGTGAGCCCCTTCACAAAATATCTTAATTTTTCATAATAGGGTGACTCACCCTATTATGTTAGAATGTTACCCTTTGATAACTTCAGGGTGATAGCTCATGGTAAATACAGCAGCATGTGCTTCAGTCTGCAATATACTCTTGAAGCATTTTAATTGTGCTTAGTTCTGCATTTGTCAGGGTTGGGGAAACTCTTGGTGCTGTGTTAAATTTTGGGCCCATCATTTTCGTTAAGAAATTGCTCATAGGGGCTGGGGATTTAGCTCAATGGCTTAAGCACTTCCCTGGTAAGCACAAGGCTGGGAGTTTGAGCCCTGCTACCATAAAAGAAACAAAGAAAAAGAAAGAAAGAAGTTGCTCATGGTTCAGCACATAACATGCATAGTAGTTTAGAAGAGAATTTTGTGAAAGGCATAGTTAAGTCTTCAGTATGTTGTGAGTGTTGGCCTTTATTGACAATACTCCACATAGAAATGATATTGAAAGGGGAGACCTACTTTGAAAATCAATCGGGAAGCAAGCATTATCCTGAATTCAATTCCAGAAAAGGACCCAACTGAACAAAAGACTGGAAGTCAGTCTCTTTGAAGAGCTTTGATGTCAAAATCTTCAAGAACATCTGGCAAACAGAATACAGGAAATCATCATAAAATATGACCCATTAGGGCCCTTTCCAGGGATGCAGGAAAGGTGAAACATACATAATTAATAAATATGTTATAGCACATAAAAAGCAAGGGCAAGGGCTAGGAGTTTAGCTCAGCTGCACAAGTGGCTACCTGGCATTTGCAAAGTCATGATTTCAATACCTGCCTATTTCCTTTCTTGATCTCTCCGTAAAAAAATTAAAAACACCACACCACCATGATAAATATACACTCATATTTATACAGGCATAGCTTGCAATAGGTAAAACTTGAAAACAGCCCAAAAGTTTATCCACTATTGAATGGATAAAAAAAGATGTGATAGTTTTTTGAACAATGGCAAACTACTCTGCCATAGAGGAGGATAATTTGAGAAACTATTTGCTAAATGTTTATACCTAGAAAACACACTGTCAAGTGAAACAAAGTGGACACACAAATATAAATATCACTTGGTTTCTGTGATGTGAAAATGCAAAAGGAATGAAATGTGTATATTTTGTGTAATGTTCAATTAATGTTTTTCCAAAAAAAACTTCAGTTTTCAAAATGTTGATTATATGCCACTTAAGAAAGAATGTCTCAATTATATGAGAAGTCTGATGTCAAAAGAGGTGTAATCTGTTGTCTGTCGCAACCCTTCATTCGATACTTTTCTGCCTGCTTTTTTCTGGAAATTGTGATTTGGAGGCTACTTCTATGAGCTTCACTTTGGAAATAGTCCACGATATAATTTCAGTAACCCTCCCAGTCAACCAGTGCTTCCTAATTTGCTTTTATTGTAGCACAGAGAAACAGTGTAGATATGGAATTTTTATTTGAAGGAGTTCAAGTTCTCAGGGTATGAGTGTGAACCTTCTTTCAGGAAAAATATATGTGATTCTTTAGGAGGCAATGAGCTTGGAGGATGTAACCGTGAACTTCACCAAGGAGGAGTGGGCTCTGCTGAATCCATCCCAGAAGAAGCTCTACAGAGATGTGATGTGGGAAACATTTAAGAATATAAACGCTATAGGTAAGGAAGACATCATTTTCTCATATTACAGTTAGAGATAATTTGTTCTTGCTGATGGGTACAGATTCATTAAATAGAATAAAAATTATTTTGAATAGTATATTAGTCTTGTTAACATTATACCATGAATCTAACTGCTGCTTCTAATTTTTATATAATGATATGGTGACTGTTTGTGTTTCTATGGCTACAATCCAGGAAGGACTTGGGACAGCCAGCAAATGGAAAAAGGATTCAGAAATTATTCAAGAAAGCTGAGGTAATTGGCATTCATAAGGAAAAGCAGTGCTTCTCAACAGTGCCTGTGATCAGAAATATTACAAGGAATCTTTATAAATAAGGTCATGTTTAAATTTACTTAATATCATATATTTTACTGATATGCATACAGGTTGATGTTGTATAACCTGATAATTGAATAGAAAGATATTCCATATCAGGAAACTAAGTCAGTAGTGACATGCAACAAGAAACATTACCTCATACATTGGAATGAAGATGTTCTTTCATGATCAACATCATGAAAACGTATGAAGTTGCCTTTAGTTTTTATATATAGACACATAAAAAAGAATAAATATTAAGTTCATCAGGAACTCATATATATATTAGATATGGGTTATATAAACAATTGCTAATCTGGAAGCAATATTCAAAATGCATATGAATGCTGATGTTTTAATAAATGTTGGAAGCATCCTCCAGAGGGTTGTGTTCCTTCATGTTTTAAAGTTCTTACAAACACCCTTACCATGTATAATGTCTTAGTTATACATTTATACTTATGCTCAAAGCAGGGTCTACATGGGTATTCACAGAAGATAACTGTGATAATTCACAATATGTAAACTCTGGTAAGAATCTAGGTGTCTGTCACTGTGTTCTTCGGAAGTGAGGAGGTGGCATAGTCTCAACATTGTTTTGCCTTCTTATACTCTAAGCACTCTGGTAAGCTGAACCGGCAGGGTGACTTCATGAAGTTCACGCTGATATCACATGAGTGATCAATGGAAATTTCTCTCAAAATCATAAGTGAAAAAGCTAAAAATGTACTTTATTGCTCAGACTCTTAATTTATTTATCAGCACAAAAAGCAACACTCTGCCTCACAATGTTAAATGCAGTAAGTCAGACACACAATGAATTATCATGTGTTTTCTATTACATAAGATTCTAAACTATAAAATAGGGAGTAAAATTAAGAAGAGATAGAAGGATAGAGGGCTGTGATAAGGCTTCAAAAATGAGCACTTTGTTATATACATAAGAATAAATGACTTAAATGAAACTTGATCTTACTTATTACAAAACCAGTTTAAAATTCCCAGCAAATATCGTCCTTTGGGAAGTGTATGTTGTGCAGTCATCCTCCAGCCAAATATTTCTGAAAATTTCTTAGAAGGCAGTGAGCCAGAATTTGTGCTGCTAAATTATTGATATGGAGATACTTTTATCGTGATTAATATTTTATTTCTGTACAGAAATGAAGAGGTAGCAATGTGGTATCAATGTAAAACTTGCAATCAACATAAAAACGTATACCTTTGGCCTTCAAATGTTAATGCAGACAAGACAAAATCTGCTTTAAATCCAGCCGAAAGTTTTGTTTGTGGAGAGCCCCTGATTGTGCATTTATCACTGAATATGCCCATCTTACCTCACCCTGGAGGAAAGCCACGTGAGTATTTGGGATTTGATGACAAACTGAGTAAATATAATGAACATAGAAAACCCTGCAGTGATTTCCAGTGCTTTCAGAAGCATGCAAGGACAAAGAATGGAGAGAAACCCTATCAACATGAGCAGTGCATGAAATCCTACTCTGAATTTAGTGAAAGAGCTCACTCTGAAGAGAAGATAGTTGTTGATCAGGAAAATGAGAAAGCCTCCAGCACCCGCACTGGTCCTCAGATCACTGAAAGAATTCACTCTGGGAAGAGACCATATGAATGCAAGCAATATGAAAAAACCTGCCACACTCAAAATTGTGAAGTTCTTGAAAGAATTCACATGGAAAACAAACCTTATGTGTGCAAGCAATGTGGGAAGACATTCACTACCCACAAATCTTGTCAAGTACATGAAAGAAATCACATGGGAATGAAACCTTATGTGTGCAAGCAATGTGGAAAAGCATTTACCACAAAGAGTTATTCCAAAATACATGAAAGAATTCACACAGGACTGAAACCTTACTTGTGCAAGCACTGTGGAAAGGCATTCAGTACACATAATAATTGTCAAAAACACAAAAGACTTCACAGTGGGGTGAAACCCTATGTGTGCAAACAATGTGGGAAAGCATTCACTACTCAGAATGATTGTCAAGTACATGGAAGAACTCACACTGGGGAAAAACCTTATGGTTGCAAGCAATGTGGGAAAGCATTCACTACACACCACTCTTGTCAAAGACATGAACGCAGTCACACTGGAGTGAAACCTTATGTGTGCAACCAGTGTGGAAAAGCATTCACTACAAAGACTTATTCCAAAATACATGAAAACATTCACACTGGCCAGAAACTGTATGTGTGCAAGCAATGTGGAAAGACGTTCACTACACAGAGTCATTGTCAAAGACATGAAAGAAACCACACTGGGGAAAAACCTCATGGTTGTAAACAATGTGGGAAGGCATTCAGTACATTCAATGATTGTCAAAGACATGAAAGAACTCACACTGGAGAGAAACCTTATGTGTGCAGACAGTGTGGGAAGGCATTCACTACACCCAGTAAAAGGCAAAGACATGAAAGAACTCATACTGGGGAGAAACCTTATGTTTGCAAACTGTGTGGGAAGGCATTCACGACAAACCAATATTGTCAAGTGCATGAAAGAACTCACACTGCTGAGAAACATTATATATGCAGGAAATGTGGAAAAGCATTCACTACACACAATGATTGTCAAAGACATAAAAGCACTCACACTGTGGAAAAACCTTTTATGTGCCAGCAATGTGGAAAAGCATTCCATACAAAGTCTTACTGTAAAATACATGAAAGAATTCACAATGGGGAGAAACCTTATATGTGCAAGCATTGTGGAAAAGCATTCACTATTAGGAATGGATACAGAAGACATCAAAGAATTCACACAGGGGAAAAGCCTTATGTATGCACGCAATGTGGGAAAGCATTCACTCAACGGAGTAGTTGTAAAAGACATGAAAGTACTCACACGGGGGAGAAACCTTATGTGTGCAAGCAATGTGGGAAGACATTCACTACACATCAGTCTTGTCAAAAACATGAAAGAACTCATACCGGGGAGAAACCTTACGTGTGCAAGCAATGCGGGAAGGCATTCACTCAAAGGAGTAGCTGTAAAAGACATGAAAGTAGTCACACTGGGGTGAAACCTTATCTGTGCAAACTATGTGGAAAGACATTTACTACACACCAATCTTGTCAAATACATGAAAGAACTCACACAGACAAAAGACCATATGCATATGAGCCATTGGGCAAAAGATTTGCTAGTAATTCCTCATTTTGTATACATAGAACTCACCCTGAGGAGGAGCCCTATGTAAATCAACAATGTGGAGAAAGAATTCAGTGAACACATTTTTTATCAACTACGTGAAAGAATTCACTGGAGAGTGACCCTATATATGTAAGCCTATTTGGAAAAAAGGGTGAAAATTCCTCCTGTAATGGAGACTTGTACACATTGAAATGTAAAATTTGATGTCAGTATTTCTTCATGGACTTTTAAGAAAATACACTCCCATTCTTCTAGAATGTGTTTTGTGTTTTTTAGAAAAGTCACTTAAAAACTGAACTTCGTAGTCTTTCCTAGAAACAATATTGACATAACATATTTTTGAGACTGATGATATAGCTAATATGGTGAGGTATAGTCTGATAAAAAATAAATTTTAATACTTTTTAACTGGGATTTCCTACTAGCCTTAATTTAAATGTCTTGTGTATGATTCATATTCTATATACAAAAAGATAGCTTTAGTTTGGTGATATATTTGTAAATGTATACATATTTAGAGACATGTATTTTTAAAAGTTCATATTTTGGGGGCTGGGGATTTAGCTCAGCAGCATAAGCGCCTGCCTTGCAAGCATGTGGTTGTGAGTTCAATCTCTGGTACTGGTAAAAATACAAAAAAAAAAGTTCATATTTTTCCACACAGCTTGTGGATCACCAAATGTATTTTTTATGTCCTAACTAGATACCTGTTTATATCCCAACATAATTATATAAGACACATCAGTTCACCTATTTTGTTTCCTGTTGGTATCAGTATCATGATTTACAGAAAATGTTTTCTTACAATCAACATTTTATATTTCATGCTTATATTGTTATAACTTGAATTTGGTGATTATTTTACCACAATTTATACAGCAGATGATACTGCTATGTGTTTCTGCTTGAAACACATCAGATGAACTATACCCTGTGTAATAAAGTTATCTTGAACTGTAATAGTTTATCAGTTATCACTTACTAGAGAAGCAGTTTTAATGTGAGATATTCCATTATATAAGAATGTCTTGCAGTGTCAGTACACACGCTCAGATGTGGATATAAACAGTCTGTCTGTGCACTGGATATCCAAACAATCCAGTTCCAGTCCTGGAACCCACAATTGTGCTCCCTTGAATCTGTGTCAGAAACTGAAGTGTCTGTGCCATAAGACTAAATGGTCTGTCCTATAGGCTGAAAAGCCAGTGCTGGAAGCCAGGAGATGGCTTCCAGTGTGAGAGTGAACACCGGAATTCCTCCACAAATGCACATGGGAAGCCTTTCTTTGTTTTTTTTTTTTTTTTTATGACATTCTGTCAACAAATCTTAGGTCTTCCCCGTCCATAATTTGCTGGGCAAATTTAGTTGGCCGTATAGTACTCAACTTGAAACAAACCGTGAACTGACACTGTTATGGGAGAACTGACACTGATACGAGAAAACATTTCAAATCATTGGTCATTTGAGAAATGTGGAATGAAAACAACACTGAGATCCCATTTGATTCCAGAAAGAATGGCTGTCATCAAGAAATAAACCAATATGAAATGCTGGAGGGGCTGTGGGGATAAAAAAGGAACCCTTCTGTACTGTTTTGGGAGTATTGATTAGTGTAACCACTGTGGAAATTTGTATGATTTTCTTCTAAAAAGTAGAATTAGAGGTCCCTGTCAACTCACCTATTCCCCATCTGTGTGTCTTCCTGGAAAAATTAAAAACATCATACCATAGTCATATATGTGCACATATGTTTATCACAGCATAATTTGTAATAGCCAGATCTTTTTTTTTTAATCACTACCAGGGATTGAACTCAAGACTGCCTGCTTGCAAGTCAGGTGCTTATGCCGTTGAGCTAAATCCCCAGCCCCAATAGCCAGATCTTGAAAACAACTCAATTGCCCATCAACCAAAGAATGGATAAATTATGGTGTTTTCATGCTATGAAGTACTTTCTACTTAGCCATAATCAAGGATAAACTTGAGACTTTATAGCTAAGTGGATTCAAGTTGAGATTATACCCATAAATGAAATAAATGTGACTCAATGTTTAAACATCATATTAACTCACTGAGGTGAGAAATTGAAACTGTAAATAAGGGCCAAAATTTACAATAGATATTGTGAAGTGGGAAGTTGTTCCATAGAAAAGAGGAAGTAAGATGTGGGAATGGGGAAAGGAAGGGTAAAAGGAAAAAAAAATACAAGACAGTTACACTACTAGTTTTTCTTCTTGTAAAAGACTTCTACTATTGTCATTTAGGGAGTATTTTATGCCCATGTCTTATACTCTGAGTATGTGCTTTGAAATATCAATGTGCAGTGCATCGTTATTCTCCTTTTATTTGTGAATGAAGTTGTTTAATTTTTCCCATAAAATGATAAAAAAATATTTAAAAAGGAAACAGCACTGACATCCTCAATGACTTATGAGCGTAAAAAAGCTCCTTAGTAGTTATTTACCTTTGAATATTTACTTCATAGGACCTCAAAATTAAAGGTGGTGCACCTTACTTTTACATCTTGACTATTTGTTGACTTTCCCTTCATGACATCTCCTATTGTGTTATTTTTCTTTTTCTAAAATCTCAATGCAGCACTTTGTTCAATATTGTATCTTTGAAGAACTTAAGTTTGAAGTATGTATATAATATTCAGACATTTTCAGTGCTTATAAAACAGAACTGATACCTATTCCAAATATAGTTAAGTTATAAAATATTGCAAATTTAGGTCTTCCTTGAAATCTGAATTACAAATATTTTCTGGGTTATAACAGAGAAAAAGTAAAAATTACAGAAAAATGTTAACTTTAGAAATCTGTTATTTTTTTCCATGCTGAAAACATTACCAGAAATCATTCCTAATAAGCATGTACTTTACCAGTGAGATATTTTTCTAGACCTCTCTATGTTTTAGATGCAAAATAGTTATTATATTAGCACTCCAGGTCTCTTTCTGATCACCTGTGATCCAATCACACAGGAGAGAGAGACAAGAGGGTCAGTATAAATTCAAACCCAGTCTGGGCTACAGAATGTGTTCAATGACATACTTACCTGCATATCAAGGCCCTGTTTCTAAAACACAGGAATAGTTTTTCCATCAGTCATAAAAAGTTCACTGGGCATGATGGCACAGGCCTATACTCCCAGCATTTGGGAGGCTGAGGCAGGAGATCGTTGCAGGTTCAAGACCAGCCTGAACTGTGTAGTGAAACCCTGCCTCAAAAAAATAAAAAGTTTCTAAATCTATGTAATTTAGTGTCAAATGTTAGTGGTTTTATTTTTTGTCTTCCATTTAAATGTTTTTTGTTTTTCTTTGTGTTTTTTTGTTTTTGAGACAGGCTCTTGCTGTGCAGTGCAGGGTACCCTTGAAAATGCTCGGTCCAGGTGGGATTGAAACTCACATCGATCTTGGCTCTAGAGTGCTGGGATTGCAGGCAGGAGTCACTGCACCTGGCTGTCACTCAATCTTGTGATGAAGGTTTGGTCCTCAGCATGCTGCACTACTTGAAGACACAGGAAATTTTATGGTGCGCAATCAGTGGAAAGCATATGTCATTAGCTGTGTATCCTCTTAGGGGACAACAGAGAACAGTCCTAAACTAATAGGGCTGTAGAAACTGGACACAAAGCTCTGACATGCTGTCCATGTTTTTAATAAATTCATCTCAGACATTCATCACAGCAATGTGTAGCCAACAGAAATGTTTTCTATATGCATATTAATCCTTTCTCTCGGAAATGTCTTTCAAATTATTTTTTCCTCTTCAGATTGATTTATCAATATTTTGTTCTTCATTTAAATCCAAATTTTACTTGATACTGTCCTTCAAATTTTACAGTATTTTTATCCTATAATTCTATACATATTTATTTTGCATTTCTCAATAGGCATATTAAAAGATCACTGGTTTTTTTAAGGTTAATGACATTCTGTTTTGCCAAATTTCTTCATCAATTATATGATTTTTTGGTGGAATCATTTTCTGCATCAGCGAATATATCATCTGGAGACCAGGAAAATTTAATTTGTTCTTTTTTTTTTAATTCATTTTCACTGCATGATTCAGGCTGGCTTTAACTGTGTAGCTCAGCGCAGCAATCCCTCTGCCTCAGTCTCACAAGGCTGAGATATTTGCCACTCTGTCTGACTTTGACTTGTTCTCAATTTGTGTATTTTTTTCTTTTTCTTTATATCTGCCTAGGATTTTGAAGACTTAAGTTTAATACAGGACATGACAGTGGAAATGTTTATATTTTTTATCTCAAAATTTAAACATTTTGTATTCATCAGGATGTTATTTGTGTACTTGTCATATATCACTATCTCAGTCTCTACTTATCTGTGTGTTCATTCTTTATTTCAGGATATACTAGTCTTTATCAAATTTCTTTAGATTTTTAAAACTCCAGTTTTTAATTCTTTAAGAATGCCTTTTCTAGGAGCTCTAACGGATATAACAGCAAGTGTGTTTGGGGGTGTTAAATAGCTGACTTTATCAATGTTTTTGGAACATTGAACACAGCTGTTTGCAGTCTCCCTGTTTGAATGTCCACCTTGTGTTCTTTGATACTGTGATTTGAGGAACTATTTTCAAGAAAATAGTGTGTAATCTACTAGCAGGTAATTTCTTACTGTTATGGTTTTTTGTTTTGTTTTGTTTTGTTTTGTTTTGTAGTTCTGTATTGCGTGTACCCTTACGCCGCTTTGGTTTGTTTTGTGTTTTTCTCTTTTTCCTCTTAAATTAAAAAAAAAAAAAAAAAAAGAATGCCTTTTCTGTCTGCATGGGGATCTGGAGGAGACTACTCAGCAGGAGGTGCATGCCCTCCTGTGAACCCACAGATGCGCAGCCTGGAAAACCAGAAGAGCATCTCCCACCCTGTAAGCAGCTGGCTGATCCTGAGGACTGGGTGAAATGAACACAGCTGATATTAAAAGGACAGCTCGATTCTTATGTTGTTTGGTTGACTTTGCAGGCCTGGGGCTGGTGGTCTGGGCGTTGTCTAGTTAGAGGATGTTAATGTACCTTGTGACACTGGGGGGAATTTCCCTCCGCTTTGTTTTTGAAATCCAATGTTTTGTTTCATTTTACTATTTTGTTGTTCTTTCTGGTAACCTAAGCAAATATTGTGAAGATAACAATATGCAGTGTAACAACCATTGCTAAATTACTGTCATCTTATTTTGAAAACCTATATAGCTACTGTTTATTTGTTGTTGTTCCTGTCATTTTGCTTTTGTTGGTTTTAAAGTTTGTTTGCATCTTGATTTTTCTGTTTTTTCTTTCTTTTATTTAAAATTAAAAAATGTACAGTAGTTATTGTGAATTGGGAAGAAACTTAAAAAGAAAAGACAAATTGATAGAGGAAAGAAAGAATAGGTAAAAGGAAAAATATATATTATATACAAAATAATTAAGGTAGTTATATAGCTAGCTTCTGTTTATTCCTTGAAAAGAATATTTTGTGCTAATATTGTTTAGACATTATGCTAATATCCTGTACTCTGCATAACTATAAGGTACCAATACACAATGTATCAAGTGTTATAACTGTCTTACTACCTAGTTTTGAAACTGGTTTTCATTGTTATTTGTTTTTCTGTTTAAAATAAAATTTAAAAGATTGTGTTTTCAAAGTCTATTGAGATAATTGCATATTGTTTATTTCCTTCTTTCCATGTCATGCATCATGTTTATTGACTTAACTACGTTGAACACTTCTGTTTGATTGATTGATTCAGCTTAATTGTGCCCAACTTTGTCAGGTTGAATGTTGCTTTAAATCACCTGTGATACTACATGATGTGATTTTTGTTGAGGATTTTGATGTTGATATTTCCTAAGATGTTGGATTGATATTTTTGTGGTATCAGTGTCTAGTTTGGGGATTGCAGTGATGCTGGTTGAATAGAATCTGCCATACCAATTCAGCTTTGCTTCATGATAAACATTTGAGAAGATATGTTTACCCTCATTAAAATGTTGAACACTATATATAAATACAAAATCATAAATAAGACTCATTAGATGTATTCAATGTTTTTGGATTAATTTTATTGGTAAATTTTATGTACACATAATGTTGCCCTCCACCATATGGAATTTGTACCTGTAGATCTTGACTCATCTTTCTTCCTATTTCCTTTCTCTTGCTTCATTTTTTCCTTTCCAAATTACAAAATCATTGTTTCCATTTTTCCTTTGATTCTGTCTTTTCTTCTATTATGCCCTCCTCCTCCCTAGTTCCCTTCCTCATTTGGACATTTTTTTTCCTATTTTACAATATGTAACCTTCATTTTATTATTTATTCCACTTTCAGTTTGTCACATCAGGGAAGCAATGATAGTTCAACACATGTGTCCACTTTATTTCACTCAAGTGTGGTCTCAAGGTGGGTCCTTAAGACATTACCTAGAGGTGGAACTCTCCTCTTCGCCTGCAAGCCGGGCTACTCCGGCTCCCTGTTGGTCTGGTAAGACCAGCAGAGGCAGGGAACACCGCCCTAGGCCGGCGAACTGTTTTCTCTGCCTGGGGTCCAGGATCCCCGTCTGTAGGATGTGTAAGTCCAGTGGAGGTGTGGAACTCTCCTCTTTGCCTGCAGGCCGGGCTCCTCTGGTTCCCTGTTGGTCCAGTAAGACCAGCAGAGACAGGGAACCCCACCCTAGGCTGGCAAACTGTTTTCTTTGCCTGGGGCCCAGGATTCGGCTTCCTGTCGAAATCAGCAAGTAAGGAGGGAGCAGGGACCTCTGTCCCAGCCTGGCTGACCTCTCTACTTCACTTGGAACAACTTGAAGTGCAAAAATATAGGAAAATGACAAAACGAAAGACCAAAATGCAGTCTCAAACATCCAGCCCATCCCAAGAAAGCCTAGGAGCCATGTGCATCGAAGAAAATATATGCCACATACCTGAAATAATAGTAACTGAAATAAAGAAGCAACTCTGGGAAGCCTTAAAGGAAATCAAACTAGAAATAATCTCTCAGGTAAAAGAAGGAATGATAAAAGAAATGAACGAGATGCTGAACATATCTAAAGAAGACACAGTTAAAAAAAAAAACTTGAGGAGATAAATAAAAAGATAGAATCCCTGGATGAACAATATAAGAAACAAACAATATATAAAGCAGATGCAAAGAGATATACAGGAAATCAAAAACTCCATCAAAAGTTGTAAAAACCACCTCAATGAATGTGAAGATAGAATTTCAGACCTTGAAGACAAGATTGCAGCCATTGAACAGGAAAGATCTTTTAAAAATAACAAGGAATCAGGAAATAACAATTCAACACCTGCAAGATGACGCAAAAAGGAACAACATAAGTTAATAGGGATAAATGAAAAACAAGGGAACAATATAAAGGATGTCAAGAGGATATCTAGAGAAGTAATTGCTGAAAATTTCCCAAACATGAGACTGGAAACCAATATTAGGATCAGTGAACCATATAGAACTCCAAATAGCCACAATCAAAATAAAACTACACCCAGACACATAGTAATGGCCATCCCAGAAATCGAACAAAAGAATTAAATATTAAAAGCTGTAAGAGAGAAAAGACATCATCTATAAAGGAAAACCTATCAGAATCAAAGCAGACTTCTCAGCACAAACAATAAAGTCAAGAAGATCATGGAGTGAAGTATTTCAGATCCTAAAGTAAAATGATTTCCAACCTAGGCTGATGTATCCTGCAAAACTGTCCTTCAAAATGGATGGAGAAATAAGATACTTCCATGACAAAGAACAGCTGAAAAACTACATGATCACCAAGCCAACCCTGCAAAGAATACTGAAATACAGCCTAGATGCATCTAGGAAAAAACCACTAAACAAAGCAGACAATTAAACAGAACCGAAAGACAAAGATGCAATAGCAGAAAGAAAACATGTCAACAATAAACCAATATATAACAGTTATAACCATTAATGTAAATGGTCTCAATGCACCAATTAAAAGAAACAGACTGGCAGAATGGATCAAGAAACAAAATCCAACCATAGGCTGTCTACAAGAAACCCATCTAACCCAAAAGGATACTCACAGATAAAAAGTCAAAGGATGTAAAACAATATTTCATGCCACAGGACCCGCAAAAAGCAGGTGTAGCCATTCTGTTTGCAGGCAATGTGAACTTCAAGCCAATAATGATCAGAAGGGATAAAGAAGGTCACTACATACTAGTTAGGGGAAAACTCCAAGAGGAAGAGATAACTATCTTAAATATACATGCACCAAATTCCAGAGCACCCAGTTATATAAAACAAGTACTAACAGAAATGAAAAACCAAATCAGCAGTAACACAATTCTAACAGGAGATCTTAACACACCATTCTCACCAATGGACAGATCAACCAGACAGAAAATCAGCAAAGAAATAAAAGAACTGAATCGCACTTGGGAACAAATAGACTTAATAGGCATATACAGAGTATTCCACCCAACAACAAGAGAATACACATTCTTCTCAGCAGGACATGGGCCATTTTCTAAAATAGACCATATATTAATTCACAAAACATATCTAAATAAATGCAAAAGGGTTGAAATCATCCCTTGCATGCTATCAGACCATAGCACTATGAAATTAGAAATTAATGATAAAAGATACTACAAAATCTCATAAAGACATGGAAACTGAAAACACACTCATGAGTAATCAGTGAGTCACAGAGGAAATCAAGTTAAACACTACCTACAGGAAAATGAAAACACAAATACAACTTACTGGAATCTGTGGGATGCAATGAAAGCTGTCCTCAGAGGAAAATTTATAGCACTGAGTTCACACATCAGGAAAACAGAACGAATACAAATAAATAACCTAATGTTACACCTCAGACATCCAGAAAAGAAGAGTAAGTCAAGCCCAAAGCCAAAAGAAGAGAGGAAATTATAAAAATCAGAGCAGAAATCAATGCAATAGAGACTAAAAAAAAAAAAATCCAAAAAATCAATGAATCAGAGAGTTGATTCTTTGAAAGAATAAATAAAATTGATAAGCCCCTAGTCAACCTTATTTTTAAAAAGGGAAGAAAAAGCTCAAATTCATGCAATAAAGAATGAAAGAGGAGAAATCACTACAGACCCTATAAAAATACAGAAAATCATCAACACCTATTTTGAAAACCTCTACTCTCAAAGGTTTGATAACACAGAGTAAATGGACAGATTCCTAGAAGCATATGAAGTACCAAAGCTAGGTCATGAAGATGTAAAACTACTGAATAACCTAATTTCTATTAATGAAATCGAAAATGTAATTAAGTCCTTACCTACAAAGAAGAGCCTAGGCCCAGACAGATTCACTGCAGAATTCTATAAGAAATACAAAGAAGACCTAATGCCGACACTCCTCAAACACTTCAATGAAATTGAAAGGGAAGCAATCCTTCCTAAGTCATTCCTGGAGGCAAACATTACTCTAGTACCAAAACCTGAGAAAGACCCAACTAAAAAAGAGAACTGCAGACCAATCTCCCTAATGAACATAGATGCAAAAATCCTCAATAAAATATTGGCAAATAGGATGCAGCGAATCATCAAGAAGATCATACACCATGACCAAGGGAGATTCATCCCAGGCATGCAGGGATGGTTCAATATACGTAAATCAATAAATGTAATATATCATATCAATAGAGCCAAAAGTAAGAACCACATGATCATTTCTATAGATGCAGAAAAAGCTTTTGATAAGGTCCAACATTCATTCATGATAAGAACCCTGCAGAAAATGGGAATAGATGGTCTTTACCTCAATATAATAAAGGCCATCTATGACAAACCAACAGCCAATATCATTCTAAATGGCCAAAAATTGAAGGCTTTTACTTTAAAATCAGGCACAAGGCAAGGATGTCCCTTATCGGCACTCCTATTTAATATAGTACTGGAAATACTAGCCAAAGAAATTAGACAAGAGAGAGAAATAAAAGGTGTAAAGGTGGGAAAAGAAGAACTTAAGCTATTATTATTTGCAGATGACAGGATACTCTATATAGAAGATCCCCAAAACTCCATTGAAAGACTGCTAGATATAATAAATAAATTTAGTAATGTAGCTGGCTATAAAATCAATACTCAAAAATGAATAGCATTCCTATACACTAACAACAAAGTCACAGAAAGAAAAATAAGAGAAACCACACCCTTCACACTAGGAACCCAAAAAATGAAATATCTAGAAATTATTCTCACGAAAGAAGTGAAAGACCTGTACAGGGAAAATTATATTACACTGAAAAATGAAATTGAAGATGACCTCAGAAAATGGAAAAAACATCCCTTGCTCATGGATAGGAAGAATAAATATTGTGAAAATGGCCATTCTCCAAAAACTGTTATACAGATTCAATGCAATCCCGATAAAAATACCATCAACATACCTCATAGAACTCGAGAAATCACTCCTAAAATTCATCTGGAGTGATAAGATACCTAGAATAGCAAGGACAGTTCTAAGCAGCAAAAGCAAGGCAGGAGGTATCACAATCCCTGACTTGAAATTATACTGCAAAGCAACCGTAGTAAAATCAACATGGTACTGAAACCAAAACAGAGCTGAAGATCAGTGAAATAGATTAGAATATACAACCACAACTGCAAACACACTCAACCACCTTGTCTTCAATAAAGGGGCCAAACACGTTCACTGGAAGAACGACAGTATCTTTAATAAATGGTACTGGAAAAACTGGCTCTCCATATGTCGAAAACTAAAACTAGACCCATGCCTATCACCATGTACTAAAATAAAATCTAAATGGATCAAAGATCTAAATATTAAAACAGAAACACTAAATCTATTGGAAAACAAATTGGGTAAAAACCTTGAAGATATAGGAGTAGGTAGAGAATTCATGCACAGGACTCAAACCACACGGGAAATACTTCCCAGAATCAATAACTGGGACCACTTCTTATTAAAAAGTTTCTGCATGTCAAAAGAAGTCTCCAGCGTGGTGAGAAGAAAACCCACAAACTGGGAAAAAAATCTTAATGAACTGCCCCTCAGACAAAGGACTTCTGTCTAAAATATACAAAGAAGTAAAAAAAAAAAACCAACCCCTAAAATTCAAAGGCCCCATCCAAAAATGGGCATCTGAGATGAATAAACAATTCTCAGATGAAGAAATACAAATGGCAAATAAATATATGAAAAAATGTTCATCATCATTGGTCATTAGAGAAATACAAATCAAAATCACACTGAGATTTCATCTCACTCCTGAAAGAATGGCCACGATCAAGAAAACCAACAACAACAAATGCTGGAGAGGCTGTGGGGAAAAAGGAACTCTCTTGCACTGTTGGTGGGAGTGTAGGCTAGTGCAACCATTGTGGAGGTCAGTCTGGAGATTTCTCAGAAAACTAGGCCTGGAAGCCCCATTATGACCCAGGTATTCCACTTCTAGTCATATTCCCAGAAGAACTGAAAGCATCATACCACAGTGATATATGTGCACCCATGTTTATAGCAGCACAATTTGTAATAGCCAGATCTTGGAAACAACCTAAGTGTCCATCGACAGAAGAATGGATAAAAAAAGTTGTGGTATTTTTATACAATGGAGTACTACTTAGCTATAAAGAATGACTGCATTGAGACATTTGTAAATAAATGGGCACAGCTTGAGACCATACTCATAAGTGAAATAAATCAAACTCACATGTATAAATACCAAATAGTTTCCCTAGTGTAAGAAATGATAAGAATATATAGAAGTACATGGTAATCATGATTCCCAATCATATTGGTTTGAAGCCATATAATGTTTTCACTCATTAACCGCAATGGTTTTAACCTGGGTTGTTCGATTTTAGTATCTATGATAGCACGAATAGCTATTTTGAAGAAAGCAACACAACATAAAAGGTAGTGCTGATTTAATAAAGTCTTTTTTTTTCTTTTTTTTTAAATTTTATTTAAGGAGAAAAGAAAAAAAAGCAGAGAAAGGGTACAAGTTATACAGATTTGCAGAAAAAAAATGAACAGTAGGAAATTACTAGTTAATGGATTACATATTGTCATCTTAGAAATAATTGTTCAAGTCACAAAATTAAAGCTTGTAAAGTGGACATTCCATCAATGATACTGCAAACAGTTCTGTTCAATGATCCAATAAAACTCTGTGATATCATATTCTATCTTATACACTTAAATATACATGCAGTTATATAGTTTAGAGCACTTTCTTTTCCTCTCTTTTGTACAATGACTATTACACATTTTGGGTTTCATTGCTCTCACGGTTCTTATTACTTTTTTGGAAGAGAGTAAAACCAAATATGACATAACAGAACAGAATCGATCAAGTCAAAAGGGTGGACATAATAGATAATGTGAAAACATAATACAAGGTGATCAACAATGGTTACCATAATGCCTCCCTCTATCTCTAATAGAATTGCCTATACCATTAGTTATAATACAATTGAACAAAACAGTAAAGAACAAAACCGACAAAACCAAACCATTGGAGACATTGTAGGTCTTCAAAAGTAGATAAAAGTCAATGAGAATGGGCGTTATAATGAATCTCATTATCTTCACAGCTGATGCCTAAATTTTCAAACCTGATACTATCCAGCAAAACAGAATAGGGGAACATCAGTTAAAAACCAGATGGTGAGAGTAATACAGGGCTTTAAATCGAGGTAATGGAAAATCAAAGTGGGTTACTATAATATATCCTGTTATTTTTTTTTCTTTAATTAAAAGGATAAAAATTTTAAAAAAGTATTAAAAAAGTAAATAATGGAGTGGAGATTGAGATAAAAGAGGGCATAACAACGAAACAGCACAGATCAAAACATAACAATTTAAGCAGAATAGTGTTTCACCACCAGATAATCCTGACCTAAAAGTAGTTACCATATTGTCTCTTTCCTTGAAATCCTTGAGTACAACTTTGTATACTGTAGCATTAAGTATATCAAAACAGTGTAAAACCATTTAAGAGAATGACAGCATTACAGAGTATTTAGAATCGACTAACAGAAAATGAATAATGGTTTCTGTATAATCTCCTTGTCTTTAAAAGGTTTTTGCTTATACTATCGTACATAATAAAATCCAGTAAGATACAACCTATTTAGACCATTGGAGACAGAAGGACAAAAGCTAGATGAGACTTCAAAACAAGATGATACTAAATCAGTATTACCTATTAAGATGTCATTTTCTCGAAAATAGCTGTTCCTATCATCCAATCTTCTCTGCCTCATTTCTGTTGAGCTCTTATTCTGTCAGTAGCTGTCAGTTTGTCTTCTTCACTTTGTTCTCTGCTCCATTAGTTGTGGCCTCCACTATTTCTGGATTCTTTGTATTTTTCTTTTTTTAGAATATCCTGCAATACTCTCTGTAGAGTTGAATTGGTGGTTGCAAATTCCCCCAGTTCCTCTTTATCCTGGAAGCACCTTGTTTTTCCATCAATTTCCAGGGACAGTTGTGCAGGATATCTCAATCTTGGCTGGAGATTATTATCTTTCAAAGCTTGAATTATTTCCCCCCACGCTCTTCGTGATTTGATGGTTTGTGCAGAGAAATCTGCTGTAATTCTGATGGGTGCTCCCTTGTAAGTGGTCTGTTTCTTGTCTCTGACAGCTTTTAATATTCTGTTCTTGTATTGAATTTCTGGAATTTTTATTATTATATGCCTGGGTGTTGCTCTGTTTGGGTTGTAGGTAGCTGGGGTCCTGTATGCCTCATACATCTGGGTATCTTTACCTTTTGCTAAATTAGGAAAATTCTCCTGGATTATTTCTGTGAGTAGCTTTTGTAGTTCATTTGTTTGTGTCCCTACTTCTTCTTTTATGTTCTTAATCCTTAAGTTATGGATCCTCTTATCATCTTCTTGTCTTTGTATTATTGCTGTTTGTTTCTTTGTTATTTTTAAGAAGTTTTTCATTTCATTCTCCCATGTTACAATTCTGCCCTCCAGTTCAGATAGTCTGTCCTTAGTTTCTTTCAAGCTGTTATGCCAGTCTTCTATAGACTTCTTAGTTTCTTGGTAGTCCCTTTGAACCTGCTTCACGTATTCTATGCTTTCCCTGTTTTCTCCATCAAACAATTCTCCCCTCTTTTTCTGTTCTTCCATTCCACCATCTGTTTTTTCTTGGGTGAGGCTTAGCATTTCTCTAACTATTTTGCATACTTCTAGCTTCAGGTCGTTGATAACTTCATTCCTGAATTGGTCTATGAGGCTCTCTATATGGTGCTTTATGTGTATTGGTGTGGTGTCCGCTATTGCCTGTTTCTCAGAATTGGGGGCCGAGGAGCCTTTCTTGTTGCTGCCTCTTCCCATATTCTCTGTTCCTTATATATGCAAGCTTATATGAGAGGCCCAGCTTCTCTCCCTGTCAGCCACAGCCTGATCGAATTGCGCCGGTTAGGTGTTCCCACTCACCGCTGCGCACCAGGCAGCCTACTCGGGGGCCCGCCCCTCCCGGCCTCCGTCAGGCTCTGGGATCTGGGTTAGGCCAGCCTACGGGGTCCGCCGGCAGCGTCACGCAGGCCAGGCACTTTTCACCAATCCCGCCCGAGAGGGGAATGTGTGGCTGGAGTCGCCACCACGCCCTGCTCCCGCAGGACTGCTCGGGCCCAGTAAGTCCACTGGAGTCAAACTGTGGTGGAGTGTCAGTTTCTCTCACTCACCTCGCCACAAGTCAGAACATGCCTCCCTGCCCGTCCTGTTTTCGACTCCGTTCACAGACTCCCGTTTTCAGAGTTTCTGCGCTTCTCTCTCCTTGCCGAGCCAATGTAGAGGCAGCCAGCCACTACGCGGCGGGAAACCCAAATCGTGGCTTCCAATGGCGCAGGCTCCAGCCTCAGCAGCGAGACTTTTCTGTTCCTGTTTTAGCACCAGGACTGCATTCCAAGTTTGTTTCTGTCAGCCGAGTTCGTTCCTGAGTCAGCAGAGCATAACTCCACCTGCTTATGTCTCTTTAGTCCGCACCATACCTGGCTTCTGAGCCTAGTTTTTCAGAGAGCCTGCGGTAGTTGCTGTTATCTGTCCGCCATGTTCTCCCAGAAGTCCTCTATTTAATAAAGTCTTGTTTTAAAGTCCCATCAAGCTGTAGTACATCTGTTTCCACTGGTTTTAACATATTGTATCTTACTATATTTCACTATATGCTATAGTATAAACAAAACTCTTTATAGGCAAAGGGATAATATAGAAACCATTATTTGTTTTCTATTAGTAGGTTCTGAATACCCTGTAATTCTTGCATTCTCTTGAAAGGCTTCACACTGTCTAGATACGCTTGATATTATAGCACACGAAGTTACACTCAAATAATTTAAGGAAAGAGGCACTATGGTGACTATTATTATGTTAGATTATCTGGTGATGAAACACAATGATGCTTGAATTGCTCGGTTCTGCCCTGCATTGTTCTATTACAATATCCTCTTTTATCTCAATCTTCCCCCTATTTTTAAATTAATCTATTTTCTCTCATTTTTTTAATTAAGGGAAAACTAAATTAAAAAAAAAACAGGACATATTCCTGTTATGTCTCATTTGGTTTTACTCTCTTCCAAAAAAGCAATAAGAACCGTGGGAGCAATGAAACCCAAAATGTGTAATAGTCATTGTACAAAAGAGAGGAAAAGAAAGTGCTCTAAACTATATAACTGCATGTATATTTAAGTGTATAAGATAGAAAATGATATCACAGAGTTTTATTGGATCATTGAACAGAACTGTTGGCAGTATCATTGGTGGAATGTCCACTCTACAAGCTTTAATCTTGTGACTTGAACAATTATTTTTAAGATGGCAATATGTAATCCATTAACTAGTGATTTCCTACTGTTCATTTTTTTCTTCTGTAAATCTGTATAACTTGTACCCTTTCACTTTTTTTTTCTTTTCTCCTTAAATAAAAAAAAAAACAGGACATATTATAGTAACTTTTTTGTTGTCCTATTAACCTGACTTGAACCCCAGTATTGCTCTCCCCATCTTGTTCTGTCTGATTGTTATATATTCTATTTTGTTTGATAGTATCAAGTTTGAGGGTATAGGCAATCACTTTGAAGGCAATAAAATATACTATGATGCCCAATATGGATTGACTGTCATCCTTTTTTTTTTTTTTTTTTTTTTTTGAAGTCCTGTAAGGTCCTCAGTGTAGATTTTATTGGTTTTGTTCCATATTGTTTTGATCAATTATGTTACACCTGATGATATAGACAACTCAATTTGAAAATAGCAAGAGGCACAATGGTAACCACTTTTGATCACCTGCTATTCTATTTTTGCATCACGTGCTATGCCCACCCTTCTGTTCTGACTCTGTTTTGCTTAGTCACATTTGTTTTTATTCTCTTCAAAATGTAATAAGAACCGTGAGAGTAATAAAACCCTAAAAGTCTAATTGTTACTGTAAAAAAGAGAGTAAAGTAAGGTGGACTAAGGGATATAACCGCAGGTATATTCGAGAGTATAGGACAGAAAACCATATAACTGAGCTTTTGTTGGATCATTGAATGGAACTGTCTCCAATTCCACTGTATGAATGTTCACTTTACATGCTTTAATTTAGTAATATGGACAGCTGTTTCTGGGAAGATAATGTGTAGCCTGTTAACTGGTGATTTCATATTGTATATATTTTTTTCTAGAAATACTGTATTATTTGTACCCTTTTACTGCATTGTTTTTTTTCATGTCTTCTTTTTTTTTTCTTCTCTCTTTAAATAAAAAAAAAAGACATTACCTAGAAATGTCTCAAGTTGATTCTTCTTTAAGGCATAGTAGTGTTCCATTTGGTTAAAAAATAAATATATCTTTTTTATCCATTCATCAATTGATGGGTATCGGATGTGTTTCCGAGGTTTTGCCATTGCAAATTGTGTGGCTGTAAACACAGATGCCAGTCTATCACTGTGGTATGATGCTTTTAATCCTACTGAAAGATACCTAGAAGGGAAATACCTGTGTTAGAAGGAGCCTCTTGTTTTGGATTTTGAGGAATCTTGACATTGATTTCTATAGAGAACGCACCAGTCTAAACATGTATCAAAAATTTAGAAGTGTATCCCCACAACCCCACCAACATTTGTTATTGGTTGATTGCTTGATAATAGCCTTTCATCCTGGAGTGAGGAGGAATCTCAGCATTGTTTCAATTTGCATCCCTAAAATGACCAGTGAGGTTCAACGTTGATTCATGTTTATTGTCTGTTCTACTTCTTCATCATACATGTGTCAGAAATCTTTTTCAAGATTGTGTCTTTAAACACAAGGAATTTGTTTTGAGTTCTTTATGTTTTCTACATAATACTCCTTTTAGGAAGAGCTTGCAAAAGTTTTTTCCCACTCCGTGTGTTGTTGCTTCACTATATTGGAGGTTCCTTTTGCAGTGCAAAAGCTTTCATAAAATGAGATTGCTGTTGTTGATACTTTGTGATATTTTCTGTGCAATAAGGGTTTTGTTCATAAAGACTTTGCCTACACTTATGTCTCCAAGAGTTCTAAAATTCCTCTTTCAAAAGATTTACTGTTTGCCATTCAGTATTTAGATCTTTGATCCTTTTCAATTTTGGTTTGCTGCATGGTGAGAGGTATGGGTCTACTTTTAGTCATTTGCATAGGGAAAGCCAAATACTAAAGCACTACTTAATAAAGAGAATATCTTTCTTCCAGTGAAGATGTTTGGCCCCTTGTCAAATACATGATGGCTGAGTATTTGGATTGTTTTCAGTATCTTCTAGTCTGTTTCATGATGCAGTGTTCTTTTATGCCAGTCCCACGCTGTTCTTTTGGGTGGGGGGCATTGGGGATCAAACTCACAACCTTGCATTTGCAAGGCAGGCGCTTATGCTGCTGAGCTAAATCCCCAGCTGCCATGCTGTTCTTAACAGTATAGCTTTTTGTGTGTGTGTGATACCATGTTAGGTCAGGGGTTGTTTTTAACTCTGCCATGCATTTGTTTCTCAGAAATGCTGTTGCTATGCTAGGTCTCCTCTAGCTCTAAATGAATTTTAAGTTTGTTTTGTCTAGTTCTCTGAGGCATGTATTGAAATTTTGACTTGGATTGCATTAAATCTGTATAGAAATCTTGGGACTATGACCATTTTCATAGTACTGCTTCTTCCTGCCTAAGAACAAGGAATCTCTCCATGTTCATACATTTTTTGTGATCTCTTTTTTTTTCAAAGTCCTGTATTGTACAATATAAAGTTCTTTCATTTGCTTTAGTAGTTTGAGTCTAAGATTTTTTGTATGCTCTTGTGAAAGTAATGGTTTCTCTAATTTCTCTTTCAGCATTTCTCACAGGTATACTGCAGTGCATTGATTTTGTATGCAGCTATCCTTAACAGACATGTAGAAAGACAAAACAATACTTAAAAGTTGAAATTTTAAAAGCAGTTTTGTTTGTAATTATCCACTTGGTAGAAATATTGAGTAATCCCACTTGATCTGTTAAAAAGGAAAAGAGAACTGGCAATGAGTCAATGACAATGAGTTAATTAAATCTGCACAATACAAAGTCTTAAAAATTCTTAAACCATGTTTTTTGTTTGTCTTTTTGAGAAGATCTCAATATGCAGTTCAGGCTGGCCTTGAGCTCACTTTGTAGCTCAGGCTGGTCTCGAATTTGCATTAATCATCCTGCCTCGGCCTCCCAAGTGCTGGGATTCCAGGCATCACCATTCCTGGCTCTCTTAAACAGTGTTTTAACCAAAACTATTGGGTTGGTTAATCCTGAGATGCATAATGACTTTGAGATCATGAGAATATTCTAGGTCTACACTGTTTTTCCAATACATTGAAATATGCACAAAAGTTAACTGTTGTCCTGAGTCCTATCATTCAGTCCAGAAATTAGAATAAAAGAATAAAAGGGTAGTTTGTGAGAATGTCTCATTGGCCATCCTGGGTAAAAGAAAGTAAGACAGGAACACAAATTTTACCTATTTAAGCTCTAAAAGAGTTCTAGTGCAACAGCGTGAAGTGAGACTTTAATGTGAGTTAGTGTCAGAATTCAGTGAAATTATTAAACACATGATTCCTGTCTCCAGGGCTAAAGAGCTTGTTGTACGCATACAAAGAAACTACAGTACACATTTGCTGGAAGTGTAAATTTAATCACTGCTATTCATCTCTTTATGTGTGTCAATTTGCACTGTCCATACTTCATCCCACATTAGTCCCAAAGCTGGTAACTCACCAGGGTTCCGGCTCAGCACACCACCACTCCACAGCTTTTCTAGGTCTCATTCAAAATCTGTGCTGTTCCAAATATGTTCCTTAAGTAATTAGATCAAACTGTACAGTCAGACATCTGGCCATGATGTCTACTTAACCTCATTGCTGCAGACACTTGCTAAATTTTTCACAGTATGTACGTAAGTGGATGGAAATTACCTTTTGTTATGTACCAATGACATGTAGGTATAGTATCAAATGAGTTCATAATGATGACACGCCAGGTTATGTAGATGTTCCAAACAGCACCATATCCAAAACAATAAATTACCTCTGAAATGTTGACACAGTATATAATTACTCAAATTGCATCCGAATATTTTAAAAATACTGGACCTTCATATTTTAATTATCATTTAAGCTCTTGAGTTTCTCATCACTTCCTTTACTCCCCAGAACTTTCTAAACCACCGCATGAAATCATGGCTGTTTACACATACCACTTTTGGCGAGTGCACCATAATTCCATCTTGCTGATTAACAGAAGTAATGGGCACAGAATACCAGTAGGGACATATGATACATTAAGGAACTAAAATGTCCCAGTAGAGTGGACAACACACGATGGAAACCCAGTTCTCTATCTGAAGACACAAATGTGCCTTTTGCCCCATTTTAGCTGTGTGAAGTCTCTTACACATGTCTCTTTCAGGTTGTTGGGGCACAATTATCATGTAAGAACACACTTATGAAATAGCAAATTTACAGGCATTTCATGATACAAACTAGAGAGCAATTAGTGGTCTCAGGCCAAGTTTCTGCTGATTCAACTGACCTTGACAGTGTCTGAAGCCTAGCTGTTTATGTCTGATAAGGACCAAGTAAGAGTGATTATATCTTAAGGCAGCTTAGGCTAATTCAAGGACGTCATTAACTATGCTCAACCTGCAAATGACCCTTCCACTTCTTCCTGCAATGTTTCTATAATATCAAAGAATGTTTCTTTGTTTCAGCAAATGTATTTAAGGCTAGCCTGATTATCAATGTAGGACTCAATAGAAGTAACCAATTATGTAGCTTTTGTCACTTGCCTTGTACTTCCCAGTTCTAAATGTGATATGAACTAAACTCTGTAAGGTGAGTGCTGTGGCCTTTGGGAATGATCCTGCAATATAGTTTGCTAGGAAAACAATTAACGGCATCCTCCTCATATCCCTGGTGCAAACAGTTTTTCTTAGGGTTTAACTTGGGGAATTTTCCCACAACAAGATAAATGACTTAGGAACTACTAATTCAAATACAGTCCCAATCTTAAACTAGCAAGGTGACACATGTTTGTGTTCCCAACAGTCAAAGAGGTAGAAACTCAAAATTTCTTTTTTTTTAATTTTATTTAAGGAGAAAAAAAAAGCAGAGAAAGGGTACAAGTTATACAGATTTACAGAAAAAAATAAACAGTAGGAAATCACTAGTTAATGGATTACATATTATCATCTCAGGAATAATTGTTCAAGTTACAAAATTAAAGCTTGTAAAGTGGACATTCCAACAATGATACTGCAAACAATTCTGTTCAATGATCTAATAAAACTCAGTGATATCATTTTCTATCTTATACACTTAAATATACATGCAGTTATATCATTTAGAGCACTTTCTTTTCCTCTCTTTTGTACAATGACAATTACACATTTTGGGTTTTGTTACTCCCACAGTTCTTATTACTTTTTTGGAAGAGAGTAGAACCAAATGTGACATAACAGAACAGAGTCAATCAAATCAAAAGGGTGGACATAATAGATAATGTAAAAGCATAATACAAGGTGATCAATAATGGTTACCATAATGTCTCCCGCTATCTCTAATAGAATTCCCTATATCATCAGTTATAATAAAATTGAACAAAACAGTAAAGAACAAAACCGACAAAACCAAAACATTGGAGACATTGTAGGTCTTCAAAAGTAGATAAAAGTCATCGAGAATGGGTGTCATAATGAATCTCACTATCTTCACAGCTGTTGCCTAAACTTTCGAACCTGGAACTATCAAGCAAAACAGAATGGGGGACATCAGTCAAAAACAAGATGGTGAGAGTAATACAGGGCTTTAAATCAAGATAATGGAAAGTCAAAGTGGGTTACTATAATATATCCTGCTATTTTTATTTATTTTTCCCTTAATTAAAAGGATAAAAATAAAAAAGTAAATAATGGAGTGGAGATTGAGATAAAACAGGACATAACAGCAAAACAGCGCAGATCAAAACATAACCATTTAAGCAGAACAGTGTTTCACCACCAGATAATCCTGACATAAAAGTAATTACTATATTGTCTCTTTCCTTGAAATCCTTGAGTACAACTTTGTATACTGTAGCATCAAATATATCAAAACAATGTAAAACCATTTAAGAGAATGACAGCATTACAGGGTATTTAGAATCAACTAACAGAAAATGAACAGTGGTTTCTGTATAATCTCCTTGTCTTTAAAAGTTTTTGCTTATACCATCGTACATAGTAAAATCCAATAAGATACAACCTGTTTAGACCAATGGAGACAGAAGAACAAAAGCTTGATGAGACTTCAAAACAAGATGATGCTAAATCAGTATTACCTCTTAAGACGTCATTTTCTCCAAAATAGCTGTTCCTATCATCCAATCTTCTCTGCCTCATTTCTGTTGAGCTCTTTTTCTGTCATTAGTTGTCAGTTTGTTTTCTTCATTTTGTTCTCTGCTCCATTCATTGTGGCCTCCCTGCCACTATTTCTGGATTCTTTGTATTTTTCTTTTTTTAGAATATCCTGCAATACTCTCTGTAGAGTTGAATTGGTGGTTGCAAATTCCTCCAGTTCCTCTTTATCCTGGAAGCACCTTGTTTTCCATCAATTTCCAGGGACAGTTGTGCAGGATATCTCAATCTTGGCTGGAGATTATTATCTTTCAAAGCTTGAATTATTTCCCCCCATGCTCTTCGTGATTTGATGGTTTGTGCAGAGAAATCTGCTGTAATTCTGATGGGTGTTCCCTTGTAAGTGGTCTGTTTCTTGTCTCTGACAGCTTTTAATATTCTGTTCTTGTATTGAATTTCTGGAATTTTTATTATTATATGCCCGGGTGTTGCTCTGTTTGGGTTGTAGGTGGCTGGGGTCCTGTATGTCTCATACATCTGAGTATCTTTACCTTTTGCTAAATTAGGAAAATTCTCCTGGATTATTTCTGTTGGTAGCTTTTGTAGTTCATTTGTTTGTGTCCCTACTTCTTCTTTTATGTTCTTAATTCTTAAGTTATGGATCCTCTTATCATCTTCTTGTCTTTGTATTATTGCTGTTTGTTTCTTTGTTACCTTTAAGAAGTTTTTCATTTCATTCTCCCACATTACAAATCTGCCCTCCAGTTCAGATAGTCTGTCCTTAGTTTCTTTCAAGCTGTTACGCCAGTTTTCGATAGAGTTTTTAGTTTCCTGGTAGTCCCTTTGAACCTGCTTCACGTAATCTATGCTTTCTCTATTTTCTCCATCAAACAATTCTCCCCTCTTTTTCTGTTCTTCCATTCCACTATCCGTTCTCTCTTGGGTGGTGCTTAGCATTTCTCTAACTATTCTGCTTACTTCTAGCTTCAGGTCATTAATAACTTCATTCCTGAACTGATCTATGAGGCTCTCTAGATGGCACTTTATGTCTATTGGTGCAGTGTCCGCTATTATCTGTTTCTCAGGATTAGGGGCCGAGGAGCCTTTCTTGTTGCTGCCTCTTCCCATATTCTTTGTTCCTTATATATGCAAGCTTATATAGGAGGCCCAGCTTCCCTCCCTGTCAGCCACAGCCTGATCGAATTGCGCCGGCTAGGTGTTCCTGACCACCGCAGCACACCAGGAAATTCCAGACCAGGTAGCCTACATAGGGCCCGCCCCTCCAGGCCACTCTCAGGCTCTGGGATCTGGGTTGGGCTAGCCTACTGGGTCCGCCAGCACCATCACGTAGGCTAGGCACTTCTCACCAATTCTGCTTGAGAGGGGGATACGTGGCTGGAGTCGCTGCAGTGCCCCGCTTCCACAAGTCTGCCCAGTCCCAGAATGTCCTCCACTGGAGTCAAACTGTGGTAGAGTGTCAGTTTCTCTCACTCACCTCACCACAAGTCAGTGCACGGCTCCCCACCCATCCTGTTTTTGACTCCATTTGCTGATTCCCATTCTCAGAGCTTCCGCGCATCTCTCTCCTTGCTGAGCCGATGTAGACACAGCCGCCTCGCGGCGGGAAACCCAAATCGTGGCTTCCAATGGCGCAGGCTCCAGCCTCCCCACTGGGGCCACTCTGTTCCTGTTCTAGCACCAGGACTGCATTCCAAGTTGGTTTCTCTCAGCCTAGTTCATTCCTGGGTCAGCAGAGCATATCTCCACCTGCTTATGTCTCCTTACTCCGCACCATTCCTGAATTCTGAGCCGAGTCTTTCAGAGAGCCTCCGTAGCTGCTGTTATCTGTCCGCCATGTTCTCCCATAAGATCTGAAACTCAAAATTTCTATGAAGCCTGGGCAACTTAATAAGATCTGGACACAAAGTGTTAAAAAACAAAAAAGAATAAACTAGAGGGAATGTAGCTCAGTGTAAAATTTTTGAGTTCTCTGTACAATGAAAAAGCTCAAACACACCTTGAAATCTTTTGTGTCCAATATAAACCCCTTCCCACTCTACATCAGTAATTATGTCTGCACTGTTTTTGAACCTAGAATAAGACCAGTTTCCCTGTTTGTATTTTTGCCTCAAAAATGAGTAGGTAGCTGAGCAGTAGCCACAGGAGAAATATTTATCTGTTACTAAATTCTGCTTTCTTTAGGCTTCTGACCTTTGATCTAATCTCTGATTAAGCCAGCACGGAAACCTTCTGCTGTTACCACACTAAGAACAATCTGAACTCTGGGGAAATTTATTGTTATTGTTTTACCCCAAGATGTATTTCAAAAATGGGTGAGATGTCTTTAAAAAGGAAAAGAAGCGCTTTATTTAAGCTGGTACCCAGTGACACACCCACATTGGAATTTGCAGAGCTGTGCAACCAGATCAGGCTTTAGGGAGGTTTATAAAGCGAAAAACTGCAAAGAAGAGGGAGAGAGCTTATGCAGACAGGCAATTAATTAATGTGAAATGTTTTACAATCAAGGGTCAGCTGGTTTGGGGTCATGTGTTTTACAATCAGTGGTCAGCAAATGGGTATTTCACAGGAAACAGAAATTGGAACAAAGGTCAGGGTAATGATGCTTTACAGAATGGCATAACAGTGCCTTAGCTAGGTTACAACAGTTATAGCTACTGATTTTTGCCACCCTCTAAGTCTCATGTTCTCCCAATTTAGTTTAACTCTAATTTACTCTCGCCTGTTGAAAAAAACACTTTCATTCTATTCATTTAAGTGCCCATTGACCTTAAATATGGGAATTTACCTCAACTTTAGTGAGTTTCTTTTTATCTTTTTTGAGTCAAGGTTTCACCTTCAGTTCATGCTTCCCCAAACTCACCTTGTAGGATGGGCACACATTGGACACAGTGAGATCCTCCTATTAGAGGAAGCTAAAATAGGTAGAATATTGTAGGCAGTCAGACAGAGCTGGATCATCAAAGGAGCCAAACCAGAAGAGCAGAAGCCTTGCAACTATGGGGGAAAACAAACTTCCAGCTGGAGGCCTGACCATAAGACAAAAGACAAAACAAATGCAGCCATACCCTAACAATAAATATCAGAGATTGATATTCTAAATAGATATCCATCCCCTTAAGTAAGCCAGAAGCCACTAATCCAACTGCAAATAGGCAAAGACCCTATTCCTGCTTGCCTCATGACATGCTTCCCTATTTGACCTTGATTTAATCAGTCTTATCTAAACAATTACACATAATCTTATTGATTGACCATAATTCTGTCCCACCTCATGCCCACCTTGTGAGTTCCCATTTTTCCCATACCTTGGACCCATCTCACCTTGTGGTTTTGCTCTATAAAAGTCCCCAGGAAATGGGGCTGGGGATTTAGCTCAGCAGCATAAGCACCTGCCTTTCAAGCAGGTAGTTGTGAGTTCGATCCCCAATACTGATAAAAAAAGAAAAAAAAAAGTCCCCAGGAAAGAGACTTTGGCAACCCTTCTGTCTCTCAGACAAAAGCTTTCTTTCTCTCAATAAATATATTCTGCTCTTATCCTCCAGTGTTGCTAAAATCCATTCTTCAATTTTAGGGAACACAAACTAGTACAAGATATTTAGAAGATTGTGATTTTTTTTCCCCTATATCTCTCCTGCCTCACCCTCTGGAGTGCTGTGATTTCATGCCTGGGCCATCATGCCTGGTCAAATACTTCCTTTATATAAACACCTCACTTGATGTTTTTATTTTTAAAACAATGTCTAGAAATAGTTCACAAACTAGCAATTATTTCAGAGATTATTCTCCTTTTTTCCCAATCATACCAATATCATGTGTACATATCCCTGTAAGATGACCCAGATCAAAGCATATCTCCATGTGAGTTTAACAGACAGCCCTTTCAGGGAGTTCCCCTTCACAGAAACACTTTCCCCTCCCTTGGTAATATGTTAACATTCCCTCCATCTTTATCAGCATTCTAATGGAAAGTCTCATTTATATAGTCTAAAGAATAATTTGCCTTATTAACATATAGATAAGGCACCTCGCTAGGGAAGGGCCGGTAATGGAGTTGGGAAATAAGTCACTTTGGTAAGTGTTAGGTTTCTGTTTTTGTTTTTGTGGGGGTGGCACAACTGAGAGGCAAAGAGATAAGAAAAAGCCTTTGTTGTGGGCATAGCAGGAGACAGGAGGCCCTCAAAGGTGACAGGGCCAGGGGTCACTTTTACGGCATTGCCATAGGGCTAGAGACTACATGAATTGGACAGGTCATTGTATTGGAGAGGACTGGAGGACATTTTGGTGCAGAGGTAGAGACTAAGCAAGACCTTTGCCACATACACAAAAGAGCAGAGGGAATTTTTTAGGGCCGGGCACCATGTTGATCCTGGCCAAGTTCCATAGGACCTGAACCCATCAATAAACATTAAAATGATAATAGAGGTGCTGGGGATTTAGCTCAGCATCTGCCTGGCAAGCCCAAGTTTGTAAGCTTGATCCGTTCTCCCACCCAAAAAAAGATAATAAAAATACTTAGAATATTGAATGAATTGTGAACTTTCTGCCCCAAAAGGAATGCAGCCACTTCCCTACTAAAAAGAGTTTCAGCCTCTTCCTGCTAAGCACCTGAGTTTCCAAGAATTTAAAATATAAAATAACCAATGTTTCTCTAAAATCAGCAGTGCATGCTGAGGAAAGGTTTTAGAGAGCCCAATTTAAAAGTGATGGTTTTTAATCTATAGAGCCATCTGTGATAAGTCCCCACCAAATGGAGGAGTGTCTATTTACTATGCTCTGCTTATCTATAATTGTGGGTTGCCAGGCTGCAGAGCCACTCACTCAGGTCACTTTGGAAAATCAGGGAGCTAGTTTTATTATTTCCAGTGAAATCTCCCTTAACATCCTTCTTTTGGTTCACAACATCATTCCTCAAAGTCGTGAGACCACAAGCTTTTCATGCAGTAACACAACTGCAAGGAGAGGTCTCATGTTGCAGTGATGATTTTTTCATTATTCAGTATGAAACCTGTTGTTTTCTCAGTGTTTCTGCTCTCTACTGACAGGTGGAAATACAGCTGTACCGCTGGGGATTTAGCTCAGGTTGCAAGCAGGCGGTTGTGAGTTTGATTCCCAGTACCGATAAAAATGAAAAAGACAAAAAAAAAAATTAAAAATCCTGGAAATACAGCTGTGCCTGGGACAGAACTAAAAGTTGGCTGCATATGGTGACATACATATATATGTAAGCCCAGTGGCTGAGTAACTGAGGCAGGAAGATTGCTGCAGTTTTAAGGCCTGACTGGGTTACAGAGTCATTTCAGAGCCTGCCTGAATTGCATAGTGAGACTTTGTCTCAAAAACCAAAACAAAACAAACAAAAGCAATAGCAATGTCACAGTAAGGTGTCGGTTCACTAAAGGCCCAAAACTATCTCTGTCCCAGTAAAGGAGAAAATGTTATAGACAACAGTGCAGCACCAAAGTATAGGGAGTCGTGCCATGTCTGTAATTGAGCAGAGAGGCTATACCTGGATCACCATAGCTGTTTCTGACCTCTCCACAGTGCAACCAATTCTATCTTGGTAATATAGGAGAGTGGAACTCCCAACCTACTAAATGCCTGGTAAGAGCTTTTGTTCTTTAAAGTTGAAGAATAGTTTTAGGAGTAAAAGAGGTTAAGAGAGAGGTTATATTGAGAGAAAGCTTCTGTCTGAGGAGACACAAGGGGTCCCAAGTGGGTTGCCAAAACCTCTTCTTTTCTAGGAACATTTATAAAACAAAACCATGGATAAGATGGGTCCAAGGTGGGGAAAAATGGAAACTCACAAGGCAGGGGACATGAAGTAGGACAGAACTATGGTCAGCCAAGAAGATTATGAGTGTAATTACTCAAGTAAAATTTATTAAACAGGGAACAAATTGGAAAATAAGTCACATAACAAGCAGACATACTTAAACAGCAGTGACTCTTCTGGTAGGGAGTTGGGATGGTGACTCCTGGCTTCCTCAATATGATCTATATCTATTTAGAAATCAATCCTTAGATTGTGAGTGTATTTATTTGATCTTTTGTCTTTAGACCTGGCCTACAGCTAGAAGTGTCTGTCTTTTCCAAGGTTTCAAGATATTTGGTCTTCTGCATTGGCTCCTTTGAGGGCCTAGACCTGTCTGACAACCTGTAATATTTCTGTCTAACTCAGTTAACTGTTAACAATTCCCCCTCTGAAGAAGTAATCTGAACTGCCATGAGAGAATAATGAGTGATAACCAATCTGGTTTCTTCGGGCTGAAGGGGGTTGTAGTTGTTGACCAGCAGTCAGGAATACTCTGCCGAGGGTCTATCTAAAGGCCCTCAATAGACATTCAGGCATTTTCATCTTGGTACAGCTTTAAGTCTGGAGGAGACAAAGTCAAAGTGACAATTAAGTATGTATGAGCCAAGTAATAGAATCAACAGGGTAAATTTTTTAAAAAAAGAATCAACAGGGTGATTATGAGTATAGTTAACAAAGATTTCTACCCAGAGGAACTAGTAATGGTTTCCCACAAGATGGATAAAGATAAGATCCAGGTGATTTTACAGTCTGACATATTATTGATTGTCATTTAATATTTTGATCAGCTATTGAGATATTAGCAGAAGGATCAAGAATATACACACAACATTTAGGTTTTGCAATATAAGTATATCCTATGTTGTTAGAGTGTCTAATGCTATCCAGTTTTGGAGGATGGCCTGTCTCATTAATTTTACTTTTTTACTTAAGAGAGAGAAACCAGCTGCAGTATTATTTAAGGCCCATTGAGTATAGTTAATTAAGGTCTTGATATGTGTCATATAAGTTTTTCTCTGGAAACGATCTGGTAGATCCTAGGAATCTAAAAGAAATTTAGCAGATTTGTTACTGGTTTTACCTATTTGATGCCTTGGGATTTGGTACCCTATAGGCAAGAACAAATGTTAATCAAAGCACTGTATAATTAAATGTATATACAAAGGCATATATAATCAAAGCATGAATATTAGAGCTGAGAGGTAAGTTTAGAAACTTTCTAAAGGATAGCAATTAGAACCCATTGACTCTTAGGTCCCTTTACTGATAGAGTCTGGCATTTTGTCATAAATCCCTCTAGCTTCAGTTATAATTATCTCAATTTTTGATAATATATGAGAACAAGAATATATTAATTTGATCAATGAAAAACTTAAGTTTTTGTGCATGAACAACAACACATACTATATTTGTAACAACTAGTCTCTGCATCATTTTAGCTAGTTGGCTACTTAGCTGTATATTACAGCATTTAGACAGAATAAAATCTCACCAGGGTTGGAGAACAACACTCATAAAAATGATATACTGGTTAAAGAACAATGGGATCACTGGAAATCAGTGTTTTACTCATTATCATAAAGTCTGGTGAGTAAATGATTCTGCAGTGTTTCAGCACTCTGAAACACATTTGCACAGTAAGTAAACAGAATGCTTTACTGTAGCATCTTCTTTAAGACTTCTATGTACTTACTATTTTGTAGAAGAATGTCTTAGGAAGTGTATTATTGTGTGAGTCATACTTGCAGAAATAAGAACTGCAGTCATTTCTCTGACCTTTAGCATGTGTCTGTGACCTCATTCCTGAAAATTTTGCTGAGATTCAACTATGTTCTGCCTTTTTTTGCTTTTCCTCAGGCTCATGTCCCTTGCCTCTTTCATCTGTCCTCTGACATCTGACCTTTCTCACCGCCTCTGTATATTTTCCATAGGAAAACATTCACCATTTTTTTCTTTTCTTTTCTTTTCTTTTTTTTTTTTTTTTTTTTTTTTTTTGGCATTTTGAGACAGGGTCTCACTATACAGTTCAGGCTGGGTTTGAACTCACAACGATCCACCTGCCTTAGCCTCCCAAATGCTGAGATTACAGTCATGTACCACCACACCTGTCTATTTGTGATTTTCTTGTTCAGTCTACTGAGAAATTTACCCCTGTAATAAGCTGCCTTGTTCTACATTCTTCTTTCAGACAAATATTAAAATATAAGAAAAGATCTGTCTGAACTCTAATATCTCTGAAAGTATGCCAAGATCCTAGTACAGTGAGTACAGTGGAAAATACTGTTGAATGCCATAGTAATGTCAAATGAGTGGACAATATAGGGAAAATTTGTTTTCCTTGATGGATCGAAAACCTACTACATGACCTGTATATAGCAACCTGGTTGGTCATAAACTAAGTATTTTCAATATGAAAACTGAGATACAGCAACACATGACTCTGTAAATGCATGAAGCTGTCCCTATATTCATGTTGAAATCCACAATTAAAGAATGTGCACTTACACAGAAGTGACCCGACCCACAGGTCAATCCGGATCCGCGAGGTAGTTACCTGAAAAAGGAACGGGGATTAACATAGACAGGACCGGAGACAGAGAGACGGAAGCAAGTCGAGAGAATCCAAATCAAGCCTCATTTATTAATAAAGTGGTCGCAGCTTTATAGGGCAGGGGTGGGTCAGTGGGACATGAAGAGGCTGCGGGGTGACCTCTGATGGGTCATCATCACGTCCATGTATGTGACGTGAGTAGGAGAGGATTATGGTTAATGTAGGCAGGCGCATTATGTGCCCATAGGAGGGAGAGGCAGGAAGACAGCAGTGGGGTGGTCGCGCTGCTCCGTACATCTCCTCCCTTTTTATATTTTTTAATCAGGAGTATGGCAGGCACTGTGAGGACAGCGCCTGTCTTAGGTCAAGGACCTCATTACATGAACCCAACCAGGCCTTACCCGTCATGGGCTTGCAGGACAGCAGTTGGTCCTGTGCCTGTCTTAGGCAGCCGCTGTTGTAGCATGTATGTCCTAGTTGCCCGTCTCTGACTGCCTGTCCATTGCCTCAGGGCGGTTAGGCCACATCGTCATATGGGCCACTCATGGGAATTCTTTCTTGGTAGGTTTGTTAATTTGCCATCTCCAGCTGGTGATAGTGTACCTGAATGGGCTTTGGCATAAACGCATCTAAGCGCCATAATCCTCTGAAAAATACAAGGACCCACAGAGAGGAGAAGCAACAAGCTAGGGGCCCCAGGAGGGACGCTAGGGGCCCCAGGAGGGATACTAGGTAGGGGAAGAGCCCTCCCCAGAGCATGGAGAAGGGATTAGAGGCCATTTGTGATGGGAGGTCCAAATCCACCATTGGTCAAGGGTGGTCCAAGGAGGATCTCGAGAAGACACCACGTAATCCATCGGTTTGGCATTTTCTATAAGGAAGCACAAGAAGTTGCCTCAGGGTATGTGTTTACTCCTGGGCCTTTTTGGGGTTATTATTATTTGGCTCATTAATTTGCCTAATGAGGCATTCAGGGAGCCATCTAGCTTCTTTGTCTTGGCGGGAGTATATGCACACTGAACCACGTCCCCATATGAGAACGGGGTCAGGGCCAAGTCATGAATTAGTCAGGGGGTCTCTCCATAATACAGAAGCAAATTGCTTTTGTGTTTCAGTATGCCAAAAATGCATGGCTGCTGACTGTCCAGAAGCATCCAAATTTTAAAAATTAAGGATGAATAAGGCATGAGATAGAATATTTTTAGGTGTCCCCCTCTTTATGCACATTAAATACACACTGCATATTATAGAACTAATCAAACCACCACAGGATGATGAAGGCTCCTCAGGTTTTAAAGATCTGACATTGGGGAAGACAATAACAACCAACGTGGTATCTCTCATTTTTTTCTCAGCAGCTGTCCCCATCCTTATATATGCTGAAATTAAACTCAAGAGACCAGACCAATATCACTCTGATCAGTTAAATGAGTCAAAGTAATTGACATTGGAATCTCTTATCTCTGGAGTCTTTTTTGTAAAATGACCAGTCTTTCTACAGGTAAAACAGTTTTGTTTGTGCTTTTGAGATAAGAACTGTTTAACTGTAAACCCTTGCAAGGCAGCAGCCATAACAAGGCCTTGCTGACAAGCAGTTCCAGTGTCACAGCAAAGGTATATATATCCTGTTAGGTCTATTTTATTTTTATGAGGTCTGACAGTGGCCTGGCAGGTGGTGTTGGCATTTTTTAAAGCTAGCTGTTTAATAAAATCAGTGCCTGCATCAGCGTGGCCAAAGATTCTGTTAGCAGCAGTAATCAAATGATCAACAAATTCTGAAAAGGGTTCATCTGGGCCTTGCTTAATGCTAGTGAGAGAGGAGCTCATATTATCTTTTGCAGGCAGCTTTCTCCATGTTCGAGTAGCTGCTGTTTGAATTTGAGTGAAAAGTGCTGGATTAAACTCTTTTTGAGCTTCTCTGCATGCATAGGCATCTTCCACTATTAATCTATTAAGGTCCCACCCATTGCCGGCTTGTGTATTGCGCCTGGTGGTCTCTTTGCAATTTTTTGTATATTCTGATTTTTACAAAAGATTATCCCCACCTGATAAAGTCACTCAGGCCAACCTTTGTCAGTCTGTAGGTGTGAGCCAGCCGTCAGCCAGAGAATTTAAAACAGCAAGAGTGAAAGCAGCTATAGGGCCATATTGGGCAACCACTGTCTTTAATTCTTTTAAAGCTGCCACTGTGAATGGCGTATGGGTCTTAATGACTTGTGGAGCTAGTGGCATGCGCCCATGCTGTCTTGCAGCTGTGCAGCACCATCTTGGGGAGGTACATTTGTTTCCATCACCGGAAATGCCATTTTGGGGAGGGGCCCACCCTGATGTGGTGGAAGTGAGGAAAGCACCATTTTAGATAGAGAGTTGTGGCGGGCCTCAGGTGGTAGGTGCTCGGATGGCGGTGGGCCACCATCTTGGGGCTTTTTTTAACATATCATTTGACTCACCGGAGGGGCAAGAAGGTTTCGATTTGTCTCCTGAAAGGAGCAATGTTGGCGAAGTGGAAGCATGTAAAGCGATTTCACCTTGGGTGAGTGATTGTTTTATCAGTTTGAAAGTTTCGGCAGCGCTGTGTAAGTAGCTCCGAGATTAGGTTCCAGTAGGCAAAGGCTGTAACTGGGACCTTTCAGGGCCAAAGACCCAATGGTAATCTTTTAATGCATCTCCTACTCTGTCCCATCTTTTTGCATCAATAGAGTCCTTTAAATGAAACCAAGGGCAAAACTTATGAATAAATTGAAAATACTGCAATAAATGTTTTTCTTTAGCATTTATCCCTCTTGTCTTTAAAGCTTTACTTAAATCTGACACAGAGTGTGTATGATCACTTAATGCCTGACCCATGCCAGAAAAAAGGGGAAAGGATATCGCCATTCACTTAGCATGACTCTAGCTGCATGGCAGGGTCCCACATAGCGTTGGTCACAAAACTCTTAGTTTCACTTTTACGTACATGTCTCAGGACGGCTCCCTCATTGAGCCCTTCATGCCAGGAGCCCCACGTTGGGCGCCACTTGACCTGGCCCGCAGGTCAATCCAGATCCACGGGGCAGTTACCTGAAGAAGGAACGGGGATTAACATAGACAGGGCCGGAGACAGAGAGATGGAAGCAAGAGAGAGAGAATCCAATCAAGCAAGAGAGAGAGAATCCAATCAAGCCTCATTAATTAATAAAGTGGTCACTGCTTTATAGGGCAGGAGCAGGTCAGTGGGACACGAAGAAGCTGCGGGGTGACCTCTGATGGGTGGGACACAAAGAGGCTGCAGGGTGACCTCTGATGGGTCATCGTCACGTCCATGTACGTGACATGAGTAGGAGAGGATTATGGTTAATGTAGGCAGGCACACTATGTGTTCATATGAAGGAGAGGCGGGGACACAGCAGTGGGGCAGTCACACCGCTCCCTACACAGAAGACCACATATCAGAGGTGACATCATGTGTAAAGCAAGAACTGTACATTTCTATCAACCATATGTGTCAGATTGTTTCCTCCTAATATGGCTCAGTTTTTCTTAGTGTTGCTTCAGTTCATCAAGTGACTTTTCTGAGCTATGAGATAATATTAGGTCAGTTTTGAGATTTGAAGTATGCAAAGTACCAAAATCCTAAATTGGTAGGGAAAGTTACATTCATCTCCATTGAGATATTGTCTTAGTTTCTTTATTGTTGATGGAAAACAATAGCTGACACCCACAAGTTAAGGAAAGAAAGTTGCTTTTGACTTACAGTTTCTATCATTCCATAGCTCCAAGGCAGAGTGCAACAGCACATTTTTGTTAATTTTAAAAGTAGTAAAGTACAACAGAACAAGACAGAATAAAGCCAACTGAGACAGTGTAGTGAAATTAGTACAGAACTTCACAGCAGGGTATCAGAATAACAGTAATAGGTATCACGGTATATTTCATTATCCTTACAATAGTTCGTATATCAAAATAAAATGAAATACAAAACATTATAGAACTTATCAAAACAGAATATTGAATAGAGCAGTACCATTAATCAGAATAAAGCAAAACAGTAACAAAAATATTTGCCTTCAAAGAGATGGTAGAAGGAATCCTGTTATTTACTATGCTCAACCTCCCAAGAAATCCTCAGATTTCTGGTTCCCATTTGTTAACAGGGTTACAGGGGAAGGGGATAGAAGAAGTGGGATGTTTGACTCTAGGCTGTGCACCAGTAGGTTCACTATTGCTTAACAGGGAGGTGAGCTGGTTGCTTGGTTTCCCAGGGTCCTAAGTTTCAGTGTGGTGTGGATCTCAGGAGACACTGGTGGTTCTCACCCTGGAGGGGCTGTAGTCTGCCACACCACAGCCACTTATCAGGAAGGCGAGCTGCTTGCTTGGTTTCCCAGGGTCCTAAGTTTCAGTGTGGTGTGGATCTCAGGAGACACTGGTGGTTCTCCCCCTGGAAGGGCCACAGTCTGCCACACTGTGGCTGCTTACCAGGGAGGCGAACTGCTTGCTTGGTTTCCCAGGGTCCTAAGTTCCAACATGGCATGGATCTCAGGAGATGCTGGTGGTTCTCCCCCTGGAAGGGCCGCAGTCTGCTCTCAACAGCATATTTTCACCATGAAGTACAAAGTCCTCATATGATGGAAAGAGAGGAATTGGAGAGCATTATGGATATAGGAAGCCATGATGGCTGGTCTTCCAAATACCCTGGGTAATTACCAAAAATTTAGATTTATCTTATGACCAATGTCTTAATTTACAACCCAAATGCCAGCTGGTTTTTCAATTGCAAATAAGCACTCACAATGTCAGAAAAGCATATGTATCAGTTTGAATCTAGAAGCATGTATTTGTGGCTTGAATTTTGTCAGTGCTTTATGTAATCGCTATCATTACTGCTATCAAAATGGTCTGAAAAAGCTAGAGAAGAAATAATGAAGCATAAGAAGGATTTTAAAAATCACAATCAAAAAGAAGAAGGAAATTTTGTACACATAGAAAGGTGAGATCATAGGACTGATCTCATTACTATAAACACCATATCACTATTTTGACAGTCTCACAGAGAAAAGATTGATATAAGGAGCATGTGTTGTTAAGGTTTTACTCAAATTAGATCATAGTGATTAAAAGTTTTATTCCAGGTACAGAGGTTATTATTCATCTGGATAAATGAAAGGTCAGTGTCAGGTTATACTCTGAGTCTATAATTTGTGAAAAAATTAGAGTGTAAATGCTAATTTCACAGAGGACAAACTATCAATGAGTGATAATGATGAAAAATTTCATGGCAATAAGGGGTAGTTCTAGAGTTTTACAGCAAGAACTGTAGTTCATAGCATAATTACAGATGATAAACTAGCCAGTGTTGATAAAAGGGCTTCTGAAAATTACACACACCACTTTGAAATGAAGTCAAACAGAAATGGAGTTTGCACTTCTCAAGTGTTCAACTATGATGAAACTGGACTTCTGTGGAAGAAAATGTCCAGGAGAACGTACATTACTCAGCAAAAGATCTAAACATTGGGCCACAATCCTATAAAAAAAAATAGGCTACTCTTTTATGTATAAGGTTTTTTTTCTCATGTAAATGATAACTTCAAGGAAATGCTTCTCTCTGTCTCTCTCTCTCCCTCTCTCCCTCTCTCCCTCTCTCTGTGTCTCTGTCTCCTGTCTCTCTCTCTCTCTCTCTCTCTCTCTCTCTCTCTCTCTCTCTCTCTCTCTCTCTCTCTCTCTCTCTCTCCAACTCTAAGACCCCTAGAATGTTTAGAAAACATGAAATCATGAGGAACAGGGTGAGGCTCATTGTGGAGATCTGATTCAAAAGCCTGGAATATAAGAATAATTATTTTTTTGAGTGGGCAAGGAATGCTTTCTGTCACACTATTAAGAAATATATGGGGGGCAGGCAGGGATTTAGCTCAGTGGCACAAGTGCCTGCCTGGCAAGCACAAGATTGTGAGTTCAATCCCCAATACCAAAAAAAGAAAAAAAATATATATATATATATATACACATACATACATACACAGGACAAATGTTTACCACTCAAGTTCCTCATTGTGTACAATGCTCTTACTCACGCAGGAGATTAGGAAGACGAATTGGCTGAAGAATTCCCAAGGCTCTCGGTCCAGGTCCTCTTTCCTAATAGAGCTACTCTAATGCAGCCTATGGACCAGTACATAATAGCTACCTTTAAGAAGGTATACACCAAGGAACTGTATCTCAAATGCTTGTAGATTATCTCAAGGTAACACCTAAAGATTTGAAGAAGGAACATTATAACACCACTTCCTATGTGGGGTTTATTACAAAATTCTGTGCCAGTGCCTCCCTAAAGACACTGAGGTCTGAACTCAGGATTTGTGGGCTAAAATTTGATAGGGGAGAGATTTTGAAGGCTGAGCACAGGCACTTGAGCCCTTAATGAGTGCTATGGGTGATGATTTAGTGTCACAGAGTCCATATACTTGGAAGATAACAGTGATGATGTTGAGAAACTGCTATAGGAACACATAGAGAAGCTCAGCATCTTCTGGCTGAGCAACAGAGAGTGACAGTTGAGGAGCTTTATGAAGAAGAGGAAGACGGGCTAAGGATTTAGCTCAGCAGTATAAGTGCCTGCCTGGCAAGTGCATGGTCATAAGTTTGATCTCCAGTACTAAAAAAAAAAAAAAAAAAAAAAAAAAAGAGGAAGAGTATCAATACTGAGTGCAGCAAAATTCTTTTTAAAAAAAATAAATTCTGAAAAAAATGTATATAGCTACAAACATTCATAGAGAAAACCCACCCAGAGAAAAAGCCAATCATTGCATTTACCTTCTTTATGAAAATGTCATGTCTTACAACAGAAATGAGTTAAACAAAAGGCAGAAATAGACAACCTCGGACCAGTTTTTAGTTCTGAATATTTTGAGACCTAGTGAGCCACAAGTAGGTCCTAGTGGGCTACATAGTCTGCCAAGCAAAGAAAGCAGACCAGACAGCCAGATTTCTGGTGTTCTTATGGAAGGGAACTCCTTCCAAAAATAACCAGCCTCTATTTCTCCTGTGCAAAAGATGTGAACTACAATGTTGAATACAGTATGAAATTGTTGTCTCTGGTAAAATAGGCACAATTCATAACTTTTTGGTGCACACACTAGGAAAATGGTTGGTGATTCTAGTAAATTATTCACATCATACAGCCCTGTATATTATAAAAAATTAGTTACGGAGTGCTTTGGGAGGTTCAGTACATATTACGAACAATTTCATTATATCATGTGGGAAAATAGTCTTGACTTACAAACAACACTAATCACAAATAGTCTTTGTGAGTAAATTGAGTTTAAAAAGTGAAGGGTGGGGCTGGGGATTTAGCTCAGAGGCATAAGCACCTGCCTTGCAAGCGGGCGGTCGTGAGTTCGATCCCCAGTACCGGTTTAAAAAAAAAAAAAAGTGAAGGGTGCTTTTTAAATAGAAATAAAGGAGAAGGATGCCTAATTGATGACAGCCAGCATCCAGAGAGGAGGGAAAGAGGCTGAGGGAAAGGTTTGTGGTCCAGGGTCCAGAATTGTTCCCTCTGCTCACACTGTCATGTCTCAATCAGATACACCAAGAAGTATGCTACTAATATTCTTCACATCTCACAAGCAAAAACAAATTGTAAGAAGTGTGAATACCCTGGCCCCATGTAATTTTTTTAGGAATATTAATGTTGAAGGATGGATAATTTAAACCTGTGATGGACTAAGACAGGGCAGCGGGAGCTCACTGGCTGAAATCCTTTTTTATACCAGCCACATCACCAGGAAATGATTGGGTGAATCAAATGTTGATGTCAGTTTAAGCAAGAGTTCTGGCTTTCATGCTTAGACATATGTTTATTTTCCAAATTCTAGTAGTTTCTGGGAAAAGTCTGAAGTTTGTCTGAAGGATTTGAAATATTTACTTTTCTTGTATCTTTACTCTTGCAAAATCTTACTATCATGCGATTCCAATGCCTTTATTTACACAAAAATTGTATTCCTCTTAGGGGCCTTATTTTCATTTTCATGGGAAAAAATGTAAAGATTGAGAGACAGTATGAAAATCTTGACAATGGATCTGACTGCCACATGTCCAAAAACAGACCTTGCCTTTTGTAATTTATGCTGGGCTAATCTAGACTGTATGTTTTGTTTTGTTTTGTTTTGTTTTCCTTTTTATCGGTACCGGGGATTGAACTCACGACTGCCTGCTTGCAAGGCAGGTGCTTATGCCGCTGAGCTAAATCCCCAGCCCCTGACTGTATGTTTTCTGCTATCAAGGGATTCATTCTTCCATAGGACACTGACCCTGGAACTTTCTGATCACACTTGTAACCGACTTTCATGAAGACTTCCCGACGTACATTAAGAAAACCACGGAATGTTTGAAATGCATAACTGAAGCCTTTAAATGCAAGCATTCTTCACGGAAAGGGTGACTGTCACCCTGACACAGAAATTGCCCCCCAAGCTCCTGAGTTACAGTTTGTCCTTTAAGTTTCACCCACTCAGGGAGAAGCTTGCTTCTCTAATCACCAGCCCACAATGGAGCAGGACCCAATCAGCGATGCAGACGCGGGCTGTGTGAACCAACCAATCAGGTGGGTTGAGAGAGAGCGGCGCCTCTGTGTCATGGCGCTGAGCCGCGCAGCTGGAGCTCAGTGCTGAGAGCCCGCACCTGACTGGCCCACGCTTTCCTATGACTTCTGCCGGCTGCAGCCTGCGTTGGAACGGTCCTGGGAGATCATGCATAAGATGGTGAGGTCGTGGGATGGGTGCAGGGACCAGGTGGAGTCGAGTGAGTTCTGGCAGGAGGGGGCCAGAGTGAGCTGTGGCAAGGAACAGCCTCTGTATTGAGAAACCGACTTCTTCCTGGTCTTTGATTCTGGGTCATCTGCGTCCCTTTTCTGCTTTGCTCGCATTTATTTCCTTCGGTACTCCCCGCCCAGAATGCCTTTTTTGAGTGACCCCGGGCACAGCTGTGTCGCCACCAGGCCGGGAAACTTCTGTGCTGCACTCAGCGGACAAAACACCGATCTCTTTCAGTATTTATATAGACCTGGTCTCACTGTGCTGTTACTGCACGAACGGCCCTCGTGGTCTCACCACACTGAGATATACGGTTGTGAACCAGTAGGTGAGTCTTAGGAGAGATTCGATTGCAAACTATTTAAGAAGAGCTGCCAGATTTCCAGAAAAAATCCTGAAGGAGGGTCCATGCGGCCGCACCCTCATTCCCAACAAACTAATTACAGATAAGCAGAGCACCTTAGCTGTTCTGTTGCCTAGAGACCCCCTGTTAAAGATGAGTCTTCTCGGGATTTAAAACACCACTTTCAACTCGGGATCCATAACCGATTTCCTCAGCATACACGTTTTAAAGCAGACAGGGATTTTAGAGAAAAATCCTGATTATTTTCGTGGCAGGCACTCCTTTTAGTAGGGAGCTGGCATCACACTTTGTAGGGCAGAAAGTTCACTCTTGCTCCTGAATTGGAGGTAATTCTATTATTTTAATTCTTCTTTAAATGGCTAAATTCCCAACTCTACCTGAGGTGAGGTGATTCCCTAGCTAGAGCCTTGTTCATATGCTAAGCAAGCAAATTATTCTTTGCTTTTAAACAAATTAAGACTTTGGTTAGAATTTAGAATACTGAGGAAGGCAATGGGGATGTTCATCTATCAGCAAGGGAAGAGAAAGTGCACATGGAAGTGTGGCCTCGCAGGGATGCATATGTGTGATACTGATCTGAGTGGAAAGGGAAAGGGGATTCTTTCTTTTTTTTTTTTTTTTTTTTTTTCGTTTTTATCGGTATGAGGGCTCGAACTCACGACCACACACTTGCAAGGCAGGCACTTATGCCTCTAAGCTAAATCCCCAGCCCCTGGGATTCATTTCTGTAATAACTGAAGTAATTTGTGGTCCTTTTCTACACATTGTTTTAAAAACTGAAACTTGATAGAGATGCACATTGTAAAATCAAGTATTGAGTGTGGTGTGGTGATGCACACCTGCAATCCTTGCATTTAGGAAACTGTGACAGGATTATCCTTGAGTTCAAGGACAGCCTGTACTACCATAGTGAGACTGTCTCAAAATAGAGACAAAAATGCAAATTTTTTTCTTTGGTTTTTTTGAAATAAGGTCTCACTTTGTAGTTCAGGCTGAACTTGAAGTCACTTTGTAGCCCAGGCTGATCTCAAATTGATGGCAGTCCTGCCTCAGCTTTCCAGGTGCTGGGATTACAGGAATGTGCCACCATGCCCAGCTCACAAATACAATTTTTGAAGTGGGAATAAATTCTCATAGTTAAATTCTGCAGCCATTTGAATGAGTAGAATAAAAGATTTTTGGAAAAAACAAAAGGAAAGAGGAATAAAAAGCAAATGGGTAAACAGAGGATATTGGAGTGAGGCATAAATCAGCAACTACAGCAGTATACTCCTTGTGACTCCAGATTTTTTACAGTGTAATAGAAAATGTAGAATTGTCTGTTGGTTTGGTCTGAGATTGGGTCACTACTCAGACTTAAAGAATGGAGGGGCATTTATGAATGGATAAACATTTCTTCAATAACTACTTATTGGATCGTCTAATCATTTTTGATTCAAAATTGGAAATTAGGAAACTGGTCTTGTTCTAAGTTTGAAATATTGTAAATGTCATCTTTGAGGTTGAATGGGATTTAGTCTCCTACTTTCAAAAGATTTCAATGTTGGTTTTTTGTGTGTGTGTGTGTGTTTTTGTCTTTTTCGTTTTTATCGGTACCAGGGATCGAACTCATGACTGCCTGCTTGCAAGGCAGGCGCTTATGCTGCTGAACTAAATCCCCAGCCCCTAAAAGATTTCAATATGTTTTTGATGTTCATTATTGTACAGGGACTGATCTTAGAAGATTTTTCCCTCAACTATGTCCCTTAAAAGTTTGTTTCTTTTTAAATATTTGAGATCACATGGTGCTAAATTGTCCAAGTGATGGAAAGCCTTTGATACTTTTTGTACCTCCTTGTAAGTTGGGATGAGGGACCTTTGCCACTTTGCTAGTTTATTTTATTTTTTGGTAACAGGAATGGAACTCACAACTTGCACTGGCCAGGCAAGCACTAACACCACTGAGCGAAGTCCCCGGCCCCTTACTTTGCTAGTTTAAAATTGAAGTTTTTAAATCACCAAGATTTACCAAAAGTAAATATTACTGAGCTATTGTGGTGGACACCTAATGGCGTCCACCCGAGAGGTGAGGCAAGAGTATTACATCACCAAGCACATCCTGGATAACTGAAGTGAAACCCTCTCTCAACATTAAATAAATATGTTTCTGCCTCTGCCTCCCGAGTGCAGGGATTACAGTTGTGTGCCGCCATGCCCAGTGTGTTTCCTGTTTTGAGTGCTCTACTAAATAGATTCTTCAGAGCAACCAAATCAAGAGCATGGTAGAAAAAAAAAGCATAGTAGAACACTGATGGTCTTTGTGTATATTTGGGGGCTATGTGAGAGAGAATTTTATGGAGAGGTGCCCTTCTCATATATCACCAAAGTGAGGAAGATAGGTTGCAAATTTTCAGTGGGCAGACACAGGGCAGAGTACATTGAACAGAAGATACCAAGCTTATGCAATGTCAAAGAGAAAACATTTAAATGACTTGTCTTAATTTATACTGATTATGGGGGCTCTTCTAACTCTTAAAAGTAAAGCATTAGCTACCTTTCTGCACTGGATTGCTCAGTTGTAACCTAACTTTGTCTTTTACCATCTTAGTGTACTAAAGGCAGGTATATCCATCACCATCGCTTCCACAACTCCTTCCCCTTTGAAAAGATTGATATCTCTCTGGAAAGAGATGATCTCAAACCTTTCTTCCTTGTTCCATAAATGCCAAGAAATTGCATTTCCTGTAATCTCTTTAAGGCTGTCTTCGGTTGTCCACAGTTTGACCACAGATCTGCCCCGCTGATGTTGTAGAGGAGCCTAGGGGAATGGCCTGTTATCAAAGGCAAAGTTGAGATAATGCACAGAGCTTCATTTCAAGGAACATTTTAGCCGGGCCTCTATGTGACCTTGTGGATATCATTGTACAGCTGTAGAACCCATTCTTTCTTCACACTTCTGATATCTGAAATGTAGTGCAGGGGCTGGGGATTTCACTCAGTGGTGTAAGCACCTGGCTGAAATGTAATGCAGGTAGTGAGGATAGGGAAGGGAGCGTGCGCGTACAGAGAGCAGGTACTTTGGGGAGAGCCACTGAGCTTGGGTGTGGTATGCAAAGCTAGAGAGTTTCCATCTCCTGTGACTTCTGTTTGCCTGTTCTGTGTCTTTTGTCACTTAGCTGCATATTTGCCCACTGCACCTGCTAAGTCTGTGGTTTTCAGGTATAGGTGATTGTGCACATCAGGAAATATGTTGAAATCATAACACACAGCATGAGCAAGTATGAGAGCAGCTCATGGATGGAGGCCAGGGATACTGATCAATACCACACAGCACACAGGGTGAACCCATACTAGAAAGTGCCCCCAGTATCACTAGTGATCTCCTTTACTGTCCTGCTGCAGTTTTGTATTCCTTCCACCCTTTGGCCCCTGCTAGTAGATTACAGCCTATGGCTTTATGGACATTTGTTATACTGGCTGTAAAGCCCAGAGAGTGCTCCACACTCTAAACGTGTTGGAATTCCTCAGCATATATATTAGCATACATATCACACTAATGGAAATATTAGTGTGACCAAACTGGAAGAATTTACTTGTATATAGCTAAATTAACTCAGTTTTATATTCTAGACTGTTTTGAATTGCTTTATACGCATGTTTTTTGTTGTGGTTGTTTTGGGTTGTGTTCTGTTGTGTTGTTATTTTTGGTACTAGGGGTCAAACTTACAACCTCGAGTTTGCGAGGCAGGCGCTGTGCCACTGAGCCATATCCCTGTCCCTGTACATCCATGTTAACTCCTAGCATGGTCTCCAGTGTCCCTGCCCATGACATCTCATTTGCCTTTCCGCAGTTCTGGAAGGGAGGGGCTGCCCAGTTCTGCACTGGCAGGTGGGAGACAATGCCATGAGGCTCTGGAGCCTCTTGGTGGTGCACAGAGCCTGTGTCCATCTCAAGTGCTGACCTGCACCATCTGCAGACACCACAAGCAATGCAAGTTTCCATTTCTAACTTTCAGCCAGCACTTGGCTTTCTGTAGTTTGATGAGCATCATAGACTCATTGTGAAACTGAAATGTTTTTCTCATTTTTTGTGTTCTACATCTCTGTGATAGGCTAGTTTTTTTGTTTCCTAAGTCCTTCTGTCAATTATCTGCCTATGTGGTATTGTCATATTTGAGATGAGTACACTTTTCTTTTAATAAAGCTTTTTTCTAGGTATTTCATTGCCACTTCTAAAGAATCAGCATTACTTAAAAGTTTGTTAATGCTAGATTCCTTTTTTGTTACATGTTAACTTCATAAACTGTATTATTCACCTTGCAAGAATTCTAAGTTATGTTTGTATCTTTTCAAAGGCACTGTAGCATATTTTTCTTTAAAAATTTATTTTTGAGAAAAATTATTTTTGAAGATGTTCTTCGTTTTGAGTTTCTTATATTTTTTCTGGATTTTTTTTTTTTTAATCTTTTTGAGACAGTCTCGTTATGTAGTTCAGGCTGACCTTGGGCTGACTTTGTAGTCCAGGCTGGTCTTGAAATCGCAAACGATTTTTCTGCGTCAGCCTCCCAAGTGGTGGGACTACAGGAGTACCCTACCATGCCCAGCTGGATTTTATTTTCATATGTTGTATGTTTCTCCAGTATGTGGAGTCTACCTTTGAAAGTCTGTGATGCAAAATCAAGTTCATTTTCATAAAATTCACTTATTAGTGGATCTGTATATTTTGTCATGTAAAAATAAGATTTCTGCCTAAAAATAAGATTCTTGCTTGCATTTTGTTGCAGTATGAGGGCTGAATCTAGAATGTTGTGCCTATCACTGGGCTACAATTTGCAGGAGGGTTTTCTTTTTCTTTGTCTTTTTTTTTTTTTTTCCCTTGGTACCAGGGATCAAACTCACGATCTCATGCTTGCCAGGCAGGTGCTTATGCCACAGAGCTAAATCACGGGCTCTACAGGAGGGTTTTCTAATAAAAAATAATGACTCACAATATTTTCTATCTACTTAGTTGATGAACTCAGAAAGAAAACAAGAGCTCTTATTTAGTGCAAAAGACTTGGATGGAACATCTTTGACTTATGTAACTTACCACTATCGATTTCAATTAGGTGAATAACATGGGCTCAGCTACTGGAGATTAAGGGCAGTAGTTTTAAGTTGAGGCCCACATTGAAAAGTGATGGACTTCTTGGACTTCCGGATGCAAAACTTTTGTCTGTGTCATTCTTGCATATAGAGCAGCTCTACAAGGACTGCTGACTGACAAACTGCAGAAAAATGAGATAAAATACCTCATATGCTGATGATTTGGGGGGCTGTGCTTCCACCAGAGGTGAGCTTTACTCAGATCCTTGGTGTCTCTCAAGCCTATCAGGCTGACCTTGAAGATGACCTGGCACAGGACTGCAGGTCAGACCTTGTCTTTGATGAAATGAGTGAAATTGAGAAGGACTTTGAAACCTTCCTTTTTCTTTCTTTCTTTCTTTCTTTCTTTCTTTTTTTTTTTTTTTTTTGTACCAGGAATTAAACTCAAGGCCTTGTACCTACCAGCCATGTGATATGCTGTTGAGTTCTATCACTGAACCTGGCTTTCACACTTTGAAGTGAGGAAATTATGCTATAGTAAGTTCCTAGTGATAAATGCTTAGGTGACCCTGCCTCCCATGAGAAGGTAATTAAGGGTGCTGCTGTTTTTGAACAGTTGTTCTGGTCCCCCTGGTGAAGAACATGATCAGAACTCAGAACTTAATTTGTATGTGTCTGTGATCTTGGCAGAAGAAGTTTGCTTGCCTGAGCAGGTGAAATGTTTCCTTTTTTTCCATCTTGATTTATTTTGCAAAATACTGTTCATATATTATGCCAGTTTTCCCATGTATTAGATCATTATTTTCTCTTTTAGCATGTTTTTGCATTCTTTTTTGAAAATTAGTAGATTAAGAGATAAGGGTGGGAAAGGCTGTCCCATAAAACCAAGGTCCTCATTTGAATTTCTATCCTCTGACAACTTTAAATATTTCCTTCCATTCTTTGTGTCTTACCCTGGCCTGTGACCCACTACCTCTTTTGGTTTTGCAGTTTACTCGATGAGATACTGAATGTAGAAGTGCAGGGTTAAACTTGTGAGCTGACTGTCAGGGACAGCAATTAGGACGGGCCCTTTGAGTACAGTAAGACAGTGGCAACACTTGGGAAACTTGAAGTGAAATGTGTGACCCCTTGTGCTGGGTGAAGTCAGTATCCTAGGTGGAAACCTGTGTCAGAAAGAGTTTTCACTATACGCTGTCATTGTGCTCCTCTGAAAGAGGTAGTGTATATTTACTCTTATCCTTTTTTTTAGCTCAGGGGGCAAGAAATGGAGCAGCAGTGCAGCAGTGAAGAAATGTTTGTGCCCCATAAACTGTGTAAGCAGGCACACTGTCGACAGAGGACTCTGACTCTTCCTCTACCTGGAACCCAAGTCAAGCTCCCAGTGTGCTGCAAAAACCACACTACTTGGCTCACACTGCCTGGCTCTGTGACATTTACTGACAGCATATTTTATGGATGGGGCCTTGGGAGAACTCTAATCCTGGAAATGGTGATATGCAGGGACCAGTGACCCCAGACAGAAGTGAGGCTGTGGTGAAGGCAGGTGGACAGCTGCATATGGACAGAAGCAGCTTTGACAAGACCTAGACCTCTGCGTCACCTGAGGTGTCTCGTTCCTGTGTGTCCTTTGCTGCTTTTATGCCTTTGTTCTCCTCTGCAAGACCCTCAGCATCCTGTGCTGTGTAAAGGAGGTTACTTCAGCATGTCCTAAGCGCTGTCATGGGCAGCTCAGGGCCTGCTCCCCAATTATCGTAATAGTGGGCGCTGACTTCTGGACAGCTTTGGTGGATCTGCAGACTCTGTGATGTTTGTGTCAAGCGGCCCTCAGCCAGCCTTTGAGTCCCCGACTTTTATTTCAACAGCAGACCTCATGTGACTTACGTGTCAAATACCTTCCAAATATCTTTTGTGTTAAACTGGATTAGATTGTATGGACTGTACAGTTTTGGCTGATTCACCCGTTGGTATGTTCAGCAGCAGGGTGTGCTACACGGCAGTGAGGCTTGTGTTGGAGTTCCCATGAGAAATTTCCTAGGAAATTGTTTTTGTCTGTGGCTCCTCCTGTTTTTCTGTGCTCCATCCTCACTGTGGTGAGCAGACTGGTCTTGATGTGCAAAGGTCATCACATGTTGGATATGGAGCATCCACCAGAACAGCATAGAAGGGAACAGAGTGCTGTAATAGGAAAGCACAGAAAGATAATTTCAATACTACTAACAATGCCAGTCTGAGTATTAAGGTCATAAAATACATTTTTAGAATTTAGACAGTAGGGAATACCATTCAGAAGATGTAAATTGATATGCTAAGTTTTCATTTGTAATTATGGAGTTGGGTTTGCAGTCAGCCTTGGACATTAGTAATCTCTCTGTCCAGATTTGTATGTAAAGCACCATGGAGAACAGGCAGGACTTCTTAGGACTCTGAATGGTCCTATGGGATAGATGCGATGCACACAGAACAATAACTCACATCGCTACTAAGTTGACTGTCCTGAGAACTTTTTGATGCTGATTGAGACAAATGAGCGTTATTACAAAGACATTAAGTTATTGTAACTTTTTATAACCGGTGTTCATCTGAGTTAGCAATTCAGAGGTGTTATTTTAGAAATAACTATTCATAGTTAGATCACTTCCAGTGGAATGAGATAGCATGACAACAGTAGGTTTTTTTCTGCAGCTTCACATAATGAATGTCCATAAAATGTATTTGTGTAATCAGTTTGGATACTGAGGGGTGTGTGTGTGTGTGTGTGTGTTGGTGTGTAAGGGCTGAATTTTCTTTTTTTTTTTTTTTTTTTTTTTTTTGTCTTTTTCCTTTTTATCGGTACCGGGGATCGAACTCACGACTGCCTGCTTTCAAGGCAGGCGCTTATGCCGCTGAGCTAAACCCCCAGCCCCTGGGCTGAATTTTCTTTAACCATTCCCATGAGATTGATTAGTAACCACATATTGGCTTGTTATCTGAGTACTGTGATATGATAATGTTTGAGAGATAGTAAATCCTTACATATACCATGGATGAAGGAAAAGAATATAGTAACTATTCTCTGATGTTGCGCTGTACATAATGGAAGATCTCTTGTCTGGGAATATCTTTTTTTGGGTTATGAGGTACAGACCATTGGAATAGCCATAGTGGTTGTAGTCCTTCCCACAATCCCTTAAGTGATCAGAATGTATCGGGTAAATTTTGTCTGTATGTAAGGATTTATTTGAGGAAAGAGTTGATTTTTTAAATTTTTCTATGTAACTATATCTAAGACAAGTGTGTTAAGAACATGTATCCAATAAACCATGTCCCTTCGTTGAGGTATATGTGTCAAAAAATACAAAAAAATAGGAAGCCTTTTTACCATTGTAATACTGGAGATGTAAGCATCTTATATGATCTTTGTAAGAACCCGAGTTTTAAGAATAAAAACTGTTGTGCTTTGTGTCTCTCAGAAGATTGGTGTCTTACTCATGCAATGTTGTGAAACCTTCTGCATCACAATTTAGAAAATTTAAAGTTTGGGAAATTAAATTCTTATCAAGTATTCCCCCTTTTTAATTTCTAAATTTAGTTTTAATGAGGTCTCCAGATCATTCTATAATGGCTTGTCTCCTGCACTTATAAGGGATATCCAGGAAATGTTGGAACATGTCATAGTGATGACAAAGTTTGTAAGAAAATTGGCATTGCCATTAATCAGCAGGCTAGAGACCATGTTAAAGAGACTCAGCATTTTTATCATGAATAAGGATAGCTTTGATCATATTTAGGATGTCCACAATATAGGCCAAACCAGGGACAAGTTCAGAGTAGCAACTGTTATTTTTTATTACTTAGGATTGTTATAGAAGTTAAACTCCTCTAGAATGTTAATACTTAATATTTAAAAATTAGAAAGTTTTAGAGAGAAGACTTGAACAAGGACAGTATAACATATTATGGCAATCAGGATGACCCTCATTAAATTACTTGATATGAAGAAACTTTTATAGATATTTGTCATTTTTCAGTAGAGTGTCATCTAAGAAGAATTAGATGTGTCCACTGATGTATTTTATGTGACATTTGTTGGATGATACATTAAGCACATTTACTAATTGTGATATCAATATAAAACTTGCACATAGTAACAATTTAGGCCTAAGGGTTTTTTGAGATATCATCTCATTCTAGTTATGTTCTTATTAATTAATTAACTAATTTATTTAGAGACAAGAGTCTCGCCGTGTAGTTCAGGCTGGTCTTGAACTCACTTGGTAGACTAGGCTTGCCTCAGGTGAGCAGGCAGCCTGTGCAGCCTCCCAAGTGCTGGGCAACCATAATAGATCTTGTTATCTTTGAGATAGCTGCCCATGCCATCACATAAAATAAAATCAAACAAAACAAAACAGAACAAAACCCAACCCAACAAAACAATGAAAATGATATAGGACTTCAAAACAAGATAATAGAGAATTAACAATGACTACCACCTTCAGAAGGAAAGATCCCCCTCTAAATGCCACACTGTGTACCGTTATCTTAACTCTGCCTAGATGATCAGACCACTGGCCCTAGACCTGCAAAATAAACACTAACTGCTACAAGCATTAAGTTGTATTTTACTTCAATAGCTATCATCACAACCTGTATTTCTCCCAATCAGCCGGTTGCTTATGATGGTGGGAAGGTGGATGGGGTTTGGTCTTGTTTCCCAGTGCAGCTGGCATCTGGCTCTCCCCACAGCGGCCCATGTGTGGCATCGGTTCGCAGGCTTCAGTGTGTATTTATATTTTGTCAATGCCTGGAAATGAAAAAGCTATGCCAGATGACAGTCAAAAACCAAAGACCAACCGCCGCATGAAATTATTTAGGGCATTTTGTGCTTTTTGCCCCCTCTGCACCCTGATCAGCTACAGGAGCCCCTCCCTAACATTCTGTACTGACTCTTTGGTGCTAGTAAAATAGCAAAGAGCTCTATGCTTGTCTGTCTAATGAGAAGGGGTAGCATAAGTACAAGGAAAAAGAAATAAAAAGCTAAAGAGAAATTCTCATAGGAATAAACTAATCATTACGAGAAGTATTGTTTCACCAGCATAACACACATCATGCCTTACCTTTGTTCAGGAGCAATGGCACCAAAACAGCACTTTCATTTGCAGAAAGAATGCAAACTTCTCAGACAGGTTAAGCCTTGAGAAGTAAATTTTCTCCAGCATGCACACATGCTGGAAAGTGACTGGTTTCTATAGATTGTGAAAGGGAGCAGCCAAAAGCCAGGGGACACTTGACAGATTTATGTGTGGTCCTTCTGCAAGGGCCTCACTAATCTTCTTTGTATCATTCCAGTTCTAGTATATGTGCAGCTGAAGCAGGCAGACTTTTACATTTTTCATTTTTCATTTTTTCTTCTTTTTCCACTTCATTGCATTCTATTTTTTTCCACTCATGTTTTCAAGACACATTATAAACATGGTGTACATTGATTTTTCCCCCTAAAATTGATTCATATTATAAGGAAAATATGAGAAATAAAAGTGAAGGAAGAAAAAGAAATTCACATGAAGTGCCTCTGCCTATTTAGCAGTTGGACAGTTAAAAGAACTCTGGGCTCATAAACCCTGTATTCATACCTGCGGTAACAAGGCCAGGCTGTCCCATAGCTGTTTCTGTCCCCTTGTTGGGCTGAGGAGTCAGACAAGTCCTTGTTCCTTTTCCAGGCTTTGGGAGGGCAGTATTCTGCGCCGACCTGCAGCAGCAGCTTTTTCCTCCCATAGGGACCTACGTGTGCCATCAGCAAGCATGGTGGCATACAGTGCTTAGAGGTGAGACTTACTCAAGCACCAAGGGGCACAGAGGAGCTACACCAACCAACAGCACCCAGCATTAGAAGCACTCCTGGGGGTTGGGGGCTGGAGGTTTAGCTCAGTGGCATAAGCGCCTGCCTTGCAAGGAGGCAATCGTGAGTTCGATCCTCGGTACCGATAAAAAGGAAAAAGACAGAAAAAAAAAAAAAAGAAGGACTCCCAGGAGAATCCCTGCCCAGTTTTCATTTAGAATGTCAGAGTTAGTGAAACCAGCATAGAAAAAATAATGTGGGTAAAGAGCTATCTCAAGGCTATTCAGTTTGTGTGGGAAAATGGGAAGAAAATGGTCAGAAGCAACAAGCCTCATGAATCTAAACCTGTCCGTTGCTTAGCCATTCACTTCTCACAGAGCCTGAGTTACACCAAAGTTTAATCATTTATCCCTCACACAGTGTATGTGCAGGCTCAGAACTGGGAAGTTTTCCTAGGGAAAGCTTCCCCTGTAATTCTGTAGGCCATCCTTCTATAATTTATCTTTTTTCTTAATTAAAATCAATATAATACTTTGCCAAAATAATCCTTATATTTTCATAAAACAGAAAAATGTTATTCCCAAGTTGTTGCTAAACTCTGACTTTCAGTTTTCTTATGTAGGTTTTATTTTACTGTATACAGATGGTAAATGATAAGACCTTTACATTCAAGAAATGGTAATGACACCATTCATTTGTTCTAAGAAGCTGTTTGGTAGGTGTCTTAGTTACTTTTTACTCGTTGCTGAGACAAAAGACCTGAAGCCCAAGGTTGGGAAAGGAAAGGTTTATTTCTTACAGTTTTTGGAAGTTTCAGTCCGCACTTAGTTGGCTCCAAGGCAGGCGGGCATGGCTGGGCCGCAGCTCATGGTGGCTGTCAACAGCAAACAGGAACCAGTAAAGAGCAAGACACACCTTCTTCCTGCCATTACATCACATCCTGGCTCCACCCCTTTGTGGGTGGAACACTGACACCATCAATCCAAGAACTATACAATGAACCATCACAAATGAACTCATGAGGCCTGGGGGCCACAAACATAAACCATGACAGTAGGATAGAATTATTAATTTGCAATTTGAGCTGTGTCAGAGCATAAGGTTTCACTGTTGTGTTTACCTTCTGGTTTGGATCTTAGGAGATATAATAGCTGTGTTTGTTTGGAATTATTCCACCTATCTCAGTTCATCCTCCTCAGTTTCATGGCTTCCTTATGGCAATTCCAGGCAAACTTCCTCTTCCTTTATCTGCTGACGTACCTGTTCCTACTGCTAGGGATCCTGGTTTCAGTGTGTGCTGTGCAATCACATCCATGTACCACTTACAATCTGATAGTTCTGTGAGTAGAACTATGTCCAGGGGGCCAACAAAGCTGACCAACTTTCTCTGGCTCCATAGCTGTGTCACATGGGTAGTCCAAGTTAGTCACCAAAGCCTTCTTGATAGTTATAGAATATGTTCACCATATGTGTCTTTCTGTGTCTGTATGGCACAAGAAAATCAATACCATTCCTGATTGTGCCTATCTTGGGACTTTATCCTGGGGTACGTTCTGTTATTGCAATTTGGAAACAATGGTAGTTTTCATCTCTTCTGTAGACTAACGTAACCTAACATGTTTTCTGCTATATTCTCCTAATGAGCCTGAATGGTCGTGAGAAGAGATTTAACACACGCATGTCAGATCTCACTATTAGTCCTCACTGTTTTACCATGTCTTCTTTTGACACCAGGTGTCATTGTCATTGTATGTAATTAACCTCACTGTAGCTGAGAGTGACACTGGCTCCTCATGTTCATTGACTTTCATCCCAATTTGGAAAGTAATGAAGGCACTGTGAAGAGTCTTGCATTCCCTTTTCATAGCATCAGAGTTCTCAGCCTCAGAAACGGGTCAGAAGAACAATACTCACCGTGCTCTTCCCACAGAGCTTTCTACATAGTGGTGTAGAGAGTGAATTATTGGGCTCTACAGTTTTTCATTCTTGTGCTTCTCTATAAATCTCATCATTAGAGTTTTTGATACCTGATTTATTGTGACAAAACTTCTTTATTGCTTTAAATCTATATGCAGCATGAAGTAGTCTTTAACTGTAACAGGCTGCGTAGCGCAGGGAAACCTTGAGTCTCACACACAGACAATTACATGCTCTATTGCATGCTGTTATTTTCTTCTTGGATCTGATTAGATTGAGAACTAAAGGTAGGAAAACCTGTAACATAAAACTAGGCATTGCATTCAATTTTGTGCACTTGGACTACATTAATTAGTACATTGCCCGTACCCAGACTCTTTGATGGGTTTGTTGATCTTCTCTGTTTGTCTTTGAAACTAGAAGTTTTCAGAGACAGTGGAGCTGTCTTCTCTTTCACAGGGACAACAGGTATGGAGAAGCCACAAAATATAGTAGAGAAGTACAATCAGCTCTGCAAAGCTTGGAGTAAATCCTGCTTCAAATCAGTACTGCAACAGGGTGGGTCAAGTCAGTGTCCCTGGGAGGAAAACTGGGTAGGCAAGGCATTCTGAACTCTGTCATTTGGGCTTCTCTCAAATGATAATGTACCATCTTGCTTTCCTTCTTGCTCATTGGGTAGAACACCCAGCAGGTTTGTGAGGAAGAGTTTGGGTGTATGAAAAGTCAAATGAGATATACAGGCCAGAGAATACAATCTTCCTTTTCAGGAAGCAAAGCCAAAAGTTCACAAAGTGATGTTGAGAGACTCCCAAGCTCACTCAGCCTGACTCATTCTGTGGGTTCTACTGACTGTTTGCATGGGAAGCAGCTGGCAGAGCTCAGTCCCCAAGAAGGTGATGGTACAGGATCAAATGAGCAAAGATAGGAATATGATCTTTCTTGCAAGCCTCGGTTCTTGTTGCAAGTGAGCAGAACCAGCTTTGGCAGGATTTGAGCCTCAGCACCTCAGTTGAGAAATTTAGTTCCTATCTGGCCATTCTCTCTGGTACACATTTGGTATTTCCTGGCCCTCAGGATGGGACTCTGTCTTCTTCTAGGAACTAAAGACGTCCTTGTGAGACAGGTGCTGTTACTGTGACCAGAGCCCTGATGCTCCCCACTCTGTCCTTCAGTGCCTCTTCTCCCCGTGCTGTGCGGTGAGCAGCAGGCTAAGAGGAGATGCCTGACTTAGGTGAAGTTACTATGTGGGTGAGACTGGACTGTTTTATGCAAATTTTTTACCCAGCAACACACCAAGTATCATAATTTATATCTGCAATGTCATTAAATGTCTCCTAAGTGTAAAAATTGAATGGTTTCTGTAGGCTGTCTCCTCATGAAGGCATTCACAGATAAGTTCTGTATCAGTACGGGCTCTTAGGGCGAGGGTGTTTTTGGAGATGGGTTTCTGGGGTCCCGGCCTAGGAAAGTGTTTTCTTCTCTGTCCTAGTCCCATCTTTCCCTTCTTACTGACTGACACAGTTTGAGTACATTTTTCTTCCATTTCCACCTTGCCATACCATGCCGAACTTGGAACAAGGAAAGCATGAACTGAACAGTAAGTACACATAAACCCTACTTCTTTAAATTGAGGTTGTTGGATATTTGTCCTAGTTACAGGAAAGTTACTAAACCATCTAATTACATCTTGTTTTTGAAATCTAATGTTTTCCTCCATTTCATTGTTTTGCTTTATTCCTATATCTGGTAACCTGAAGTACTATTTGAAGATAACAAAATGCTATATAACAAGCATTGTTAAATTCCTATAACAAAAGAACCACAATTTATGTGAACCTATTAAGCAACCAGTGCTACCTCTGTGCTCTTTGTGTAGTAGAGACAAGTAATATAGCATCGAGTTGTGTGGGAAACTGTGTGTACACCCAGGCTCTTGTGACAAAGACATGGCATTCATATTTCACGTAACAGTCTCAATTCAGCTTTTACAACAGGAGCTCAAGTTCTCGGTGTGAGTGTGAACCTTCTTCAGGAAATATGTATGTGATTATTTAGGAGGCAGTGAGCTTGGAGGATATAACTGTGAACTTCACCACAGAGGAGTGGGCTCTGCTGAATCCATCCCAGAAGAAGCTCTATAGAGAGGTGATGTGGGAAACAGTGATGAATATAAATACTATTGGTAAGACTGACATCATTTTCTCATCTATACAATGAGAGCTTTGGTACTTGCTGATGGGTACAGATTCATTAAATAGAATATTAAGCTATTTTAAAGAAAATCTCAGTTTTATTAATGTTATACTGTGAATCTGACTGTTAAATGCTACTTTTTATATAATGATAAGGTGACTTTTTATATTTTCATGGCTAAAATTCAGAAAGAACTTGGAACCACCAGAAAATGGAAGAATACAAAAATTGCTCAAGAAATGTAAGGTAATTTTCATTCATAAGGAAAAGCAGTATTTCCAAAGGTTTTATGCATGAGCAGAAATATAACAAGGAATCTCTACAAATCAGGCTGTGTTCGAGTTTATTTAATCTCACAACAATTCTCTGAACACACATATAGGTTGATGTTGTATAATCTGCCTGTTGAATACAGAAACATTTCACTATGGGAAACTAATTTATTGGTGATATTTATACAATAAGAGACACTATTTTATACATTGGCATAAAAATGAGTTCCCAATCAGCATAAAAATATATAAAGTCACATTATAGGTATTCTGTATAGATACATATGAAAAGATAAATCCCGAATTTTGGAAGGATTTAATGTGCAAGTTATTTGTTTAACTATATATATGAATGTGAGATATACATTACCTAAACTATCGCTAACCTTAAAGCAAACATTCAAAATGTACATGAATGCTAGTGTATTAATAAATGTTTGAAAATATCTTCTAGAGAGTTGTGTGCATTCAGGTTTTGAAATTTGTAGACTACAACTTCATACATTATTTGTAAGAATACAAAACAACTATTTTTATATTAAAGACACAGATATCTCAGAATTTAAAAATAAAGCTTTGCATTTGATACACACAAAACTCCCTATGTATCTTATGAAAGGATTTATACTTTATCTTACTGATACATATGTACTTGCACTCCAAGCAGGGTAATCACGGTATTCTCAATAGATAAGTTCTAAAAGAATTCACAGTACCTCAGCTTTGGTAACCTAAATGTCAATCATTGTGTGCATGGAAAAGGAGAATGTGGGGTGGGCTCAGCATGGTGAAGGCTTCTTATATTCCCAGGGCTCTGGTAAATGAGTCTTCAGGATAACAACATGGAGTCACACTGACCAAATGAATGATCAATGACAATCGCTCTCAGAATAAGACATTTTAAAAAAATAACTAGAAGTGCAGTTTAAGGATGAGATCTTTGTTTAATTCTCATCATTAAAAAAGTGTCCTATATTATTTGGAAAATAAGAATGTCATGTGTTGGGGCAAAAATAATCATGGAACTCTTCCTCAGGGTAGTAAATGAAATAAATCAGATAGAGAATGAATTATCAAGTGTTTTCCTTTATTGAGATACTAAAATGCAAATTAAGGAGTTAAATTAAGAAGTGATAGAATGGGAGAGTGGGAACAGGTGTGTGATACACATGCATGTCAATGACTGAAATAAAACATCTCTTTACGTATTACAAAGATACAGTGATTTAAAATTTCCAAGTGAATTACATCCTTTGAAAAATAGGTATTATAGAGGTACCTTACTTACTTACTGTATGCTTCTTTATTCTGAAAACTTCTTAGCAGTCATCAAGCCAGAACTTGTGCTGCAAAATTGTTGATATGGAGATCCTTTTTATTGTGAGTGATATTTTGCTATTTTACAGAAATGCATCGGTAGCAAAATGCTATCAATATGTATCTTGGAATCAACATCAAAATGTATTCCTTTGGACTGCAGATGCTAATGAGGACGTGCAACAATCTGCTTCAAAGACAGCTGGAAATCTTGTTTGTAGAGAGCCCCTGATTGGGAATTTATCATTTAATGTTCCCATCTTACCTTGCAGTGGAGAGAAGCCTCCGCAACATGCAGAATGTGATGAGAAGCCGAGTAAATGTAATGAACACAGAAAACCCTGCAGTGATCTCCAGTCCTTTCAGATGTATGCAGAGACAGAGAAGGAAGAGAAAGCCTGTCCATATGAGCACTGTGGGAAATCCTACTCTGAATTTAGTGAAGGAACTCGCCCTGGAGAGATTATTGTTGCTCAGAAAAGTGGGAAAGCATCCACCACACCCAGTGGTTTTCAAATCCATGAACGAATTCACACTGGGAAGAAACCACATGTATGCAAGCAATATGGAAAAATTTTCATTACTGACAGTTGTAAAATTCATGAAAGGACTCACCTGGAGGAGAAACACGATGTGTGTAAGCAATGTGGAAGAGCATTCCACACACACAGTAGCTGCCAAAAACATGAAAGAATTCACACTGAGGTGAAACTCTCTATATATCAGCAATATGGGAAATCACTCAGCACATATACTCAATGTGAGAGTACTCACAAAGGGAAGAAACCTTTTGTATGTAAGCAATGTGGGAAAGCTTTCTCAAGACACAGTTACTGGAAAATACATGAAAGAACTCACACTGGGGAAAAACCTTATTTGTGTACACACTGTGGGAAAGCATTTACTACACACAATAAATGTAAAATACATGAAAGAATTCACACTGAGGAGAAACCTTATGTGTGCAAGCAATGCGGGAAAGCATTCAGGACACACAATAAATGTAAAATACATGAAAGAACACACACTGGGGAGAAACCTTACATATGCAAGCAATGTGGAAAAGCATTTGCCAAAAAGGCTTATTGTAATATACATGAAAGAACTCACACTGGGGAGAAACCTTATGTGTGTAAGCATTGTGGGAAGGCATATAATACACCACGATCTTGTCAAACACATGAAAGGACTCATACTGAGGAGAGACCTTATGTGTGTAAGCAATGTGGAAAAGCATTCTTTATATATAGTAAATGTCAAATACATGAAAGAACTCACAGTGGAGAGAAACCATATGTGTGCAAGCAATGTGGAAAAGCATTCTCTACAAAGACTTACTGTAATGTACATGAAAGAATACACACTGGGGAAAAACCTTACGTGTGCAAGTACTGTGGGAAGGCATTTGCTGTGCAGCAATATTGTCAAATACATGAAAGAACACATACTGGGGAGAAGCCCTATGTGTGCAAGCAATGTGGGAAGGCATTCACTACAAAGTCGTTTTTAAATGTACATGCAAAAATTCACACTGCTGAAATACATGTGTGCAAACACTGTGGGAAGGCATACAGTACACCTCAGTATCGTCAAAGACATGAAAGAACTCATACAGGAGAGAAACCTTATGAGTGCAAGCACTGTGGGAAAGCATTCACCAGAAAGTCTTATTGTAGTGTACATGAAAAAATTCACATGGGGGAAAAATCTTACGTGTGCAAGCACTGTGGGAAAGCATTCACCAGAAAGGCTTATTGTAATGTACATGAAAAAATTCACACGGGGGAAAAATCTTATGTATGCAAATACTGTGGGAAAGCATTCGCTACAAAGTATTCTTGTCACATACATGAAAGAATTCACACTGGCGAAAAACCTTACGTGTGCAAGTACTGTGGGAAAGCATTTACTACACAGAACAATTGTCTAATCCATGAAGGAGCACACACTGGGAAGAAACCTTATGTGTGCAAGCAATGTGGAAAAGCATTCACTACAAAGTATGCTTGTAACATACATGAGAGAACTCACATGAGGAAACCTCACGTGTGCAAACAATGTGGGAAAGCATTCCTTACAGATAAGTATTATAAAAGACATGAAAGAAGTCACACTAAAGAAAGAATTTAAGGTGCAAGCAATATGGTGTTGAATTCGTGTAGCATACATGAAAGATCTCATGCAGTAGAGAAACCTTGTAGGTATAAGCAATGTGGGAAGGTATTCACTACACACTAATTCTGTCAAGTACATAAAAACTCACACGTACAAACAAATACATGCTTGTGAGCCATGTGGAATAGGATTTTTAAGTCCTCATTTTATGTATGAGAATCTCACTGGAGCAGATTTCTATGTACAGCAACAATGTGGTGGAAGTATTCAGTGAATGCATTTTTTATCAAATACATGAAGGAGCTTACAGTAGAGATTGATAATATGTGTAAACCTATTTTGGAAAACTGGTCAAACTTCCTCATATATTTGAGCCATGAGCACGTGCAAATGAAAATTTTCATGTGAATATTACTTCATAAGATTTCCAGGAATTATACTCCTAGATGGAGATCTAGATGTTTTCTTTGTTTTTCAATAAATATCTTCAAGATAACTGAAATATGTATCTTTAGTCTTTATAATACTAATATATTTTTATGTAAGTCATAATTTTTTAACTTTATGTTACAGTTTCGTCTAATGAAACAAGGTGAATTGAAATATATTTCTCACTTCCAAGTATGGTTAGAATTTACTTTTGATTTTGTTTTGTTTTTACTATGTGAAGATGTAGGCTGCTATAAATATATTGATAGATTTCTAATTGATATTTCCCACTCTTGTAAATTTTTTGGCGTATTACACTTTGTAACCTATATACAAAAACAATTTTGAATTTGATTGTATAATCGATATGTCAGCGTATACAAATTTAGAGACCTGTAATCATGTACTTTTTTTTAAAAAGTCTCTTTGTTTATATACAACTTGTAGATTAGCAAATGCTTTGGTTTTTATGTTGTATCTGCACATTTCACAGCATAATTATGTAAAGCACATAATTTCATCTATTGCTTTCATGTGGATATCAGTAGTATGATTTATATAAAATTTCAATTTCTTACCATTACCATTTTTCTTACTTATATTATGGCTTTTTATTTGGTGGCAATTTTACCACAGTTTATACCAAAAAATAAACCATGCTGCTGTAAATTTCTGATTGTGACACATCAGATGTCCTAGAAAGGGTATGATGTATTGCAACACTGCGTCAGTCAGTGATTACTAAAGGAACATTTAATCAGAGATAGACAAATACATACTGACGTATAAGATTGGCTTAGAATGTTGGGGCACATACTAATATGTGAAATAATGCAAAAGATCTGTCTGCTGTGGGTCTGCAAAAATAAAAATCCAGCTCAAGGCCTGGAGTCCACTGTAGTGTCCATGAGAGCCTGAGTCTGCAAGCAAAGTGTGTGCCAGATGACTAGTTTGCACTAGAGGCTGAAGAGTCTGTGCTGGAAGCCAAGACACAGCTTCCCACACAATGCTGAACACGGGAGCTCTGTTACAGAAACACAGGTAGCCTAGCTTTGTTTCCTTTTTATAATGTTCTGAAAACAATCTATGGTAGGTTTTCCACATCTATAATTAGCTGCAATAAGGTAGTTGTTCATTACTTGATCAGTTAACCGTCACTGGCTACGCCTCACAACATTACATCTACGCACATTTCTTTAACCCATGGTTTCCAGATACAAAGATGTGTCATAAGAATATCTAACACTCAAACTTGCCTACCCTCATTCCCAGACCCAGGATTCTTGGCTGTTAGACATGCAATATCACATGCTGACTCAAAGCGTGTATACTACCTTTTGAAAACCTTGTGCCAGCCCTGTAAGACACTGCTACCTAACTGGTGCTAAGAATATGTCTCCAAAAGATCATTTCAACTTTGTATGAAGACAGCTGCTTCTGGATGGTGAGGAATGTGATAAGACTACTGAATTTCATGAGAGCGAAACTTATCACTTCACTTCCTTGGGCATAAAATATATTCCTTGTGGTCAAAGCCAATGCTGTGTAGAATTCAGTAATGGTGGAGAAGCAATTATGTGAATGCATGCATGAGAGTTAAAGGAAAATACATATTCTGAAAAAGTATTCCAGTAAATGCAGTGGATACCCTGTCCAGGTTGGAAGCAGTCCAATGTAATAAAACTGCCACCAGGTTGAAGAGTATCACTCTACGGATTGGTGCCACATCAGGAAAACTGTAGTTGTATGTTACTGGCATATTGGGCCTATAGCAAGTGATTGTAGACAGAATAACCTTGGGGAGTAAGAGTTCATGTCAGTGATCATGAAAGCCTCTATTTCTGCCAAAATGCCCATTGTTTATAAGCTCATTGATCAATGAAAGGGCTGGCCGAAGAGAGAAGCTGATTACTATCAACAGAACTGGTCAGCTTATCCAATTCATGTTGAAGTTATTTTGTGCTCAGGTCTCACTGGTGAATGTTTGTTAGAAACATATTTACATCCCTTGCCTACATAGATAGGCCTGTCTACATCATCCCCAGACAACTATGTCACCTGTTTTCTGTTTATGTTCCAAGATACAGCCCAAAAATCTGTATGCAGTTGTATATCCAGCCATTTTTCCTCTGAGGCACCCTGTACTCCCATGTACACTGCCCGGAGTTTGATCCATTATGAATACCTCCCTTCACCAATGTCAAAGTTGGACTTCTTGGAAAATGGTTGTAATGTTGCCGCTCTCCACTTGCAGGTGGTGTTTGCATAACCTACAGAACAATTTGTAACAGTGGCAGCCTTTTTCCCTCCAACAGCTGAATTCACTGTATAATCCATGAGTCCATAGATGCATGGTGAAAAAGAATATGCTATAGTAGGTGTCAGAGCAATGGGCACTTGAGGGACTTCATGTAATTTATTTGTACAGTCTGGACCTACTTTGTCTCAACATGTACAATTCCTATTTAATGATAGACTGTCATTGTGTAAATCCAACTTAGGTCTTTGTGGATAAGACAGAACACAGCAATGCTAAGAGGGTCAGGTTGCATAGTAACCTGATGTCCTGTGATCAAGGCTTCTTTTTCCACTATGGCCCAGTAGCATGCCAAGGACTTTTTTTTTCCTTGGGAGAGCAGTTTTCTGGAGAATATGGCAGAGACCTTCTCCAGAATCCTAATGGTCTCCATAGCAATCGACATAAGAGCTTGGAAGAAACCACAAACAGCATTAGTAGGGGCCACTGACACTTGGACACCACTGGGTTTGCTGGACAATATGACTGCAGTGACACACCACCTTGTACAACAGCATGGACCTGTTGCAGATTATTTTCTTCTTCAGGACACCACTCCAAAGTAGGAGGTTTTCAAGTCACTGAGTAAATGAGCCAGACAAAAGTACCTAAAGGCGGAAGGTGTTGCCTCCAACATCCAAAGAGGTCCACTAGGCAGTCTGCCTCTTTTTCCTTGTTGGCAATCCAGATAGACAATGCATCTTTTATGTTAAGAGGTATATTTGTACATGCTGCACATGATGGGACACCTACAAACTTCACTGAGGTAGAGGACCTTGAATTGTATTATGACTTACATCCCATCCTGTGGCTCTCAAACTTTTACTAACAACTCTAGTGCTGCTTCCAACTCATGCTCACTTGGTCCAATGAGCATGATAGTGTGATGCATTATGGAAGAGAAAAGTGATCAAGATTCTTGCAGAATAAGTTGTAACACAGGACTGGAAAGGTAACTCTGAGGTAGGAGAGTGAAGGTATATTATTTATAATCTCCACTGAAAGCAGATTATTTCAGATCATCCACATGGATATGTGTGGAGAAGGAATTCATTTGTCCTATCAATACCTGCATACCAAGACCAGGTGATAGATTAGTCTGCTCATCCAAAGACACTACATCTAGAACAGGAGCTGCAATTGGAGTCACATTTTTATTCAGTTTGTGGTAATGTATCATCACTCTTTAAAATTCATTCATCTTCCTCACAGACCAAATTGAATTATTTGAAAACATAATGGGAAGGACCACCTCTGCATTCCTTAATGACAACAATAGTAATAATCTTTGCAATCCCTGCAAGAAAGAACTACTATTATTTAATGATTTTGTCCAGGAAAGGCAATTCCAGTGGATTCTGTTTGACATTTCCAATTATACCAGCCCTCACATTACAATTTAAGGAGCCAACATGAGAGTTCTGCCAAGTACATAGTATAGTTATACAAATTGGACACTGAAAATCAGAAATAATTATGGAATGAATTTAAGGATATACTTGATGAACAGTGAATTGGAATTTGGTAAGATTCCATTGATTCATTGAACTTAATAGGTCCCTACTCTTACTGGAAAATCACAATATTTTGAATCTTGTGGAGCCAGCTGTGTTTACAAATCAATGTCCATTAGTCCTCCAAATTCCACATTCCTTAATCTGTGGTGATTCTGGTAACAGCCCACTGCTTCTCTTGGGGAAAGATGGAATGATTGGCAACATGGATTTTTGGTGATGCTTCGGGATCCTTCCCCCATGAATGTCCCCTTCATTCAAGGGTTTCTGGAAGACTGGGCTACTACTTGAGATCTGGTTGAGGGATTATGATTCCTGCTTACTGTAGAGTAAGTTTCTGTTCATTTGACCTTACATTTTTTGGTACCATGAATCCAATAAAAGTTTTGTAACCTTATGCATTTCACTTTTTGGAACACCATTTGATGACCAGCAAATGGCATAGGTTTACTATTCTGATCATTGTTCTTTCTATGCAAACATTTTCCTACGTGCCTGCACTGTGCTTCGGCAGTTTTGTGTTGCAACTTGACAACTCCTTCAGTTATTTAGTTTCCCAACTGAGCATCTCTGGTCCCCACACTAAGGTCCAGCACACAGAGAGGACAACTGACAGGGCTTTTCAGAGATAAAGATGCTCTCCTGACAAATACATATCTCAAGGCTTTACTGAAGGAAACTTGGCGGGGGGTGCCAGGGATTGAATTCACTACTGTGCACTTGCAAGGCAGGCACTTATGCTGCTGAGCTAAACCAATGAAGGGCACGTTTTCTGGAACATTTCAGTGTGACAGATTAGGATTGATGACAAATCCGTTCTAGCATTACCATTTCACTAAGCCTCTGAAAACCCTCATCAATGGTAAACTGTAAAATGCAAGCTGCCTCTAAATCACTCACAGGGGGCCATTTTGATCCATCCTTTTGCCATTCAGTGAAAGAAACTATTAAAGCCTTTCTTTACTCCATGAACTGCAACACATTCACAATAACTGCTTAACATGCTGTTAGCAACAAATTCACCTTTATCTAAGTGTATGACCTTTACTCCCCTATCCCCCACACAAAGTACATTCATGTGTTGCTCATCAAGCCTTTGATTATCAGCGGAAACTCATGAAGTTCTTTGAAAGAACAGTGGACCTCCTCATGTCACACTATGTACCTCACCCTTATGAGTGTCTTTCAATTTGCATCTGGCTCTAGGCATTGAGGCAGTCACGTGGTGTTGTGGGTCCCAGTGTCAGGATTGTCATGCTTGGTCAACACAGGATCACTTTTCTCAGGCATACTAATGAAGCTAATTCCACAGGCATAGGGCTTGGTATGCCTACACCACTGAAGCTAGGGAAATCTCTTCCTCTGGGAAAATAATCTCATGAGAGTACAGATGCTCCACATCATCAGCCTCAACAGGATTCACATAAACATTTCTATCCTCCTATACAGGATCCCATTCTGTTCCAACCAAGGCCCTCTTCTTTATTCAGATACCCTTCAATACTGAGCATTAAACTTACACTACATTTCAGCTAGTCAAAGTATGAGGGCCTGTATATATTCTTTTGCAATCTTAGTCAAGTGGCCAAAGGAAAAGAGATTAGCTTTAGATCTCATTGTTAAAACTTTTAAATTTCTGTGTACTTTTTCATCTAGGAATTTGTATCTTTTACTTCCTTGTTTTCCTTTATTAATTTACCTCTAATTTACAGTTAGAAGAATTTGATTACTGGTGAATTGGTTGAACTAAATATTGTGTTTCATGACTTTTTCCAAAGATGCTTTGAGCAACCAGGAGTTATAATCATATTTCCCCACTCTGTCATAAATATTCAAGCATTTTATATAGAGAATTGCTAAATTCCTTCCATTTCATAAGTAACATGTTAGGACAGTCACATAGATCTACACTGTATTGTTTTAAACAGTTCATGGCAAGGAGTGTTAATATTCCCTACAGTAATAGAAAGACAGGCCTTGACATGTATAGATCTCATCAAATTAGGAAGCTGACTTCAGGAATTTCTAAAGCCATGATAGAATTTCAGATGTTCAGTATTCCTTTTCTAGAGTCATCCTCAGCACTAAAATCTCTCAGTCAAAAATTAGTACAGGGGCTGGGGATTTAGCTCAGTGGCATAAGTGCCTGCCTTGCAAGCAGGCAGTCGTGAGTTTGACCCCCAGTACTGATAAAAAGGAAAAAGACAAAAAAAATTAGTACAGAAACTGATAGCCAAATATATTTAAAATATTGGAATAAAATGGCCTGTCACACAGGCAGATGTGGAAGAGTGCAGAAATTTGGTCCATGAGCTTGGAATCTGCATCATCCTGTTTAATGCCTGGAATCCACTGCAGTGTTTAATCCAAATTTGTCTCATGAGGCTGAATGGTATAGAGCAGAAGACTGAGTTGTCTGTGCTTGAGAATTAAGAGTCGTACTGGAAGCCTGGAGAAAACATTGAAGATGAAGGTGAAAACTGGAGTTTCTCTAAAAAAAAAAAAAAAAAAAAAAAAAAACAGTTTGTCCTTTTTGCTTCTCTTTTATGCCTTTCTGGCAGTAAATCTCCTAATTGTGGGTCTTCTACACCCAGAACTGTCTTTCCAATTTAACTGGCCATTTCGTACTAAAATGGACCCACTTAGTTAACTGTCTCAAGTGATCGCTCCACAATGAATAAATGATGGTATAAGTTCTAAAAACAACGTTGCCAAAGGAATTTTTGTTAATAGTGGAGTTATTTTTTGGAGAATGATTGTTATTGCCTATCATGAGGGAAATGCCTTTAATTTTTCCCTGATTCTGACAATGTGCTTGCCTTTGGTAATTATTATTGTTTTTACATAAGATGGTGAAATAATGTCACAAAGGAAAAGTAGTAGTTTAGTGAAAAGAAATAAACTAATTTATGATTCAGGTTGTTTTCAAATTCATCATTTTTCAGATGAGTTTACACAATATCTTTTTCCATTATCCATAGGGAGCAGTGCCTGTTATATGAGGTACTTAGGCAGTCTGTGAGTATGAGGACAAGATGATCTTGAACTAAATTTTTCTTGCTTTTTAACAGTTAACTGTATTGTACAATGTTTTATACAGTGTCCTTGTTCTTTTTTTTTCAGTGTCCTTGTTCTAATGCTGTAGTAATTCTACTACTGTCATTCTATGGTAACATGAAAACATAAGTGAGCAGAGTTAAATATGCACAATGCAGTACACATTACATAGCTTGCTCTACACTTAATCAAGCTTAGACACACAACTTAGTCGACAGTAGGGCAGTAGCTTCTAAAATTGTATCTACTGTATATCTGAAATATCTCAATGAATTCATGGAATGTAACACACATATACCCTAGAACAAATGGCTGAGTTCCCCTGTAGCTCATTACTGCTTCTTATCATCACCAGGACAATATATATCGATATTGCTATCACTATTCTAGGCATGACAGAATGTTTAAAACTTCATTAGTAAAATTTAGATATACGTAATGAACATACTTATAGAATAAGTAACTATACATGATATTTTTTGCATATTTTTCCTTCTAGTCCCCTTTATTCAACCCTTCTTTCCCAAATTATTTATGAAATTTCTTTTCATTTTATCCATTTTTCTTGATTTTTTTGTGTTCCCATCCTTCCTTACTTTTCTCCTCCCTTCCTGGTCCAACTTTCCTTTTAAAAAACTTCTTCCTATTTCCCAGTAATTATTATACAGTTTTGTTCTTACTTATGCTTTCAGTTTCTCACACCAGAAAGTAAATATGAAACTTATATAATATGTGTGTGAGATTTATTTCCCATAAGAAAATCAAATCAAGAG